>NC_142143.1:45962500-47212500 GCF_024610735.1 Ursus americanus | reverse complement strand
ATGTAACTTTTCCCATTCACCCCTGAGTCAGTAAAGACCTCAGTGTCTGGTTAAATTGATAGAAAATCTAACCAAACTGTACTAGGAAGATTCATTAATTATTTTAGTTTGCACCCCTCCCCCACCTTCTTTAAGTTTCTTGTACTTTTTCTGTTTTCAGTCTAATTGAAATACTAATCTCTGTATAAATGCAAGCAAAGTGTTCAAAGTACAGCCCACGAATTATTTCTTTTCACGCCCCAGACATCAGTCTCACTGGCTACAATCTTGCACACTCATAATAATAACAGAGATCAAGATTCAATTCTTGAACCGTAAAGAACACCAGCAAGTTAGGAAGGAAAGAAACATTCTACTTGTACAAATGTCTTCTGGGTTAATATAATAGCCATTACTACCATTTAGAAAGCATCCGATATGGGTTAGCATTACACTTAGTGTAAGACGGTATGCCTTTAACTCTTGCAATAGCTTGGTAAGAATAGACACTGTTTTCCTAATAATATAGGTAAGAATAGTAAGCTTCTAAGAATTTAATTATTAGCTTGTTCAAGTTCACACTGCTAAAAAATGGCTCAGAATGCATGCTCCCAGAGTCCCCTTCTTATATGTCCATGAATAAATTTGGCTTTGATCAACAGATCTTATTAATGACTGTTACTTCCCCTGCCCGCCTCCCCCCCCACCCTTTACAGAGCTCTGTCATATACATTGTTTCCTCTCATTCAAGCCTCATAACAATTCTGTGAGTAGGTCATTATAATCCCCTGCTCAGATGAAAAAACTAAGGCCCACATTCATGAAACAATGAAAACAAGTCAATCCTCAGGGCATTTGTGAATATACTCTGGCTAAAGACTGATATTCTATTTCAGAAGAGGAAGCTAATTGAGCAGGCTCCTCTCCAGAGAATTCTGATTTATCAGTTATGAACAAAATTAGTTGAATAATCTACTAAATTTATTGATTCAGTGAGAAGAAAGGAGAGTCCCAGGTCAAAGGAGAGCAAGGACTGCTGTTTTTACCAATCTGGGTCAGTGCACACTACAGGCTAGTGTGTGTGCATGCGTGTGTGTGTGTGTGTGTGTGTGTGTGTACATGTTGATGTCATCCTGGCAGCCTGAGTGTCTGAAGGATCCTCAGGTCTTTCTGATCCCATCAGGACAAGCAAAGGCAATTTTCTCAGCATGTTATTGCCAGAGTGTACATCTTGTTGTCTCAGACTCTGTGGAGAGAGGCCCATAATCCTTTTCTGGAGCCAAGTTGGACCTTGCCAAGAGCTTCCAGACAGTTAAGATACAGCCTTCACCTACACGTATTACCCACCCCATCCTTCCAGTTGTCTCCCCCAAAACCTTCACACTCTCTGAATTCAAACATGGCGTCCTGCTTACCTTCTAGCTCGGCATTGTAACAGAGGAGAGGCCTCTTTTTATAATTCAGGGACTGCAGGGTACAACCACTTAACAGAACTGCCCGTGGGCCAACGAGAGAAACCTTTGTTATAAGGTGGCTTTTGCCAGGGCTTTTTCTCTGAGAGCGATCATCAGTAAATCTAAAAAAAGAGGCCACACCTGAACTAGCCCATGGCTCAGGAGCCCATTGCACACTTTCCTTTGGGGGATTACTGATTCTGGGCAAGCTCTTCAAATCTCTGGGCCATACTTGTTCTCTCTAGACTATCACAAGAGCTCACCCACGTCACAGAGAATTTCCACAAATCCACATTTACGTCTCCTCACAACGAAGTCAGAATAACGTTGCTCTTGGGCGAGGCTAAAACAATTACACAAGAGTAGTTCTTTCCCCGCCTGTCCCTTCCCTGGTACGCTGCACAGCTGTTTAAGAATTTGGCTCCTTGGGATGATCCCTAAAGCCAGAGGTATTGTCTGTGCTGCCTCTGAGAGGCATTTTTCCACTTGCTAGGCCTGTGGTTGGAGGGAGGAGACAGGCCTGGGTGTGTCAGCTTGGGTGTTATTGTTAGTACGGTCTGTGTCAGCATGGGCTGCGCGTCAGCTTGTCAGTCACATGTCCCTGAGCCTCACTGGGGAACCACGGGGATAACAGCCCTAATCCAGCCCCACAGAGAAAGCTGGAACCCTCAGGGGGCTGAGAGCCTCTTCTCTAACTGCAACTAGGCATTTACATCCCAGGTCAGCCTTTACCGAAACACCTTCTATTTTTAGAAAGAAAAAGGCACCCTTGAAGGGTTAACACCAGTGAACTTTTGGGAACTTGTTGAGAGATTCCTGCCCCCCCCCCCACATATTTTAGAGTTTAGGAAAACCTAGAAATGAAATACCCTAAAAAAGCCAGTTTCTATGCTCCCAAATCATCTTTGTATCTTTAAAAAAAAATGTGTGCGTGATCTTCAAGGGAAAAGGAGAAGAATATATATACCACTGCTGACTTCCTATTTCTAAAGATAGTATCCTAATATCTATAAATCAAACTCACTACTTTGACTTTATATAGCAAGAGACAGAGTTTTGAAACACTGCAGTTCTGATCCCTTCTGCAACCCCCTTTTCTCATCATTTTTAGCTTTCCTAACATGTGGAGACCTTTGGAATGCTGAACTGGGACTTATTTTTTTCCAGGGGCTGGATTCAGTTTACCTTTGCCCTACCTGTATGTAGCAAGTAGAATTTACCAAATGAAGGGATAGTAAGAACTTGATCAGGAGGGATTTCTTCATTTACTAAAGAAAGGGTTTTCTTCATCCCATTTTAAACCATTTTAACATCATTTGTTTGAAGGCAAACAATTAGTGAATGCATTACAAAGCAGTACTTCAGATATGAAGGGTTTTGGGTTGTTGTTGTTTTTTTTTTTTTAGAGCTTATTTGAAAATACCAAAACTTCTTTTGAAATTCTGTAATTTCTCACTAATTCACCCTAGGCTTCCCTCCACTTATTGCAAACGGGTGAGATTTTATGGAGCGTGGAAAATGGGACACTCGGGGGAGGAGAGTTCCCAGCAAGGGTGAGGCGTCGGCTAGCAATGTGGGGTAGCCAGATGGCAGAGCAGAGAGGGACCCTGCATCCATGATCTCATTCATTCCCTCCATAAATATTTTTGACACCTTTAGGCACTGTGTTACGTGAAGAGCATAGAACACCTAATACACACATTGCCTGGACCCGGCCTCACAGCACTTAGAGTCAAATAGAGAAGAGAGACGTTATCTTCTAACACATGTTTGAGGAGTGTTATCAACTGAATCGTGTCCCACCAATTTTCATGAGGAAGCCTTAACCCCCAACTGACTGTTTTTGAGATAAGGCCTTTAAGGAGGTGATTAAAGTTAAATCAGGACCTAGGAGTAAAGACCTGATCCTGCAAGACTGATGTCATGAGAGACATCAGAGCATTCTCAGCACTCATGCAGAGGAGAGGCCATGTGAGGACACAGCGAGAAGGCAGCCATCTGTAAGCCAAGGAGAGAGTCCTCACCAGAAACCTGTAGTGACAGCACCTTGATGTTCACCTCTAGGACTGGGAGAAGATAAACTCTTGTTGTTTAAGCCTCCTGGTCTGTGGTATTCTCTTACGGCAGCCCAAGTAGACTAATTCAACAGGGGACGCGTGGAGCTCTTTGGAGGCATAGTGCAGAGGACCCACGGCCAGATTCGGAGCAGCAGCATCTGAGCTGAGACCTGGAAGAACAGCAGGAGTTGGAGAGGGGAGATGAAGAAGGGGCAGGTTTCATGTGGAGGTTGCAATGTGGGTGAAGCCACAGAGGTAAGGAGAGCACGGCCTGGAGATGTCAGAGGAAAAGAAGGTCAGCAACTTGGAGCGTAGAGGGCAAGGGTGTGGGTTCTGGAACAGATGAAGCTCCGCAGGTGCAGAAGGCCTTTAGAGCAGGACTTCTCACAAGTCTTCAACACAATCCAAGTCTTCTTTCCTCTTGAGATCCCTTCTTTCCCCTTTGGGCTTCTATAACACCTCGTCCTGGTTTTCTTATTTCGCTGGTCACTCTGAGTCTCTTTGATGTCTCCTTTTCCCTACTCAACCTGTGAATATTAGAGTTCCCAAGACTCAGACCTGAGCTCTCTTCTCTGCTCTTTTTACATTCCTTCCAATGTGATTTTATCTAGTCACGTGGCTCTAAATAGCATCTACATGCCTAGGACCTCCGAATCTCTATCTCCTACCCTTACCTCTATTCCCAAATATAGATTCACATGTCCACTTGTTTCCTTGATCTCTCCCTTTAGCTGTTCAAGAGGCCATTCAAACATAATATTCAATTAGATAGGATATGGTTAGGTATGAGCAACAGAAGACTCCAATTTAGGGGCGCCTGGGTGGCACAGCGGTTAAGCGTCTGCCTTCGGCTCAAGGCGTGATCTCGGCGTTATGGGATCGAGCCCCACGTCAGGCTCCTCTGCTGGGAGCCCGCTTCTTCCTCTCCCACTCCCCCTGCTTGTGTTCCCTCTCTCGCTGGCTGTCTCTATCTCTGTCAAATAAATAAATAAAATCTTAAAAAAAAAAAAGAAGACTCCAATTTAAATGGTTTAAACAGCAAGGCATTCTTAGAGTACGGTTGCTGACCTGGGTGAGTCATAGAGATGGTACTGTACAGGAGAGGACATATTTTCCTGTACCCCCTGATGCTGAGTGACTGAGTCCTGAAAATTAAACTAACAAAAGACAGATTAACAGGGGGAAACACTTACTTACACACACAACACAGATACATACATGCAAGAGTGCTCAATGATGAGTGACGTAAAGGGATGGGTAGAATTGGGGCTTATATACCTAAATTAGTAGGAGAAAGAGGGGTGAGAAAAGGCTTCTACAGGGCAAATAATTTTTTAGGAAAAACAAATGAAATTTGAGGAGAAAAAGAGATACAAATGTTTGTGATGCTTGTCTATATAGGCAGGCGTGGTCTTTCCATGTCTTTCAAGGCCGTAAAACTGCCCTAGAGAGAGGATTTACTGGAGGTTTACTCTTGGTCTCTGTCCTGGGAACAGACCCACCCTAACAAGGGAATTTATGGTAGACTGATTTCCCAGGAATTTCTGCTTTTAGTCAGATAAGGAAAGCTCCACGAAGCCGCCTTTCTGCATCTGTTGAATTTCAGATGTCTTCAGTTTAAAATAATTCTTAGCCTAAAATGGCATATTTTGGGGCGGCATATCCTGATCTCCTTCAGTACTGCCTCCTGCCGGTGGTCAAAGTTACACAAGGAGGTCAATCCAGTATTCTGAATTGGGTCTTGGGCTAATTCTTGAATTGTGAGTCACTGTGGGGCCTAGGTTAATATGGTTCTTAGCTATAACCTAGCCACTTTTATCATTCTATTAGCATAGGACTTAAATCCAAGTCAAGAGATTCTTTTGATGTATGAGAGGGCCTACCCTGGCCTTCTCCCTATAGCTCTGTTGTTTCCTTGCATTCTGACCTTGGGCTCATCGTGAGACGTGCTTTAGCCAGTGGAATGTTAGCGCATGTTCAACCAGAGGCTTAAAAATGTCTTCTATGTGGGGGGTTGCTTTTTTCCTCTCTTCGACCCCTATCACCACCATGAGAATGAACCCAGGCTAGCCCGCTGGAGGATGAGGAACCGCCTAGAGCACAGGTGAGTGTTCCTAGCGCCGGCCATCCTAGACCAGCCAACCGCAGACGCAGGTGTATGCCCAGCTAAAATCAGGTAAGTCAAGCCCGAATCAGCAGAACTCCCCAACCAAGCTGTACTCACAATAAGTGACAAGTGCTAGCAATTTTAAGTCACTAGCACTAGGGGTGGTTTAATATATAACAATAGCTCACGCATACGTGTGGAAAAGACCTAACCTTTTTGAATGAGGAGGGTGAGGGGACACCTTAAGGGTGGGGATTGTACGAGTAGGGTTCCCCCAAATTATATCTTCCAAATCTAGCAATCTTCATCCCCAGATTTCCTGAAATGGGAAATTTCTAAACTGGGCATTCTTCCCATAGATGTTGCTGCGGCCCTCACGGAGTATTCTTTGATATGCAAAATTAGAGCACTGGAAACTTCTCACCTCTCTGTGTGGAAGAAGGCTGGTTAGTGGACCAAGAAATGTGGAAGCTATTAAAGGAGGCAGCACAAGGCTGTCGCATGAGCACAGGAGATGGGATCTTTAAATGGGAGCATCATGGCAGTACATGGAATGGTCCTTGTGGAGAAGGGTTTCCAGCAAGTTCTTTGGCATTAGCTTTTCTCCCCTCTTCAGATCCTGAAGTTATGGGCAAGCCTCCAGCCAGAGCTTCACACAATGGCTGGTCCCTCCTTTCAGGCCTCAGAGGTGCCCTTCCTTTGCCAAAGGATTTCCACCAACCCCTAACTGCCCACTAATCTTTACCTTCTGTTTCCTCCACTACGTCTTTGAAGATGCTATCAAATTTTAAGATCCAGCTTGGTGTCCTTTGCGGTTTCTTTGTAGGGGGCTGGTGCCGTCATTTAGACACTCTTGACACATGCAGGTGTCAGGCAGAGGAAGAAAACAACACACATTCCCGATACACCTGGTGCACCGCTCATTGGTTGAGTGGCCGCAGTGCGGTGGGAAGGTGCTCACTGACAGAAGGATCTGACAGGCCGGCTCTCAGGGCGTGAGAGGATAGGAGAGTTCTCCGAGTAGGAGGAAAGGCATATGCTAGTGTAATGCAGTGTATTATTTTATGAGGGGACTATTTCAAAGTGCCGTGGTGCTACAACGAATGTGGCTTACTAGTTAGGCACATAGACTTTGGAGTCCGACAGAGCTGGCTGCAAACTAGGATTTGTGATTCACTGCTGCTGTCATTGTGGGGCCAATTACTTAGCCTGCACACCACTGTGCGATGAATAGAATAATGCCCATCTCCTAGAGATGTTGCAAGGATTAAGTGAGATATAGCATGTAAAATCCCCAACATGGTACCCAGTATCTCATAAGCACTCAGTGTAGATGATAATGATAATGGTGATTCCTTAAGATAATGTTCCTCAAA
Source organism: Ursus americanus (assembly GCF_024610735.1). NCBI lineage: Eukaryota > Metazoa > Chordata > Mammalia > Carnivora > Ursidae > Ursus > Ursus americanus. Next base: position 47,205,527 of record NC_142143.1, on the reverse strand, counting down.
ATATATTCCATCCAGTAACGGCGTACTTGAAAATCTTAATACACGTCCTGGTTGGGGGGCAAGTTTCAGAGGTCACAGGGAACATCCAGGTACTCACAGCTCTCTGGAGCTGTGCAGTAAAGAAGTCAGTAGAGTTTTGTTTCACCCAGGTTGTCCCAGGTTTATTTGAAGACAGAATCTTTTTTCCCTCTTAGAACACCTATTGACCTCACTAATGTGCCCCAGGACACTGTTTGAATGATGCCAGTTTGTGGAAAGAATTCTCCTTTGTGTGACCAGTTAAGAATCTATCACCAGAAAGCAAATAAGAGTTAAATATAAAGAAGCTTAAGTATAAAGCCTGGCTTCACTGAATGTTGGACCAATGTTGTAGTTGGCTCTTGGCCTCGCTGGAGTCTGGGAGCAGAGGAGATCATCATCTCGGCCATCTGCCGTGAAGAGGGCAGCACGCAGTGTGTAAGGCAGGCTTTTAAATTCTGAATCAGAATTTACTGTTCCGACTGCTGGCTTCACTTTTAAACAGAAGCCACCCAGACCTCTAAGTGGAAGCTCAGACCCCTGAAGGAAAGACCTGAGTTCTGCACCATCCTAAGACCACCCAGGCCAAGCCTTGACTTTGTTTTTTTTTAAAGCCAGGAATGGCCACACATATTTTACACTTTTGTTTGAGTTTGTTTTGTAGGAAACCACATGAAGTGTAAAACAAGTCAGCCTGAGCTGGTCTCCGTGTCGGAGAAGCTCCACACAAGGATACTTTTGAAGAGGAAAGTTACCGTTTGTCAAAGAATATAGGATTGACTCCTAAAGCAGGATGACTCATAAAGAGACCGGGGTTTGGATGGCCACCCTCTTGAATAACAGCTGGCTATTTCTACTAAGGAATTTTTTTTTTTAAGAGGGAGTTTTCCAGAGAGTTACAGAAAGTATATAGGAGACCCAAAAGAATAAAAAGAAATGTCATGTTTTTGTAAGGAAAATGTACGTTTTTAAAAAATATTGAATCAATGTGCAACATAATATTGAATTGGTATGTTAATACAGAGTCAATGGAAGGGAATTTGCAAGGGAAGGAAACACCAAATTACTTTTGTGATGAAACAGTCTATGTATCTTGCCACGAGAACATGTTTAGTCCCATGCTTTGTGAATTGATACATGGCAGAGAAACATGGAATGCTTACCAACTCACTTTACGAAGAGAGAAAAATAAAAATACCAAATTTTAACAAAGGTCACGCAAACAGAACTTCCGTCCCAAAACAATGAAAAATAAAACCCTTCAGACCACGGACACTGACTTAAGAATACAAATTGAAAATGAACTGAGAGACTAAGAAATTGCATTCAGCAGCATCTGAAAAGACTACAATCTGACCAAGATTTACCATAGGAATGCAAGGAATGGTTTATTAATAGGAAATCTATAAATAAAACATATTTCAATAAGTCAAAAGAGAAAAATTATATAATCGTCTTAGCAGATGGTACCCATTTAGGATTAAAAATACACTGAAGTGGGGTTAGAGAACAGTTTCTCAGTTTTACTTACTAGAGATACCAAATGAAGACCCAGTGCAGATTTTCGCTAGAACTGGAAATAGGATAAGGGTGCCCAGTATTACTTTCACCATTTTATATTTTCCTGGAAATTTCAGCCACTGAAATAAGATAGGAAACAAATAACCGTGGGATAATTTTATGCGTCAACTTGGCTAGGCTATGCTACTGAGAGGCTTGGTCAAATATCAGTTTAGATGTTGCTCTGAAGATTTTTTTTGAGAGGTTGACTCTCAAGATAAAATTTTAAATCAGTCCACTTCGAATAAAGCAGATTGCCCTCCATAATGTGCATGGGCCTCATCTAATCAGTGGAAGGCTATAAGAGAAAAGGACTGAAATCTCCAAGGGAGGACAAAAATCCTGCTTCCAGCCTGCCTTTGAATTCAAGACTTCATTAATTATGCCCTAGGCCTGCCCTGCAGGTTTCAGATTTGTCAGACCCCACAACTGGGTCAGTCAATCCCTAAAAATAAACCTCTCTGTATATAATATACACACACATCTTCTTGGTTCTGTTTCTCTGGAGAACACGAATACAAATAACAACTAACACCTGCTAAAGATGTTGCCAGGCAATGTTTTAATGTTTACTTGAAACAATGATTTAAGGGGCATACCTGGATGTATGAACGCATTTAATCCTCACAGTAACCCTAAAAGATACGCAATTTTTGTCCTTATCAGAAACTAATCAGAATGAAATATTCTGAGGACTCATAGGAATATTCTGGGCCGATTCAAGAAGGATAACCAAAAGCCTCAAGTTCCTAGCCTTTTACTTTTAGGCACGACTCCAACCGGCTCTTTCTGGGTAAGATATATCAGTGTTCTGAGACCTTGCAATGGCGGTGAAATCAATCCTACTATCCTGGCAGTAGCAACTACATTGGACACGGGCTAGGAAGCAACAGTATTCAGGAACCACTGCGGGGATTTGGCCTGTACTCGACTTGTACTCTGACAAGCCCATATTAGTTTCCTATTGCTGCTGTGACAAATTTCTACAAACTCAGTGGCTTAAACAACACACGTTTATTATTTTACAGTTCTGAAGGTCAGAAGTCCTAAAACCAAGGTGTCCGCATGGCCGGATTCCTTTTGGAAGCTCTAGGGGGGATTCCATTTCCTTGACTTTTCCAGCCCCTAAAAGCCACCTGCATCTCTTGGCTCATGGCCCTTACCTCTATGTTAAAAGTTAGCAGCATAGCATTTTCAAGTTTCTTTCTTTCTCTCTGCCCTCTGCTTATATTTTTCATTGCCTTGCCTCTCTGGTTCTGACCCTTCCAGCTCCCCTTTTTAAGGACCTTTGTGATTACTTTGGGCCCTCTGGGATAATCTATCTCAAGATCTTACACTTAATCACATCTGCAAAGTCCTTTGACGCAGAAGGTAACACATTCACAAGTTTCTGGGATAAGGATATATACATTTTTGGAGAGTATTGTTCTGTCTACCACATGTACCAAGCATAGATGAAAGACCTCATCGTACCCTTCCTATGGAGAAGTGTGCATGCTAATGGAACAAAGAGAAGTTGGTCTTTCAACTCCTATTACTATCACGAAGCATGTCAACTTTCAGTGTTTCCCTGTTCCTGGTTCTCTAGAGAGAAGCCTGTTGCACACCCAGTTTTAGAAAAACTGTAGCACAGGAGAGAGGAATAGAGGCTGGAAGGCAACACTGCCTTCTAACCTTCCCATATACACATAACATCAGAAGCTTTTATGAAACTAAAAACATGGATCCATATTTTTCTCACCTTATTGTGGGCAAGGCTATTCCAAATATGAAACAAAGACCAAATTCACAGTGGACAAGGTTCATAGCTGTGACTCACTTAAAAATTCACAACTTACACAGGCTTTTAAAACACAGAAACAGATTTCCAGTTTCTGGTCCCACATGTAAGTAGCTTGGAAGCTGCCACTCCGTCTAAACGAGTACAAATCTGACCAAACTGGAAAACCAACAGCTCTTCTTGGATTTTGTAAGAGAGCGGAGGACACAGGACAAACTGCTGCCCCCAGGATTAAAGAAACAGATGGGCTAATACAGGGAGTCATGGCTTACCAGGGTGGAGAATCACGGGTGGAAACGCCATGGGATCCTGTGCCACGGTATGAACATCTGCACTGATAAATTCTTGGAGGCCCGGTGTAGACAACTCTAAGCGCCAAAAACTCTAGGGAGACCCAGTCATAGACGGGCCCCCACAGTTTTGTGAGATTTATGTTCAGGAGCTCGACCGGGTTCTCACAGTAAATAAAAAACTTTCATGTGCTTCCATCAGGCTGAGAGGAAAGGAGCCATTTTGAAACGGGCCAGAGCTCTCCCTTCTTCTTAATAAGGCCTTCCCTCAGCAGAAACTAGTTAGCCAGTGCTTAACCTGCTGGAATATTATCAGAACCTAATTAACCCCAGGGGAAAAGAAACACCAAATTCCATCTGGCTCTGGCCTTCCACGTGGGAAAAGGAAAATACCCAACCTCAGCCCAATCTAGCCACCCTGTCTCACCTGGTGGAGAGAAAAAACCGAGAAACACTTGTGAGGTTCACAGTCTATAGACATAAGCTCACTAAAAGACTGAGATCATCGAACTTCTCTCCCCATCCCATGCCACCTATTTATAGCAGTTCAATTTACCCGGTCTGTCGTGTCCGGCTATGAGAAAAAGTTACAAGGCATACCAAAAGGCAAAAAACACAATTTGAAGAGACAGAGCAGACATCAGACCCAGACATGTCAGGGATGTTGGAATTACCAGACAGGGAATTTAAAACAACTATGATTAATATGCCAGGAGTGCTAATGGATAAAGTAGACAGCATGCAAGAGCAGATGGGCAATGTAAGCAGAGAGATGGGAATTTTAAGGAAGAACCAGAAAGAAACGCTTGAGATCAAAAACACTCTAACAGAAATAAAGAATACCTTTGATGGGCTTATTAGTAGATTGCACACACCTGAGGGAAGATTCCCTATGCTTAAGGATATCTCAATAGAAACCTCCAGAACTAAAAAGCAAAGAGAATAGCCTGAAAAAACAAAAACAAAAACAAAAACCACAACAGACTATCCAAGGACAGTGGGACGGTGGGACAACTACGAAAGATGTAATATATGCATAATGGGAACACTTCAAGGAAAAGAAAGAGAGAAAGGAACAGAAGAAATACTTGAAACAATGATTACTTGAGAATTACTCTTCAATTAAAGTCAGACACCAAACCACAGACCAAGAAGCTCGGAAGACACCAAACAATATAAATGCCAAGAAAACAAAAAACACACAAAACCCCAAAATGAAACAAAAACAACCCAACACTTAGGCATATCATTTTCAAAGTACAGTAGATAAAAGATAAAAACATCTTGAAAGAAGCAAGAGAAAATCAACACCTTACCTACAGAGGAACAAAAGTTATACTGACTTCTACTTAGAAACCATGCAAACAAGAAGAGAGGGCAGTGAAATATTTTAAATGTTAAGAGAAAAAACCCCACTACCCTAGAATTCTGTACCCTGTGAAATTCTCCTTCAAAAGTGAAGGAGAAATAAAGGCTTTCTCAGACAAACAAAAATTACAGGAATTTGTTACTACTTGCAGTAAATGTTAAAAGTTCTCTAGAGAAAAGGAAAATAATATAGGTCAGAAGCTCAGATCTACATAGTGAAAGGAAGAACAACTAAGAAGGAATAAGTGAAGGTAAAATCAAAACACATTTTTCTAATTCGTAATTGATCTAACAGATAATAGTTTATTTGAAATAATAACAATGTATTCTATTATGTATGCTCACATAGACAAGCATGCATATATATGTATACATACACATACGCGTACTTACACATGAGTGAAATGAACGACAGCAAAGATACAAAGGCCAGAAGGGAAGAATTAGGATTATTTTGTTACTGTAAGGTATTTATATCATCCGCAAAGTGGCATCGTGTTATTTGAAAGCGGACTTGGATTACTTGTAAGTATGTATTGCAAGTTCTAAGGCAAGCACTAAAAGAGGTAAAAATATAACCGATATCCTAAGAAAAGAGAGAAAATGGAATCTTATGAAATGCTTGATTAAAACCAGAAAAGGCAGAAGAGAAATGCAAGACAAAATAGGAACAAAGAAGAGGGGAATGAATAGGGTGTACATTAATCTAACTGTATCAATAATCACTTTGAACATCAGTAGCCTAAGTGCACCAATTAAAAGACAGAGATTGTCAGAGTGAATTAACAAACAAGTCAACTGCATATTTTTACAAGAAACCCACTTTACCTATAAAGGCACCTATATATAAAAAGCAAGTAGATGGAGAAAACTTCACCATGCTAATGCTAATCAAAAGAAAGCAAAAGTAGGGGCGCCTGGGTGGCACAGTGGTTGGGCGTCTGCCTTCGGCTCAGGGCGTGATCCTGGCATGATGGGATCGAGCCCCACATCGGGCTCCTCCGCTGTGAGCCTGCTTCTTCCTCTCCCACTCCCCCTGCTTGTGTTCCCTCTCTCGCTGGCTGTCTCTATCTCTGTCGAATAAATAAATAAAATCTAAAAAAACAAAACAAAACAAAAAACAAAAGAAAGCAAAAGTAGTTATGTTAATTTCATACAGTAGATTTCAAAGCAAGGAAAGTTATCAGGGACAAAGGAGGGAGTTACATAGTAAGGAAGGGTCAGTTATCCAAGACATCAACCCTCAATGTGTATTGTATGGGCCTAACAAATGAGAGTCAAACCATGTGAGGCGAAACCTGATAGAACTATAAGGAGAGAGATATGAATCCTCTATCACAGTTGAAGGCTTCAACAACGCTCTATCAGAAATGGACTGATCCAGCAGGCAAAAAATCAGTAAGGACTTGGTTGAACCCAACAGCACCATCAATCAACTGGATATAATGGACATTTATAGACCACTTCATCCAACAACAGCAAAATACACATTCTTCCCGAGTTCACATGGAACACTCACCAAGAAAGATGACATTCTGGACCATAAAACACACCTTAACAAATCTAAAAGAATATAAATCATGCATTGCCTGCTCTCAGACCACAGAATTAAACTAGTAATCAATAACAGAAAGAGAACTGGAAAATCCTAAAATGTGGAGGTTAAGCAACATACTTCTAACTAACATGTTTTTGTAAAAAACAGAAACAAAGTAAAAAGATCAATAATAAGCTAGAAAAATATTTACAAAACGTGTAGCAAGGGGTTAATATCTTTAATACATAAAGAACAGTTCGAAGTTAATAAGGAGAAAAGACCAATACCTCGAAGGCAAAATGGGCAAAGCAAAAAGACACCTGACAAAAGAAGATATCAAATGGCCTTTGTGCACGTGAAAACGCTTAACCTCATAGGTATAAAGGGAATTTAAATAAAAATAACTTGACAAATATAAAAATAAATGACAACTAATGCTGAAAAAATGTGACGAAGCTCTTGGGGCGCCCTCCTGATTGCTGGTAGGAGCGTGTGTGGAACAACATTGCCGGGGTTCCATTTGGCAATATGTACCAAAAACTTAAAAATTGCACATTCTCGGTGACTCAGAAATTCCACTTAAAAGGAATTTATCTGAAGGAAATCAGGAGTACATGCAAGAATTGATATATAGATATGTATATAATAGCAAGGTAGATATATATATGTAACAAATATATATACATATATACATATACATATCTGAAGGAGGTTCACTATATTGTGATCAACTATAAAATAAAATATAATGCAGTCATTTAAAATAAGAATTGTATCCATTTAATCTTATTTATTATCTGATTGTATATCAGATTGTTTTCCCTCACTACAAAACAAGGGCAGGGACTCTTTCTTTAACTGCCGTACCCTAAGTAACTAGAAGAGTATGCGGCTCCCTCCTAAATGTTTGCTGATTGGCTTACTATAAAATATGTTTTCAAATAACATAACCGCCTATGAAGCACTCACAATTTCAAAAGAAAATAAAATCAAGATTAAAAAATGTAAGGGGGGCATGATGGAAAAACAGAAAAAAAGATGAGAAGGAAACACGTCAAAATGTTTTTACAGATTATGGCTGGGTGATGAGATTGAAGATGATTCAGTTTTTTTCTTTGTGCATCTTACAGTTTCCAAATTCACCATAATGATTATATATCAATTCCATAATCGAATTTCAATAAATAGTGAAAATGTAAAAAGAAGAGTAATAGTGCGTTTTGTCAAAATCACAACTTGTTCTTCCTGATCTTTCGGAACTGACTGTTCAACATGAGATCTGTGGACCAACGGAACCTGGAAACTTGAAATACAGATTCTCCGCCTCGCCTGACTTCTACATCAGAATCCGAATTTTATCAAGATACTCAGCTAATACACGGATGTTTTAGAAGCACTGTGCTAGGGCATTCTTGCCTGATTGTTTCATTACTGCATTGGGTTGGCTAATTACCATCAAGATATTGCATTTGGCATTCTGTGCAAAGAGGTTAATAAGATTTCAAATGTCTTTCTGGCATTGAAATAACTTTCACACGTGTTCTGTAGTTAGGATGTGAACGATTCAGAAATACTTGTGTGAAACTTGCCTTCAGACTGGCCTCTATCTTAGCCCTTGCTGCCAGCTGGTTTACCCCCGGATTCAGCACCACTCGAGGAACTCACTGCTCTTTCCTCACCTTGCTGCCTCCGTTCACCCATCGCTGCACTGACCACCTGACTGAGCCTTTGCGCACCTGCTCAGCCATGCTCATCTACCTGTTCCTGGTCGAGAGAGTACAATATGCTCTCACTTCTGGGATTGCCCTAACAAAGATTTTTAAGTTTAGTGATCCCACTTGAGGTCAGGTAGACAACAGTTACTTCTGTAGAGATTTCTTTCTTTCATTCATTGAACATTTACCGGGTAATTGACTGAGATAATCCATGACCGTGAAGACCCCTTAACGCAAGGGCAGGGATGGCAGGAGTGGGGGATCACATGGAAATCCCGTGAAGTGACCTGATGGGATGGTATGTGCCTTAGAGAAGACATGAGAATGAAGAAGCAAGGATGGCCTTGGAAAAGCCAGGAAGGATTTGGGGAGGAGTGACATCCTTCTGTAACCCCCGACCTCATCCAAGTGGTTACTCCCATAACAGATACACCCCCCGGAAGTGCACATAAGAAATGCACTCTTTAGCTGGCCTCTCTCCCGGGAGGCTGACAGTTCAGTGATGGCACAAGAGTGGGCGTATCAGCCATGTTTGTTGAATGAAGGGATATGATCTGAATCTCAGAGGGAGAGCTGGACTTGGCTTTGACGGTGGGGGGATGTTTTCCCGGGCAGAGGAAGAACGAGGCAAGGCGGGGAGAGAACAACACAGCTTGCTGTCACCATTCGTTAGCTTCCCTTTCCCAAGCTGTGGATCAGAAGATCAGGGAGACGTTTCCATTTTGAAAACTTTCTCCTTGGAGGTTGTGGAGGTGAAAGCCTTCTGGCTAGTAAGCTGTGACTGATTGAAAGTTGAACTGCCAGCCCCAAGCACATCTCAGAACCGTGGCTCTCTCTTTCCCAGAAAGGGCAGCGAGCGTGCCGAAGTCTGCCAGGACTCCCCCCAGGGCTTTATTTAAGGCCGTCCCCTCCCAAGCAGAGGGCAAATGTGCTTCGAATGAGCAGGCAGCACGGCAGAGTCTGGGTACCTAGAACTTTCAGAAAAGCAAGCAGCGCTGGAGGGCCGCCAAGACAGTGCGCGGTCTGCTGCACGACCAGGAAAAGAAAAGCTAGGCTTCTGTCTCCGGCGCCTCCTCACCAATTTCTCGATATCCTTTGGCATTTGAACAGGCTGCTGTTGCTTTGGGGGAGAGTGACGTGCACAGTGACATTTGTATTAATACCTTCCTGATGACCGCCTTCTGTTTACCAAAGCACAAAACGGAAGTGGAATTATTCCAGAACATTTAAAGCATCCGGGTGCTAAGGGCAAAGAACTCCGCAGATTTGCAAGGGGTTCCTATGGCTGCCGGAAGGGGGTCTCATCACCTATTCGCCCTATTGTTGGGGCACCGGGCAGGTCTGACTGGACCGTCCAGACAAACAAGAGGCTCTCCGTGTTAGCGAGTCCTGGGCCGTCAGGAACCACGAGCTGGAGGTGAGCGGGCCGAAGGGAAGACTGCAGGGTCTTGACATGCTGACTCCAGAAACCTGCTCCCTAGTGAAGGCCGCCGCGCGCTGGGGCTCTGCCGCCCTGCGTCGGGGCTCAGGGGGCCTTGCAGGCCTGAACTCCACCCCACTGCATTCAAACTTCCGGTGAAAGTAGTTCCACACACGTGTCAGGGTAAACTTGCCAGCGAAGTCTGACGGGATCGGAGATGTAGAGAAACCAAGCCAGGGAGCAAGAACTTTCTCCCTTATTCTTCACCCGGAGCCTAAACTCTATTTTCTTGCTTTTCTTCAGTACACCTGAGTGGTCATACTGTTCAAATATTTGGGGGGCCATGGCTCCAAAAACTCAGTCTTTGACCGCAGGGAGCTGAATATAAAAGCTCCCTTTGACAGAAAATGTTTTATGTGCTCCTGGACGGTGTTACACAGGGGCAGGCTCCTCGGAAAGACGCGAGCCATCTTGGGAGGGGCCTGGGATCCATATTGGGCTCCTTTGGTGCACGTGGAACGAGGAGAGCTACCAAGCGCTTCCGCTGCGGTGGACCCAGGACCCCAGCACCGGGGAGACCTGTCTTCACCCCTTCATCAGAGGCCTGGAACGGCGCTGCCTCTGAGGAAAGTGCAGACAGCGTGGTTTGGCAAATTCACTTCCTTCTACATCTGGGACTCACATCGCAAGCTTTTTGTGGGATCTCGGGTGCAGTATCTTTCTTGGTTCAGTCTAAATATAATCTGCAGTAGGCAGAAGAGGAATGCTTAGAAAGTACCCAACTTGCTGATGTCAAGGGGAAAGAGATCTTATTTCTATACCGTCTAATTCAGCTTTTATCCCACTCATATTTGTTTACTCAGCCGCCATTGTCCTAATTCTCATCTGCATACCGCCTAAAATAATGACTCTTTGGGTCTGCAGTAGCTTCCCCTTTGGTAATCCTGCCAACATTTTCCTGGAAGAATCCTATTTCACTAGCCTCCAATGGAGGGTGGTAAGGCTGTGAACAGAGCTCACAAAAGAAATGTCTGCATTCTAGGGAAGATTTTTTTGACAGGGTCTGCTTTTCCTAATTTGCACAAAAGCCCCCAGTGGGATAATAGTGTCTCTGGGAGGAGGAGAACTCTGGCCCGTGTGCTATAGATACTGTTCCTTGTCTCTGAGCATGGGGTTTTGGGAAGAGAAAGCCATTTCTCTCCCCCAAATCCCAGCCCCTTTTAATTGTTAAAAAATCATAACAAACATACTAAACAGTTTGGAAAAAGAAAGAATTCGTAATGCCACAGTTACTCTCGCACGTTCTGTTGCTCCTACCCATGTGTAACTTTCATGTTGTATCCGATATATTCACAGTTTCCACAATGCTACCTTTTTTGGCTGACCGCTATACCATAAGCACCTCACGTTTTCTAGGGTTTCTGATTTTTGTAATTATAATTTTAATGCTACATGACTTCCACTGACGACAGGACTGACAATGAATTGAACTACCCCTCTGTTGCTGGACGTTAGCATTGCTTGTGCTGTTTTGCCTTCATAGAGAACACCTAACATAGATAAGCCTCGGTGCATCCATAGCTTTTTCTTCTTTTGTATTTGAATAAATGCCCAGGAGTGGGGTAAAGCTTTCATAGTTTCATGGCCTTGGAAACGTGTCGCCATATTGATTTCTTACAGGGTAGTAAAGGTTTACATCCTGTGGTTGAATAGTGATCCACCAGCTCGTTGGAGCATTGGTAGTGACTGATCGAAACTGAGGCCGGCTGCCCAGCCTGCCTGGGCACACTGCCTGACTGTTGTACCTACTCGGATGGCAAACTTAGTTACCTCCAGGGCATCCTCCTCATCTGTTCTCTTTTCTGTCTGCCTGTGTTTTGTTCTCTATTTCTGTTCTCTAGTTCTCTTCTGCTTTTTTGAGCAGGGTAGTAATCATAATAGCAACAGCTGATACTTCATCGAGTATTTACTCTCTCTTCACATGTAGTCACCCAATTAACTCTTGGAAAATTGCTATCAGGTCGTTTAGTCCCATTTTATGGATGTGAACACTAAGGCTTAGACGGTTAAGTTACTTGCCCAGGCACACAGAGATGAACTAGGACAGAGCTGAGATTCAAACCCGGTCTGGCTGGCTGGCTGGCTCCATAGTTCTTAACCAGGAGGCGGCCCAACCTGTAGGGTGTTTTGACGGCTGGGAGGTAGAGCAGAAGAGGGAGAGAAGTTGAAATCCTGGTGGGATTGAAAATGGGTTGTTCCAGTTTCCTTTTTGCTCTTTTGTTTCCTGCATTATTAAACGATTTGATTAGCTTCTCCTGGGGTCATATTTATTTGCAGCTGTTCAACATTAGAAAACTTCAGAGGGGGGATTTATTTAAAGCATGGTTATTAAAATGTCTATTTTGATTTAAGGATTTCTTCTGCTTTGTATTACTTACTTGTCTCATATCTCTTTAATCTATAGTCATTTCTAATAAAGAACGTCCAGAACCTACCAGCCAAAGCGCTTTAAGTGATCTTGCCAGCTCTCATTTAAGCACTTTATCTCTCAGTCGAATTATCACTCAACCATATCCCTGTCTTTTTATCATTTATAAACTTGGCATGGTGTCCATTCAGGTCCATTACAAAGTCATTTATATATTTTGAGGCTATGTCTTCCTTACAGTATCCCATATTCTCTTGACTGGAAGAGATTCTTGATTATTTTTCCCTATAATGTACAATTGTTTTCATGTTAAATTTCCACAAGTGGGGCTCTAGATGTCGACCTTTGAAGTGGGGATGGATGATGGATGTTTTGAAGGAGTTGAGGAAAAGCTGTTTCTGGTTGCAAACTTCACAGATCCTTGGAAGAAAATTAGAAACTGGAATATGAGGTTTGTATCTCCTGGATGTTCTTCTCAAGAGCCTTGATTGAGGATGGAGAGAGAACTATAGCTGTTTCGTAGAGGCAGGACTTGCTGGCAAATGAGAAATAGTAGAGTACGCAAATTCCCTATCTCAGCTTGAGTTCCCCCATAGCAGTGACTGAAGCAAGGAAGTGAGTGAAGGCAATTTATGTGGGAGGTGATCCTAGGAGGAAGGAGTGAGAGAGCAGGGAAAGCAAGGGAAAAAGGACAGGTTCACATGAGGGTGTGTGTTCAAGATCACTGATGTAGGCAGACCTCTGAGAAGTATCTAGAATGCCTTCTAGAACCTTCCACCTGGAAGAAAGCTGGAGCATTTAGATGACTCCAGTCCCCTGTTGGTTGAAGGTTGCCCTGCACTCTCTGTGAGCCTGCCTACAGGCCAAGCGGATTCTGCTGGTACTGGAAAAGTAGTACCAGGTGAAAGTGAGCTCCTGGGAACTGTCCACCACAGGCTCAGCTGAAATCAGAGGTGAGTCAAAGGCAAGTAATACAGTCAGCAGAGGTTTCTGCCACACAGTCACAAAGTGAGATTTAAGTGTCTAATTTCAAAGTGTATCTTGCACTTTAGCACTTCTACCCACTTTCACCATTACACCCTGGTCCAGGCCAACTTCGTCTCTCACCTGAGCCTTTACAAAGCCTCCCAGCTGGTCTTCCTGCTTCCTTGCTTGTCTCCTCAAATGCCTCAAGTGTCCCTGAAAGTATATCGTATCACTCTTCTGTGCAAAATTTTCCAATGACTTACTATTACCCTAAGAATCTAATACAAAATTCTCATCTGGTCCATGGCTCCTTCTCCAGCTTCATTTCTAATGACTGTTCCACTTGGTCATTGTGCTCCGGCCACACAAGCCTTCTTGTCCTCAACAATGATTCCCTCACCTTCCTTTCCTTCAGCCTGACGTGATCTTCCCTCCAATTCGCACTTGGCCCGCTGTCTCAGTGCTACTCCCTCAGCGTGGACACCCCTGACAACTCTTCCTAAATTAAAATCCCATACTCTTGAACTCTTTTATTGATATTTCTTTTTCTTCATAGCACTTTTTACCACCGGACACAAGCTTGTGTATTTACAAGAATAAAATTCCATGACAATTCACCACTCTATTTCCAGCATGGTGATATACTGGTATATTATAGGTTCTCAATAAATATTTGTTCAATGAGTGACTCCAGAAGCACGATGTCTCCTCCAAGTTCTCCCCCAAAATGCTCCCATTAATGTGATCACCCCAGTGACCAAGGAAGGCATTACCTCTGTGCATACTTAATCATTTATATCAATGCAATGAAAATGTAATGAGAACTTTATGAGAACTGATAGCCTGAGGTGAGAAGGAAGTGGGTGGTACTTCCTGCAGGGGACTGTGGGCAGGCAGGGAGGCATGGGCACAGGGCCAAGCTTCAACCACTTACCAATCAATGGTCTGTTTGAAACCCACCCTACTGGGTGGGTTGTGTGAGAGTCAGGGCTGGTACTGGCAAATTCTATGCTTCTTGCCTCTTTTCTAACTCTTTCCTCCCTCCCACCCCCTCAGGAAATGACAGGGAAGGAGAAGCTAGACCATCTGGGGCTGTGGGAAGGTCTGGCAAAGAGAAAGTACTTGACAGTGACAGTACTTGAGAGGCCTGACTTCATCTCCTCGTATTCAGGGACTGACTGAAACAACACAGGCAAGGGCCATTTATGGAAGTGAGCATAACATTGCAAGAATGTGCTTTTGGGAATTTTGACAAAAATCTGCATTTTGAAGGAGATATGGGATTTTTGTTAGGAGGCAAAATCTCTCTCTGCTCCCCCCCTTCTTTGCTCACCTGCACACCAGATGCCCTTCTGCCAACACCAGGGAAAATTGGCATTTCCCCAAATACTGCCCCAACTTCCACATTTTTGTCTTCAAAACTTACCTGTCTCCCTTAACGCTTTGTTGTTTTGATGTGAAAAGGACAGCATCTTATTCCCCTACTCAAGTAACAATATAAATGGAATGTTCTTGAAGTAACACCTCCAACTTCATTTTCTAGGTCAAAAAGGTGATTCTATATATGGACATCCAGGCTGGTGGAATGAAAGGACAGGCCACTGGGGAAGATAATTTGGCATGTCCAAGACTTTATGGTGTTGGCAGTTGTCTCCTTAGAAGACAGGTTCTGAGACCTAACTCCCAAAGTCCAAATCCTACTTTTGCCACTTTGTTAGTTGTGGGACCTTGGAGGTTTGCTAACCTCCTTATGCCTCAGTTCCATCTTCTGAAAAATGGGGATAATAGCTGGACCTTCTTCATAGAGTAAATGTGAGTATTAAATGATAATTACTGGACATTTCTCATAGGTTGGAGTGAGCATCATGTGAGTTAATATGTGTACAAGTGCTTAGAAAAATGCTAGTACACATTAAGCTTCAGAAAGGAAGGCAATGATGATGCCATGGAACTCACAAAGGGAACACACAAAGAGCCAACAGTTCTTACCACTGGCTTTGCCTCTGAGGAAGTCACTTTCTTGGTTTTCTCATCTACAACACAGCCTCCAGACTGTTTTTAGCATGAAATTCAAAATCCATCACTTTTCCAAAACATCCTGTGACTTTTTGTTGACCAGAGAATGAACTCCCATGATGGGGCACTCAAGGTACTCTCTGTCTTCAGCTCTGCATTGCAGAAAAAAATTCAAACTGGCTAAACACATGGGGAATGTGTTATCTCCTGTATTAGAAAAGTCAAGGAGCAGATTGTTTTAGACATGACAAGATCCAGGTGTATAAATGTGTTGGCCTTTCCCTATGGCAGGTACTCTCCTCAGAGAGACCGTTGGAAATTCCAAGTTTTCATTATTCTTTATGGCTACCGATCTCACGGAAAGAGAACATCTCTTCCTTAAAATTCCAACAAAATTCTTGAGATTTAGCCTTGGGACATTGCATAACTTGAGTCACGTACCCAGCTTTGAAGCAATTGCTATACCCAGGGAGATGGAAGGTAGCTATTGGTCAAGTGATGATCACTTGCCCTGTCCTGATCCAGGAGTAGGGTCAACTCCACTCATGAGATACCAAGAGTAGATGGGTTTCCCCAGAGAAGATATTTACCACTATGAAGAGAATAGGGAATGGATAGGTTTTCCCAGAGGAAATATTTACCACTGTGAAGAGAATAGAGAATGGATATTGAGTAGGCAAAAGTAACAGATGTCCACCACAACCTCCTCTTCCTGCGTTTCCTATCATTCTTTGAACACATGCTGCAATTTTCCATTTCCTGCCCTTGTACGTGATGTTTTCTTTGCTCAAAATGTCTGTCTCACACCTCTACCTATCAAAAGTTCAAAGTACATTTTAAATTATACTTCCTTTATGTGGCCCAGTCCTTGAAAATCATAATTTATTATCTTTATTATAGCTTTTATCATCATCCAGCTTGTATTATATTACATTGTGCCCATGTCTTTCTTTTGTTGCTGGATTGTAAGCCTTTTAGGGGCGAAAATCATGCCTCATACCAGATTGCACACATGCATATTATTTGGAGCTCAATGAGCACCATCCACCATGTAAAAACTTGGTGTCAACTATAAAGTACCATAATAAAGATTGGTTGTTGTCATCATCATTGTTTTTTAGTATTACTCCTTCTACACTGCAATTCTCTGATAAATATTTGGTTGATTTACTAGAATACTAATTGTAATCAGAAGTGATTTTTAGCAGTCTCAGATTTCTCCATATTCACTCTAAGTCTTTCTAACCCCAACGTTAACATTATTCAGGTGCAGAAATGTGACTTCTTTCAAGATGCTTCAGGCATCTGGGCCAAGCAAACAGCGTTATGATTTTATTACGTGTCTGCATTTAGATTAAAATTCTTTGGCATTGCTTTGGTTTTATTCCTTAGCAGACTTTTACATTTTAATACTCTGTCTTGTATCTCGTGCACCTTAATCAAATGCAAAGCTTTGAGTTCTTAAAGAGCCTTCCCAGGGCCAGCAAACATATCTTTCCTTGCCCCTGGATGGTCTGACAGCCTATAATAGGCGTGCCTTGCACTACCAGGCACTGGTCCAGTGGTACCAACGCCTGCAAGCTTGATCCAACCCAGGTGGCGTTGGCTTCCCTAGAGTCTGCAGCCATTCACCAACCTAGCACATGAGTGTTGGCTGTCACTAGGCACAGGAAGGCTGATTCCTGGCAAAACCTGAAGGGGGCCACCACTCCTCCCTTAGATTCCCTTCTTGCCCATTGTGTATGCTCCCCTCCGTTCCCAAGAGATGCCTACAGTCTGCCACCTTGTTGCTGCTCAGGGCCACCTTTTGGGGGTACATTTAGATCTCCATTTTCTCACTATGCTTCCTCCTCATCCATTAGTAACAGATACCTTTCTTTGGGGTCAGTAATCTTTTATTAAATTATTTATAGTTATTGGTCACCACCAATGAGTCACGGTGGTTTGTGACTTGATAATGTCAGTCCTTCCAGATCACAAATTGAATTCACACTTTTAGTTGGACTGGCTAGAAACCACCCACAATTCAAAGAAAAGACAAAGATCAGATGGATCTCAGACAACAAATCAGCTGAGGAAAAGGTTAGGAAATGGGCTGGAGTTGGACAGGACGGGAGGGGGTATGCCTTTAGCAACCCTTCACGTTAAATGAACATCCCTGATAAAAATGAGCAAAAAATAGTAAGAGACCAGAGCAGAATGTACCCATCAATATTAATACCAGAACCTCAGTGAAAACATGGGTTCCTTGGTCTTCCTGGTAAGCTAATGGTACTGCCCCCATTTATATTTAAACAGGTGAGAATCCAAGGTCCACTGACAAAACCCAGTGGGGGACAATATTTTGGGCCAGCTTGACTTTCCAGCATCTTTTTTGCTAATCTTAATAGCTGCCACTGAAACCATGTGTTTGTTGTGTGCCTTGCGTCTGTGAATCCATTGAATCTGCATATTACCCCTCCAAGAAGGTTGACAGAAATGATCCCATTTTGCAGATGAGGAGACTGAGACTCAAAGAGCATGGTTTACATTTCCCAAGGTTTCCTACTTAGCGATTTGCAGAGATACTATTCAAATCAAGATCTATCTGATTTCAGTGTCTTTTCTATCAGCCACTACGCTCCAATCCTGTCACAATAGGCAGTTTAAGCAGTTTCTAACTTCTCATACACAGGTCTGTCCATAACTGACACTCATTTATAATGTACCGTCACTGTTTTTTTGAGCATTTTTGAGCATCTCCAGTGTACAATCACTGTTGGTTGTTGAGAACACCAAGATATGTAACAAGCACCCTGGGAACAGTAAGGATGGAGCAGTGAGATATGCCTGGGGGTTGTTGCATTTGAGATGAGTGCTGAAGGATGAGTAGGAGTTTGGCAGACACAGAACAGGAGGAAGGATGCTTTAGGAAGAATTACATTATTTCCCTTTTAGACTCTGAGAACACGCCCAGTGTAAGAAGGGGGAGTATATTGGAGCCAATGGCCCTAACCTTGTTGTCCCCCTACCTGATGCCCCTGGAAGTGGATTGTGAGCTCTAGGAAGTGGGAGAGGGAGGATTAGTGTATCTGGTATGTGACACGGCAAGGAACAGTATGGGGAGCCTAGAATCTGCAGAGGGAGAATAAGAAACAGTAATGGAGACTTGGCTTTTGTAACTAGCGTTTGGGGAGTTTGAGGGAGTAAATTATAAGGAAGGTAATTTAGGTCAAAATGATATGGAGGAGGAGTCAACCGAAGCAAAGGCCCTTAGGTAGAAGTTTAAGGGAGACTGTCCTGGTTAATTTGTCCTAATGAGAAAAAAATTATTCATTTGTACAAAGTGATATTAGTCAGTGGTACGTACAGTATCAAAATAAAAAAATTCCAAATAGTTAACCATAAGAAAACTACTAGGTAAAGTTCGGTGTATTAATGTAATGGAATCTTATACAACCATTTAGAACAACTATGTAAGGGGCGCCTGGGTGGCTCAGTCACTAAGCATCTGCCTTCGGCTCAGGGCGTGATCCCAGGGTCCTGGGATCGAGCCCCACATTGGGCTCCCTGCTCTGCTGGGAGCCTGCCTCTTCCTCTCCCACTCCCCCTGCTTGTGTTCCCTCTCTCGCTGGCTGTCTCTCTCTCTGTCAAATAAATAAATAAAATCTTAAAAAAAAAAAGAACAACTGTGTAAGAACACAGAATCTGCTTACATTTAAATAGCACAATACAAAATTATATCTCACCCTAAGTATCCTAGGAACTATAAGATGATATGCATAAATGAAAGTTAGTGGTGTTGGTTGGTATCATTATTTTTACTTCCCACAATTTAAAAGGGAAAGATGATCTTAAAGTGATTTTTCTGAGGTTCTGTCATTACAGACAGTAATAATAACCATCATTTACTAAACATAGTCTATGTTCTAGACACTGTTCCATTTCATAGATTGTCTGGTTTAATCCTCATAGCAGCCCTATCAAGTGAGTCAGGTTATTCGGCAAAGGTCACAGAAATCTCTTGCCTGAGACCTCACAGTTAGACCCACGACATAAACCCAGGCGCTGAACCTCAGGATTCAGGTTTTTTACCACCGTGTTATGTTGCTTCACCATAACAACAAGGTCATTTTGGCAGGAACAGCCTTGCTCGCTTCAGGGTGGCCTCATGTCATTCCTGTTTAGGGCAAATGATGTTGTAGGACTCCCCAAGTGAGAACGTACATGTATTTGAGGTCAGCATAGCACGAGCCTGCACATAGAAAAAGCGGGATTCTCTGTTCAGTTTAATGATGGAACAGCCTGGCTAATTTGGGAAATTTCTTCGAATCCCTGCCTCCAAGCAATTATTTAATCTCTCCACATACTGCTGTAGCTCCTTTTATATACAAACCCCATGTATCTAGTAACTTTGCAGAATGGATTTTTCTCTGTTAGCCGAGGTAAAGCAATCAATTATTGAGGATAGATTTAGAACCCAACAGAGCACTTGCTTTAAAGAGTCCCTGAATAAGCTCTGTTCACATCGCTCCCCAAAACTGTCAAAGCTGGTGCCCAAGCCAAGTCCTGGCTGTGTGCTGCCATGACATAGCTTACTAGGTGCTTTAAGATGTGATCATCGGTGACAAACACAGAATCTTCCAGTTTGTAACCCCTTGCAAGAATGTAACAAGACCTTCATAGATGTTATTTTAGTTGGTCTCTGTTAAGGGTTGAATTGTGTCCCCTGAAAATTCTAATGTTGACTTCCTGAGCCCCAGGATCTCAGAAGGTGACCACGTTTGAAAAGGGGTCATAGCAAATATCATTAGTGAAGACAAAGTCACGCTGGAGTAGGGTGGGCCCAGCGTGCAATATGCCTGGTGTCCTTATAAAAAGGAGAAATGTGGAGACAGACCTGTGCTCGTGGAGAACGCTGTGAACATGTAGACAGAGAGCAGGGTGGTGCAACGGAAGCCAAGGAACACCAAAGACTGCCAGCAAACCTCCAAAAGCTAGGAGGGAGGCGTGGAACAGATTTCTCCTTCACAGCCCTCGGAAGGAAGGAACAACCCAGCCCACAGCTTCATCTTGGACTTCTACTGGCCTCCAGAACAGTAAGTTTTGGTGGTTTAAGTCATTCAGGTTGTGGTACTTTGTTATGGCAGTCCTAGGAAACCAATATTGTCTCCAAAAATAGTCAATTAAGACAGGTAAACTATTATTTCCCGCCCCATATAAATAATAGTCAACATTTAGTAAGTTTAGGAAACAATCAAGTTCGTACTTTGTATGTACGAACTCTGTACAAACAAGTCATGAGGTGAGGGATTCGATGACTGTCTCCATCTTGTGCACAGACACACCGAGGCACAGAAACCAGGGTCCCCCTCCCCTCCACTAAGAAGCACGGGGGCCAGGATTTCAAACTGAGTGTTCTTTTCATGATGCCATGTTGCTTCCATGAAAGGGAGACAAAGACATGGGAGAGCTGTGTGGAGAAGTGGAAATGAAATGAAAAAGACACAGGTATTGAAAAGGAAGTGGAATTTGGGGGCAGACTGAGATATAGGGATAGAGAGAGATGACTGGGAAAGGAAACTTTTGGGGGCACATTTCCCAAAATATCTTTCATAGAAACTGTTGCCCTGATGTCCTGCATGAAGAAATGGTGCCAGGGTTACTCTATGTCCCTCTCGGAGATTCATGACACCCACTAGCGTCTCAAATACTCCGGCAAGTTTTGCAGAAAAGAACCCTATTTAACTTCGTTTAACCCAGCGCTTTTTAAACTTGCTTAAGCATGGAATCTTTTTACTACTGTATTTCTCTAATGTCACAGAACAAGTTCTGTAAGCAAGAGAGAGAAGCTGGAGTGAGGAGACCCAAAGGTGAGTATACACAGAAGTTAAAGTCCTGGCGTTAGGTGAGTTCTTCCTCCAGCACAATCATCTCTTAATCTCTTTCATGGCAAGACTCTTAAATATCTACTGATTTTTTAAATGAAATATCAGACACACAAGTAGCACATGGAGAATAATATTTAAAAAACACTCATGTTAACATCACCCAGCTTAAGAAACACAACATTCTGCAGGTACCTGAATGGCTCAGTCGGTAGAGCGTGCGACTTTTGATCTCAGGATCGTGAGTTCAAGCCCCACGTTGGGTGTAGAGGTTACTTAAAAATAAAATCTGAAGAAGAAAAGAAATCTAACATTATAGATACGGTTGAAACCTCCTTGTATCTTTCACAATGACCTTCTCTTCTTTATAACCTCACCTGCTGCCTGGAGGTAACTAAATACCAGTACCGTCCTGAATTTCTTACGTATCATTCCTATGCCTATCTTTAGGCTTTTATTATGTATGTATGTATTCCTAAACAGTACGGTGTGGTTTAACATGTCTTTAAACTTTATATAACTGTTATCATATTGTATATGTCTTCCAGTGGCTTGCTTTTTTGTTCATCATTGTGTTTGTGAACTTTTTCGGTGTTGATGTATTTCCTCTAGTTCATTTGTTTTTACCGTAGTAGTGTATTCTATTGGGTGAATATACATATTCTTATTTAAAGACATTTAGGATGTTTCCCATTTGCCACTACAAATAATTCTACAATGAATATTTTCATGAGAAAAATATGAGAAACTTCCTAGGATATATATTGTTGGGTCACAGGAAATGTGCATACTCAGCTTTACTGGATATTGCCAAAATGCTCTCCGCAGAGTTATGCTGAGTTCAGTTCCTACCCACTGTGTATGAGAGTTCCAGTGGCTCCACATTAACTCTTTTTTTTTTTTAAGATTTTATTTATTTATTTGACAGAGACAGCCAGCGAGAGAGGGAACACAAGTAGGGGGAGTGGGAGAGGAAGAAGCAGGCTCCCAGCGGAGGAGCCTGACGTGGGGCTCGATCCCAGAACGCCGGGATCATGCCCTGAGCTGAAGGCAGATGCTTAACGACTGCGCCACCCAGGTGCCCCTCCACATTAACTCTTGATATTAGCCTACACCATCCTCGCCAAATTAATGGTTGTGAAATGATATTTCATTATGGTTTTAATTTGTCTTTGCCCATTTACTAATGAGATCAATAGCTTTATTACATGCTTATTGGCCATTCAGATCTCTTCTTCTGTGAATTACCTCTTTCTTTGCTTATTAATTTTCATTTATTTTTTTCTATTGACTTATCTTTTTCTCATTGATTTTGGAAAGTTCTTTATTAATTCCCGGTACTATAATACTAATCTTTTCTCCATTATTTGCTTTATAAATATCTTCCTGAAGACTAGGGCTTTTCTTTTCACTTTTTGGAGGTTTCTTTGTAGAGGAGTTATACATTATAACATAATCAAATTTATCTATATTTTTATACCTTATTTATTTATTTTTAAATTGAAGTATAATTAACATACAGTGTTATTTTAGCTTCAAGTGGACAGTATAATGATTCAGCAATTCTATACATTTCTCAGTGCCCATCAATTTAAGTACTCTTAATTCTCTTCACCTATTTCACCCTCCTCCCACCCACCTCCACTCTGGTAACCATCAGTTTGTTTTCTGTATTTAAGAGTCTGTTTTTTTCATAAGAAATAGCAGGGAGATCGGTAGGAGAAGGAAGGGAAGAATGAAGGGGGGGTAAACAGAAGGGGGAAGGAACCACGAGACACTATGGACTCTGGGAAACAAACTGACGGCTTCAGAGGGGAGGGGTGTGGGGGATTGGGATAGGCCAGTGATGGGTATTAAGGAGGGCACGTATTGCATAGAGCATTGGGTGTTATATGCAAGTAATGAATCATGGAACACTACATCAAAAACTAAGGATGTACTGTATGGTGACTAACATAACATAATAAAAAATTTAAAAAAAAAGAGTCTGGTTTTTTGTCTCTTTTTTCTTTGTCCATGTGTTTTGTTTCTTAAATTCCACATTTGAGTGAAATCATATGGTATTTGTCTTCTTCTGACTGATTTTTTTCACTTAGCATTATACCCTCTAGGTCCATCCATGTTGTTGCAAATATCAAGATTTCATTATGTTTTATGGCTGAGTAATATTCCATTGCATGTATATACCACATTGTCTTTATCCATCCATCTATGGGTGGACACTTGGGTTGCTTCCATATCTCAGCTATTGTAAATAATGCTGCAATAAACATAGGAATACATACATCTTTTCAAATTAGTGTTTTGTTTTCTTTGGGTAAATACTCAGTAGTGGAATTACTGGATCATATGGTAATTCCATTTTTAATTTTTTGAGGAAGCTCCATACTGTTTTCCATAGTGCCTGCACCCCAATCTGCATTCCCAACAGTGCGCGAGGGTTTCTTTTTCTCCACATCCTCTCCAACACTTGTTATTTCTTGTGTTCTTGATTTTAGCCCTTCTTACAGGTGTAACATGATATCTCATTGTGAAGTTATAAATTAAAATGTAATAAAATTGATCTATATTTTTATTGTGGTTTGTACCTTTTGTGTCTTGTTTAAGAAATCCTTCCCAGGGGCGCCTGGGTGGCACAGCGGTTAAGCGTCTGCCTTCGGCTCAGGGCGTGATCCCGGCGTTATGGGATCGAGCCCCACATCAGGCTCCTCCGCTATGAGCCTGCTTCTTCCTCTCCCACTCCCCCTGCTTGTGTTCCCTCTCTCGCTGGCTGTCTCTATCTCTGTCAAATAAATAAATAAAATCTTAAAAAAAAAAAAAGAAAAAGAAATCCTTCCCAATGCTCAGGCTATAGAGAAATTTTCCTATATTTTCTTCTAAAAGTGTTAAAGTTTTCTTTTTACATTTAAATCCTTAATAAACTTGGAACTGATTTTTGAGTCTGATGTAAGGGAAAGATCAATTTTCCCCCCTATTGAATAGCCTATGGTCACAGTACCACTTGCTGAAAAGTCTATCATTTTCCCCATAGAGAATCTTCAGTGCTGCCTCTGTCATGGTATTTTATTATCATGTGAGTTTCTTTTGGATCATAATACTATATAATTATTCTGTTTATCTGCTTCTATGCCAGTATCATACTGAATTAGTTATTGTAGCTTTATAATAAGTTGATTTCTGGTATGGTAGGTGAATTGCATTGCTGGGCACAATCAATAGCCTCTTTGTATTTGTAGCCTTAGCAATACAACGTTGCCGGTCATTGCATCAAGAAGTTGATTCTATTTCTCCACCCTTTGAATCAGGACTGGACTTGCTACTTGTTTTGGCCTATAAAATGTGGTGGAAGTGACAGTGTGCCAAACTTGGGCCTCTAAAGACCTTGTGTGCTTCCATTTCTCTTTTGGAATTTTGCCTTCACTCTGCGAAGAAGCCCAGGCTGGTGTGCTGAAGGATGAGACAGCTGTGGTACAGGGTAGCGTCAATCCAAGCTGAGACCAACCTAGACTAGCTAGCGCTCAGCCAACTCACCAGCTGCCCTTACGAGTGAGCCCAGCCAAAATAGCCATCCTTGGCTTGGATCACCAGAACCGTTCACCGACCCATGAACTTGTGAGCCAAAATGAATGCTTATTGTGTCATGCCACTGAGGTTTTGTAGTTGTGGGTTCCACAACATGATTGTGCTAAAAGATAACTGGCATCCAGGGCAGGTCTCATATCTTGTTCTGTTATTTAAAACTGTCTTAGTTGATCATAGCCTTATGCGCTTCCCCATATACATTTAAAAATTGGTGTCAAATTCCACGACTTGGTTTAACCCTTTGTAGACAGCTCAAGTTCTAGGACAGCATTCCTTCCAACACGGAGCCCCCTCCAAGCTTTCGCCTGAGATTATCCCCAATGGTGAAGCTAACTAGGTCATTTGTTTCTCCATTTCTGATAAATTGTTAAATTATCTGTATTTGTTTTATCATATTATAATATCATTATCATAAGGTGGTAGTTCTGTTGCCAGGGCAACCAAATGTGATATATGAGCTTTTAGCTTTAACTAAAGCCTTAATTCTCTTTGGCTACATTCCATATGCTTTCTCCGCTCCCTTCATTCCTGAGGTCGAAAGAATGGAAGCTATTCCACAATTCGGTTAGCATCTCATGTTTTATATCTGTTTCCACCTCCACACTTATTAGCATGTATATCATTCTCTAGATTTACTATCTTAACTAATCCCCTTTCTACTATTTGTCTTTGATAGCTCCTCCCATTCAGTATAATACTGCACAATATTCATTGGACAAATACTCAATGGTCACCTACCATGTGCCTGGCACAGCAGTGGAGGAGACAGGTATGGCCTGTACGCTTCCAGAATTTATCAGGTTAGGGAGGCAGGAGCATAATAGAACAGAACAACTTTACCAGTATGGTAAGTGCCATGAAAAACAAATACAAGCTGACAGGTGGGGGCCTAATCTAATTTAGATCAGTGATGATTCCTGTGAGGGATAAAACTGAAGCTGGGACTGAGAAATAACTTGGAGTTAGCCAGAGTTGGGGGGGGCACAAAGGTGTGGGTACTGCACACGATGAAGTCTTGAGGTCTTATGAAGATGAGACATTTAGAAGGAGGCCCATGTAGCTGAAGGTGAATATGTGAGGGTGAGAGGAGCTTGAGATGCATCTGAAGAAACGAGGGGACAATAGTCATAGTGGGCCTCACAGGGTACCTGTACCACCTATTCAGAAATTGAGTTATGAAGGTCCGAAACAGTGAAGTCATCTAAGAGAAGCTCATTTCACCCTAGAGCCCATAGCCATGTACAGAACAAGCAGGTTTAGAGATGCCCAGTGTGTCCATTGTCCTCAGGGTATGTATCCCAGGCCACTTCAAGGCTAGGTCCGTGCCACTTGCCTGCTGAGATGGACGCAAGACTCTCCTCTCCCACCATGGGTTTCTCGGGCGCTGTACCCACACCGCCAGATCAGAAGTCAAGCCCAGAGGCTCCACTGAGCACCACTCACTCCAGGGCATCACTCTGTATACAGTAGGTCTCTCGTGCTCATCCTTCCTGAGACTTTAGATGCTGTAACACCACTGGACCCAGGGCATGTCCAGCAGATCTGTGGCATAAGAGCCTGTGACCAGTACAGAGTAGATACGTCTTTACATGGAGGTTACTGAGCTAGGATCGGGCCAGGGAAAAGCTTGGTTTTACTCTTCCCAGCTTCTTTATTTGCTTCTTGTCACTTGCTGGTATCTTCATTCTTATTTTTTTCTGTCAGGTACCCTAATTTTTCTTGAATGTTAGGTCCTCTAACAACACACATACTCTCAGGAAATGGAGTATGTTAGAGAATTAAATATTTAAATATTGATCATAGGGTGTAGCCTAGACAGGGGTTTTTAGACCCCAGTTTTCAGAGCTAGGGTCTGGGCCAAGGGTCCACGGCTCCCTCACTCACATGATGGGGAAGGGTCGAATGTAGGCCAAATATTATTCCTCTTGGGAAATCTTTCTTGCAACAAGGGGTGTGGAAATGGCTTGATCTGATTCATTTCACTGGCAGCACAGAAGAAATCATGCCCACTAGGAATTAAATCCTGTTTTCTAGATCCCAAAGCTTTCTAGACCTGTTTCCTCTCCCACTCCATTTCTTTCCATTAAATCCCTGTGTTGCTTAAATTAGCCACTGTACGCTTCTATTGTTTGCAATGGGAGAAAAGTCTAACTCACATGACATGCATGGAAACATCTTTCTGAGGTGCAAAACTGAGGTTCTCAAAGGCATCCGTCACCTCCCAAAAAGTTGAGAATCACTAGATTAGATGGCTGTTTCTTTCCCTGAGAATCCAAGAACTGGAGACATGTATCCTTGCAAATTAACAGATGGTTGAGTCACTGAACTAAAACTCAAAATTGTGGATTTTCTGGCATTCTCTTGCAAAGTGAAGTTATTTTTGGCAGAATGGATCTTTCTCAGGAACTCATGAAATAATTTCAGATAGCCCCAAAATCAAAAGACCAACCCTGCCTTTACCCACAGCTGAGTGTTGTTTTTTTTCCCCTAGATTTTATTTATTTATTTGAGAGACAGAAACAGAGAGAGTGCCAGAGACAGCGAGAGAGAGAACGAGCAGGGAGGAGAGGGAGAAGCAGACTCCCCACTGGGCAGGGAACTGACTCAATCCCTGGACCCTGGGATCATGACCTGAGCCGAAGGCAGACACATAAACGACTGAGCCACCCAGGTGCCCCAAGTGTTGTTTCCCGATAAAAGCCAACATTCCTTTCCCACCACCCTGGCTCATACCTGTCCTCACAACAGTTTTCCTTCTCGTCAAAGAGCTCTTTCTATGCATGGAAGACTTATGGGCAGTTATGGGAATCAGGGTAGGCATAGGTTAAGTTTGTCTCAGGCCAGCATTCCTCCAAGGCCCAAGGAGGGTGCTGGAAGGTGTTCAAGGAGGGCTGGGGCTCCAGAAACTCTGTCTGGCTTACAGAAACATTTCTGTCTTTCTGTAACTCTTGAAAATTATTAGAAGCCAAGTCCACAGTTGAGTACAAATTAGATGGTTCCTTATTACCATTCTAACATGAAAGGTTTTCAAAAAGAAAAAAAGAAGGACCAGACAAGTGGAACCACTTTGGGGTCCGAACCACTAAAATCAGAGACAGTTCCAAGATACACCTGATTTTCATCCATATCCCATCCCCACATTCCTCTTTGCCACCAGAAAATTATTTTAGCTTTATGCAAGGAACATGATTTTAAATTTGGGTTGGCTGTTTTATTTATTACTATTGAACCACGTGCCCGTGCACACACGCACACATACACGCACTCTACAGAGCTCCCCTTTTGTCTCGGCTTCCTTATCATTTAAAATGAGTGAGTTCAGGAAACAGAGTTTATTTGTCCTAGTCTGCTTCCCATAAGAATGGAACTGCCAGGGGCGCCTGGGTGGCACAGCGGTTGAGCGTCTGCCTTCGGCTCTGGGCGTGATCCCAGCGTTATGGGATCAAGCCCCACATCAGGCTCCTCTGCTATAAGCCTGCTTCTTCCTCTCCCACTCCCCCTGCTTGTGTTCCCTCCCTTGCTGGCTGTCTCTATCTCTGTCAAATAAATAAATAAAATCTTAAAAAAAAAAAAAAAAAGAATGGAACTGCCAGCAACAGTGGCGCCACCTTCCTTTGGGTTTGGTTCCTTGAAGAAGACATTACTGGATGTTACAGCAGGCACATGGGAAATCCAGCTGGCATCAGTGAGAGCTGTGTTCGAATAAGGACTTAGACCCAGGGCAAAGCAAATGCTCATTTCAACGGGACTCGCATTGCCTCCAGGGGAGAGGGCTCAGAGCAGAGTACAGCTCAACCACCCTCATTCGACATGAATGGGACCCGAGGTCCACTGACTTTCAGCATGATGGCAGAAGTCATTGAGGTTCCCTCTCCATCTCCCCTAACTCACAAGGTTAATCATCAATTGTTCTCAAAATCGATTTCAAAGTTCATCAGAATACTGTCCTTCATATAATCTACTGAGTACTAAGCCAGTACCGAGCACTCTTCTGGATGCCATTAGATGACAGTGATGAAAAAAGACACATTCTGGTTAGACAAGCAAAACTTAGTGAAGAATCGATTTTCTTTTATTACATATTAATAGTAAGAAAAGGAGTTATCATTTCTTGGGCATCTGGTACATTCTGGGAACTATGCAAGGTGGTCCACAGATGTGAGATCTAATCCCTGGCAACCACAGGATGCCAGTTAGGTGTTACAGAGAGAAGTCTGTGCTTCTTTAGAAGATTGTACATTGTTTTAGTGTGCACTCTTTCAAAGGATTCAATTCATATCTCTGAGCCTTTCGTGGTCTTTGAGTGATTTTACTATTCTGCAGGTTATAGATAACCGATAGCAATGCAAATGATTCTCGTCTGCAGATATACAAATATATACTGGCTGGATGGAATTAAATTGGCTTCTCCACCCACTCAACCCCTCATTGGAAAAAGCCAGTTTCTGTCTATTTGTAAACTCATTCCAACTTTTCTTTACACCGGATAAATTTGTGCTTCTTTTATTTCTCCTTTGAACCAATTTAACATTTATCTGTTAAATAAAATCTTCGGCATGTGTTCATTTTATATCTGTATGAGAGTCGTGATTGTATCTTTTCTTTAAAAAAATCCTTTCACCATATTATTAACTTCACTTTACAGATGAAGATATTGAGGCTCAGAGTGAAATGACTTGCCCAGGCCCACTAATGACTAAGTGACCCAGCCAAGGGTTAAACCTCTGCACCTTCTGACTCCACAGCATATGTGCTTTCCTGTAATGTCGCACCTGCTCCATGCCAGGCATGGGCTAGGAGTGTGGGAATATTCTTTTAAGTCAATCCGCTATTAATAGGCTCTTCTATGCTGGCACTATGGGGTTATAAAATATTCATGATATAATCTCTGCTTGCCAGGTGATAATCAAGGTATACACACAAAAAAGAAGAAAAATGCACGACAGAGGCTGAAAAGAAAGTAAAGAAGTGGCAAGAGCACAACAGAATTAATCTTGAAAGCTTTTAGGAAGTGACAGGTTTTCAATCTGTATCGTCTAAATGGAAGGGGCATTACGAAGAAGGCTGCAAGTTAAAGCCAACAGCTTAGAAACTTACATCTCGAAGCCTCCAGTGCTGCCACTTTAAGAAGCGAACAAGGAAACAGGATTGTATCACTGCGCTTCTGTTATCTAACACTGCAAAAAAAAAAAAAAAATGTGGCAAATGAAATAAAGCACCCATTCTGATCTCTTAATTATTTGCACAAATAACTATTTTGCATGAGGTTTCTATTGGCCCAAATTTGACTGAGGTGTGCTTACAACAGGTTGTCATTGGCTCCTCTGTGTCTGCAGGCTAAACTCTGAACGCCTTTATATGGTACAGCTTTGATGTGGCCTCTACCCACTTTTCATCTCTCCTGGTATCCAAAAGCATTGCTCTCTACTGGCCTCCTTCTCTCCTCCCTCCCTCTCTCTCTCTCTGTCTCTGTCTCTCTCACACACACACACCACAATGTAGGTTTCTGATCCCTTAAAGGGCTTGCCATTCCCTCTCCCCACCATGCTCTTCTGCAGTTCACTGTTTGCTGAAGCTTTGCGGGTAAGGTCACCCCTTTCACCCCACCCCACCTCGGCAAGCACCTATTCACCCCTCAACGCTCAATGGAAAGAGTCGCCTTCTTTATGAAAAACTACCGATCTGATTTGTGAAAATCCCCTTGCCCCTAAACATATGTCGCTGCCAGCAAATACCCTTGGTTGTGCTATTTGTTTATACACTGGCTTCCAGGGACAGTGCCTGGCCGACTCTGGGGCCCCTCCCCTCCCCCGTTTCCCACATTGCCTGATGCTAGTTCATGAGCTCAGTAATTGAATGCATTCTGGGTCAAGTGAATCAGCGAATTCACCAACATGATAGGCAGGCTGATGGGGAACTGGTAGGAATAGGAGAGATCAGGGCATTTAAACCCTTCTCTCCACGGCAGAGGAAAGGAAAGCGACGCACAGGGGGCGGGGTGATATCTGCCAACACACCTCAAGGGAGAGCTGCAAGAACTAAGAGAACACAGGACGCCCTCCCCTGAGTTTCAGACCAAGCGGCCCTGCTTTCCGGGGTGGTGGAGTGTGGGGAAGGAAGATCGGCTCTGGGGGAGAGGGATGATTTGAGCTTTGTTTTGTTTTTGTGGTGCTTTCATAATTTCGGGAAAGATATTTTTAAGCCGGGCCATGGGGCGGCTCAGTTTTCATTACCCAACTTGGCATTTCCCTCTTGCGCGCAGAGCTGCTCGCAGCCCTTATCATAGCCCTGTAACCACATCCCCTGCTGGGCCGAACGCTAAATCAACACTGTCAGTTAAAAACAAACACTGACAGGTGTGCTGCACATTGAGCGTGGGAGGGCATTTATTCCGAAGTGAGGGTTAGTCAACTGGAGGGGGAGAAACCCTGGCAGGATAGGGCCGCACCCCCCAGGTCTCACCAGCCTTGGGCACCCGGAGGCTTGCCAAAGCCCCCCCCCCCCCCGCCCCCGAAAATCAGGCCCGTTCGTGAGAGGGTAGCAGAAATGGGATTTTGCAGATATGAAAAGCTCCCATCAGGCACTTATCTTAAAGATCTGTGGGGCCTCCTAGGAGTGGCCCAGACAAGTGTTTCTGATGTACGGGACTCCCCAGAATCCTTCGCAGCAGCCCCTGGTGGGGACTGGCGACCGGGAGAGGTCCGTTCTGCACAAGAGCGTTCCTAACACCTTGTTTCGGAGGAAAAGGAGAACCCGACAAACTGCCCAGGTTTCCATCCAGATCCAAAGAGCAGATCCAATTCTCCTCTTCCTTTTTCCTTCCTTCCTTCCTTCCTTCCTTCCTTTCTTTCTTTCTTTCTTTCTTTCTTTCTTTCTTTCTTTCTTTCTTTCTTTCTTTCTTGATTTCTTTCTTTCTTTCTTTCTTTCTTTCTTTCTTTGTTTTTTCTTTCTTTCTTTCTTTCTTTCTTTCTTTCTTTCTTTCTTTCTTTAAGATTTTGTTTATATATTTAAGAGAGGGAAAGAGGGCACAAGTGGTGGGAGGGGCAGAGGGAGAGGGAGAAGCCGGTTCCCCCATGAGCAGGGAGCCCGATGTGGGACTTGAGCCCGGAACCCTGGGATCATAACCTGAATCCAAGGCAGGCACTTAACCGGCTGAGCCACCCAGGCGTCCTTCTCCTCTTCCTTATTCCTGAAGCTGCCGCCCTGGGTCCCCCTGAGCCAGATGACCACAGGATGCTGAGTCGTAATTACCAGTCTGAAGACCCAGCCTGCAGGAAGCACTTGCTGTGCGTCGGGCTGCCCTGAGTACTTCACGGTGTTACTGCACTGCGTCCTCGCCTCAACCCTACCAGGCAGATACACCATCAGCAACCTCTCCACTTTACAAATAAGGAAAGGGTGGACAAAGGGATAGAAATTGCCCAAGGTTTATGCAGCTAGCAGCTTCCTGCTGGAGACACGATTCACTTCAGGCAGTTGGTTTCAGAGTGTGTGTTCTCAGTCCCTCACCGTGAGGCCTCAGCTTTGGGTGGTTTTGGAATCAGGTGGTTCCCAATCTTGGCTGGACATTAGAATCACCGATGTCAGGGCCAACTTCCAAAGAGACTGATGTATGTGCTTTGGGGTAGCCAGGGTATTTAAAATACAAACAAACAAACAAGTAAATAAATGTGTGTGTGCCTGTGTGTCACCCCGTTAGCCCCAGGCACTTGAAGAGAGCAGCTGGCATAGGTAGGAGCTCCCACCATGCTATCCAAAGCAAGGGTTGAGGAGAAATGGGCACACGACACGGGAAGCCCAGCCAAGGAAGGTCTGGCATGGGCGTGGGGCAGTGACTAATGCATGGGGAAAAACGCCAGAAAGAAGGTAGAGGTGACCAAAAGGGGTGCTAGAGAGACAAGCAAACCAACAGGCCTATTTCTCTGGCAGGAGTGGGCCGTTGGAGACATTGCAAGGGAGCGCACCGCGGAGGGGGACCACCGGCACTGCTGCACAGACGGACAGTTCCTGGAACTTATGAGTACTAAAAAGAATGAGAGTTCCCAGAAAGGTGTTTTAAGAGAGAAACTTGCCCTGTAAATCACATCTGTTGGCACTACCAGGGGAGTCTTTAAGGATCTGACGTGCCCAGTACAGGAATCTCCTGAAACCAGGGTCTAGGGGCTTGAGATGTCCATGCTGGGAAGTAAGGGGCTTTCTCGCCCCTCCTTCAGCGACTGATCTGGAATCAGCCCGTATTAGTTGCAAGCTGTTCTCATCCTATAGGGGCTGTTTACGGTTGAGACATATGTTTTAAGATTATAAAATTCATATCCACTAAAGACAAATTACAATGGCTTTAAAATAGAAAAAAATATTATTCATAATTTTGTCACCTAAATGGAACAATTATGATTTAGGGTATTCCATTATGTTGTTTTTCCTGGACAAAATTTTTTCAACACTATGTTAGTCATAATATATGTGCAATATCGTAAACCGCTTCATCACTTCAGCTGCTTACTGCCTCACCTAAAATGGTATCAGGCTGTTTATTCCTTGCATCGTTTCTTTACTTCCTTCCTAATAATCATACTCATAGTGATGAGGTACCACTGGGTTTCAGAAAATTGAATAATTTATGAACTCATTCTATGGGAAAAATTTGAATAAATATCCACTCTTGATACGAATTGTTTCTATTTTTACTTAAATATGTAAAGCTGAAAGCCAGGTATCAGTGTCTTTACTACTTACAAACACCCTGACCTCAAAACAATTTTGCATGTTAGAAACAAGACTACATAGCCGTTAAGTATCAAAATAATACTATGAATTAAACCTGACAAACACTGGTTTGTGAGTTTAACTATAACTCACTGCTACGCTCTGCCTTTTTGGTGCCTATGGGACCGGTGTTGTGGGGCCACTTGGATCTCCCACCACGTTTCCCTGTTCCGAACTCTTAGAACCTTGATGCACACATCCTCAGGCATCACGGACCTTCACCTGGCACGGATGCTTCCTTGATATCAACTCTGTTCTCTTCTAGTCACTCTAGCTTATGACAGATCAAGTAGTCCCACGTGGTGCCCACGTATAATCATAAACACAGATTCCAGATTGAGCCCTACAATCTAATCCAAATGGGTCTTTCAACTGACCTAGAATTTGGCTATATTAA
Organism: Ursus americanus; assembly: GCF_024610735.1. Taxonomy (NCBI): domain Eukaryota; kingdom Metazoa; phylum Chordata; class Mammalia; order Carnivora; family Ursidae; genus Ursus; species Ursus americanus. The sequence continues at coordinate 47,171,817 of NC_142143.1, read as the reverse complement.
TTTTTAAATCACGATTGAAAGGTAGACATAATGTAAAAAATGTTTCATAGAGAACTTCCAAATATAGCAGATTTATCATTCGACCCCTGCCATGTTGAGACACATTTGTTCATCGAATACCTTTCTTGTCCATGTGACTTGGCTAGAACCACTCACTTACCATGACCACATTTAATTCCCATTTCACGGATGAGTTAGCTGAGGTTTGCGGAGGTTATGAAACTTGCTGAAGGACGCGAAGTTGTCAGGTGGAGGGGCTGTACTTCTGATCTCTGTCTCGGCCGTTCCCTGGTCTGACCCCGGGGCCTCACAGGACTTTCCACAACCCTTCACGAGGTGTTCTTTACCCATCTGGGGTTTAGCATGCTGACACTGACAGGGACCAGGACTAGAGATAAATGCTTGTGTGTGTGTGTGTGTGTGTGTGTGTGTGTGTGTGTGTGTGTGTGTTTCTTTTAAACAAAACATAGCAGCTGCCATTTGTGGTACATTTATTTATTTATTTATTTATTTATTTATTTATTTATTGACCAGGATGGACGCTTGAAGATATTTTAGTAGACTTGGCAATAGCTTCGGTGGCTGGCAGCAGCTTGCCAGCTATTAAATGGTTCTGAATATATGAAGACTTGTAATTTCCTTCTTGAACGGGCTTTGCCAGAGAGACTAAGCCACGTGGCATAATCCCTGGACACACACTGGCATATGCAGGAGCTCCGTTTGTGCAAATGGATCCTTGGAACCAATTAGACGAGCGTGGTATTTCATCTTTTGGCCCAATACTAGAAACTGGCACAAATAACACTCCCCTGCCATGCACCGAAGTTCAGAATAATAAATCAGCCACCCTGTAATTATATTGGGAGAGCCAGCTTTATTCTCTCAGTGAGCAGACTGATGTATCTGTTTAGACGGGGTGCCTAGGGCTCTCTGGGAACCTGGGCTGACTTCGTAGTGCCCAGGCGGGCCCTGCCCCAGATCCCTGGGTCTGGAGGTGAGCTCCCACTGTGTCGGTCTGCTGGGACTAAACTGGTTTTGAAACCTGTTTGGCTTCTCCGAAAGGCCCACAGCTGTCAAAAGTAAAAGAAAGCGAAGGGCTGGGGATGGCAGAAAGGCGAGAGCTCATTCGTCAGGCCGTGTTAGCAGAAAGGCCGTGGGAGGCTGAGGCAGAAAGCCTTCTTTAGCTGCGTGATCCTCAAGGGCTATGAACATAGTATTTGAGGACAGTCTCAGAAAAGTTTGGACCCGGTAATCCTTTTGTCTGAATTCATGCCATTCCCTCAGCCGTTGGCAGAAGGGACTTGAAGCAGCAGATACAGGTGGGAAAATCAGACATTCAGGAAGGTCATTTCATACAGGGGAAGAAGTTCCCTCTCCCTTGTCCTGCCTTGGTTCAAAGCACATATAAAAAAGAACATAGGGACATATTAATGAGGGCATGGGTGTGTGGGTGAAAGGAGGAGGCATGCTTCTAAAGCCTGTAACGATGGGCAGGCACATCACATTAAAAGTTAGATGTATCTTTACATTAGAGCATCAAGCTTGATCAATACTTCATCAGTACATTCTGAGACTTGCCCAGGAGTGTGAAAGTTTCCCCCGTGGATATGTTCCCTGCCTGTTCCTGAATGGCTTAATTTGGCCCTGTGTGTCTGACTCATATGCCTTCCCCACATTTAATTAGATGGTTTATTTTCTGAGATCAAGTTGGCTATTTTGTCTTCATGGCTGTATCTCTTTGCTTCTGTGGTTTTCTCTGCTGGGAATCCTCTAACTCTGGCCCCTGCGCATGCCCGGTGCCTGTCAGTGCTCAGGCCTTGGTTCAGATTTCTCCTCCAAGAGGCCTTTCCTCACCTCCCTCCACGCCTAGCCACCCTCTGCCTGCCACATGTGTGTGTTTAATACTTCACACGCTCTATATTATTTATCCATCATTTATCTATCACACACACCCATTTATCTATTTCCTTGCTTATTTTCGGCCCCCCCCACCCCACGCAAGGATCTTGTATTGCTCTCCATTGTCTCCCCAGTGCTTATGACAATATCGAGCACACAGTGGGCCCGTGTGAAATATTTCCTCTCATACAATGAGCCTTCCCGTAGCACCGACCCATGGGCCAGACATCATCCTGAGAGCTTTATCAATACTAACTCATTGTCTCCTCGCAACAAGCCCACGACGCAGGTCCCATGCTTGTCTCTGTTTTATAGATGCCCAGTTAGGATCTGAACTTGGGTGGTCTGACTCCAGAGCCCACGCTCTGAACAATCGCCTTATGTTGCCTCCAGCATTTCTGCCAAATAGGTGAAGGAACATCCGTCAGCAGCATTACCTAAAGACTCACAAGTTCATTATAAGCTCTAAGTCCAATAAATACAAATACCATGACCCTAAACAATAGGTCTTAAATATATGACAGCACACGAGGGGGGAGTTGCTAGATGTAGGATGTCACTGTCTTTAGCGGAAACGGGGACACGGGCTCATTCGTGGTTCTTAACTCCCCACAGTTAGCTCTGTAGCCTCTGGTAGGGAACAGGAGGTGAAATCCCACAGTGACACTGATACCGTAAATGGCAAATAAGTTTCTCTTTATTAAGCTGCCACAGCCACGGAAAGATTGGTCAGATGGCTGGAGGATACAGGGTGACTCGACACTGTTTACGAATCTTGGTGGGTTTTATAACCTGTTGCATATTTTTATTTATTTATTTTTTAAAGATTTTATCTATTTATTTGACAGAGATAGAGACAGCCAGTGAGAGAGGGAACATAAGCAGGGGGAGTGGGAGAGGAAGAAGCAGGCTCATAGCGGAGGAGCCTGATGTGGGGCTCGATCCCATAACGCCGGGATCACGCCCTGAGCCGAAGGCAGACGCTTAACGACTGAGCCACCCAGGCGCCCCTGTTGCATATTTTTAAATGTCTTATGATTCCTGGAGCTCCACCTCATAAATTTTGGTTGATGAATTTGTTTAAACTCGTACATTTTAAATCAATATAATAAGGGTGTGTACACTTACTTCTAAAATCAATATACTTAGTGTGCGTACACACTGGGGGTGCTCTTGAGGTTCTTGGAGACGTACATGATCATAACTTTTGGGGAAAGGATTTCACGTGTGTCCTCTCATTGTATTTCAAAACACCACGGAAGCAGGCAGAGCTGCAATAATGTGCTTCTCTCTGGCTGGTTGACTCCCAGATCACCGGTCTGGACTCTGGGGTTTTCTTCCTGCTTTTGTGGTTGCTCCCTCAAATTCCCTTTGCCGGTTCCTCTTTGTCTTCCAGACTTGGGATGTTCGTGTGACCCAGATTCCAGCCTCTGGGCAATCGTTCCTCTACACTCCTCTTGGTGGCCTCATTTACTCCCTTGACTTCAAACACTATGTTTCTGCTAATGAGGCTCGAGTCTCTATTTCCAGCGGTTTGATCCCTTTAGCTCAGTACTACGAGTCTCTTTGACATTTCCACTTGGGCATCTAATTGTTATTGCAAACTTCAATGCCCCAAACTGGGCTTCCAAGGTTGCTCCTCTCCGTCTTTCCCAGCTCCGTGAATGACTACTCCATGCTCCTAGTTGCCAGGTCAAAGACCTGAGGCCATCTCCGGCCCCACTGTCTCTTAGGCTTCTGCTTTTAAGATACGGGATATCCAGAATCTGGCCTTTTCCATTACGTTCCATGGTTGCCACCCTGGCCCAGACCACTGTCACCTTGTGCCTGATTGATTGCAATAGGGTCCTGACTAGCCCCCTTGCTTCTTTGCTGGCCTTGGGTCTGTTCTCAGCACAGCAGCCAGAGTGATTCCGCTGTTGGCAGATCCTGACCCCCGTCTTCTCAAAATGCTCCAAGGCCTTGGCCTGTCACTGAGAGTCACACTTGCCCCGTCGCTGTAGCCTCTCAGTGACTGAGGTGACCCCCCACGCTCTGGCCCTCTTCTGCTGAGACAAATCCCCTGCTCCTTCCCTCCTCGAGCTAGCCCCACACGCCTTCCTGCTGTTCCTTCCAGTCCTCCCACCTCAAGTTCCCTGCATATGCCTTCCTCTGGGCTTACGGTGCCCTCCCCCAGAGTTCTGGGTCTTCCTCTTCGCTTCCTTCAGGTCTTTATTCATATGTCACTTTCTAGTGACATTCCCTAGCCACCCTACTTAAAAATGTGAGATAGCCCCAGCCCTTCCTACCTGCTTTCCATGCTTTATTTTCCTTCTTAATGCTTAGAATCATGATAGAGCCGTCGCTACCAGTCACCATAAGCCTTATTCCCTACCTGCTCTAAAACAGTGATACTAATGGTCTTGATGTCATAGAGTCGTGCGGATTAAACGAGGTAGTGCCTGTCACAGAGTAAGCTCCCAGCAAGCATTAAGGCCCTTATGCTTTGCACGCCATGGCCCCAGCTCAGCGCCTTACCGCGGGAGGTGCTCACCACATTGCTTTTTAGCAAAAACATGACCTAATTAGCGGAGTCAGTGTTGCCTGACTTGCCTTTGATTGGAGGATGCGCGTGAGTGAGGGGCAGCCCGACCCTGAGGGGGCGCCTACGCCCAGCTCCCACGCATGAGAGCCGCTCCACTGGGTCTCGAGATGGGCGATCTCAGACGATCTGACTTCAGAAAGGTTCCGAAGACTAGGATGGGTTTCCCCCGAAGAGAAAGCGGTTACATAGCAGCGTGACCTTTAAAGTATGTTCAGTAGGGATGTCTTCTGAAGCACTGGTGCAATTAGATGTGTTTCATTAATCGTGTTTTCTGAGCGGAGCCATTTGAAAGAACATGCTCCCTTCTGTCTTACTGTCATGTTCTCATCAGCCCTTTCACAAATTCATCTGAATAAAAGCAGCTTCCCCTCAGTGGTGAGTTAAAATAAGCCACTGTTCACATGATTATTACTCCATTGTGCATTTATGCACATTCCTTGGTGCTTTTTAATTATATATAATTACCAGGGAACAGGGAGTAAAATCTGTTTAATCTAAAATGAAACATGCTAAATAGATAATGTTCCCAGTTCCTGTTTTTTTTTTTTTTTAAGGTATGACTCTAACTCAGGAAGACCAGGTTCAAGAGCATAGACCCAGATCTTGCAGAAAGTGGAAAGCACAGCCTACGTGATTAAACATTATTTATTTCGTGGGCGTGCTATTACTTTTTAAAAATTGTCATGCAACTTGGCGACTCAAGTGTGACATCTGGGGTGCAATTATTTCAGATGCCGTTTTTTTCCTCCTTGTAAAATAATTGCAATGAACCGCAAACAAGAGTTACACTTGACGGCAGCATATGGCGACTTCGATGTGATGACATGTTTTTACTGCAGGTTTGCATGTGTATGTGTTCGATGATGCACGATTTGATCAAAGCTGGCCACAGCGATCATGAGAAAAGGTGTGATACTGGTCAAGAGGCGGCACAGCTCAGTGGTTAAGTCTCAGGCCCCAAGACAGGCTTCCTGGTCCTGAATCTTGTGCATTCATCGTGCCGCCTTAATTTCTATAACTTCTCTGTACTTCTCTATCTTCCTCTGTGCCGGGAGGATAACAGTCGTCATCTCAAAGAGGAGTTGTTAGAATTAGAGGAGAATGCATACAGTGCCTAGACCAGAGCACTCAGGGGCACAGCATTACTGGTACCAGTTAGGAAAGTTGCAGTCAGGCTGCAGTGACAATTCAGTGCAAACTCCCAGAGGCTTGAAATGTCAAGTTTCTTTTTTGCTCAAGCTCCCTGTCCCTCATGGGGCGTGGCCGTGACAGAAGGAAATAAAATTCTGGAGGGTCTGGCACCAGCAGTGAAATGGTCCAGGCTGCAAGTGGCACTGCCGCTTCTGTTCCTAACTCCCTGGCCAGAATTCGCTGCATGGCCACCCTCGACCACCTGCCTGGAAGACGTGAGAGAAGACAGCGCCGGGAAGACCGAGCACAGGCACTTTTGGCGAACAGGGCTGGGGGCATCCACGGTTTCCAACACCGTTCTGCTTCTGCAGTGAAAGCATTTGGCTCCCTCAGCCTGAGTGACCTTAACCTTTTTGGTTCCTGGCTGTCACTGTTGGTTAAGGAGAACTGCAGGCTTCTGGGAAGGACGTCAAGAGTGTCTTGGAGTACAGCAGGCTGAGCATAAGGCTCTATTTAGCTCTTTCATGGCAATCTGGGCCACTGGACCATCTGCAAAATAAATGACTTATAAATGTGCTCCATTAAAAAAAAAAAAACAGTTCTAACACTGTAAACATGTCAGCTCAGAGAGAGCATTAGAAATACTGTCTGTACGCCCCATGCATGTCCACCACCTCTATTCAAAGCTCTGCATGGTTTCCCAAGGCCTAGTCACTCTTGGATGTGGTTTTCTTTAGACATCCCCAGGCCTTCATTTGTTTATTTGCCTTGAATTCCTCTGGGGCCGTCCAAATGCCAAAAACAAATGACTTACGGGTAGCTCTTGATTATCTATGCAAATGGTTGGTAATCTTGAGCACTGTGTATTGGCCTTTAATTGGGCTTCTCCTTCTGTTCTGTGGCCAAGGTCACTGCCCCTCACCCTTCCCATCCTCCTGGGGCTCCTTATACATAGGAAGGGTCATCCACTTTATTGCTCCCTGGTCTCCATTCCATCTTCTCTCAGATAGACTGGGCTACCGCTTAGGGATGGCTGCGATGGTGGGTGAAGCCTGGGGTTTCCGTTTCCTTTTCAGCCCTAAATACCTTGATCATTTATTCTGAACTCTCTCATTGCTGTAGCATTGATGGCGAAAAGACCAGTGCCGTTCAGAGTTCAGAAGCCAAGACTGGTTTGACAAACAGGAGAGCAGGGTGGACTCTTTTTCTGTAAGAATGTTACTGAAAAGGAAAAATCCCACAGCTGTTGTCACTCCCCTCCCCCAGCCGCCATGATAACACACATATCTCCATATTCCCCCGCCGGCCGGCACTGGCTTTCAAGCCAGATCTACCTGTGTTCAAATTATAGGCCCCCCATTTATTACAGCTGTATGACTTAGAGGAAAAACCCCAACTGCTCTCAACTTCCATTTTTTCATCTGCAAAGCGAGATTTAATAACACATAACATGAAGGGCTGTTGTGACAGCTAGTAATACGTGTCAGTTCTTGGGATTCTCCCTGGCACATTAAGGCTCTAAATAAACTATGGATGTAATTAATTAACACCCAGATTAGGTTTGTCTCTTCTAGGAACTCTAACCCTACTACCTGAAATCCTTCTATACAGTGTATTGGTCTTCGACTGTGTATTCGCGTAGGCTAAACTCTGGTAACAGATAGACTCAAAGTATATCAGCTTAAGTGTAGTCAAGGTGCATTTCTCCTATGACAGTCCAGGGAAGAAGGTCCGGGTTGGGGGTGGTGGTGATGTGAGAGGGTTGTCACTGCTCTGTATGGTTATTTAGAGACTCAGAGTGATGTCACTCTGCTGCGCTCAACGCATGGCCTCCGACGTCACTCTAGTCATTGTCCGTGTCATCATACCCCAAGGCTAAAGGAGAAACATGGAGAGACACGTGTAGACTATTGTATGACCCAGGCACCCCAATTCTGTCATAGTCCACTGGAGGGAAATTAGTCGCAGAATCACAGGTTGCTGAGGGGAGGCTAGGAGGTGTGCCGCAGCCAGGCTTCCAAATGCCCCACTGCCATGGGGCCATCAGCCACCTGTGTCAGACTCAGGCCCATTGAGATGAGTTAGGAACATTTTAAAAATTATTATTATGTTATGTTAGGAACAGTTTTTCGATTAAACTATCAGCTTCTCGAATTAGAGACCTTGTTTTAACCTTAACCTACAAAGTCACGTTCAGTGACACACAGGCAATAGCCAGCCATCCTAAGAGGGCTTTTGAATCAATAGTACTCCTAAGTGAGCAGAGAACTATCTCTGACTAAATATTTCAGATTTGATCTCCATTGAATCTAAATGCAACTTCTTAGTTACTTTTGGGGAAAATGAAATCAAGTTTTAATGTTTTTGACTAGAAATTACATGTGTTCGACAATTCATCCTTTGTAAGAATTCAAACAAAGACACTAATGACAAAGACAGTAACGACAAAAAACATTGAGAATGTTCTAGTGATGGGGGATTCCATTAGCAATTCCCAATATATATATATACATAATATATATACGTATATATATTATGTATATATATGGAATCTATATAATGTATATATACATATATATATTATGTATATATATGGAATATATATAATGTATATATATACATATATATATACACACATACATATATGGTTAATAATAACTCTATGAAGTTATTCATTGTAATTATTTACTGATGCATTATAGAGTCTGTTAGGTTCTTAGTGTTATCTTTCAATCATTTAAAATTACAGATTCATATATATTTTTTCCTTGAAGATAAATAGCATTCATGAAAATAAGTATAGTGGATAAGTCAGAATTTTGTAGGGCTTCCGGGTGAAAAATCTGGTGTTAGGTTTTTAGAGAACAGCCCTGATTTTAATCTGAAAGATCTAAAAGTCGAATAAAAACATGTGTTTGGATTGGTAAGTCAACTTTCTTAACCTCCATTATGTTAAGGAAAAAAAAGTGTGCAACTAGGAGCCAAGAAAAGTATAGGAGACAGACCACTACATTGGGTATAAATAATGATAAAGCAAAGCAAAGTATTTTAATTTGCCCCCCCCCCCCCCGCCCCGGCACTTGGCCGGTTCAGTTACTACCTTAGCTTGAACCTACCCTTTTTCTTCGCTGTGATGTCAACTAGGCCAAGCTCTCTCCGCAGGGCACTTCTTGGCTTTGCCAGCTGCTCCCCATTCGCCTCGGCCAATGGCAGGTGCTGGACAGAGACCGGAAGGAGGGAGGAGGACTCCCTTCTTGCCCTTTGTCTCCTGTTGTCAGATCACCCTCGCCAAGCTTCTTCGTTCTACCGGCACATCTCATGCCTGTAGCTGCAGGTTTCCCCCGCGCCCAGAATCCGAGCTGTCAGCAGCAGCCCGAGGAACCAACCGAGCACAGAGAAACCGGCACCCGCCCAGCCGCAGCCCTTCCGAGATGTCTGCCCTCGGCTCCGCGGCCGCACATCTGCTCCTTGTTCCTCCAGGCCTGGGGGGAGAGCTCTTCCCGCCCTGCTGCTTCCAAGACAGCATTCTAATTGCCTTCTCTGTGTTTCAATGCGTAGCTAACGAGATTTTCTATTACCTTCTCTCTATTAAAATGACTGCGGTGGCTTCTGGCTCCTGACTGCGTTCCGATTGATCAATGAGTGGAAGCTCGTTCTTTCAACAAGTGAGACCACCTGAATGCTATATATTTGAATCACATCATCTTAACTGTTTGTAGATTGGGATTTTTGAAGGTTCAATTTAATGACACGCCCTTTTACTAAAAGTTATACTTAAAACAACTAAATGAGATTTGCTTCTGCATTTGATATTTGGATGCAGACTTGAGAACAAATAGATTTTTTGGATAAGCGAATGCAACTAATTCTGTTATCTTGGAGCCAAATGTTTCTCTGTGCCTGTTTCTCTTTAGCTGTACTAGGGGAAAATAGCCAAGTGACCTTTGCACACCTGGAGACAGGTGAACTATAGACCATATTAACAAAGTGACTCATAGGTGGGAACTCCTCTGAAGTGCTGACACTTTGTAATGTGAGTTTGATGGACATGTTTCTAAAATACCAAACTTACTTCCTTGAATTTTTAAGCAGATAAGCTTAGCATATTTAGATTTTTTTTATTAACTCAGAATCATAATTTTTACCCTTAACTGATTAACTGCATTAGAATACATTTTTTCTCCTTAGGAGTCATTAGTAGGTGGAGGGATGTTTCCCTATAAACAAAAGAGCCCCAGACTAATTATAAAAATGAGGGAGGTAGTGAGACTGTAGCAACAACTATGGTTGGTGGTTACTGAATTCTTACTAAATAGCAGGTACTCTTCTAGGTCCTTTTACACATTATTTCATTGAATCCTACAACAACCCTATGCGAGCGGTACCTCCTTCTTATTGACAAGGAGATGGAAACAGAATTACTGTCCAAGGTTCCAAAGTGAATACAGATAGGACAGAATCAAAGTCTTTCTGACTCCGGAACCCACTGTCTACTTCACTTCTGTTTTCCATGGTTTTGTATGTTTATTTTTACTTTGTATATTTATTGATGAAACTAATTCGGGAGCAACTGTGTGAAGCCACTGTACTCAGAACGGTGGGAGTTACCAAAACAAGTAGCACATAGCCTTGTCTTCAAGGGATTTACAGTCTAGTGAGGCTAGGAGGTGAAAAGAAGTATTAAAATACTAACGACAATACTTAGTAGGCCAGAAGGTATCCTAAGAGTGGTAGGATGTCCCCAGGAGCACCCCAGAGAGAAGCGGTGCAGCCTGAGTTGATCAAGGAGGCTCTGATGGGGAAGTGGAAGGTGACCTGAACACTGAAAGAATGTGGAGCTGGGATGGGAAGGAGGGCAGGAGGAAAGGGGCGTGAGCAGAGAGATGGGAAAGGTAGATTCGGGCCAGGTTGCTTAGAAACCAAGCCAACCCTTCAGAGAGCTTGCTAGTCCACATTCTCTGCCATATGTGAAAGCATTGAGGTTGTTTAATTGAAATTAAATGGGTGATTCATTAAAACCTAAAACTTTTAAGATCTGTAGAATCTATAAGCAACCCTTACTACATGCCAGGCATGGGTCTGAGTGCATTAATCTTTATGACAGCACTAGGGAGCAGGACTCTTAGGAGAGAAAACAGAGGCACGGAGAGGTTCAGTAACTTGCCCAGGGTCACTCAGCCAGTAAGTGGCTAAGTTGGGATTTGAAACCAGCCTGTCTAGCTCTAGAATCTGATTGTCTTGGTCACTATTTTATAGTACCTTAAAAAAATAATAATTAAGAAGAAAGAATGAAAAGAAAAAATAAACCCCTTCTGATGTTTTCCCCGAAGGCAAATAATGGTCAGGAGGCTTCTCCTCCAGTCCTTTCTCTGCTCTATGGCATATTGTGTTTACCAGAGACAGAGGCTTATAAGGTGAACTCACCTGTGTCCCCAGAGAGACTGTGTGGCCTTGGACATGGGAAAGCATCTTACTAATCAGCATGTGGTTGGTGACCAGCCTGTGGCGTACCCTGGGCATCTTTACTGAAGTACTGTGTTCTCTCTAGGAGGAGAGAAACATGTTAAATGGCTGCACTTAACTCTCTATTGTAAAACAAAAGAAGTTTCCTCTAATATGATTTTGGCTTGAAAGGAACTTTTCACCCAAGTTGGGTCAATCCTTTCAAGATCCAAGGAAATAAAGCTGAGTGTGACTCTTTTCTGGATGTTGCTGGCCTGGCAGGATTCTAATTTCAGTAAAAAACGAAACCAAAAGCATTATGTCTTTTCTGGATGCCAAGAATAACTGATGGAAATGAGGCAAGTGCAAAATGAAGGGAGATTTACTTACAAGGGGGAAAAATCAATGCAAACCACAGCCTCATACTGAGGTTTAGAGAAGCTGGTAGAATAATGGGAGATGTTTGGTCTCTTCTGAACGACTCTGATTTGTTTCTCATTTCCTGAGAATTTCCCTGGAAGAGAACTAGAATATAAGACATTTCATAAAACCAAACTGAACAGAAATTAATCTTTTCTTTATGACTGAAGCTAACTTAGGATATTTACAACATAGTAACCATTGTGAACATTGTATGGTTTCACAAAAACTATTCTGATCACTTGAATTTTGGGGGTGTTTTGATTTCAGATAAATAAGAGTTTATTAAGGGGAGGAGTTAAAAGATGGTGGAGTGGGAGGAGGACCCTCATTGGTCAAACCCAGCTAGATCAGTATCAAACTATTTTGAACAACTAGGAAATTGATCTGAGGATTAAGAAGTAAGAGTTTATTATGGTCAGATTTTGTGCAAAACTTTTGAAGATAAAATGTATTCCAAATTTTAGGATAATAAGAAATAATAATGAAATTGGCCATTTATAAGCATGATACAGACTTGGAAGGAGATTTAAACACACCCTGGTCTCCAGAGCCTTTCTTTTCTAGGCTCACCCATGAGAACGTCCTTATTTCAGTTGGCTTGTTGAAGTCTAGCTTCAGACTTGAGTCTCCCAACTCCCTGCTCAGTGCTCTTTCTCTGTATCTAAATATATCCAATGAAAAGAGTAAGGTCCAGGGGTGTCTGGGTGCCTCAGTGGGTTAAGCATCTGACTCTTTTTTTTTTTTTTTAAGATTTTATTTATTTATTTGACAGAGATAGAGACAGCCAGTGAGAGAGGGAACACAAGCAGGGGGAGTGGGAGAGGAAGAAGCAGGCTCCTAGCGGAGGAGCCTGATGGGGGGCTCGATCCCACAACGCCGGGATCACGCCCTGAGCCGAAGGCAGACGCTTAACTGCTGTGCCACCCAGGCGCCCCAAGCATCTGACTCTTGATTTTTGGCTCAGGTCATGATCTCAGGGTCGTAGGATAAAGCCCCAAAGTACCCCAACTTTGCCTTCTCCCCCTGTCCCTCCACCCCCTCAATTAATAAATAATATCTTTAAAAATAAATAAAAATAAAAAATAAAATAGCAAGGCCCCGATCTGCTTGGCTCTGATATTGGCTCACCCGGCCTGAGATGGTTGACCCATCTGCGATGATTAACAACTTAGAAGAGTCCAAATCTGATTCTATTTCCCTAACCCTCCTCTTTCCCCCCCAATATCAACCGGAACAAGTAAAAAAGTGTGTTGGTGTCAGACACAAAAGTACTTACATTCAAATCAAGAATTGCAAAGTCATTTGCATTTTGCTTTGCCCATATGCTATGGTAAAAAATGTGAAGGCTTGAGAGCTTGTTTTGCATCTGTACAGAAACTCTAAATCTAAATCCAATTTTCCTTCGTTGAACTAAGTAAGCAGTATTTTTAGCTAAAGTTAATTTAATGCCTCTGAATAGAAAACCAATTAAGAACACCTCTAGCCATGCTGGAGGAGACACCAGGGGCTCGTCGCATGCCCTCTTGGTACCCACGCTCGGCACCGCCCAGAGATGCGAAGGCCTCCACGTGAGGTCTTCAAGCACTTGTGCAGCCGTCTGCCTTCCGGTGTCTACGCCCACTCAGGCTTCCCCACGATCCTGCAGAGCTCTGTAAAGGCAGGAAGGCTCCAGGCGCTGCAAGTGCTGCCTTACCATCCTATCTGTAGTTTTCTAATTTATAAGCCACTGCACTCAGCCTTATCCAATGAAAGAGCGGCCGAAAGTTTGTCCTTGTCTCCCTGAGTTCAAGCAAAGAGGGATTAAGGGTTAAATTGATGATTTTTTTTTTTTAATATAACCCCACTTGCAGGCTTAGAGCTCATAATACTCTTCTGAGTGTTATTTTACCCACCGGCCTGCTGATCTGGTATTATGTGGACTGCAAACTAGACTCAAAAGGGAGGTGATTTAAGGATACTGAACTGACCTGACCTGCAATGTGAGTCAACTAGCTGGTTCTGGTGGGCCCGAGACAGGCTGCTAGTGTCTTCTTAGTGTTCAGAGGAACTGAGGCAATTTGACAGGGAGTTTATTAATGTAACAGCAATTTCACAATCCCACTGGCGTCCTGCCAGTCCGCTCATTCCTCTTGAGGATGTAAGTGTGTTTTTTTCTCTCTAGCCTCTAGGTTTTTTCATGGTCATCTGAGAAGGTCAATAGTTGGTGAGTCCAAGGAAAACGTGGCCTAAATAGAAAGTACCCCAACTTTGCATCGTTAGACGAATGCAGAGAAAATGATCAGTGAAGAGAGAACTGCATTTGGATAAAAGCAAGAGCTGTTATGTGGAAAGATGAGTTTAAGACGTGGAATGGGAGAGACTGGGGAAATCGTGTTTATTAACTATGGTTCTTTAGTTGTAAGTAGCAGAAAATGATTAGTTAGGCCAAATTTTTAAAAAATCAAATTGTGTTTTTCAAAAAGCTGAATGGAGATGCTGAAGTACCTCACAGCAGCCGGGAAGAATTGCTTGAAAGAGTTACAACAGCCAACAGAATCCAGCTTCCATGACGCCCTCTCTCTGGATTTCTCATGGTTTCCTTCCATGACGCCCTCTCTCTGGATTTCTCATGGTTTCCTCCTTCCTTCCTTCCTTCCTTCCTTCCTTCCTTCCTTCCTTCCTTCCTTCCTTCCTTCCTTCCTTCCTTCCTTTCTTTCTTTCTTTCTTTTGACACGTTTTAAATGGCCTACATTGGATCAAGCATCCACTTGGAGCCATCACCCTTGGCCAGGGTGCAGTAAGAGCTCATGTTTTTTTTTTTGTTTTTGTTTTTAAAGATTTTATTTATTTATTTGACAGAGAGAGACACAGCCAGCAAGAGAGGGAACACAAGCAGGGGGAGTGGGAGAGGAAGAAGCAGGCTCCCAGCAGAGGGGCCCGATGTGGGGCTCGATCCCAGGACTCCGGGATCGCAGCCTGTGCCGAAGGCAGACGCTTAACGACTGAGCCACCCAGGTGCCCTGAGATCTCGTGTTTTAGGTATGGCTGCTGAGGACCCAACCCTGGGCTCAGGGGAGATCCCCAAGAAGCTTGGATGCCATCCTCAAAAGTATCTAGGACACATCTTCCCTTGCTGGCTTGAACACTGAATATTTGCGGCATTGTTCTGGAAGGGTTTACCAGTTGGCTAGCAGGGGCTAGATGAAGGGACATGAGTTAGTTTCCATGGCAAAGCATTGTCATTTGCCAACTTCGTGACCCAGGCTTTACTGTGCCTCTGTTTCCTCCTGCTTGCCTTGCGAGGGCATTGTGAGGAAGAAAAGAGTGGGTGGATGTGAAGTATAACTTGTCACGCAGCCCGACGGGACGAAGCCTTGCTGTGGCACAATTCTGTGGGAGTGAGGCTCGTCTGGGCTGTCCAGCCTGGGCACCGGAATTCGGACTTCGCTGAGTAGCGGGGTCTACCTACTCCAGATACCTATCTAGAAAAAGCCTGATGAGATTATTTACCTGGGGAATTTATGAAGAAAAACGATTTGTTATTAATTCAGAATAGCTGAGCCTCAGCTGTGGAGTAAGAGCCACATCAAGTCTGCAACCACATCAGTATGACTACAGCGATAACCGCTATCGTGTGTAATACGCTCCTTTGGACCCCTTCTCGGTAAGGAGGTAACGAGAGTATCTTTGATTTGGTCCCGTTTGTACTCTTTTCTGCTTCCCATCATCTAAGTCACTGATGCACTCTTCCTGTACCCAGTACAGTTTTTGAAAGTCCTTTTCTCAGGTAGGGTTTCGTGTAATAGCGGGAGAGAATTCCGTCTCTTCATTGTACTGTTCAAAGCTGTTTTCGTCTGTTTCAGCTGTTATAACAAAATACCGTCAACTAGGTGGCTTATGAACAGCGACATTCACTTCTCACCGTTCGGGGGCTGGGAATCCAAGATCTGGGTGCTGGCAGACTCAGTGTCTGGCGAGCCCCTGCTTCGAATCCGTAAGTGGCTGTGGTCTTGTTGTGCCCTCACGTGGTGGAAGGGGCGAGGGGTGGTCTCCGGGGTCTCTTCCATAAGGGCACGAATCCGTTCGCGAGGGCTCTGCTCTCACGATCCAAGTACCTTTGAAAGGCTCCACCTCCAAACGCCATCAATGGAGGGATTAGGTTTCAACATATGAATTTGGAGGACACAAATATTCAGTCAATAGCAAAAAGGTAGCTTTATGTTAGAATCTTTACCCATTTTTTTTGTTTTTTGTTTTTTTTTTTCCAGCTGCTTCTGTTCTTAATTGCACTGAACTTAGGAGATTCCTGTTTCTGTGATGCGCTGTTTGGAATGGATGTTGCTGGTAACTAATTGTTCTGGGTATGACTTCTTTGTTTGGGTGGCGTCCAGTTCTCCATCCCCCTCTGCGCTGAGCCAACTCTGATTTATATGTCTGTGAATCTCTGCAGAGCCGTGGAGGTGGTTGTGGAGGGGGGTTGGAGTAGGAATGCTCTTTGAAACAGTACGGTTTGCCCTAACTTCAAGCTCAAAAGAGAGTCCAATTTTGGCTGCCGTTCAATGTCAAAATTAGGCAGAGGCGCAGAATTAGGTCTTATCATATACAAATGCAAGTCTGACTAGAACCCATCACTTCTTACTGGCTAAGCCCGAGGCTATAAAGAGGTTTTGAAGTTGAAAAAATGCAAACCTGAACATTCTCCGGGGCCTCAGTGGCATCTCCCAGAGTTACTGGTGCAAGGATTTGCACTCAGCCCCTTGGGGGATGGGCAAGTCACTTTGAGATGGAGGGAGAGCATTAAAGAAACCCTTCTGCTGAAAACTCCTCTGGCTTTTGCATCTAATCATTGCAGACCCAGTGGTGTTTAAATTATAATGCCACCTTTCAGAAAGTTCCATCCTTACATAGTGACTGCCACAGCATCTTCTCTAAACACTCTTGAGCTCATGAGGAAGAAACAGCATCTGTGGCTGGAGGAAATGGGATTTTGGCAAATTTTTACCAGCTTCCCACCTCCCTTACCTTTCAGCATTTCCCCAGGTAAATTCCATTGTTCACTTTCCCACACCACTTCTGGCAACCTAATGTTACCATTTCACACAGAGCTCTGAGTCAGACCCAAATGGAGGAATTGACGAGAAAGATGGTTATCTGTGAAAGGTGATGCAAACAATCGCATGAGAACCCATTCTATTGCCAAGGCTTTTGTGATAGTGGAGGAAAGGTAACACCTAAGCCCTAAAACCGAGTGCGTGCAAGACAATTTTAATGCAACTCTTCAGCTTTCCCCCAAGTATTTATCCTCTTCCATGCTGCTTTCGCCCTGGGACATGGGCTGATGGAGCACGATCTGTCTGGAAACAGTAAAGGTATTGCTACCAGGGGGGAAAAAAACCACAATGAGCCACTTACTGGCTCTCAAAGCCCCTGTGCGTAAGTGACATGTGTCATTCCTGCTTGCATTTCACTGACCAACACAAGGTCTATGGCTACCCCTGAGTTGAACAGGATATGCCTTACCCTCCTGTAGGCAGGCAGAAGAAGGGGCTCTGAAATATTTGGTAGGATTGTGGTCCCACAATCTGTCACACCGAAGTATATAAAATATTTAGTGTCTGATGGAGCAGCATTTCATATTACTGAAGAAATGGATAAAAAAACAAGTGGTCCTGGAAAAATTAATTATGTGGAAAAATAAAATAAAATTAGATCATTATCTCATGTCATATACAAAAGTAGAATAGATTAGTGCTAAAGAATTAGAAGAAATATAGATGAATATTCAGAATATTGGTTGTTGAAGGCTCCTTTGTGTTTAAAGCCAAAGGTAGAAATTATAGAGGCCAAAACTAGTAGAGTTTACTCTATAAAAATAAAGTCCTTTCATAAGTAAAAAATACCATAAGCAGAGTTAAAAGGTAATGACGAACAAGATAAAAGTATTCGTAATTTAAATAGCGAAACGTCAGTATTATGATTGGTAGGAGAGTTTGTACTCATCGCAAAGATGAAGAGGTACCTTCCAGATGGTTTTTCTAGAAGCTGGTATCACAAGGGCGCGCTCTACCCAGAACAGCCCTTTCTTTCCCATCGCCCCAGACTCATTGTTCTTTCCCAAGTGTCCAAGAACTAATAATCCATGCCAACGAGATGGAGAGAGAAGCCTCCAATTCCCTTTCCCAGAAAATATTTTAATGAAGCCCTCTGGAAACTTTGTCCCCACCTCTGTAATATGACCCAGATGAGCAATTCTAACTCAGAAGGAAGGGTGGGACCTTCACCAGAGACCTTCCCTGTTTTCCTCTTCTCTCTACCCAAGTGACTCTTTCCTATGTCTCAGAGAGTGCGATGGACAAAGGAGAAGGGTCATTAGAGTCCCAGAATTCTCAAATTCCCAACTTTCGTCCTTCTGCTATCTATTTGTGTTTCTCCCCATACAAAAATTTTTGGTAAAAGATCCCTAAGGAAATTTTGCCCACTATCTCATGAAGAGGCCTTAAGAGCAGTCAGATTGTAGCCTGGGAGCTTCCCAAGAACATATTTTCCTCCATTCCCCTTGTTATTAGATTTGCTATCCACCTCTCCTGGGCAGAATAGAAGTCATAAGCAAAATCTTCTTGTATTAACATTAACAGCATCCAGCAGATGGCAAGTGCTTTTAGCCTCAAAGGAGGACAATGGCCTCAGGCAGAAATACAGCCAGATGCTACCTTTTTTCAGTGAAATGTCTGGAATCCTTCCATGTACTCCCAATTCCTCCATTGTGGCCTTAGTCATTTCCCCCTTTCTTCTCTTAAATCCTCCTCTCCCTGCCAGCACCAGCCCCCATGGATTCGAGATCCTAATATCTGTCCAGCTAACACATTTCTCTTCTATGTTTTGCAACTTCCTGGTTAAATACTTACACCCATATTTGTGTTGTTAATTCTCTCGTTTGGTGAACTGTAGCCAGTCTACCTGGTTGGTATTCCTACTAAGCTGTAAGAATCTTGAAGGCGGAGAGTGGTTTTGTTCCCTATCGCATTCAGTGTGTAGTACAGTGCCCAGCATTTAGCAGGTCAATATAATTGCTGAACGAATTTGTTGCTAAACGTTTCCTCATCATGGGGGTGAACAGTGCCTTGGTTAGAGCTGGGTCATGACATTGGTAGACCAGCAATTTCTGATTGTTGAGGCCTGGGCACCCTCTTCTAAGGTCTTCTGTTGGGTCCTTCTGACAACCAGGATATATTGGTAACACCCTTAGTGGGAAAATTCACTTCTGTGATTACTACATCATAGCTTTAGGTCTTAGAAGATGCCCCTCAGAATGGCCCAGGTGCCCTTAAATGCAGGACAGCCATGGGTTGCAGAGTGAGGTCCACTGTCCTTGGAGTCCCTGGAGCCCCCTCACATTTAGCAGAAGAGATCCATCAAAGTGAGAGTAAATCAAAGTAAAGACTGGATTTTATTCTAGGTGCACCTGGAAGCCACCAGAGTGTTCCAAGCAGAATAGTGTTAAGAGCTGATTCAGAGCTGTGGGAAACATGCATGTGAGGCCAGAATAGAATGGAGATGCTGTTTGGCAGGGTTTGCGAGGTTCCAGAGGGAGATAGTGGAGGCTACGGCGGAGGTGAGATGTGACCAGGTTCTAAATGTCCTTGGCTTTGCTCCTACGAAAGCCTATAGGAATCCAAGCTCATCTACACAGGATGGAGGCTGAAATCACAGTCTCCTGGCCCTACAAAAGTGTGACCTGGGCCCCATCTGACTCTCTGACCCATGATACCCCCGTGTGCTTTCCAGGCTTCAGCCACACCGACCCCTGTTCCATGGCTTCAGATGCAGACGCATGGGCCTGCCTCCCAGCGCTGTCCTTCCTCCCCAAGGTTCCTTCTGCCTGGGAGGCTCTCCCCCTGCATCTTCACGTGCATGGCTCCATCCTCGCGTTTCCACGCTTAGAAGCCTTCTCCAGCGCATTGTGGAAGCACCCCTCCCTTCCCCCGTTACTCTTGAGCCTCTTGTAATGTTTTCTATTCTTCACAGCAGTTACTGCTATCGGGTATTATTTGTTTGTGGTTTATTGTCTTTCTCCTTCCACTAGCGGGAACATCTCATGATAACAGGGTCTTGTCTGTCCCCGGGTTCAACACCACATTTCCAGTTCCTGGGACATAGTAGGCATTCAGTAAATATTTGCGGGATGGCTGAGTTCCTCAGAGGATGGCATCTGTTTAGCAACCCTTTCTTTTGCTGTCATTGACAACACAACGTCGATGGCTGATTGTGCTACGACATCTCCTCCCTCGTAGGGGAGAAAGAGGAGCGCGCATGTGTCAGAAAAGCCGATCTTTGTCATAGCAAGAAGTGGATGTGTCTGTTCATTGTCTCAGGGCATCAGCCTGTAGAAAAGATGTTTTATAGGGCAGAATGCGGCGTCTCCAACAAGAATGCGAGTTCTGCTTCAGAGATGCCTGAGGTACAATGATGCCTGGTTACTTTTCAAGGGTGTCATGTTTTCTTTTGTCTCAAGCTTATACCCAGAAACCTGGATAGAATTCTGCACAGGGCACCCTGGTGGCTGGCAGGACTCCCCAGCCTGGAAGCTGGCTGACTGCAACGCGTGGAAAGGAGACCTTTTTTAAGAAAAAAATAAACATTTAACAGATAAATTCAAATAACCTAAAATTCCGTAATTCCACACCATCTCAAATAAGGGATCTGCTTGGTATAGTGAGAAAAATGTGGAACATTGATCCAAAAAGCCTGGATTTGAATCACAGTGTCACCCCCAAACAAGCTAGGTGAACAGGAAAACTTCTTTTAATTCCCTGATCCCTCAGTGTGGCAACCGAGGAAAACACATCGCTCGGCTCTCTTGCTGCAGGGACATAACAGAGGGATGCTCTATTTCATCCCCCTTCCCCCATCACTGATCCACCCCAGCCAAGCTTCCTGGGGCCTCTTCCCAGCCAGGCAGCCAGCACAGCGGGACATCAAGGCAGACCCATTCTGGACACACTGGTGACGCCTCCAGTGGGCACGTCTTGCGTGAGGATCCCCCTGAGCCTGGCCGTGCCCCTCATAGATCTGTGCTGCAGCCCTAGACTCTTCCTACTTGACCCCCTTTCCTCTGTCTTTCCCGCACAGGGGCCGGGCCCGCGTCGTGTGAGGCGCTCCCTGACCACTCCTCTGTTTCCCTTCATAACTTGCATCCGTGTCTAACCTGTTCTGGCATCCACTACTTGGTGGATTCCCCGACACACTTAGTTCTCTTGTTGGTGAAACACGGGGCACAGTCTAGGAAGGTGTTACCAAACTCCTTGGCTTACTCTCATTTGGATCGAATGATGGGATTTGTCCCCAAATCACCATAAAATTGTGTTGTTAGGATTAGGAAATGAGATCCGTGAAATTGCTGAGTGCGGCATCTGGCAGATAGCTGGCACTTAATAAGGGGTAGATGAATCTGGAGAAACGTCTTGTACTTTCAAGCAAGTTCCTGTACGGGAGAACCTCTGCCTTGCACGGCTGTGTTATTCGGAAACCAGACCACGCCCGTGTGTGTGTTTAGGGCACCAGTAGTCAGAGGCATGGTATCTTTGCTTTTCAAATTATTTGATAGCATGGGGGGAAATGGACTCTGTTATATTTATTTAATGGCTTGCATTTTTTATTAAAAATTAACTCTATGTGGAGGAATGTGCTATATCCTTAATTCTTAGGGCGGCTACAGATAATTTTTTTTTTTAAGATTTCATTTATTTATTTGACACAGAGAGAGAGAGACAGCCAGTGAGAGAGGGAACACAAGCAGGAGCTGAGCAGGGAGCCCGATGCAGGACTCGATGCAGGGCTCCATCCCAGGACTCTGGAATCACGCCCTGAGCCGAAGGCAGGTGCTTAACGACTGAGCCACCCAGGCGCCCCCAGGGCTGCTACCGATCTTCATTGGTCCCTGTACCTTCTCCTCCCAGGACCGCCCCTTGGTTAGTTGTAGACAGTACCCCTCTCCTGATGGAAAGACTGTTTATTTCCTATTTCCCAGATGCTTCCTTATTTGGGTACTTTTGATCATGTTGGCAGACAAGGGGGTGAATTTAGAAGTCCCACCATGGGGCGCCTGGGTGGCTCAGATGGTTAAGCGTCTGCCTTTGACTCAGGTCATGATCCCAGTGTCCTGGGATTGAGTCCTACGTGGGGCTCCCTGCTTGGCGGGGAGCCTGCTTCTCCCTCTGCCTTTGCCGTTCACCCTGCTTGTGCTTTCTCACTCTCTCTGTCAAATAGATAAATAAAATCTTAAAAAAAAAAGAAAAAAAAAGTCCTATCGTGCTTGGAACCACGACTTGAAGGTTTCTAAGAGAGCCCCAGCTCTGCTCCCTGCTCTTTTGGTGTTTATTTTCCCTATTTTCACTCAGACGCCTCCCCAGGTGCAGAAAACAGTGGAGAGGGCCTCAGAAAATGGCTCCAAGTAACCCCAGCTCCGACCCTGGGACAGCAGCAGTGCTGACCCAAGCTTGTGGGGATTATCTGAATCTTGACCTTTGTCTCTCCTCCGAACATTGCCCGGGTACACCCTTCCTCAAGGGAGTATGCCTTATTTGTCCATATCTAAGAGGGTTTCGCCAACACCCTCTGATTCATTGCTTAAGTAATAGATGTAATTTGTCACCGAATCACTGCAATTCTCAGTGACAAGGACCAGCAATACCTCTTCCAGCAGGTCTCTCAAGATAAGTTATACTCTTTCTATATTTTTAGGCATTTCTGAGACTCTTAATTGACTTTTAATGGAATGAGAGGCATTCTTGTCAAGAATAATTATTTAAACAGAGAGACAAGAGAGTCGTAAGCAGGAAAGGGAAAGGGACGGCAGAGAAGGAGGGGTGTTTCAAGGCAGTTCTGGAAAAGCAAAGGAATCGCAGGAGAAGGAATTCCAAGTCTTCCAGCTGCGGGTTCTTCGTGGATGGTGCAGAAGCACTGTTTCTGCAGAGACTGAGAAGACCCCACGAGTGGGACTAGAAGAGCTGATGGGGGCAAGTAGGGAGAGAGCCAACTTCCTTGGAAAACGTTTTGTTTGGGTTTGGTTTTCTTATAAAGTGAGGCTTCTTTTTGTTTATGGAGATCTTAATGTTGACATGGTGGAAAGCAAGACCAGGAGACATTTACAGAAAGAAGCTGGAGGTGGCCTTTTTGTGTGGACCCATTTCCCTACTGGCTGACAGAGCAGGCCCACTGGGGGGATTGGGGGAAATAGGGGATGGGGATTCAGGGGGGCACCCTTGTGTTGTGGTGAGCACCCGGTGTTGTATGGAAGTGCTGAATCCCTAAATGGTACGTCTGGAGCTGGTATTATACTACGTATGTTAACTAACTGGAATTTAAATAAAAAGTTTTTATTTTTATTTATTTTTGTTTTTTATTTTTTTAAGATTTTATTTATTTATTTGACAGAGAGAGACAGCAAGAGAGGGAACACAAGCAGGGGGAGTGGGAGAGAGAGAAGCAGGCTTCTCGCCAAGCAGGGAGCCCAATGTGGGGTCGATCCCAGGACCCTGGGATCATGACCTGAGCTGAAGGCAGATGCTTAATGGCTGAGCCACCCAGGTGCCCCCCAAATAAAAAGGTTTTAAAAAAGAACTGCTTTTAGTTAACTAAACATATTCAGAATATCATGGAAACCGTAGGGATTTGGTAGCATTGTGGAAAAATCAGGGAGCTTTAGAACCAAACAGACCTGTCTGAGTCCCAGCTGTCCTTGGGACTGAGAAGGACCTGGCATTTGAGGACACATTCCAGTGTCCAATGAGAGTCAGTCAGAAAGGTATGGCATCATCCTTGAAGACCATGGATACACAAGGGCTCACCCTGAAGGTTGTACTGACCTTCAACAAATTATAGAACCGTGTTATCCTCAATTTCTTCAGCTGGGAAATGGGGATAAATGAGATAACTTACGTACAGCACCGAGTATCAAAATCAGATCTCACTCATGCATTCAACAAATGTTTTTCAATACCAGTTGTGTGCCTGGGGACGTATCAATAAACAAAATGTACAAAATCTGTGCCTTTGTCGACCTACAATCCAGTGGAGGTAGCTAGACCAATAAATAAGAGAATTAAGTGAAGGAGTCCTCTGAAGAAAATGAGAAGGGACAGGGAATGAGAGGTGGGGTGGTTAAACAATATTAAAGAGCCTGGGCAGGGAAGGCTTCCCTGAGAAAATGACACGTGATCAGGGACTGGAAGAAGACTGGTGAGCTATGTGGACACATAAAGGAAGAGCGATCCAGGCAGGGGGAACAGCCAGTGCTAAGACTCTGAGTTGTCCGGCATATCTGAGTGAGCCCAGTGCAGCTGCACCTGCCTGGGTGAGCGGAGCATGGCTGATGACATGAGACAAGGACGATGCACAGATTTTGCAGGCTTTGCAGGTCACCGTAAAGACGATTTTTGACTCCTTCTTACTGCAGGATCACTCTGACTGCTGCGTGGAGGCTAGAGCAAAGCAGGCCAAGAACAGAAGCCAGGGGTCCATCTAGGAGGTGGTCGCAAGAATCCAGGAAAGAGACAAGAGTCATTTGGGCCCGGGAGGTGGGAGTGAAGGTGGCGAGCCACGGTGAGTCTTGAAATCCAACAGGATTGTTCATAGACTGGGTATGAGTTGTGATAAAAAGAGAAGAGACGAGGGTGACTCAAACAATTTTGGCCTAAGCCATGGAAAGGGTGGGGTTGCCGTTTACTGAGATGGGGAGTGGAGCAGGATAGTGGAGGCCGGGGCAAGAGAGTCTAATTTTGTAGCTAAGTTGGAGATGCCTACTCACAGAACAGGAGTGGAGGTGGTGACAAGGCAGCCAGACATATGAAAATCTATACAATTCATATAGAGTTCTGGAGAGATAGCCAGGCTTGAGGTGGGCATTGGAGAAGCATTTGCATATAGATGGCGTTTAAAGCTATAGTCTGGATTTTGTAGGGAGTGAATATAAATAAAGAAAAGAAGCCCCCAAGCCGAGGAGACCGATAAGGAGCTGTCAGTGGCACAGAAGGGAAACCCGGAGAGTGAGAGAGAGGGGTGTCTTGGGGATCTGGTGAGGAAACATTTCACGGATGGGGTAGCAATAGGCCAAGGAAGATGAAGGAAGACTGGACTTAGCCATGAGTAGGTCGCTGATGATCTTGACAGCAGTAGTTTCAGGAGAGTGGAAGGGAATAAATCCCACATGGAGGGGGCTCAGGAGAGAATGGCAAGGGAGGGGTGGGGGCCACAAACACAGACAATTCTTTCAAAGACGCTTGTTCTAAAGCAGCGATTCTCAAAGTGGGGTGCCCAGACAAGCAGCATCCGCATTGCCTGGGCCCTTCTTAGGGATTCACTATCTTGGGCCCCATCCTGCTGAATCAGAAATTCCAGCAGTAGGACTCCCATGAGGGCTTAAAGGAACGTAACTACCAAGGACAAAACCACTGCTACCCCCCTAGTCACCACCTCTCCTGGAGGAGATTCCCCATAACCTTTCATGGAACAGAACCTGGTAAGAATCGATAGACCTGGTGGTCCTTCCCGTAAAGTTCTAACTCAGCAAGCCAGCTGCTTGAGAAAATGCATTGTAACGAGGGTCCCAAATGGTTCTTAAACGAAGAGACCTGGGGAAGCTCTGCCCAGAGGACACAGGCCTGGGGGACCTCGCCTGAGCTTGTGACCTGACACAGGGCCCAGGAAACACTCAAAATCTGGAGTCCTTTGATCCAGACTAATTTAGGTATGGAGTTGGCTTCTTACAGTGGTTTCTTTTTTCAGCTCTCCCTTAGAACACCTGATGTGAAACAATGTAACAGTCTGGGTACGTTTTGGGCATGGAGTTCAGGAGAAATTGAGTTAAAATATGTTTATCAGCACTGTGATATAGGCTGTCCCTAAATCCAGAGCCTGGGCTTAAAAATGCCCCCATGGACAAATAGTTGAGGCTGCGTCTGCCCCAGCCCCTGTCCCCATCTGGGAGTTGCTGAAGCCCTGGAGATTGCAGGACTAAAGGAAGGAGAAGGGCGATGAAATGCCAGGGGAGCTGAGGACAGTTGTCCCTGGGAGAGCAAGGGAGTTAGCACCTTGGCCGTAGCCTCACATACCTCTGCCCTCTCTGAGGATGGGGTTCTCTCACTGATACTCTTCTAGAAACATCACTCCTACAACTGTTTAAGGGGCTAGCCATGTTCTCACTTTGGTGTAAATTAATTAGGTTGGATATGGATTTCTTCTTTTTTAGAGATGGGGGGGCACCTGGGTGGTTCAGTCGGTTAAGCATCTGCCTTCAGCTCCGGTCGTGATCTCAGGGTCCTGGGATCAAGCCCCACAGCGGACTCCCTGCTCATTGGAGCATCTGCTTCTCCCTCTCCCTCTCCCTCTGCCCCTCGCCCCCCTCCACTTGCACTTCCTCTCTCTCACTCTCAAATAAATAAAGTCCTTTAAAAAAGAGAGAAAGAGAGAGAGAGCCTGCAAGTGGGGGGCTGGAGGGAGGGGTAGAGGAAAAGGGAAAGAGAATCTTAAGCAGGCTCCACACCCAGCACAAGGCTGGATCTCATGATTCTGAGATCATGATCTGAGCCGGAATCAAGAAGCAGACACTTAACCAACTGAGCCACCCAGGAGCCCCGAGATGGATTTCTTTTTATGCTGTAGTTGAGGTCAGCGGCAGCACGGATGGGGAAGGGGCAGAAGGAAGGCTGAAGGGCTTTTTTTCCTGAGACTGTCTGGGTAGGACAGGCCAGGTTAGGGAATATGTCTTGAGGGCCTTGGGCGGCAAGCAGATACAGGGCCCTGGGGAATTGCAGAGGTGAAAAAGAACATGTGACGAGACTAAAGATGACTTCATATTTCTTAAATTTATGCTGAGATTTTGTTCGGTGTGTGGGAGAGACTAGGAAGTCTGGGACAAGATGAAGAGACTTGCATTTCAGTTGAGAATTAATAAATCATCCATCCATGGCAGACTGTGATAATGTTACGAAGGGAATGAACAGCTGGGTGATTGAGTGGAGGGGATGGAGCACAGGTACTTTTTGTAATGTGGTTAGGGAAGCCTCTTGGAGTGATATTTGAACTAAAATTCGAGGGATAAAAATGATCCAAATGAATTGTTAGGGATTGGCTTTTTTTCTCAGGAGAACAGTATGTGCAAAGGCCCTGTGGAATAAAGAAGCATTGTTCCTCTGAAGAACTATAAAGGAAAGCCAGGGAGCTGGAGAAGTGAAAGCAGGGGGAAGGCTTTTGCAAGATGTAGCTAGCAGGCTAAGGTAGGGGCTGGATGACACAGAACTTTGTAGGCTAGCTTAAGGATTTTTCTCTTTTTCCTAAGAGCCGTGGGAAGTTATTGGGGATTGTGACTTGATTATATTTGGGTTTTAGAAAGTTTGCTCTGCGGTATGAAGAATAAGCCAGAGAGGGAGGAAGTGGAAGTAGGGAGGTGGGTATGAGGCTCTTGGAGTGCTTAGGTGATAACTTGATAACTAGGTTAGCAGTGGAGATGGAGAGAAGTGGAGAGATCTGAAATATTTTGGCGGCACCATCCACAGATTTGATGATGGACCCGATGCGGGGACAAGAGACAAGGAAGTGCCAAGGATAACCCCTGGGTGTTTAAACTGGGTAACTGGAAAGACAGTGGCTGCACACTCTGTTTACCTTTAATCTCTTCTTTTAAGTGTGTTCTTTCTCATGTGTTTTCATTGTCCATTGTTCAGTATTCCTAAATGTCCTACACACGTAATTCAGCAGTTTTGGCTAAATGATACTGTGCTTCGACTGGGGTACTGAGGAGGAGGGATTGAGGCAAGGATTGGTCATACTTCATACATCATTCATCAGCTTCCATCAGCTTTTTAAAAAACATCTTTATTGAGATATAAGTTATATAACATATAATTCACCCATTGAAAGGGTACAATTGAATGGTTTTTCGTACACTCACAGATATGTACACCCATCAACACACTCAATGTTAGAACATTTCTATCATCCCCAAAAGCAATCCAATATCCTTTAGCTACCACCTTCTTTTCGCCCGGCCCTGCCCTCAGCCCTGGGCAACCAGTAATTTAATTTCTGTCTCATAGATTTCCTGTTCTGGACATTTCCTAGGAATGGAATCATATGGTCATACATGGAAGGCTTTGTGGCTGGCTTCCTTCACTTAGCATAATGTCTTCCAGAGTCAACCATATGGTAGTATATATTAGTCCTTCGTTTCTTTTTATAGCCTCGTCACATTCCATTGTCTGGATATACCATATTTTGTTTACCCATTAATCAGCTGATGGGTATTTGGGCTGTTTCCACCTTCTGGCTATTTTAAGTAACGCTGCTGTGAGCATCCGTGTACAAGTCTTTGTGTGGACCTACCTCTCCACATTTCGATCATCTGCCTGAACTCTCGGATCACATCCAGGGTAGAATAAGCAGCAGGGTGTTGGGTGGGGTGAGGTAGCCCCACGTTTACCTGGTGAAGGAAAGAGATTTCAACTTTATGCATGTGAACCACAGCCTCTTGTTTGTTTCACTACAAAGAGTCTCTTTTGTTCTACTCCCACTACCTCTGTGCCCATTCATCATTTTCTCCCAGCTGATAAGAAAAAGGAGGAGGACAGGGCAAAATTCAAGAACGTGTATCATTCAGCCATTTCTAATAATAAGCCTAAACCCTCCTCTGTCCACTACCCTTCCCTTGTTCCCATCGATACCCTCTATGTCCTCTAAATGTTCCCATTGCCCCTGGATGCTTACAGGTATTCCGGATACTGTCATTGTGACCCCCCTCCCTCTCGGCTCCTTCCTCCCCTGGGGGAGACTTGGCCACCTGCCAGGCACAGGAGAGCACCTGAATTCCTTCAACACAGGTTCAAGGGGGTCCCCTGTGTGCTCAGCTCAGGGCCGTACTCTGGCATTGGGAAGGACTTCGGATTTCACCCAAAATGCAGCTGAGCCTTGGTGAATCTCTACATTGTTACCACGTCTTCTGTGCAGGCCACCTACCCCCCCCCCCCGGGCTGAGGCCGTGAACCATGAGACCCCCCAGGGTGCTCGGAGAGGTGGCCCCTTGCAGAGAGCCGGCCTGGGGCCTCCAGAAGCTCA
The DNA here is from genome assembly GCF_024610735.1 of Ursus americanus. Classification (NCBI taxonomy): domain Eukaryota; kingdom Metazoa; phylum Chordata; class Mammalia; order Carnivora; family Ursidae; genus Ursus; species Ursus americanus. Next base: position 47,143,253 of record NC_142143.1, on the reverse strand, counting down.
TCCCCCACGGCGTGGTGTTTATAGTCTCCAGCTCCTGCTCCAGACTCTGCCAGCCTTCCACGGTTCCCAAACTCCCACGCAGACCGGGGTGCTGGGGCCGGTTTGTACCAGCTCCCGAGAGCTGACTGCAGCCTCTCCTGCGGGTTCTGCGAGCAATCGTGTCCTGTGGTGGCCTGAGATCGGCCGCGACGGGGCCCTACCCCGCAGACGTGGGCGCGTGATGCGGACCAGGGCTTCTGTCTTCCTCCCGGAGAGCGTGTTGTTAAATATTTACCGACAGGTAACTGCACACAGGTCCTTGCTGCTTTGGTGTGGGAGAAAGGGCTGTCTCCGTGCTTTTGACGGGCACATCGGAATCTTAGGTTAATAAAAAAAATGGGAGTAAGATCAAAAGTATGAGACAAGAGTGACCAAAACCAAATTTTAAAAATCCTCCCCACTCAGTTCCTTCCTCCTTTTCTTCCTTCCTTTCTTTTTTCCTCCCTCCCCTCCTGACTTAGATGCTTTATTACTAACCAACAGGCTCTGTTTGCCCATAATCAGCAGATGATTCAGTGCAGGACACACTCCTGTCCTCCCTCCTTGCCTCTCTCCTTCCTTCCTTCCTTCCCACCACGTGCCAGGCCCTGGGCTGAGCTCTAGGATACAAAGTTGCAGCAAGTTTAATCATATCTCTTCTTACAGTTCTCTTCTCAGGCGCCGGTGTCTTCGCTCACCACTTGCCTCCTGCACCACCAGGCTGGTGGAAACTGGGTCTTGAGATATTTTTCAGATACCCACTCTTGGTACCCTTTCCTGAGCCACACAAGCAACTTGCCTCAGGCCATCCCATGTGTCCCTGTAATACTGTCTCTTGTGAAGTCAATAGCTGCTTTGCTTTGCTTTTCTCTCCCTGAGTTGTCATCTTGAGGGCAGGGACTGTGTTTTTCTCATCCCTGTCGCCCCAACACTGTGGCCGGCATCCTGCAGGGAGTGCATCTTGCTGAATTGAACAGAATCCGCAAGGCCCTTGAGAAAGGGAGAAGAGAAATTGCATTTACAGGCATCGACGGTGGGCCAGTCTTTGGGGTAGGTGCTTTATTTTAAGCTTAACTCCTAGCGAGGAGTACGGCTCCTACCCTGCTGGGCTGTTCGGGAGCGTCAGGTGCTGTGGAAGCGCAGAGAAGGCACACACACACCGGACATGTTCAGAGAAAGCTTCCCTAAGGAGGCGATGCTCCCCTGAGTCTGGAAGTATGAGTGCGCTCACCCACGAGGGACCGGAGAGACCGTGGAGCAGACAGGACGGTGAGCGTTGAAGCGTGCGATGTCTCAGTGAGTCAGGAGAGCTGGCAGTCGCCGAAGGAAGCCGGAACAGAGTGTGCAGAGGGCGTGCCCCGAGTGTGAGTCCTGCACCAGCAGGTCGGGAGCCTCGGATGGGGCCAGAGCAGAGTCTCTGTAAGCCGCGCAGTCTCACCTCGGGGCTGATGAACCGCCCCCGCCCGCCTCCTACCACAGTCCGAAGGGGCTACTCTCAGACTTGGCTCTTAGTGGGAAGCTCACAGGGCACAGCGAGTATATGCAGTCACGTGCCGGCGTATTTTATAATCCTAAGACCCACGGTGGTTTTTTTCCTCCCTGTTCCGGGGGCTCTTGAGATCAGAGCGCATGATCCAGTTGTTGGAACAATTCCTGCACCCGGACTCAAGGTGAAGTCTCCCAGGGAGGGCTGTCTTTGCTGTGGCCAGTCGTGCAGGGCGCCACCAGCCCCAAACCCCTTGCTTCTCTGCCTCGGGATGGGGGGCTGTCTTGGCCGTGGCAATTCAGGCTGCAAAAGCTGCACAAGCCGTTTGTAGTTCGAAGTTCTTCTGGGGGGATTCTCTTCCTCCCCCTTTAGCAGTCTCCCCTCCTTTCCCATGAGGTGTGTTCATTTCTCATCTATACTTGCAATGGAGACAGAGCTGTTTGGCCTGCCCGCTTTATGGAGGGGCTTCCTATTGCCCTCTGTAAGAGGGGCATGTTTCTTTCTTACTGGCACCTGTATGTTTTACTATCAAGAACATCTTAGATTCAGTGAACACAGCCCTTGGTTCATCAGTGGGTGCTCTCCTTAACACGCACAGATTTCCAAAAGGAAAGTAAGTGCTAAGGTGATGTTTACTATGTCCTGCTCTACCCTTCCTTATCTGTGGCTCAGCCCCGATAAAGGGTTTCACATAGAACTAAGGGTTTTCATGGGAAATTTGGGGGTGCAGGAATCAGGGAAGCTGTCACTCGAGGCCAAGGCTGCTGGCACTGGTGAGCTCGGGCAGGAGCACCCAAGCAGGTGGGTTCTCAGAAGCTTGCCTGGAAGCTGCTGTAATTCTTAGGAATCTTAGAGGAGCTCCGACAGCTCAGCGTGCTGCGGCAAAGCAGATGGTTCTCGAGAACTCTCTGGAAGGCCCTGGGAATCTCTCTGCCCCCACATCTGCCTACAAACACTTCTGCAGAATAATGGCTCAGCTTCACTTCTGTGTTCCAAATGTCCGTGAGTTCCTCTCATTGGCAAACTCTAACCTGGCCATGTAGAGAAGGGAATTTGTGAACCGTGGTAACCAGCCTCAAAGGCGTGGCAGTGCCGTTGACAACAGAGCCCCTAGCATGCGGGGAAACCTGTGCCTTTTTCTGAGAACAATCTGTTACTGCAATCTTAAAAGAAAAAAAAAAAAGCCTATTGGTGAAAGGGAACATGTACCCTTCCAAGGTCCCCCCAGACTACAATATGTTCTCTATTTCTGTTTTTGGGTTTTCCCCCCACCACTGTTAATGAGGACTCATGTGATATCACGTGACAGAATCACTACATTTATCTGCTATGGGCCATAAAAGCAAAATTCTGAGATTCTCCAACATGCAAAGCGTCTCACCTCTGGGCTTATTTCCGGGCTGGCGTGTGAAGTGGTATGTGAGGAGGCCGGCGGCAAAGGTCAGTGAGGGCTGTTGACGACTGAGACCTCAAAAGGCCCCGAGTGATCTATAGATAAACGGTAGCAGTGTCTCGGGCATCTCCTTCCAACCAACGTTCGTGCAGCACCCGCTCTGTGGACAGGTCCACGTCAGCCTCTATTTAAATGTGGAGGAAAGAAATATACCGCATGACTTTGACCTTCTAAAGGTTTAGAGGTGAGTTGAGCAGATATAGGAAGCAGTCCTGCCTCTGTCTCTTTCCTCTTCCTCGAGGAGAACCCTCCTGGTGACCTGGGCCCAGCCTCAGAACTGAGTGCAGAAGTCCTGGAATGCCGGAGGGAATGCCTGGCACATCAGGGATGGGAAGACGCCGGAGGGTCTCCACAGCCAGAGCTTGGGGAAAGCCAGTAAGTCTCTCCCACCCTAGCCAGAAAAGTCTGTGATAGTCAGAGGGGTGATGCAAGGGTCATCGCCATGCTCTCAAATCTCCATCAGATGTCACCCACAACAAAGGAGGGGGGAGCATATGACTGGCCAGAAACCTTTCTTAACAAGACAGTTGCTATGACCCACTGCGAAAGTCGGGTGCTCCCTGCCAGGGTTAGGCATCAGTATGTTTTGCATTGTCCTAAGACTGCAGAGGTAATCTGTGCCCTGAGCCCCACTCATTATTTCTATTTGGTCTTTATTTTAGTTTCAGCTTGATTGGGCTTCTTTTGAAAATTATATTTAATTTGGATATACATAAGCAGGGAGACCAAAGAAAGAAGCTATGCTACTTTTCTATCTATCTACCTGTTTCCCTAAGCACCTGTGGGGATAAGTAACCAGTGGCTCCACACAACAGGAGTCTGCAAGCTATTTCATGTGAGCTAAAACTGGCCTGCCACCTGCTTTTGTCAATAAAGTTTTATTGGAACAAGCCATGCTTATTTGGTTGCATACTACTTTCACACTGAGTTGAGTAGTGATCAAAGAGACTTGCATGGCCCACAAGGCCTAAAATATTTACTATCTGGCCTTTTATAGAAGACAAATGGTTTTTTGTCAATCCTTGCTCCTCTAGGAATATCATTTCTTAGTACAATGACGCAACTGCAGTTAAAACAATCTTCTCTTTTAAAGGTTACCTTCTGAATCCCTTACTCTTTTTTGGTGAAATGCATCTTTTGACATTGATTTTGCTCAGACTCGGGTTCTAAACACAAGCTTTCATAGGACATCTGACAACAGGTGAACAGAATTAAAAAACAAAATACAGAATCCATGACATCGCTTTCCCCAATATGTGTTAACCTTTGAGAGTTAAGCATGTTGCCTTTTTAGCAAGGAGGGCAATCAGAGTAATTCTAAACCAAAATGATAGTAGCACTATCACATGTAAATCTCAAACGCGTAACCTAGTCAAAGTGGAGAGAATTCATTTCATGGTAGGGAACATGGCTCCAAGTTGTAATTAAGCTAATTGATCATTTCAACTGTTTAGTCTACTCTGCTTGATAAAAATAATAGTGGGAGAGATTACCTAGCAGATGTGCAAGTTAATCATAAATGTCTCCTGGCTTCCCATCTTCTAAGGGCGTAGTGTGTCTTCCTGGTTGGGTACAGCAGGGTGGGGGCTTCAAGTCTACCATCAGATCGTGCAGCTCTCTTCCAAGAACACGAGAGTATGAAATGGTTTTCTACTTCAAAGTCAGCCTAGTGCTGTCTCCTAGACACTGGCACTAGAGGGGATTGTTCGTGAACGTGGCAGGTAGACATCTTCCCCAGGTGTTTAGCCCCTGCTCTATCTCTGACCTCATTGCCCACCCCTCTGACCTTGGCTCACTCCAGTCACACTGCTCTCCGTGGGGTTCCTCGAGCACGCTGAGGGTGCTCGTGCCTTTGCATTTGAAATTTTCATGCTCATTATTACTCTGTTCTTGAATATCTGCTGGGCTCGCTAATGCCTCAAGTATCTGCTCAAATGTCCCCTTAATAGGGAAGCTTTCCTTGATCATCCATTATAATAAATTACCCAGCCTTCTCTCTCTCTCTATTCTCCTTAATTGCTTTTTTCCCATAGCATTTATTGCCATCCAGCATATTATGTGCTTGTTTTGTACTGTCTATTTCCTCCCTTTAGAGCAGACACTTTGATTTATTCACTGATGGATTACTAACTGCTACAACCTATACTTGGCACATATTAGGTACCCAGTAAAAGTTTTTGAATGAATGAATGTGTGTTTGTGTGTAGTGAAGCTTGCTTTTTATCAGAAGGGGAGAACAATAGGAAGCATCTGGTCTTATGCTTACTCAGCCTTCCAAACAGAGATCTGTCCTATCTCCATTGCACCAGTGGTACAATAAAGCTGTTAAGAACACATGTTCAGTTCATAGACCTGAGTTCAAGTCTTCACTCTGCCATTTCAATAACTATATCTGTGATTTAACTTCTTCAACTCTCAGTTTTTTCACCTGTAAAATGGGTATCATAGTATTACTTATTTTATAGATTTGCTCCTCTGAATATCAATTCTTAGTGCAAGAATGTACTATTGTCAATGGGACAATAAATGTAAAGCAATTACCTTGACATACAAACACTACCTCCATTATTTCACACATATTTCAATAATGCATGTTTCAGTTGAAGGTGACCGTCACCAGATTCCTGAATCTGGATCAATATTGTATAACTAAGTAGTGATGCAGAAATTTTCCTATGATTTAAAAAGAAATGATTAAAGTGATTATATGGTAAATTGCTAGTGATGTTATAGGGTTGGGAAAACTGGGAATCAGTTCAGTTGAGGGGTCATGTGTTTGGTATTTTTGCTCTACAGAGAATTTTTAAAACATATTTAGTCAAATTGATCAGTCTTTTCCCTTATGACTTTTAATTTTTGATTCATACTTGAAAAGGCTTTTTCCATTCCAAGAACATAAGTACATTAATATATTATTTTCTTGTAAAATTTTTATGATTATTTTTCACACTTAAATCTTACATCTCTCTAGAATTTATTTTGATATATGAAGCATTTTTTTTCCAAAATAGCTATTAATGTATCCTTCATTAAATAATCCAGTATTGCAGTATTGATAACTTGGGGTATAATAATGCCTTTCAATATCTAGTAGTTACATTTTTCTCTTTTTTTACTTCTTAAATTTTAGTTGGGAACAAGTCTTTTGGTGGTTTAATTATGATTATGTTGCTTTTATAAAACAAAAATTTTATCATTACATTATCAAATCCTTCTACCTACGAACCAGATAATTACTTCTTTATATTTCGCTACTTGTATGCCCTTAAGTGATTTTTTTTAAGTCTTAAAAATAGCATTTTAGTTAGAATTTGTGGCTACAAACTAGAGAATCTAACTGTGGCTTGCTTAATCATGTATTAGAAAGGCACTGGGGAGTTCATGTAGTTGAAAGGAAGACCAGAGAATCAGGCTGGGAAATGAGGTAAGAACCAGGACAAAAATTTCATGACTGTTAAAGGTATCACTGCTGGAATGAATGAGCTTTTAAAAATTTCTTTTGTTGGGGCATCTGGGTGGCTCAGTCAGCTGCCTTCAGCTCAGGTCATGATGCCAGGGTCCTGGGATGGAGCCCTGCATCAGACTCCCTGCTCAGCGGGGAGCCTGCTTCTCCCTCTCCCTCTCCCCCTCCTCCACACTTGTTCTGTCTCTCTCTTTCAAATAAATAAATAAAATCTTTAAAAAAAAGTTTGTCTTCACATCATTCTTTTCAGCAAAGTCCTAAGAGAAAGGCTGAATGGCTGAGCTTGGGATATATGCCTTCCCCTAGGAGACACTGAGCCAGTGAGAATAAGGACCCGGCAGAACAAATCTAGGACCTCTTCAAGAGGGCAGGGTCCCTGCATTACCCATGTCACCAAGACGGAACACCATTTTAGAGAGAAAACTTGCACAGAAGAAACAGGATTTGTAGAAAATGGAAATTGCCCACAATCAGAAGAAAATAGACCTTTATTGAGATGTTCCTTCAAGCTCATAAAATATAATTTTGTTTAAAATCATTTAATTTTAATTGTCTTCCTTTGAAGGCATTTGCATCCCCAGGGAGATTATGGTTGTTAAGGATATTCAGCGATATACCCATTTTCTCCCAAATATAAAATGGTTGCTGTGGGATTAGAATCCAGCTATGCTTCATTCAAACCCTACCCCACCAGTCTTCCTTACAGGGGCAGGTAACCACGAAAGGCTCTACAGTGAAAATAAGAACCCAGTGAACAAACAGTGAGCAGGAAGGAAGTTGGGCCGTAGGTAGTGAGATCCACCCAGCTAACAAACTCTGGTTCGGGGTTGGTCTCCAATGCTAGAGTTTGTGGGTACTAAGTATTAATTCATTAATATATTTATTTACTGAACGAATGCTTATTGATTCTTGCTATGTGACACCATGATATTAGAAGGATAGGTCTAGACATTTGCTCCTTTTTTAGTTTGTTCAACAAGTACTATTGAATAACTATTATGTGCCATATACCGCTCTTGGTTTGGTATGGAAACTGTATGGGAAGCTCTGTTGGAATCTTGGGACTGTCCCCTATCTGCTCTTTGGATGGTGCTATAAACTGAACTGGGTCCTCTCAAAATTCATGTGTCGAAGCTCTAAGCCCTAATGTGATGGTATTTGGAAATGAGGATTTGGGGAAATAATCAGATTTAGATGAGGTCATGAAGGTAGGGCCTTCAGGATGGGATTAGAGCCCTTACAAGAACACACCCCAGAGGGACGCCTGGGTGGCACAGTCAGTTAAAATCCAACTCAGTTTCGGCTCCGGTCTGATCTCAGGGTCCTGAGATGGAGTCCCTACGTCGGGCCCCCCACTGAGCGTGTAGTCTGCTTGGGTTTCTCTCCTCCTCTGCCCCTCCCCACTGTGCTCTCTCTCTCACTCTAATAAATAACTAAATCTTAAAAGAGAAGAAGAGGAAGAAGGAGGAGGAGGAGGAAGAGGAGGGGGAGAAGAAGATACACAGAGAACTCGCTCACTCTCTTTCTCTGCCATTTGAGAACATACGGAGAAGGGAGCTGTCTGCAAGCTAGGGAGGAAGTTCTCAACAGAAACTGACCGTGCTGGTACTTTGATCTTGAATTTCCAGTCATGGTAACTGAGAGAAAATATATTTCTGCCGTTTTAAGCCACCCAGACCGTGGTGTTTTGTTACAGCCTCCTGGGTTATTACAGATGGGGGTCTAGGTTTTTGCTTGAAGAAGGAACATCTCTGAAGCCAGACATTTTGCTCATTGAAGATTAGTCTGAATATTTAAAACTTCCGTGGTGGAAATCTCAGACAAGGTGCGTTAAGAAACTGCCTTTATTCTGAATTACCGGGGAGTTGTCTGACAGATCCAAGAAGATTCTCTCGACAACGAATTTCTCCAGCTTTGAGTTTGTTGAAGAAGAAAATAAACAGACTGATAATAAACACAAGGCACTTCAGTAGCAAATTGAGACTACAACGGATTAGGACTAGCAGGAAACCTGGTTCTTAAGTGGTAGATATGAACAAAGTTGCATCAAAACTTGCTGAGACATTGCAAATATTGAGGCTGTTTATTAAAGAAATGGTGTATAATGTAACAGCAGGAGAAGTGAGAATGGAAAGAGAGTTCTGAAAAGGGATTGTAATAAGTGACTAGAGGGAAGTGCGAGTTTTGTTCATTGGGTGGTTGGAAGCGCAGAATACTGAAAGCCCCGATGTTATCTACAAAGCACAGCTGATTACAGGCTGCACGGCAAGAGGAATAGACTGTTGGAGGGACGTTTTTGTCCATTGTCAGAAACTCACTGCCCTGTAGGCTGTCCCTCCTGCCTCAAGAAGCACGCCCTCCCGGGACTCAAACTTCTTTGACTCTGCACACAGGAACAGCCCGAGTCCTACTTGTTCTGCAGTTGGTTTCGTACCTTTGCAGGAGGTCTCAGGGCAGCCTCGGTATCACTCTAACATTTGGATGGACCTGAGCACACAATAGTGTGCTCTCCTTCCTAAGCTCTTTATTGGACTCTAAGCCTCAGCTTTGATAATTCACCCTTGTTCTCCACCCCACATACCTATGACATTGACTGATCTATTTGGGATATATTTCCCTGCTTTCCCTTTAGCATTTCAGGGCATCATTTTCGTATTTGTTCCCTGGTCTCATGCAGCCTGGCTGGAGGTAAAAGACAACCAGCTTGCCTTCTATCCCATTCTCGCCTCTCATGGCCGAGCCTATAGGAAGCACTGACCTTCCTCCTGCTCAGCAGTACTTCTCTACCCACCTGCCATCTCCCTTTTGGAGAGAGAGGTAAACACTCTGCACACCACCATGAATTTCAACAGTGAAAACTTCATCATCTCATTGATTCTGTCCTTATGGAACGTGCTGCCTTTATTGTTTCATTGAAATCGAGTGAACTATATTTGTAAGAATGTTTTAAGGTTTACACATACCTTAGCCCTACAAGTCTGGTTTTTTCCCCCCCTTCATGATCGTTTTTTTTCTCAACTATAAATCCTACCCTGGGGATTTTCAGAAACCAAATTTCTACAGTTGATGAGGGACTGCTGTATTGAAAATATTAATTGATTATATTGTGTGATATTTGAGATTTTAGTTAGGTGTCATCTCCTAACACATAATGTTAATATCATTGACTTTTCAATGCAAATCATTTTTTAAAATAGAAGCATGGAGGAGATTCCTAGGGAAGTGCTCCCAAGCAGTATAGCACAGATTAGATGCAATTTATCATTTTATTAAACTAGAGGACCAATTGTCTTTAATATCCAGTAGGAAAACAGATGCAGCAGTAAAGAAGTTTTCATTGAGATACAAATACAAGGCTGTCAAACCAGAAATCCCTACACCCGAAGCATATTTTTCTTCTATAATCTTGTCTACAATTGGCTGGGAGGGATCTGGAGATTTCTGACCTGCTCCTGAAGAAGGTTGCAGATGGCTAAGATAAAAGTCCCTGAGTCATGTGGGAGGCATGCTGATGATGGCGATGGTGTGGCCTTGACGGAAGGTGTCCCACCAGCTTCTCCCGCCTGAGTGCCTGTGTAGTGGTTAAGGTCAGGAAATCAGGCAGCATTCTTGGGAATGATGAAGAGGATCCCAGATAAGTGAGAACGACTTGGGATAGGCATTGCCTAGAAGCTGTCATTCTTTGGCCAGGTGCCACGAAGGACGATCAGATCCTCCTGCAGTATAATTAGCACCTTCCAGTGGGGCTGACCAGATTTGCAAAAGGATTGCAATAATGAAACAACATTTACATAGCAATTTATACTTTACAAGGAGAATTCAAGAGTATTTCTTTATTTGATCTTTGTAAAAACTCTGCAAAGAAGACAGGGCAGGGAGCATCTCTTTTTATAAATGAAAAAATAGAGAGAGGTTGACTTATATCTAATCACACGTCTACTCTATGAAAGAATCCGGGTCTCCTGGATCTCTTCCAGAATCTCAGCACTCTTGCCACCATATCTCACTCGGCTGGTAGCTACCCAGCTCTCCAGCCTCAGGGCAAAGGAGGAATCCACAGCAAGGTGAGTGTGTTTGCTATTATGCTACTTATAGGGATCATTACAATTAAAGATGCCTCTTTTTTTTTTCTACGGGAGATGGCAAGGAGAGAAAGAGCAAGAGGGTAGGAGGGAGAGTGGAAGCACGGGGCTTAAGGAGAGAAAGAGAATGAAAATGAGAACCGTGGACTAAAACTGAAAACCAAAATAAATCAAAGCGTTTTCTGAGGAAACGAAACTAAAAGGGCGAGAAGCCCCAGGCAGGTGTGAGGTCACTCGTGACCCCAGCCCTAATCGGACACAAGCAAACACGGCCACTAAAAAGAAACACCTGAAGAAACACGCAGAGAGAACTCATTTATTTGAACCCTCTGATTTGGAAGGGCGTACTGTCTAACGGGCCGATGGCCGAAGCACAGGCTGGAGATGGGCTCGAGGTGGGAGCAGGGCTCTCCAGGACGGACAGCCGGCTGGAGGCCAGTGCGAAGGACAGAGCCGCTGGACAGCCAGCTCCTGGAGGTGGGGTCACGCCTCTGCTTCTCATCACGGAAAACTGCAGCCTCACTGTCTCCCAGGTGTTTAGAGCAACGCGGGAATCCTTCAAGGGAGCGGGGAGGGCACGTGAAACCCCGGTCCCTCTGCCGCTCTAACTCATCCGCTTCATTACAGACCTCCTGTTGGAGGGCTGTTCTGGGTCATGGAAGCTATAGAAGTCACCTTCAGAAAGGCCTTCTCCGACCTCTGAGGGCAGGGAGAGGAAAGGGGCCAGTGTGAACACCGAATGCCAATGAACCTGTGGCAAAGATGGCCTGTGTCGTGCTCCTTCTGGTGTCACCGAGTCAACCAGCGTGTGGAGCGTGAACAATACCTTACACACGGGGGGGGGGGGGGGGGACCAGACACCCGGTGTGCTCCTCACGCCTGTCAACCGCGGCTCTCCTTCTGCTAAGCCCGGATGCAGGACCAAACCGCTGTCAGCAGCGAAGCCATCTAAACTGGCATGACGAATGACATCTCTCCAACCTTCTCCTAGATAGGGTCACTTTTCAGGCCCCTAATTCTTTTGTGGCAGACAAAAGTATAGGTCGCTGGGGTGGCCGAGGTGGCAGGTAGCACTGTGGGAAGCTGGGACGAGCTCAGGTCGTGTCTCCTTGGGCCCCGTGTGACGAGAGCCCGTTGGCAGGTGTAGAGGCAAAGACTGGGAAAGCGAAGAAGAAAGATCACTTGGGTGTGGCAGACCCCAAATGGTGCAGGAAGTACACGCTCCTGGAAACCCACCCGGAGATGACGAACAAAAATAAACGGACCGGAACCAAGTACTCCGAGGTTAGCGTATCACCACAAGAACAAACCCGAAACAGCGGCGAAAGAAATCCAAAGAAGAGATCACTGGCTGCTGGATTTTTCAAAGAGAGGTGTTCAGCCCACCCTATCTTTACAGGACTGGTGTACTGCCAGAGCCATAAAAGAAGTTAACAGTGATTTACTGGCTGTAGGACGTAATTTGTAGCTGTTCTGCATCTCAAGCTGAATCTAAATTTAGCAGCGAATTGAACTTAGCAATGGGAGAGGGCAAACTTCAATTCAGCATTGGGCTAGAGCTGGAAGTCAAAACAACCGTTTATTTCTTAGCTTAAGCAAATAATTGGTTGATTGGGGGAAGAAAAAACAATTGTTTGAGGGAGTCCATCGAAAAGATTGTGGCAGAATCTCAGCACGGGCTCGGCCGCTGCCCGTGGTGGTGTCACCACGGTCTCTCCCCCCTACTGACGGGGCTCCTTCAATGGCTCCAATGTTTGTGATTATCTGATGAGACCTTTAGAAATCCTGAATGGCTGGGTTGTCTCTCCTGCCAGTCTCTGTTCCTCATAACTAAAGCTTATTATGTGTGAAAGAAAAAAAAAAAAACCACATTAAGTGGAAAGTGATAGAATTGAAAAGACAATGAACAGCTGAATTTAAATACATCTTTTCAGTTTAGTCCTTTATTTAAGGGTTTCAACTCCGAGCTTAAAGACTTTATGCTTTCTTGATCCGTCCAGGAAATCATATCAGTTTCAAGAAGGCTGACTCACTTGGGCCGCTTATTTGCATGACCATTTAATGGAGAAGATAAAAGGCTGCATTAGGGCTTGGCTGCTTTGTCCTTGGTGGGATCCATCTCCATTCTCTCCAGCTCTCCACACTCTTTTTTCCAAAGACCTATTGACTTCAGAAAGGGTTAGTATTCCAAATGCAATCTGGTTAGATGTACAAAAGAAAAATGCCTAAAAATCAAAAACCACCATCTAAGCTAATTGCTCTTTGAGTGCAAAGTCATAAAGCTGAGAATTAGAAATGCTTCCAACATGACAATTTTCGCCTTGGGTGGAGGTCAAATTACTTACACTTCGTCATAAATGAAGTTTCTCCTTGTTTTACTATCTAAAGCTGCATAGCACATCGAATAATTATATAAATATTTCCGATCTATGTTTGATATAGCAGTCTGGGGATTGGGATGAAGGGCCCATACTCTACCTCTGAGAATTATGTCTCCCACTCCATGCCCCCGCAACCTGTTTTATATATGTTAGTACGTCCCCCATTATCTTAGTATTTCCCAGTTGTACGTATATAAATTTATATATAAATTACCATATACATATTACTCTTATGGCTCTGTGTTTGGATGACTCCTCTGGGAGGGTCAGGACCCTCTGGGGGCAGCTGACCAGCTCTAAGGTAAAAACTATGGCTCCCAAGTTCATTGCACTTTGACCATGCAACGTTTAAAGTAAATTGCAGTTCCCATGCAAATCCCTTGAAAAGCCCAAGTCAGGAAATATGGCAGCAGTCAAAAGGACTTCAGAAAACCCTGTTTCTCTAATTATCATCTCTCTTTTTCATCTCCTTGTTCCTTTTTAGCTCCTTCTAACTATCCTTCAACATTTCCATTTATAATGAACAATCTTGAACATAACTCGTTTCTCTGTAAATATGTGGAATGTTTTCTCTATTTTTCTCATGTTACATTAGTCATAACTTCCTGAAGTGTAGTGGGATAATCTGTCAGTGAAAGGAGAACACTGACAAAATAGAACCCCTGGAACATGGTGTGATGCCAGGAGGTGTCTGCGCCTCGCGAGGTAAGCCTGATAATTGGGAAACGGGTGCCTGCCAGAGTATGTGGGAACAAGGAGAAGGTGGGTTCATTCTAGAACTGCATCGGGGGAGGGATGAAAATGGCACCCATAGCAACTTACTTTTTTTAACCTTACCATATTGGCAAACAAAACAAAAACAAAACCCAAAAAGCTTGATAACATCACGATGTATAGAAATAGACACTCAAATTACTGACAAGCATGAAAACACATATCCTCTACAGAGTATATTTTGCCAATATCTATTAGAGTTACCCTTGCAGGTACAATTTGGTCCAGAAGTCCCACATTTAGAAACTCATTGTAGAGATACATCCGTGTGCAAGCAAAGATACATGTAGGAAGATAGTCCTTGCAACATTGCTGATAGTAACAACTTAAAGAAATAGTAGTAGGAAAACAGTACAATAAATACAATAAGGAACATACAATGCAATGCTGCATATAACCATTTAAAAAAATAAGGCAGCTCTATACGTACTGGATATGAAACAATCTTGCCCCGTAATCTATTACCGCCATACTGTCCTGCAACACACCAGGCGGAACGTGCTGACTTAACACGAGAAGCATGTATGCAGCTCATGAGTCTGTAAGTTGTTGCCTTAGCCTGGGCAGTTCTGGTTTGAGCTGGATGTTGGCCAACGTAATCAAGGAGAATTTCCTCACATTCCACTGCCAAATGTGCCCTTATGTCTGCCCTGGCGCCCATCTAGTCTGCCTTCCTTAGGTTGTAGTGGGTGCGCCGTCCTGGTTCCTGTCTGAGGCTCACCTCTCTGTGGGGTTACCTGTTCAGTGACTTTGACCCTGCAATTGCTTCCTCTCTGCTGAGTCATCTCTTTCCACTGGATGCTGTATCTTTTCTTTTAAAACACGTTGCATTGCCTTGCACGTAAAAACAAAATACCTTCCATAAACCCACTGACCTAGTTCCTTTGACTTTTTAGCAAAAACCCAGAGCTATTCATACTTGCCATCTCCGTTTCTTCACCTTTCATTCTGTCGTGAACTCCCTGCAGTCAGGCTGCTGTCCCCACCAACCCACAGATACTGCGTTTGCCTGCGTCTCCGGGGATTTCCACGTTATCCCATTAAATGGCTCTTTCTTTGTCCTCCCCTGACTTAGACCCTGGGCTGCATTTGGCACAGGTGATCACTCCACCCTTCTTGGAACACTCTTCTTTGGGCTTCGGGGGAACTACTCTCCTTGCTCTCCCTCAACCTCACTGGCCACTACTTCTCCTTGTCTGTTTGTCTGTCCGTCTGTCTCTCTGTCTCTCGCCGACTTTGGCTGGATCCTCTTCATTTTCCTGACCCCTTAATGCTGCACTGCTCCAGAGTTCAATCCTCACATCTCTTCTTCTCTTTCCTTCTCCACTCATTCCCTAGGCAATTGCATTCTGTCTCACGCTTTTAAAAACCAGCTATATGTTGATGGCTTTCAAATGTATTCCATCATTTATCTTATGAGAGATATTCCTTTTCTCTCCATTTATTTTTGCCACTGTGGGAAGTAATGCAATAATTGTCCCTACCCACATACCCTTGACTAATATGGATTTCACTTCTTAGATAATTGGGTAAAAAGGTTTATGTATTTTTTTTAATTTACTAGCTATTATTAAATTGATTTTTAAAAGACAGCAACATGTCACATTTCTACCAGAAATCTATGAAAGCGTACTTTTTTTTTCTTTTGCCCCCAATATGCATTATCATCTCATTTTTGTGTGTCTGATAGGTGTAAGGAGATATCAACATTTAGTAAATAGGTGGCAACAGAATGTCTGGTGTAACTGACTGATTAGAGTTGGAGGTGAAGGGCGGTGGGAGGTCATCACAGAAATAAGCAGCCTCCTGTAGTGCCTAAAGCAAGAGAGGAAAAGAAGCAAGATAGTGTTTCTGTACAAGTCTTAGAACAGCTGAACAAACTTCCTAATATGAGGAAAATAATGGCTCGGGGACTTTGGGAAATATACTAAATGTCTACTTGAGGCTATCGTATTGGTTGCCACCAGGTTCAGTTGAAAGTAACGAGACTAAAGGCAGGATCTCAGGTAGTGCTGTGGAAGGAGCAGTTCAGAGGTGGTCAGGCCCTGCCGCAGTATCAGCTGTTTCCATCTGTTGCTCCAACGTGTGTGAGTTTCATTCCCAAGGTCACCTCATCATCAAATATGGCTGCTGGAGCTCCAGCAATTACATTCATGTCAAGCAGCAGAAAGAAGAAACAGAAGAAAGGCACATCTCCTCCTTTGAAGGACATTTCTGGAAATAGTGCACATTAATTCTGCTTATAGCTCATCGGCCAGACCAGAATATGTCTTATTCTGGATACCTGGCTAAAAAATGGGGCTACTTTTCCTGGATGACTAGGAAAAGAAGACTAAATTATGGGAGAAATTAGAAGTCTCTGTCACAACCATCACTGGATCTCGGGCAGAGATTGTCTAAGAAAAGCCTGATCTGCAATGCTGATGACAAGTGCCTGGGTTAGGAGCATTACACACAGCCTTAGACAGGAACTGACTGTCTTGGGGAAAAAAAAAAAAATAGACACGATTGTGTTTATTTCTACTAAACATTCTAAACTAATGGTCCTTAACAGGGGGTGAATTTTGTCCCCTAAGTGACATTTGGGGATTTGGGATATTCTGGCTTGTCCCTGTTTGGGGGTTGGTGGGAAGATGCTAGTGGCATGAGTGGTAGGGGCTAAACATCCCGTGGTCTACAGGACAGCCCCCACCACAGCGGAAATGACCCAGTCGAAAATGCCAATAGTGTTGAGGTTGATAAATGCTGCCCTAAAGAATTCACAAAAGCTCTGGTCAAATTTCAGGATCTGAGCAACGAGCTGTGTGTACTGCCAGTGTTCAGTGACTAAAATAATTAAATCTCACATTTCTTCGGCTTCGTTTCTGCCACAGAATCTCATTTGATCCATCAGGCCAGACATTAAGTAACTATTTTCCAGAAACACAGTGACCTCTTTTTATGTGGAACTTTTCATGTTGCTATGTAACAACATGTTCCATCTTTATAACATTCGTATGTCCATTTCAGAATCACTTTAACCCTCTAGACCACCCCACCTTCCTATGCTGCCCTGACCTGGGTAAAGGATTCCTACTTCCCATCCCCCCCCACTGTACTTCCCACACTGTGCAGTGATCATTTGTAGACGTGCCTGAATCACCTTTATCTTTGTATTTTTTTAAAAAAGATTTTATTTATTTATGTGACAGAGAGACAACCAGCGAGAGAGGGAACACAGCAGGGGAGTGGGAGAGGAAGAAGCAGGCTCCCAGTGGAGGAGTCCGATGTGGGACTCAATCCTGGAACGCCAGGATCACACCCTGAGCCAAAGGCAGACACTTAACGACTGCGCTACCCAGGCGCCCCTTATCTTTGTATTTTTAGTGCCCAGAGCAGAGTATACAAGTTAGTAGGTGCTCCAAAATATTCATTGAAATGCACTGAGCTCCAATTTATCTTTGGACCATACTTCCCACCAGGCCTAAGTGGATATCTTCTGGTTTGGCCCCTGCAGCAAAGATTGTATTGCTATTTATGTTACGCAAAACGCTCCCCATTCTGGAGCTTCTATTTAAAATCCAGAGAACGGTGGAAGAACAAATGTTGTTGAGATGTCTCTACTACCCAAAGCCATCTACAGATTTAATGCAATTCCTATCAAAATACCCAACAGTATTTTTCACAGAACTAGAACAAACAATCCTGAAATTTGTATGGGACCACAAAAGACCGCACATAACCACAGCAATCTTGAAAAAGAAAAATAAATCTGGAGGCATCACAATTCCAGACTCCGAGTTATATTACAAAGCTGTAGTCATCAAAACAGTATGGTCCTGGTGCAAAATCAGCCACATAGATCAATAGAACAGAATAGAAAACCTGGAAATAAACCCACAATTACATGGTCAATTAATCTTCAACAAAGCAGGAAAAAAATATCCAATGGGAAAAAGACAGTCTCCTCAAAAAATGGTGCTGGGAAAACTGGACTGCAACATGCAGAAGAATGAAGCTGGACCACTTTCTTACACCATACATAAAAATAAATTCAAAATGTGAGACCTAAAACCATAAAAATCCTAAAGGTGAACACAGGCAGTAACTACTTTGATATCCATCCCAGCAACTTTTTCCTAGATAGGTTCCCTGAGGCAAGGGAAACAAAAGCAAAAATAAACTATTGGGACTACATCAAAACAAAAAGCTTCTGCACAGCAAAGGAAACAATTAGCAAAACTAAAAGGCAACCCACTGAATAAGAGAAGATATTTGCAAATGATAAAGACTGAAGGAATGGGCGGAAGACATGAACAGACGTTTCTGCAAAGATGACATCTAGGTGGCTGACACGTGCATGAAAAGATGCTCGTCGGGGCGCCTGGGTGGCACAGCGGTTAAGCGTCTGCCTTCGGCCCAGGGCGTAATCCTGGCATTATGGGATCGAGCCCCACATCAGGCTCTTCTGCTGTGAGCCTGCTTCTTCCTCTCCCACTCCCCCTGCTTGTGTTCCCTCTCTCGCTGGCTATCTCTGTCATGTCAAATAAATAAATAAAATCTTAAAAAAAAAAGAAAGAAAAGATGCTCGTCGTCACTTCCATCAGGGAACTACAAATCAAAACCACAATGAGACATCACTTCATACCAGTCAGAATGGCTAAAATCAACAACACGAGAAACAAAGGTGTTGGCAAGGATGTGGAGAAAAAGGAACGCTCTTGCACTGTTGGTAGGAATGCGAACTGGCACAACCGTTGTGGAAACAGTATGAAGCTTCCTCAAAAAGTTAAAAATAGAACTACCCTATGATCCAGCAATCCCACTACTGGGTATTTTCCCAAAACCACTAATTCAAATGGATACCTGCACCCCTACATGTATAGAAGCATTATTTATAATAGCCAGGTTATGGAAGCAGCCCAAGTGTTCATCAATTGATGAATGGATAAAGAAGATGTGGTGTCTATATACAATGGAATATTACTCAGCCATTAAAAAGAATGAAATCTTGCCATTTTCAATGATGTGGATAGAGCTAGAGAGTATAATACTAAAGGAAGGAAGGAAGTCAGAGAAAGACAAATATCATATGATTTCATTCACATGTGGAATTTGAGAAACAAAACAAATGAGCAAAGGAAAAGAGAGAAAGAGAGAGGAACCAAGAAACAGACTCGTAACTATAGAGAAGAAACTGATGGTTACCAAAGGTTGGAGGGGGGGATGGGTGAAATAGGCGATGGGGGTTAAGGAGGGCACTTGTGATGAGCACCAGGTAATGTGCGGAAGTGTTGAATCACTATGTTGTACACCTGAAATTAATATAACTTGGTATGTTAATTAACTGGAATTAAAATAAAAACTTAATTCAAAACATAAAACAAAAATAAAACCCAGAGGATGGGAAACTCAGCAGCTAGAGGCTGAGGTTTTCCTGTGCCTTCTCTGGGTAGACTACCTCCCTCTGGTTCTACTTGCACCCCATCATAGCCAGCTTCCAAACACAAGTATGCACTACCAACTGACTGAGATGGTTTCTGTTGTACCCAGAAGAAATTACATATGTTCCATTTTGAAATTTTCTTGAGAGAAAAATGATATAATTTCATCTAAATTTGGCGGGTCGGGTGCAAGGAAGTTGAGAGAGAAAGACGGGGAAGGCAGGAAGCCACTGAGGTGGAAATGTTGGCGGGCGTGGGAAGAGGGCAAAGAGAATTGGCTGCAAACTGGCATATGGTATCGATTCTAAATTTTGGTTGGTGGAAAAGGTTAGCTGTCGGGGGAGTCTACTATTCACACATCCTTTAGCAGATTGCTATTAAAGGGTTCTTCTGCCTGGAGACTCGTTAAGGTGATTTCTTTCTCACTAAGAATGTATTGTATCCAACAGAATTTAGCACATTCCATTTTGAGATTTTCTTGAGAACAACTTATATACTCTAACCTGTTAGGGAGAGAAGCAGGATCTTCTTACAAGCACTATGAATGCTGGTCTTTCTGACAGTTCTTCCATCTCCATGGTTCTTTGGGAGATGTTGGGATTAGGAAATAGTTAATGAGATGAATAGCCAGGGACTCTTTTACTTTTAATAATGCGGCATCTTCTGTACCATGCAGTAGCCCCTGCGAGAGCTCACGGAATGGCCGTGCGCGCCATCTTACCTCTCCGAGACCGCTCACTCCCTGAGGCAGGCCTGCACGTATGCGTACGTGTGTTTCATTAACATTTATTGAGCTCCTGCTAGAAACTAGATCCTCATAAGGATAGTAAGACATTTAAAGCATGGTTCTGCCCTATATAATCCAAGTAAGAAGAAAAGCATAAAAGGTGACACCATCCTAAGACCAACCGTGACTAAGAGTTTAGGGAAGTGGTGCAAAATTAGAGTTAAGAAGAGCAAGTGGTCTCCAGAGGTCAGAAAAAACTTCATGAGAAGTTGCAAATTGAGCTGAAATTCACATGACGGCTGGGATTGGATGTGCCTTTGGCTTCTACACCTGTGGTTCTTTCTTCATGGAATGCCCAATGCCTAAATCCTCTTCATGTTTTACATTTCAGATTAAATATCCCTCCCTCAGGGGAGCCTCCCCCTACCCACTGGATGAGGTAACACACGATGGTTACGTGTCATCATGATGCCTTATACGTCTGCATAGCACTAATCAAAACTGGAGTTCAAAGCTCCTGAGGTAGGGACCATGTTTGTCTTGCTTATCTCTGGATCCCCAGAATCTATTCCGGTTTCTAGAACTGACCAGGTGCACCATAAATATATTATTCAATACATATATAAATGAATAAATAGGTAGAGAGAAAGGATGGGTGTCCACCAGGTTGAGAACCACGCAGGCAAGGTGTGGAGATGAGAGTGAGCATGGCACGCTGTGAGGTTCCTCAGAAGAATTCGTAGTAGGTCAGCATGGTGGAGCAGTGGGCGGGCTTAGTTGAAATGGTTGGTTGATTCTCTTGTGTCAAGTAAGGACTTTGTTCTTTCTTCTTGCCCGTGGAGAGCCATTGAAAGTTTTGGACTGTAGGAATGACATACTGAAATTGGCATTTTAGGAAAATTAACTTGTTCATGTTGCACAGATGAATTGGATGGGGCAGTGGGATTGTGGAGCTCTGGGGCTGTAATAACAGACATGGGTCTGCCTCTTAAGAACGTGGACTAGGAGCTAATTTTTTGAAGAGTGACTTAGAGTTTCCAAACTAGAAATCATGACAAAATGGCATCTTACCTCAAAGACACCTGGTAATAACAATCTATATATGGAAAGCAGAAACCCCCTCTTTCCAATCGGGGGGTATAACCCACATACAGGTTCATTCCGTAAGGACGCTAAATGCACTGATCAGTCATCTCTCTCATTGGGGAAACTGCACAATGCAGATTATCTCAGATTTTGAAGAATAAAACTTAGTTCCTTTCCTAGGTTCTACTGAGCTGGAATGTCCTTGAGAACTTCTCTGATTACAGTGTCCTCCCCCATCCTCCCCGCTCCCTCCACCTCTCCCTGCCCTAATTCCTTCCATTTCAGCTTCCTCAGTTCTGGCTCGGTTCACATATGGGGAATTGATTTCCTTCTAGAGCCTCCCAAGTGTTCACTCATAAAATAATGTCCTCGAGGCAGAATGCAGTGACGTGATCCCGAACTCTGTGATGGGGATCAGGACACCATCCCACTTGCTCTTCTTTCTCCCCCTGGGCGGCCCTTCAACGAGACAACAATAAGCTCCTTGACATCAGGATCCAAGTGTAATTCAGCCTCGCGTCTCCGTCTCCGCGTCTGTGGTGCGTGAAGCATAACTCCTCGGTATATTTGTCCGATGACTCAAGAATGGGTCAGATATTTGGATGCAGTTTGCCAGCTATCATGTAGGAATGAAAGAAAGCCTCAGAGGGAACCTGCAGAACCAGGACGTTCTTGGAATCAGAGTGGAGTCAGCCTACTGATTCTGGCATGAAAGCGAGAACACCTTTGTCAGTAACCTGCAAATTGCTCCTCTGCTTGTTAACAGTGGGAGAGGTTTCTTTAATTGGTTTATAATTTCACCCTCTCCTTGTGCTATTGATAGGCAACCAGACAAGCTTCAGGGTTCTGCGTTCACTTTAGGTAGATCTGGCTACCAATACTTTTAGTCATTTTTTTTTTTAAGATTTTATTTATTTATTTGACAGAGAGAGACAGCCAGCGAGAGAGGGAGCACAAGCAGGGGGAGTGGGAGAGGAAGAAGCAGGCTCCCAGCGAAGCAGGGAGCCCAATGCGGGGCTTGATCCCAGAACGCCGGGATCACGCCGAGCCGAAGGCAGACGCTTAACGACTGTGCCACCCAGGCGCCCCTATATTTTTAGTCATCTGACCAACTTCCCTGGGAGTTGGCTGGGCAAACGCTAGTGATTCCAAGTCAGAGTTGAAGATTTTAGAGAAATAAGAAATGAAAGTATCCCCGTCTGTGACCTGAAAATAAACCTGTAGATGTATTACGGATTTCAAATGACTGTCTTATCACACTACATTGAAGCGAGTGGAATTGCTCACACTGTGTATTTTACACACAGGCAAAATAAACACATAAATGACATGTTTGTTGTTCATTTCCCCACCAGGCCTTGTACACAATTCTGACCACTGGGACAGGTGGAAGAGCCATGGAAAGGACAATAGCATCAGGTTCTAACTTTCCAGTGATGTCCTGCGATTCACTTTCTCATTTGTGAAAGGAGGGGTTGGGTTAGAACAGATCTGAAAAGCACTTGTAGGCACTCAAATTCCATTATTCGTCACTCTGCCAGAAAATACATCGTCACCTGCCAAATGTGAACTCAGCACCCACGTGTTACCCGAGCTCCTCCGGATACCCCTCCACACCTCCCTGGCTCCAGCCTCCCACCTCCCAAGCCTCCAAGGCGTTCTCACCTACTCTTGCCAGCCCATTCCTAAAACCCCACTTTCTCTTATCAACTCCTCTCTGCTTCCTCTTACTAGTTAAATCATATCCGTGCCCAGTATTTTTTTCTGTCTGGCTTTTCTGAGGAATTATATTAATTTCAGTCACTTCTTAAGCATATATTAAGCACCAAATGTTTTTCAGGACCTGTGCTAGGTTGTAAATTTATAAAGACAGAAAAAATGTAAGGATCACATTTAGTAAATTCATAGCCTAATGAAGATGGGGCCAGCTGTATGACTTTCATGGGCCCTGGGCCCTTTCCTCTTCGTGGGCCCCTTCCCCCCTTAAAAAATATGAAAAGTGGTATTTCATAACTGGGTTGGTATGAAGAAGAAGTTTTCTTACCCCGATATCATGTATTAAAACATTTTCTTCAACCTCAAAGTCTTCTTTGTTTTGTTTTGTTTCGTGCCTACTATGCCTGATGGATACATTGGCCTTGGGGAAGATAGACAAGTAATGATTCCACCCTAGTACAGTGATTACGCACGTGTCCTGTGAACAAACAGTTCTGCTCTTAGACCCAAACTCAAGCAAAACTCCATTTTGTCTTCTGTGGAGAGCAAGCGACAGGCCAGAAAAAGACCAGGGAAGCTAGAAATGGTAGATTCGGGCTCAGGGAAACCCCTCCTTACTGAGCTGGTCTCCTATGACCTTGCAAGGCCTCCCTCGGTGTTTGCAGCCCACGTATTCCATACGGCGTCGGCCTTCGTTCACTCACTGAACATCCTCTGTGTTCCAGGCACTGCTCTAGGTGCTTTCTATACAGCAGTAGATAGAACAAAGTTTCTTGCCCTCACCTGCCCGTCACATAAATCTGACTCTGAAGACATAGCTTTCCGAAGTGCACTGGGAACAAGGGACCAATGCATTTCCCATCGGTCTGAGGATAAGAGGATTCCCTGGCGAAGCTCAGTGAAGAATGCTCCGGGAAACCTCGAAGGCGGTACCTGGGGAGTCACTTAGTGGCAATTCATAGGATTCGAGGTCATCTTCCTGAACCCTAATTGCTGTTCTGAAGCGTATTTGGGGGAGTTCTTTGCAGGTGTTTTATTTCTCTAGGAGCTCTGTGTTAAATATACCTACTTTGTATTGATGTAACTATTGCAACAAATATTTTCACCTTAAAATAGCAATCCTGGTTCCATTGAAGTTTTTATGAGAAAATGGATGACCTAATTCTATTTTCAAGGTAACAGGTGGAAGCTTCCAATTTTTTATGTGGGAGCAAGAGAAAGAGCACCAAATGTTCTGGGTTTGCAAGGAGATCTCAAAGCATAGCTAACTCAAGGAATGCTAATTATGAATTTACCGCAAGTAGGAGATACAGAAAGAGGAGTTTTAAACTGAAGACTAACAATTTCACATTAAGTGTCGTCCCTGGTGCACGTCGTTTTTCTAGATGATTTTTGTTCTCGTTATTCTTTTAAGTTTGACAGCTCTTCAGATGACTCTAGTGTCATTTTTCTATCAGTTTAGACTTTGGGCTGGAAGAACTCATTGTTTCTAAGGTTCTAGAGGAAATCGTTGGCTTCTAACGGTGAAGAAAGGAGGACAGTAGACGCTACTCTGATGAAGGAGCTGCCTCCTCTGTCCAGGTTGACACAAAGAAGGTAACCTTGTAGAGGGCAGACGGGTGAGCTGCTGATGGAGGTAGTGCTTGCCATGGCCCACCATGCTCCATTCCTGCTGGATTCATCCATAGTATTGAGTGTAGGACTCAAGGAATACATTGTTGGTTGCTAGTGGCGTCAACTGTAATAGGACAGAGTCATTCTTCAACAACAACAAAAAGCTACTTAAGTAAGACTGAAGATCTCTTACTTATAGCAACCTTCTTCTGAACATCAGGCAGACTTTCCAAAACAGAAACTTCCCCCTAGTTTTAGTTTGAACTGTCGAATGGAGGGTTTGGGGCTTACACCATGAAATAATACAGTCTGTATAATATACTCTTAATTATGGGTTCATTTCCAGGACTTTCTCTTTCTCTCCAGTTTCTTATTCTACAGGGTGATGAATTATAGATTGACAATGAAAAGAAATACAGAGTACACGCCCAAGGCTGAAAGAAATCAGTTATGACATTTAAGAGTGAGCCTAAAAATGTGGGTTGTGCTTCCATTCTGGTCTTTTGTGTTTGGGTTAGTGTTAGCTGGAATCCTGGGGGAAATAGGGCAGGGAGAACAGTATTGAATTAAAACTTCCCTGGGTCCTTGTAGTCCAATGAACTCAGGAGTGCAGAAGAAAGGAAAATTGGCCAAGACGGAGAAGTAAGAGGCAGCCTTGGCTGTTTATCTTTTAGCTGCTGAGATCCCTCCAGATGAGGACTCCCACAGGGCCCTGGATGGGGCTCACAGGGCACAGGAGCACTGTAAGCCCAGGCCAAGCAGGCTTCATGAGGCCAATCAATGAGCCAGAGGCAATCGGGAACATTAAATGCATTTACCATTGGGTAGTTGGTGAGAAGAGAGTTTTTATGAAGGTTTTAAAGGAGGTGGCAAAAAAAAAAAAAAAGATGATTACCCACAGCTCTTCACATGCCCCTCTCTGAGGAAATACCGTGAAAGAGACAAGGAGCCTCATTTGCAATAATTAGAGGCCCAGTGTTGTCCATAGATACGTATTTTAGATTTCAGTGCATGCAATGGGTTTGTCCTGAACATGGAGATCGAAGGGATGGAAATGAATGGCCGCACTGAATCCCGACACCAAGGAGATCTCAAAAGACAGTATAAATGGTTCTGACGATAAGAGATTTTGAAGCCTTTTGAAAACACATGAAACGAAGAAGGAAAAACCTATCCAGAGCATCCAGTTTTACAAACCAGCATAGGTGATTAGAGTGAGAAATTGCATGTCATCTGGCAAAATACGTTGGGTGCAAAGATGGACACCAAGTCCAATTTAGGTCCATGGTATATATGGTTTCACCAGAGGGAACACGTCTGAGGTAACTTCCCTTTCCCCCATGGCTTGCCCTGCGGAAAGAAAAACCCAAGAATTATGACAAATGGGTCTGTACTTCTTTCACTTATTACTGATACACAACTGAATTTGCTTCAGGACACCGGATCTTACTTCAAAGCTCTGAATAGAGTAGACCTGAGCTATTTTTTCTAGTGAAGAGTAACAGTGAAACCATCAAAGTAATAGAGATTGTAAACTTCGTTGGCATAGCTTTTCTGGCCCTAAAAATCATAATTTTGAGTCAGGATGGATAATGACTGTGTTTTCATGTAATTAAGTGAGCTTACAACCACATCTTCTAGGCTTACAAACAAATGTGTTATTATTATTATTATTACTATTACTATTCTCTCTTAGAGCCCCATGTCCTTGACTTGACTTCTACAAAGACATTAAATAAAACTTTCTTGGCCAAAAGCCCTGTGGTGACCACCCTGAAGAAAATGTACACATTATCACCTGTAGTTCAGTCCCACTCAAAGAAAAATATCTTACTTCTTCATTATCAGGTCAAGTAAATCCAGCATTTCAATTGACCTTTATGGAAAGCTATTTTAAATTGTGATAATTACACCTTAGTCGTCCGGATAAAAATCTATAATGTGTAACTAGAGCATTTGAATGTCGCATATATCACCTTATATTGTAATTTAAATGCATTATAGATTCTAATATTAGGTTCTGATAAATTTATGAATGTGTTAAACAACACTATATGTTCATCAATTCTCCAGACTCTTAAGTCAATATTGGAAAATGGGATAGATTTTAATCCTTGACCTAATATAAATCGAGGACATGTTTTTATATTTATAAATACAGCGACAATCCATTAATTAGCCATAAATCTAAGATCTTAAATCTTCTGAAAACTGTAGCTAACTTGGTGGCGAAACCTAAACTAATCTGAGCTCATTTGGCTGCACAACCTGGCCTGAACTGACATAAGCCTATTTATTGTTCTTTAACTCGATGTAAATATCAATATGTATTTACAGAGAAATATCAGTGTGTCTGATTACAATGTACTACACTGGAGCTGCCATGTACTAGAAAGGACACTACACCGTAATATCCCTCATAAATCCAAAAACTTCTGAATCCCAAAATAGATCTGGCCCCCCAAAGTTTTGTTAAGGGACCGTGGATCTCTTTCGCCTGTGTATAACATACGACTCTTAGTGCCCAAGCTGTGATATGCAAAAAGTATTACTTTCTTTGTTTCCTTTAAAACAACTCAAAGTTGGGGCACCCGGATAGCCAGTCGATAGAGCATCGGGCTCTTGATTTCAGCTCAGGTCGTGATCTCAGAGTCGTGAGATCAAGCCCCACATCGGGCTCTTTGCTCAGCGGATAGTCTGCTTGAGATTCTTTCCCTCTCCCCCTCCCCCTGCTCGCACGCTCTCTCTCTCTCTCTAAAAAAATGAATCTTTTTAAAAAACCCAAAAAACTGAGGGTTGCTGGGGGGGGAGGGATGGGGTAACTGGGTGATGGACACTAGGGATGGTATGTGTTGTAATGAGCACTAGGTATTATAAAAGACTGATGAATCACAGACCTGTGCCCCTAAAACAAATAATATATTATATGTTAATTAATTGAATTTAAATAAAAATTAAAATAAATTAATGAAAATAAATAAATAATAAATCAATCTTTAATAAAATAAAAAACCAACACAAAGTTGAATCTGAGTCTCCCAAATCACTTAATCACGGTTGGAACACCTTCTCTCTACACAGGTAACTCCCAATTGGAGAAGACATGCATGGCGCCCACAAAGCAGGAGAAAGGTCTTCTTATCTGCCCTTCATGTTGCCACTTTGTTTCCCGCGGAGGAACCAACTCCTCCTTATTTGCCCCTTATTTCCTACTTTTAGCACCGGAAGTCCCAAGTCCCAGGGACCGGCCCAAGCAACACTAGTTGGTCACACTAGCCTTAACCCAAGCCTGCAGGGGTCCCAGAAGATTTTCTGACTCTCCTTATTTTGCTAGGCTCTTGCTCTCTTGAGGCACACCACCCAGCGTAGAGTCCTTTACTTCCTTGGGACAAAGCCAAGGAGAGGATTCAAATCTCAGTACTCATGGAACCCACAAATCTCTTTCCCCTTCCCACTATCTCTCCCTTTCCTTGTCTTCAAAAGCATTTGCCTTCTCCAGCCTTCACCAAGATCTACTCCCTGTCATCTTCTCAGTGAGCTTATGTTTTCACAAGTGACAGGAAGAGCGCTGAGTTTAGGTGGCTTCTGCTTTCTTCCCAGTAAAAATACCTGAGGTACAGGAGTGCAAAAAGCCTCCTTTAAACGAGAAAAGGAAAATACCAGAACAAGCCCAAATTAACACATTAATGAACGGCTCTGCTGCAGGTCTATTTTATAGAAGCTCTTTTCATCATCAACTGGACAGATCTTAAAGTCTTTAGAGGAAGTGTCTTTGTTCTCATAAATCCTTTGGACGGTGAGGCACTGGCTTTATGAACATCTTACACCTCTTCAGTTATTTTTTTCTTTACGGTACTCTTTCACATACATTATCTCACGGTACGGCGGGTATTATTGTCCTTACATCTGGATGGAAAAATAAAAAAGGAGTTTCATGACATCGATGCCAGTACGCCTCAGGTCGTAGTTTTTGGCAACTCCCTGAAAATAGTTTTAAGAAGTCTTAAAAGTCAAATATTGCCATCCATATGGTGCTTTGGTTTCCTAAATTCAAAGGGTTTCTTTCTTTTTAAATAAAACTTTTAAAGGATTCTCTAAGAATTAAAATCCCCAAATATATGTGTTTGCAACTATAGAGTGGATGCAAATACAAAAAGTAAAAATAAACACACACTCTTCTTCTAGTCTTGTCAGGGGACAATACAACTTTAACAACTAGCCACAAACATTTCAATACACAGCTCAGAGGAACATCACCCAGATACCGTAACCAATATCTGAGGGGAGAATGGATTCTTCGATCTGAGAGGAAGTGTACAGGTGCTGGGATGCCAACCCCGCATCCACTTCCATTTTTCTTCATAAAAGAATCCCAGATTTGTTCAAGTTATTACCTTCTCCCATGAATCTCAAGAGAAGCTGAGTGCTGACAGTGAATTTAATGGGTCTAAAGTCGGTATCACCCCTCTTCCCATGAATTAGTTCAGAAATGGCATGTGACCCAATTCTGGTTAATAAGACATAAGGAAGGATTTCCTAGAAGCTTCTGAAAAACTTCTTTTACACATTGAAGAAAGAGGAAATCAGTTTCTTTTTTCTACCTGGTGGGAATAAAGGAGGTGGCCTAAACACTACAGGCTAAATGACCTACCACCCTATAGGACCCCATCAGAAATGATATTGACTGTAGGAGAGAGAGACAGAAGTACCTGAATCCTTGATAAAATCATTGACTCACTGGATCAGCTAATTCTGAAGCCTAGCCAACATGAGATAGGCTATTTGTCCTTATAATTCAAGCCAGATGGAATGGTTTTTCGCTTCCTTGCAGCCAAAAGCATCCTACTGAGATAGAGACCTATTCTTCCTCCAGTCTGTTTTCCTTTTACAGATGAAGAAACAAAGGCAGAGAGAGGTCACATAATGCACGAAGGTCACACAGCCAGGATTCAACACCAATTTATAAACCTGAGATTAGTTGTGAAGAAAATTGTAGAGATGGCTTTTGACACAGGTGGAGTAGGTGATCTTTGAAAGAGTCTAGCGGACACTTAGAACACTGGAAAGCTTAAACTGGAGTTGAGTCAATCAGGAACCTCGGGTAACTTCAAAGGGCCCATTGGAGTCCTGGAGTTTCAGTCTAAGAGTTCTTCCCTCCTGCGTTATGTCTGCAGCTCAGGTACCAAGGGACCAGGCCTCTGGTGCTCTGGACAACAAGAACATTCACGCAACTACCTGCCCCTCAAGCCAAGGGCCAGGCCTAAGAAGCCAGCTTTCAGACCACACCTTGGCTTCTAGAGTATTCGAATCAAGGGACCCACAAAATAGAAACCAACAGCCCAACTTGAAGAGAGTTTGGGCCCCAAACAACCCCAAATTACCATGGGCTCAAAGATTTCCTCAATGCTAGCTGTCTGCAGACGGTAAAGGTCCTGGAGAGCTCAAAACAGATCTGCAGGCTCCCCGCCTCCAGTGTTAGAGTGCCCCACACCCCTTTCTCTTCAAGCTTTCTTCTCTCGTGTGGTGTTGTCCCCAACACCTCCGGCTTCCCCCCTTTACCGGCCTTGTAACAGCTGCCCCCCACCTCGGGCCTGGGGAGGGGGAGGAGAAAGGAGAGAGGATGAGGATGCAGGGGTGCGCCACCCTGCCCCCACGTCTCAGGCCCAGGGAGAGGGCCGGCTCCCGCTCCTGCCCTTCCCCGGGGCTGCTGCGGTTCCTGCCCTAAACACTCTGTGCCCCCCTCTGCACCGGTTCCTCCCGATGCCAGGGCCCCGTCTGAGAAACATGGGGCCCCGGGCCAGAAAGCCCTCCACCCCAACCACGGTCACCGCGTGTCACACGCGAGTCCCCGGAAGTCTCGGGGTACGTCGCCTGCCATCTGCCGGTGGGAGGGGCAGGCACCTGGCACGGGCCTCAGGAAGGCCTGGCTGCGCAGGCCAGGCACCAGAGCGAGAGGAGTGGCTGTCGCCTGTGCTCTGAGACTTGTCCACAGCCTGGAAAAAAAGACGATCCTGCGTGCAGGATGGGCCCCCGCGGAGGCGGAGCGGCCTGAGAGCCCGTTTGCTCCAGCGGCGCGCGAAGGATGCTAGCGGCTACCGGCTACCTGCTTCCCCATCAGTAGCTCTCCCGCCCGGAGGCCCGAGGCCGTTGCAGCGAGAGCGAGGGAGAACCAGAGCGAAGGGGGCGGCCCGGCAACCAGGGCCAGGAAACAGGTTTCACCGAAGCTGTGTATTAGAAAGACAACCCTCTTACCAGGAGGGGGGCTCATCGGCAATGTAGACAAATCTTCTGAGTGCGGGACATCTCTCAACTTTAGTTGCAGTTAAAAAAAATATATATGTTTACTGATCACAGACAAATATAAAGAATGAAAAAATGGCTCATAATTCTGTGGTCTGGTAATCCCTGCTAAGTATTTTCTCTCATATAACTTTTTTTTAAAAGATTTTATTTATTTATTCGACAGAGAGAGAGACAGCCAGCGAGAGAGGGAACACAAGCAGGAAGAGCGGGAGAGGAAGAAGCAGGCTCATAGCAGAGGAGCCTGATGTGGGGCTCGATCCCAGAACGCCGGGATCACGCCCTGAGCCGAAGGCAGACGCTTAACCGCTGTGCCACCCAGGTGCCCCTCTCATATAACTTTTTATACATAAAAATAATAAACAGGTTAGGACCAAAATCAAGCAGAAAACTATCAAACAGAAAGTAAGTCTACTTACACATGCTTCCAAAAACTTGCGCGTATACGTATGCGCGTGTGCTCTTTTATTTACTTATATAACAGATATGCATCTTCCCTTTGCACCTGGATTTTTCACCTTTAGGAATTCTACTTTAATATTTTCATTCCACTCGAAGGCTACATTTATGGAACTAATCTCCTTTGCAAATGTATTAGTGGACACTATTTCCAATTAATGATCAAGACTAAGGGATTTTGACACTTTAGAATTAAAATAGGAATCAAAAATGACATCACCTCAATTATCATGTATTCAACAAGAGTGTGTCGAGCACCTAATCTAGAGATGGGGATTTTGTGAGGTTCCAGAATACCAACTAGGATAGTTGTCACTCTGCCCAACGGGTCACCGTCTACATGGAATGAGTCAGCTCAGGGACAGTAATTCCTGTCACCACCACGATGCAGATCGGCAAAGGACTTGCAGCCGCAGAGGTTAAATGCCAGGGCAAACCAGACCTCAGAGCTTGGTGAGGAGAGATTCTCGGAGGAAGCCGCAGGTGGGAAGGTGTGCAGACAGAAAGCGGCTCAGTATATTCAGGGCGCTGGTCAGAGTGCAAGCTTCCTGAGGGGACCCCTGGAGCCGGAGGCTGGGGTCCAAGCCATATCACAAAGGTCCTGGGGTTTGAACTTCATCCCCAGGGCCATAGGGAGCCAATCGAGGTTCTAAGTGTTGAGGAGAGAGAGGAATTGCTGAGTGACAGGATTAAATTTTAGATAACTGTTTTAGAAAAAGCATGGGGCGCCTGGGTGGCACAGCGGTTAAGCGTCTGCCTTCGGCTCAGGGCGTGATCCCAGCGTTGTGGGATCGAGCCCCACATCAGGCTCTTCCACTATGAGCCTGCTTCTTCCTCTCCCACTCCCCCTGCTTGTGTTCCCTCTCTCGCTGGCTGTCTCTATCTCTGTCGAATAAATAAATAAAATCTTTAAAAAAAAAAAAAGAAAAGAAAAAGAAAAAGCAAAGATGAAAGGTAAAAACAGGAAAAGTCTTCCAGCTACAAATCAGTTCTCAGCACAGAGAACGTGGATAGGAGCTGGATCAGAACAAGAAACAGACTTCAAAGAGAAAACGAGCATGGCAGGATACTGAGGTGCGGAACAGAGACCAGACTGCCAAAGGGAAGTTCAGAAAAATGCCAAGGGGCATTTTGGGTAGAGTATTCCAACTGAGATCATTTCGATGAAGTTTGATTTTTTTATGAAGTTTAATTTTTAATAAATATATTATTTTCAAGTAACGCCTAGATTAGAAATAAAAAAGTAACTAAATAAATAACATGCACCAGCTAAGACTGACCTTGGCAAAGGAAAACCAGGATCCTTCCAGCGGTGTCCTCGAGCCAGCTACATTGGTCATGGCAGGAATAGATACACCATGGAAATTGGCAAACACTACAAATCAGGTTTTGTTTTTGTTTTTGTTTCCCCAGAGTGCCTATTAACCATTTGTCAGCACAGCACTGATCCTTTCCCAGTGAAAGAACTTGGCATCACTGACAACATCCACAATGTCATTCCTTTCAGAGACACCAGACTCTCCCCCCTACGCTCCCTCCCAAGCCCCTCAAGTCCTAAAATTCATTTCATTATCAAGATAATCAGCCTTTCAAAAAATGCACTATAAAACACATTCTTGCGTTTCTAATGGGAAAACAAAAGTTAAAAAGCATCAGCATAAAGACAGGGGTCCTGACTCTTGTGCCCAGCCCCGTTGAAGACCAAGAAGCCCATGATCGGTGAGGAGGGCAGCTCTCCATTTTGAGAGCCTGTGTCCCACAGGTGAGAGGGACCTGGGGCACGTGGGCCCAGCCCAGCAGAGGCCTGAGCTAATTCTGATGATTCACAGGAAAGCAGCCCAGCTCGTTTAGCCAGTTCTTGGTTTTCCTGACAGTCACTAATAGCTCTGGGGTTACTGGAGTCTCCTCTGATCACTTCAAGTTGTATTTCTTCTACGAAATTCAGAGAGAGGTGATTATGCTACTAGTCCCATGCTGGAATCATTTCACTTCTCTTTCCAGAAACTAGAGCCAATGTACGGGGACTGGCCCTGCCCTTTTTCTTTTCTTTTCTTTTCTTTTCTTTTCTTTTCTTTTCTTTTCTTTTCTTTTCTTTTCTTTTCTTTTATTTCTTTTCTTTTCTTCTCTTCTCTTCTCTTTTCTTTTCTTCTCTTTTCTTTTTTTCTTTCTTTTCTTTTCTTTTCTTTTCTTTTCTTTTCTTTTCTTTTCTTTTCTTTTCTTTTAAGTGTCCATGATCATGCTACAGACGCGCACAACGGGTGCGTTCCAGAGCCAAAAGGAAACAACAGGCCTTTGATTGGGCCATATCTACAGCTGCGTGGGAGGTCACCGCTGCAGGGAGAGAGGAGCCTGGCCACACCACCTCCTTTCATTCTCCTGAGCTGGGTGGAAGTTGAGGGTCAGAATTGAGGAATGGAGTCGATGAGCCCAAGGGTGGTTGGGGGCCTGAAGGTCAGGTTGAGATAATTGCTTTACTGGCTCTGGTTAAAAAAAAAAAAAAAGTGACCATCTTACATCACACCAGCAGGACTGAGAATTTCGCATGATTATGAAAGGGCCTGAGGTGTCGGGCCGATCCTTGGCTGTGAGTGGGAAGAGACAGGAGGGGGCGGGGAGAGCACAGCAACCTGGAACCAGGTTCTGCACTCAGATTCCCACCATCCCACGAAACTAGAACAGCAGGACTGCTGCCGGGCCCAGAAAAATGAGTCAGGCCTGGCTCGAAGGGTGGTCTCCTGAATCCCCCCCCCCCAGCGCTGAGTTTCCTTATTAATCTATGACTAAACATCAGTTCTAATGTCTTTTCCATCCTCTCTGTGTCGGTGACCACACAGCTTACCCCTTCTCAGAAAACCTTTTTGCTTTAGGAGGGTTTAGGGGAACACAGCCCAGACTCATGGAAACACCTTGCTGGCCTCTTTCCTGGGGAGGGGATCATGAAAGGTGTTAGCCCTAGTCAGCCCTCTTCTTACCAAGTAACTTCATGATTGCTGATTAGCTGGGGCCTGAGGGTCTCCAAACAGGAGCTTTGTTGTTGAAATCGGGAAAGTTCCTGGCCAACCGGGATGAGCTGGTCACCTAATTATGGCAGGCTGTGTGGAGGTGCCAAGTGAGCGAGAAAGCAATAAAGACTGTTGAAGGTTGGAACCGGAAGCGTCATAGCAGCGGGGGTTTGGTAGAGCGCTCTGTACCTCACACCGCACTTTCACACCCATGGTCTCATTTCAATCTTACACCAAATTGAGGAAGACAGAGTAGGGATTACTATTGCCTCATGATGATGAAAAATTGAGTCACAAATCGAGTGACTTGCCCGATGACATGCCCAGCTGGTTGGTGAGAAAAGACTCGGGCGTCGCCTCTACCTCCCTGTGGAGTGAGATGGGGTGGGAGTGAATGACCGAAGGTGTCCTCTGGCCACAATGCTGTATTGCCTCCCTAGTCAGAGCCAGCATGGAATTACTTCTCTCATCACTTGGCCTTTCTGTCATGATGCTTTGTTGTCCAGTGACAATCCAGCAGTGAAGAAGAATTAAACGAGAACGCAGGACCATCAGCCCCCCGCCCCAGCCACTACCCAACAGGAAGCATGGCTGCTAGATGATAGCTATGCCCTCCACTCACCAGGATGGTAAGATGCCGTGGCCAATGGTTCACTCCCATGCCCTGTGGTGATTTCCTGGTGAAAGGAAGACCTGAGGGCGTGCCAATCCAGCAGAGAATGCTGAGTGGAGAATCTCAGAAGGAGACAGAAGAGCATGCATCTTAAGGCAAAGAGACAGGCCTGGGAGGAACCAGCCGTAAGGCCTAAAAATGTGGAGAGGCACCCAACGTTCTAGGTTGAGAAACACAACTCAGCATTTTCTCATCTTTCCTCATAAAATATAGCAGTGTGTTGAGGCTGCCTTTGAAATTTCCCCTAAGACCAGTGAACCTAGCTAAATTCTGGTCATGACATGTGTAACTTGATAACAGCTAGAAGGGAAACCCTTCTTAAAATTAGGGAAGGTGCAAGAGCCAAATTATAGAAACAGGCCCAGTGTCCACGGACTGATGAATGGATAAGAAGATGTGATATATAGATCACATCAGCCATTTAAAAAAAACAAAATCTTGCCATTTGCAACAACATGGATGGAGCCAGAGAGTAAAACGCTAAGCGAAATAAGCCCGTCAGAGAAAGACAAACACCATATGATTCCATTCATATGTGGAGTTTAAGAAACAAAACAAACGAGCAAAGGGGGGAAAAAAGAGAGGCAGATCAAGAACTAGATTCTCAACTGTAGAGAGCAAACTGATGGTTACCAGAGGGGAGGTGGGTGGGGGATGGGGGAAATAGGGGATGGGGATTGAGGGGGGCACCTGTGATGAGCACCAGGTGATGTATGGAAGTGCTGAATCACCATATTGTACTCTTGAAACCAACATTACACTGTATGTTAACTAACTGAAATTTAAATAAAAACTCTTAAAAACCTAGGGAAAGTACAATCGAACCCAAACTTATCAAGTCTGTATATATTTTTCAAAGACAGTCACCAAAGTATAAATATCCATGAGGAAAAATCATGAACCCATGGTTTCTGCAGCCAGTTCCAGGGACATTTTCAGAACTCCAAGCAGCATTTGATACAGAATACTGGCTTCGATTTTCAAGTTTAAATTGAAATATATACTGTCTTTCAAAGCAGAAGCAACTGCTTGATAT
Source organism: Ursus americanus (assembly GCF_024610735.1). NCBI lineage: Eukaryota > Metazoa > Chordata > Mammalia > Carnivora > Ursidae > Ursus > Ursus americanus. The sequence goes on along the minus strand of NC_142143.1, from coordinate 47,107,560 downwards.
ATGAGACTGTTGTAAGCAAAACCTGCGATATAAATTGAGTGGTTTTATGCTGGTGCAAGAAAGGCCCTGAGATGAAGTAGGAGCAGGATGGGATATTTGTACATACGGCGTAGAGAGAAAAGCTTGGGCTTCACCACCAGACAAATGCAAACTCACACCCCAGTTGTGCTGGGTATGTGAACTTGGGTGTCAACTCTCAATGTTTTCATCTGTGAGATGAGAATAGTAGTGTGTACGCCTCACAGACGTGCCGTTCTCTTTAGGAGGGATCTTGTAGGCGAGAGCCCAGCGGGGAGCATTCATTCCATTCACTCCACGGCATTTCCTGTCTCCTTCCTCTCTTGCAGTGGCTATTGCCCCACGGGCTACCCCTGGTGTCCCTCTTTCCCCAAGTCTGGACTTAAAAATGTGTCCCCCAGCTCCCTCTGCCTTGGTGTTCCTGAAAACAGGACACAGAAAATGGAACACAGTTCCAAAGTATTTAAAATCTCATGGAGTTTTCCACAGTTCCATGACGAGAGTCCCTGACACATCTGAGATGACACGTGGTAAGCTCCTTCCACGACTCAGTACCACCTCTCCTACACCAGGATTAAACCATAATACTTGTTTTACAAATTGTAACACTTAAGCTCTTTGGAACCTTGAAATGATTATGGAAGACTAGATCCCACTCATCTTGGAAAAACCCGGATGGACCTTTTCTTCCTTTATGGCAAACGAATGATGCACCTACTCACACTCAGGGGTACGTGAAATAGGTTGGCAGTTCAGCTCTCCTGGCCCTTCGCCCTGAGCGATACCCATTGTAATGCCCCAACTGAGGCAGTTCCTCACGTACAGAGAGGCTCTAAGACTAAAAAGGCATAAGGTCTACAAAAACTTCGAGAAGAGGACCGAGCCAAAAAAACAAAAAACAAAATACACACGGTCATCTTCCTTCCAACTTTTTTCTGGGGTCTGAAGTGACCAAGATATTTTCTATTTGATGTCATACTGATTTTTCTTGCCCATTTATACAAAGAATAAATTCTGATGGGTGTGTTTTTAAAAAGGGGGCCTAAGGAAGTCGTTTTTAGTCCAAGTTATCTAAAAGGCTCATCGCATTATTATTTCAGTTGTTAAGGAGCTGCATAAATGCAGATGATAAAAATTGAAGTATGTTGCTTCTAGTCGTCTCCTATCAGCCTTCGTGTAGTAGTGATTTAATACTAATATTAATTTAATGTTAATATTTTCTGTTGTAATCAGTTACGAATCTTTTTCTTTTGACATATTAGAGATGGTCATGTTACTGTAAAAGTGTATAAAATTAGTAATTACATGTGAATGAAGTTGTTGGTGCCTTTAGTCATGATGAAGGAAACCTCAGAACTTTTAGATATAAAAGTGTTCAGACTTGTTTGATTATAGAAATGGTTGAAAAACTCAAAACTTTTTATATTTTTTCTGTATGTTCTGTTTCTAACCACACTAAGATACACGGTGTACGTATGTGTGTATATTTACATATTTTTTCCATGTTGGGATATTTGCTGATTTTTCTCCAGGAAGCCATATGAGATAAGAAACAATAAGTTGGACAAAATGAAAGCTTAAGTTGAGTTGATTTGGATAGAAGTATGGATTGCTTTCTTCTTAAGTTTCCAAAATATTAATGACCTAATATGAAACAAATTTTGTTGGTGGTCAGTCTCACTATGGTTGAAATGCTGCATCTGAGGACTAAAATAAATCTTAAACAAAGGGCTTTTTCTAAAATTTAGCCAAGAGGGGAAAAAAAGACAATGAGACCTATCTACTGTTACAGACTAAATGTTTGAGATCTCCCCAAATCTTTACGCTGAAGCCCTAACCCCCAGTGTAATGGTATTTGGAGATGGCCTTTGGGAGCTAATTAAGGTTCGATGAGGTTCTGAGGGTGGAAGCTGGTAGGATGGGGTTAGTGAGAAGAGACACCGGAGAGCTTCTATCTCTCTCTCTGCCATGTGAGGACATAACCAGAGGTGGCCATCCATAAGCCAGGAATACAGCTCTCACCAGAACCCAAACCATGCTGACACCTTGATCTTAGACTTCCAGCTTCCAGAACCGTGAGAAAATACATTTCTGTTTAAGCCACCCAGTCCGTGTTATTTTGCAGCCCAAGCGACCTAATACATCTGCAGCCGGGAAGATGACCTTCCCCGCCGTAGCTGGCAAGGCATGATCATATATCATTGAACCCAAATGAGGTGCAATATCTCCTATGAAAATTTAACTTGTGCTCTTATTTTTTGTTTGTTTTGTTGTTGTTTTGGTCCTGGGTGCAAATGGCCTCACCCCAGAAACACAGTGGAGAACGTTGACCTCTGGGAGTAATCAGGCTTAATGTCAGGGAGAAGTAAGGAGACCTTTACTACTGTGAGTGTCTGGGACCCTAAGAGGAAATCAAAGCCTCTTGTGGATGAGGGCCTGCAAAGGAGAAGCTTCCCAGCCTCACTCGGGGTGTTCAGATCTCTAGGAAGATAAAATGGATGCTGGCGGGTTCCTCAAATGGTGGGGTCCTGGGCGTCTTGTGACACAGCATTCCTGGGACAGTTGGTGTCCTAGAGACTAGCTAAAACTGTGAACCTGGGAGCTCAAGTGACGGGACTCCCTGCTTCACTCTGACGAAGAGACTTAGCCTCAATCAAAAATCCAAAATGGTAGAACCAGCTTCTCCAAAAGCATGACTCCCTACTCCAATCTACCCACAGGGACCTGGGCCAGAAATAGTTCTTCTTGGCCTTTAGATTTTATGGGACACCTTTTTTTAGTAACACCATGTGTTGGTGAGAATGACGGCAGTAAACGGCTGAGCTCTGCTTGGATGTGGACGTCAGACTGGATCGCTCCCTTAGCCCGTGTACGCCCTTCGGGGTTCTTCGATATGGGAAGGGAGGGAGTGGCCGCAAGTGTAAGAGACTGAACTTCCTATTTATCTGGCGTTGGGATGCTCCAGCTTGCTCTAAAATTTAAGTTAGAACATAAAGCAAATGTGTGTATCCTTACAGTAGACAAGTTTGATTGGCTCCCGTGCATGCCTGCAGCAGTGTCTGCACATCACCTATAAGGAGATCCTCTTGGGGAAACTTCTTAAATTGTGTTATTTAAATCCAGCTTGGTTAACATATACCATATTATTAGTTTGAGGCCAAGTGCATGGTGGTTCAGAGAAAGTCGTGGTCTCTGTATTACTTTCCAAAGGAATTGATGAAGAATTTCTTTCCCAAATGTTTAACATGCTGTTGAATATAAAACTCAATGAGACTGAAAATTACAAACTCATTTCCGTATTTGATCTTTTTGGCAATGTTCTCTTAATTCCTCTCTCAAGCCACCTTCACAGATAAAATAAGTGGGAGAAACATGCAAGATCTAACTGCAAAGGAATGAATAGCGCTATAATTTTACTCTCCATTTGTGAAGCTCTGTGAAAAGGAAACAGTTGATGAGAACAAATGTAGAGAAGACAGGTTGATGCCCTGGCAGGTATAAAATCTAGATATTAATGGGCCATATTAATGTACCTAATTAAGCTTTTAAAAATGAAAATCAATTATGTTTTCTGCCATTAAATGATTTGAGCTAGAATTAAATTTTTTCTCACCTTTATGCAGTAACACTTTTGGATTCTACGACATTTTCAAATGAAAAAGAGATGGGGTTTTGATCATGACTTCTATTAAGCTCTTTATCTCGGCATCTCTTCAATTTCCTTCATCCCACATATAAATCCCATCCCGGTTCCCAACGGTATAAAAATGTCTTTCTGTGGGACATATCAGCATTCCGGTAATCTTCTTAAAGATTCAATTAAAGAAAAGCATATATATTTGAATTAGTAGACTGTGAAGAATCCTGTAAGACCAAAAAAATACACATTTCAGATGCTTTCAAAATTAATCCTTTTTCTCCAGGTTTTAAACCTATCCGTGTATTATGCAAAACAAAGTGAAACAAAACTAGCCCTTGTTATATTAAAATCAAGATTTAGGAAAACAAAATGGTGAACGCTTGGCTGACTTTTTGTTACTACTATTGATTTTCCACACTTTCAGTAAAAGAAGATATGGAAGGAAAATATTCTTGAATGTTTGGCACAATCCATCTCGTGCCACAATAATGAAGGATATGTACAATTTATCTTGCTGTGACAAAATAGAAAATTCCAAAACTATCGTGGGCTTGACTATTCACAGACATTTAAGGCATCTGCAGATCAGAAGGTTAATAATCTCCCATCTGCCATTCCTGTTCAAAAACAAACTCTAGCTCTTGTCTAGGATTTATTAACTTGGACTTTTTGTCTTTTCTTGTGAAATGATTCATACTCTACAACGAAATCTCAGTTCGTATCTGTGGCTCGCAAGGAAAATGGCAACACAGAGCTTCACTGTGATAAGGTAGATGGCCTATTAAAATAAGGAATAAGCAAAGGAATCCGAAAAAGACGCAACCTGATGCTCTTTCCGGAATCCGTATGTTTTCTAGTATGATTCAGCCTTGTTTTTGTGGCTGGCGTTGTGTTTTGTAGATTTGGGCTCAGTAACTGTATTTTAGTTCAGAAAGGCCAACTGTATGTAGTTAATTGTTGGACTGTTTACATTAGTCTCATTTCTAACTGGAAAATGGCCCTGGAAAATGTTTTCAACATCCCAACAGAGACAAATTTTCAACGTGGAACATTTAAAATAAAGCACTCTTTTCCAATATATCGGTTGTTTTAAAATATTTTCTATGCTGAAATGTACTCTGTATGTCACCATTCATGATAAGGTGTCTTAAATCTCCATGTTAGACATCGGAAATGTCAGTGGCCTTCGATGTCTCGTTCCGTACGTTTGATAGCTTGGCTGGCGGTTTACTCCAGGGACTGTACTGTGCATACATTTGGTATACAATGGATCACTGACCAACTACATTCTTCCTGTTTCCTTGTCTGTCTCTTGTACCGGGTCATGGGCTCCTTGAGACCAGGAGCTGTGGCTATGTCCTGTATCCTCTGCCTGAGACAATTCCAGCACTGTAGGCACCCATTTGCTTGTCTTCCCATGTCCATTGGAGACTTGATAGGTGTGAGGCTCGGTGCCAGGCTTTTATTTTAGATACTTCATAACTTCAGAGCAACCTGATAGCATAGACATGTTATTGTCCTCATTTTCCTGCGAGGAAATAAAGGCATAGAGAAGATAGACCCTGACAGAGTAAGTGGCAGAGCCAGGCTTCGAACCCGGGCAGCCTGATTTCAAAGGCTCTGCTCTGACTTGCATAACTGTTGCTCTTCAGATATGATCCGGGGTGAAGGCAAATGAGAGAGAGCAGTGGTGCAGATGGCCCTAAAATGAGAATCAGGTAGGATAAAAGAATACAATTTCCCGAATCTTTAAGTCAGGTCTTTGAAAGCTGTTGATTCATTCCCTCCACCACTCTCTTACGTTGCCTGTCACTTACAGGAAGTCGCTCTATGTGCACATTGTGTATGTAGTTAGACTTTTTTGAGGCAATTAAATAAGATCTGAAGTGCCCCAATCAGAAATCCACACTCCAAGGGTGCTTATTTACATTAGAAGGATCCTAATAAGGCGTCTATTCTCCAGTGGCAAATACTCTAAATATTACTACCTAAATATGCCCCCAGAGGGTTATGTAATTTAAAGGATAGTAGAAATAATTTTTGACTGGTGAAAAAAGTTATGTTTACAGTAGATGGTTACAGAGAAAACTGCCTCCGTTGCTTAAACAGGATCTGAGGATCCAAATCCTTTGGTACAGTGTTTTGGCTGGAACTCCACTCAGTCATCCTATGCCTTTTCCACCTAACGGAGGATTCTGTTGGCTCATCTGTCTGACTGCCAGTGTGTTGCATTTGTATAGGGACCTACTTTCATGCAAGGTGCTTGTCAGAACACCCAGAAGGGCAGGGAACCATGGTTTCCTCACCAAGCTTACTGGAACCAGTTATAGGACTATGTTTCGTGTACCGGTCAGAATCGACATGCAGATTTGTATATATGTCAGAGTTCAAATAGAATATTTGAGACATTGGTTTTTTTCTTTTGGTGGGGAAAGGTCTTAGGAGACGTACAGGGCCAAATGTATTCAATCTTCACACCTAAGACCTCAGAACTAGAAAGGACTCTGAGACTCTCCTTTGTCTCTCCGTCTTTCTAAGTTAAAGTGTAAAACATTTAAGAGTGATTGTCATTGATACCACCCTTAAATATCTATAAAGTGGGAGATCCCACTTCATCCTTTCATACCCATAGAGAAACCACATCTTATCTCTATTAACTTCACTTTACTCCATTTGATATAAAATTTTAAGCTATGTCTCCGTAAACTTGACCTTACTCTCTGGCTTAAGTTGCATCTGGTGGAGTTTTCAAAATATCTGGAGAAATGTATTACTTAATATTTACCAAGTAAACTTAAGCATTGGATGATTGTGATGAGCTGTTCGATCCAACATGCATTTATCAATGCATGCTAAGTGCCAGACATTCTGGCACACAGGGAGAAATTAAATGCGTCCCTGCCCTTAAAGAGAACACCTCTGTAAGGGGTTAAAGGTGAAATCCTGAAATAAATGCATCCCACCAAGAGAAATGGAATGACTACATTTTAGCCAAAGAAATATCAGACATGAGGTGTTCCACATACCCATGTTGCAACATGCTCTAATTTTTACTCTCTTCCTGCTTGACTGAGAAGAAAAGGGAGACTGAAGTTGTAGAGATAAGTACTTGAGAGCAGAGAATTTAGAGCAGAGTCTTTCCTTGGGTTCTTAATGGACTCCGGGTTAGAACATTTTCTTAGGGGAGATAAAGTCATAGAAAGAAAACTTAGTGTCACTGTGCCTTCAAAAATGTACCACAGTTTATGTATGTTTCATTTATAAGGGAAAAGGATTCTTAGCCCTGTGTTTCAATCATGGTGTAATATTTATTTGGAAAAAAGGTAGCTCTTTATACCAGAGCTTTCCAATATTATAGACACTAGCCACATGTGACCATTTGATTTTAAAGTTGAATAAAATTTAAAAATTCAGCTCCTCCACACCACCCTCATTTCAAGTGCTCCATAACCACATGGGGCTCAGGCTACCATTATGGAGAGCAGAGATCATAGTAGGTTTCCATTATCACAAGAGAGCTCTGTTGGATGACCCCACCTTAGACCAATCATTTCCCAGATTTCTTGATTTGAAGAACACTGACCTTCTCATTGCTCATTTGTGTGTAGGAGTCTTGTAAATGAGTGACTAGGACAATTGTTTCCTTTTATTGTGGGTTCCAGGTATTACCCATGAAAAGGGAAGCAAGCAAAACATCTCTGGAAGCATTAATGTTGTCATTATTTCCCCCATGCCATAGTTATTGAGGAGAAGACAACTTTATATCACAGTGGCCCCACTAATTACCTTTGTCTCCAAGTTCCCAGCCAGCAGAAGTCCTGGACCCTGCATCTACTCTCCATGTGTGAAGGTGGCTCACACGTCCAGCCTGATGGTTGCTAAAGGTGCTACTCTCAGCACTGTTCCCCGTTTTGTTCACCATCTGTTCTTACCGCTCCAGGTATTAGAAGAGCCACTGACAATTCCTCTTTGATGTCAGAGATTTAGAAACTACTCAATTATTAGAACCAATGGAAGAATGAGTATTAAAGATGTCCGTGAAACCAGGTGGCTGGAATATATTCTGAAGATATCTTTTGTCCTCATTAAAATACATCCCTTTTGTTTCAGTTCCCTGGAAAGCCTGTCCAACATCTTAGCAATATGACTCCTTGAGCTACTTCTTGATACTATTTCTTGATCTATCCATGCAATCGAACATCAACATTTCCTCAGCAAGATCTGTAAATATTCACACCAAGTACAACAGGTAAAGATTACAAGTAATCTCATGTCCATTCAGATCAGATTTTCCATTAAATGTATCAAGATCAGGTTAGGTTTTATTACCAAATAACTTCCAAAAAAAAAAAAAAACCCCACTTGGTTTTCAGAGCTTATTGAATTTTGGAACTGCAGAGAAAGGATTGGTGACCAGTAGCTCATTCTTATTTCTATTTACATGTGTCATCCTCTAAGACACCTCTGAGCACCCATAGTACGTTAGAACTACATTTTAAAATCTCCTCCAGGCAATCTGCACTTTTCTTTCATAGGTTATCACAGTGCAAGTTCTTGGGAGGCAGGAAATGTGTCTCTCTTATTTCCTGCTTTATCCCTAATACCAAGTTCAATGCTGGAAGATAGTAGGTACTCAACGAATATGTGGTTTATGGATGTAATGGACGAGGGAGTGGATGGATTATAGATGCTTCCTGTCCAGCCGCTTGGAAGTGGCCTCTCTCTTCCAGGATCTTTCTACTCTAAGTTATCTGTGGCAAGGACTGCTGTATGCTTACTGATGTCTGTTCACTCCAGCTCATAGACACTCAGCTCTCCCACATTCTTGTAGTTAGGTTTGGCCACGTGACTGACTTCTTGCCAATGAAATGCAGGCAGAAGCCATGTACGTCTCTTTCATGCTTGAGCCATGGAATTCCTCTGTGGCCCTCCACGTGTTCTCCTCCTTCTTCCACTGGACAAACACCAAGGCCCCAGTAAACGACAGTTGAGGCTCTAGAGGATGGCAGAACCACAAGATAGAAAAACGGCCCTAGAGGACTGGGAACGGGTTTGCTGGGGTTGCTGCGAAAAGGTGCCATAAACTGGGTGGCTTAAACAACAGAAACGTATCGTCTCACGGTTCTAGAGGTTAGAAGCCTCTGGTCAATGTGTCAGCAGGGTTAACATCTTTTGAGGGCTGTGAGGGAAGGATCTGCTCTATGACCTTCTCTTGGCTTATAGATGGCTGTCTCCATGTTCATATGACATTCTCCCTATATGTGTCCTTTGTCCAATTTTATAAAGACACCAGTCCTGTTGGATTGGAGGCCCACCCTACTCGTCTCAACTAATTACATTTGCGACAGCCCTATTTCCAAATAAGGTCATGTTCTGAGGTACGAGGGTTAGGACTTCAACACATGAATCTTTTCAACCCAAAACAGCCCATGGAAGGCCACGTGCCAAAGAGGAACGCCTGCATTCGACTTCGTGTAAGACACTTTCTTGTTAGGCCACTGAGATGTTAGCGTTGGCTCTCATAGCAGCTAGTATCTTCCCATAACTCACAGTCCCGCCATCATACTAGCCTTGGACTTGAGAGTAACAACGATTAGAATCTACCTATATATGTGCTTTTTGGAAATGTTAAAAAAAAAAAAGTAGGTTCAAATTTCTCCCTCAGCCTCCACATTTGCAATTCTGTCTGGACTTGTTAACATTTGATTGCTCTGCTAGAAGGGTCATTGTCTGGAGAGGGTCGCCAGGAAGGGACCTGGTGTCAGAGGACCTGGACCTCAGTTCTGGCTCTGCCCCTAAAACACAGCATGAACTTAAGGTAAATAATGTCTTTCTCTAGGCCATTGTTTATTCATTTGCAGAAAGAAAACAATACTTCTCTCCTGGAACTGTTAGGAGGATTAATCAAATTAAATTCATCTTCACAATTAGCCAGAGTCTGGCATGAAGTTAGTACATAATATAGCTTTTTAAAAAAAGTTGAGGCAGATTTCTTATCTGGGAACTATGATCTCACCCTGCTCAGCTGGCATTCAATGTCTGAGGCAGAAACGATTTAGCAGCTATGTTAGTAAGATAAACCTAGAAGTACATATTTGAAGGAATGGCCTTTAGAAGAGGAATTATACTCTGAGGGGTATATACGGATTTTACTTCAGTAAGAAGTTTCTGTCTTTCAAACCTATCCAAAGCGAGGCTACATTTTAAGGTAGTGAGTTTTCTGTCCCTGAATCTGTTTAAGCATAGGTGACATGACCACTTGGTGGTGGTGTTATGGGGGCGTTTAATCATAGGATGAGAAGCTGGAGATTTATAAGATGCATACTCCATGATTATAAGATTAACAAGGCCTATTAATATAGATTAGACATAAACCTGATACATTCTTATGGAGCACAGAGAGACAAAAAGTGTGCATGAATATACGCCCGGGGAGAAACTCTAGTGGTGGGCCATGGCAGCATGGACAGTGGAGTCATGGGAGAGAATAGAAAGGATCACCAAAGTATAAGAAAGGGAGTAGTTTGGAAACTCAAGAGTGTACTTCCCCTATGACACAATTTTTCATAGAACGGGTCCTACGCTCTACCTGGAAAGCCAGGCAGAATACTTCTTAAAGCTATTTTCACGGTCATAGCCCAGCTGATAGACCTTATGTTCTTCTCCAGTAATCACCGCCCCCCCATGAAAACCAAGCCCACAGCCCAATATTCCAGGAGATATCCTACTCGTCTATCAACCGGGGCCATGCTCAGCATCAGGCCACCAGCCACTAGGACATGGTAGAACCACTCTGCGTGCCTTGGGCCAGGCAGCTGGGCGTCGGGCAGCCTCTCAGGCAGCATGGTTCTGAGCAACTGGAGAGCAAGTTGTTGACTGCAGACTTTCCAGACAGAGTGGGGATCGCCAACTCCAACACTTATGACGGCTTAAGAGGGGGATCTTCAAAAACCTTGTAGTCTGTTAAACCCACTATGCCTGGAATTTTTCCCTCCATTACTAGCTCCATGGAAGCCTGTCTGGCTTCTGTGCTCACCACACAGGACTTCCTGCTTCCTTGGCCCTGCACAGTCTCCACTGCTCCTTTTTCCCTCAGTAAATTTTCCTCTGTACCATATGGAACCTCTAGACCATGGCAAACACACTTCTTACCCTCAGCTGCGCAGCCTGACTGAAACCTGTCTCTTGCAGTTCGTTCCCACACACAACACACACCCCAGGGGAGGCGGTCGGGCCCCGAGCATTCCCTCAGTGCCACTCCCAGATCCTTGCTCCTCTACCAGAGTCTAACAAACCCTGCTCCTGGGAAGCCCTCTACCATCTGGATCTGCTTTCAATTACACCCCTAATTGCTTCACAAATGGTGGAGAGGACTAATTTTAGCATTTCTGCCATTTGTCAAGTCATAAATTTTGCAGTGTGAATTAATCCCACTTAATCTCAGTTGGGATCCTTGTTCTCCCCCTCGCTAGCTATTTGACCTTTGGAAATTTATTTAACCTTTAAAGCTACAATGTCTTCATCTAGAAAATGGGGATAAAAACATTTACTGGAGGAGATTGTTCTGAATTATATGACATAATATATGGGAAATCATCACAATAGGCATAAAATATGAATTGCACCTAAATGAAAATACTTTCAATAGTGTAAAAACAATTTACCCTGATGTAATTAAGGGTTAGTTATAGCTATTTTCGTAATATTAGAAACTATTTGGTTCAACTATTCTGTATGAGACGGTAATGACAGGTACACATCACTATATATTTGTGAAGACCATAGAATGTATGACACAAAAAGTGAACCCTTAAGTGAATTATGGACTTTAGTTAATAATAATGTATTAATAATGGCTCATCAGTTGTTACAAACATACCACATTAATGCAAGAAATTAATGAAAGGGGAAACCGGAGAGGAGGGAATTTATGGGGACTCTGTACTTTCCACTTAGTTTGTCTGTAACCCTAAAACTGCTCAAAAGCAATCTATTAATTACAAAAGAGAAACTCAACTACTTGTATGAAGCAGGTGCGTTTCTGATCTTATAATTATTGAAGCAGGTGATGGGTACGTGGATTTGATAATACAGCATCTCTCTAAATTTTCCATAGTAATAAAGTTTTTAAAATAGCGGTTTTGTTTAAATGGAGTCTGTTAGTTAATGTCTCCAAATAGAAGGTATTCATTTTAATTCATCTCATATTTATTGATGACCTATTAATCATTGGATTCTGTGTTAGATAGTGAGGGATTCCAGAACACTTTAAGTCACGACGGATTCCTCCCTCGGGAAGGTAGAATTTTCTTGCCCAGGCAAGAGAGCTGCTTTGAAATGAGTGCCTGACACTGGAACACAATTCCGATCCACACACGAAGTGTGAGTTCTAGGAGAAGTCCGGAGAAGACCGAATACAAGTTCTGTCAATAAATCCCAAACTTTTGAAACATCGGAATGTTAGGAGTTCTGCGGGGAAATATACATAGATTTTTGATTGACTTTCACATCCTGTTCAACCTAGATTTTTTTTTTTAATCACAAAGGACAGATGATGCTGAAACCATTTAGTAAGATCACATTTTTGATAAAAAAAAATAAGAGAAAGAAGAAACAATATAGAAGCATGCTTTAAGGGTAGAACGGTGCCTTAAATTGGGCTGGATGCTCTCTTCCGAGCAGAGCACAAAGCCAAGCATTCAGTTGTTGATGAAAAGATCATTCAGGTCGTTGCTGGCATTAGACTGTGCGTGTGCGCTCTGTGAAGAGTCCAGATAAGGAGAACAGTTTTATTTCAGGCCAGTTTAAAATAAAAGTGTGTCTGTGCGTATGTGTTTTATAGATTTATTGTGGCCTTTATAAAAATCATTGAGAATTGAGACCTTATGGAGTACTTACAGTGAATTTTGCCTTATTGGAGAATTAAGTGATGGTTCTGCATAAGATCTTAATGTTCTTGTAAAATGTATATATTAAGTTGATTTATCAAAAAAAAAAGGATTGTATATATTCAGATTTTCATAGAGCAGCTCTGAAATCACAGCTTCTTGGGAACCAGGAACATTTGGGACTCTGTGCAGGACTATTTGTTATCCTAAAATTAGATTTCAAAATCAAATTTCCTGAAACACAAAGTCAAGGGGGTTGTAAATTTCAAATGCTGGCAGTTTGTGCAGCGCACAGGTATCTTGTGACGACTTTTAATTTAGATCTTGGAAAAGGAGAGTAGGGATTTGGATCTAATTAATCTTTCTCTTTTATAACTTGTGGAGTCTTGAATAGGAAATAAACTTTCAAGGATGCAGAAGAAGAATATCTCCACCGTGGAACTGCCTTCTCTGACTTCTTAGGGGAGCTTCTAAATCTTTTCCCGTGTTCCTAACTGTTGCCAATTCCTAGAAATCTCCCTGGTTTCAAGAAACGAATCCAAGAAATCACAGCTTTTATCTGGAGAGGAGAAAGGAAGGGATTTGGGCCGAGCACCCTTTCACCATAGATGCGGCGGTCAGATACAAAGCACCAAGTGCGAGGGCTCACGCTTCCCCCAGACCGACTCAGGTAATCCTACAAGCCAAGGAGCCACCTCTGTTTGCAGAGGCAACAACTGAGGGTCGGTGTGTGGTGTGCCCGAGGACACACAGCTAGTATGTGTCTGAGTGTCTGATTCGAGCTTTGTCTGACCCCCAAAGCCTGGGCTTCCCATTGTGATGCTTTCATAGTTTTGGTTTGTGGACTCTGGTTCAACAATTCAAGCAGAGGAGAAAAAGTGAGGTTCTTATCTCATTCCCTGAAGGCACTCAAATTACCATTAAAAGGATCATCTGTACACAAAGCAAAGAAATGAGGCCCACTTGGGATAATTTGAGGGACACCCTCTCCTGGCCTAAAATAGCCTCCTTTCCCCTAGGCTACATGCTATTGGAAATTCCACCATGACCTAGTCAATCTTTTGGGTTAAATATTTCTTTTCCTTGGTTCTTCCTTTTTCAAAGGAAAATACACCCAAGGAAAGATGGCATATTAATCTGTAAGACCATGGTCTTCAGAGTTAGTTAATTCTGTGCCTTTACCTGCTTCAGAAAAGACTAGGGTATTCCAAGTTAGCAGAAAAGGAAGGATATGCTGTTTGGGTTCATGGCCTGGGATCGCGGATTGCTAAGGGCACAGGGAGAGAAGCCAGCTGGGAAATTAGTAACAAAGAAGAGGTTAGTAAACTAATGCTGATATTAAAATAGAAATTGTATGTTCATTGGCAAAAGCCTTCACCCTTTTAGAAAAAGGCCTTTAGGTTTTGCTTAGGCTTATAGCGACCTAACGGTGTAGTGAAATTCTGTTCTGGAATCCGTGTGGGCGACGGCCAGGTACCAGCTCACACGGGTAAGCATATGCAGGGAGCTTGTACCGCCCAGACCCCATGCTGGATGCTTGGCATTCTGCCTTCACAGGGACCCTGGCAAGTTCTTCCACCCCCCGTGCAGATGTTATCAATCGTAATCACAACCACCTACAGTTTTATAAAGACACAAAAGCCAGTTATTTCTTAAGTATAGATCATTTTTTGGACAAAAATAACATCATTGGCATATGGAAAAGTACTGAGTTTTAGGCCAAAAAAACCTGTTTTCGAGTCCTGTGTTTGCACTAACAAGCTGTTTACCCCTAAGCTGGGCATTTTCCTTTAAGCCTCAGTTTCCTGATCTATAAAGAAGGAGTGGGTATGAATAGCTTATTTAACTCCCTGAACTTTCCAATAAATTAGCTACTCCAGCTGATTTGGGTAATGATTCATCGCAGGTACTCAGAAGAGGCTAGGAAGGGAAAGGCAGCTTGTTGATCCCCAGAAGAAACACTTGGCCTATCTCACAACTTGGCTCAAGGCCCTAAACATCTTCTTTATGTCAGGCACACCATCATGTTTCCTTATCCAGCTCTGTCAGGTTTCTATAAAACTGCCAAATAAAGGTTTAAAAAAAAAACATTCATTCTCGGTATTAAGATCTCTCAAGTGTGTGTGGTGCTTATGCATAAAGAGTATGAAAATGACCATATCGCCGGATTAGCTGGAGGGAACATCAGGTAAACACAAACAGAACACCTGTGACTAAAAATCAAACCCACTCATTTCAGTAGGCTGAATAACTCAATTACATTGCGTCTCTTGATTCCTCACCAAATAAAACATGGACAAAAGCAGGGGAGAGACCCCAAAGAGACCAGCTGCACGATTATCCAGGCGGTAGATACTTTCCTGGCACAGAGCACCCAACGGGAGATTCACTCAGTGAAATGTACCAGTAACAGTGGGGCTCGCACCTGCAGTCCTGAACTTTGAGGTTTAAAGCCCCAGTCGCCTCTACATCTTCCCTGTGGCTAAATGGAGAAGTACATTTTTCTGGAATAGTTCCACGATGGTCTCCCCTGGCAAGCTGTTCTCCATGGGAGGTCAAGGTGGCCACAGTGACATGAAGTTGCCTCCTTCAATCTAGACCTTTCGATTCTAAAAGGCAGTTTAGAATGTAAGCATGTCACTAAGCAGCGGCTATCGCTGTGGGTGTGAGCTCGGGCTGCGCTCCTTGGGGCTTCACGGAGGCTGCAGGATCGGCTTCTCAACTCACTCGCGGAGACGCTGGCTCATATTCTGATGTTCGTTGTGGGCTGACTCTCTTAAAAGAAATCTAGAAAGGTAAGTGATTTCTAGGCTAACTAAGGAATTTAATTTAACAGAAAAATAGTGCTCCCGCCTTTCCCGCCCGACCACTTTTGAGGATTGTACTCGTGATAGCGTTATGTCTCTTTTTGATGTGGGAGCGCTCTGAAATGCAAAGTGTCTTCGCTGGAATCGGCTTCCAGTTCGTACCATGGTCTTCGTGGCTTGAATGAAAGAGCCTAAATGTCTGTGCGACCACTGCTAAGAAAATCTCATGACCTGCCCAACCAAACTGAAGACAGGGCAACAGACAGCAAATTTGCATCAAGTGTTCCAACCCCTGGGAGAGGAAAGGGTTTCAAGAAAATACACAAAAGCACCAAGCGATGAAGCGGGATGAGAAACAATCTTCACAGGAAGAAATTGCTCACCTGGGTGAACTAGGTGAGCCCTTCCCGGAAATTGCCTTTCCAGAGAATTAAACATATAAAGTCCTGCAAGAGTTAATGCGGCTTTGCTTCTGGAAACTTCGGAATCCGCACTATTATAATCACCAGGCTTTGAATCTGGAGGGAAAATACACTCTCTGAACAGCTATTTGAAGGCCCATGGACTCAGCTTGCTTTTGAGGGAGACTTGGGACAATTTGGCCCACCAAGGTGTAGAGAAGATGCAAATTGAGGAAGGAGAACTACCAAGAGAAGGAAGACCTCTTGGGGATACTTTGAACTCATTGAATACAACTGCCTCCCAGTGAAATAAAGCTATAAAATGCTGGTTTTCCAGTTTCGAGACCAAAGACTTAATGGGGGGGTGGGGAGGAAGCTCATGTTCTTAAAAGAATCAATACAAATCTCTAATAGTAACAAAATTAAACAGCTTGCCTTTGAAAGGCTACAAAGGCTTCTTCAGAAAAAAGAGAGGGTGTTGTTTCTTTTTGTATCAAGCCTGACATTAAGGCAGGATATCATTGAAAAAAAATTGCCAGCAGAGTGAACACCAAACTGGAAAACAATGATGGTCTTCTACCTGAAGTGCCCGTATGCAAGATTGTGAACGAATTCATCGGGAGATGCAAATTACCATGACTTCTCCTCCACACTCCCTGGTAAGGACACTTGTTGGTATTGAGAGAGCAGATGCTTGCACAAACATCCCTCTTCCTTGTTGATTTTTACATGAAATATTTATCCTTTGTGTCTATTCCTTAATAACAGCACTTTTAAGTCTTAAACCACCTTAAGGATCTCTGTAAAGCCATTTTGGTTCGTAGTTTGGTAAATGTCCAAATACCCTACAGTTTGCACAAATTATTTATTATAAATTCTATGTACAAAAATATAAGGAAAAATAAAACCCCCTGTGACATCACCATTCAAAGATAACCACTGTTAATAATTTAGTGTATTTCCATTCAGTTTCTAGTTCTATCACATATTCGTCACCGTGTGTCTGCACCTCGTTTCATTCTGCGTCAAGGTTATCATTATAACACAGGTGTCTTCCCATATCATTAATTTTGTCATAAAATATTTAAGGTCATATAGTATTTCTTAATATGAGTTTAAAATATTTTATTTAACCCTTTTTTTATTGGAAGGTATATAATTTGTACCGAAAATAGTGCTGCAAGTAAGCTTTTTTGCTGTTTTTTTTGCATCACTTCCTATAGAAACTTTCCCAGGAGTAAAACACAAAGCCAAATAATGTGATCTTTTTTCCAGATTTCTAATCCACAGTATCACTTTCTGTTCATCAGCAGCGTGAGACTGTTTCTGTTCTCACTCCCAAGCACTTCACGAGTACGCTTCACTGAGTCCTATATTCTCACCCAAGTATTCTAATATTCTCTTATTTCTTTTCTTTTTCTCCTTGAAATTCATTTGAAGTTCCTCATTATTGCTTTGCATTTCTTTGGTTTCTGGTGCAGTTAAACATTTTTTGGTCAGATTTATTTGTCATTTATAGTCTTCTTACATAAAATATTTTCTCTAGTTTACTTCTGAAATAGGCTTTATGTGGCTTTGCCTTTTGGCTGGTATCAGAACATTTCTAGGACCAATTCCAATAAATGTATACATTCCCTTTGGATACGGTAGAAATCCAGAATTGATTATTTCTCTGACGTTGGTGTTGTTTCAGAAGTCCATCTAGCACCTTGATTCAATGATGCCGTAAGATTTTGCAGGAAAATTAGTAGCCGTAATTATAAATTCTTGTACCATATCATGAATCTTGTGCCCCTTATTATAAGAACTCTTACCACTACTTATTTTGAAATAATATTTTTTTAATTTTATTTAGTTATTTCAGACTGAGAGAAAGAGAGCAAGCACAAGAGAGGGGTGGGGGGGTGGGGAGGGGCAGAGAGAGAAGCAGGCTCCCAGCTGAACAGGAAGCATGAATCGGGGCTCGATCCCAGGACCCTGGGAACATGACCTGAGCTAAAGGCAGATGCTT
Source organism: Ursus americanus (assembly GCF_024610735.1). Taxonomy (NCBI): domain Eukaryota; kingdom Metazoa; phylum Chordata; class Mammalia; order Carnivora; family Ursidae; genus Ursus; species Ursus americanus. The sequence goes on along the minus strand of NC_142143.1, from coordinate 47,089,795 downwards.
AACTGACAGCCACCCAGGCGCCCCTTGAAATAATATTTTAAAATCAGAATTAAAATTACATTTTTTCTACTTTCCATCTCAAGACAGTGTCCTAAAAATCAACTTGGCTATGAATGTTGGGAAAATCGTAGCCACAGGTCACGATGTTCCTGTGTGCCAAGACAACTTGGCTGAGAACTACTGGATAAGACTCATTCATAGAGGATGAAACTCTACCTCTGGCATAGAACTGACTGCCAAGAAAATGTTCAAGGAACATGAAAAAAGAAACTATCAATGAAGAAAGACCATTTTCGAGTTTACTAAAATAGAGCTTCTTCCCCAAATAGGGCTCATATATTCAAAAAGTAAGCCAGTTCATGTCCCTCCTCTGCCAGCATCCTGCACTGGCTCTCCATTGCACTTGGAGCAGAACTTGGACCCTACACTCTTCCCCTCATCTCCTCCTCACCTTCATCTCCCCCTCGGTCCCCTTCATTCACTCTGCTCCAACGGCTCTGGCCTCTGGGCTGTTCCTGGAGTAAGCCAAGCAAACTTTTACCAGAGATCAAGAATTTGCATCACTTGTTCTCTGCCTGAACCTTCTTGCCCTAGACATCCATAGGCCGAATGCTTGTTACTCTTTCTAGCGCTTGCTCAAATGCCACCCTCTGGGTGAGGCCCACCTAATTCCCTATTTAAAATAGCAAACCTGTACCCTGTCCGTTTTTCTGATTCCCCTTACCTTACTCTACTTTTCTCCCTGTGATAATTATCACCTAACATCACATCAAATGACTTCTTTGTAATGCTTATCGTCAGTCTTCTTGCTGGAATGTAAGTTCCAATCAGGCATCTTTGTTTTGTTCACCAGTGTGTATCTCAAAGACCTAGAACAGTACCTGGCAAGCAGTAGACATTCAAATAATATTTGTGGAATGAATATAAAACATGTTGGAAGGGAAATACACTTAAAGAGTGTGCCGCGGATGGCATTTGACTGGGAATCTAGAAGAAGTATATGGCCTAGTCTCCTGCCACCTTTTCGATAATAGAAATGATATTGTTTATTCATTGATGGGACGAACATTTATCAGTCCTAGACTATGTATCAGCACAGTGCTAGACACCATGGACACGAGAGAGAAGATACAATCCCTATCTTCAGTGACAGTGTAGACTAGTCGTACATAGGAGGACATCCAAGCCAGTCTCCGGGGGCGGGGGGGGGGGTCAGTCAGGAGAGACAGAGAGCCCCAAACTGAGAACCGAACCGGGAGAGGCCAGAGGAGGGGTGCAGGGAGTGTGTGCAGGAGGCATTCCAGATGAGGGCTTAGCATGTCCGCAGTGCCCTGTGCCATGACATGGCTCCTGCTTACCCTAAATTCTATGCTAAGAAATGCGGACTTTCTCCTAGAGCAGTAGGGAGCCATGGAAACTGAGAGAGTCTAACATGGCCAGATTGACATCTTGCGAAGATGATTATGTCCTCTGATTCCCCAGGTGTGTCAGGCATTTAAGAAGTATTTACCATAATCAAAATGCCCTTCCTTTGTGCTGTGGGGAAAATTAGAACCATCAGTCTAGGAAAAAAAAAAATTTAACTATATTGATAAACTATGTTTTAAGCCCTAGAATAAGGGGTATCGGAAGCGTTTTGTTTTTCCACAGTCGATCGCAGTGTGTTTATATTGGAAAAGATAGACAATCTTTTAAAACTTAATTATTTCTTTTTCGTTTTTCTTCTTGCTAAATAATTAAATTAATTACAGAAATTCCATTTTCTGAAGGTCTTACGATGAAAAGCTAAAAAACACGTTCACAAAAGCTGGCTGGGAAGGTAAAGGAATACAGTTCCAACTGACAATGTCAGGAGCCTTCCTTGTGGCTTCAGAAACGGGCAACAGAAGCAAGCGGATACGAATGCTGAAAGCACGTTTGATACCAGGGACTAGAATTTATAAAGAGGCAAGGCTGTGCACCTTCCAAGCCCCCCGCCTTTTCTGCCTGGGAAGGAGAGCCATCCCGTGAGTGGTCCGAGGCGGCCGTGGGTGCAGCCGACGTGGGAGAAGCTCCCCACCTGGCCCGGCTGGTCCTGGCCTCACTGAAACCAGCTCTGGAGCAGAATACCCTGCCAGGCCCTTCCGCCGCCTTGCCGATGTTGCCTGCTAGTTAGTCACTTGTGGGGGGGTCCCATCAGAGAGTCGGGGTTTGCCGTGAGAGGAAAGGCAGTTCCACAAGTTTGTGCTGCTTGAGGTTAGACCTTTCCGCTCTTGACTGGCTCTGGCTGTTCAAAGATTGTCACATTCAAAGCAGTGCTATTGATTCTGCAAGAGAGAGATTAGTATCCTATACCTACCCCAGAACTTTCTTCCGATCTTTGCAAAAGACTTCATAAATAACTTCATTATTTGAGCACTGTTTTTGTATATCTGGCATGTTTTCCAATAGCACCAAGTAAGTCACTGTCCAGTTCTCAGCAGACACTTCCTGGGGGGGTCCTACCAATTTGACTGAATTCTACCCCTGTGTCCCTGGAGATCACGTCAGAGCCCACAGGCTAAGAGCTTCATCTCCGGCCCCCTCTCCCCGCACACACGCACACACTCCAGATATTGGCGATCGGGGCTGAAATCTCCAACCCTCTCATCACACAGTATCTCTGGTGATCAGCCCCTTTTTGAGGCTCTCCAGGAGCCCCTCCTAAGCCTCCTCAGATGTGCTCCAAAGACTCTCCTTATGAATAACAGAAGACACTCCTATCTGTCAGGAAATTCCAAGGATTTTAGAAGCTCTGCCAGAAATAGGGGATAAAAATCAAATATATTTCTCATTGTATTCTCATTTTTTAAATAGCACTGGTTAAGAAACTGGACTCTAAAACCAGGCTACCTGGGTCCAAATCAGGCACTGCAGCTGACTAGATCCGTCACCTCAGGCCAGTTACTTACCCTCCTTTGTCTTGGTTTCTTCATCTGTAAAATACAGATGGAAACAATGATGGGGGTCGGATATGGCACCTTGGCATCTTAAATATCTTAAGCTGAAGGAATTTCTTTTAAAGAATGGCAGAAGTAGGAAGGTCACTCTGACCTTTCCCTCCTTGTCATTCTTTGAAACAGGTTGTGAAACTCCCCTGTGAAAGTTGCCTTCCCTGTACAAGAGAAAGGAAGATACTATTCGCCCCAAAGATGGGGATCTGGGGCCAAGAAATCTGTACAAATGAACCTTGTTAAACTCACTCTTATCTTCCTAGTTACTTCTTCCCCATTTATGACCTCTAGTCCAAACCCCTTTATCTTAATTCTTCACAAATGTATTGTTTCTTCGTTTAAAAGGTATAAACGCTCTGGTCACTTCTTTGGGTCTTCATTCTCTTGTGAAGGCTCCCATGTACGAGTAAAAATTTAGTAAAATATGGATGTTTTTCTCTTGTTAGTCTGTCTTTGTCAGTCAAAGCTTCTGACCCAGCTGGGGACCCTACAGCCGATCAAGGGAAACTTCCTCCTATACAACCGCCCCCAATTCATAGCGTTGTAGTTAGTTAATGTATATAAAGCCTTGGAACAGGGCCTGTTCCTTGTGAGAGCTTTGTCAGTATTAGCTATTATTATCTACCCAGGGCTTTGAAGAAAAGTCTGCATTGAACACTTCCCTGAAATAGGGGAGTACCAGCTCCAGGATTAATAATCACATTGGACAATTGATCACGTTCTGGTTATTTAGTTATCCTGCCTTATCGGATGTCATATATAACAAACAAGGGTCACACCCATGTCTAAATGAACCCTAACAAATCAACTGTTGACGGAAACTTCAAGGCGGTCAGTATCGTGTCCACTTTGTTTTGTTTTGTGATTGTTTCTCCTAAAGTAGCAGACTTTTCTGTTGCGTTTTGTGTTTGTCTTTTTTCCTGCAGTTACATTTTTTCAAGTTCAGAAGAAGAACGCTGCATTGAAATAATACAAGCCTCAGAGCTGTAACATCTTAACCCACATCAAGGTGTTAGAACTAATAAGAGATACACTGAGGCATCTTAACAATTTTAAGAGTGTATTTGAGCAAAAATCAATTTGAAGCAGGCAGTGCCAAATTGGAAATGGCTGGGAGCGTTCCACCAACAGGGGCTAGGGGAAAGAATTTTATAGAGAAGATTTGGAAGCAAAACAAGGAAATTACTTGATCGGCTATAGCCAAAGCTATAGCCGTTTGTGATTAGTTAGCTGTTCCTAGGGTTCGATTTCGTAACCTTGAGGGATTTACAGGCTAAGGGTTTGGTTTGCTTACGTATGTCGGCGACTAAGGCGTTAGAGCCACCTCAGCCTAATGGCCTCCGTGGTTAATTAATGCAGCCAAACAAATGTAGCAGTCAATGATGATGGCTTAATAGTGGAGCTCAGACCCAGAAACATGCTCCACAGATCCAAACGGCCAAAACATGCCTCCCCGAAGGGCCATATTTAAAATGCATTAGAATCCTCTGTGCAGTTGACAAGAGCAAGCAGAGTCACCATAATATCCAAACTGAATCCTTTACCCCTTATTATGACTTAATTTGAATGGGTGAATTCTCCTTCATTTAGAGATTAAAGTTCCACATGGCTAGAATTCAGCAGTAGGGATTAGCTTTGAAAAGCCAGGAATTGCTGGTCATGTCCAGAAAAATCTAAGGAGGAAATCTTTTTATTTGGGCCTCTATCCCTTTAAAGATAGTGCAAACATGCTCACGATTGGAAGCATGCATTCTTCTTTGTAGGCTTTAATGCTGAAAATAGGAACGTTGAAATTGTTGGCATTTCTACCTAACTCATACATCACATTCTTATTGAGGAAGTATTACGTCTCAGGCACTGTTCTAGGTCCTGAAAAATAGCAGTGGAAAAGAGAGTGACAAAGAAATCCCTGCCTTCAGAGACTGTACCTTGTGGAGTGCACATGTCATGGAGGGAGACTAAGGAAAACAAGAAAGTAAAATACATAATGGGACAAAGAACTCTTTAAATAGAGCGGTCGGGGAAGGCCTGACCGAGAAGGCAACATTTAGCAAAGACCTCAAGGAGATGAGGACTTTTCTAGGGGAAGAACATTCCAGGCCAAGGACCCAAGGCTCACAGGAGCTCTGAGATAGGGCACGTGTAGTGTGTTTGGGGAAGGGCAACAGGAGCGGTGTGACTGGAGCGAAGTAAACAAGGCTGGCTGGAACACGAGCTGAGTGTAGAGACATAAAGATGAGGGGAGAGCATACGAGTCATACAGGAGATTTGGCTACTCTAAGGAATTTGACTTTCATGCTGGCTAATGGAAAATTTGCGGAGTTTTGAGCCCAGGAGTGACACGATCTTACTTACCTTTTAAAGAGATCAATCTGGCTGTTGCATTGAGGATAGACTAAAGGGGGCAAAGCAGACCCAGTAAGAGGCTATATCTGTAATTCGGGTGAGAGAAAAGGACCATTGGTTATGCTGATATTCGTGGCAGTAGCGAGAAGTAGATGGATTCTGGACATTTGGGGATGTATCACCAACAGGATCTGCAGATGGATGGGATGGGATGTGTAAGAGCAAAAGAGAAATCAAAAACCACTCTAAGGTTTTTGATCCGAGCGCCTGAGAGGCTGGAGTTGTCGTTTGCTGAGATGGGGAGCACGTTGGGATAAACAGGTTTGGAGAGGTGGAATCAGACATGCAAAATGAGACACATGAAGTTCCAGATACTTATGTCGTAGCTCTCTGAGCAGCAACGTTGAGTAAGCAGTTTGCTTTCTGATTCTTCTGTGCCCTGAATGTATTCCTTACAGCTAAGCGCTTCCGTAGTACTGAGACTCTCTGAATTGCCCTTTGATAGAAAACATGCTGATGAACTAACTTCTGTAAGAAGCCGAGAACCTCAACACTGCTTTCAGAGAAAGTCAACCACTCGCAGTCAGAATATAACTCGCATGCTTATAAGGAGTGGAGAGCATCCCAAAATAGAGCCGTCTACAGCAGCTGCAGCAGGCCAGCGAAGGGCAAATGCCGCAGGGGGACGGGTCGGGCTCGAAGAGGCAGTGGTTTTGAGAGTCTCCACACTCTCTGGGACCGAGTATCAATTTGTTTGATTCTCAAGCACAAGGGAACACCACGTTTCCTGTGCCAGAGAGGTATTTTTGCACAATCCAAGTTTGAAAGGTCTCAGCATGAATACCCCAATTGTGGTCGACCTGTCCGGCAGGGCAGCGGCACCAAGAAACGGAAGGTGAGAGGTGAAGAGGGAAGCCATGTAGGGGTCATTTGGGAACAATGGCGAAGGGCAGCAGGGGAAATTTCAGGAAATACAAAACTCCAAGTAGGGGGTTAAAAACCCAAATGCTGGGGCGTCTGGGTGGCTCAGTTGTGAAGCATCTGCCTTTGGCTCAGGGCATGATCCCAGAGTCCTGGGATCGAGCCCCGCATTGGGCTCCCTGCTCTGCTGGGAGCCTGCTTCTTCCTCTCCCACTCCCCCTGCTTGTGTTCCCTCTCTTGCTGGCTGTCTCTCTCTGTCAAATAAATAAATAAATAAATAAATAAATAAATAAATAAAATCTTTTAAAAACAAAACAACAACTCAAATGTTGTTGGAGACAGGCAGGTAACATCAGAGGAGAGAGGCAGCCTGAGCGCTAACAGGAAGTGGTGGGGGCTGCGGTGATTAAGGGTATGGGTTTCCTCTGAGAGAGAAGGGGGGGGGCTTTCATTGCCCTGCAGGACTGGGAGCACCATGCAGCCAGATCGCCTTATTGCCAGAAAAGCCAGAAGTCTAGATGTTTTATATGAAATCTCCTGATTTTGAAATGTTGGCATTTAGTTCACATTTTCAAAAAGCACTGTGTAAGCCCAACAAAACATATCTGCGTATCTGCGAGAGGTCCTAGGTCTTTAGAGCCTATGGCAACCTCTAGCATTGCCATTTACATACCAATAGTTTTAATTATTGAGTAAATCAAGCCATTAAATTCCAACATAGTTATAGCAATTATTTCTCCTATGCAGGAGAAACCATTTTTTTGAATATGACCTGAAGTTTCTGTTTCAATATGAAGTACTACTATTCAAATACAGAAGTGTGAAAACAACGTAATTATGTACAATAATCCCTGCCCTTTTCGGAACTTTTAAAAATGAAAGTTATTGGCTTTTGTTACTATTTCTGCATAAATCTTCTCAAATTAAAGTTGTCTAGCTATGATAAAGTTGCCAGAGTATGATGTTGAATGAGACAGAGTCATGCCCTGCTGCTTCCAAAATAGGCTGACATTTTAGGAGATTCTCCTGGAATTTTTTTTTTTTTAAAGGATGTTCGGCTTCAGAAATTATATAGGCTGATGGGAAAGAACTAGCTCTGGCTGGAATGAACAAGGGGAAGGAGAGATTTCCATTATGATTAAGGCAAGTTTTCATAGTTTTTCTTAGCAAGTCATTTTTCTCCATCTTTCTATATTGAAATTTCATTGAAAAGCAAGACTGCTGGATGATTGAATAGATGCGGGGGATGCTTGAACTCAATTCATTCGGCTCCTGGGATACCCCCTATGCTAGGATGGTCTAAGCAGGCTGCTAGACTCTTGATCAGGTGCTGTGATTTGAGCAGGGGTCTGGGAAGAGTTGTCTTCCTGGTGAACTTTCCGAAGAGACTCTTGCCTTACTGTGGCTTCATTTCTACTCATACAAATATTTTGGGGGGAGCAAGGGAAGGTACTTATTTATTTTTTATTTTTTTCTAAAATAATTGACAGAAGCAGATATCCCCAGAGTGGGGTGATATCTTAAAACTCTTACCAGCTAATGCCTTAGATGGGAGAGTGACTTCTTCCCTCCTGCCGCCCAAAGAGGGGCAGCGAGCTGAGGAAGCAAGACCGTAAGGTAAGGGCAGAGCTCCGGAAGTCTGGAAGGAGGAGTATTGGGAGGTCTGTGAGTGTGTCAGTAAGTTCTGCCTCATGCTAGCTCCAATTCCCAGCAGAGCAAGAGTTAGGCTAGAGTCTTCAAATCACTTTTCGCATGGTCCTATGAAGAACAAATCAAAGTGTCCTCGGGTTTTTGTTAGGGGATTAAGACAAAATCATCTACGGCTTGAGATGAAAAGAAAAAGTGACTTAGAATTTAAAGATAAGAATGACCATTTTAGTTAATTTCACCCACACTCGCATTTTAGAGATAATCCCAAATCCTTTCAGGAAAACTTTTAATGACGAGGGGAAAGATGTGTGGAAAGCCAGAGAGGAAAGAACGAGGCTGGAAGAGCTTGGTTCCAGGAGAAGCTGACAGACCAAAGTAACTTGATCACTCACCGGAGTATTCCAATCCTACTTTGCAAACTTCAAGAGATCTGCTGACACAGGGTTAGGAGGGGTAAGCCTGAGGTCGGAAGCTACTGTCAAAAATTGGGTCCCTTCTCACAAATGAGGAAGTTCTCAGTCTGCTCTGGCCCCTGGTGCAGCCATGTGTCTGCTCAGTGATTTCTTTGGCATTTCGTAAGACCTTGTCGGATTTCAGGATATTCATGTTCCCCCGATTTACTCTTTACAAACAGTCCCTTTAGACACCCTTCCCTACCAGTGAGCTCTGTGTGAAACTCCTTTTATTAAAAGAAGGGTGGGGAGAGGTGTCCTTCTCTTTTCCATTGCGTTATCAAGCTAGAGAATATTAAATTCTTTTTAGAGGGTCATCATATGATTCTATTCTTGTTAAATAGCTGTGGATTTGGATATTTAGTCATTTAACGAGATTTGGCTGTGCTCACAACACACGGCAGTTCTAGATAAAGGAACGCTTTCAGCAAAAGATTATGTTGATTTTTCATTTCTCAAGGAGGAAGATCTCACCAAATACCATGCTACAGACACTTTGTGTTTGTTTCAGAGTTCTGAAATAGGCAGTAATTTCTTGGTGTTGGATCATCTTTCTCTACCAAGTTACATGATCAGTCAACCTTCCCCTTTACAAATATGATGGTACTTGGCTGAATCACCTTAGGAACGTGTAATTCTGTACCGGTTCACATCCTTGAGAGATCATTTCTTTGCATAAATTCCCTGGATCTGGCTTCTTTTTTTTCCCCAGATGCTGTCTTAATAGCTCAGTAGTTAGAAGAAGCAATCCCGTTCAGCCGAGGTAGGCGCGTAAGGACAGGCGACATAAGGGGGGAGCTGGGAAACAGCGCCACGGAAACACCCAGTCCTGCAAAAGAGGAAGAGACCGCCACTTTTGCTCGGGTACAGCATGCTGATGTCAGGACTTCTGTGCAGGAGAGCCCTCTTCCTTTCCACTCACCAGCCATTGAGGGGAAAGCAGAAGTACCATTATAGAAGCAGAAGACGCCACTATTGGGTCCAATGACGCCGTGCGGCCATTCTCCGCGGCCCAGAGCAATCCGCAGATCTTTCTGGGTGGGTCAAGAGTGAGCTTTGGCATCAGATTTCCCTGAATCCAAATCCGTTGACTGCCCATTTCTAGCAAGTCACTTCACCATTCACACCCTTCATTTCCTCTTCTTCAAAATCAGAGAATAACACACCTGCCTCATTGCCTTGGGTGAGGCTTCAAGGACATGGCGCAGGCAAAACAGCATAGAGCTTGACACGTAGCTCAAGGACAAAGCGGTCAAGTCCTTTCCTCTGAAGTGTGTATTGTATGACTCCTTTGTCAGCTTCCTCACTCACCGTGGATTAGGCGGAGAGAAAAAGATAAAAGAACTCTGGTATGAGACGAGAGAGAAGGGAAAATAGACGACTGGAATGGAACAACCCCAGGCAGAGAGAGAACACGCAGGGCTTTGAGTGGAAAGAGGCGGGCACAGAAGCAGTCAGAGCCCTCAGGCAGGTGAGCCACGCGTAGCAGGAGAACATGGGGCACGCGAGCATTCCGGCCCTACCTCCGTGTCTTGTTTTCTCCCGGTTACCTCACGCTTAGCCTCACCTCAAACACTTCAGCGTATCCCTGTCTTCCTTATAAAAGTTTCTATACACCCTTGAGATGCCTGGGTGGCTCAGTCGATTAAGCGTCTGCCTTCATCTCAGGTCACGATCTCAGGGTCCTGGGATCGAGCCCCACATTGGACTCCCTGCTCAGCGGGGAGCCTGCTTCTCCCTCTCCCTTAGCCCTGCCTCCCGGCAGTACCATTTAAAATCTTTAAAAAGATTTTAAATAAAATCTTTTTTAAAATAAAAAATAAATAAATAAAAATTTCTATATTTCTAAAATTTCTATATTCTAAAACATCTCTCCGGTTTCTCCTCTCTGACTCTTGCTCTCTCCGCACACCCATTTTCTTCCTCTTCATGCTTCCCAGTTCCTCCGCTATGGTTTATTTCTCTTCTGCTGTTGGAAGAAAGCATTGCTGTCTATAGCCTGCCAGTTGTTTTATTTTTTTATTTTTTGTCCCTTCCTGGTCATGAGAAAAATATTTCTTCTTTCTCCGAAAAGCAATCCTCTTTTTACCAACCCATCGACACACTCCTTCTTAATCTCCTATGTATTGATATACTCATTATCTGTCCACTAGTAGTTCATTACTTCTTGGGTCATTTTTATTTTTTGTGCCAGTTGGAGATGCCGATCAAGGGCCACTCACCTGCACGTATGCTAAATACATGCATTTGCTTACAGGCAATTTTCTGTATTTAGATTTTCTGTATTTTAAAACCTTCATTAGAGAACATTGCTATGTAAACAGTGGGTTGGTCCAATACCGTCTTATGAGAAATAACTGACAAGCACAATGTATTGGCTATAATAGCTTTTCTTCACCCAAAGCTATTTTGGAATATGAGTGTTAAAAGGGCTATTTAACAATTACTCAAATTATTCGATCACCAAAAATAATTTCTCTTACTTTGGCCAAGCTAATTGAACACAAAGAAAGTGAGTTAGGAGCTTAGGTTATCCGTGATTGTTTATACTATTTTAATGAACGAGCACATTATCAACCCATTAAACCTGAATGAGAGTGACGATGAATAAATGCAGAAATTAAGGAAAAGCAATTTCCTAAGGATTTCGGCTGGTCTAGATGAGATGGCCAGATGGGTGGAGGGCACCCACTTCTGCTGCCACAGACTCCTTGACTGTTCCGTCCGCTTGAGGCAAAGGTGCTGATTTGCTCCAATAGGATAAACACGAAATTACTTAACTTGTGTTTGGACTTTTTTGAATCGGTAAAGTGAATTCTTTCAATTTGTTTTCAATAAAGGCCAGACTCAAATCGTTCTTGGGAATGTCAAAACAGGAATTTGTCCCCAAAGTCCTAAGACACCAAAATTTGACTATTTTGTGGCACGTGGTTTCAGGGACTACCCATCCCTTCATCTCTGAAATTTAGGCAATTTTATAATTGGTTTGGAAAAAACAGAAATAACTGTTAGCAGTCAACAAACCTGGCCTCTGAGCCTCATGCCTCCTCCACCCCACCTGCGGCTCTGAGAGAGCCATTCTGTTCTTCCCATTCTCATCTGTGAAGTACGTTTGCCTTGGGTAATGGGTTACTGAGAATGACCACGGCTGAATGACCATATAAACACGAAAGGCTTCTCTGAAAAGTTTATTTTGTGACATGAAATATTATTGAGGGTTTATTTTGTGACAGGAAATGTTCATGAGATTGAGGTGATGGTGGTCGTGATCTGGTCAAATCCCTACTTAGCCCCGAAAGCAGTAACCACACAGATCCTATAGCCAGAATACTTGCCTTGTTGTTTCTTAGCCATGCGACCTTGGGCAATTAGTTAAACATTTGGTGCTTCAGTTTCCTCATCTCTAAAATGGAACTAATAATGGTATCTACCACGCATATGGGTGTGAAAATAATATTAGTTCACACAGGTAAAGTTCTTGGAATACTACCTGGACATAAACTTGTCTTGTATAACTATTCGCTATTATTTCGAGGGTACTCGGGCAGCTAGGGCGTTACCAACGGCACCATTACTCTTCGGGAAGGTCCTGGCCTTAGACCCTCTGCTGTGTGCTTTCCTGCTAACTGAGGTCTTAGAAGCCCTCAGAATTAGAGTCAGTTCAGCATCTTTGGGTTTCTCTGGTGAGCAGGACTATACTGAACCAGGCTTTTCTGAACATGCCCTATAACAGACCTATATCCAAGGCGGGCCAAGAGTTGTGTCCCCAGACTTGGTCTCTGGAGGCCTAGAGCTAGAGGGTACAAAGATGCAGGAGTGACTCATACCTGCAAGGTGTAGGGGACCTTAGTGCCCAGGGCTGCCCAGCGAACTGGGGCATGGATCATTCCAGATCCTGTAGGTGTGTCTCCTCTCCACCTCTTTATAATACCTCCAAGATAATGAAGGGAAGAGGGGGTGTCTTCAGATTTTTGCCTTTTCGTTTAATGACACATACCCCTTAGTCTGAATTGAAACAGTGTATACCCAACATCAGTCAGAAGCCAGGGCATCAATCCTCATGAGAGATGAGACCCTGGCCAATAAACCTGGGCTCTGGAACACACACTGTCTCTTCTCATTTATGAGAACTCATCTTCCCTGAGTGATTGATAAATCCTGTCTGAGAGATATGATGGGGGAATCTTTCTGGATTCCAAGTTCTCCTGTCTTGTTATCTCATCCTTATGTCTCACTTTAGCTGATCATGTTAATAAGCTTTATTGCAAAAAGCCTTGATAAGCAGCTTTAAGAATTCTGCATGCTTCTGAGACCCAAAGGTAGCAAGGAAAACATCTGGCGCTTGCATTACTTCTGGCCTCTCCTTACTTCAAAGGCCCCTCTCTTGGGTTCTAGAAAGAATATCCAAACAATCAGTACCTGCCCCTGCCTCCCTGTGCCACCACCCTCAACTACTTCTGGAAGCCACTTCCAAACTGGCCTTTTCTGTCTACTCCCCGCCGTACTCATCTTTCTAACACACTGCAGCCAAATTGATCACATTCCTTGCTAAGCACTTTCCTCAGGTCAACTCACCACTCAGAAATCTCTCGTGGCTTTTGATTCCATCCACTCCAAGTGGAAACTCCTCTCTCTGGCTTTTGTTGCAATCGATGACCTGGAAGCACCACACTCCACTACCCACCGTGCTGTTCCCCGGTCCTCCTCAGCTCCGCTCCCTATTCCAGGGGCTGCTGCTGCTTCTGCAAATCTTAGTCCCACTTCTCTGCCCTCTCTCACATTGTGCCCTTGGCCTGGAGAGCTTTTTCTTCTGCTTAAGAAAAGTCTGCTCATTTTCTGAGGCCCAGATCAAATTTTGCCTTCGCCAGGAATCCCACTCTCGGCTTCCTCCAATGAGCACAGATTCTCTTAGCCCCCTAGAGTTATATGGCATTTAGACTCCATAACCTATACTATATAGGGCTTGTATATATTGTCCCCTGTATCAGTCAGGAACTGGCAGGAAAAAACATGGCGCGAAGAGTTTAAGTAAAGGACTGTGTACATGACTATGGATAGGGCGAAGGGAAAGAAGCAGGGGAAAATCAAGCCCCTAGAGCTAGCCACACCAAGAAACCTTGACCCCCCCAGGCTTAAAGGGGCAAGGGGACTGAACGGTGCCCAGAACTCCAAGGGAGTAGCTCTAGCCGTAGCAAAGGGCCGACATGAGCTGAGGACTTGAGTCAAGGGACGTAGCCAACCTGTGGCGAGCTGGCATGGGGAGAGCCAGGCAGATAAGCAGCCTGACCTCATTGTCCTCCAGCCCCTGGGTCTCTTGCCAGGACCTTCCAATGGGTAAACTTAACTAGACGCTCAAGGGCAAGGGAGCCCACGGATGCCTCCTGTAAAGCGTCCTGTGGCACGGAGCGGGGTGGAAACGTGGGTCTGGGGGAGACACAGGAGAATATAAAGCACATGCTCTTCGCTGTGAGGCTGAAATTCCCGGAATACGAGTTTTCTCCCAGGCGGGACTGCAAGTGCCTTGAAAATAGTTTGTGTTTGGTTTTTACCTTCCACAGGGCCTAGTAGGGTGTGAATTAGAACAGCGTAAAACTGCACATACATTGAAGATTGTAAAATAAGTAAGTAAGTAAGTAAATAGTAACTTCCCACTCTGAGTTTGGTATCTTTTCAAGTGCAGAAGTCATGGTTTTCCAAGTCAATCAAGTTCCTTACTGTGACCTGGATCCCGGCCATCTCTCCGACCTCATCTCCATGATGTCCCCTGTCGCCCATTTCAAGGCACCGGCGTCTGTCCTGTCCTCTTACTGAGCTTCCAATGTGTCCGCTTCAGGGCCTTTGCGTCTGCCGGGCCCTGCGCCTGCAGACTTCCACCTGCTACAAGTCTGCTACCTTTCGAGGGAGGCCTTCACCGATGACCTTAAGTAAAAGAGTACCGTCTCCCATGTCCCCCTGCCCTCTTACCTCATTTCATTTTCCGGATAGTACTCATTGCCACCTGACACGTGGTATACGGATTGTTTGTTACTTGTCGTTCTCCTTGCACTGGCATATGAGACCTACGGAGCAAGGACTTTATCTGCTTGGTTCCAAATACCAGGATCAATGCCTGACACATGGCAGGAACTTGACCGTTGATCTCATACGTGTGTGTGTGTGTGTATATATATGTATAATGGATTTTATATATGCATACATAGCGTATGACGGGTTTTATATATAATGGGTTATATAGAGCGATATATAGAGGTCGATACTGAATGTATATATTTATTATATACAGATTACCCTTGAACAATGTGAGGATTAGGGGCACGACAGCCCCACGCAGTTGAAAATCCACACGTAATTTTGACTTCTCCTCCAGAACCCTAACTTTATGAGGGTGACCGTACCACCCCTTTCTCTGCTACCCCAAGCGTCCCCTGTTTTGAATTGCCGACCCTTCTCCCAGAATACGCTATGCCTTCTTACACCTCAGTGCCTCTGCACACCCTATTTCTTCTGCCTAGAATATCCTGACTGGCAAACTCCCAAGCATCTTGAAAACCTTGAAAACCGAAGCACAGCCTCTTTGATGCCAATCACGACTCAGGTAGAGCTCATCATTCCCTCGGTGCGTCCCCACTGGATCTCCCACTGGCCTCGATTTTGGCTCCATTACATCATTCAATGTCTGGTCTCCTCTCCTGGACTGTGAGCTTCTTAATAATGATGACCAGAGCCAGAGATTATTTACTTAACTGTGTAGCCCCAGTACTAATAGTGCCAAAATATGTTAACTGCTTACTGTGTATTGCTTAATTGGAGAAAAGAATGAGGTCCTAATAGATTGCCAGACTGAAGCCTAGCCCACCACGTGTGATGATTCATCATATCCTGCAGGCCTTGCACATACTAAATTCTTTGTAAATGTTTCTGGGATAAAAGGATTAAAGGAGTGAATGTGTTTTGAAACCAGCAATTTTCTTGTTCATTTCCAATTTCTCTACAATCACTACTTTTCCCAGTGAAAACTCGACTTCCTTCCACAAGGCTCCATTCTGAGTTCCCCAGAGTTTTGTTCTCTCTAATCCGGCCATATCCTGCTTACCTATTTGTTATTTGAGTCTGGATTTTATAAACATACAAAACAGATGGGGTTTTTCCAACAGGCAAGAATCGAAGAGCAGACACTTACTAATGACTGGAGCTCCCCGAGCAGGTTACTATTAACAACAATACAGCCCTGGTCAGGTCGTGAGCTGTGTAGGATCAAACATGATATTATCAAATATGATAATATTTGGGAGTTTTATAAAGAGGTAACTATCCAGTATAATTAATAATGATGCATTAAAGTAATAAAGGTTAAGGGTAGTAACTCCTAGCGTTTACCCAGTTCATTCTCCTTGAAAGCTCAAGGAGTGCAGTTGTACACATATTTGACCTTAATTCAGGCTGAAGTCATCAATATTTAACAAAATGAGAGGAATCCAAGAAATTGTAAATACTTATTTTGGGCCAAGCAAGAATATAATTTTGAAAGACATGCCATTTATAATTAAAAGAGCCAAAGATTAGACTAATAGCAAATTTTCCTTAAGACAAAACAACAACAAAAAAATAAAACTGAAATTATGCTTGCCATGTCATAAAACAGTATACTAGGAAGAGTTCCCCAAACATGTATCTTTTTCTTTTTTTTTTTTAAAGATTTTATTTATTTATTTGACAGAGATAGAGACAGCCAGCGAGAGAGGGAACACAAGCAGGGGGAGTGGGAGAGGAAGAAGCAGGCTCATAGCGGAGGAGCCTGACGTGGGGCTTGATCCTGGAACGCCAGGATCACGCCCTGAGCCGAAGGCAGACGCTTTAACCGCTGTGCCACCCAGGCGCCCCAACATATATCTTTTTCTTTCTTTGATTAAAGTTAATGATTGTTTGTGTCCTTCTATTAAAAAAAAAAGTCAGTGCTCCTATTCCTTGTGTTTAATGTGTACATTAATAGTACTAATTTAGATTTTACAAACCATGACTTCCAAGAGTTAGCATTTCCCTTATTCATGAAAAAGCAGTGCCATATTTAGTTTCCACTGAAGTATTGCAAGAATGATTTAAGTGAAAAGGGGTGTCAGGTTATAGCAAAATTGAGTTTTTGGCTTCAGATTTTTTATTTGAATAGCAATTATATGGAATACTCATTTAAAAAAAAAGGAATAGGGTATGAAAACAATTGTTTTGAAAAGAAAAGAAGGAAAGAGTCATGAGTTTCTGAACAATCCAAGGTGGTGTAATAGAGAGCATAGTGAAATTAGACTGGGAGCTAGGGAATGGGTTCCGCTTCACCTCTGCTACTAAGTAGCCTCCTTCCCTTTAGCTCATTCTGAACACTAGATGTTTCCCCAAGTGAATTTGAATGGGATGGCAGGCGAAGGGCACTATTTCTTGCTGGGGCCAGATCAGGTTATGACTGCTCTGGAGGCGTATTCTCGGATTGATCATTTCACTGTGGTTCTCCTTGATTAGGAGGAGGCTTCAAGAAGAAAGGGTTTTTTGGAGGGACATACCACTAGGCAAAATTCGACTCTTTGCCACTTGTCTCCTCTTGCCAATGCCCACTATCTTTAATGCCTCTGTAGGGCCCTTGGAGACTGAAAGGGTCCCAGTCTATCTTTGAGACACTTCTTTTCATTTGTAGAACGCCAAGGGTGCCCACTCTGGGAGATTGCTATGACAATTTGCAGACAGTAGGGGCGATGGGACTCTCAGGAGGTGGCCCCCTGGTGATTTGCGTCTGCTCTAGTTCGGGGCCTGCAAACTTGGTCCAGCCAGAGGCCCGCAGATATGAGAGGCGGAGCACAATGGACCCAGGTCCCCCAGAACTTCAGAAACTGGGCACTTCTCCGGAAGGAAGTGCCCCGAATAGCTTTCGGGCCCCTAGTCCGTGATTGCCTAGTTTTTCCTCCTTCCTAACTGTTGAAGTGACAAAACCCGCGACCCTCGTACAAAGGATGTTCCACACTCGACAGGACGCAGGTGTGAGATAGGCAAGCGTTTTTCAGTCTGCAATCGAAAGAGAGGCTGTAGGTGGCAAGTTGAAAGGGCAGGGACATTCTCCATGTATCTCCGAAGGGAAGGGGAGAGAGACTTGTCTCTGGGAACGAGAAGCATTAAAGGTGTCTCTCCCAGGCGGCGGAGGGCGGAAAGGAAGGTGTGTCTCTCCCAGTGGCCGCGCAGGAGAAAGGCTCTGAGTTGTAAGGAAATGGGAGGTGTCTCCGATGTTTATTTTTGCCTAGCAACGCGCAGCCAACTGCTTCCCCAGCAGCCGTCCACAAGCGCCTCTCAGCCTCCCCTGTCCTAGACACTGGAAAGCGGTCACTTGGTGTCAGTAAATTGGGGAGGGTGTGTGTGGTGGAGGTGGAGGTGGGAGGGCAGCCCCCTCCTTCGCCCACGCTCGGGGTTCACCAAGCTAAGCTGCGGCCCTCTTTCGGGCTTGACTTACCGAGGTGACCCTCGCACGACTAAGTTATTTACACGATAAACTGGGGAGAGGGGGCGGTTAAGCCTCTGGGACCAGAAAGGGGGGACAGTATTGTCTGTGAGCAGCCATTGGGTTCAGAAAGCTGAAAATGCATGTGTTTGGGGGCCTCGTGGAAGGGGAGGGGTCTCTGCAGCGATTTCGGTGGAGGGAAGCAGTGGTAGGTTGCGCTGTAGGGAAAAAGGAGGGGTGCTGCAGGGGCTGGAGGCCCGGGAGGAGGAAAGGTCTTTAGTAGGGGAGCGGGGGGGAGCCGTGCAGATGGCCGGAGGCGGAGGCGGAGGCCGAGCGGGGACTGCAGACTTTTCCGGGGAGTGGAGGGGTGGCTATGCAGATGACTGGGTGGGGTGGTGCCTCCGGAGGGTGGCCGGGGTGGGGGTGGGGTGTACGTGAGCGCGTGTGGCTAGGCTGGGGGGAGTCCGGGGGCGGGGCCTGCACCGGCGGCGGAGGGGAGCGGGGGCGGGGCTGCCCTCCCGGGCCGCGCCGCGCACGGGCGCCAGTGCGAGTGTGCGCGGGGGCGCGCGCGCGCGAGCCCGGGAGGAGGCTCCCGAGCGAGTAGGTCCTGGCGGCGCAGCCCGCTCCCCCGCGCCCTATGTGAGGGAATCGGGGAGGCCAGCGGCGCGCAGGGGAGGGCGAGGCATGTGCACGGGCCGGGGGGTGCTGCAGCCGCCCGAGGAAGAGGAGGACGGCGGCGGCGAGGAGGAGAGCGGGGGACTCGCGGCGGCGGGCCCGGGCCGCGGGGATGCAGTGGACTCTGTGTGTCTGGCTGTAGCTGACGCGAGGCGGCGAGGAGGCGCCGGGGACCCGCGAGAGGGGCGACCAGGAGGCGGCGGTGGCCGGGAGAAGTAGCAGCAGGACGGGCGGCGGCGGCGGCGACAGCAGCCCTGAAATGCATTTTCTTCTCCAGCGGCCATGTTAACCAGGAAACCTTCGGCCGCCGCTCCCGCCGCCTACCCGACCGGTAAGGAGGGCCGGGCCGCCACGCCGCCCCGGGCGCCCGCCCCCGCCGGCCCCCGCCGGCCCCCGCGCGGCTCGGGTCCAGCCCTCGTGGCGCGGGCGCCCGCTGCCTGCGGGACCTCGAACAAAGTCTGCGCCGCGGCGGGGCCCCCGGGCGGACGGCGCGCCCTCGCCTCGGCTCCGCTCATTGTTGCACGCCGGCCCCAGGGCTCCACCGAGTGGAGCCCTCCGACCCGGCCGGCGGGGGCCGTCCCGGGCCTTCCCCCCCGCCCCAGTCCGGGGCTTGGCGAGGCCATCGCGCCCTTGTCGGCGGTCCAATCCTCTTCCCGGCCTGCGGCAGCTTGCAACGTGGGCCGCCCAGCCCCGGCCCGGCCCAGCCCGGCTCCGCTGCAGGGTCGCGAACTCGCGCGCCGGCGCCCGACTTAACTTTGCAGCTGCCCGAGCCCCGCCCGGGGCTGCGCGCCTGGGATCCGCGGCCCGGGCGCCCTTTTACTCCCCCGGACGCCTGTTTTTACCGTCCGGCCTCTCTCGCAGGGAGATCGGGGTTCGCTACCCAGAGGGGTGGGGCGGGGCGACGGGGTCTGGGTGACTTTCTCTCCCCTGACCCTCTTTTGTCTCCTGCCGCGCGTGGCTCCCAGGCCGAGGAGGGGACAGCGCCGTTCGTCAGCTTCAGGCTTCCCCGGGGCTCGGTGCCGGGGCTCCCCGGAGCGGAGTGGGGACCGGCCCGCCCTCCCCGATCGCCCTGCCGCCTCTCCGGGCCAGCAACGCTGCCGCCGCAGCCCACACGGTGAGAACCAGCCTCGCGGGAGGCCTGGGGGAAGGGGTGCGGGAGGGGCCCGGGGTATCAACACCCGGACGGTGGGGTTCTAACGCCGGGAGAAGAGAGGTCGAAGTGCGAGTGTCTCCACGCCCCTGGCTAGTGGCCTCTCTTGGACGCCACCCTGTGCAACTTGGGCGAGCCCAAAGCTGCAGCCACAAAGGAAGATTCGTGGCGTGGGCCCCTCACTTCCCCTCCGGAGCCCGCCCACCCCTGCGCTCCTCTTCCTCGAAACTTCCTCCTTGCTGCTTTCCTTCTTTTTTCCCTCCTTTTTCCGTCCTTGCTTCCCAGAGCTCCTTTCCCTGACCGGATAAACATCCCCCCCCCACGTTGGGTAGTGGGTATTTATAGAACAGGTATGTGTGAGGGGACAGTCAGGCCGTCCTGCCCGGAAAATCGATCCCCCAAAGAGCCTCCCAGGCCTGGCTCCAGCCAGCAGGGAGCACCGCCAATTGTCCCCCGCGTGTGGAAGCATGTTTTATGAGTGCTACAGGTTTGAGCACAGCAGAAATTGTAATTAACATTAACAAAAATAAGAGCCACAGCAGCAGTCAAAACAACAAGCCACCTCTGTAGGATTCTGCATTTGGATATTATTCCAAAGGAAAGAGCCGCCTTTGCCTTGGAAGTGAGAAGGGAAGGGAAGGGCACCTGGCAGGTGCTGTGGTCCCTCAGTGGGTGGAGAGGGAGGGGAGAGCCCATTGTGGGACTAGTGGCTGCAGATTGGCAAGCTGGCTTTGACTGCAGCATGCACCTTTTCTCAGCTCCCAGAGATCGCCCTTGGAAGGTGACTGCCAGCTTAGAGGAGGTGTGCACCTGGGAGGAGGTGATGGTTTCCCAGGTCCTGTTTCCGATTGGATCCTCCAGAGGAATGGCCTAAGGTGGTTCTGCATGAGGGATGCTTTGTAGGAATATGGCTTCAATTGTCTAGTGAAAGTTGAATCCTTGTAGAAAAGGCCGTTTCTGGTCTACAGAGAAGCAGCTTGGAGGGTCAGGTATTATGGGGAAACTTCTGTGTTAAAGGATTTGTGAGGATGGCTACAGTGGCATATCTCCCCCTTAGACCTGGACGGATGTGCACAAGGCCTATAGGAGAACATTTTGTTGTTAGATAGTCATTCTCATTCTCTCTCCCTCCCTCCCTTCTCTCTCCCTCTCCCTCCCTTCTCTCTCTCTCTCTCCTTTCCTCCACCCCCCACATGTGACCAAGGGCTACGAATTCACTACATAGAGGTTAACTTGATCTCTGTTGGCGCTGTTGATGGTAGAAGAGAATCTGTCAGTAGGCTGGTTGATTCCATATGTTACGGTTGAATGTTCCTGTTATAGTGACGTTTTAGTTGAGGAATTGCCATTGGTTTTAGGGGTTTGGGTTTATTTATTTGTTTGGTTTGGGATTGTCTGACAGTTTGGAAAATATCACATCCGCTTTTTCCATGTGTGGATGCAATCACATGACTTGGCGCGACCTGGGAAAGAAGTACTTGGTCTGCATGTGGGTTCCAGGGGTGGGCTTTACTAGAGTAGAGCCTTTTTCCAATAGATACACGTAAGGAGATGAGAGAAAACAGAAGCTGTCCAATGGAGGAACATCCTGCAGTGGACCAGAAATGAAAAGATGTGGGGGTCTTTCTCAGGACTCCCAGGAATGGATGCTTGTATCTTGTTGTGGTAGCTGACTGATTTACCTGTTTTTAACTTATAGTGAAAATTCCAGTATGCTCTTGGTCATTAGAGACGTGGTTTTGAAAGTGTGAAGTTAGCTTTTGATTGTGGTTTAGTTTTGATTTTTTTTTTGGTACAACATTGCAGATTTCCTAGAACAGGAGAGTTTAAAAAGACCACAGGATTTATCCGGTTCTACTGTTTCATTTCACAGATGAGGAAACAGTTGGACAGGTTAACTGATCTGGTCAGGAGCCCCCGGGCAATTCACATCAAGGCTGGAGCTACAGCCCGGCCTGAGCCTGGCTTCAACACCCCAGTTTGACACCACTCATCCTGGGAAGTTGTGTTCGTTTCATTATAAATGCAGGAACCTTGGCAGATGGATACTCTCATGTCTTTCAGGTGTTTATAAGTTTGTTTTTTTTTAAATTCCACAGCAGTGGTATCTGGGAAGAGCTGTTTTAGAGTAAGGGGTGGTGGGGGGAAGGGTATTGAGGAGAGGAAAATGATCTTGTCACAGGAGCTTGCCCACATTTTCCCTTGTAAATGATACAGTAGGTGGGTAAATATGTGATTATAAAGATTATGAACTTTGGAATTTATTTAGTCCCTTGCCCTTTTGTACCCTATCTCCATGGATATATTATTGTATAGTCATTTTATTTCTGTTTGTCCTAGACGTGTACCCAGTAACAGTCTCGATTCCTGTTAGTTTTTTTTTCTTTTGATGTTGTATGACAGATAATAACATACTTATTTTTTTTAATTCCCAAATATTAGTATTATATCACTTTCATAACTGTTTTGATGGTTAAAGCAGTCTCCGGTTACCATTTTACCTTTATAAAATAATTGGGATTAAAGAAGAATGAGTATTCTCATTTTAAAAATAGGAATATTTTGAAGAAGAAAACGACTTAGGGCCACACAAGCTGTCTGTGTTTGAGGAGCAGCTAAAATCCAACCTTTTTGCACTCAGTTCTGTTCCCATAACACTATACAGCATTTCTAAGATGACTTCAGGGTAGTTTCCAAATGCTCAAAAATGTTATAGCACAGTGAAATATCTGCTCTTTTCCCCTTTATTATTGGAAGAGATTTAAACTACCAAAGTGGTTAGGCTGTTGTTCTTACATAAGTTTTGATACTAAACTATTTCATGGTCAGAGAAGGCTTTCGTAGGTCTCTCTTTTTGAACTCGTACACTGTAGATACCTAACAACTGCATGCATCCTGTGTGTATTTTTAAATGTGACAGCCAGGCTAGGTAGGCCGCGGCGAATAGGAATGAGCCACATTCTGAGACTTCAAGAGGCTGAGCGAGAGGTTTTTAGTATCCTTACCGTTATGTAGGCCTGGCATGTGTGTTCTGGAAATGGTGTGTCTCTTCTACAGCTCCCCCCACCCCCCCCTTTTTTTTTTATAATCGGTTAATTGTGCTTCTGAATTTCGGTCTGATTATAGAGTCCTACAGTGTTTGAGATCAAAGGCCTTTCTTACTACAGCCTCTCAACTGAATCACCTTAACATCGGGAGAGTTTTTAAGATGCCACCCACGGCTTTCAGGTGTTTAGTTGATGCATCTACCCTGGGTCTTTTTTAACGGCTGTCGTTTGCCTTTAAAAAGTCTCTGCTGATGCGCTGCGAGCCTAACATCTTGTGACTTGGATCACCGGGGACGATTCCCAATTCCCTGGGTGTTAACTTCATGTTTTCTTATGAAGGTATGGAGGTAGTTCCCAAATAGAACTCAGAGAGGTGTCAGTTCGCAAGGGTTTATTCACATGGGTTCTTCCTTCCGTTCAGCAGATATTCCCGGAGTGCTTACTGTATGTTTGGGTTTATGTTAATAGGGACTTAACAAAGCTAAGAGGTGACCCCACCCTTGAATTGCTCACAGCCAGGTGGGTACATCAGGTGTCAAAACACTTACAGTAGATGAAATAGGCATTAACAGTCTATCCGTGGGCTGAACGCACAGGGAAGGCAAGAGGACGTTTCACAGAAGAGGTGAGAGTTGAACTGGACACTGAAGGTGAGGAGTTAGGAAGGAGATTCCAAGCAGCTTTTGGAAAGGATGATAATAATAGCTCTTCTTTACTAAGCACTTTATACATTTTACCTTATTTAATCCTAATAGCCCTAATGAGAAGCCCTGTTGCCTTCCTTTTACAGCCAAGCATACGGAGGTTCAGAGAGATTAAGTAAATCGCCCAAGGTCACACATTTAGTAAGTGGTAGAGCTGGGGTTCATTCCCCGTGTGTCTAATTGAAAACACCTTGACTCGTAACCATTATGCAACGTGACTTCACCAAAAAGCAGAGGAGCATAAAAGAGCATGGCGTCTCCACAGGTCTTGGGGAACCCAGCTTTGTTACTCTCAGAATTGTAACAGTGGTAGATGACATTGGAAGAAAGGACTGAGGTCATTTATGTGCCACATTTTATTTTATTTTATTTTTTAAAGATTTTATTTATTTATTTGACAGAGATAGAGACAGCCAGCGAGAGAGGGAACACAAGCAGGGGGAGTGAGAGAGGAAGAAGCAGGCTCATAGCGGAGGAGCCTGACATGGGGCTCGATCCCATAACGCCGGGACCACGCCCTGAGCCAAAGGCAGACGCTTAACTGCTGTGCCACCCAGGCGCCCCTGTGTGCCACATTTTAGAACCTGGTGTCCTTGCCTATCAATTCTTGTATTATCTGTGGAAATGGAGTACGGCTGTAGGCCTTGAGCGGAAGTGAGGTTAATGTCAGATTGACAGTTTTCAGGACAACTCTAGAAGTACTTTGGAGAGAAGAGATTTGCGGAATTCTAGACCGAGAAGCAAGGGGCATGTTAGGAGTCGGCTTCAGTTGTCCCAGTGAAAGACAACAGGAGGGCGGTGAGGCCCGGTCAGTGGAGAGGGAGTAGAATGGAGAGAGACACCAAGGCCTAGTGGGGACTCGGAAGGTGAGGGAGACACTGAGAAGGATTTCCAGATGTACAGGTTGAGTTGAGGTGAAGCCTTTTGTTTATTGGAAATTGAAGGCATGGGAGGAGGAAATGGTTTCGGTAGGAAAATCATGAGTTCAGTTTGAATTGCTTGTGGGAAAGGCCATGGGTTTGTAGTTGGACACCAGCGTCTGGGGCTCAGGAGACAAGAATGGGCAGGCCCCAGCTGGAGGTGGCACACGTCAGTCCTCGGGTGGTTGCTGAAGCCCTGGTTGTGGTCAGGATCAACCGGGGAGACTTATGGGAGTTGAGAAGCCAGGAGAGTTGAGGCTTGAACCCTGGGGAACCCCCGAACCCACCCAAGGGTGGGTGAACTAATAGTTGGGACACCTGAGAAGACCCAGAGAAGGCGTTTGGAGAGCTAGGAGGTGAGCCAGTTAATTGTCAAGCTCTCTTTGGTGCTAGTCACTAAACTTGTGTGTTATATTTTTAATTACGCAAAACATGAAGATTGCCGTTACAAAAACCGGAGTGAATTTCTCATGCTCAGAAAGTTTTGCTTTGCTATCTTTTTAGGAGTTGCTAAAGCCCCGAGGTTAATTTTGTCCCTAGTGAAGCCTCATGCTTTTTGTAGCATGTACACTGGTAATGTAGGTTTTTTGTCTGAATCGCTCCTTCCCGCCCTGAAGAGAATGGCTCTTTAGAAGAGATAGCTTTTGAATTTCAGGTCCTTGTATTTCCTGGTGCTTAAAAGACCACAGGGGGAGGGAGGGGTGCAGAGAGTGGGCCTGGGAACAAAAGCAGTTGGACCAGCCTCTACTCCTTTTATATATACTCATGGACTTCCTAATTCGTTTTTATGGACCGTTCTGCTTTTGGCACTGAATGGGGATTAAAATAACCTGTCCAGCTACCCTGAGCAAAGTTCACTTAGCATGAGATATCATCTATGACTTTAATAAAAAGGTTTGACTAGAAGTCGTCTCAAAATTGGTCTGAGAAGTAAAATCCCTCGATCTATGAAATCACACTTCGGATAGGCCCTGGGACTCTACCATGTTCTACTTATTTTAGAAGCAAGCAGGGAGAAAACTCCCTCCTCAGATAATCACTGTGCAGGTAACGTGTCAGTTAAAGAAAATTCGAGGGTCTTGGCCTGCTACTAAGAAGGACTTGAAATTTCATTTTGGAATCCAGATGATTCCAAACCACTTCCCAAACTGCTGTATGACATACACAAACTGCTTCTCTCTTGGTAGTACGTAAAGCCCGAAAGGTAGGATTCAGAAAGAGCTCACAGAAAAATACCGCAGAAGATTTCAGCTCATTGGTCGTAAGCTTCTGCAGGGCGGCGACTCTGCCACTCGGGTGGCTAGACCTTAGCCCATATTGGTTGAGTGAATGAGCTGGGTTGTGAATGAGGAATTGATCGGTAAGATTATGTATAAAAATCACCAAGCAGGATGCATTAAGACTTGTGGGTGGTTGTCTGAGGCTGGCGAGAATTCGTAACCGAGAGGGGATCCTGGCTGCTAGCGCTCTCCCCTCCCTCACATCTTTGCAATGATAATACTTGAAAGAAATCCCAAGCAGATTCTCAGTAGAAGGCTGGGGGCCCCTTGGCTTGCACTGGCAGTTTTGTTTAGACAGGAATGTTCAGGGATGGCATGTGTGCCTGAAATAGAAGTCGCTACTTTGTATTCCTTGTTGGAAAGCTGAGTATCCCGGCAGCCCACGGAAATACACTGTGAAGGGAGCTGGGCCATTGACCAAAAGGAAGACCCAAAATGTGTGGTGGTTGGTTTGTTGCACTGAATGGCCTTAAATGGTCATCACAGTCAATGAAGCCCAGACGTTTTTAAAAATAGATTAGGGGCTTACGGGATGCTGCAGTGCATATCTCCATGGGGATCTCTCAAGCCTAAAAGTGCAGATTTGTTGCCACTGGTTCATACGTTTCCCTAGGTGTAGTCCGTTTTCCAAGTAGTAGAGAAGACCGGGAATGAAGATGCTAGTGTTTTCACAACAGAGCTAGTGAGACATTGGAGACAGAGTCGTGAACAAGGCAGACACGGCCCCTGCCGTCACGGTAACGAGGAAGCTGCTAAGTCAAGTGTGAAAGGGGCTGTGACGTGGAGGAGGGGAGCCGGCCGAGACTACGTGTTCGTGCTTTCTCTGTGTCCTGTTTTGACTTCTGTTAAGCATGGGTTGAGTGGAACAGCTGGGGCGTGCCAGGCCCTGTGCTAAGTATTAGGTAGAGGCCAGCGAACAAGACAGGTGCTCTCGGCCTCCACGGGGAACGTGCCCTGAAGATCCTGGATACGTGCAGCAAACTGCTGGTCTGTCACACGTAGCACTCATGGGGTCCTTCTTTCCAGGATCCCAAGTTTCGTAGCCTTACCAAGTGCACTAGTCTTTCTCCTTTATTTTCTCAGAGGCTCTCAGCAGCCTGTCCCCTCTCCCCGTCCGGGCGTTCATGAGGTCCCTCCTGGGCGTACAGCTCTCCTGACGTAGCGCAACCGACTCTGACCGTAAATGCAGACAACTCGGGTTTTGTAAAGGTGCGGGAGGGGCTGACTTGGAAAATATCCCATCCTCCTCACGGTTGCTTTCTGCTTTCCAGATTGGCGGCAGTAAGCACACGATGAATGATCACTTACACGTCGGCAGCCACAGCCACGGACAGATCCAGGTTCAGCAGCTGTTCGAGGATAACAGTAACAAGCGGACAGTGCTCACGACACAGCCCAATGGGCTCACCGCAGTGGGGAAAGCGGGCTTGCCGGGGGTGCCCGAGCGGCAGCTGGAGAGCATCCACAGACGGCAGGGGAGCTCCACGTCTCTGAAGTCCATGGAAGGCATGGGGAAGGTGAAAGCCACCCCCATGACCCCTGAACAAGCAATGAAGCAATACACGCAAAAACTAACCACCTTCGAGCACCATGAGATTTTCAGCTACCCCGAAATCTATTTCTTGGGTCCAAATGCAAAGAAGCGCCAGGGCATGACAGGCGGGCCCAACAACGGAGGCTATGACGACGACCAGGGATCCTACGTGCAGGTGCCCCACGATCACGTGGCTTACAGGTACGAGGTCCTCAAGGTCATCGGGAAGGGAAGCTTTGGGCAGGTGGTCAAGGCCTACGACCACAAAGTCCACCAGCACGTGGCCCTGAAGATGGTGCGGAACGAGAAGCGTTTCCACCGGCAGGCGGCAGAGGAGATCCGAATCCTGGAACACCTGCGGAAGCAGGACAAGGACAACACCATGAACGTCATCCACATGCTGGAGAACTTCACCTTCCGGAACCACATCTGCATGACGTTCGAGCTGCTGAGCATGAACCTGTACGAGCTCATCAAGAAGAACAAGTTCCAGGGCTTCAGCCTGCCTTTGGTGCGCAAGTTTGCCCACTCGATTCTGCAGTGCTTGGATGCTTTGCACAAGAACAGAATCATTCACTGTGACCTCAAGCCCGAGAACATTTTACTAAAGCAGCAGGGTCGAAGCGGTATTAAAGTGATCGATTTTGGCTCCAGTTGTTACGAGCATCAGCGTGTCTACACGTACATTCAGTCCCGTTTTTACCGGGCTCCGGAAGTGATCCTTGGCGCCAGATACGGCATGCCCATCGATATGTGGAGCCTGGGTTGCATTTTAGCAGAGCTCCTGACTGGTTACCCCCTCTTGCCTGGGGAAGATGAAGGGGACCAGCTGGCTTGTATGATTGAACTCTTGGGCATGCCCTCCCAGAAACTGCTGGATGCATCCAAACGAGCCAAAAATTTCGTGAGCTCCAAGGGTTACCCCCGTTACTGCACTGTCACGACTCTCTCAGACGGCTCTGTGGTTCTCAACGGAGGCCGTTCCCGGAGGGGGAAACTGAGGGGCCCACCAGAGAGCAGAGAGTGGGGGAATGCACTGAAGGGGTGTGACGATCCCCTCTTCCTTGACTTCTTAAAACAGTGTTTAGAATGGGATCCTGCGGTCCGCATGACCCCTGGCCAGGCTTTGCGGCACCCCTGGCTGCGGAGGCGGTTGCCGAAGCCTCCGACGGGGGAGAAGACGTCCGTGAAGAGGATAACCGAGAGCACTGGTGCTATCACATCCATTTCCAAGTTACCTCCACCTTCCAGCTCAGCTTCCAAACTGAGGACTAATTTGGCACAGATGACAGATGCCAATGGGAATATTCAGCAGAGGACAGTGTTGCCAAAACTTGTTAGCTGAGCTGAGTCCCCTGATGCTGGTAATCTGAAAGATACGACATTGCTGAGCCTTACTGGGTTGAAAAGGAGTAGCTCAGACCTGTTTTTATTTGCTCAATAACTCAACTCATTTGTATCTTTTCAGCACTTATTTTAATGTAAGAAAGTTGTTCATTTTGTTTTTATAAAATACATGGGGACAATGCTTTAAGTTTTTATACTTCCTGCAACTGTTTTTGTGTTCTCAAAGTATGATGAGCCTTACTGTATCTAGTGTGGCGGAGTAATAAACATCAGTGGCAGGCCATTGATTACTTCGTGACTGCTGCGCATTTACAGATTGGTGTCAAAGACATTCACTGTTTCTATGGTTCATAGTATATTCTCCCCGAGGCGATGGCCCCCGAAGGTCCCCCTCCTCCCTCCGTGCTCCAGGTTCACGCACAGGTGTAGCATGTCCTGCCTCCATTTCCCATAAGCCTCGGGGGTGGTAGTGAGGGTGGGAGAAGAATGGTCAGGACGACAATGATACTCTTAAGAAGAACTGCACCTTAGAGATTTTTTTCCTAAACCAGTGGTCAAACAGAGACGCCCTCCCCAAGGTTTTAAATGCCCACTTAGCATCCTGACTTTCTAAAAGCGGGCCAGGCACACCTGGGTGGGTAAATGGAAACGTGTGTGTTCCTTCAAATTTTCTCATATGATCGGCAAGCTGTTTTGTAAAGAAGCCTCAGATCACGGACTTGGTTTTGCACCTAAATATAGAAACGTATTCCATGAACTGTTCCTCCTCTTTGCTTTCCTCCTCTCTGTTCCCCTTTTACCACACATCTGTTGCTTGCATTTAGGTTTTTTTTTTTCCTTCCTTCAAATATATATCCCAGACTATTAATACAGAAGAGAGACATTTCAGCTGTGATTATGACCATTGTTTCATATCCCAGTTTAAAAAAGAACAGCAGCCTAGCTACTTTTAAGGTGGGGATTTCC
Source organism: Ursus americanus (assembly GCF_024610735.1). Classification (NCBI taxonomy): domain Eukaryota; kingdom Metazoa; phylum Chordata; class Mammalia; order Carnivora; family Ursidae; genus Ursus; species Ursus americanus. The sequence goes on along the minus strand of NC_142143.1, from coordinate 47,060,359 downwards.
ATAGTTCCAAAGAAGGTTTAGCAAATTAGAGTGAGTTCACACTTTTCAGGTGCCACTGTAAGGTTCTCTTAGCCTGGGAAAGCATCAACTCTTTCTTTAAAAAGAAAGAAGGTTGAAAATCCTCTTGCTGAATAGAAGTCTTTGTGACTGTTCAATGAGACCAATTTTAACAACAAATTTAAAGGAGGAGAAACTCAGTCTCAAGTTAAATGGTTTGACTTGCTTGCATCGTCAGAAAAATCACAAATTGCATTCCTCTGTCTTATTTTCTTTTGGGTTGCACTGATTGTTTTTGTGGGAATGACACTTTACCTGGGAAAGTAACTGAGAGTTAGGTAAAAGAATATTTTCGTCTCTGAATAATAATTATTTTCAAAGTGAAAAATTCAGTATTTTATCACTCATGTATGAGCAGTGATATTTATCAATTTCAAGGCACGTGGAAGAAATTTTTTAGTATGTGCAATTTAATATAGAAAGATTTTTGCCTGTTTGGATAATAGGTTTTGGGTAGTATAAATTAGGATACTCTTTTATATGCACAGATATTATTGTATTGCCTGTAAATTGATTTACAAGTACTTAAAGCATGGTCCCTGGCGAGGCCAAGAAAGTTTCCGGTTAAGTTCTTTTAATATTAGTCCTACAGTTTCTCTTACTTAAAAAGGAAAAAGAAAAAAGAAAGTAGTTTTTGGAACAAAACACTTATCTTGAGGCTTTGTCAGTTGTTGGTGGAGAAAAACGCTCAGGAAATATTACAGATATTTGCCAAAAAACAGTAATAAGATTAGCTTATTAATAAGATAGTGATGTTGTTATTTGCTTTTCTATTTAAGGGTGTCACTGATAAATTAATTTGTACTTCTGTATTTAGAAATTAGAGCTTTTTTCCCCTAGTCAAATTCTTTAGCATATTGTACACATTTCTGTGTAATCTGTGGAAGTGCAATAATATGTTAGTAAGTTGCTTTTTAAATGATGCTCATGTGATGATACCCCAGTCAGTGGCTTACAGAATTTAGATTGTGTATTTATTACTGAAATTCTGACTTAAAGGCATAAGAAGTATAAGACTTGGTATGGCGGCTTTGTAAACCCGTAAGCCTCTGAATGATGGTTCGCTTCTTGAGGTCAGTAAAACGAAAACGTAAAGGCTGTTTTTCCATTGCAAAGCTCCTCTTCCGTATCCATCCGCATTTTCACATTTAGGTTTGTATGAACCTGAGCCTGCCGGTAATCGAAATTTCCCTTTAAAATACGTGTGAAAATTTAGAAATGGACTAATACTGCTGTCTTTCCCCCACCACATAAAACTGGTTCTTAAGACGCCAATAGTGCATTTGTGACTATATTCACAAATGTAACCGGAAACTTTTAAGCCAAACTATAACGTGCAGCGCTATGCACCCCCGCCCCCCAAATACAGTGAAATTTACTTCATTCACAAGAGCCACCATGTTCAGTGTTTAGTGATAGAGCTGCTTTGAAAAAAATTGTAGCTTAATTATGATGTCCAAAAAAGAAAAAAAAAAATGTTGCATCTCTGTGATCTTAAATGAAGGGCTCTAAAAGGCTCCTGGGAGTTGGCTTGGAAACAGTCCTTGGTCTCACAGGTTACCATTGTCTAGGGATGTCTGGGCTGTTTTCAGACTTCAGACTGGCACGGTGTCTTGTCTTCGGTTGCAGTCTCATCTGGCTCCGTTCCTCGCACCTCCGCAGTGCGCAGTACCACGTCAGGGCGTCGCTAAGACAGTGGAACAGCACGGGATGCAGGACAGTGCAGATCAACAGTAGAGGAGAAGTTGTGCCCTTAGTGTTAACAATGTGCCTTTTGTTCCGAATGCCATGTGGTAGGGCGTGCATTTTTTGGCCTCTTTAACTCTTTGAATACCAGGCAGTAAGGATGGAACCCACCTCTGCAGAGATGCGTCTGTCTTAAATACCCAGTTACTTACAGGCCTTAATAGAAACCATAAGGCGTGGATCATCATCAGGCATTGAGCAAGGTAACCACTGGTTAGTTACCCAGGAAATGCCTCTGTTTAAGGGGTTAAAGATGGTCTTTGTTGTATCTTAACATCAGACTGATTTTTTAAATAATATTTTTTTGTTATGCTAACACTAGACAAAAATCAACTGTATTTGTAAAAATTTACCTCAAACCATTTAATTTTATAGTGTGATTAATCCCAGGGCATTTGGTATGAACCAAAGTGCATTCCTTTTCTACGTGCCTGGCTCTAGTACGGATGGCCAGGGATTTTTACAATTTGGGTGCAAGGCACTTAAGCCACTTTTAAACTTAATGGGTGGTTTGGAGTCGTGTTCAAGGACCCCATCAGGAAGTTAGGCAACACTTCAGGCATCAGTAGCATTGGGCCATATTGGAATCTTAAAAGTGTGGATTATTTTAAAGAGAGCATTCATTTTTGTAATTTTTTTCATCAAGAATATTTCTGGTAAGCAGACGACTTTTTTAAAAAAAACTGATTTGGTTGGTAAAGGTTTTAATATCGCCCAACATAATGCTGTAGTAGCATTTTAAAAAAAGTATTTGTCAACTCTGTTTCTTAGGGGCTTGTACATCTCTCTGCTATGGACATATAAACAATTAATTGTAATTATACTCAGCTCAACTGCTACAGTTCTGTCTAGGCAGTGGCTTGGGTTTTTATCGAGCAACAACTTAGACACGTGACTGTAATATGCTGCAACTGTGTGTACTGAAAATATGTGAAAATGGTTGAATGTGGACTGTGTATATATGTATTTAAACATTTCTGTGAGATGCTGCTGTCGCCACTTAACATGAAATATGTTCTGGTGGATTTTAATCCTAGTGGCCAGTTCTATGATACTGTATGTATTGTACAGCTGAAGACAGGAGTAAGACTGTTCAGTGAATATTTGTTACATTTTATTGTCGTGGCCAGAGATAATTTCAGAATAAAAATTTAATGTCCTACCTTACTTTTTCTCCCCTTTTCTAACTATAATTTAACTCCTGATCTATTTCTGGTGATATTCTTGGTCTGGTAGCCTGGAGAGAGTTTAGAAGGCAAACACTGTCAGCTACAATTGATTTCTTTTTATTAGTTCAGTTTAAATGTGCAAGTTCCAAGTCAGAAAGACTAACGTTTTAGTAGGCAACTCTTGCTTTTCTCGGGATATCCTATTCCTTGAGCTGTAATAGCTCTGTTACTTGTCCTCCATACGGACTCTGCGGCCGTGTTCTATATCCTGCTAGAACGTCAAATCTTTCTTTCTTTCTTTCTTTCTTTCTTTCTTTCTTTCTTTCTTTCTTTCTTTCTCTCTCTCTCTCTCTCTCTCTCTCTCTCTCTCTTCTTTCTTTCTTTCTTTCTTTCCTTTTCTTTCTCACCTTGAAGGTGACAAGCTGTTGGAGCAGAGTGTGTAAATTATTCCCCACCAGTCTATTCTTTCCTGTGCCCAAGTTCTGGCAAATGATTCGTATGTGCTCACCAGCTCCCCCATATGCTTCTTAATGCTGACGCCTTTGCAATTCTTGTACTTGGTGGTCTCTGTGGTTCATGTTTTTTGGGGTTTTAGCGTCTCTTTCTGCCATGGCTGGATCAGAAAATAGGGCCTGTAAAGTGCACTAGCTCATGATTTATCAAGTTCAGTTAATACCAAGTGAAGAGTTTGCTTGCAGATGACAGCGAGCAGATGCTCTAGTAATTTGTCAGACATCGCAGGGATATTATGTAGACAAATATTTTCCTCTTGTGGAAAGAACTACCTCACATTTTTATTTACACCCCTCCTGCCACTAATGGCAGAAAAACTACTTAGTGTGGCTTCTTGCAGCAGAAGTGGAATTTGCTAGAAACAAGGGAATAGTGTAGGTGTTCCCCAGCCCAGACTTGGTCTTATCATATCCTATGCCATAATCCCCCATGACTGCTTTTCTTGCTAATCAGAGTTCTTACCCAGTGAAAAAATACCAATTGACCAACTAACCAAGAAACCCAATATATTTAGAAAAAAAAAAATTTAAGAGATGTGTATCACGTATAAAATTGAAAGATGCTAAAGCAGCAATTTAAATTTAAGACAGAAGGTCCAGATCTGATGTACTCAGCAGATTATAGTTTCTACTCATTCTCTCTTATCAGATCTTTTCAAAGCTCTTTCTTAAATAGATTAATACTATATTCTGTTTGAGTTTCTGTAATCTTTTTGCTTTGGGAATCAACACCTATACAAATAACTATTTCTGGAATGTCAAGGTTGCCTTCAAACTAGCACTCCAGAATGTTCTTAGCTGGCATTGTTGGGAAAGGGAAAATAGTTTATTTTCTGTTTTGGAAAGAGCATTAAGAGGGTTTGAAGAAAGGGTATTTGTGACATTGTTTCACTGTTGTTTTTAAGAAGTTTGAATTACGCTCTGGTTTTTGTTTGTTTTTTGTTTTTTTAGTCATTAGGCTAGATGACCACTTGTCATCAGTGATGCTTACCACTGTCCAAAATGAAAAATGACTGCCAGTGTGTTGCACGTACATAAGAAAATTGCATCTTACTGCAAAGGCTTTGGTTTTATTTGGTTTGACTTTGACATACTGTTTTGCTCTGGTCATGTCCTTACTATCTGTGCTACATTTCCTATAAATTGGGGAGGGCACGATTGCCATTCCTTTGCTTCTCAAGGACCTTTAATGAGCAAACTAATGAATTTATATTTACTCCTCCAAAGAAAGCTGACATTTTAGGAATATTAACTAGTCATCTATAGTAAGGAGCAGCAGGGTATAACCGATATGTTCCCGGAGTGTTGCTCCTTCTGAAGAAGACTTCACAGGTCTCATAGTGTTGTATGAACATCGGCTCAGCCTTATACATTCCTGTAAGCTACAATTAGCCTCACTGGATATTTGAGGAAACTGAAGTGACTTGTTCCAACGTGACGTTGTAAAAACAGTTTGGTCCTCAGGTTGCAATCTGACAAAGAATTTTGATCTTGGACAGTATAGGAAAATCCTCAGCCGTATATCACATACAAAAATTTAGAAAGAGGGGCGGGGGATTTGAGCTAGCAGTGAGCATTTCTATTACTTAAATAAATTGTGTATCAGTTCCCAGAATATTTTTTAAGAGAGGAGAAGATACAAAAAAAATGGAGAATTGGAGCATCTTCGTCTCCTCAGGTGTGCCTGATAACGCGCACTGTGCACGCACCTCTCTGTTAACTTGTGAAAGAGGGACTCCTCATATTGCCATATTTGGGGAGGTTGGTAAATTATAGTAGCTTTCTTATTTTCTGTTCTGAAAATATGCTTTTTACATTTGAATGTATGAAAATATTTTTGACTCTTTATTAATTCTCAGGGATTAAAAGTTAAATTTTACTTACTGTAGTAGCAGGTAAACCTCTTAAATTCAAATTTCCTCAGGTTTCCTATTCTTTGCCTCCATATTGAAGAAAACACAGATTGCCTGCCAGGCAAATATATAAAAATTAAAATTCCAAATACAATTTTAAAATACCAATTGTAAATAAACCAATTTTACAAACTAAAATATTGTGTCTTTCCTTGCTTTTTATCCCAAATTATTTCCTCTCCTAAGTTTCAGGAGTTTTAAATATCTAGACTATTTCTTCATTGGTAAAAATAAAGTGTGTTACTCACAAAACAAAACCCCATGAGCAGGCCCAGATCATTTAAGTAAGAGCATATCGAATTGCTTTAGGTTGTTTTGGGGAAAATATGATTAGTGTAACAGCAACGTGTGTATATTTACAGGGTATGGGCAAGTTTGAGTTAATCTGTCATTCCTTTATCTGAAGAGGAATACCCAACCTAATTTCCCCTTTCCCTAGAATTCAAATCATTGGATTTTTGGCTTTGATAGGCAGAAAGAAAGAAAAAGGAAAAAAAAAAAAGAAAGAAGGAAGGAAGGGAAAGAAAGGGAGAGAGCGTGGAGAGAGAGAAAGGAAAGAAGGGAAGGAAAAAAAGAGAGCCATCTTATTAACATTTATTGCAGATGGCATTCATTTGTCAAATATTTATTAAATGCCTACTATATGCCAGATACTATTTAGACACTAAAGATATATAGTAATGAACAAAAGAGACATAGTTCCTGTCTTTACAGAGTTTTTACACTGGCTGGGAACGCAAGGTGATACACAAGTCATTATAGGAACAAATACATAATTGCAAATGTAACAAGTGCTGTGAAGTAAAAGCACGTGGTGCTGAGCGCGTGCACGCGGGCCTGTGTGTGTGTGTGTGTGTGTGTAATGGAAGGGGGCAGGGTGTGTTGTCTTGTATGGATCGAGAATGGCTTCCTTAGGAAATACACAGCTCGAGCTGAGGAAGGAGAGCATGGACAGAAATCCTGGAACTGGAAGAAGCAAAGTATGTGTGAGCCATTAAAGAAAGGTCCTTGTGGCTGGAGCCCATTAGAACCACAAGAACGAGAGAACTTGGTGTGAAATGAAGCTGGCTAAAGTGGTTTGGCCCCCAACTATGCCAAACCTTGTAGGTGCGGGTAAAAATTCTGATCTTTATTCTGTCTGCAAGGGCAGCCACCAAGGGATTTTAGGAAAATGCCATGAACAGCCTGGCTCTCCCTGGCTGTCTTTAGTGGAATGTATTTAGAAGGACAAGAGTAGATGAAGGAAGACAGATTGGAAGTGTTCGCAAGAGATGGCAGATTCGAGCAGAGCAGAGAACAGGGAAGGAGATAGAAGAGCGTGGACTGGAAGACTCAAGATGCAGAAATATTAAGGTAGAGATAACAGTGATGTTTCTTTGTGTATGAAAAGCAGCTGGTGTTATTTTAGCGTCTGACTTGCTACAGTGCATCAGAGGGAATTACAGTATCTCGTTTGTTCCAGAAAAGAGAAAGGTGAAAATTAATGCCTTTGGTTACAGAGTGTGAAGTCCTGGTAAGCTTTTTATCTTTTGCTGGAATTCGAAGGCTTGGAGTAAAATCTTATGTATTAATTCAGGAAATTATTTAGATTTAAAAGAGATTATAAAATAAATAATTAGGAGGGAGAAGGGGGACTGTAGAGGTCAGGACTAGGCCAAATACTCCATGAGGACAGCTATCCTCTTAGGCTTTCCTCCCTCCTTCCTTCCATAGAAAGTAAACATCCGCTCTATAGGGTATTTGGATATACCAAAACGAAACAAAAAAATTTTTTTTAAGAAATGGAAAAGGAGATGGATCTCTACCCTTGAGGACTTTATGTTTAATTGGGAAGAAAAGATTAGACAGAAAACATTAAACAATCTGAGAATGGTAAAAGACAAAATTCAGAGCAAGTAAAGGTTACTGTGGATAAGAAAGAAAAGCTTCAGGGAGGTATGTCTCTAGCCAAGTCTTGATGGAATTCAGACTGGTAGAGAGAAAAAGAAAATTCTATGAGAAGGGAATTGTCCTAATCAAGGCATACCATATATCATTCTTCTGATCATCTAATATTTATTGAGCACCTATGTATATGATTTTTGGCTAAGGCAAAGAGACAGGCTTTTGCAGAGTAAAGAAGAGGATAATTCCTTTGGAAAGGTAAATAAAGGCTTTTTGTCTTGTGGTTTCCTCACACGTGCCGTGTTCCCACCTCACAGCCACTGCATACGTGTTCTGCCAAGAATGCCTTTCCTGATCTCTCCCTCTTCCTGTGTCCCACAGGACTTGGCTCAGACCCGATGTCACTTCCTCTACAAAGCCCTCCTTTACCTGAGGTTGAGCAAAATGGCCCTTACCAAAAGGTAACATTGGCAAGCTTTTCTTAGCATCTGGGAGGAATTTTTCTAATAAGGTGAGCAGAACTGAACTGAGGAAAACAGGGAAACCCTTTCCCCTGCTTCCCTCCGTCTTGGTCTCTGGGCATATAAGGCAAATGAAACAATGTCATGTCTGGGAGATAACATGTTAGTAAGGGAGACAGATATTAAAGAGATAACCACAAAAATGTCAATTATAAATTATGAGAAGTGCCATGAAGGAAAAGTAGCTAGCTTTTGTGAGAAAGAATAGGCTGGGAGGTCAGCAAAGACCTCATTCGGTACAGTGCCACTTCTGTGGTGTTTGTAAGGATGAGGGCAGCTTAAAAGCCCAGGCAAGAACAATGCAGAACATGAGTTCTACGACGGAAAGCCTGTGTGTCTGGAGTTTGGTGAGCCAGGGAAAGGATGGCGCAAGATGAGGAGGGAGAAGAAAGCAAGAGCAGCCCAGGGAGAAGACCGCATAGACCATGTTGAGGGGTTGGAAATTTGTTCTGATTACACCAGGAAGCCATTGGAGCATTTAAAGTAGATCTTTAAACAGTCATTCTGGTTTCCTGTGGAAAAACGCTGGAGGGGAGCCAAGTGGAAATGGTAAGATTTCATGAGACAGAGCCCTAACAGCTTGCAAGAAGTTAGGGAGAGATAATTTGATAGGCTTAACAATGGTCCCAAACCATGGGTTCTGTTTCAGGTGAGGTGGGGGGGGGGTAAGACCATGCAAGATTCTGAAGACACCGTGCATGTTGTTATTTTTATAACTCAAGTAGCACAAGCTGAAAAAATGTGTTTTTTAGATGTGACTATATACAAATTACAACCAAGTATTAAAAGTTGTTAACTGGCAAATTGAGAGGACTGTTTGCCTAGAAAGTCTCAAGAGTCACAGGTTCAATTTAATGAATATATGAAGGACTTTTTAAATCAGTAAGAAAAGAACTAATAAGCCAGTGAAATAAATGGATAAATGACATGCTTAAAACATTTATATGAGAAACATAAATTGACCCCAAAAACCAATTTATAAATGTGAATCAAAGTAATGTAAAGTCAAGCAATGAGTTTATTTTTAACCAATGAAGTATCAACAATGAATAAAACAATAGAGTGCTATGCTGGCAAGGGTGCGCAGTAGCACAAAACACTCATTCACTGCTACTGGGGTGTAATTAACAGAACCTTCTGGAGGGCAACTTGGCAATCAGCACTAAGAGCTGCAGAAATGCTCATTTGTTTTTACCTGACAAATCTACCTCCAGGAATCTCGCAATCATCCATGATGTAAACAAAGATTTATATAAAAGGATAATCATAATTATATCAAGCATCATAAACATAGAAAAAAAACCTTGTATCCATCAACAGAGGATTGCTTAATAGATTATGATGAATTTACGTTTTCATGGACAAAATGTTCACAGTGTAATAGTAAGTAAAAAGCTCTTCCCCAAAAGAAAACAGGACATAAAACTGAATTCCATCCTCTTCAAAAGAGGCAGAGGCAGAGACATGGCATAGGGAAAACTATCAGGAGGATATAGACCAATATGTTAAGAGGGAGTTGATTTTCATTTTCATTTCCTTTAGCTATTTTTCATTAATTTTCATGAGCATTTACATTTTAGTGATACATATTTTTAAAAACCCAATACATTATTAAGTAGAAAGGTATTTGGAAGGGAAGGAATAAAACTGAAAGAAGATGCTATGGACCAAATGAGCAGAACACTTTTAATAATGGGGAGGAGAGTGACTTCCTGTCTATTTACCTATGGCTGAACTGTTTCCACTCCTACCACTTGCTAAGCTCTTTCTCGCCTCCAGTTTCCACTGCCTGGAATATGTTCTCTTCTTGCCTGGCTAATTCCCACTGTGCTTCCTGTGTCCTCCCTGTGCCCCACGTCACTCAGACTTCCTCAGACGAGCTGAGATGCCCCTGCTGGGGTCTCCCATAATGACCACAACACCTGCCTTCATAGACCTTAAACTTCATTGTCAGGCCTGGTTTCTTAGCCTTTACGTACCATGAGGGCAACGGACTGTCCTTCTTGCTTGCTATGGTATCTCCAGTGACCAGTATAGAGCTTGGGACAAAATGGGGCCTCAATAAAAACTTCTGAGTGAATATGTGGAAAGGGTCAAAGAGATGTGCACAAAAGAGGCCATCAGTGTCCTTTCAGAAAGAGGTTTCATGAAAGTAAAGGAAATGGAATGGATCATCAAGAAGGAGGCTGGTGGTGAGGCAATGGGGGTGCAGATCCACTCACAGCTCACACAGCACTTCTCTACCAATGGTTTTCCCCATTCTCAGTCTCTCTCCATCACATCACCCTGTTTTATTTCTTTAAAGCCCTTATCAGCATCTGAAACGATGTTGTTTATTTGATGATGACCTGTCTGTCTCCCTCGGTAAGTATAACCTACATTAGCACAGGGATCGTGTAAATTCGTGTTGCCACCGTATTTCCTACCGCCTTAAACAGCGCTTGGCATGAGCGGGTGCTCCACAAACACTCGCTGTTGAGAGTAAGGCCTGTGTATATTTGGAGGAAGGGAGGAAGAAGCTGTTGGGGGGAAGAAATTAGAAATGTGATACGCCAGCAGGCAAACAGGTTTCATTTCTAACTCCAACCCCGAATGCTTTGGAGCCGCTACCTAGAACCCTGTCCTGGGATTACGAAGTGTCCTCTGGGTTTCATAGGGAATAACGCTATGATTGATTAGCAATGTCTGCCACGGGTATACGGAGGGGCAGTCAGTGGCTGAACAGACTTTCTCGTATTCCAGTGTGCATTGCTGCAATTCTCATCTTCACACGTGGACGCTGTTCAGGATACGGCCCTGAGTTAATATATAGGTGTTTGGTGTGTGTGTGTGTGTGTGTGTGTGTGTGTGTGTGTGTGGCTTTAGGAACCAACATAACATGAGAAGCATAAATACTTTTTTTATCTTACTTACAGCTTACTAATTTATTCTTTAATAAGATTTGGATGTATGTGTGTGTTCAATAGATGGGAGAAGGACAAGAAAGTATTTCCTTATCTTGATCTCCTCTCTTTCACACTTTCATTGCTTGATCTTTTGGGTGATATCAGAATGGTAGTTAATTCTGGGTAAGAATTCATTAACAAGTCTGGCCGGCAGAAAGTAGCGATGAGAAGAGTACCAGACGAAGGTGGAGGGGAAGCTGCAGGTGAGTTGTTTTTGTTCTGATACTTGCCGTCTCCTTTTAGGCTTGGAATCTGCAATCTCTTACTCCCTGGGCTAATTATTTCCTCTTGAGAACAGAAAGGCCTTTCATCAAGATGGCCACATCCCTGTGTGTCCGGGCACACAAACGATGAATAATGGGGCTGATTAACCCAGTGACCTTCATGAATGATAAAAGGGGAATATAAAGATGTGAGGTTTCGCGTGCACTGAGAATCAGCTTCTCGCTGGACTTCGCGGCGGCCAACTCCTTTGTAACAACTAGCGCGCGGCATGTACTCCCGGGCTCTTTCATGCAGCATGCTATCTTGAAATGGGGATTTTCAAACCCGGGACAGAGTGCTTGACCCACGGCTCTCCATGACGATCTGATTAGCACGGGCCACTCAATAGTGTTCAGTAGCCACAGTATTGCAACTGTCAGAGCCCCTAGGTTCAGCGGGCCCGACAGCCCCACCACGTAAGTGCTTGCGTTGATCTTCCCCTGAACCAGTGCCAGGGAGGAAGGAAGGCTGGTTTTCTGTTTGGAAGTGGCTCAAGCAGCAATTACAACCACTTGGGAAAAGAGCCAAAAAGCCACTGTCCCACACAGTGTCTTTCCTCCTGTTTCCTGGCCCTACCTGGGATCAGGCTCCCTGTTGATCCCTGGTTTGACCTCAGGAGCATATCACTATAGTGGGTCTGCAATCAATTCCAAGTGCAGCACCGTAGCAGGCAGAATGGCTCCATCAAAAAGACATCCAAGTCCTAATTCCCAGAACCTGTGACTACGTTAGATTACATGATGTCATGGACTGAAATGAGTCCCCACCCCCAAAAAAAATTCATACGTAGAAGCTTGTGATATAAGAAATATATACTTGGTCTTTGTCCCTAGTTCTTGGCACAGAGCTCCTAAAAGTCTTGTAATTTCTAGAGTGATAAGGGTGATAGCAATATCTTCTGTTACCACATTTGGACTTAGTCCCCAGCTCCTGAGACAAGAGCTACTAAGACCCTTGGAATCCTCACACCAGTAAGAATGTCTTTTGGTATGTTAATGAGATGACTGGTGACTGGGAGCCCCTTCATAGTGTTGGGATGGGGTCAGGTCACTGGAAAGACCAAGCCACGAACTTTCAGCCCTCCTCTCCGCCATCACCCCCATCCTGACCTCTGGGAAAGGGAGAGTGGTTGGCAATTGAGTTAGTGATCAGTCATGCCTGCGTGATGAAGCCTCCGTTAAAAATTCCCAAAGTGCAAGGTTCAGAGAGCTTCTGGGCTGGGGAATGTATCCATGTGCTGGGAGGTTAGTGCACCCCCAGTCCACAGGAACAGAAGCTTGTACACTCGGGACCCTTCTGGAGCATACTCTGTATACCTCTTCGTCTGGCTGTTCATTAATACCCTTTATAAAAACTGGTAAATGTAAAGAAAGTGTTTCTCTGAGTTTTGTAAGCCTTTATATCAAATTACTGAACCAGAAGAGGAGGTTGTGGGACCCCCTTATAGCTGCTTGCTCAGAAGCACGGGTCACAACCCGGGACCCATGTGAGTGGCATCTGAAGTGGGAGCAGTCTTGCGGGGCTGAGCTCTTAACCGATGCAGTCTGCCTAATTCCAATAGTGTCAGAATTGCATTAAATTGTAGGACATCTCGTTGGTATCTGGAGAGTTGGAGAATCGGTTGTTGGTGAATAAAACCCCATGCTTTTGGGGTCAGAAGTATTGTAAGTAGAGAAACAGTTTTCTTTAGTAAGCCCTAACCTTCAATGTGACCGTATTTGGAGATGGGGCTTTCAAAAAAGTAATTAAGATTAAATGAGGTCATAAGGGTGGGGACCTACTCCCATAGGAGGGTGTCCTTATAAGAAGGGACACCAGAGCTCTCTCTCTCTCTGCCCACAGACTCAGAGGAAAGGTCATGAGAGGAGACAGTGGGAAGGCAGTTGGCCATCTGCAAACCAAGGAGAGAAGACTTACCAGACACCAGCCCTGCTGGCATCTTGATCTTGTACTTCAAGCCTTGAACTCCCAGAACCGTGAGAAAATACATTTCTGGCTTTTTAGACCACCCAGTCTGCAGTATTTTGTTATCGTAGCCAGAGCAGAGTAATATACACAACAAAAAGAGATTAAAGGTACAGATTGAATTAAGGTTGTTAATCAAGGGACCTTGACATGAGTAGAGTATCTTGGACTCTCCAGGTAAGCCCAGTGTTCTCCCAGGGGTCCTTGGAAGTGGAAGGAGGAGGCAGGAGGAGAGAGTCAGAAGGAGATACAACTATGCAGGCTGGGTCTTTTAGGAAGAAAGCCATGACACAAAGAACGCAGGTGACCTCTAAAAGCTGGAAAGGGCAAAAAATGTATTCTCCCCTAGAGCCTCCAGAAAGTAAAGCTGTCCTGCTGACATTCTGATTTTAGCCGAGTGAGACCTGTATACTTTTAACCTATGGAACTGTAAGATAACAAATCTGTGGTTTTAGGCCATGATGTTTGTGGTAACTGGCCACCAAGAGAAGATCAATACAAGCACGTTAAGGCATAATATCTATGAACATTTTCAAAATAATATTTTGGATATACACATATATTTGGAATTCGTTTCCTCCTGAAAGAAAAACTGCTGTAGAGAACAATAAGGTGACAAAGTATATTCTATGTATCACCCAAATAAGCTGCTGCCAGAACACGCGGGCCAAAGAGCAGACACTTGCACTTCTGTGTTATTTTACTCTCTTTGCCACAACTAAATAACTCACAAGAAGCAAAAATATGAGAGGACTCTGTATGTAAATGCAATGCACTGTCTGCGCAGAGCAAAACTGGAAGCAACATAATACCTGTCTGCAAAGGAGCTTTTGAATAACAGCGAATTCTCTCCTTTAGCAATCATTACGTGTGTGTGTGTGTGTGTGTGTGTGTGTGTGTGTGATTACCCCGGATCAAATGTGGTTTCAGGATGCCCAGCTACTGAAGGCAGCTTCCCATTAGTGTATTTTAAAGAATGGCTTCACCCTTCTTTCTGGCTTTTCTATTCTCTCTTGTCAGTAGTCTGTTTTCATTAGTTGTTAAAGAAACCACCCCTTACATCTATGCGGGTATCTGAAAAGGCTTTTTAAAATACAGATCAACCCTCTAAGTTCTCCTGGTTCCTAATACTTCATCATTTCTGGGAAAATAATAAAGGCGAGTGTTTCTGGCCACATGGACACACATTCTCCCTCTTGCAAGGGGAGGGAGATGAATCTCTCCCTGTAGCCCTCTCTGTTCTCTGGCCCCCTGTGCCGTTTTAGATTCCTATCAACTGCTTGCATTTGCTCTTTCGACACCTTCCTTCATAGCTCTTGCTTGCAGCTTTAGGCATTAATGCTTCTTAAAGTTTCCTTTTCACAGAACATACGTTTTGAAGAACTTTCAAAGAAAATATCCGTCTTAAAAATCGAGAATTAAGGTGACTATGTGCTTGTAGGCAGACGTAAATATTGTAGCTCTTCTCTCCTGAGTATTTTTAAGAAGTGCTAGAAGTTTTAGCCATGGTTAGAACTGGTTCATGCCGCAAACAGTTTTAATGATATCCTGAAGTGCCTTTACTCTGTACTTATTATATATAAAGGGTAGCATAAAACAATGATCCAACTGAGAATATGCCTTTCTCTAATTTTTACATCTCACTTGTTTCAATTTTGAGGCAGAATTTGGCTGAAGTATTAAGGATTTTCTTATGGTTCTGAGTTGTTTAAATGTTGATACATATATTTCCAAACATGACCTCACTGGAGAGTCAGTGTTTTTGGCTAACAATTAAACAAGGTTTACAAGCTTATTAAAAAAAAAAAAAATTTCATCCTACAGCCAAGTTAAAAAAGAACACTGTGCACAGAGCTACTTGGCTTACTGTCATTGGTTTGCCTGTTGTGACATCAGGTGATCATTTCACTATGTCTTTCTATTCCTGCTCTTGGGCAAATGACCATGTTGAGACTGAATCATATGAATGTTTACATTTTTTTTTTTTTAAAGATTTTATTTATTTATGTGACAGAGAGACAGCCAGCGAGAGAGGGAACACAGCAGGGGGAGTGGGAGAGGAAGAAGCAGGCTCATAGCGGAAGAGCCTGATGTGGGACTCGATCCCGGATCGCCAGGATCACGCCCTGAGCCGAAGGCAGACGCTTTAACGACTGCGCTACCCAGGCGCCCCTGAATGTTTACATTTTTGTTCTCTGACATCAGCCATTCATGGAAACCACCTGGGTATCCAAAGTCTGTATTTATGGCTTCACTCTATTATGGTTGTGCATTATTCATCCACTAAATATTTATTGAGTGCCTTTGTTCACCATTGCATCTTAGTGCCTAGTACAGAAATACAAGTTAACACTAATGGTTCCCAATAATTAGGAACATTAATTAGGTGCCAGGCCCTCCCTGTTCCTTACAGCGCTATGATATAGTTAGTATTGTTATCCCCATTTTATAGATGGCGAAGCTAAACCAGAGTAGGAGGAAGTAACTCACCCAAGGCCCCATAGCCATAGGTGGTAGAGCGGGAGTTGGAACCCAGGCTTCTCACTCCAGATTCTGTGCTTTTTACCACTATGTTTATAAATAGTTGCTGAGTGAGTGATGAGTGGTTCCCCAATTTTTCAAAACGGAGTGAAAACTAGACCCCCAAATGAAGCTTTCTGGCCTGTTTAGGACCACTCCATGTTCCTTGTCCAGATTCTCCTATTCAGAAAACACTTTGGGCACAGCGCTCTGCTACGCTGATGCGGAAGGATTTCTGCACACAGCCTCGAACACTGGGACGACTTAGTTATGCGAGCAGCGCGGACCTGCCACGGAGGGTGTTGTGAGTGGTAATGAATATCTGCAGAATGCTTAAGGAACGGGTGAACGACTCGGGAGAAATGGAAATTCTTATTAAATATAATCATTGCTCTAATAATGTTATTGTAATTCTGAAATCTTTGCTATGGATATACTGTGTTCTTGACCTAGGAATGAGTCTGTAAATGGTTACAAGAGCAGATGTGACTGCTAGGAGTATAGAACTGACCTCTGCGGGAAATTGATACAGGCCTGGAACGCACACTGCCCAGGCTGTTGATGACGGTCTTTCCAAGTCTGGCACGCATGCGCTTCAAGTAGACGATCGCTCTGTTTACTTTATAGTCATTCTTCACACAGGGCGTCTTTGCAAGTAATTGGAAAAATCGTTAATAAGCTTTGATTTGTAATACTGTTTTTAACTTGGAACTATGAATTATTGTACTCCTACTGATTTTCATAAGGACCACGGGTGATCTAAGCATATTTAAGTTCATGCCAGCTCCAAGGTGTGACTAGAGAGGAGGGGATGGAAAGCAGTTTAGTGAGTGCTGTGTGCTAAGCTCTCCGGTTAGGGACCTGACCTTCGCCATTGTATTTAATCCTCAAAACAGCCCTGGCAGGCAAATATCTGTATTTTATACATGGGGAAAAGTAAGGTTCAGAAAGTTCACCTAACTCCACATCTGATAAAAGCTAGAACCAAGGTCCATTTCCCGGTCTGTCTTTTCTCATAGTTGTCGCCACAACCCCACTAGCTGACTAACCAGCCGGGGGTCAGTGAAGGCCTGCCCGAGGAAGCAGTGTTTGAGCCAACCGAGCCTTGCAGCCTGAGGAGGAGGACCCCAGGTGAATGAGGAGAGCAAGGGCATTTCAGGAAAAGAAAGGAAGTGTGGAAGGGCATGGTGTGCACGGAGAACTAAAAAGAGCTCTCCACGCAGGGGCCACGTGTGTTTCATGAGGCTTGTAGGAAATTCAGTTGTTAAGATAGGGGATCCCAGAGGCCCACCAATACCAGGTGCAGCCACCCTTGTAGAAACTGGAACGCCTTCTCCGCAAGTTCCACCGATCAGAAAAAATAAGGGGGGGGGGGAAATGACCAACAAATGTTTCCCGAGATGGCTTCTTAACTTCCAGCTAACATTTCAGCTCTGGTTCCTCATAGTCAACATTCCGTAAGTGTTACTGACATAGTCCACTGGGCCCAGAGAATGGAAAAGATGCTAGGCTTCTTGCTTTCTAGAGGCTGGTGGCATCATTTCATGTACATCTGAATCTATCCTCCTTAACTGAAGTTGTAGAAAGAAGGTGCTTTAACAAATTTGAGTCTCTTTCACTCAACTAAGCTCCATGAAAATAGAGACTGCAGATTTCTGGTATATTATTGAACCACAGGAGCCTAGCACAGAGCAGTTCTTAAATAATTCTTTTAAACAAATAGATTTTGAAAACTTTAAAGTTCTTATGAAAAGTTTTATTCTTTTAACACGCCTGATTTATAAATAATTCCCTATATATTAATATACTCAGAAACTTTTCTCATACAGTTTTTAAATATGCTCTTCAAGGAACTGAGAGCAGGGGATATTCTAAGGAAGGCACACATATCAGAAGAATCTGTGTTATCTGAGAACTATACCATGTAATTTTGTCAGACAACATTGTATTTAAATTTTAAAACTCTGTCTGCTATAAAGGGATGTTACCAAAGCTGTGATGTTTTAGATTGGTATAATGTTTGTCTTCATCTTCTTTTTATTGATTTTTAAGTGTTGTACATATTTTAATTGGCAGTGATTTCACAACAATCTCAGGCTCTTAGAAAAGTGTTCACTTTTGCTAATGGGAAATGTGTTGGAGTTCTGAAGGTGCATTCCAAATACTTGAAAAAAAAATATATGGTGACTTCAGCTGTGTGATTCAGTCAGTTTAGGAACAATTTATCCCAAATTTCTTCTTCAGCACATAGTACCATTCTTTACAAAATGAGTAAAATTAAGAGTTTTAAAATAACCTTTATTTAAGTGATAAAGTAATTGCGTATAAAGTTGGAAACTGTGGTAGAGAGCCTGGAAATTCTTGGATAGAAAATCCTCTTGCTATCGTCCCAAAATTTTATGGGTTTTAAATATATCACTATTGTGTAGAGTGCCTCCCAGCAGCTGCTGGTGGTAAAACATTCATTTTATGTGTCTAGGGCAGGGAAGAAAGAATAACTGGACAATGGGGATGTGTGATATGGTAGGGAGGATTAGATCCCTATGAAATAGCTTCCAGCATTACTACACTAGGCATTGCATTGAATTCTTTTAGAGAGATGGAGGAAGTTCAGAAGAAAATGATCAGAATGATAGGAGGACTAAAAATTCAATGAGGCATGGCTAGTGGAACTAGAAATATTTGCCCTGGAGAGGATAGGGGGATACAAAACTAGTTTCAAAATATCTAGACAGCTGGCAAGTGGAAGAGACGTTAGCCTTGTTTGTATGGTCCCATAGCCTTATATGCAAACTATATGGAGACTTTTGCCCCAAAATAAGAAAGAGATCACAAAGATGTCCCAAGATGGCAATAGGGATTCTTGTTCAAGATGGCAGACAGGAGCACCTACGTATACCTCTTTTCTGCTCTGAAAACCCATAGAAATATCAGTAAAAAGAAACAGAGAATCATAAATTAAAGACACCTTGGGCGCAGGAGAAGGGGCATCTGGAAACTAGAGATACAGACAAATCTCTTGAAAGTAAAAAATACTTGGAATTATATTAACAGATTAAATCACATTCACAGGAGAAGGCTGCAGTAGGGGCTGGAGCTATTTTTCCTGGCAGCAAACCCACAGAGGCTCTGTGGAGTGCGAGAGGGAAGTTGGAAGGAAATCAACTGTGGAATAACTGTGAGTCATAGCCCACATTCCCCTTCCCTGCATCACATGCTCAGGCTAAAACCAAAGGACTAATCTTTAAAATAATTGAGAAGCGTCTGCATGAGGAGGAGTCCTAAAAGGGGTGATGCCCGCTCTAAATAAAATTCTCCTCATTTGGGCTGGCAAATGGGAGAGGCAGGGGGAGGGGGGACATCCTGCTTCCTCCTCTTTCACCTCAAGGTCTTAAGCAGAGCCTGTGCGTCAAAAGGCCCACCCACGTGGATAGAAGATAAGACCTAAGCAAGGAGGTCTCTCTGTATTAAATAAGCTGGTCTGCCCCAGCCATAAATATGAATTGATAGCCAAGAATCATAAAAATCTGAGGAAAAGTAAGGACCAAAATGCAGGTTGAAATAAACTGACCCTGGAGGAAATAGAAATTCAGGAAATAGACATCATCTTTAAAGTTATTCTATTTAGTTTCTTCATAGAAGAAATTTTCACAAAAAAAGCATTTGTAAAGCAAAAATAGGTTGCTAACAAAAAGAACAATCAACACCAACAAGGGCCCTTAAAATGAAAAAAAAAAAAAAAACAACCCACAAAAACTGCCAAGTTAAAAATTCAATGGAAAAAAAATGGAAGAAATCTCTCTGACTATAGAGCAGAAATTTGAAGGGAGGGAAAATATGGGAGAAAAATTAAAAGATTAGAGAACAGCCCAAAAGATCTAATAACTGAAAGGATGTTTAGAGTAGGCAAAGAGACAAGAGAGAGAACAAGAGAATTTTCTAGATATGAAGAAATAGGACTTCAGATTGTAAGGACTTAGAGAATGCAGAACAGGATGAACAAACCTATCCCAAGACATGTTCTTGTCACATTTAGACACAGAGAAGAGAGGGAAGATTCTAAAAGCTAAAAGAATAGATCACTCAAAAATAAATGAGAATCCAACTGACATTAGCGAGATCAGCAGCTCAAGACGGCAGGAAAACATTACGAAGCATGTCTGCAAAACGTTGAGGGGAAAATGTTTTTGAACCTAGAATTCTCTACCTAGCCAAACTATCAATGAAGACCGAGGCATTTTCAAACATGCAAGAGCTCAGACCATTTACCACCTACAGACCAATTCTGGAAGAATTACTCAAGCAAAACGAAAGAGAATCCAAGTAAGAGGAAGTCACAAACTCCAAGGAACAGTGGATCGAACCCAGGATTGTAGTGAAAAGTAATTCCAGAACGAGAACTTTGAGGCTGGCCTAGGTAGCCATGAGCCCTATTTAGAATTGCAAGTCAGAAGCTCTATGAAGAATCTCTTTCGGGAGAATATGGATTTCTTCTTCTAACAAATAGAACAATTAAGAAGCTTGTGACAAGGTAAAGGCATACTGGGTCATTATGACATGGTGCCATCCTAACCCTTGCCAAACTTTAAAGTTCCTTTCTACTTCAAATAACAAAGATTGATAAGAGTTACATCTCCTCTGTAAGCTTAATGGGACTACTTGGCTCTGCAGTAGATATTTCCATAGAAATATTATTGTGAATACTACCTTTTAGTTTTTGATGGAAAAAAATCAATTTATAGACAATGCATCAAAAATTAATTGTAATTGCAGAACAAATGTAAAAACAATAGTATGCTGGAATGGAGGTTTAGAAAGGGGTACAGAGTAGAGAAAATTGTAGTGATGCTGGAGTTCTTCATCAAACATAAAGGGAATTAAGAGATACAGTATCTATGTTTGAGGAGTCAAACACAGTTTTAAGCATATTGTTTAAATTTATCATACTGACGTCACACTGATGCAGAACAGCATGGCTGCTGAGAGCACAGACCCTGGAGCCAAAACACCTGGGTTTGAGCTCTTCCTCTACACTTCTACGTCGGAAAATTGCTTATCTATGCCTGCCTATCTATCTATCTACCTATCTACCTACCTTCCAACCTATTTTTCAAGTGCTTATATTAGTCTGACACATTAAAAGGGAGTGTTTTCGATGATGATGATGGTGGTGATGGTGATGATGATGCAAAAACAACAAAAGAACTAAAAATTAACATTTCAACGTGCAGAGATTGGAAAGAAGCAGTAGTTTGAGAAAGTTCATTTTCTCTTATTTTTAAAAAGAGAGGTCAACAGTTATTTAAAGTTGACAAATCTAGAAATAGAGGCATAACCATAACCAGAGTTATGGAGGCAATCCTCAGAAGAAATAAAAAAGAGATAGCTAAAAGTAGTTATTGGTGAGTGGAACGCTGCAAGAAGGGAGAATGGCTTCTCTTTCTATTTTGTCTTATTTGAGGGTTTTTTTTTTTTTTTTGGTAATTTTTCTTTACCATACGCAGGTATTAATTTTACTTTTTACCATTACTGAGGTATACTTGATAAAAATAAATGACACATATTTAAAGAGTATAATTTGATAATTTGGGGACATATGTGCACACCCTTGAAACTACTACTTGTAATCAAGGTAAGGAACATATGCCTCATGCCTAGGAGTGTGCCCATGCCCCTTGATAAACCCCTCTCCCCATTCCTCCCCACTCCCCTGATCTCAGGCAACTGTTGTTCTGCTTTCTGTGAGAATTACAAAGTTTGCACTTTTTAGAATTTTATATAAGTGAAATCATGCACTATATGCTCATATGACTTCTTTCATTCAGCATAATTATTCTGAGATTCATCCACACTAAAGTGTGTATCAGCAGTTCATTCCTTGTCTGCATAAACCAAAATGAACAAACTCACCCACTGATGGAAATATGCTTTTTAACCCCTGGTTTTTGACTATTACAAATAGAACTGTTGTAAATATTCACATACAAGTCTTCGTATGGGTGCGGGATTTCATTTCTCTTGGATAGATACAGAAACGAGGAATGGGTGGATCACATGGTTGGCATATGTTAAAATTTTTAAGAAACTGCCAAACTGTTTTCTAAAGCATTCAACATTTCCATCAGCAGTGTATGAGAGTTCCAGTTCCTCCACATTCTTGTCTTAGCTGAGACAATCTTTATAGCCATTCTAATGGAACGGTAATGATATCTTATTGTGGTTTTAATTTGCATTTCCCTGGTGACTATCAATATTGAGCATCTTCTCACGTTTTATTTTTTGTTTATATCTTCATCGGAAAAATATTCAAATGTTTTGGCCATTTAAAAAATACTGAGTTGGGGGTGCCTGGGTGGCACAGCGGTTAAGCGTCTGCCTTCGGCTCAGGGCGTGATCCCCGCATTATGGGATCGAGCCCCACATCAGGCTCCTCCGCTGGGAGCCTGCTTCTTCCTCTCCCACTCCCCCTGCTTGTGTTCCCTCTCACGCTGGCTGTCTCTGTCTCTGTCAAATAAATAAATAAAATCTTAAAAAAATAAAAATAAAAAATAAAAAAAATACTGAGTTGTTTTCTTATTATTGAGATTTGACAGTTCTTTATATATTCTGGATAAAAAGCCTTTATCAAATATACAATTTACAAATATTTTCTCCCAGTCACTGGCTTTTCTTTTCATTCTCTTAACAGTGTCTTCTGAAGAACAGACATTTTTAATTTTGATGAAGCCCAATTTTTACCTTTTTTCATTTTATGGATCATGCTTTTGGTGGTGTTTACAAAATCTTTGTGATTTTCCCCTGTGTTTTATAGTTTCAGGCTTTATATTTAGGTCGGTGATCAAATTTTATTTAATCCTTATGGTGAGTATATGGTGAGATGTATGAAACAAACTTAATATTTTTTGCATATACATATTCAATTGTTCCAACACCATTTGTTGAAAAGACTATCCTTTCTTCTTTTAATTACCTTTGCACTTCCATCAGATACAAGTTGTCCAAATATGTGTGGGTCTCTTTATGGACTCTCCATTCTATTCCACTGATCTATGTGTTTATCTTGATTCCAATAGTATGCTATCTTGGTTACTCTTATAATAACTTTTGATGTATTAGTCTGTTTAGGATGTCATGAAAAATGCCATAGACTGGTGGCTTAAACATTAGAAATTATTT
Source organism: Ursus americanus (assembly GCF_024610735.1). Lineage (NCBI taxonomy): Eukaryota > Metazoa > Chordata > Mammalia > Carnivora > Ursidae > Ursus > Ursus americanus. Next base: position 47,037,687 of record NC_142143.1, on the reverse strand, counting down.
TCTCACAGTTCTAGTGGCTGAAAGTCGGAAATCGGGGTGCCAACATGTTCAGATTCTGTTGAGAGCTCTCTTCCTGGTTTATACCCTCAGGACCTCATTTAAATCTAATTACCTCCCAAGACCCCATCTCTAATACTATCACATTGGGGGTTAGGGTGTCAACATATTAATCTAGGGAGGGGGGAGATTGTTCATTCCATAGCACTTGAAAACAGTCGTGTTGGTCCTCTAATTTTGTTGTTGCTTTTCAACGTTGTTTTGGCTAGTAGGATCAGCTTGTCAATTTCTACCAAAAACTCTCCTGGGATTTTGTTTGGGTTTGCATTAGATCTGCAGATCAATTCAGAAAGAATTGACATCTGAACACTATGGAGTCTTTTGACTCCTGAACAAGGTGTATCTGCATATCACTCCCATTTATTTATGTCTTCTTTAATTTTCCTCTGCAGTTTGTAATTTTCAGTGAATAGGTATTGCATGTATTTCTTAGATTTATCCCTAAGTGTTTCACATTTTTAATCCTATTGTAAATGGTATTACATTTCCAATTGTTTGGAGCTCATATATAAGAGATAAAATTGATTTTTGCATATTGATCATGTATTCTGTAACCTTGCTAAACTCATTTATTAGTTCTACCAGCTTTTTTATAGGTTCCATCTATTTTTCTAAATAGACAATCATGTTGTTGGCATATAAAGACAGTTTTCCTTTTTCTTATTCAACTTAAGTACCTTTTATTTCTTTTTCTTTTCTGACTGCACTGGGTAGAGCTTCAACTGCAGCACTGAATAGAAGTGGTTGAATAGAAATGGTTGAATAGAGTGCACATTCTTGTCTAGAAGGAAAGCGCTCAGTCTTTCACCATTACATGGTATTAGCTACAGTATTTTGCATATATGCACAATATCAAGTTGAGGAGTTTTCCTTCTATTCTTAATTTGGTAAGAGTTTTCCTTAGGAATAGATGTTAAATTATGTCAAATTCTTTTTTTCTGAAATTACTGATAAATGGTTTTTCAACTTGTTAATATGATGAATTACATTGGTTTTTGAATGTTATGCAAATATTGCATTCTTAGGATAAAGCACTTTTAGTCACTATGTATTAACCTTTTTATGTATTGTTGGATTTGATTTCTTAAAACATTGTTTTGAATTTCTGTATCTATGTTAATGAAATATATTGACCTGTAGTTTTTTGGGGGTTTTTATAATATTTTTTTATTATGTTATGTTAGTCACCATACAGTATATCCTTAGTTTCTGATGTAGTGTTCCAGGATTCATTGTGTATAAAACCCAGTGCTCATTGCAATACGTGCCCTCCTTAATACCCATCACCGGCCTATCCCAATCCCCCACACCCCTCCCCTCTGAAGCCCTCAGTTTGTTTCCCAGAGTCCACAGTCTCTCATAGTTCATTCCCCCTTCTGTTTACCCCCCCTTCATTCTTCCCTTCCTTCTCCTACTGATCTTCCTATTTCTTATGTTCCGTAAATGAGTGAAACCATATGATAATTGTCTTTCTCTGCTTGACATATTTCACTTAGCATAATTTCCTCCAGTCCTGTCCATGTTGCTGCAAATGTTGTGTAATCATTCTTTCTGATGGCTGAGTAATATTCCACTGTACCTTTTCTTTTAATGTCTTCGTCTAGTTTTGGTATCAGTGTAATGCTACCCACATAGAATGAGTTGGGAATTATTCTCGTCTTTACTTTTTTATTTTTGAAGAGTCTGTGTAGATTTGACAAAATTCTCCACTGAAGCTAGCTAAGTCTGGACTATTCTTTATAGAAAGATTTTTGTCTATCAATTCAATCTCTTTAATAGATATAGGGCTATTCAGGTTGTATCTTTCATCTTTTTCCCCCTTTTAAAAAAGATTATTGGGTAGCAACACTTAACATGAGATCTACCCTCTTCACAAATTTCTAAGTGCATAACATGGTACTATTAACTCTAAGCACAATGTTGTGCAGATCTCTAGAACTCACTTATCTCACACAACTGAAACTTTCTACCATTGACTAGTGACTCCCCATTTCCCTTCCCCTAAGTCCTTAGAAACCACAATTCTACTTTCTATTAAACCAAAAGAAGGCAGAAACAGAGGAAAAGGGGAACAAATAATAGATGGAATAAATAGAAAGCAGATAGCAAGGTGATCAATTTAAGCTCTAACAGGGGTGCCTGGGTGGCTCGGTGAGTTGAGTGTCGGACTCTTGGTTTCAGCTCAGGTCATGATCTCAGGGTCATGAGATCGAGCTCCACACTGGGCTCCGTGCTCAGCATGGTGTCTGTTTGAGACTCTTTCCCTCCCCTTCTGCCCCTCCTCCTGCTCACACTCTTTCTCTCTAAAATAAATAAATAAAATCTTTAAAAAATATTTAAACTCTAACAGATCAATAATTACATTAAATATTATTATTTAGACACTTAATTGAGATTGTCAGGATTGGGGAAAAAAGTAAAACCCAACTATATTCTTACTACAAAACATGTACTTTTTGCATATAAAGTAGTGAAGAAGTTACACATAAAAAGATTTCAAGCTGTTACTGAATTGTGCCCCCCCCTCCAAATTTCTATGTTGACGTTCTAACTCCCGACGTGACTGTATTAGGAAATAAGGCCTTTAAGGAGGTAATTAAGGTTAAACAAGGTTTTAAAAGTAGACAGGACTGGTGTTCTTATAAGAAGAGGAAGAAACACCAGAGATCTCTCGCACTTTATAAGAGCATACAGAGAAAGAACGCTGTGAAGACACAGCAAGAAGCCAGCCATAAACAAGCAGGAAGAAAGGTCTCATCAGACACCCATACTGCTGGAACCTTGATCTTGGACTTCTAGTTTCCAGAAGTATGAAAAAATAATTTTCTATTGTTTAAGACATCCACTCTGTGATATTGTTACAGTAGCCCAAACAGACTAACACACACACTAAGCTTAATCGAAAGGATGCTGAAGTGACTACATTAATGTCAAAGTGGACCTCAAAGCAAAAAACCTCACCAGGCATAAAAAAAAGGTCATTTTGTAATGATTAAGAGGTCAGTTTGTCAAGAGTATATGGCAATCCTAAATGTTTATATTCTTAACAGAAGTAATTAAAAATACATGAAGTAAAAACTCAGGCCTGCAAAAAGAAATCGAAAAACCTACAAAGATGAAACTATCAATGTTCCTCTCTCAATAGAATAAAAGAAAAATCAGTAAATATATAAAAGACCTGAACAAAAGTATCTACCAACATGACCTAATTGGCATTTATAAAATACGGCACCAAACAACAGCTATCTACGTTCTTTTTACTCCATCTATAATTTGTTGCCTCTTTTCCTGCTTCTGCATTCTTTTGAATTAACTGAATTATTTTTATGATTCTATTTTAACTCCTTTTGTTGGTTTATTAGCTGTAACTCTTTTTTTTAAATGTATATATTAGTTGCTTTAGTGTTTATAGTACACATTTTTAACTTATCGTGCTCTATCTTCAAGAGATACATTTTATAGTATTTTTATATATTTCATTTTGGATAGTTTCTATTGCTATGTCTTCAGGTTCACTAATCTTTTCTTCTGCAATGTTTAATCTGCTGTTTATCCCACTCAGTACATTTTTCATCTCAAACATATTTTTTTCATTTCTAGAAGTTCAATTTGTATCTTTTTAATATCTTCTATGTCTCTACTTAACTTTTAAAACATATGATATACACCTATAATCGTTGTTTTAATAACCTTGTCTGGTAATTCTAACATCTACCTCAGTTCTGGTTTGGTTTCAAATGATTGATTTTTTTTTTCTTTCTCATTGTGGTTCTTAGCATTCTTGGTTTTGGGGGGGTTTTTGTTGTTTTGTTTTTTGGGGGGCTTTTTTACTGTATGCCAGACATTGGGTGATTTTCCCTGTCGAGTGTTGGATTTTTTTATTTCTATAAATATTCTTGAGCTTTGTTTTGGGATACAACTAAATTACTTGGAAACACTTTCATTCTTTAAGGTCATACCTTTAAGATTTGTTAGGTCAGAGCAGTGTTTAGTCTAAGGCTTATTTTGCCCCATTTCTGAGGCAAGACCCTTCTGAGCACTCTACCCAGTGACCCATGAATTATAAGATTTTCCAGTCTGGCTGGTGGGAATAGGCATTATGCCCAGCCATATGTGAGCATTTGATACTTTCTAATCCTTGAGGATGGTTCTTCCCCTGGTCTTGTGTTGTTTCCTCACGTGTATGCACTAATCAGTAGTCTGATGAATACTTGAGAGGAATGCTTCACAGATCTTGCCACCATATCTTTGCATTCACTTGAAGGGAATATCTTACATTAGCTGATTAAAAGCTTTTTTCTTAATTGGGATCTGGCAATTCCGTTTACTACCTTTCCTGTATATGGACCATCACTTTCAACTTTCAGGATGGGGTAAGGATGGTTGTCAATTCCTGCAGAAAACTTTGACTAATTTGAAAAGTCAATGGCCCTTTCTCCCTCAGAAATATCACTGTTTATGGTGGTGATATTTTCTAATTTTTCTAGAATGAATATATTTATTTATTGGGAATATTTTCAAAATAATAAAAAAAATTACTACACCCCCCCCATCATCATTTATATTACTTATTCCACTTTTCTGGCTGTCTGCCTCTGGGTCACTGGAAGACATGGTCAGAGGTGTAGACAACAGGACTTGCAAAGACTTGTACTTTAGTGGGTGCTAAGGCCTTCCTTTCTCTACAGCATGATTAACTGCCTCTCTTCTTGAGCTGTCACTGTACCACGTGTCTCCCTTCCTCTCTGGATGGATAGGAGGAGCCCAACCCCAGTCCTTTGGAACAAGGCGTGCTGGTGTTCAGTCTTATTTCCTGTGCCTCAACTCATATGCAGATTTTCTTCTCAGAATCCTACAGACTTACCCCTTCTTTTTTTTTTTCTTCTTGTTAATTGTACTGCCTGTTCCTATTTTATGCTGTACTTTACCATATTTGTGTCATTTTAATTAGTCCTGTAAGACTTCATTTGAACACCAACCCCCTTTCTTTCCATTGATGGCTGTGCTGGCTGCCTCCCCTACTTCTCTCAGCCTCTATTACTTTCCCCTCCAGCCTTTTTTCTTTTGTGTCTGGAGTCTATTATTAGTGAATGTGTTATTCCATTTTCTTCTTATTTTGCTTTTCCTTTTTCTTCTGTGGATGTCTTGAGATGCTCTCACTCCTTATTTTCCTTGCTTGCTGACATCAGGCAAAGCTAAGGAATCTGAGACAAGACAACTGGGGCTTTGCTTTATCAAAGCAATCTGCTGCTGGCATGGCTCCTTCATTTCCAACTGCTTTACTCTCTTTTTGCCTCTTTCACAACCAAACTACAATCCATATTTTTCTTTCTTCATCTATATATTAGAACAGCTAAAACAGAGCCCGATGTATGGTATATATTCACTAAACATTTGTTGAATGAAAGAATAAATAAACGAATAGAAGAACATTTGGTGATTCTTGCTTTTATTTTAGTTCCTGGTAGCTGGTCCAATTAGTTCATTATTGTTTATTATGAATATTTTTACAGTTTGCCTGACCTCAAGCCCCATGCAAGCCACCCATTTCTCATTCTCTACATGAAGCACTGTTGCATCTTGGGCTTTTGCATCTGTAATGATTTTCCTTACCATGTGTGTTGATTTTTTTTTTCTTTCAATGTTTGGAAAGTGAGGGCTTTTGTACACAGAAAGGAATATAGATATTTGAGTAATGAAATAATACTTAATTAACTTAAGTTGTAAATGTGAAACTATAATTTACTTAGGCCTTTACATTCACTTTGCAACTCTGATTTTACTTGTAAACCAAGTAATTTTAATAAAAGTTAAAACAATTCCTCCACTTATTTGATTAGTCTAATTCTAGCAGATTAAAATCCTCTATACAATTAGTCATATTAATAAGTCATCACTTAAATTCTCCTAAGCTTCAAAACATTTATATGTCAATAAAGGAATTTAGATGCCTGACAAGGCTGACTTACACCTCAACAATCAAAATCAAAGTACTTGTAAATCTAAAACTTCACCCTTAAAAACATAATGAATCAAAACAGTCAAAGACTGTTTATATTAGAACTTTGCAATTTAAGATAATGAGAAGGTATCACGAAGGTAAATTAGTTTCTCTAATACATCAGATGTTCTTAAACATTACTAACACTTTAAACACACAAATTATAACTTTTATTCCTAAACCTATTAATAAACAGTATTGATACTATGGGTCTAACTTACTCCATGATCCTCATGTTTAATTCTAAGCCTCCTGTACTTGTACAATTATATCCCAACAGAGGGGAGCTGTTTTACCATTCAGGTGCGTTGAGTTTACTGGGTCAAAAGACTTGGACTGTGATACAGTTACTTATATATCAGATGTTTAAGACCAGGACACAGGTCACAGGGCTACAAACTTCTAGGATGATTCTACCCAAGCCACAAAAAGATACACCGGGGACTGTTCTATCTGCCATGTCCTTGTGGGAGCCAAGCTCCTGTCCTTTTGTTGGGATTGATTTGGCAGACAGTGTCCGTTGGCCATTTTAACACTAAATTACACAGTTACCCACATCTTTTGAAATATTTAACACATTTCTTATCTTTTTGGGGGTAGACTAAATTATGTACTCCTGTTTAGGATGCCATAGATTGCCTTTATCAGTTAGACTCATTTCTTTCAAACTTTTCTTAAGTAACTCTTTTGGTTGTAAACTGAAAAAATTCCAATTCAAACGGAAAGTAGCCTGTTGGATCACATAACTGAAAAGTGGCAAATTCAGGTATGTCTGAGTCAAGGGGTTCAAGCAAATAAGAGCCACAGGAATATCGCTGTCCCTTCCTCCCTCTCTTTTGATTCTTCTTGTCTAGATTTGGGCTTATTCTTCATTTTGTCTTACATGGTAATAACAAAGTTCCGGGCAGCTCCAGGCTTATATGGAACTGACAGCTAGCAATCTCAAAAGGAGAGACGCTTTGTCAGCATCCATATCATTTCTCCAGAAAACCCTGATTGGCCATGCTTGGGTCATGTGTCTTCCTCTAGACCAATTACTGTGGCCCAGGAAATGGGGTATTTTGAATGAATACTCTGGATCACAAGTCCATCCCTGTGGCATGGGTCTTTGGATTTCTTGATTGATAGACTCAAAAGAATCACATGGAATAGAAGAGGGGGAGTTTTCTGCTATAAGAAATGCTAGACAAAAAAGTGGCCCATGCCCACTACAGTACAGAATATATTCAGATAGTTTTATGAGATTCATGTATATCAAGTCTTGGCTCTTCCTGCTGCCTGCTATAAACTTTGTCCCAAATGTAAAAGCACTTGGCAGCTGCTTAAGTCAATCCCTTCTTCCTTGGCATAGCATTATTTCATTTTTGTATTGCTCAGTTACAAATCTGTCTTCTGCTTTTCCTGGAACTGCTAATACATTACAGTCTTTATCCAAGCCATCCAAGGTCTCTTATATTTGTTTTTAATGTGGAAGCATTACCAAGTTTTTCCAGAATTCTATCCTCTGTCCTATAGAAACATATTCTCCAGAATAAATCCCGTTTCCCAGATGAACTAAATTCCTAGGGATCTGAACTACTGAAAAGGTGTCCCTTTAGGTTTATTCCAATTCAAACAATAAACTGAATTCGGGTGCATAATCATACTGCTAGCTGCTTCTAAAATGGATCCTTACGACAAGTTTTCTCTATGAGAGATCTTTCCTGCTTTCGTCTTCCCTGTCAGAAGATGCAGAGCTGCTTTGATTTTCCTGTCCTCGTGGAATGAGGATAATAATAATAGTAAAGTGAGAAATATGTATTGAGTAATTTGGTGCTGGTGCTGTGCTCGGTGTTTATGTGCATATCTCCTTTGGTCCTGACAACATGCTGTGGGGCACATGTCAGGTCCCTGTTTTACATAGAGAAAAACAATCTCAGAGTGGTGACTTGCCCAAGATCATAGAGCCAGTAAGTGCAATATCTTAATATTTAAAACTATGTCAGTGCAACGCCCAAGGCTATCCTCTTTTCCCTGTGGTTGGACACATGGGGCCGTCGCCTTTATTTCCCTTTTCTTATTCCTCATTCTCCACCTTTTTGAGTTCTCTTTCCTTCTTCCTGCCTGCTCCAATTCTTCAATCTTTCCTCCCTCCTCTCTTACACAGGTTTCATTGGCTTTCCTGATAGCAGGCACTTAACAAACAGCTGTTGAGTAAAGAGTTGCGTTATCAGCTCACTGAACAGTCTAAACTCATGCTCTCATAGTGATAGCCATTTGATCCCATCAACATTCCCTGTAAGGAAAGGCAAGTGTTATTTTTCCCATTTAAAGTATAAGGAAATGAAATACAGAAAATGAAAGACTAAGCAGAGATGGGGGGAGAGGGATCAACTCTGTGGGAAAGAAGTGGAAATGCCATGGAATAGATTACATTCAGACTTTTGAAAAGCCAGAAAAGAATTGGTCTATTTCTTTCTTTCTTTTTTTTTTTATAATGACAGAGCTGAAGATCTTTTTTTTTTTTTTAAAGATTTTATTTATTTATTTGACAGAGAGAGACAGCCAGCGAGAGAGGGAACATAAGCAGGGGAAGTGGGAGAGGAAGAAGCAGACTCCTAGTGGAGAAGCCTGATGTGGGGCTCCATCCCAGAACGCTGGGATCACGCCCTGAGCCGAAGGCAGACACTTAACGACTGCGCCACCCAGGCGCCCCGAATTAGTCTGTTTCATTTAGAGTAAATGCACATATTCTTTTCATGGTTTAATCCTCTTCTCTTTTCTCCTCTTCACACTCTGGTCCAGGCCCAGAGCCTCAGGCTGTTCCTCTAATAGGCCCACATTATGCCAGGCCTTTGCCCTTTGCCCTGTTCTCTACCTGGAATGTCTTCCTCCAGAAATCGATTGGCTCTCCCCCTCACCTCCTTCAGGTCTTCACTCAAACATCTCCTTCTTAGTGAGGTCTTCCTGGCTACATATTTAAAATGTAATCCCCCTTCCTCCCGGATTCCTTTTTCTCCTTTCCTATTTTACTGTTCTCCAAAGAACTAAGCACTTGTTAAATTAATATAATTTTTAGTTTTCTGACTCCCTCCACTAGAATGTATGCTCCATGAAGGCAAGAATTTTGCCTGTTTTGTTTATTGCTTACCCCCAGTACTGAAACCATGACTAATATACAGTAGGCATCATGGAACTGATGAATGAGTAAACAAAGATCTTTGTTCACTCATTTATCCAGGAGACATCGACCACACAAAGTATAAGCCTCCCCAAACCTCCCTTTGCACAAACACCTCCAGGAGAGAGACAATAAAAGCCCAATGCCAAGTATGAAAATAATATCACAGGCACGCATAGTGTGTGAAAGAGTTGTATAAAATATCTTCCATGATTGCTATGCGATTGGAAAAGCCCAATTGGAGACAAGGAAAGATGTTTGAGCTAGGTTCAGCCAGGGAAAGACAGGCAAGGAATTCGAGACAGAATCCTCCCCCTCTGCTCCACCCCAAGATTCTGCCCCTGTCATCTGAGGAATTAGAAGGCAGACATGCCCCTGTTATCCTGGGAGTCAGAGTCAGCAGGGCAACCTACAGAATACTTAAATACAAAGCAATGTATTACCTTTTGATTCATATGCAATTTACTTGCATATTTGGGAGCAAATTCTGTTAATATGCAAGCACTAATTTTGGAATACAATCATTTATGTCTAAGGCTGGCAGCTCCATTCAGGAGGAAAGTTCGCTGGCACAGGGAATGGCACTGCTCTCCCCTGAAGCTCCACAATGTGCCACCTGGCACAGGATGTTTTCAATTCATTTGTTTGTTTGAAATTTAAATAAAATCCTTATTGGGAAGTGTCTGTCAAAATCTCAGGAAAAACCTCAAATAAAGGAAAAGACCATCACCATGGACATAAATTGGAAAGTGAGAGGTGCCATGAAAAAATCATACTGTGCTTTCTACAAGCCTTATGCTTTGCCTTAATAAGAGCTTAGGCATATAACGCACCATGCTACCAGGATTAAAGGAGGAGCTGAATCCAGAAGCAGGTGACACTAACTTTGTGTGCTAGCATTCCTAAAAGGGAGATTCTGGAGATGGGCAAGGCTGAAGGCTGAAGGTCAATGGTGCTCAGGGCTTCGTTGGGTATTGTTTATTCAGTCTGTCCATCCAATAACTGATTTTATATCAATGTTATTAGTATGTAGGAAAATAACTGATATGTCCTTCCACACACTTGGAAAATACCTACTCTTAAAAATTTTCTCATGAGAAGGGGCGCCTGGGTGGCACAGCGGTTAAGCGTCTGCCTTCGGCTCAGGGCGTGATCCTGGCGTTATGGGATCGAGCCCCACATCAGGCTCCTCTGCTATGAGCCTGCTTCTTCCTCTCCCGCTCCCCCTGCTTGTGTTCCCTCTCTCGCTGGCTGTCTCTATCTCTGTCGAATAAATAAATAAAATCTTAAAAAAAAAATTTCTCATGAGAAAATTCATTTTAATTTTAACTTAAACCTTCCCCATCTACACACACACACACACACACACACACACACACACACACACACACAACTTTTCAGGAAGCTGTCAGATGTTTAAATCTTACTGTCTAGGATCAGCCTTTGAATGGTAGTTGCAAACATACCCATCATCTGAGTCAGGGGTCAGCAGACTATAGCTCCATGTCACAAACCTGACTGCCTCTGTTTTGTTAAAACACAACCACATCCATTCATTTATATATTGTGTATTACCTATGGCTGCTTTCCCTAGAATGGCCGAGTTGCGTAGTCAGGATAGAGACAGTACAGCTAGCAAAGCTTAAGGTATTTGCTATCTGGCCCTTCACAAAAAAAGGGGTTTGGGATTCCTAATCTAGCAGATGCAAATTTCTGATATAAAGTCTGTAGTTAGCTTTACTCTTAAGCCAGCCCATTCTTCTGGGATAGCTTCGATACTAGTATATAATAAATCGTTACTCAAAAATAGCAATGTGGTTTTGTGACTGTATATTGATTGTTACCATTTCCCCGATTATATTAACTTCTATTAGATGAAAATGTTATTCTGTAAAATAGAATTATGGAACAGTTTAGACAGCACAGTGTAAGAGCCAATGGCAAGACACTGCCCACAATGAAGCCCACTCTGCCCAGTAGAAGTGAGGAGGCTATAGAATGGGGGAGGGGTGATAACGGCCTGAATCTCCTCGACGGCATATATTTCACAGCTGTGGTGCCAACAGACCGACTGCTTGGAACGCCCTGAGTGAAGCCAAACAAAGGAGAGCGTGAGGCAGTTTCTCTGGTGAAAAAGTATTCTTCCTTACAAATTTGAAATAGTTTCTCCTTTGTGTTATATTCATTTTTCCCCCTTTGAAATAACATGGTTTCATCTTCTGCTGAATGTTTTCCCCCTTTTGATTTCTGCATCAAATGAAAATTAATTCCTTCACCTGGTTCACACAGACAGCTCCACAGGCTTAAAGTGCACGATAAGAAGAGCTGAAATGGATTAATTTTTCCAGTAGGTGAAAATGGTAAAAAATGCCAAGCTGAAATTTAAAAAAAAAATTTTTTTTTTTTTAATTTTTCGTGGAATTGAAGGTAGAGGCACGGATAAGCGAAGCAATTTGAAGGCACTAGCACGTATCTCCATTCACGGGCCGTTATTAGGTTTCCTCTCTCCGTCCTGGGGCAGGAGATCCGTGCTTGGCCATTCAGTAGTTCTGAGACCTGGACAAGCCACTTCGACTTTTGGAGGGGCTGTCACCATGACGGTCAGTAAAGAGTCGCCGTCGCTATGGACAGGGCTCCCAGAGGACTGAAGGGAGCTGAACCGAGAGGTGCTGTGGTGTCTGTCTTCGTCAGCAAAACCTCAGGAGAACCTCCACCCTAGCTGGTGATGGGGAAGGGAGGAAGTGAAAGTAAAATCAAGCATTTTTGCTGCTATTTAAAAGCCACCCTAGGAACAAGGCTTGCAGGGTAAAAAGTTGAAACTAAATGAGGCTTTCAGTTTTCTGTGGGTTTCAGTGATTGAAATTAGCCGGAGGGCTCCCCTTTTGTCTCTCCCGTGTAGCAGTGGTTACACCCGGGGTTGGCAGGAGATAAAATGCTGCTGTGCACACAGAACCCTGCTTGGGTGCTAGCCAGGGTCTCTCCGAAGTTCAAGTGCCTGCGCCACTTGCATTTTTTCTTTTTTAATCCTCCTGGTATGTTCGAAAGGGAAATGCCAAAACAGAATTACAAACACTGTGCTGCATTTTTTCCACACAGACATTTACGTTTTTAAAAAAAATTAGTAATTTTAACACATGCATTTAAAGAAGTGCCACATAATTATCTTGCTTTTTCAAAAGATTCTAGCATTTATAAGCAACGTTTCTGTAAGGTATGCTACAGAGAATGAGACCCAAACTAAAGAGAGTGGGATGAATGATTCCTTCCAGTCCCAGGAGTGACTGTTACTGCATGTAGAGCCTCTCTCATTTGGGAATGATGACGTCTCTGAGACCCTCTCAGATCTGAAAGTCTGGGTTATAAGGCACCCTTGCCTCCCCCCTTCCCCCCACCCCCCACCTTAGCTCCTTAGCCTCCAGCCCCACCACTGAGACCAGACTATTCATATGTAATTATGACTGGGAAGCAGGGAGGAGGAAAATAAGGGATTATGGAGAGGTCCATTATGGACTCCTACAGATATTTTTCGAGTGCCTATGTTCACAGTGCTATGATTCAGCGCATACTCAGTGTTTGAACCAGGCAGTTTTATTCTCTACTTGTGTTATCAAGCCTTTCTAGACTTCAGTGGCCTCATCTGCTACCTTGTTTGAGGTACCTCATGGGTGGTTGTGAGGATTCAGTGACTTATACATGTAAAGGTATCAGAACGGTGCCTGGCACGGTGAACGAGCAATACAAAATTCCTTGCCCTCCGGAAGGGCAAAGGAAACAATAGGATATATATCAATATATAAAGATATTTGGCAAAACACAGGTAAATGTTACTCCACTGATGAGGGTGGAAGAAAAAAGCATCGCTGTATTAAAGAACCTCTCTTCAACATTCATTAATCACCCACTCAACAAGCAATGTGTTAGGCACTGTGTAGGGGCTGCTGATAGGGCAGTGATCAAACCAGGTATGGTCCCGTGCTCATCGGCAGGAGAGATATTAAATACACAAATCATTTTGCATAATGTCAACTTTTTGTTAAAGTATAAAGTGCATTTCTGTATGCACTTTTGAAGGAATAATAAGCATACAGTTCAATTAATTTTCACAAAATGAACACACATACACACACACATACACACAATTCATATCCAGATCAAGAATGAGAATCTTACCAGCATCCCAGATATCTCCCTCTGCCCCCTTCCATTCACAGCACACACACACACACACACACACACACCCGCCCAGGTAAATATTATTCCCACTTCTAAAACCACAGATTACTTTAGCCTGTTTTAAAACTTTATAAAAAAGCTATCACACCATGTACTCTTTTTGTGACTGTTTTTTTACTCAGTGTTATGTTTATGATATTCATTCTTTTTGCATGTAAGTTGTAGTTTATTCTCATTCCTGCATATTATTGTACTGTATGAATGAATATACTCTTATTTGTGTATCTACTCTACTGTTGGGTATTTGGGCTGTTTCTAGTTCGGGAATATTATAAATAATACTGCAGTTGACATTCTTGTACGCCATTTGTTGAATATATGCATGCATGTCTGTTATGTATATACTTAGACGCGAAATTGCTGAGTACAAGGTCTGGGTGTGATCAGCTCTAGTACACACTCTCAAACAGCCTTCCAAAGCAGTAACAATTTGCACTCTGGTCCACAGACTATGAGAGGTCTGACTTCTCTACATTGTCGACTTCTTTCACTCTAGCCATTTTGGAGGGTATGTCGAGGCATCTGCTTTATGATATTAATCTGCATTTCCCTAGTGACAAATGCAGTTGAATACCTTTTCATATGTTTATTTTCTGTTTGGATATCTTCTCTCGTGAAGTATCTATTTTGACATTTGCCCATTTTTCTATTGAGTTCTCTTCCTTTTTCTTAGTGATTTGAAGGAGTGCTTTAGAGATTCCAGATGGTAAGAGACCTTTTACAGATATATGTATTGAAACTCTCTTCTACGGGTCTATGGTTTATCTTTTCGCTCTCAATAGTATTGAAGAACTAAAGTTCTTAATTTTAATGTAATCCAATTGATCAATACTTTTTCCCTTTGGTTATGGCTTTTTTGTGTCTTGAGAAATCTTTGCCTGAGGCGGTTCTTGTGGAGGGAGCTAGTGCAAGACTGGGAAATTGTTATGCACTCTGTTGCCTGGATAGCCAACCGTACAGTCAGGATACCTAAGGGTGTCCCCAAGAAACCAAAGGGCAAGATGCCTATTCATGCCTTTCTTTGTGAAGACATGCTGGGAGGGACATACACAGAAAAATCCAGAGACCCCGGTGAACTTTGAATTTTCCAAGTGCTCTGGGAAGTGGGCTACAGTGTATGGGAAAGAGAAATGTAATCTGATGAAATGGTAAAGGAAATTAAGGCTAGTGACCAGCTAAGGGAGGCAAGAAGAAAGATCACAATATCCCAAATGTTTTCATACCTCATCTGGCTTCTTCCTCTTCTACTTAGACCTCTGTCCAAGATCAAATCCATACACCTACACATTGTCATTGAAGATGTGGCCAAAAAAGCTGGTAATATGTTATGGTTCGCAGAATTCCTAAAGTGCCTCCATAAAGATATTCCACCTTAATCCCTGGAACCTACAGGTGTGATGAGACATCACTCAGTCCTATGATTGTGTTCTATGGCAGAGCTGGCCTTAAAACAGGAGATTATCTGGATGGACATGATTTAACTAATAAAACCTTTCTAAGCAGAGAGCTTCCTCCAGCTGGTGGAAGAGGAAGTCAGAGATTTGAGAAATAAAGGGGATTTGACTTGAAAATGCTGAAGGCCACATGAAAGGAATTCCAAAAACCTTAAAGAGGTGAAAGAGGGCCCTGGCCAGTTGCCATCAAGGAAACAGGGTCTTCAGTCCTACAACCACAAGGAACTGATTCTGTCAACCACTTGAATGAGCCTGGAAGTGATGCCTACTCAGAGCTTGCAGATGAAGCTCCAGCTTGGCTGATAACTTGATTTCAGCCCTGTGATTCCCTGAGCAGGGAACTCAGTCATAACATTCTGGACTTCAGACCTACACGACTGTGAGCTAATAAATGGGTGCTGGTTTAAGCTGCAAAATTTATAGTAATTTGTGACACAGCGATAGAAAAATAAAGTCTGTGGAATCATTTGAGTGATAGTGAGAAGCCACCTTATAATGAGGCAACAAAGCTGAAGATGAATGAGAGTGATGTTGCCAATTATAATCTAAAGGAAAACGGGATAAAGGGACCATCTGACATTCCCAGGAAAAAGAGTGGAGGAGGAAGATGAAGAGTATGAGAAAGGGATAAAGAGGATGAGGAGGAGAAAAATTAATAAAACCATGTATCTGCCTCCATGTGAATACACGTAGGACAAATGCAGCAAGTGACCCACCTTGTATTTGAGAAGGTGTCTGTTGCTTTCACTGAGTTTGAGTCCATAACCGGAAATGGTCACATTGTCGTTTTTGAAGTGCTCTAGAAATTGCAAGTGGTTTCCATGAAGGGCTTATGGGTGTCACCAGCACCCAGAAAAATCTATCAAAGTTGTTTGTATTTCTAAATATGTTGGGGGTGCCTGGGTGGCTCAGTCAGTTAAGCAAACAGCTCTTGATTTCAGCTCAGGTCATGATCTCAGGGTCGTGAGATCGAGCCCCAAGTAGGGCTCTGTGCTGAGTTTGGAGCCTGCTTAAGATTCTCTCTCTCCTCTCCCTCAGTCCTTCCTCCCCTTGTGTGCACCAGTGTGTGCGCTCTCTCGCTCTCTCTTAAAATAAATAAATAGGGGTGCCTGGGTGGTTCAGTTGGTTAAATATCTGACTCTTGATCTCAGCTGAGGTCATGATCTCAGGGTCGTGGGATGGAGCCCCACGTGGGGCTCCACGCTCAGTGGCAAGTCTGTTTCTCCTTCTGCCCCTCACCTACTTGTGCTCTCTCTCTCAAAAAAATCTTTTGTTAAAAAACTAACTAAATAAATATTTTTAAAATAAAAAGACTCTCATTTGTCGTCCTCATTCCATGACCTTGAGATTTGTGTGAGCGGGCAGTTAAAATGTTCCTGGAATTATAAAAAACTTGTCATTTATTTGTAGGGTAGTGTTATCCATTAGAAATCCTGTTATCAACTGTATAATAGCTATAGTTCGCAAAAAGAGCACAACCAAGTAGACAACGTCTTGTGGTCCCTGGTTCGCACTGTAGTGTTGTGGGAGGTTGCACCTTCTGTAGGGGGTTCAGGATGAGGCCAAACCTGTTGATGCAGCTTCAGGCTGCCTTGTTTTTCTACACAGTGACATAACACTCGCTGACATTCTTAGCCGTAGAAAAGGGATACCAGCTGGCATGAGAAGTGTTCTGGTTCTTTTTGGTTAAATCCGGTAATTTGAAAACAAACTGTAAAACTCTTCATTGTCAGAAAAGTGAATAGCCACCACTTCCATGAAAGTACAGAAGGCTTCTGACCTTAAAACACACAATTTGCAACATTCTGGTTTGTTTGTTTTTTGTTTTGGGGGGGATTTTTTGGGTTTTTTTGGTATACTTAGAATGCCAATACTTTCCTTTCATGTAAATGTTTTCTTTGAAGCATAACATAATACAGAAGAGTGCATGTAGAGCCAGCATGGAGCTCTATGACTTTTCATAAACGGAACACACCTGGGTGATGACCAGCCAGGAAAAGCGCCCCCTCCCTTCATTCATGCCCCCCTCAAGTTACAGCTGCCCCTGCTCCCCAAGATAACCTCACTCCTCACTCTTAATATAAAAGGTTTTGATTTCTTTCAGAATGCTGAGACGTTTCTGAAGCAAAATGGGAATATTATATCTTTGAAGTGGGGGAAAATTTTTTTTTTTACCTCAAGGTCATGAAGATCTTTTCCTGTTTCCTTTGAGAAGTTTCATTGTCTTACCTTGTGCATGTTGGTCTCGATCCATCCCAATTCAATTCCCGGTACAGTGTGGGGCCGGATACGAGGCCAACCTCCACCAGGCTGAGAGCCCTGCGTCTCCCCTGGCCCCGCCCCTCGGCCGCTCCCGAACTCCGAGTCTCGTCTCGAGTCTCGTCTCGCGAGACTGTGGAAACTTCCAAGACGGTCTTCAGAGGTTGGCTCCTTCTGTCCTTTAGCCTCTTTCTGCTCCTCCTGTGCCACTGTTTGAGGAAATGTCCCGAAGGGAAATCCAGCTTCGTGTTTGTTTGCCACCCCCCTTCTTCCTGTATCTTTTAGAAATTCTTGGTTTCTGTGTCCCCAGATTCTCGGCTTCTGCCAGGACCCAGAATGGAGGAATGTCCTCTGGGTAGGGGCTGTGGGATCCGCTGTCCTCTTCGGGGGCCTCCCGCTCCAGTCTCGCATCCCCAGCAGCTCTCCGTGGCCTTCAAACAGATGATCTCCACAGTTAAGGTGACCTTTCGTTTTGCTGGACAGAAGTACTGGTCAGCTGCGAGTTATTCCGTATCACTTGCAACAACAGATATACTTTTCATTGTAATTGTGATAAAGTTGTGAAGGAAAACAAGCCTACACGGGGCACTATGTTAAGAGGGAATATTAGGAGTCTATGATTTAAAAAATTCGGTCTTCTTTTTTTTTAATTGAGATATAACTGACATATAATATGGTATAAGTTTAAGGTGTACAATGTGTTGATTTGATATATTTATATATTACAATATGATTACCATGGTAGCATTAGCTAACGCCTCCATCACATCACATAATTATCATTTTTGTGGTGAGAACATTTAAGATCTAGTCTCTTAGCAACTTTCAAGTATATAGTACAGTACTGTTGACTATAATCACCATACATCTCAATCACTTCACATCTCAATTCCCCCACACCTCAGCCCCTGATAACCACCATTCTACTCTCTGTTTCTATGAGTCTCTTTTTTCTTTAGATTCTACATTTAAGTAATAGTATACAATATTTGTGTTTCTCTGACTTACCTAACATAGTGCCCTCAAGGTCCATCCAAATTGTCACAAATGGCAGGAGATATATCTATATCTATGTATCAATATCTGTATCTGTATCTAGATAGATATAGATATTCTCTTGTCCTCTTTATCCATTTATCCAGCGATGGGCACTGTTGTTTGTCCAGCTTGTTTTTATATCTTCCAGATATCTCTTCTATGTCCTGTCCAGGTTGTTTCCATACCTTCCAGATATTTCTTCTATGTCCTGTTTTCATTTCCTTTGGATATATACCCAGGTGTAGAATTGTTAGATCATAATTTTAAGTTTCTGAGGAACCTCCATGCTGTTTTTCCATGGTGGCTCAATGAATTTACATTCCCAATAGCAGTGCATCAGGGTTCCCCTTTCTCCATATCCTCGCCAACACTTGTTTTTTCTTGTCTTCTTCATGATCGTCATTCTGACAGTTGGGAGGTAATATCCCACTGTGATTTTGATTTGCATTTCCCTGATTATTAGTAATGTTGAGCATCTTTTCATGTACCTGTTGGCCATTCCATAGGTTGCCTTTTAATTTCGTTGATGGTTTCCCATGCTGTGTAGAGCTTTTTAGTTTGATCACTGTCTTCTGTAGAACCTGCTATAATTTCTCATAAGCACACCTGAGCCTTGAGCACATCAACAGTGCATTAGCAGAAGTCAGCAGCTTAACATCTAATCCCACTTTCCCCATCAGTCCTTCACTTGGAACAAATAATTTAGCTTCTCAAGGTCCCAATTTCCCTGATCCTAGCATTTCTTCTTCACCTTAAGAGCAGGATCCTATCTTTTAAGTGCTTTAAACCCTTGGAACAAAAGGCAGTCTCTCACTGACTTGGGACATTTGAAAAGAGGTGCCACAGAAATTCTCTTCACTTATTTAAAATGGTGTGTGTATGACTGAAATCAAGACCGTAGTTTTGTTTGTTTGTTTTTTAAAGGTGAGTGGAAGAAAAAGAAACTCCCGTAAGGCTACATGCCACCCAAAAGCTACTAAGACACAATCCCTAAAGAAAGGATATCTAAGGCAAATGTCACTTTGTCTTCACACAATTTCTTCTATAGTTGCTTCCAAGTCCACCCCAGCAGCTGGAATATGAACACAGATTTATAGAGGAACTCATTTAGATTTATAGAAGAACTCGTTTGTAGGAATTGCAATTAAAAGCCATGCGTTAATATTACCATATGATAAAGGCTGAGCTCATCTTGATAATGTCCTGGGAGGAATGGAGTTCAGGGTACTTTTTTCTGTTTCATGCTTAAATTTGCAACTGGCAACGTCTAGTTGTCAAGAAAGAAGTTTTCAGAAACAAAGGTGAGGAACGGGTGAGGGCCAAGGCGGGCTGGATAGTCCCCGCTGGGAGTGGGGTGATCCTTAGGTAAAGAGAAGGATGTGCTTGCCTCCTGGCAGCTGGCCTCCAGCTGATGAAACTCTGTAATAGTGTAGGACAGGCAGGGACCTCAGCAAATCTAAGTGATCACCCCTTTGGGAAAAAATACATACATAATCAATTGAAATGCCCTTCTAAAGTAGGGTCAGAAGAAAATGAATATTGTCCAGACAGGAGCCAACACCCAGAGATAACCTCAGCTAATAGAGGATGTGATGGCTCAGAAGATAAACAAAGTAAAGTGTAGGAGAACTCAAGAAAAACAAATGAAGGGAAATAGGGAGGGAATAAAACACAGGATGAATTGGAAGGAAGTGACTACTTGGGGAGAAGCCAGGGAAAAATATGAAGAAGAAAGAAAGAAAAAGAAAGAAAGAAAGAAGAAAGAAAGAAAGAAAGAAAGAAAGAAAGAAAGAAAGAAAGAAAGAGAAAGAGGGAGGGAGAAAGAAAGAAAGAAAGAAAGAAAGAAAGAAAGAAAGAAAGAAAGAAAAGAAGAAAGAGAGAGAAAGAAAGAAAGAAAGAAAGAAAAAAGGAAAGGAAAGAAAGAAAGAAAGAAAGAAAGAAAGAAAGAAAGAAAGAAAGAAAGAAAGAAAGAGAAAGAAAGAAAGAAAAAAAAAGAAAGAAGAAAGAAAGAAAGGAGCTTACCACTCTGGTGGGGGATGATGACAAGGGGTGGGGGTAGGCTCTGCAGGTGTGGGTGCAGAAGGAATATGGGAAATCTTTGTACCTTATGCTCAGTTTTGCTGCGGAACAAAAACTGCTCTGAAAAAAATTAAGTCTTAAAAAAAAGGGACTTAGAAAAAGCCAAACACACAACACTGTGATTGCTGGGGTGGGGGTGGGGAGGAGTGTTAGCATTCATTAGAAAAGCATCTTTTTGAAAGACTTGGACCTTGACCTCTTTTTCATTTAACATTAGGGAATACCTCTCTTGGGATTTGGGCTCAAGGAAAAAAGAAAACAAAACAGACAGAGCTGTGCGGAACAGAGAAAGGCCACAAAGAGGAGTGGACAAACTACCATAGGAAGTCTCTTAAGAGGGTCCCTCTCTCTCTCTCTCCATCCCTTGATTTCTATCCCCACTCCTGCACATCCTCCCCTTCATTTTTTTGCCATGCTTCTTCATTCTTTCATGAAGCCTTGTGACCACTGGTCACTTCTGATATTTTATACTCCTCATCTAATTGCCATAAGGAATAAATAAAGGAAATAGGATAATAGTACTAAAAACATAAGTGGATAATAATATATATGACTATGTATTACATGTATTGTTATATATGATTTATTGTATAATATGTACCATTATGTATTATATATGTTAATACATATTAATATTGAGAATAAACATATACCATTCTCAAAATCTTCGCTCTCTTACTGTAAGACACAAAGGGGCTGGATTTGAGTTTTATCTTGGCACTTGAAGGGTCGTAGTATTTTTAAAGACATTCTGACTCTTGGTGGATCTCGGAATACCCATTCCTGAACCTGTACAATTTCTGTGTTCTCATTATTTTCAAATACGTATTTCCTATATTATAGTACAATGAAACTGTCAAGCAAGTTATACTCATAAATATAATGATACTTTGTACTTTTAAAGTATCGTACTCCTAGAGCCAGAATTTCCCAAGCTTCCTTGCAAGCCAGACAAGTACTCTGTACTTGCAATTTTATAGCAGAGAAAACTGAAATATAGAGAACTTAAAAGCTTGAGCCAGTGCCTTACAGCAAGTCGGAAATAAAACTGGAATTTAAGAGAAATAAGTTACACTCAACATTGGATTTCCTGTACAGAGAAACATGAAATAAGAAAGAAAAATTATAAATTAGGGATGTGAATGTATTTTAATCAAAGTTCTATATATTTACCAATTTAAAGGTTATATTTCATAAGTAATGCTGTTTAAGAGTAGTACTAATAAAGAATAATGTGGTTTTGTTTTAATAATTTGCTTCTTGATCGCTAATTAAAATTTGTCATAAAAACAAATTTTCATGCTTTTTGTGCAAGAGCAGAAAAAATGAAGTGAGCTTAAAAACAATTATTACATTTGTTTCATTCAGGTGTGGATTTATGCTGGCAAATTCCATACTAGTTATCATTTACCTTTTGGGGAATTGAGAGATCAGTTAAGATGATGTCTGTGATTTTCAAGAGTCCTTTGAGCTGCTGGTAGAGGTAAAGCTGCATGCTGTAGGTTAAAAGAGCCTTTGTTCAGCAGTCAATCATAGGGCATTTGTTTCAAATTCCTAGATCTTACAGTAAGGCAAACTGAAGCATGAGATTGCTAGGCTGACTAGCATTCCAATCCAGAAACTAATGGCAGAACTAGTCTGAAGCTATTATGGGAGCGCAGGGTAGGGCGGGCAGGGATGGTGAGTAGGGATTTGGAATATGGAATCTGGTCTGGCGTTTGCCCTGAGGTTGTGTCTGACCCACAGATGTGAAAACAACAGGTGGGGGCAGTGTGTCAGTGCCCCGCCCGTCACCTTCCAGCTTTCACTAGAGAATTGTCCAACTACACCCACGAAATTCTGCACCTCTTTGTAATGCGGGACTCCTAGCACTAGGCTGTGTTGATTTTGTGGAAAGGAAATCAGATTTGAGGTCAGATGACCCACATTTAGATCCTGTACGGGCTGAGTGGCTTTGAAGGAGTCACTTGACCTTTTTGGATTCCAGTTTGTCTTCTACGCAAGAGGGATAACAGCATCTCACAGAATGGCTGCTCTGTGTCACACTGTTGCTTTCTGGTTCTGCCTCCCTTTTGCCTCTAGCACTTAACTCCTGAGAGATCTTTTTAACAAGATATAAAATATATGCCATCATTGGGGCTAGCTCATGTCATAGGCCCCTTGCTCAGAAAGGTCCTATGCTAAGTTTAATGCTCTGCTGTTGTCTTCAGATTCTTAATTTTCAAACAACTGGGCTTGCACCATTTTGCGCTCAGCACTACAAATGATGCGGTCAAGGCTGCCTGTTATGTTTTTCTAACTTATAAAAAAAGTCTGATTTTTAAGTTTCTTGGAATTTGCTTCATTCCTGATCATCTGCTTTGAGAATCCCTATGTAGCACATACTTATAAATTACTATTTTTGATTAAAATAGTTTGTATCCAATATATGATTTGTGTGTGTGTGTGTGTGTGTGTGTGTGTGGTCAAGCAAAATGCAAAATTCTGACCCAATGATTAATTCTCTCTAGACTATCTAGATGGTGAATTTCTGGAGGAAGTGTTTTATATTTTTGCCCTAGCACCTGGCACATTGAGAATACTCAATAGAAGTTAGTGGAATGTATGAATATCACACATACTGTATCAGTCCATTGTGAGAGACATTGTCGTTGGGTGACAAAAGCATCCTCAGAGGGTAAGTTATGGTTTTATTTTCTTTATTGTGGCTTTTAGTGGCTAAGGGTATTTGACTTTCAAAATACCAGTTGCTATAGCTTTCTTCAAGTACTTTTCATGTATCCCATTAAAGCCTTTGACTGTCTAGAAAAAAAAAAGCAAGTATACTTAATGTTTTATTCCCAATTATAATACAGTCGAACCTGATATTTGTTAAGGGAAGTCGGGTTTTTGTTGGGTATGTCATATGGTAATGAAAATCAGTCAAATAATTTTAAAGTAACAAAGATGGCTTACCTCATGGGTTTCAGGTATACATTTGGGAGAGGTGGGCACTTCTGCAGGGGGAGAGAATTAGTAGCAAATAAGAATGGAGAGTTTGTATTATTACCTGTTACTACATAAAAATTTGCTCTGAAATCACATCAGCCAAAGACAACATTTATTTTTTTACACAGTTTCTGAGTCAGGAATCTAGGAACAATTTAAGCAAGTTGTCCTGGCCCAGGGTCTCCCATGACGCTGCGGTCATCTGAGGGCTTGACCGGGGCTGGAGGATCTGCTTCCAAGAAGGCTCACTCGAGGCTCTTGGCCAGAGGCTTCAGTTCCTCCTTCTGTGTACCTCTCTGCTGGGCTGCTTGAGTGTGCTTCACACAAGGCCTCTGACTTCCACCTAAGCAAGCGACCCAAGAAGAAGCAAGACAGAGGCCACAACGACTTTTATAATCTAGCCTCCAGAGTGATAATACTATTACGCCTCCTGTGTTCTGTTGGTTACACAAATGGTCTTATAGCAGTCTGTTTGGACGCCTATAACACACTACCACAGACTGGGTGGCTTACACACAATAGAAATTTACTTCTCAGAGCTCTGGAGGCTGGGAAGTCCAAGATCAAGTTGTTAGCATGGTCTCATTCTGGTGACGGTTCTCTTTGGGCTTCACAGCCAGCGCCTACTCACTGTGTTCTCACGTGGTGAGAGGGGTGAAAAATCTCTGTGGGGTCCTTTTTATAAGAATACTGACCTCATTCATGAGGGTTCCATCCTCCCAAACTAAGCACCTCCCAAAGGCCTACCTCCTAACACTCTCACATTGGCATGAAGATTTCAACATATACATTTGGGGAGGGGGAGGGCAAAAACATTCAAACCATAGCCCCGACCAGCCCTAATACAGTGTGAGAGGGGACAGTGAGGGGGTGTGAATGTCAGAGGTGGGAATCTCTGGGGGCTATCTTGGGGCTGGCTGCCATGGAGCTGGTGGGTGAGCATTAGCCTTTTCCTTGAGTTCCACCTGAATTCAGCTTCAAAGGAGGGGCAATTCACAAAGTTTGGCTTCTTAGAAGTCTGGGAAACCAGACTCAGGTTTGTTTACAAGTCCAGTTAATACATTTTTATTAGATCCTGAATCAGGGGCTGCATTGTAGAATCCTGGAAGAACAAGCATCCATGAAATGATGCTATTTGAAGTGGCCCCACTTACTACATTCTCTGTGCTGTGTTAAGTACCACTGGGTTGGGGGCACAGGTTCCCTTAGAGAAGGATAAGCAGAAAACAATATGGTGTGATATATAATCAAGCAATGGAAAATGCAATTCAGGCTAAGTGCTATTAGAATTTAGGGCTCCCTGCTGGTTTGCAGGAATGCAAAGCTTCCTGAAGGTACAGGTTTGTTGAGAACTGAATAAAGGATGACAAGGAGAAGTGAAGGGGCTGGCGGATAGGAGGGCTGCCCTGAGCAGTGCCAGGAAGGGGCAAGAGGATCATTCAGAAGTTGCAGAGGCTTGAGTGAGGCTGGCTTATACCCACGGGGGCAGGCCAGAGGGTCCTACTCTCCTCTTATATCAGGAAGATGGAAGGAAGCAGAAGTATGAGCAGAGGGGAGGCCAAACCCATGGACACTTATCAGATACCTACCATGTGCAATGCGCTTTCCATGTGATTTCATTTAACTTCCAAATGACTGGGAGAAATGACTTCTTTACATAAATGGATTTTGAACCCAGGGTTTTCTGCATTCAAAGCACACATTATTTTCACAAGACACTCACCATTTCTATAGGGATGGATCAGCGAAGACCTAAAAAAACCAGACTGGACTCGCTGGTGACTCCAAGTCAGAAGAGGGAAGGAAGATGCTTTGTAATGGACACTTAGCCATGGGGTAAACTTCCTCCTTTCTGCCCACAATCCTAGAAGGCAGACTTTAAGGCACAGCTGTCCGCAGTCTCCACCCTGCCTCCCATTGTTGAGACACACCCATTCTGGACTAGGTCCAAAGTGTGCCCCATGGAGAAAGAGGGGAGAAGGATTTGCTTTACATCCATTTCAAAATGGGGGCACTTGCTTTAAACCACATGAAGTTTAAAAGGCAGTTTCTCATATGGAGACAAGAATGGCCTATTTTTCACTTGGGGATATTTGCAATTTAGGGTAATGTACGTAAGCCCACAGTCTCACCCATAAATGTAGAAAATGATGCCTACCTCATTAGACATCGTTTTAAAAGAGGTAACATTAAATACTACTATGGTTAGCACATAGTAAATGGTATATAAATTGCAGTTACTTTCTTTAAAGTGAATTATTTTTTCCAATAAATGATTTATCACTCCAACTATGGTCAGCTTTGGCTAAAAATGTCACATATCTGTTCTGTTAGGTAAACGTCTGCTAATGGGAGGAGGGTGCTCACCCCCGAGTGAACACTGTGCATTCTTAGTTACACTGCACATGGTGGGCGGGGGGCAGCTTTAGAGTAGGCAGGTGCCACGAATATTCCCCAGAGTTAGAAAAACACACAGAGAGAACCAGCAGTGGTTAAAAATACTACCATCTTCTGCATAGAGTGATGGCAAGATTGAGGAAAACGGGGACAATGATGGTGTATTGGGGGTAAGGACATGGCAAACCAAAGCGAGGGCAGAGGATTGAATGTACTGACCGATTTCAAGGTCGTTTGTAAAGAATATATGCTGTGCACATTATCATCAGGGTTCCGTCTCAAGTTGTCACTGTGTTCGTGGCAGAGGAAGGGAGAATGGAACACAGGCTTCCTAAAACCCAGCCAAATGCTTTCTCTTGCACCATACCATTTGGGGAACGTGGATGCTAAACCACTCTTCTGACATTTCCTGGTTAGAGGTTAGCTGAAGCACAGTCTGTATGTGTTTCATGCCTGGTGGAAGAAAGTGAATTAATTAAAATCTCCCCATGTTGTTATCCATCAGCTTTCCTACAATTATCATTGTAAGACTTATCAAAGAGATACCAAGACTTTCCTAGTGGAGTGCCAACATGAAGGGAAGAAAGAGACTCCACCCTTAGGAGAAAAGTTCAAGAGGTTAAAGCTTTGGGGGGCAAGGACAGCTCAGCCGGAGAGCTTTGAGGACCTTGCCTTGAAGGATATGGTGTGTGTGTGTGTGTGTGTGTGTGTGTGTGTGTGTGTATGTTGGGGAGTATTCAGTCAACCAAAAGGAATCCTAAATAGCTTTGCTTTTGCTGTGTGTGTGGAATGGAACAGCCTTTTTTTCTGTCTTTCTTCTTTTTTAGAAAAATAGATTGTAAAAATGGCAAAGAAAATTACAAGCTTCCTGAGGAAGAAGGATGGGAAATTAGTGTCAAAATGACTTTGTAATTATGTCTGTGTATTTTAGATATTTTGGCTTAAATAGAAGGTAGCAAAAAGATATATAGTTTCTGTTATGAGGTAGTTTTAGTTTTTTATCAACACAAATGTGTATACTGTATTACAGTATTATAAAAGGTGCGTTCAGATATTATTATTTATTGGACTTAAGAAACAGGACATAAAGGAATATCTTCAGAGATGATTAGGTGAGGTACCTCAGTCACTCTTTGCAGTTGCTCTCCTAGTGTGTGATTACATAGACTAGGAAAAGATAATTTCCTGCAAACTTCTCCTCATCTAGGACTGTTCCTTACACTTCTCATCTGGCAGACAGCTTAGAGGAAAACATTGCGGAAAGAAAGGCCATTGCCCACCGAGTGTAGGAGCGCGCGCAGAGCTCTCTAGCCTACAAGGTTTGTACGTTACACCCTCCAGGACTACAAACTGCTTAAACAAAAAAGTAGGAATGAAAGATGGAGAATTAACCCCTTTGTTTACTCCCTGTAACAAGCCATCAGATAATTAAAATCTCAAAAATCTTTGTCTCCCTGGCACGTTCATTTATCTCAGTATGTAAATCATCCTCTCACCTCTTCACCTCACCCTGCGAGAGCAATTACATCCAAACCTCTCAGATGCGTTTGCTCGCTTCACTGTGCCTTACACTCAGAATAAAGATAAGGCCTGACTGTTCTTTTTTATTTCTTAAACCCAAAGTTGATTATCCTGTAAGTTCAAAACACTTCCAAAATATATAGTCAGAGAATGAAGGTATGTTACATATAGATTAAATGTGAGATCCCAGAGAATTTTAGAGACGTTTTGGAAGTTGAGGAAGTAGAGAAAAGAATGTGTATTTATTCATAGGATTTATGCAGCTTACCTACAAGAAATTTCAAATATTTCCTCTCAAAACAAGAGCATGCGCCTAATACATTCCATCATGAGTTATAAATTTGAGTTTGGGAAGGTAGAAAGTCCTACTTCTACTCTCTAAGTTCCAATCCCAACTTTGGTTCTTGGGAAGATATGTGTCCTTTGAAAATGGTGAGATGCTTCCTGGGGTTCATGAGGAGGAAGATGTGAAGACAGTCAAATCAGATGAGAGTTCCACAGGGCATTGACCTTTATAAGTTCGATTTCTGTTGGCAATCTTGCCTCTTCTTATAGTTGATCATGTCTGATGGCCACAGTCCTGGGGCACACAGGCTTCTCTCTGGTCTGACTGAAGTACTTCCCTGAAGAAAAGAAGATGGAGCAGGTCCCGGAGCATGAACCCCAGCTCGGTAGAATGCTCGTATTCCAAGCATGGCGGATTTGCATTATCATCCCCCAGAAGACGTTTTCTTTGTCTTCAGGGAGACTAGGTTTTCCCTCCCTGTGGCTAGGTATGATCTTGTGTCTAAAATCTAACCAAAGAGATGTTAGCAAAAAGTTTGGGCATCTTCTGAGCACCTTCCCTGAAAGATAACTATCGTGAACCCTTGAATTCTCTACTCCTTTCTCCCTTCTATTTGGGACTGGAAGATGAACCATGTGGACGACCCCCACCCTAGTGATGATGTCAGAGAAGGAAACAAGAGGCATCTGAAGTCTTGAAGACTTTGTGAGCCTACCATAGCCCTATACCTCTTAATTTCATGAATTTTCTGTAACTTGCAGCTAAACTAGGTAAAAGGTAAGATTCAGTTCTTTGTTCATTTTTGCCAGTTTTCAATACACCAGTGACAATACAGAGAGATGAACACCTGATAGGCACATGAGAGAGCGCAGAGTTTTGTTGTAGGCCTATTCCTGGGATTCTGGAAGACTCTCCTGATCCATGTCAGTGGGGAACCTGGGGTCACTCACAAATCTTCCTTAGGGCCAAGCTACTCCTGGTAGCTGTTAAGAATTTATAATGAAGAGTGGCATGTCAGCAACTCCTTAAATGCCTTTTTTTAAGCTAATTAAGGAGAGGTAAAAATCACAGTGGGTTATGGTCTTTGGGATAGTAATTTCTGAGAAGAGAAGAAGTGAACTGAGAATGAAACAACTATTCCAAATGGCAGCTCCTCAAATGGTATCAGGCAACACATGCAAGAGTTCAAGATTCTTTTGTGAGAATTAAAAAATTATTATCCAAAATTTATAAAGAGAGGGAATGGGAAGGGTGTACATGTTGTTTAGATAAACCCAACCACAATTGTTGCAATTATGGCAAAACCACAGTTCATTGTAATGTTTTGCAGCTTATTAGGCCCTAGAACTTCTTTTGTGCTCACAATAGTGTGGTGTTTCAGTAGGCCTTGTTCTTAGTTCTTCTTTTGAGATGTTTACATGTCATTAGAACTCTCAACCACAGTTGACATCTCATCCTCAATTAGGACCCTGCCTTATACTTTGCTTGATCTAACATAGGGGTTGGCAAACTATGGCTCAGAGGCCCAGTTTTAGTCTATGAGCTAAGGATGGTTTTTATATTTCTAAGTGGTTCAAAAAATGAAAAGAAGAATAACATTTTATGACAAGAAAATTACATGAAACTTACATTTTGGTGTCTATAAATAAAGTTTTATATGAACGCAGCCATCCTTGTTCATTTGCATGTTGTCTGTGGCTGTTTTCACACTATCATGGTAGAGTTAAAAGTTGCACCATAACCTGCATAACCTGTAACACCTAAAATATTTAGTATCAGGCCCTTTACAGAGAAAGTTCACGAGCTCAGATCTAGCACAATGTGACATCTTAGTTTTGGAATTCAGAAGTAGAATCATTGAATTCGGGAGTTGAAAGGGTATTTAGGAAGCCTCGCATCAACATCCCTGACACATCCTTAGCCAAGGTCAACAATCTTATTTTTTGTGCAGCTATTCCATTCTTAGGAATAGCTACTTAAAAGGCAATTCTCATGTTCATGTATTTTTCCTACTTCTACGCTCTGAGCTTGGCCAGGTGTTAGCATGTAATAGGTGCTTTGAAATATTCAATTATTCAACAATTACTTAGCACTTTCTATGTGACAGCATTGTTCTAAATACAAGTAATTCATAGAACACTGCAGGGTAGGTACTGTAATTATCTCTACAGAGGAGGATACTGAAGTACAGGAAGGTAAATTAAATTTTCCAAGGACACATAGCTTCCCAAGAGCCAAAGTTGGGATTGGAACTTAGTCGGCCTCTAGAGTCTGGGTTCTCTGCTTCCATTTACTGAAGCATGAATGAGTAAACATTTGATAGCTGCATTCTGTGTGTCAGGCTTTCAATAGGTAAAGCTGGCTACCAAATTCCTAAAAATATATATACAGTTCCTCCAAAAGCTAAAGCCATATAATGCTGCAATATGAGAAACAAGGGAGGATATATTCTTGCTGTATTTTCTGTTTTCACTATGTAATTTTTTCATTTCTAGGTACACCAAAGATAGTTACAGGGTCTGAAAACCATTTAATACAAAGAAACGTTGAAAAATCTAGGGATATTTAACCGGGAGAAGAGACCTCTTGTTAGAAAATGACTGGGGCAGTTCTAGGCCTTACATAACATTCATGAAAGCTAGGAGAAGAAAGAGCATGCTCTCCAGTGCCTCAAGAAGAGCGAAGAGACTTATTTTCTAGGAGCCTCCAGCAAACCCCCTGTGCAAGTCAGGATCCTCCAAGAGCTAACATCAAGGTAGGATTATAAGTGTTGGGCTTTCTTAAGAGAAAATGCACATGTGAAAGGAAATAGGCAGGGAGCTGGGCGGGTGGGAAGAGCAGTCAGTCCGTGATGGAAGTCTCATGTGGAGTGAAAGAAAGAGGGAGAATATGTTTTATACTGTTGGGCAGTCTAAGCAGAGCCTTAGAAGAATCCTTTAGCCAAAGTCAGTTGACAAAGGAGTTTGGGGACTCCCAGAAACCAGTCTAGATTCGTACCATTAGGATCCACTAACTTGGGGATGAATTTCAAAGTGCAGCACCTATGGCCCCTGGTCAATGATGATCCTATAATAGGAAGTGCTTGAGGTACATTCTTTCATTTTTTAAAGATCTTATTTATTTATTTATTTAGTCATTTATTTATTTATTTGAGAGAGAGAGAGAAAGCGCCCATGATGGGGGGACAGAAGGAGAGGAAGAGAGAAAATCTCAAGCAGACTCCCCACTGAGCGCACAGCTCCATGCAGGGCTAGATCTCATGACCCTGAGGTCATAACTTGAGCTGAAATCAAGAGTGAGACGCTCAACTGACTGAGCCCCCAAGGCGCCCCTGAGGTGCATTCTCATGGCTGCTCCATCTCGCCTCACATCTCATTGGTCAGTTATTAAATCTGTCTCTGTGACGGGATTAATGCCCTGATTGGCTGAGGCCTGAATTCTTGAACCAATCACTGACCAGAGGATGGGATTTCCCAAAGGCCCATTAAGTCCACTGTCAAGGTGAGCTTTCCCTCTGCCTATGGGTTATAGGGAGGAAGGGCTCATTCCTAAACAAACATCTGTATATCCTTAGGAAGGGGACAGGGACTCACATCGATGATTGTGCAACTCCACCCCTGATATACGTGATGCCAAAACCTGTTCTCTGTCCGCACCACAACATCTCTTACAATCTATGGTGACCACAGTTTTTAAAAGTTGCGGCGTTTGGGGTGGGAGGTGGGGATCAAAGTCAATGCCACTAACAAATCATTCTGTTATCTATGAAATATGTGTCGCTGTGACTAGTTTTGAATCATCTCATAAATTGTTGATGTGCTGGGCATCTCATCGTAGGAATACAACAATCAGAATAGCTAGTATTTCCAGAGCAATAAGTATGTGCCTGACAGTGTGCTTTATATCCATTCTCACACTCACTGCCCGCAACACCCTATTAGATAAGCATCTTACTACCTCCAGGTTATGTAGGAGGACATTACAGATGGAGGGGGTTAAGGAACTTTCTTGGGAACACAGCAAGTATATCAGTGACTGACTGTCTGATTGTAAAGCTGGAGCGTTTCCTCCTTCTCAAATTCTTACTATGACTATCTCTTTTCCAGCTTTCTTCAACAAAGCTTCTTAAAAATAGGTTTGCTTCTCAGGAGCTATCCTCTTCTAGGTGAGAAGCAGAGAGCTCTGTGTTTGCTCAGGCACTATATTAGTGGCACTCCACCAGCTTTGCTTGAGATGACTGTGGAAGGCTCTCAAGGCTGGCATGATGCCAACTGAGAGGGCAAGTTGCCCTTAATTCGGTCATTGCAGGTAGCCAAATACAATACAGCGCACCGCTTGGGAATTGTACCATTTGGTTGACTTTGTAAAAAGAACTGTTTTGTGTATCCATTTTGGTTGCTCAGCTGTTGCTGATAGGCACCAAGATCGTGTGGAGCTGGCATTTTAGGGAACCAATAAAGACAGACAAGGACCAAAACAACGAGAGCCATGGAGAGAATTTCAATGGTCATCTCAGTGACAAATCATTTGATTACAGTAATCTTTACTGTGGGCGTGCCCTGCTTTAAAGAATACAAATTAACAACACGGATAAATGAAAGGGTGATTATCCACTTGAAAAGGCATAATGAATTTACAGAAGGATTCACTATAAGAGTCCCTTGAACATCAATGAAATGCATTTAGAAGGCAATTCATTATATATAATACTTAATGTTTTTTCAAGAGTATAACCATTGGGTTAAGGGCTATTCACAAACATGTTTTGAAGAAATATATTCAGATAGCTTTAGCAAAATCAAATTTCAACACGTTTTTATGTATCCATACACTCAAGAAATATTCATTAAGGTCTTACTCTGTGCAAGGCACTATACTACACTTTAATACCCGCACTTGGGGGGCCTGGGGGGAGGCTCAGATTCTGCATGCTGTGGCTAAGAAGAATGAGAAATGTCAAAGTGTAAGCCTGTTTGCTCCCGTTTTAGGCTCACTATCCCCGTCCACACCGTATGCTGGTTTTCATTAAAATGTGACATTTATCTTCCCAAAGTGAATTTGTCTTGCTATGATAGGAACAGCAAAATGTCACAATTTACTGCAACAAAAGTAAATACAGGAAAAGATAAATGATAATTTTTAATGAAAACCATAATTTTAAAATAATGTATTTCTTAAGTATACAGTACTCTCATAGGGACAAAGAAATTGTCTTGAGAATTCAAATAAAATAAATTCGAATGTCTGGTGAAGGGAATGTATTGGACAAAGATGCTTGTTGTCAAAACACTGCAAGGGAGACTTATTGCCACATACGTGCTCCTATTACTAGTCATGAAAGGCAGGAATCACAGATCTTTCTTGCCTCGGAAATGAAGATGGTAGCTTTAGACTTTTCGGTGAGACAGGGAAAAGGGTGCTCGGGACAATCAGCCACTTGGTTGAATTGCCCCACTTTTTAATCAGATGTCCACAAAGCCGTCAGTAAAAGGGTCCCTGAGCTGGAGAAGCGCGACTCCTTGAGGCTGGACAGACTGTTGGGAACCACGCGTTGCAGACCACGGGAGACACAGCAGAGCTCTTCCCTCTTTTCTTCCCTCGAGGAAAGAAAAATATTGAGCTCACCTAATTTAAAAATTGACTAAGGGTAACTTAAACAGTCACTTCGTAGCTGTAGCAAATTTAGAAAGTATTCTGGAAGGGCGCCTGAGCGGCTCAGTGGGTTAAATGTCTGCCTTTGGCTCAGGTCACGATCCCAGGGTCCTGGGGTGGGGGCCCGCCCCCCACGGGCTCCCTGCTCGGCGGGGAGTCTGCTTCTCCCTCTGCCCTCCCTCCACCGCGCGTGCGTGCACTCCCTCACTCTCAAACAAACACATAAATAAAATCTTTAAAAAAATGAAGTGTTCTGGAGGTCCCGGGACCTGCTTTTCATTCTTACTCTGACACCTCCTCTCATCTGAAGAACGAGAGGACTGGAGTAAAACATCACAGAGATCCTCTTCCTCTTTAAGACGGTGTGGTTCCACAGATGAGAAGTTCTCTCTACAGCGTGTTCTGCTGGAACGAGAGGGGCTACGTTAGGAAAGGATTTCATCCGCAGATGGGGGAGAAATAAATAAACTTACATAGAAAGAACTGGAGAAACAGGGAAATAAGGAGAGGTCTTCGGTGGGTGGATAGTAAGAGGATTCCCAGTCAAAACTGCTGTGGCTTCTCCATCCCCTGGGGCTGTGGAAGGAGCCCCAGTGACACAGTCGTGAGCTGACTGTCCTGGCGGCTTTAATACGTGCTTCTGCCGGAGACAGTCATACCAACTCACCGCTAGGTGAACCGATTTTCTGGTTATCTGTGGGGACGAGATAAAATCAAGTCTCATGTTACAGTTTCTCTTCCACTGATCTTTAAGATGCACCTTTTGAACAAAGGACCAGCAATTAGTATACGTAGAGCTTGAAAGCCGATTCAGAACCAGGGTAGAGATAAGAATCAGGAACAAACCGTAGCCACCACCTTAAGCGGTGACTGGCTTAAGTAAAGGTGACTGGCTTTTGTTTTTCAACATATTTTTTTTTCAATATGCTTAACATGTTCAGAAAAGGAAAAGAGGAGCCTGGCTTTTAACTAAAAACGTAACTTTTAATTCTCCGTTAGTTTACACAGATTAGGATAGATTTACTTACTGGTGTTGGTTTTTCTTATTTTGACTTGAGTCACGAAGGGGATCAAATAGAAAAAAATTTTTTCTACTTTGACACTGAATATTGCAGCTTGAATTAGTGCTTTTTAAAGGCCCTACGGCGTGCCAGAGTCTTTCATATGATCTGGCATTTGCAAAAACTGTGAGATTGGCCCAGTATCCCTCATGCTGGGTGTGACGGTGACAACTCCGAGGTGTACGTGAGCCTCGAGTTCGCGCAGCGGGCGGACCCTGGACTCCTCGCTTGAAGTTAGCTGTGTGTAGAGCTGCCACTCAGCTCCCGGACTTACCTGGGAGGAGCTTGGCTGTAAAAGGGAAAGATCCTTGGCTCAGCTGCAGGTCGAGACTCCAGCAAAGGCCTAAAAAGGTACTTGCCCGGCCCTCCCTGAGCCATCGGTGCGTATGGGGACCCGTGCGTGCGGGGCAGTAATGCGCACCATAGCTTACCGGCCGAAGAAATGATGGCGCATGCACAGTATTTTCCAAAAGAATGACTCTTCCTAAACATGAGAAGCCAAAAGGCTAATATTCTGAATTGGTTTTTTTGTCTTACTTTCTGGAAATGAATTTTGATCTGACTAGTCAGATTGGTCCTATAACTTAGGTAAACTTTTCAAACGTTTCCAATTTATTTTTGAGGACTGTCATACAATGGTGAATGACCAAGAGCTTGGACCCACAGACGTGGCGAAAAGCAGACTTTCTACGGGGATGAAATTGCATTTTCTCGTGTAATTTGTCAGAACTACCATAAGCAAAAACTGACACACGAATCAGCAATTTTCTGTTAGTAAGTAAATCTTGAATTGTTTGCTACGCAGGAAAGCCAGTTAAAAACAATTCTTCATATTCTAATAAAGCTTTTCTTTTACATAGGTTACTTTACATGTTATCAAGAAACAGGAGACTCACTTAAAAAAAAATAAATCACAGGCATCCAACAA
Source organism: Ursus americanus (assembly GCF_024610735.1). Classification (NCBI taxonomy): domain Eukaryota; kingdom Metazoa; phylum Chordata; class Mammalia; order Carnivora; family Ursidae; genus Ursus; species Ursus americanus. The sequence goes on along the minus strand of NC_142143.1, from coordinate 47,002,573 downwards.
AGCATTCAGAATTGAACAGAACTAACATTGTAATTTTTCTCAACTATGAGATGTTTCAGACAAGAGTCAGGCTTAAGATAAAGCAGTATCTACAAATAGGTTTTAAAAAAATAAAGTTGTGGGGGGAAAAGAGCTCAATACATTTATAATTGTGAAATAGTGGAAACAAACATCAATCCTGAAGGGATAAGGTAAAAAGCTATGGTCTGTCAGTACCGCGGATGCTATGTGATCACGAACTCTGATGATGGAGACGAATGTCTCTCCCTCCCCCCTTCACCTGTTTCCACACCAGCCCACGTATGCACCATACTCTTATCTGGAAGGGAAAGGAGGACAGAATGAGAAACACAAATGCAGAGCTCTATTTATGGGCATGGGAAAATGTCCAAACATACTGCTGACTGGAAAAGCCAGGTTCTAGAACATTATGGAGAATTCCATCTTCATGTACATATTCATGGAGAGACAGCGCTAAGGATATTCAGCAAAATGTAAATGGTGGCTATCTTCAGAGAGTGGAGTTTCAAGTGATCTCTGCTAGCACATTTGGACATTTCTGTACTGTTTGAATTCTTACAATGAGCATGCATCATATTCACGCTCAGGAAAGAAAGAAAGCGGGGAAACATTTTTTTCAAAAGACTAATAACCGTGAAGGAGCAGTAATCTGCAACTGGCTTTTTAAAAACTTATAAACATTTTTTTTTTCTCAGCAGAATATAAAATTCGACAGAGAGCAACACATTTTTAAAGGCCCCGCAACTTGGTCGTCATGTGCTTAATCAATCCATTTTCTAGCATTTGAGTGGTGTGTATAAATATATGCTCTGAACAGAATTCACCAAGACAGATAAAAAGCGAGATCTGAAGATGTGATTTGGGCCAAACATCTGAAACTTTAGTCTGAAATAATACCAAATGTCTAGCTGTTTTCTATCGTTGACTAGAGGCTTGTAAATAACGCGGTTTTCATTTGTCATGCAGAGACCGTTAGAATTATTGAGATGCAGGCTCGAAAGCAGGGGAGGAAGCAAGGGCATTTGGTTTTACACCTGCCTTCTAGGGGACATCTGTATGCAAGACAAACAGCAGCATCAGTAACATCTCAAACACAAAGGACATCTAGATGTACAGGACCCACCAGATGTATGTTTCAGACACAGCGGCAAATTTCAAATAGCAGCCCCGTTAGCTTATGCTATGTTCCAGGACTAGTTTGGTACTCAAGACTAAGATTTATTAAATCGTTATCATTCACTATCTGTATTCAGAAATGTGGCGTGTCAGCGTTTAGTATCAGCGCAGCAGAGAACGGAGTAAGAGAGAACTAGATTTGGGGTGCAGCAGGAATGGCTCCCCTCCCTGCAGGCTTGTGCTTCTCTGCAGTGAAGGAGAGGCATTAGAAGGCCAGACCACGTGCACACAGGGAGGGATTAGCATTCGGTAAACAGCAGCGACTGCAGCGGCTCAGCGCTGAGAGTCTGCAGCGTGAGTGTGCCCAGCGTCCTTAAAAGTCCTGCAAGCTGTTAGTTACCCTAATGGATGAGAATCGAGGATAATATCAAGGAACAGAAACTGTTCCGTTTGATTAGTTCGAGTGGATGTCATCTTCAAAATGGACTAATCTGATAATGGCCAGCTTTTCTAAGGGAAGAAAGAAAGTAAGGTTAATGTTATGTAAACAGAGACATTATTATTTTCACCTCTTGTGAAAGAGGTAAGACACGAGGGAGGTAAGACACGAGGGAAGCAGCCTCTTCTGTCTGCGGATAATTGCGCGCCGGGCTGACAGCTGGGCCAGCCCTGAGAGTGAGCCTCCGCCAGGCCGCCCCTCCCTGGGGATTGTGATCGCCGCTCACACTTCGGCTTCGCAGCCCTTCTGCCAGCCGCTTCACGTGGAGTAGGTGGTCCCATCTTCACCGCCACCCTGCGGAGTAAGGAAGGGCTATCATCACTGTCATTTTACCCAGGTGAAAATGGAAGCTTAGGAAAAGTTAGGTAACTTCTCAAGGTCGCACAGCATGGAAGTGGGGCTGCATCTGGACTGAGAGAGGCTGATGCCCCCCCTGCTCCCCATCCCCCCAGTTCACCCTTCGCTTGCTTCCCGGGGCCTGTGAGTGAAGAAACCCGCCAGCACCCTTGTCCTCAGTCCCAAATCAGCTTTCTCCCTGGGAAATTGGAAATTTAAAAAGATTTTATGGGGTGCCCGGGTGCTCAGTTGATTGAGTGTCCAACTCTTGGTTTCAGCTCAGGTCATGATCTCAGGGTGGTGAGATGGAGCCCTGGCATTGGGCTCCCTACTCAGCAGGGAGTCTGCTTGAGATTCTCTGCCTCTCCCTCTGCCCCTCCCCTCCACCCCCCCCGCACCCCCCCCCCCCCGCATGCAACACAGGCTCTCTCTCTCTCAAATAAAAAAATAACTCTTTGTAAAAATTTATGCCTTGGAAATGCTTTCCATCAAGCCGCGTCAAGACCATTTTTATGCTGTTACCTTTGAAATGCCCTCTCTCTGCCTGCCTTCCCCCCACCATCTCCAGCCTGTCAATAGTTCTTAAAATGGGTCTATAGAAGAGTTAAATACATATCTAATTAGAAAGCAAGAGGGCAAGGTGGGCCTGGAAGTGCACAGAACTAAAATTTGGGTGTTGAACTGTCTGGTAGTGTTCTTCCTTACTCTGTCTAGTGACTTGAATAATGGTCAGCAGACGTTAAATGTTCCTGGAGATTTGAATCACTATTAGAGCTCACCTTCTCCTTAGTTCTTTTTTAAAATGAGACCAAAGCTTACTCAAGGTGGTAAATTAACAGTAATGCGTTTTTAGCATTCAGAGCGGGCAGGCTTTGTTACCCCAGTAACCTAGAGCAAGGCTGCTGGGAGTGTGTATCTGTATCCAATTTGCTTGCTCCTATTTCCCCCTTAGAGGGAAAATCAGGTGTTTTGTCTATAGACATTCTACTCTCAACTCTTTCTATTTTTAAATAAAGGATTTAATTATTCACTTTCGTTCTTTGAAAGATGACTTCACCTTGAAATGTTAAATCGACCACTTTTATTACTATCGGTTATGTATTGGGAATAGGATATTACAGTATTCATTAAGGGTAACAATAATAAACATCGGAAATACTAGAATTTGTAGAAAAAAGTTCAGAGGTCCTCAAGACATCTTCAAAGTGGTCACAATCCTCTTAATGAATTAATAATTGAAATCCATGCTAGATCATTGAGACTTTAGATAAATCCTTGCAAAAAATGTGACTACTGAACATGGTACAACTGTTTTCAAAGATAATAGAGATTTAATGACATAGTATTGAGCAACAGAACTCTTGAAATTTGCATGTGTGGTTACCAAATTAGACCTAGAATTTGCTGAAAAACTTATAGCTTGAACGGATAAACACAATTGTGATTTTTGTTATTAAAACGGAAAAGGTGCCTAAAACATCTTCGCACAACTGAAGAGATCTTCCTTTATCTTACTCAGCTTCTGTAATGAAACTTGTATTACCACACTGTATCTTATCTAGATTCTTACTCAAAATATCAGCCAAATCATGTATTATCAGTGCTTCTCACTATTTAATCAGCTTCAAAATCTAACCATTCTATTAAGTACAGATGAATCCAAAGGCTGAGAATCACCAATACATCCGCGTAAAATAATCCTGGGAGATAATGAGCGAGGGGAGATTTCTCTTAGGAAGAAGGAAGTATTGAATTCGTGAGCTGGATCCATAGCTCTATTGATAAGCTTAAAGGCTGCCTGGTTCTCCACGCTTATATTAGAAGTCCCTCAAATAAGTGACAGATTTTTGTGAGCATAAAATATTCTGGGCAAGGCGATATACTACGCATATTGCAATGTACACACGCCCTAATTTTAAGAATTCAGGAGATTAGAAATATGTATGTAAATATTATTAAAACTCTATGGTAAGTGTGAAATGCCGGTGGGAGTCACAGGTGCTGAAGAATTCGGAGAGAGAGTTTGCTTCCGGTTAGAGTAATGGGGGAGGGGACGCTTCATGGAAGAAGTAAGGTCCAATTTGCACTTGAAAGGGTGCTGTGGTGGGCAACACTGGTTGCCTAACCAGCATCCATTCACCCATTTCACATTTCTCAGAAACCTCCCCGCCATAGCACATATGTATCGGGGCAAGCAAATTCCATCTTAAGCTCCAAGGGAGATTTCGGATTCATCTCATGCTAAACCATGATGGTAACCTCACCCTCTCTTCCTTCCCCTCCCGCATGATTTGTTCAGGGAATTAGGCTTGAGCCAACCAGTGGAAGGCATTTCCGCAGCAGTTAATACTGGTCTAGGGGTAAGCATGTGAGCTACGTGGGTCCGATCAGTCTAGAAGGCAGGGCTTCTGTTACATCATTTGGAATACGATTTTTACTCTCTCCCGCTACACAGGAAAAGGATGTTGGTTGCCCTGGTTGCTTCTAGCAGTCGTTTTGAGATCATGAGAGACCCTGGCATGAAGACAAGGCTGGCACATGGAGGAAGGAGAAGGCTGGAGAATAAGGGACATCTGGAACGGGAGCCCTATTTGTACTATGCCCACAGCTCCGTCTGCCTCTAGCTCTCTTACTATGTGAGACAGTACCTTTCTTCAATGTGTAAGCCAGTTAGAGGCAGGTTTTCTGTAACTTCCAGCCAAAACCATCTAAATTGTTACCAATAGTAGAGTTGGTTCTTTTCCTAGGGTTTATTTCCCTCTTTTCATGACAAAGGAGATAAGTACCAGTTTTTAAGGGGGGAGGCGCTAGGGGAGGATCTCTCATCATCACTTTGCCTTATGGTTTAAACGGGAGAGGCGATCTCTTAGTCCCAAGTAGGACTGGATGCAGTGATTGATTCAGACATGGGCATAGGAGACATGAGGAAAAGCTGCTGTGGCTGCTGAAAAGAAGCTTCTTTCCCATGGGAACTACGGGTGTATCTTTCTCTACTCCCCTGCATGGCAGGGAAGGAGAGGGGGCCTGTGTTCTTTTCCTAGCGCTGCTATCATAAATCACCATAAACTGGGTGGCTTTAAACAACAGAAATTTATTCTCTCACAATTCTACAGGCCAGAAGTCCAAAATCAAGGTGTTGACAGGGCAACGCTCCTTCTGAAGGTTCTAGGGAAGAATCCTTCCTTGCATGTCCCTAGCTCCCGGTGTTTGGCGGCAGTCCCTGGTGTTCCCTGGCTTGTGGCCCCATCCATCCAATCTCTGCTGCCATCTTCACATCTTCACAGAGAGCCTTCTCCCACTTCTCTCTGTGTCCAAATTTCTTCCTTCTTAGAAGGACACCAGTCACTGGAATTAGGATCCCCCTAAACCCAGTAGGACCTCATTTTAACTTGATTATATCTGCAAAGACCGTATTTCCAAACAAGGCCACATTCACAGGTTCCAGATGGACATATGTGACTTTTGGGGAAACACTGTTCAATCCCACGCAGGACCTAGAACTTTTGCGGCCGGTTTTGCCATCCTGAAGGAAGCCAGCCTGAGAATGAAGCCAGCACATGGAGTCATATGGAGTCAAGATAACCTCAAATTAAGTGATATTGGCCTCTGGATAAAACTCTGCCTGAAGTTTGTTTTACTTTGGACATTTAATTTACTTGAGCCAGAAAGTTCCTCTTTTTATGTAAGTCACTTAATCCAGTAAGTACTAATTACGAAAAGACTGATAGAAATTGATAAAACTTTGTTGAGAGGAGGGAGTGGGTCATGCTGGATAATAGGGAATGGCGGAAGAAAAAAACTGAGGTTAAAATAAAAGGAGTGTTGGAGTAAAGTTCTGGCCAAAGGAGAGTCTTTATGAGGGGCACTTGGGTGGCTCAGTCGTTAAGCGTCTGCCTTCAGTGCTCTGGGATCGAGCCCTTCTCCCTCTCCCACTCCCCCTGCTTGTGTTCCCTCTCTCGCTGCCTCTCTCTGTGTCAAATAAATAAACAAAATCTTAAAAAAAAATTAAGGACAGTCTTTATGAGAGGAACGGAGGGACATGAAGTTGTATGGACTGATTAGTGTCTGTTTTTGGAGGTCCGTAAATGTCAAGCTAAACAATTTGAACTTTTTTCTGTAGGCAGATGATATATAAGACGATTTTTGGACATGAAAGTTCAGTTAATTAACATGGTGTTTTAGGTTAATTAACAGTGAAGTGCAGATAATATTGGAAGGGGACAGAACTCAGATCAGAATTTCCTGCCTTGGTGTTTACCGATTTAATCAAGGGTACAGCGATAGTGCTCATTTCTGGACTGGGATTATTCCGCCCCCAGTCTGGACTCATCCCCACCCATTTACCTGATCTGGCCTTCTTCCTGCACCTCGAACAGACCACACTCAATCTGCTTTAGGGCCTTTGCGTTGGCTCTTCCCTCTGCCCCAGATGCTTTTCCTTCCAGATTTTTGCATCGCTGGTTCCTTCTTGTCACTCAGGACTCAGCTCTACTCTTGCCTCTTCAGAGAGGACTTCCTTGACCAGTCGATCCAGAAGAGCCACTTGTCCCCGTCACAATGCCCTATTTTGATTCTCAGGAAACCTAACACCATCTGCTGTATTTTGTTGTTGTTGTTTATTCATTTATTCACTTTCGGAAACCCTCCACCTCCCGCGCTTCAAAGTAAGCTTCATAACAGTAAGGAGCCTGTTGGCTTTTTTCATGGCTGTATCTCCAGTGCCCGGTAGGGGCCCAATAAATACATGTGGTATAAATGATTATTTATTTATTTTATTTATTAGGAATAAATTTGACTGTGAAGTTTAAAAATCACTGAAATCTTGAATCGTTAGTTTTGAGATTAACAAAATTAAATAATGTAGCTAATCAGGAGATAAAATATTTCAAAAATAAATTTTGCTTGAAAAGCAGGCAGGAGTGGAAGAACTGAAATACATAAATATTTTTCTCAATGTTCCAAAAAGGCAAGGTTAATTTTCAAAACAACACTCTCGTGCCTTGGGCATAAAGAAAAGCTCTGGGGAACTTCGAGGGAATATGTGTAAGCTTTTCTGTTTCCATTTTCCCTAGTGGCACTTTCATTTTGAGACTAGAGTTCCGTAACTACCTCTAGGTTTCTAGAGCGATTTATGTTTCTGAAATGATTCCCAATGAGAATCATTCTCTACTTCAGCACTGAGCCCTCTGCTTCTCTAATAAGTAGAAACCTCTGTGTTGTTTGCCTCCACCAAAATGCCTTTGACCTCAGCACGAAGCTCTTCCACTTTAATAATTATCACCCTTTCCTGAAACACGCCTCAGCGCAGGATGAGAAATCTTGGTCCCATGGAATGAAGACCAGACAAGCCTCAGCCGAGTAACGAAGGAGCAACATTCCACGTCGCAAGGAACTTTCTAAGCCAGCCCTTCTCCACTAATCTCCTGGGGAGCTATTAGTTATAATATACCCTTGTGACTTCTTCTCAGACTACAGTGAATGAGCCTTTGGACATTACTGATCCGCTTCTTCTGACTGAATTAGCTGGTGAATTATTTGAAGTTGTCTACCGAGGCCACGTGAGAAAAAGAGCAGTGTTCGCTTGAAGGAACTGGCCAGTCTGGGTAAATCGGCCACTGACTTCAAACGACAAATATAATAACAGCTCAAAAGACAGGCACATCTTAATTTACTGTCAATCGAGGCTGGGAATGAAACTCTAAGGGTGTGATAAATATTAACATTTTTGTAGTAAGTGATAATTCATTGAAATTACTAGGGAATTTGCTGGAATTTGGAAATCTTTGTCACCCAGAAATGTTTGTTTTTTTTTCCCTTCCTCCTCCTCTTCCTCTTCTTTCTTTCCTCTCCGCTCCCCCTCCTCCTTGGTAATAGTTTTATTACTTAACGGCATTTAATCAGGAATGTCTTTTGAATAAGCATCCTTTTAAGGAGGGCCTCTCTTTAAAGTAGGAACCTTAATGAAATTAAGGGAGTAAGAGAACAGTAAAGTGATTTTTATGACTATTTGTATAGTTTATATACAGCACCATGAATTTTCAAATTAGGTAATCTTTTTTTTTCCTGGAGAATATATAGTTCTCTCATAAATAATTTGTAAAAAGAGTAGTGAACCATTTTTTAATTAACCAAGATGCATACTGGAAAACTTAATATAAACTGAGTATGTATACATTTTTTAAAAGATTTTATTTATTCATTTATTTTAGAAAGACAGAGAGAAATGGAGCCCTCGCAAGTTCAGGGGTTGGGAGGTGGGGGGCGGGGAGGGACAGAGGCAGAGGCAGAGGGAGGAAAGAGAGAATCTCAAGCAGACTCCCCACTGAGCACAGAGCTGGACGCAGGGCTCCATCCCAGCACCCTGAAATGGTGACCTGAGCTGAAATCAAGACTCAGCCGCTCAACCAACTGAACCACCCAGGCACCCCAATATGTATAAATTTATCGTAAGGTATGCCTGAATTTAAAATTATCTCAGTAAAATTTGTGCATTTAATTGAGGGGTCACATTGGGAAGCTATTCATTTATTTCAGTGATGATGCCTTTTCTAAGCCATTTTTGGACTGTCTCTTTGGAATTAATTTAAGGACTCATAGCACATTCTTGTGAATATCGTTAGCAGCGGCAGCCTTTCTTCTATTAAAGACTGATGCAAATTTGGGAAATAGTCGAAAGTCTTTTCTTTTTAAATCAGTTTCATAAGGTACACGATCAACTCGTGTCATACTCTTTGGGATTACGAAACAAAGCAATACAAGAAGATAGAATTCCAAAGCAATTTGATTGATTTTCTTGTGTGGTTCAGGGCATCTGAAGGCGCATTTTGTAGCGCAATAAATATTCCTGTTTCTAATTTGATTTCTGTCTAATTTACTTCTACTTTTCAGAGGGAAATGTTTCAGATTCTCAGTAATCGTTTGACTTAATTGCTCTCTTGGAACTTAGAAAGCCCCTCCACCAGTGCAGGACAGAGAGGAGGGCATCTGTACACATTCTGGGGTTCATGTGAAAGGCATCTCACTTCCTATCCCTGCAGAACCCACATTTATGTAACTGCAAGTAGATGAAGAATACAAAATGAGATGGAAACATAGCTGTTAACTCCATGTCCCTGAGATAAAAATCTGTCCTTTAAATACGAATCGCTGAGCGTTCAACAATGAACAGAGACAAATTTATAGGGGACCAAGACAGTTGGTTTGTTGGTGAAACAAAGAAATAGTGGGACATTTGCGGACTGCAGACACAATCCAAAAGAGAGAGAAGACCATACTTGAATGAGGATAGGGACACCTGGTTTTATCAGCACCCTTGATTCATTTATTCAGCAAACATACTGAACATCTCCTAGGTGTCAGGTGCTGTTCTGGGGGCGCGACTCTAGTAGCGAACATACTAGAACATACATTTCCCTTTCCTAACAGAGCTAACATTCTCGTGACAAAGACAGGTGTGTGTGTGTGTGTGTGTGTGTGTGTGTGTGTGTGTCTGTAATAATCTAAATAGTTATAAAGGGTAAGAGGAAAAGTTCAGTGAAGTAGGAGACAGAAATTGATGAGGGCATTCTTTTTTTTGAGAGCTATGAGAAGTGAAGCTGGTATGACACTAGGGACCATATCTGGGGAACAGGCATTCCACGCAGAAACAATAAATACAAAGAGGCTCTGAGTTGGGGGGCTTGGGGACAAACAAGACCAGTGTAGACAGAGTGGGAGAAACAGGCAGGGGCTAGTCTCTGGTGGGAGACAAGGCTGGAGATCACAGCGGACTCAGATCCTATGGGATTTGGGGGCCTTGTAAAGACTTGCAATTTCTCATAGTTTGAAGATGGGGGGCATTGGAAGGATTTCGGCCAGTACAGTGACACAATCCAATTCCATTTTTTAAAACCCCATTCTGTTAACTTTTGGCATTTTTAAGAAATTCTCTGCATAATAATGATACTTGCTAACATTCATTGTTTGCCACATGCCAGGCATTTCACGTCGGTGCTTAAAAATAACAACTGAACTTTCTGTGTCCTACTGTTATGGGTTGAATTGTGTATCCCCCAAAAGATCTGTTGAAGTCCTAAATCTGCCATACCTCAGAGTGGGATTTTATTTGGAAATAGAGGTTACAGAGGTGATCAAGTTAAAATGAGCTCATGAAGTAAGTCCTAATCCAGTAAGACTGGTTTCCTCATGATAAGGGTTATTACGTAAAGAGACACAGGGACAATGCTATGGGAGGGTAGAGCACGGGGGTGATAAATCTAGAAGCCAAGGAATGCCCAAGAGTGTCAGCAAACCACCAGAAGCTAGGAGAGGGGCTAGGAAGAGATTCCCCTTCACAGCCCTCAGAAGAAATCAACCCTGGTGACAGCTTGATTTTGGACTACTAGCCTCCAAGACCTGTGACACAGTAAGTCTGTTCTTTTAAGTCAGTTGTGATACTTTGTTGCGGCAAACCTCTAGGAAATCAATGCAACATCTTACCCCCTGGTCTATTATAGTCAGTCCCACCTATCTTTGCTTTCCCACTTATAGCTTTGTTCTTGCCATCCTAGCTGGGAGTGAATGCCCAAGATTTACACATGGCTGACTCCTTCCTGTTCTTCAGGTCCTGGTTGAACAGTCCCTTCTGATGAAGCCCTCCCTGATCTGCTGACCTAAATTAGCTTTCATTCTGCCCCCCACCTCTGTCTCGAAGGACTCATAACACGTAGCCTTTGAAAACATTTTTTCCATAATCCTTTCTCTATCTGAAAAAGTCTTGTTCATTTCTCTTTTTTTTGCTTGTTTATTGTCTGTCTCCCTCGTCTGCTCTTATTCTGTGCCCCGCCAAGAAAGTTGGGCCAAGGGGCACCTGGTTGGCTCAGTCGGTAGAGCACTCATCTCTTAATCTTGGGGTCATGAGTTTGAGTCCCATGCTGGGTATAGGGATTACTTAAGAAAGAAAAAAAGAAAAAGAAAGAAAGAAAGAAAGAAAGAAAGAAAGAAAGAAAGAAAGAAAGAAAGAAAAAGAGAAAGAAAGAAGAGAGAGAGAAAGAAAGAGAGAAAGAGAGAAAGAAAAGGAAAAAAAAAAGAAGAAAGTAAGGTCAAGAGCAGGAAGCCTGCCTTATTCAACACTGTATCCCCAGTGCCGTTAAAATATCCTGGTACATAGTAGGTGCTCAATAAATGTTAACTGACTAATCCAGATACTAGTTACTCTTTGAGATTGAATTCAAATCGGTTGAGACCTGTATCTCACATCTTGCAGAAATTCCTAGAGTTCTCCTTACATTTTCATGAAATCACACTGGATCTCTCAGATTCTATAAATCTGAAAACTCATTCTAAGGGACACTTGTGGCTTCAGATTTCTGCCTGATTCTGTCTCACCCACACTAATCTGTAGCTGGTAGTTTCTCTCTGCCCTGTACAGACCCAAATTGGGAAGCTTGGCCCTTTCCTTGACTTCCCCCTTAAGGCACTACACTCATGTGGCTTTCCCGGAAGTTTGTAGCAATGGCGGTGGGGGGAGGGGTTACAATCACAGAGAAACAGAAAACCTAACAGCCGATACCAGACATGGAGGACACGTTGTAAAAGGCTTTGGTCTCCTCATCCTTGAGGTTTTGCCTTTGTACCTTTGTCCTGAGACTCCTAAACCCTGCTCAGTTTTCATCCCTACTCTCTCTCCTCCCTTCTCTTCTTTCCTCCAAGTCTTATTTCTTGTGCAGAGAAGTTGGTCCTTTTCCTGATCTTCTCATATGATTCCAATTCTTACCCCCAGTCTCACCCAAGCAGCTTGGGCTATTCTTTTTCAAGGTGGTTCTGTCTCACAGTGTAACTCTGTGCCAGCTGTTACAAGTACTTTTTATTTTATCATGCTTTGGAGGATTATCTCCTTTTAATTGCCACAGTATCGACCCTATGGAATACATCCTATTATTATCTCCATCACAGTTGAAGAAAATGAGAATGGTTAGAAATGTTAAGTAATTTATGAAGGCCAAGCATCAAATGACAGTGCTAATATGTGAACCCAAGTCCCGGGCTTATAAAGTAATAATGCATGTCCTATACACATATATACATATGTGTTATATATGTAAACAGTCAAAGTATGTGCACAATTCATCTCAAGATATAAGTTCAGTTTGTCTCAGTAGTTTTTTCTTCTGTCTGTATGAAATCTTACGTTCAGAGAACACCTTCAGGTGTTTAGGAACCTGGAGAATTGAATGACACACAGTTATTGCCCTGGTGGCTAGACTGAGGGGACCCAGATGGCCATAAAGAACATGGGCTCTGAAGTGGGCATTGGTGGCTCAAATACACACCTGGCCCTGGCATGACTTAGGTATGCAAACGTGGGCAAATCTCTTAACCCTTCTCAGCCTCGGTTTCTGCATCTGTAAAATGGGAGTAATAGCAGTACGTGTCCCATGGCGTTGTTGAGGGGACTAAATAAGACAGGGCATGTGAGGTATGTAAAATATTCCAGAACGTGGATGAAACGGCACCTTGCACGTATAACATGGACAACTTTCACTGGACACTCTGTGGAATAAAAAAGTAAAAAACCTTGTTCAGTGTCAATAATAATATATCTTTAAGAGAAGCAAGCCGAAATCAAATTATGAGAAACATATATTGCAGATGGGCAGGTGGGGTGGAGGATAAACTTTCTTGTGGGCTCCGGCTTTGCGATGTCGTTCAGCAACAGCATATCCCACCTCATGACCCCCGGTCACAGGCCACGTGCCACCTGGGAATGGAAGTCTTATTGAGAAGCTGGTATGTGTTCAGAGTTAGGGACTGAAGTCACCCTTGGTGGAAGATGCTGAATAAAGTATTGGCTGTTTTGGGAGCAAATCCTTGCTTATTGTTCATAGTGTCATAGGCAAGCCTCACTAACGCTTCAGTCTTCACAATATTTATGAAGGGATGGGAGCGAAACTTGTATACGGTCAATCCTTCTTGTGTTAAAAACTCTTCATAAATATCCTCATTATAGGATTATTTTATATTTTACTTCTAAGTATGATATCCTAGACTAGGAACAACTATTTTAAAGTTTGTGCTTCCTGTGAAACCTAAGAGATACTTGGGAAATGATTTGATCAAAAAGAAGTGAGATTTGAGAATTAGAGAATTTGTTAACAAATTCAGGTTTATCCAGAATATAATTGGATTTATGCCCAATTACCAAAAAGTTGCAGTTTTTTAGGTTAATGGGTATGAACATAATAATCCCTAGATTATCTACAAACCTAAAATTAACTATTACTTAAAATCAGGATTTACAAAAATGACTGATGAATGTCCCCTTTTGGTTTTCCTGTGTCCACTGTGGAGAAGGCACCGATAAGCAGTAAAGAGCAGGGCGATGGGAGACTGGAGACCGACCCCTGACCATGGCTGGCAGGGGAGGTTACATTAATTCGGTCAATGGGAAAGCCAGGAACAAGTCCTTTATCAATCAGAAGGATTCAGCTGTTACCGTTACAGTGATTGGTGTCATATTATGTTCGGTGGCTCTTGATTTCTGAGAGCAGACTGAAAAGAATCGGGCTTAAACTCTAGTGGGTGTAAGGTAGGAGAAACCCGAGCAGGGATTTTTTTAAAAATATGAGGGTTGTTTAAACAATACATGAATGAATGTCAGCCTCAGAAAAAGTCAAAGTCTGGGTCTTTCAGGTATGGCTTTGCTGCAGGCTGGGCTGAAGGAGGGAGGCCAGCTTTTCAGGGTACGCTTAAAATCATCCCACTTACCCAGAATCAAGATACATGCCTAACATGCTCAAATATTAAAACAAAGCATCATTTTACATGTTTTATAGAAGAATAAATACTTGGAAGGACTCTTCCAAAACGTGAATCACCAGACTGACGCCGCCACCGAGGAGCCCGTCGGGATCACTTGCACTGGTGCCAGGGAAGTGAGGGAGAACCTCTGGTCCAGAGAAGCACACATGCTGTCCGCATATACTCGGACACTACCGTAAAGCAATATTGTGTGTCATCCCTTAGGATCGCACATTTTCTCCCAAACTCTTACTGTTTCGTTAAGTCGCCAAGTATTTATTTAGCAATGACCATGTGCAAGACTGAGTTAGGAACTGTAGGAAACACAAAGGAATGGGTGATGAAACCCTTTCTATAAGAACTCAGAACTAGTCTGGGGTTTCCCAACCTCACACTATTGACATTTCTTTGTTGGGGGTGGGGGGGTTTTCTGTGCGTTGTGTGATGCTTAGCAGTGTCTCTGGCCTCTACCTACGACCTGCCAGCAGTGCCCTTCCCCATCCCCCAACTGTGACGGTCAAAAATATTTCCTGACACTGCCTCCTAGCCGACGTCACCTGGTCGGCAAAAATCACCTCTGTTTGAGAATCACTGGTCTAGTAAAACCAACATGTATATAAATAACACAAAGATAGTGATGATTGACAAGAAAGCAGTACAGATAAGTGCTATTGGACATTCACAGGAAGTAAAGATGACTTTAAGTTGAAGGCTTCCTGGAGAAGGAAGCATTTATAAGAAAGCCTTGAAGAACTCGGCATCCCAGGAGGAGGGAGAGCAGAAGGAACCAAGGCACAGATGGAGTGGTTAGCTTTGTAGGAAATCACATCAAGACAGGATATCAGGGCAGATGCTGGAAGGTCACTCCGCTCTTATTAAGGAGCATTTGTTCTGTAGTGATGGGCGTACGTCCCTGCGCTTCCGTTCTGCCTGGTGCGGTCCTCTGTGCAGAAACTGTGGGCGGATGTATCGGAGGGAGGACTGGGCTATCGAGAGCTGGATGGTGGGGCTGGCACGGGCAGTGGGCTGTTGAGAGCCTAGAAAACTGTGTCAGAAATAACGGACCTTAGAAAAATCTGAAAGGGAAACTCAACAAGACTTAGGAGTAAAAAAGTAAGAGGAATTGGGGCGCCTGGATGGCATAGCCGGGGGTTGAACATCCAGCTCTTGGTTTCGGCTCTGGTCTGATCTCGGGGTCATGGGATTGAGCCCCGCGTTGGGCTCTGCACTCAGTGAGGAGTCTGCTTGGGTTTCTTGCTCCCTCTCCCTCTGCTCCTCCCCCCTGTGTGCTCTCTTGCTCACTGAAATAAACAAATAAGTCTTAAAAAAAAAAAAAAGTGAAAGGAATCAGATTTGACCTAGATGTTTGGAGCTTGGTGATTTTATTAATAGAAATGGAAAATGTTGGAGCAAAGCAGAGTTAAGCTTAGAGGAAGATAGGCACACCTGGGTGGCTCAGTTGGTTAAGCACCTGACTCTTGATTTTAGCTCAGGTCATGATCTCAGGGTCATGAGATTGAGCCCCAGACCTGCTCTGCGCTGACGTGGAGTCTGCTTAGGATTCTCTTTCTGTCCCTCCCCCACTGCCTGCACACGTGCATGCTCTCTTTAACGAAAAAAATTCCTTTATTTGTACTCTTTCTCACTTAATCCTTACCTCACCATGTAAGAGCACAATTATTATTCCCACTTTCAGATAAGAAAATAGAGGCCCAAAGATATCAAATTAGTTGTGATGGCCCCCAGCTGGTAAGTGACATAGACAATGTTCATAGACTGATCCTACACGGAGCTTATTCTCTGCTACAGTAGGAATGAACAAATGACTGCCTACAGGCCAAATCCAGCCCCCACCCCCACCTGTTTTGCTATAGCCTGTGAACTCACAAAGTTCTTACATTTTTAAGTGATTGGATAAAGAATCAAAGGATAATATTTTATGGCATGGGAAAATTATACAAAATTCAAATCTTGGTATCCATGAATAAAGTTTTCCTGGGACTCAGTCATGCTCATTTGTTTATGAATTGTCTATGGCTGCTTTTGTCCTACCTGCGGGGCACGTGACCAAATGCGACAGAGACCGTATGGCCTGTAGAGCCAAGAATATTTACGAGCTGGTCTTTACAGAAACAGTTTGCCATCCCGTGTACAGCACTCTGCTTCTGGCCATGTCATCTGATCTGTGGATTCAACTCTTCCCTCTATGCACAAACTCTCATGCTGGAACGAGAGAGACAGAAGGGGTAGGGGCACCCATCGCCGCACCCTGTTACAGCAGTCCTGCAGCAGAGTCTCGACAGCCCAGGTCGGAAACACGTTACTCCTGTCAAAAAAGTGACCGTTCGAAACAGGAGAGAAAGTGAAATCAGCTATTGTAATCGTCACACACGGTTCACCGCTGTGTCTGCGTCTTTCTGGAGGCAGTAAAAACCTCAGAGAAGTTTTCTCAAGATGCAAAATAAAACCCTGCAAAGTCTGTGATTACCGGGAAGAGAAGATAAATCTCCTTTCAACCAAGCTTGAAGGGGTAGCGGATCCTCGGCGTGCCCCACACCTACATGGTCCTTGCTGCTCCGCAGGTCTGCAGGAGGAACTCGATCAATATTTGGTGAAGAATGAGTAAAGGAATGAATGAGTGCGCGCATGCAGAAAGGAGAGGCTAAACCAAGACAAAAACCGGCATAAGGGAGAACATTGCGGAGGTGAATCCCTGTGTCTGGGACCTTCATTTTCTAAGGGTTGAGGAAGGCCAGCGGGTTGGAGACAATATGGCAGGACAGATTGGTGGGGAGGCGGCAGGACAGACAGGAGGCAGTAATGAGCTCCAATATTCCAAGAACAACATTAATATTTCCGAGTTTCTGAAATTTGCCTCCCAGATGCCGAGCTTGCCTCTGAATGCAGCTTTTAATTTTGCCCTTTTGTTTTCCCCGTCTTCCTTCACTGAAGACAATTTGTTGACATTTTTTTTTTGCAAATGAAATGACAGAATGGAATGCATATTCTAAAGGCACACTTGAAAAACTGCCTCCCCTTTAGTTTTAGGTTTATTCTTACGCTGTTTCAGAGCCTAGTCCTTCGTATTTGCCGCAGAGATGCTCCATAAATATTAATTGATACTGTTGCATTTCATTATTGCCCTTAGCTAATCTGCCGCCCGCTTTCATGACTGAATTTTTCTAATACGTGTATTCATTGTTCATTTTCTTCCCTAAACAAAATTTTGATCTTTTGGCAGAATTCACTTAAAAAAAAAAAAAAGACGTAGTCAATTCTTTTGTTTGGCATTGCCATGTACTTAAAGATAGGTTACTTAGGCAGCTTGTGTGAAGCAGAAAAGACTGTAATCATTGCCACCTGGAAATCTTGACAAGGTTTTCCTCAAACATGTCTTCTTTCCCTATACTTCTCCCTCTCTGCCCCGAGGGAATAATAGACATCTATCATGTCCCAACTCTAGACCCTTCTAGAACTTCACAGAAGAATTTTGCCCCAGTATCCCTTCTGGTTAGTGTCATCTTTCTGGTCACACCAACCTTCTTCTTGGTGCTCCCCAGTTTTCCATAGCTTCTGTCCCTAAACCAACATTTCCCAATACATGTTCTGTGGAGCACAAACGTGAGTTATTAATTTTTCTAATATAAAAAAGAATCCATAGTCCAATTGATTTGAAAAATACCTGGTAAAACAATTAAATAAGGTCTTTGGAATGAGATTTTTCAATGCCTTTAATACGCCAACAAACAACGGGAATCTTCAAGAGCAGGTAAAGAATACAGTGTTTTTCAGATGTTTCACAAAGAATTTCTCTCCCCCTTTCCTCAGCCAGAAAAACTTAAGTGACCTACATTGCAAAATGCTTCCCACCCAGTTGGGAAAATATTCAGGAGAGAGTACTCTTCACTTAGAATTTACGCATCTTCTGGACTGGGTTCATCCCCTGCAGAGAGAAGGGACACAGGTTGATAAAGAAATTTGAGAAGAAAATTAATATTTATTGAGGATCTGCTCCATTGCAGACACCATGCTGAGGACTTTGATAATATTAATAATTATAACAACAAAAGTAAACATTGACATGTTTTATCCCTCCGTTAACACCATGAGGTTGATACTATTCATTTCATTTTATAGATGGTGAAACAGTGGTCCAGTTGGTTGACTGGCCATGGCCAACTAGCCTAGTAAGTAGCAGACCCAGATTCCAGCCTACATCTTGTTTGAAACCAAAACCAGAACATTGTGCCTTACACTGGCTACTTGAGCAACTATGGCAAAATCTGCTGATCTATCTCATATATAATAACGAAAACAGGCACGGACACAATAAAGAAAAAGTCTTAGACAAATAGTGGACAATGAATTAGAGAACCAGGCAGGACACTGAAGTATGGTTGTTCAGGTTGTGCACTATACCATTTGAGAGGAGCCCTGTAAATGGCACTTCCTAAAACAGTGCAGTATTCAAGGTCAGCAGACATATAAGCCAGCTCTCGAACAGGTAGAGATTGGGAAAGGTAGCCAGGTCCAATGTGTACTTTGAGTTCTCAGATGCAAACTTTTGAGCAAGAACTTAGGATAGAACAGTTACCAGTTTTAGGAAAATAACATGTTATACATGAAAATACATTACAAACAGATATTAGAAACTTGCATATAGTGCAGCATTGACCAGAGAGAGCAGATACATCCAGATAAACCAACAATCTGGCAGGGAATCACTTTGTCACTTACATAATGACCATGTTCCTAATATCTATGGATTCCCTCCCCTCCCCTTCCTTCTTTTTTTTTTTTTCAAATAGCTTCTGTCTCTTCTAAGTATTTTCACTTGAGGCACCGTGCTTTCCATTGGTGGTTGAGCCAGTGCTGACTAGGGCAGGAAGGGATATCAGTAGCCTCACACACACCATCTGGTAGGGACTAAAAGTGATGCTCTGGTCTTCCACCCAGCATTCAAGATGTCAGGGATTCGCTCTTTATGCTCATTACAGCCCCTCCCATCTCCTGCCACACTGGCCCGGCCATACAAGGGGCTCCCCACACCAGCACACAAGTTCCTTGCTGAGACTGGCATTTTGCAGTGAAAACCAAATTTCTTGTTAAGCTTTATCCTCGGCGCATCCTTGCCTAACCCTTGCATGGGACTGGAATATGACTGCATACCTTTCATTATTGGCCAAGATTTTCATTGTGCTTATTGGAAAGCACATTTTGGTGTCAGACCCTCCTAGGTATATATTCCAGCCTTGTCACTTACTAGCTAAGAGGTCCAACATGTTGGACTTCACCCTTCTCGTGTATGAAAAGGGCACATTATGGACTCCTTCACATGAGCGAGATCATCCATGAGTGGACTTTCCCCTCTCTTCTCTGAGAAAGACTCATGGGGCAAGTATCAGGATGTTCTCAGTTGTAGAGAATGGTTACTCAACTCAAAGTTATTTAAACAGTAGGGATATTTATTGGCTCATAAAATGAAATCCAGAGGTAGGCAGCCTCAAGATTTGTTGATCTCTACAATTTAATTATGACACCAACAACCCGGATTCCTTCTATTTGTCCAGACAGCCATCTACAAAAAAGACCTCATCCTAGGGTGAATTCTCTACTTGGTAGTTTGGTGTCTTCATATAACAGTTGGTGCTTTTCTATTCTCTTTGGGAGAGAAG
Source organism: Ursus americanus (assembly GCF_024610735.1). Lineage (NCBI taxonomy): Eukaryota > Metazoa > Chordata > Mammalia > Carnivora > Ursidae > Ursus > Ursus americanus. The sequence goes on along the minus strand of NC_142143.1, from coordinate 46,983,148 downwards.
TAAAGGAGAGGGGGGGAAGAGAGCGAGAGGGAGGGAGAGAGCATTTCTCTTTACTCTTTAGAAGCCAGGTCCTTCTCATTCATTTGCTTAGACCGATTTTCAGTTGTATGCTTTTTTTTGGATCAATAATTGTTCATGGGAAATGTTAGAGGCTGACTGGTCTAAGTCTGAGCTCCTGAACCATCACTGGTCAATGAATTACCACGATCAATGAACCAATACTGGCCATTCCTACTCTAGTGGAGGTATCTGGGGAGGAAAGGGTCAGGTGAATACTGGAGAATCAGACTGCACAGGATGTAACACCCTGAGCTGTGGTTCAGATCCCTACTCTGGCAATTACCAGTGGGGTTACCATTCCTGAACTTCAATTTCTTCCTCTAAAAATAGGAGATAAAAATAGTACTTGTCTTACTGGCTGGTTTTAAGGATTCAGTGAAATAAAACGTGTGAAACTCTTAGCACAGAGACCGGCAGGTGTGTTATTGTTATTAACAGGAATGCCTACAACTTCTAGATGTTATTGTAAGTCTCTATGCAGGGGCACCTGGGTGGCTCAGTCGTTAAGCGTCTGCCTTTGGCTCAGGGCGTGATCCCAGAGTCCTGGGATTGAGCCCTGAGTCAGGCTCCCTGCTCCGCTGGGAAGCCTGCTTCTTCCTCTCCCACACCCCTGCCTGTGTTCTCTCTCTCGCTGGCTGTCTTTCTCTCTGTCAAATAAATGAATAAAATCTTAAAAAAAAAAAGTCTCTATGCATAGCAATGTGGTACCACTTCCTGCAAGATTTGGCTGTTATCCGATTCCTGCATCCCTACCACAGACCCCTCTGCCCTGGGATGCATGATCACATCTGAATGCTGCATATTCCCTCTACATTGTACATCTGATGGTTCAGCTGCTCATGAGGGGTTGGCTGGATTAGTCTTCTCCTTCTCTCTCCCATTACTGTCTCATCCGATCTAGATTTAGATCTCCTCCCTGGTGACACGGGATATTGAGAGCCCAGCTTGCTTTGTTTTCCAGAGCCCACTCCTATTTTGATAATTTTCTTGGTGACCAAGAAATGATGAATAACAAGTATGGACAACTGGCTGGGCCAGAATGGGCTTCTATCTAATGCCAGCATTGGATACAAAATGTCTCCTATAGTTCCTATTGCTAACAGTACTACCCAGAACTGAGTATTTGTTTGATACCTGCTTTAAAAAAAAAGATTTTATTTATTTATTTGAGAGAGAGAGAGAGAGAGAACAATCCAGAAGGGGCAGAGGGAGAGGGAGAGGCACAGTCTTGGCTGAGCAGGGAGCCTGATGCGGGGCTTGATCCCACGATCCTGAGATCATGACCTGAGCCGAAGGCAGATGCTTAACCGACTGAGCCACGCAGGTGCCCTGACACTTGCATTTAAGCTAAACTGCTTTATTAATATCTCAACCAATATAATTACCATGTTTCTTAGCATCTCATTTCTTCTTAGAGCTATAGCATTGTTAAGTATTACACAACCTCAGGTGTTTTAAAATTCCCATGAGTTTTACCCCCTTTTAAGTAGGGTCCTTTCTCTTCTGGCATGCTATCATTATCCAAAAAGATTTTTAAAATCCTGTTTCATTTTTTTCATTTGTTTTCCTTGATAACATGAACAATTTCTTTTTCAGTCTACCCGGTTACATTCTGAAAGGTATAATGAACTCTGTGGGTTTGCACAATTTTCATATTTTAATTTCTGATCCTTACTTTCTCTTTCACGGCCCTCACCACGGGGTTCTGGAAGTGACACATGACATGACGTGCAGCCCTTTAAAAAGTGGACGATGCTTGGAGTGACAAACAGCGCATGGGAATAGCTCTTGGTTATTCAAAAAATTCCAAGAGGAAGCTGGAGGTTAGTCTGTCGGGAAAGTCCAAGAGACCCAAAGGCCACAGTGGCAGTTTCAGGCTGGCATACGGGTAGGAGTAAAGGTTACAAACAGATGGTAACTGCAGTTAGAAGCAAATATTTTCATTTTTTTAAAACAGCAGACACAGCACCAGGCCCCTAATGGCCGCATATCACATTACAGTAGGAGAAGCTGGAGCTCCGTGGCAGGCTTTGGCATCACCGGAGGAGAGGAACAGGGAGCTCCACGGAGGGAGCATTTGGGAGGGCGGCCCTCCCCTCCCCTCTCCTCCCCTCCCCGGGCCAGGAGCACAGATGTGCGCTGCTGGCCGAGCCCCTGCTGGCTGAGACACACGTCTGGGAGGGAACTGGCATGCAACGGCTGGGGCCTTTGGCTACAGATGACAGCCCAAAAGGGCACCAGACCAAGGTTGAAAAGAAAGTCCCTCCCATCCCCAGAAAGTTGTCTTTAAGGAAGATACCTCCTACTTGTGTAGATGGAGACAGGTGACCCCTATGCTGCATTAATTAGAGGACCAGAGGGAGAGGGGGATTTTAGTTCCTTTAACATATTGGTGTTACTTTCCTCACTTTTTACAGTCTCGTGTGCCGCTGCCCCCAAGAAGGGAAATGGTGGCCTGGCGTCCAGCACTGTCTGGGAGCATCACAGCTGTGCACTTGGATAAAGCAAAGAGGGAGAGGAGTACAGGGAGGGTAGCTGCGTGTGTTTGTGCGCGAGCGTGCACACGTGTGGGGTGCAGACTGCTCATAAGGGGACAATGTAGACAGTGCAGCCTTCTTGGGAGGAAAGTAGCTCAGCCCTTTTACTTGACTTTCTGTTAGGCTGTGATGTCAGAATGCTTCTCTCTTGTTGCAGATGGGAATCTAGAAACATTCCAGTACCTAGGTCCCTGGCGTGTCTCCCCCCAGGGTCTTGGCTTAAAGGATTCCGCTGCTTATCTTGCTGACTCCTGAGTGTGAACCGGCTCTCTTCTGCTCCTGTGTGCACCAGGGCTGAGCTTCTGTGACTCCTGCCCTCCGGCCACCACGGACTCTATAAGCCCTCAGGAGCGAGCGAGAGGATTAGAGGAGGCGCCTCTGAAGTTGTGAGAATCAGGGGCTTATGGGAGCCAAGCTTGATTTACACCGGAGCTGCGCTGGCATCGTTGCCCACTGACACATTCGGGATGCTGTCAGAGGCTTCCACTGCCTTCTTCATTCCTAATGTAGCGATTTCAGAAAGTTAATTAACCTGACTCTCATATTTCCCTTCTTTGGAACTCAAGATAGACTTGGAATTTGCCTTTTGAAAATGACCCACATCCTGGGAAATGGGGAAGACAAATCCTCATCCATTTTTTATTTTAGTAGGCTCATTTTTTCCCCCTTCAACTCACTTGATAATTAGTAATTTAACTCTCGGCTTTTCGATTTATTAATGTGCATATTTTTTAATTGCCTGTTTTGTGCAAATTGCTACGGTAGGCACTTTGAAGAACACAAAGAAGTAGAAAATCCAGTCATTGACCTCAAGGAATTTGCAGTTCTGGTGGGATTATAAAAGCCGACATGAAAACTGGTGCAACATTTTAGATTATGCTAAATCCCCAATGCCCGGAATGAGTGGTAAATGCTCTGAAAAATTCAGAAGCACATAGTTCCGTCTCTGTCATCTTGCTGTTTGGACTTAGGGTGCTCTTGAATCCTGCAGTCACCAACACTCACCGTGTGACCTTGGACGAATGCCCTGTCCTTTCTAAGCCTCAGCTGCTGCTTTTGCAAAAAGGAGACAAATATATAAATCTGTCAGTAGTGGAGCAGATAAAATATTGTCATGAGTAAGAAGCATTTAACACCGTAGCTGGCACATAATGAGTGCTCCACGAAAGCGGGTTTCATTGTTAAACAGCTGGCAATTGTATTTGCTCCTTACTGCTATGGGCTTTTCAGTGCTGTCTGGTGCAATGGATCGGAGATAATATTCAAAGTCCGAGTATCCCTGCTTCCTACCCCCTCCACTCTTTAGTCCCTAAAATAAATGTAGGGTTAAGGATCCTATGTACGGTTGACCCAGTGCTTCACCTCATTAAGTGCCCCAGCCCCTGGACGGCTGTTGGGGACAGAGTGTGGGGGAGTGGCTGCGTTCAAACTCTAGGAAGGATGTTTCAGGGAAACCAGAACCAATCCCTGCTCCCAAGGGGGAGGTGATGCAAGAGAAGGACTGTATAGGGATTCCTCTATCTTATTTATAGCTGTTGTCGTGTACCTACATTTCCTTTCCTTAATTTAGTAGGGAGCCTTCGATCACAGCTTCAGTGCTGATGCCTCAGGAACAGGGCCGGGGAGGACAGAAATTTCAAATACAGATATGCATATATGTAAAAACTCCCCATTCCCGTGTTTTCAAACTTCCCTAAAACTCGCCTTGTTCAGAGCTGGGCTTGGTGAGTAATTGTTCTGCGGGAAGAGTTCATTTTGCCCGTCCCAAGTGTGCCTCCAGCAGGGTCCGGAAGCAGTCTTCGTTAACCACGGACAGCAGGTGGGAAGCTAGACTGCTTTGGAAAGCTGATCCCGTTTGAGCTTTCCATATTGCTCCCCTGAAGGCTACCGTGGGAGAGAGAGCCCAAAGTTGGACGCTCCAACAACCCGCAGTTACTTTCAAAAATGTATCGGCTTGTGAAATCATTTCCAGGCCGCAGGGTTCCCTTCCCACACTGTGAGCCCCAAAGCCAGGGGGAGGAGGACAGAGCCCGTGCAGTGCTCCCACCCCCAACTCTCTGGACTTGCTTTCTTCACTCCGGCTCAGGACCTTGGGCCCTGGGCTAATTTTCAGGTCTGCTTTATTAGCATTCACCCTCTGGCCTGTCCCTGGAAGGCCACAAGTGCATTAGTATTGTAGGACGCCAGAGAAGGCCACCCCCGAATACGCCTCTTAGCACACGGATTATTTTGAGCTATTTTAAGAAACAGCAGACATAAGAAAAGCTCTGAAAACAGAATAAAAGTTGCCCTTTCTTAAGGAAAACATATATTTATAAAGGAAATATCCATTTGTAAGGGTGTCTCCCCTTCTGCACTGAGAAGAGAAGGGTGACTCTAAATCACCAAAGGCTTATCAGTGGCAGAGTCAGCAGCTTACATCTGCACAATGGCCCTTACCCATGCGTACCAGGTTTACGTACCTGGTCCCCTCTCCACACCTCGCCTCCCCGACACAGTCCTTTCTTTGGTCCAGCTGAAGATGGTGGTATACCTCAATTCTAAGCCATCTCCTGAAGTGATTCGATTTCTTAGGTTTCTCCCATGGACATATGAGATATATTTGTTAATAAACTCCTGTTCGTTTTTCCTCTTACGAATCTGTCTTTTGTTAAATGGGTCCCAGCCAACATTTAGAAGGAGAGAGGAAACATCATTTTTCCCTCTCCTGTAGCATCAACATCATGAATATCCATTTAGGTGTTTACCGTCATCGCCAAATGAACTTCTAGCCAGAGATAAGGGGATTCAAGGACAAGAGTGGTACCCACACCATACACAGGGTGTGTGCACACTGAATTACATTAATTTCTTATGAATAGTATAATTATATTATATTGTACTGGGGTGGGGTTAAAGGTATTAAATTGTTAAATGTCTGCATTTAAATCAAACTATGACTTTTAAAATTCTGATACAGCTTTAAAAAAAAATACAATATACATGCAACCTCAAAATTTACGAGTGACCCACGACCTCTTTTTATGTCTAAGAGGCCTGGATGTGCACCAAAGTTTGCAGTGAGCTTTGATTATGCTGATTATAAACCAAAAATACGTGGCACCCAGTATGACAAGTATAAGAATATTTATGGCAACAAGAGAGCAAATTAATAGAAATTGGAACTGTCTTGGAAAATCTGGAAGGAATGTTGTCATAGTATAGATGTTTGGAAATTTCTTCTGCAAAGTGCAGCTCCCTCTATGACACCCAGGGAGAGTTCTAATCAACCTTTTCTTCAGCATTGACAGACCATTTTAATCTCTTTAAAATAATGTAATTTTACATTTATCCATTCTTCATGTTACATCAGACACCACGGGCATAAAAGCTATCTGTGCATTGTTTGGTTCTATTAAATATTCATTACCATTAGTACCGACTAGACCCAATGACATAACTATGGTATCGAGTGTTATCCTTTGCGCATAACCAAAAATCTCATAGACCAGACCTAGAAGTAACTAGAAATCTGTGAAGTGTTGATCTTCTTATGTAAACCTAACCAAAACATTAATGGGGAGAGCTGTTTAAAAACAGCTCCTCGAGAGGAGGCCTGGAGTGTTTGCCCCTTCGGTGCACGGAGCTGAGTGTTTGGCTCTGAGAGGTGTTTCGGAAATATTTGAATTGGCCTGAATTCCCGTGTTCAAGGCAGAAGTGAGCGCCCTGGATGTGGACTGTTTGTTGTGGTTGCAGTTGCCAACACTGCTTCTCAAACTTTAAGAGACATGTCAGTTGATGACACTATTCTCATCTTCTGGGCATGCTAAAGAAAAAGGACATCCCGGGCAGGGAACGGGCTTGAAAGCAAGAGTACGTGTGTCTGGAGTGAGGGGAGAATGAAAGGGGGGGGGATGACGCCACCACTCTGCGGAGAGCTCTGGTACTTTCCAGAGAGCAGATAAAATCCCCTCAGAAAACAAACAGATCAACTTAACTGTCAGCTCTGCAGAGATTCAATTCTCCAAAGGAGGAACTTCTCTTTGTTTAAAGGAGATTAGCATTTTAAAAAGCCCCTTCCCCCCCTCCACTTGTGGCCCAAGTCAGTCCCTGCTCAGGAACTCCCCTGTGAGCGGACCTCCACTGGTCTCCTCAAGTGGTCAGCGAGCTGAAGCCAAACTTTGAGGATGATTAGAGATCTAAAGGATGGTCCATGAGGTGAACCGTAAGATTACATGTTCTGGAAAAAGATCTATTGAGCCTGTGGATAAGAAATAATAATTATACAACTGAAGAACCAAAAGGAAAAGAAAAGGAAATGAGTTGATGGATTCCATTATAGATTTAGTGCTTTCTAGCTACCTGAATTTGCTTTTTTCCCTCCCTTGGTCTGCCCTGCCCTGCCCTGCCCTGCGCAGGGTGATTCACCGAAGAGTGAATTGTAACATGCACGGGGGTCTCATGAAAATTAGAGATAGGACACAGCCCTCTGGAAGCTTCTCAGGAGAGGCAGAGAAGCTGTAGTTTGGAGATGACGCTTGTGTCACATCCCTTCTCCCTCCCACTCTCTCATTCTTGAATTTCTGAAGCAACATTCTCTTAACAATGATCACCTAGTAATAATAAAAATGGTAATGTAACAGAAGAAGAAAGAAACAATTAATAATGACTTGGGGCTAAAGAAGTTTTCGTACTAAAAAAAAAATGTTACCCTGCACCACAACTTCAGCTGTGCCTCCTGCCAGATCCTATCTTGTAGCAGGACTTTTTTTTTTTCCATGATGTACAGTTACTAATTATGTAACTGGAGAATTAGACACTAGGACATGTATCCAGTCTCTATTACCATCCTGCAGAGAAACGGAACACTGAATTCCAGTACTGAATGTATCATTTGGAGTGCTACATCAGCTCTTCAAAGGGAAGCATAATTTCTAGGGCTGAAGAAGCAGCTACTAAAATCACAGTTTACATGGAACTGTTTGATCACTGTCTAGGTTAAAACAGGTCATTCTCTTGGTTTTGGTGTTGCTGCTATTTTCCTTTCTCTGCCATGCTGGTGGCTCACTGATCCTGTGTGTGTGTGTGTGTGTGTGTGTGTGTGCGCGCGCGCGTGTGTATGTATTCAGCCATCTGCACTTTTGTGTCTGTGGCATGCTTATCTAGTCATGGCCTCCTCAGGCTCAGCATCTACACCTGCACACGTAGTGCACTGCACAACTCCACTGGATGAGGCAGTGATGCCGTGAGTAAAAATCATGACCACTGCCATGTCTAATATAGGCCCTCAGCATAGAAGAAAGAAGAACTACCCTCTTTTCTCCTGCGAGGAGGAGCAATAGGTTAAGTAGGGACAAAGGTCATAGACAAGATGGAAGGGATTTGGGAGGGGAAGGGAGGAATCTTTTTATCTTTGCTTGTGGGTATGGACTTACCAAGAATCAAAGGTAGATGCCTGGGGCCTTAGGTAAGTGAGGTGGTTTCTCCAGCCTGGTTGCTGACCAGGAGTGCCCCAAGCTCCCAAGGCAACTGTGGAACCAACCGCTGGTCCGCCCTGGAACGAATGAAAGCCTTAGAGCCTGACGGGGAGGGGTGTGTGTGTGTGGTGCCTACCTCTTCTGTGCACCCTAGCCCTACCTCCTTGGCTCGGAACCTCCTGGTTCCGAATCCCCTCTGAGAGTGACGGTGTGGCCAGGGGAACCCAAGAGACTCATCCTCCACATTAGCTTTGCATTTTCTGCGCTTTAAGGTTTTCCCCAACTTTTTATGTAAACTTACACATTCTACTGGCCCTTTTAGGTGGTGGTGGAGGTTCCAATTTGATTCTATAAGGATTCTGGGGGCTGTGCCCAGGTATCTGCATTTTTAAAAGGCTCTCAGTGGATTCCAACATTTATCTGTTTGAGCAAGGCTGTGATGCGGCTAGCGAGTGAGCTGGGGTTGGAATCCAGACGCCCGTTCGGGGCTCTCTACTTCCTGGGTCCCATTCTGTGCTGTGGTGTGCTCCATCCCACCTCCTCATTCATCCCAAAGCGTCCCAAAACCCCGCTGGGCGACTCTCAGCAGGGCCACTCTCCGGCTCCAGAGGTGAGACCTCTCTCGGCACCCAGAAAAATACATATGGAGAAGGCAGCTTGTTTGGTGTGCCGACTGCCTTCACGTGACCCAGCGCTCCTACTTGCGGAACACACCAGCCAGTCTTTCCTTTTCCGTTTTAGTCAGTGCCCTCAGGCCAATCTCTGCCTTTTAAGGATCTTGTGAGGTCTGCACCCAGACTGACAGGATTCTAATGTTGTCTGGATGATGATCCGAATGACAGCACCTCCTCTTTATAGAATATTGGATTCACGCTACGCATCAAAGCTGTCGAGGAACTGCGGACAGTCTGTTGCTCGATCTGGACTTACTGAAAAATTACCAGAGAATGGAGTTTTGCTACCCAGAGGAACAAGAGCAGAAGTTGGGCAAAGGGGGCGGGTTAAAGGTTGGGGATCCGTGGGTGTTTGTCTTCTGACTAGGATGCTGGTGGTTTAATGGTGGAAATGTATACACGAGGCTAAATATTGGGATTCACGATGATGTGAGAGATTCCCAACAGACCAGAACATCCGTGGTCAGTAGCGGGAGGCTGCAGAGGCCTTGGCTTCACCCCCGGCCCGTGGACGGCCATCTTCGGCCGGCCATCTTCAGCCTGCCACGGCTCTGCTCCATCTGTGTGCTCTGTCAGAGATAATGGAATCAGACAGGCCCACGGAGACCTCTTTTCCCTCCTCACAAATTTTTAATAAAACCCTTTGAACAACAGAGCTGGGCATCTCTGAAGCCTGAAATTAAAGCGATAAGATGGAAGATTACTCACTTGTCAGTCTGCACCAAACTGCATCACCGACACAAATTCCAGGGGAGTTTTTCTAAATCTGCCGACAATGTGAGGCTCTCCATCTGGAGGCTTTTCTTTCTTATTTCCATAGGAAGATACAGCACCAAGGAAGAGAAGAGAGACACTTCATTCTCTGCCACCAACAACATGTGAATCAAGCCCTGAATCGGGTTTGCACAAAAAGTAATTTTGGGAGAGGATCGCCTTTGAATAAGTAAGTGTCCTCAATTCAGACTTGCTGAGACAGAATGTAATCACAGTTGTTCGTTCCAGCCCCGCCACTCATCTGTCTGCCTTCCAGGAGGAATGGCCACGCTGGTGTCTGGACATGCTGGGTTCTCATGTTCACGTTGGCCTTAACGCACACTCTCTACCTGGCACAGGAGGATGACGTCCAGCACGCCCGGCCTCGTGGAGCTCACGGGCCAGAGGGAAGGGTGACAGCAGACCAACACATAAGTCCTATAATGGGATGTCAGGTACCGCTGAGGGCCAGGCCATGGGCTCTGGGGTATGGGAGAACAGGGATATCTTAGGGTGTTTGGAAAAGGCCTCTGAGCTCCAGGTTGTAAATTAAGTATCTTGTAGGCTGGCCTCTTTTTCAAAGCAAAAATCTTGGCATTCATTCTGCAAGTAAAATTGTTCGGTTTTCTTAAAAAGAAACTTTATTTAGCCCTGGCTGAAATTTAAGAAAGAATTAATAGCTCTCTTTTTTCTTCTCCCCTCCCTTCCTTCCACTGCTCTCTCCCTCCCTCCCCTCCCCTCCCTTTTCCTCTTGCTTTTCCCTCCTCTCCTACCTCTCTCTTTCATCTTTCTCTTCTCTGGACTATCTACATAGCAAAGGAAAATAAATGTGAAGTGTTTCTGTTCCTTTATAAATTGGGGCTCTTTCTGAATCATAAGCTCTCTTAATACCTCTGCCTTCCCACACCTTCTGGCTGGGCTCCCCCATAATGTAAATCTTACAGCGGATTTCTGGGGGGCTCTGGCCCAGACCTGTAATGTATATATTAAAATGCATGGGCCTCGTGCTGAAAATGCCTGATGAAAACAGTGAACTGCGGTCTAGGTTCTGTAGTAATGTCACATCATTTTCCACATTAAAGCACTGAACCTAAATGAGGGACCAATGGTGTCCATGACCTTAGAATAGAGCTGTAGTCTTTTTTGAGAAAATGTATTCAGGACTGTATGGGTCTATGTCCTGGCAGGAAATACAGTTCCACTCAAGTGGTTTAAGTGAAGAGAATGTAATGATGGGGCTCCTGGGAGAGGTGGGGGTGGGGGAGGGAGAAAACCGTGGATGGCAAGCATCCAGAGATTAGCCAGAGCAGAAAGCCATTATCACTTTCAGGGCTGAAGGGCCAGGGGAAGGGGATTTTTTTCCCAGAATCCACTGAGAAGAGAGTTCTGCAGCCAGTGACCTGACAGGATGCTGCCTGTCAGCGATCAGGAGTGGAGCAGGGGCGAGCAGAGAGGCAGCCTGCAGCCTCCTCTCACTCTCTGGTCTCAAATCCAACCAGAAGCCGGCTGTCGGATGCAGAACAGGACAGAGAAAGGCAGAGACAGGAGCTTGAGGAGAGCAGGTGCAAATTCTGGAGCACAGTGACCCTACCTACCACTTCCCTGCTTATTAGATGCTTGGTCTGTATGTGCGTCTGCAGCGGCTGCTATAGCAGTCGAGTCTTCCTTTCTTCTTCAGTTGTCACAGCCAAGTATCCAGCAAGGTCACACTTGGCAAATGGGCTCCCTGATCAAAGCGTTAAGGTGACCTAATTCAATCCCATCTTTTAATTTAATCCATTTCCAGCAGTTGGTCTTTGAAGACTTGATCTGGTCAAGCGTCCTGGCCACGGGTTCTTCCCTCCCCAAGTTCCTCTTTTGTATTGTCAGATAAAAGAGCATTTCAAAAGAATTTAAATATTTCCTTTTTAAATAAACTTATAAGAATTTCCCCTTTGATTCAGTTTTGAGGGCCTGTCTATAATTTTCTTATTCCTTCCTAATACTTTCTTTCATAAAGAAATTTAGGACTTGAAAGTCATCTGAAGGCCATTTTTTCTGTCACAGAAGCCATAACGATGAGAGCAGGGCTATCAGGGGCCTGTTGTCACAGCCTGGTTCTTGCTGAAGCCTTTCCACTGGCTGCATTTGCTGGCTCTGGCTACAATTATTTCATGGCTTGCATTACAGGCCACAGCAGTTCCTTTCTTAGCTGAAATAGTTTCCTTGGCCTTGGCTGAGAGGGTTTTTTTTTTTCCCATGAAAAAAGACAACCCTTGAGAACTTGGCCAAAGGCATACATTTACACAAACCTACCCAATAAATCTGAGTGTCAAAAATGTAATGGTTCAGCTAATGTTTATTGTGAAAAATGGTCATTGTCTACAACCTCACCCACTTTGAAGAAACAGATCTCCCCACTGCTTCCTGGGAAGAACCCTTTGCTTTGCTGTGTTCTATGTGTGAATGGAGAAAAACCACCTTTAAACTGACATTGATCCACAGGCTTAACCAACCCAAAGCCCTATAGAGGGCATGTCAGCTCATCTGAAAGCTGAATGGCATTACTAATTAGGCTTGGGGTTTATGCTTCTGTTTATTAGATAGTGCTTCCCAAGCACTTCCAACTATCCCTTTTTGTAGCCTGACAGTGAGGAAGGCATTGTGGAAAAAAAAAAAAAAACCCTCATCAATATTATGTTTTACTGAGACACTCAAGGCCTTAGTATAGCACGGAAATCATGTCAACTCTATGCATAGCTCTGGAAAGTGTAGGTGGCTAAACTTGAAGAGAGGATCTCCACTCACAAATATATATCTTCTGTCCCTTCCATGTTAAAGACCATGGCCTCCTGTCCCTTTCACCTGTCATGTCCTCAGAAGTCAAGTTGGATGGGGGCAGGTGAGAATTCAGCATAGATGTTTTTACTTAAGTGCCGATGAGCTGTGGTGTCAGAAACTATAAAAAAGCCATCAACATGGTAGCCAAAAGCAGAGGGAAGAAAGTCCATACAAAGCACAGCTGTTGAGATCATTCTATTTCTTATGTGCTGTTTTATTAACAGTCTGTTCCCAGGTCTGTTGTGTGAAACAGGAGATGTTCTCGTCTGCCCTGGTCTAGCTTTCTTTGTGCCAACCTAGAACAGGTATCCGGTACAAAGGTCCGGGTAATAGTTCTTCTCCATAACTTGGTGGGCAGTCCCTCTATCTAGGTTGGCAGCAGGAGCTATTTACACTCTTGAATACAATCAGAGAGGAAGATCCTGCTGGTTCCTGACCCGGAGGGAAAAGAAAAGAGCATTCCTGCCTGGCATGTTCTGGAACGTACATCAACTCCTGAAATGACTCAGTTTCCGGGGATGCAGAATTTTCAAACTTCAAGAGACTGAAATTGTAGAGCCTCCTGAGTCGCTAAGTTGATGTGCAGACACCCAGCAGGCATCTGGGCGTCTGCGCTGGCATCTCTTCGATGATAAAAGCTGCACTTACTAATTGTGAGCACACTATTTAGAAATTGTTGAATGGAACCTGGATTCAGATCACATTCTTTCCCGGCTAAAATCCCTTCCATGATTTTTCACTGAAATGAGAGTACAAATCTCAGCCTCTCCCCGGTTTTTTCCGAGCCCTCCCTACTTGCCAATCTCATTTCTCTTCTCTTTCTCTCTGTTTTACTGGGCTCACGCCACAGGCTGGCTTCGTTTCTGTCCCTCAGACACCCTAAACTGGTTCTTCCATCGGCACCTTTGCACTCCAGGCCTGTCTCAGCTCAACGTGTCTCCTTGTCAGAGAGGTCTTTCTCTTTGAGCCATGCTTTCTAAATAGAGCTCCTAGGGCAGACACGCTCCTACTCACCATCTCACTCTCTTTATTTCCTTCAGAATAATGATGACAATCAGGTTCTTTTTCTCTTTTGGTCTGTTTCCTCCACTAAAATTTCCAAAGGTGCTGTGCCTTGGTCACCACAGTATCTCCATTAGCAAGAACAGAGAATGCCATGCAGCACAACTCAAAATATAATCACTGAATGAAGTAAGTGAAGCCTATGGGCTAATATTAATGTCCAGTATAAATCCTTGGGAATATGAGCATGTTAAGTTCACAGTCACATGTTCTTAGGGCCCAAGACCACTGAGATTCGAAGCATCAAAGCAGGATCAACCCATGCTGGGTGGAGTGGGGGGCAGGGGTTAGAGTGAAGGCGGAGCTTGAAGTTTATGAATTAGTGAAGTTAACTATGACCACTAGAAGAATTCTAGAGAAGTGTCCACCTTCCTCTCTCTTTCTCCCTTTTCTTTTTTAATTTGGTTGCAAATATGGGCAGTGATACAAGTTCTGACAAAGACTTTTTAATCTAAGCTTTATTGAAAATGAAGTAATGCTTTTTTAGCTTTCTTTCAGTGTTCCTTTTCTGCCAAATGGATATCATTTATTTCTTTTGTAATAAAGGCTATAGATATTTCAGTTGGTATGAGGTAAGATCTTATATATTAATTTCCATGCTTTTCTTCCTTCTCCTTATATCCTGACACTTTTTGTAGTAGCTAGAGGGTCCACACTGATACAACAGAAATGAGGATTTTTGTATCCAAAATTTGTAAAGGAAAGAAATAGTTAAGTGCAGGTTTGCTTGTTTCTGCCTGTCAAACATCCTGAACTGGTTCTTGCATCAGGAACCAGTTACTAATGGGGTTTAATCTGGATCAAAAGCAAAGGTTCTGAGGGGAACTGAGCACCCCACTTACGAGTTTGTGCCAAAACAAAGCTTGAAAAGAAAACCAGGGTGGGGGTTGCTGAGGGCAGTGGGAACAGTAGACCTTGCCCACTCTGCCCCTCCTTGGAGCACAGAGAGATTTATGTGGGATGTGACCTGTAAGGGGAGACCGGGGTCCCAGGGGAGAGGATAAAGTGAGAGGTGGCAAAGGACAGCCGCATGGAAGACAAGCGAAAGCTGCAGGGGGCCACCTCTCTTTATTCATCACCAGGGCAAAAAGCCAGTGAGGTGGGTCTCTCCTGTGTCAGGAGAGGTCTTGCCTATGTCCGGAGGGGGACTTTCTCCACAGCTGCCTGGAGCTCGGCCCTCAGCAGAAGGACACTGTCTGAGACCTGAGACTTTGCAGAGCTCCCATCTAAGGATCCCGTTTGGAAGCTACCCTTCGGCACAGAGGGTGAGGTCCTTGGGCCCCTCGGAGAGGCAGTGAGAGGAGGAACAACACATATGTGAGTAGAGCTGGAGAGCTGGGAAATTCATTTCTTGTACACAGATTGTTCACTAGGAGAGGAAGATATCTGGCAGAATATTGGTCCGTGCCTTGTGTCACAAATACGCCCAACCGTGGTCTCATTTCTAATTTAGGGACCTCCTATAACGTGTTTCTTGGAGGACTCTGGTCTTGAGAAAGTAAACTGCACAAATCAGTTTTTAGAATGTAGGCGTCCAAAAGGTAAATAAGCAAGCACTGTGGGCCAGCTCCTGACGTCATCGCTGCAGAACCCGTGAGCTGCAGATCCAACCCATATCCGAGACCGCCCGCACTTGACCCTTCCGGGGAGAAATACTTTATACCGTTTAAAGGAGTCCTTACCCCCCCAGCCTCTTGGAGACTCCCAATCCTACCAAATTATGGAAGTCAGCAGGACACTGAGAAGCTGGCATGACGAAGACATCTTGAAACTTATCCTTGTTTTATTATACATCATCCTCTCTAAAAAAGGGACTCGCCAGCCCTAATAGCCCTCTCAGTGGGAAGCGGCTACAGTGGTTTTCCTTTTTCTCCCCCAAGGAAAAAACACCAACATTCTAACACTTCAGCAGGTTATCAGGGGTTTAATTGTCTAACCGTGGCTGCCTCTTCCTTATTATTCCTGCAAGGGCCATAGTCCTTTGGCTCTTAGGTCAACACTCTGAAACACGGAAGGGCCCCGTCCTTGGGGTGGTGGAGTCTTCAGTAGCCTGGCAAGAACATGGGGTGGCCCGCGGACCCACTCCCTGCGTTCTCTGCTCATTCTGGGTCTGTTACAAGAAGCCTGCCCGGAGGTCTGTTGGCCTCCCTGCCTTGGGCAGCAGCTGCTGGGTCAGAGCAGACACACAGTCGGGGGGGGGGGGGGGGGAGGTGTGGGGACGTACTTGTCAGTTCCCCTGCTGCCCTATTTGCTACTGCCTTTCCCACCCTCCTGAAAACTGGTTTTCTTGTTCCTTTTTTTTTCTTTTCCCCATTTCATTTCCACGACCCATGGAGTTCAGGCAGTTCATTTCGCCCTGCTTCCTGGATCTGAATGTTTATTGTCCACAAACACTGCTCTTTGGAAGGGGGACTGGATCCTGGTTTCCAGATCATGTGGACTTGACTTGTGACTATTAGTATGGGAAGAATCTGTGGCAACCAGTGGTCAGTCCATCTTCCATTCTGCCTTCCACGAGAGGGTTAACCAGTGGGGAGCGCGCAGAGCCCAGAGCTGGTCTCTCTCCAGTGTTCCCGGGCTGATAGGCTGCAGGGCTTACCATATTAGGAGTGTGTGAAGATTCAGCTGCCGGTGTACACAGCAGGAGCTCTCCTGTCAGTCTGAAATGCAGGCGCTATATTTAGCAACAGGCACTTGGGAATAGCAGTTTCGTGTGGGAGTGGGTTGTTGAAATACAGATGTGTACTGAATCTCCACTCCAGTCCCTGCAGAGGCTGGACACTGAAGCCCTAGGAGCGAGCTGGCCTCCCCACCCGCCCCACCTCGTCCAGAGCGTCTGGATGGCATCTTTTGCAAGTCTAGAAGAATGATTCAGTGTCTTTCATCTCTGCTGCTTTTTTCACATGGAGGGAAGAAATCCTGACCCCAAGAGCCATCACTCAAAATGTTGTAAGCAGGGACCGTCCTCCGTCCAGCCCTCTCTTCCTCGCCGGTGTCACATTAACTAACCACTAAGACAAGTGGAATAATTTTATTACCTTATGACTTCTCGACTTAGGAAATAAATAAAAGGAAGCACCTCCCTTTGGTTTTGCAGGAAACGTATCTTTGGTTACATTACAGAAACCCTTGGGTCTCAACATATGGCTTCTTTTATAAAATATAACTGTATACATTAAATATAATCATTGCATAGGAATTGATTTCTTATAAGTCCATACAAATTTATGCAATATAGTAACATTCTAGGAAAGTAAATATTAATGAAAAACAGTCTTGTAGATGAAGTTGTTAACTCACTTGGTGATATGGAAGTCAGTGCCTTGTTTAACCAATGGGTGGTAGCTCTGTTTTAAGGGTGATTTGTTTATCCAGGAATAATCAGTTCCAGCTCTCTTTCTTGCTCTCTTCTGGATGTCTCTCTCTCTTTCTGCGAAATTTGCCACTTCAATTGACAGAGACTCTAGGTTAAACAGATTGGCTAAGGTCGTTTCTAACTGTGAGCCTCGGGAGACCTTTAAGAAATGGGATTCTCCTTATTTCCGCATACTGACATCTGCTGCAAATCCATGAATTTCTTCAGATTATTTGGTAGTTAGCTAGAGAGTTTTAATCAAAATATTGCCTAGGCCTGAAGTTTCTCGTTGGGAAATTCATTTGAATAAAAAATCAAAGCCATAGCGTCTTTAACCACCATCCAGTACAGCCAGGATGCCTCAGAGCTCCAGGTAGGATGAAATGATCGGGCCACTTAGATGGCTTTGGTTGAAACTAACAAACTGTAGTATAATCGAGTATGTGTGATCTGTTTAGAACTCCCAATAATCTGGTAATCAGAGACCTTTTGGATGCTGCAGGAGGGTATCTGGATCCTTATAGCAAAAGAATTTAACTAGGTCAGCACTTTTTTTCATGTGCAGTCATAGGACTGATCATTACTATTCAACACAAGCCTGCACAGAGGATAGAAAATGTACATTATGACCAGATATGGAAAAAAGAAAAGGTTAACCATGGCACTTCAGTGCAGACCCAGAGGCGCCTGGAAAAACTGAGGTGGGGCAGATATTGGGGACAGAGGCAGGGTCAAGGGAGGAGGCAAAAGGCTGAGCCTTGTGTATTGACAGCTAGAGACCAAAGCCCAGGAAGAAGCTGGAGTGGAGGACCCCGCCCGGGATGGCCGGTCTGCAGAGGCACGCAGATGGAGTGTGGTCATGGGGAACCTCAGGAAGGCAGTGTTTAGAGATTGGCTACCCGGCGCCAGGGACCTGCCCCTAGAAGACCAAACACCTTGGAGTCCAGTGGTAGTTTGGAAGGGGTGGCGGGAGAGGCAGAGGGGGATGCAAAGCAGACACGCATTCAATGAGGAATTAGAATACTTATGATTTCAAGACGAGCTCTCAGGCATAGACAAATCAGCAAGAATCTAGCTTCCAGATAATTACAGTTCATAATAATGATTATGATAACTATTGCTCATTGCCCATTATGTGCCAAGCACTGGAAACATGGAGCTAAGCACATTGCATGCACTGTCTCATCTATTTTTATAGCAACCTTATGACGTTGATTCTCTTCTTTTCATCATTGAATAGATGAGGAACCTGAGGCCCAAAGAGGTACTTGGTTAATAAGTGATAGAGCTGACATTTGAATCCAGCTCTCTCCGCCTAGAGCCCCCAAACTTAACAATGTCATCATGCTGACTACCCAGATGCTACAGATCTTAAAACAAGTTTCGGGCTTGATCTGAGGGGAAAAGTACAAGCTCTGTCTCTAGAACTGTTATTTTTTTCTCTACGAGTTGAATCTGAGGCTGTTTGTTAAACAAAGTGCTTATTATATGTAAGACATTGGGCTAAGTGCTAGGCCTACGGAGAGAAATTTGACAGAGTCCCTCCAGGAATATTGTAGTGGACAACATAAATCAGGCACAATGTGGTCAGTGCTTAAAGGGCTAGATATTAAGTGCTGATGGGAAAGCGAAGGGAACCAGAGAAAGCTTGAGGAGGTGCTACTGGGGAGCCTTGAAGGAATCAGAACAGTTTGGCAGGTGGACAAGGCAATGCAGTATATTCTAGGTGGAGAGGGGAAATTACTCGGAAGTATGAATCATCAGGGATCTACAAGTAGCCTGGTACAGGTGGGTGGAGTGGTGGGAAATGAATCTAGGAAAGTAGGTGGAAAGCCATATTATAAAAGGCCAAACATGCCAGAGTAAGGAGGTTAAAGTCCATTGAGTTCAGAAATAGAGCTCCTAAAATCTCCTTGTACTAAGGTCAGGACTGATCTCAGGGATGATTCTGCAGGCCAGTGCTAGAAACGTCAGCTTGGGGGTAAAGAAGAGATCCTGAGATAAGCAACCAGCACATCCTGATAAGACCCAGATAAACAAGGTCCAATAATTTGTCCTGTAGGGTCATAACTGTATTTTGGAATAAATAGGTAAGCCATCCACCTTTGCTCTACAACACCCTTATCCCATTAGTCTGAGTTGCTAATGAAAACTTGTTTCAGTACTCACAAAGATTTCCAATTTCCTTTTAACCTTCAAGAAGCTGATTAAATTAAGCACTATTGACATCCAGGCTCTTAAAATAGAAACTCACTGAAAGGGATCAGCAGTCAGAATAACACATCTAGTGTCACCCTCTCGTTTCCCTCCCTGGCACCGTCCCTTGGCTCAGGGACAGGATATTTTTCATGGATGAAATTCTGTCAGCTTATAGGTTTTCCTGCTGAACCCCATTCTCTACGCTTTGAGTAGCTGCTTGCTGAGGAAAATCCCAGAACCAGACTGATTCCTTTCACTTTAAGTTGGTTGCTTTAACTTTAAACTCTGGATAAAAACCTCAGGTGGGTACTCGAGAATGGCCCGTAATCCTACTGTGCTTCCATAGGAAGTACACTCACCTGTTCTTCCAGATATTTCCTTTCCCTGGCTCCTCCAACTTTCCATGTGTGTCCTCCTCCCAACTAGTGACCTCATCTTATCATTCGGAAAACGGAGACCCTCAGAGGGGAAAACAGGATCTTCCTCCAATCTCCCCTCTGAATCTGTCACACCTGTGCCTATCAGAGGTCAGTTCCCGCACCTGTTCAGGACTTTACCCCTCCTGTGATCCCCTCTCTCTTCTGCACCAATTTTTTTCTTCTCTCCTGGGCCATCCATTAGTGTGGGATTATATGCTAGTATCTCTCACCTTTAAAGAAAGATCTTACGTTTCCCCATCCCGCCATCCCTCCACACACTGCATCACTTCTGAGCTGTGTTTCGAAGTAAGACTTCTGGAACAAGTTGTTTAAGTCTGGGCTCTGTACTCCTCATCTGTTCAAGTCATCCCGATGTATGACTCCACTGAAACCGCTGTTAGGTCTATTCTGCACCTGCACTGGTAGAGCTGAAAGGGTTTGGAGAACACAATCCTGCTGCCTGGCTTCACTTTCATTTTGTGGTCACTGACTACTAGTGGGTCCTTAATGCTGCCCTATGTCTCGCTAGTTTATCTACACTCCTAATCTCCTGAGTATTTTATGTTTTCTCTGCTCTCCAATACCTTCCCATTCGCACTTGGGTAAATGACCTTGCTTCCTTCTACCTTTCCGTTTTACAGAAAACTGAAACAGCCCAAAGAGACCTTCCACAGGTGCACACAGCTGAGTACACCCAGCACTTGTACCTACGTCCAAGCTTCTGCCCTGTTAACTCAGGCCCTGAATGTTGACCTGCCCCTCCTGAAGGGTGAGCCCTCCTTTTGTGCACCAGATCCCTCTTCTCTCACCTGCCCACTCACTGTTCCAGCAATTCTGCCCTCCCCTCTCACATCGTCAATGCTTCCCTCGCTACTAGATTTGTCCCAGCAGCCTACACATGTGTCACTTCTTCTGTGAAAAGCCACAGCAGCAACAAAAACTTCTCTTGCCCCCTCCTCCAGCTACTACTCCATTTCTCTTCCCCCTTGTATACCCCATTTCTTCCAAAAAGTGGGCTACACTTGATTTCTCCTGTTTCTCTCTTCCCACTCTCCTGAATCCTCTCCAGTCCCACCAAGGGATCTCTTGATCTACTCCAAGAAAACTCTTCTTAATGAAATCAGCCAATGGCCTCTACCTCGCTAACTCCAAAGGTCAAGGCCCTTGTTTGACCTATCAGCATTTGCTCACACTTCTCTTGTGAACACTGGCTTCACCTCACAACTGGGACCTCCCAAGAATCTACTTTTCCATTTACTTCTTTGGCAGCTCCTGTCAGACTCCTTTCTGGGTTCTTCTTCATTGTCTTAATGTTGGAGAGGAGCAGGGACCAGTGTGTAAACCTTATCTCTTTCTTTTCTATGCTCTCCCTCTTGCTGGTCTCATCCAGTCTCTCGGTTTTAAATCCCACATACGTGCTCTGATTTCATATACCCACCCCCGTCCTCTTTCCTGAACATACATGAATCCTGAGATTCATGTATGTGTCCAAATGCCTGTTCACTTTCTCCATAGGCAGAGTTAATAAGCACTTCAAACTGAACAAGCCCCACACTGAATTCTTCATTTTCTCCCCCCAAAACCTGTTTCTTCTGTAGTCTTCAATAACCTTGATTGAAGTTTCTCAGACCACAAAAACGTGAAGTCACCCTTGACTTCCTGTATCTCTCACGTCTCACATCCTATTCATCAGCAAAACCTGTTGGCTCTACCTTCCAAAGAACCTTCACTGTTAATAATCCGGCCAAGCATCCTCATTTATTGCCCAGATTACTGAAGCAGCTTTCAGTATAGTGTGTTGTTAACACAGCAACCAGAATGATCCATTTAAAACCCAAGTCAGGTCACAGAAATCATCTGCTCAACATCTCTCCATCTCACTCTGCAATAAAAGTCTGAGTTCCTGGGGCGCCTGGGTGGCTCAGTTGTTAAGCATCTGCCTTCCGCTCAGGTCATGATCTCAGCGTTCTGGGATGAGCATGATCCCGGAGTCCTGGGATCGAGCCCCACATGGGGCTCCCTGCTCAGCGGGAAGCCTGCTTCTCCCTCTCCCACTCCCCCTGCTTGTGTTCCTTCTCTCGCTGCCTCTATCTCTGTCAAATAAATAAGTAAAATCTTAAAAAAAAAAAAAGTCTGAGTTCCTGCTACATCTATGAGACTTGCCTGTCGTGACCCCATTCCACTTCTGCTTTCCCGAGATCCCTCTGCTCTCCCACTCGGACCAGTCTGGCCTTCTTGCTATTCTTTCATAGGCCAGGCACATTCTTGCCTCAGGGCCTTTTCAATCATCCTCTGCTCTGCCTGGGAAGTTTTCCTCCAGATATCTGCCTGGCTCATCCCTCACTTAAGGGCCCTACTGAGATGTCACCTTTCTGTGTAGGTCATCCCTGACCAGTCTAAAATTCCCACCCCCACCCCCTACCCCAACACGTCCTTTCTCCGTGCCCAGCTTTACCTTTCACCTCAGCACTTCCTACTCTCTTCCATACTGTATATTTTATCTTAGGATCTGCCTCTCCCACTGGAAGGGAAGCTTCCAAAGGCAGGGATTTTTCGAACATTTCATTCCCCACAGTATCTTCAGGGCCCAGTTTTCTCCACTGTCAACAGGCCGAGGAAGATAAGGACAGAGAAGGTCTAAAACCTTTTTTGCTGACTAGGCACAGACTGAAAAGGCAGACCTGGATGCAACCCCTTTATTCTCCCAGCTTCCCACTTCATTATCTGTAAGACTTTGGAAGAATGAACATCTTCATGTCTCGGTTTTTCTAACTACCAATAGGGAATCATAAAGCATCTACCTCCATTATTAAGACTAAAGGTTAATACATGTCTAGTACTTAGAGCAATGCCTGAACATAATGCTATCTGTCGTTACTCTCATTGTACTCCTTATTGTTACGGAAACACCCTCCCCTCTGCTTCCATAATACCACGGGTTTCTGGTTTCTGCTTACATTTTCCATGGAAATCTAGGGTTTGTGCGTGTGTGTGTTTCTTAAAATGGATAACGCATCTTCACTCAACTACAGAACAAGCCCCAGCCGGAGCACTGGAATAACTAGAGCTTTAATTGGGAGGAATGAGTCCCCACTTAGAAGGAAACCCACTAATTTTATATAACCAGGTCTTATCAAGCAAGCTCTGAACCTCCTGCTTAGGAAACCTGAGTTCAAGCACGTGATCTCGTTTCCCAGTTCCTCATGCGCATACATATAGATTGCTTCTTTGTATTCGGGTAGGGAATGCTACGCACTGTAGGCTGTCAAAATGCACTTATATTTGATTTTTTAATGACATCAAAGTAGCGGCTTAACCCAGAATCCCAGGACTTACTCAACAGGAAAAACAGAGACTGGCCTTTGGTAATTCTTTGGCTCAGATATGAATCCATGATGCCTGGGAAAAGGAGTCTTTTTTTCTTTTTTTCTAAAATATTAATCAACTGTCCTTCACTAAAATAGATTGATTTTAATGGAGAAGAAATAGAAATTGATTCTGATCCCAACTTTGCTGTGCATGAGTCTTTTGACAAACACGAAAGTAAAATTTAAAAAAAAATCAATTTATGTGTAAGTAAAAAGAATGATAAAAAATTGACATTAATGAGAACTGAAAAATAGAATCCTACCAACCAAGTTTCATTTGGGGACATTTCTTTGTAGTCTTTGGTTCAGCAGAGTTTTAAAGAAGAATTTTGCAGCTTCCTGTCTATATTATACAAAAGGATGTCCTAGATCCTCTGATCTTCCCCAGGACACGACCCCACCCAAGCCTCCAGGGAAAGGCCTCTGTCTTAGATTCCAGGCCTTCTCTCCTACAGTGTCCCTCTGACTTCACCTTAAGACAACTTCTTCCTTTCCCTAGGGGCCTTCTGCGTGCTCTTCCTTCCTTCCACTCCCTTCCCTGAGCCCCTTCCCAGTCAGACCTGCCCTTGAATAAACATATGCATCCTGAAATATTATTGATTAATTATACTTTTTATGTTGTTTCTAGATACTTAGCATTTTATCAGAGGGTAAGTCCCCTTTGTGGTTAAAGTCAAAGAAAGAAAATCTGACTTGTGAAACTTTATCCATCAGCCCTCTCAGGGGGCAAGCGCTTCTGATAGGAGAGTCTTCCAAAATGTATGTATGACACGCGGGAGGTACAGCAGCTTTGGAGCAAGCAAGCTGGGGTGGATCTTCCGTTCTGCCAGCTAAGTGGCCCTGTGTAGATTACCGAACTTCACTGAAACTCAGTTTCTTCATCTATAAAATGAAAATTGAAATGTCTATTTCAGGGGTTGCTGAGAGGATTAGGCCAGATACATGGAGCCTTTCTAGCCCAGATCCTGACACACAGTTGGTATTCAGAAGATGAATGTCTTTCTCCCCCACTTTTCCTTATGCCATTAGATATGGATCCATGGCATTTCTTAGGATCCCTGCCAAGCCTTCCATAATTACTTAGAGCTCACTAGGGAGAAGCTGAATTGAAATTAGACTGATTTCTGTAGTAGGCAAGGGTCTGGGTGAACTTCTGGGGCTGTGGTTGCTGAAGGACTTATTTTGAGAGGCAAAGGTGACTCCATCAGCGACTATCAGCAACTGAGAATAAAATATAGAGTGGGAAAAGGTCTTATTGGGTGCCTACAATGTAGTAATGAGTAACTAGATAAGAAGAAGGTTCAGGGACCTCATCAACAATATTCATTGCAAATCTCCTGTGTGCTAGGCACTGGACAAAAAAAAAAAAGAATCAAACATACGTATCATGAAGGCAACAATTACAGCACTATACAGCTATAACCTGGGACAAACTGTGGAAGGTATAGAAAAGTATTCTAGCATTGAATATCCCAGATAACTAAATGATATCATAACTGGTATTTCAGGAACTGCTGCTGTGTAACAAACTACCTGAAACTTAGTGACGTAAAATGGCAATCCTCTTCTTATGCTCATTGATTCTATGGGTCAGAAATTCAGATAGGGTACAGCAGGGATGGTTTATCTCTGCCTCATGATGTCTGGGGCCTCAGCTGGGATGGCTGGGGTGACTCAGACAGCTGGGGTCAAAATCATGTGGAAGGTTCTTCATTAACATGTTTGACACCTGGGCTGGACTCAGCTGGTACCGCACATCTTTATGTGGCCTCTCCATGTGACTCGAGCTTCTCACGACATGCGTTTCAAGAGGGAACAAACTGACAGTCAACATTCCAGAAGAACCAGGCAGAGCGGAATGGCTTTTTATGGCCTCCATGGAAGGATAATAGGGAGTAACCCACTAAGAAAAAAGACAAACTATTTAGGGGGCTGGGCTTCCATATATGGCTGATGAAGTGTGGGAATTACGGTCTAGGGAGTGTGGCTAGGAGAGATCAAGAGTGACTTCATATGCCTTACTAGAGTTTGTACTTTGTTTTGTAGATAATAGTCATTGGAGAGTTTTGAATTTGAGAATATTTCATAAATAGTAGGATGGCAGCATAAAAGGAGGAGGGACCCGATGAAGAAAAACCACTTAAGATACCATTGCAATTAAAGAAAGAAAGAAGTAAAACCATCAGGCATTGGCAGTGAGAAATGAAAAGAAAAGGACAGCTTCAAGAATTAGTGGGAGGTAGAATAAATAGAACATAGTGAATTAAAATGTGCTGCCAGGGAGTGGAAGGACCTAGAATAGTCTCCCGGGTTTCTGTTTCAGGTGCTAGGGTGAATAGTAGTGCTATTTGAAGAAAATGAGAATATCAGAAATGGATTAATTTTCTGGAAAAGATGAATTCAATTCTGGGTGCTTTTAGTTGATGCACTTAATGGCCCACTCAGTAGAAAATGTCCAACAGACAGCTGGATTTATGAATCAGGAGCCCAAGAAAGATGTAGCCTGGCAAAATAGAATTGAAAGTCATCTCAACTGATGGCAGTCGATACCATGAGATTCAACTAAATTGTCTAGGAATAATAGGGAAGAAGAGGGAATAGATGCCTTCTCCAAGATCTCTAACATTTCCATAATGGAAAAAATAGAGATGGTTTCAGGAAGCATTGAGAAGCACTTAGAACAGTGCAAGAATGGGAAGAAATCCATGTCAAGAAGTCAAAAGAAAAGACAAAATCAAGAAAGAGTACACAGCAGTGTTAACACATCAGAGAAGGAAAGTACAATAAGGACTAATAAGCATCCTTTCCAGATAACAGGGCCACATCCACAGCTAAAGGGATTAATCCCTATGGAAGGAAAGGATAAAGTTATGGCAGGCACCCTAACTTGGGAGAGACTGTGCTAGGTACAAGTTACCAGAATGAAGATTCAGGAACAGGGACCAAGAAAGATGCCCAATTACATCTGTTAGTGGCAAAGATGAGAAGGGTCTCAAGCCAGGTGAGAGCACATTTGTCAGATATATGCTCAAGGCTGGGGTTGGGTAAAGGGCAAATGAGAATTTAAGTCTCAGAATTGCTTAAATAGATTCTGTCCTGGAAACTATAACAAAGCCAAACCTACAAATGACAAGCTTCGTGGGAGCCAACTTTTCCACTTACATTACTTCTTTGCATCTTGGATTAGTCAGTACAATTGGATTGAAAGTCTATAAACCCAACTCAAATTAGTTAAAGAGGAAAGGGAAAAATATTAGAAGAATATTGGGACAGCTCTCATAAAGAAAAGTTTGAACAACCAAATCACAGGCAGCACTGGTATGCAGTAGAGAAAACTGGAACTGAGGAGTCAGGCACTGATGGCATTCTTTTTTGATTGCTCCTCTGAGTTGACTTCATTCTCTTTGCATAGAGCACTCACTCACCAATAACACTGAAGTTTTACATCTTGTAGTTGTCACCATTCAAGAGGGCCAGTTCTAAAAATATCTCAGGGATGGACTCTGATTGGGTCTGGTGCCCACTTGTGGATGAATCAAGAGTGACTAAGAATCACATTTCTGGAACGGACAAAGTGGGGAGGAGCTGGGTTGACAAACCAATTGATGCCCAGTCTGCATCTTCAGCTTCAAAGATGATTTATTCTTCTCAGAAGGCCTGGGCTTCCCTCTGCCCTAGAGGCTTATTAATAGGGTGACCAGATGTCCTAGTTAGTCTGGACAGTCCTTTTTACACCTGTTGTCTCAATGCTATTATTAATAGCACCCTTTTCACTTTTAAAAATGTCCTAATTTGGAAAATAGATTATATGATCGTCCTATATATTGGTATTGTGACTCTGAACTGGCCAAAGTACTGGTGGAAACAGGCTTTACAGGGTGGTTAAAATTACAGATTGTAACCTCCTTTTGGGTAGGTTATTCCTCATAGGGCACCTCAGTATCCAGCACATAATTGGCATTCAGTAAATGTTGAGTCAAGGATCAAATGCTATAAAAATCTTTTCTCTCCCAAATTATAAAGTCACATTTGACACATTTTCTCATTTGTGGGTCATACTATGCATAATAGAGCATATCAGACTCATAGTATCATAGACTCTCAGGACTAAAAGAAAATTTAAAGAGTTTTTAGTCCAACCCTCCTCCAATATGATGATCAACTCTGAGTACAGCCCGTGTATCTGTCTTATTTTGTGAAGGCTGGATGCCCAGGAACTGGCAAGTAGTAGGCATTCAATAAACATTTGATTTCCTGTTTCCAAAGCTTGCTTTCTTCAACCACACTTCCATCATAAGTACATCGACAGTGTTAGAGCACCACCGATACTGGGAGACTCCCCGTGCTTGCTGAAACAGCACTCCAGTCTCTGAGCAGCTTCTGCATGCAAAGTTCTTTCTTTACAGTGAGCTGAAATCGGATGGCCTGCAGTTTTTGTTTGTGCCCCCGATTCTCTGCTCCTGAGGCCAACTCTTCCTTCCACCACACGAACCTTAGTCTTCCTTCTCCAGGTTAAACGACCACAGTTCTCTTCGCATATTTGGTAAGATTTCCAGATTCTTTACCATCCTGATTGCTCTCTTCCGGATACACTCAGTTTATCCAAAAGACCCATAAGGCAGAGTTCAAGGATGCATTTTGACTATGATCAAAAAAAAAAAAAAAAAACCAGCGGGTAATAATCTCACTTCCCTCCTTCCAGAAAATGTTTCTATTAATATCAGGCTAAGATTGTTCAGACTTTTTTGGCCATGTCATACTACTGACTCACATGCGGTTTCTCATTAATTATTTTTAATTAGATGCAGCCTTCGCATTTGAAGTCTGAATGGAAGAAAAGAAGTTTTTTTATACTTTTCTGCTAAGTCAAGTCTCTTCTACTGTTTTTAATGTCATCGGTTTAATGAATAGTGTTACAGCCTTGTATTTATCCCTGTTAAAGGTCACAGTGTTAAAAGCAACATGCTTAAGAAGGTTTTCAAATATATTTGGATGATAACTTTGATACCCAGGATGTTCTTTGACTCTTACATCTTGCTCTGGTCCTCATCTAATGAATGGACCGCACTTGAAAGTGGCAGTTACTGGAATTGAGCCTGGGCCCCACCGATCTAATAGCCTGGTGGGCAACGAAGAAGTTACAAGAATGCACACTGCCTCCAAAAAGAAAGAATTCTGAGGAAACAGAGGCACCTGAGTGTAAGAGCTACTCTGCTAAGGTCTTTCAGGGTTGCTGGCAGGTTTAGACAGAGAGGAGAAGCAGCTGTCTAGGAATTTCGGGGTTGTTTGTTTTTCTTATTCACCTTTATTTTTAATTTTTTCCAGTTTTCTTGAGAAATCATCCACACACATCACTGTATACCTTTAAGGCACACAGCGTGATGGTTTGATTTACATGTACTTTGAAATGATTGCCACAGTAGGTCCAGCTAACGTCCGTCTTGTCATATAGACACAATAAAAGGAAAAAAAAGAGAAAAAAGAAAACAATGTTCTCCTTGTGATGAGAACTCATAGGATTTATTCCCTTGACACCTTTCCTACACCATACAGCAATGTTAGCTGTAGTCATCATGTTGTTCATGACATCCCAGTACTTATTTTTCTTGTAAGTGGAAGTTTGTGCCTTTTGACTACCTTCCTCCAACTTCCCCTCTTCCCACCCCACTGCCTCTGGTAACCACAGGTCTGATCTCTATTTCTATGAGTTTTGTTTTTCCTTTACATGCCATATGT
Source organism: Ursus americanus (assembly GCF_024610735.1). Lineage (NCBI taxonomy): Eukaryota > Metazoa > Chordata > Mammalia > Carnivora > Ursidae > Ursus > Ursus americanus. The sequence goes on along the minus strand of NC_142143.1, from coordinate 46,954,709 downwards.
AAGTATTTAAATTTGTCTTTCTCTATCTGATTTATTTCATTTAGCATAATATCTTCAGGGTCCATCCATGTTGTCACAAATGGTAGGATTTCCTTGTTTTTTTATGGCTGAATTATATTCCATTGCGTTGGTATACCACAACTTCTTTATCCATTCATTTATTGATGGGTGCTTAGGTTGTTTCCATGTCTTGCTTATTGTAAATAATGTTGCTGTGAACATGGAGGTGCATATATCTCTTTAAGTTAGTGCTTTTGTTTCCTCTGGATATATTCTCAGAAGTCGAATTGCTGGATCATATGGTAGCTTTATTTTTAATTTTTTGAGGAACCTCCAAACTGTTTTCTATAGCGGCTGCACCAATTTACATTCCTACCAAGAGTGCATCAGGGTTCCCTTTTCTCCACATCCCCACCAACATTTGTCATTTATTTTTTATGATGTCCATTCTAATATGCATGGGAGCTTATATCTTTGTGGTTTTAATTTGCATTTCCCTAATGACTCGTGATATCGAGCATCTTTTTATGTACCTGTTGGGCCTTTTGTATGCCTTCTTTAGAGAAATGTCTATTCAGGTCATTTACTCATTTTTTAATTGCCCCTCCTCTTTCTCTGTCACAGATTCGCAGTGGTTGAGCCCTGCAGATTCCCCTGCAATCCCCATGGTATGATATCAGAGTAGGGGCTCCTACAAAATGATCCACGATCGTGGGGGAGGCTGGTTGTCCCCCTAGGTTATCCTTTTCCACTGGAGGAACAGAAGGCTCAGGGGAGACCTCTCCATACGGTGCTGTGCTGGCCCCGGGCAATTTAATCAACCTATAGCTGTTTCTCCTACCCTTCTAATACAGTCTGTCTTGTCTCTGTGGTGTGGGAAGTGCTTCAGCTTCACCCCTTTGTTCTAGGATTCTCTCAGTTGGTTGGTGGTGTCTTGTTTTGAATAGTTGTTAGCTGTTCTTCTTGGGGCAGGGGTGGGGAGAGAAGTCAGGAAAAACCTTATGTCATCATCTTGCTGACACCGCTCTCCTGTCCAGGATATTCTGCTGGGAATTTCTCCCTTGGGTGGGACTTTAGACTAGATTATCTCTAAAGGTATTTCCAGCTCATAAATTCCATGCACAGTACACATTCACTATTAATAGCCAGCGCTGGATTTTTTTTCTCATGCCATAGCTGAAGGACATTACATTTTCATTCACTGAAGATAGAACAATAAAAAAATATGGACTAGTTATAATAAAATCATCCATACCATGGTATTTGAGGGATATATTTCTGGAAAATTTAAACCACTCTATGTGGTTTACTCACTCATTTAAAGTGAGGATTGAATTTTATCCGAATAAGAAAATGAAGACTGAGTGTTTATTTGTGGCTGAATACAATTAACAATTGCTATCATTGGTATGTACACAATGAGTTTATAGGTGTTCATTTTTTGTGAAGTGCACAGACTATCGTGCTTCTCATGGCATTTACTTATCTATCTCTATGCTCAACTATGAATTCATCTATCAATTCACAGATGTAATGTAAATTATAGCTACAGTGTAAATTATCACAATGTTATATATTGAATCGAATAATGTAACCTCAAATAGCTGATAATTGCACAACTAGCTTGGATAATTGCAGCCCCAAACCTAGATCAGCATCCTGGAGTCTAAGAAACTGCTTTGAGGCTAGAATAAAAAAAGGAAATTTGAGTATCAAAGCCCCACTAAGGAAAGTGCCAATTTCTAGCCTGTTTTTTATTATGTGCTCCAGTAAGAACTTAGAATTTTTCCAGATGAGATTACATTTGATTAAATATAACTTTTAAGTCCCCTAGTAGGTTATTAGGGTGGTCCAGCTGTCTTTGAGACACATTAATGGATTCCTATGTTATCACTTAGAGAAAGGCATTCAAGAAATTTCGGACAGGTGATAAATGAAGCAAAAGTAATATTTGAATTGAGAGAAAGCATAAATGGCTCTTTCCAACTCTCATCACTGGGAGCAATATAGCAAAAGCGTTAAGGCTTATTTTTAAAATTTTTTTAAAACTTAAATATATACCTTTCCTTTCCAAAGAATGCTAGTGAGTTAAACTTGAAAGATGATGGATTATTTTTTTTTTTAATTTTGGGTTAAATAATCTTCCATGGTGTAATTTTTTGTTCTAATTGTTGGGCTGCATTTCATACAAACAATTTGAAGCATCTCTAATCCACCTTTGAACTCTAGTTTGTGCTCTTTTCTGTCTTCCCCCGTGTGGTCTTACTAGCTCATTCCTTTATTTATTTATTTATTTTTTATTTTTTAAAAGATTTATTTATTTATTTATTTATTCGACAGAGATAGAGACAGCCAGTGAGAGAGGGAACACAAGCAGGGGGAGTGGGAGAGGAAGAAGCAGGCTCATAGAGGAAGAGCCCGATGTGGGGCTCGATCCCATAACGCCGGGATCACGCCCTGAGCCAAAGGCAGACGCCCAACCGCTGTGCCACCCAGGTGCCCCACTAGCTCATTCCTTTAGACATTGAGGAATGGAGTCGGTCTCTTGGGGCCACTTCTATTCTTACAGGAAATTTTAGTGACTTTCAGAGTGCTTTCCACTGTGATGTGTGATAGACAAGAATCTTGGTAGAGTTCTTGTACTTCCCTGTGGAAAAGTTTCACCTATGTTATGATGATGACCAAGGATTTATTAACATTTCATTTTCTTAGGGAATAGTTTCTTTTCATGGTAGGCCGTGAAAATTCAAGGATTCGTTCTAGAAGAATTTGGAGTTTCCTCTCTGTTAACTTTTTGCTTTCCGAGGCCACAGGTACTTACCAGCTGAAAGCTCTAAGAAGAGGAATTTCTTTTCCTTACTAACAGCCAAAAGAATTTCATTTTTGTAGGGTAGCAGGTAAAACAACTTTCTCCCTGATGATAATCTGTATTCTAACTGTACTTATGAGATTTGTAAGTTCTGGTTGGAATTAAATGTTAATGAAAAGAATGCACTTAATACATTAGCAGCCATGCAAACCAGCAACCACAAGTGACACTGATTTCTTTCTGTGTCTTAGCACCCAATAGTGTATTAGTACAGCATAATTACTCTGACAGTGTGGTACTCTGCCATGCAATGGCATCTCAAACTATAGAATCTGTCTCTGTCTGCAGGGCTCATTGCTAGCACTTCTTCTCATATTCCATGCTAACAGAATAAAGGTATTTAGCAGTGTTTCCTCTGGGCTTGCATGCAGTATTTTGTAAATTGATTTTCATCCACATACACATTAGGGCTAATTCACAGATATGGGGGAATGTCAAATTCCACTACAGAGTATACCTAACTCAAATATAAGGTATGGGGATTGATGTGTCTATAGTCTTTGCTCTGGAAAGTCAAGGAGACATTAGTAGACAGCAGGGATGATTTCACCTTGGAAGTGTCTTCTATTCAGAGCATGGCTAATTGGGAAGTAACAGGCTAGAGGAGTTCAGCCCTATGTAGTTTCTTAAAGGAAGTCTTCTCTCTTGAATAGAACATATTAGTTTGTGGATAGAAGCTTCCAAAGGGTATGAACCATGAATGTTTAACTTACTTTAAAGAGAGAGACTTTTGTACCTGGTTTAGAATCAGCAAACTTGCAAAAAGCAGATAACCTTGGCCTTCTTATAGATGAACTCTTCTGTAGCTAGAATTTCTGTAGTCTTTGAATGACATGTTACTCTTCTGCAGATGAGAATTTGCCCTTGCATAGCCTATTTTAGCCCCCACAGCCCATCTATAACATCTATCTGCTCTTCTGAGAACAGGCTACTCATGACTTCCAAATGTTGTTCCAAATCTGCCCCCTCTAGCCTATCGTGTACCATTCTCCTTCCCTTCATCCCTACCCCCTCCTCCTGTCCCACGTGGACATTGTCCAACCTCAAGGGTTTGGATTCCCACGGGATTTGTTTGCACTTCCAGTGTGACAAGTATACCACCACAGCAGGACTCTACTACTTTCTGATCTTGCACTATTATCAGCAAATATTTTTAAGCACTCATCCCTAATATATGCATAGTTATTTGTAAGTCCTGTGAACACACTACTGTAGTAGATTTTTATACATCTAGAATATATGTAAATTAAAATGATTAAGTTAAGAATAAACATAATTAGAAAATCTGTTGTTTTCCTCTGTATCCCAACAGATCATCTTGCACATTTCCTGGAAGGTTTGTACCTCACTTCGGAGATCACTGCATTATAGTAGCGGTATCTGTTGTCCTCAAACTAGACTGGGTACTCTATGGAGGTGCAGTGTGTGGTTAATTCAGTTTTGTATCCATGGAAGTTAGCATAGCATCTATATATAGATAGATATAAAAATGACATGAATGATGCTTATTTTGAATGCATCAATGAATTTCCATCTCTGTATCTTTTCTCTCATTAGTGCTCTTCTCAAAAATGTTTTTCTTTCCCTTCCTTTTCACCTGATCAGTTTACCTGTCACTCAAGGCCAAGTCCTTTGTCCCCCATGAATCCTTTCTTGTCACTGTATATCTCATGATATCTTCCTTCTCACCTATAGAAATTATCGACTTTGTTGTTAACTTGACATATCCCTTTCCTTGTCTGATGACGTATCTCGGATGACATATTTTCATGCATGTATGTTCCCAGATAGGTTCCAAGCTCTTCACTTCTTTGTCTCTAACACAACACCTTACTTTTGCTCTATTTACATAAAAGTCATTCTATAAATATTCATTGAGCAGATGACAAAGTTATCAATTCACGCAACTATGCTTTTGACTCAAAATTATCTTAAGTGTGTTTGGCATTTTATTTTCTCGCAGACATTTTGAAACATCTATTCTTCCTCCAGAACTTCCCAACTGGCTCATGTTCTCACAGGGCCCCAATTTGTAAAACCCCGTGGCCATAAATTTAGGGAAAAATTGGAAAACCCAACATGTCTCTTAAGCATGTGCATAAAATCATGGTTATGTAGTTATAGGATCAAGTGGGTAGTAGGTTCCTTGAGACACAATCATGCATGTTTTAGACCATCCTGACAGAGCAAATCAACACTTTGGAGCCTGACCAAAGAGTCAACGTCTGTAGTTCATTTTAAAACAATTTCTCATGCCTTTCAACGTTGTTATGTTCTGTTTGAGATTTAAATTCTTAAGTCCTGAGAACTCCCTTCATTTAGTAGACTCTGCTGTTTTCTTTGGTCAGTTCCTTGGAATCGATCTCTCAACACATTATGATCTGCAGATTAAGAATTCAAGAGCTTTAGCTATTGGTAGCCAAAAGAGGCAAAGTTCATGTAAAAATGACCAGCAAAACCTTCAACAAAAATGACCACTGTTTGATTATATGGGCTTGGTCAGAAGTTCTGGGTTTAACTCAGCCACGTTCTGCAACCCTGCATCGTGCCCATAGAGAGAAAGGAAAAAAAGCACTTTCCAGCTTAAGAAAAACATATCTAGTTGCCTAGAGCCCAGAAATGATTTCAATTTTACCTTCCTGTTATAAAATCGCATGATTTCTTTCTGTCAAAAAAACTAGTAGCATTTTTTATTCTATATAAATAGTGCTTAATTAATACTTATTGGATGACTTGGAATAGAAAGTAAATGTGTCTATTGGTGAGGGAGTGAGTTTCATGTTCTACTAAATATCCCATTTCCCCCTCAGTATGTATCTTGGCAGCACTTCTTAATATATTCCATTTGCTTCTAAAAGCATTTAAAGATTTATTCTTTTATATTACCCTCACAATAATGCTGAAAGGTAGGTGGGGCAGGTCTTATCCTCCAGTAAATAGATGACAAAACCACGCTTGCAGATTTCTCGTTTTAATCTTGGAGACTCCCTCAACGCTATGTATGTGTGTGTTTGGGCAGGGATAGAGGAAGGGACAAATGAGTGTGGTGTAATGATGACTTTTAGAGGGACATTCACAGCAAAAGCAGGGCTTCTCAACCTCGGCACTATTGACATTTGGGGCTGGATAACTCTTTGCTGGGGGAGTCTGTCCTCTGCATTGTAGGATGTTTGGCATCGTGCCTTGTCTCTAGCCACTAGATGCCAATAACAGCTCACCTCCCCCCAGTCAGAACATTCAGAAGAGTCTCCAGACACGACCAGAGGTCTCCTGGGGAGCAAAATCACCCCTCCCTGGAGAAATTCTGAGCTAAAGGGAGAGAGAAATGGCTTAGAATTGGCTAGTAAACATAAAAGAAGCCAGAGTCAGGCCTCATAATTTCCTCATTCATTTTGTTCCCCAATATTTCTTGAGCTCTTATTATTTGCATAAGCTATAAGGCACTAAAGGAGGTACAGAGATAAGCAGGGCATGACCCATCCCACAAGATATTTACAGTCTGGTAGAAAAGGAAAAGGTCATGTAGACAGCCCTGACAGGTGTTTATCGAAAGCTGATGACGTGCAGGGCACTGGGCTGGTTATGGTCCATATTGTGGTGAGGCCCAAGTCGAGAGATAAGGCCCACAGAAAAAATCAAGCTATAAGGATATTTAAAAGGTCTTCAAACCAGTTGGAGAATAAGAGGGAAAAAAGGAAAGAATTAGGAAAAAAAGCTAACATTAATACAAAATTAAATGTGGCCACCTTAAAAAAGATATAACAAAATGTTTACCGTGATTCTGAAAATTAGTGCAAAGGAATTTTCAAAAGCAGGGCTAAAGAAGTCAGAGAAAGCTTCCTGAATGTGGGAGTAGGAGTGGACTGTGGGAAGAAAATTCTAGATGAGAGGAGCAAAGACCTGGATTAGCCAGATTCCATACTTTGGATTTTCTCAACTTCACCATGTATTTATCTCAACAATCTTTTATTCTATTTTACCTACATTGTTGATGACCGTAAATCTATCTGTTGTTTAGCTCTTTGATTTTCCCATCTCTCCTGATCATGATAATTATTGTTTTTTTAATTTTTCACTTCATTTTTTCCTTACTACAAAAGCACAGAGAAAGTTAGAAATTATAGATAATCAAACAAAAATTATAAAACACACACAACCGTACCATCTAGAGACAACCCCTCTTTCGGTTTACGTTCATCATTAAACTGCTTTGTAACCTGCTATTTCTCACTTAGTAATACATTATGAACATTTTTTCCATTTCGATAAATTCTCATCTGCAGCATCCTTTGAGTGCTTGGTATTTGCACTGTACACGTGTGTCGTCATTTATTAACAAGTTACTGGTCTTTCATGTGGCTTTAAATTTCTCACAGGCAGGGCTCGGATAAATTGTTCTGTGGCTACATTTTTCTCAATTACTTCCTTAGAATAACTTTTAAGTAGTTTCCAATATTGTCACCCTCAAGGACTCCTTTTGTTATTGTCATCTCTTGGGTCCCGTGTTTAGAAAGATAAAATCTACCAAACTACATTTGGTATAAAAAAAAATGTGTTACATATATATATATATATGTTATATATATATGTATATGTAGACGTTATATATATATGTTATATATATGTATATGTATATATAAAAATATATATACTAATCACAGATTTAGGTACCTGCTAATCAAGACTTTGGATCAACATAAGATTTTTAAAAGAATATTTACTCCATGATATAATTCTGGCCTAAAATAAAGACCCGGGATGTGCTGGCTAGCCTCTGCAGTCTTATCTTGGAGAACCGTGCTCTTTCTGTGAGCTTTTCTGAAACCTTGGAATTCCCTTCAAAGTGCTCTTTTTGCCCATTTGCTGCTGCCTGATGTTGGCACTCCAAATACTTGGAGTCCATGAGTTGCTTCAGGCGAACAAAACAGAAATACAGGCATGATTGTTTAAATATATTAAATGTTTACTCTGTTTTATGTGACCTGATAGTAGATTTCACATAATTGCCTTTTACTTGGAAATACCTTATGCTGGGAACGAATTGTTGGGAAAAAAAGTTTTAATCTGATGTGGTTTAAAGAAAAAAAAAAGTGGCCAAAGTAGACCATTTCTGAGGGTCGTGACCAAGAGCAGCCAAATGTGAGGAGTCCTGAAGTCTTCCCTCAAAGGTATGTTGATTGACACAGCCCGGCTCTGTCGCTTGCCAGTGACAGCTGCAGGGCAAATCTATGGAGAAGCTAAGGGCCTAGCTCATTTCCAAAACTGAATTCACGTTGGCCATCGCTGCTTGTCAGTTACATTGCTCTGTTTAATGGTGTGATGTCCAGAATAGCTTTCTGGACCCAAATAGTAAGGAAAAAACTTCAGTGCTTACTTGGGCGTTCTAAATTTAGTTCGTTTCTGAACTGTTTGATGCCAGGGGGTTAAATGTTTTGGCTCCTGGACTGAGGTCTGGTTACAGAACTCTTAGGTGGGCTTTTGCAACACTCTGAATTCAGATTAGGCTTCGCAGAGGCTGTGCATATGCAGGGTGGTGGTGGTGGAATGGTTCCCGGGATTGTTTCAGCAATAATTTCAGGCCAGATTTTTCAGTGTGGGTCTTTTACATGGTGGTGACTCAGGCTGTGCTGGGGCAGAGAGTTGGTGTGGAGCAGTCTTAACCTGAGCCGAGATGGCTGTTTTGCCACTATGTCTGATGACACAGGGTAGCTCTCAGGCTGGGGGCATTGTTCCTCTGGGATGGAGATATTAATTTCAAAAGTTTTTGGCAACATTTGAAATGGCACTGTAATCTTTCCTTTTCTTAGAGAGTGAAAGTCAGTATAGTGTGGGCTGATTGCTGTTGAAGGGATCTCCATCCTTGAAACACCAGGAGAGCTTCATTCAGACAGCAGTCATCAGAAAGCAGGCTTACTGCGTGGGCTCTGTGAGAGGCAGCGCAGCCAGACTGCCTGTTACGGAGTTGGTGAGGGAGCATAACGGGGGTGGGAGAGTCAAGTGGGGGAAGACTTAGGCCCTAGCATCCAGATTTCTGCCAGTGTTCTCCAGGGTGCCCTAGAGCGGTAGCTCCCTAACACAGTGCGCTCTGCCTGCCCACGGGTTCTGCCTTTGTCTGAATTCCATGTTGGGTATCTATAACCTTTTGTTGACTCAAAAGAACTTCATTGGAAAAAAAAAAGGAACAAGAGAACAACTACAAAAATAGCAACAACATAGCTTTCAAAACCCCTGATAGAGACTAGCCCCTAAGTATGCAGAGAAAGAAACACAGGCCCCCAAAGTGTCAAACATTCACACTTAAGTTCAAAGACTGTTAAGTTCCAGGGTGACAATTGAACCTAGAGCTCAGACGTCGCCTGATTCTTGTCCCTAGCCCCTTATACTACCCCTCCCCTACCCAACCCCCCTCCCCTTCTCCAGCCTCCTCCTCTTCCTTTTCTTATTCTCTTTCCACTTCATCCTTCTCCTTCCCTCCTCCTCCTCCTCCAGCTGCTCTCCCTCATCCCCCCCCCCCCCCCATCATTTCTCCTCCGGGTTCGTCTTCTCTATATTTGTAATTGTTGGTAAAGGTAGAAGCAATCAGCTCAATTGTTGTGTGATGTCTATGGAAACAAAGAATCAGCCATTGTCCAAAGTCAACTCCAGTTTATCTTAAATTTGGCCGCAGTTTGAATAGAAGAATCTTTTGAGGTCAGAGTTTTCATGTCAGCTCTCATACGGACTCATTTTAGGTACGGTGACTAATATGAGGATCTTATCATAAAACGTGACCGATTTTCAAGACCTGTTACTTGTACACACACACTCACACACCCTTCCCTAGTTGTGTCAGAGGGGAAGGGAGGCAGTTTGTTAGCTCAGTGTCACTACCTCCTTCCCATTGTAATTTTATCTAAGGGACGTTACCTAGAGAGTTTTGCAAATGAAATCCGAAAAAAAAAATGCTTTCAGTGCTGCTGAGTGATCAAGAGAAAACGACAAGGTTGTGAGGGACTGTTTGAGAATGTACTGGATACTTTATCGATCCTGAAGCAAGAGGCAAGAAGTGCCAGTAAGCAGTTGCCCTGGTGTTTCTGGCCAGACTAGGAACAGTTTTGTGAGGCATGAGAAAATGCCTCTTCTCATGCAACGCCCCAGCTTCGTTCATATTATCTGAAGCTGGGACTCAAATGGAGCAGAGCCAGGGCTTTTCCAACATAGCCTCTGTAACAGTGTCAAGAGCAGCCCTGCTTCCCCTGAACAGTGTGTCCTGGTGGAGGAAGGCCTCCCCCAGGCGACTCCCCTTGTTCTTCCTCCTTCCATGCTGGAAAAATCTCATTCTCTGGTTGTTTGCTTTTTTAATTTTTTTTCTCTCTGCCCAACAGTTCCTGTGTTCCCTTCTACCAACGCTACTATGAGGGACTGACTTGGGTCCCCCTCCCCCCCCAGATTCCTGCGTTGACGTTATAACCCTAAAGTAACTGTATTTGGCGACAGGGCCTTGAAGGGGGTAGTTCAGGTTCAAGGAGGTCATAAGGTTTCCTAGAGCTAGTGTCCTTATAAGAAAAGAAAGAGACTCCAGAGATCTGTCTTTCTCTGAGCACACAGAGAGAAAAGGCCATGTGGGGACACAGCGAGAAGGCAACTGTCTACCAGGCAGGAAAAGAGGTCTCCCCAGAGGAGGAATTTACTGGCACCTTGATCTCGGACCTCTAACCTTCGCAACGATGAGAAAATAAATTTCTGTTGTTTAAGCTGTCCAGTCTGTCATACTCTGTAAAGGCAGGCTGAGTAGACTGCTGTAGCTAGCTAGCAAAAATTTCGTGTGAACCTTCGGAGGGCACCAGGATGTCATGAAAACACCATTTCCTTGCACATTCCACCAGCTTTGGAGGGCCGTCAGTGTTTCTTCACGCCGTGTGTCTGCATGCCACTGGGATGCATGCATGCGTTCGTGTGTGTGTGTGTCCAGAAGCCGTCATGAACAAATTCAAACATACTGGTTTTTACAATAGCTAAGCTTACATAAGTAAGTGAGCACTTACTGTATACAACAAACTCTGCCAAATATTGCACACTCATTATCTCATGATCTTCACAATAAGCATTTGATAGAGATGGCCTTCTCTCCTTTATTTAATTGATGAGGAAACCAACCCATAAAGAGGTCAAGTAAGGGGCTCTTTCAGGTCCCCAACAGTGAGTGAAAGAGGCAGGAATTAAGCTAAACTCAGGCCACCTGACTCCAGAGCTCATGTTCTCAACCATCTCATTGCTTCACTTCCCATTTTTCTTTAACCTCCTTGTTCCTTTATATACGGCAATGTTTCAGAGAGAAAAGAATTCTGGGGTGGTTTTCAAAGGTATATAAAATACGAAATAACATGTAGATAAGAAGGAGGGAAAAATAAGGATAAGAATGGAACTTGGATCTAGAAGGAAGAGAATGCATCCTTGTGTTTAGCTTCAAAGTTTCTGGCAGCCAACAAGAACGTGGGAACCTGGTCATCCTCACAATGTACTTTGTCTTTAAAGTTAAACATATACCCCTTACTCAGCAGAAACACAAATTCTCTTGTATGTAAGCCCAGGCAAGAATTCCTCTTAAATGTGCCTGTCTGATATAACAACATCAACCTCCACGGAGCAGACAGAATGACAGGTGCCCTGGGACTGTGACAAAGACCCGCATATATATGTGCCGGCGCGCACACCTGCATCCTCCCATTGCTGCTTATGTCGCCAGTCATTCTTCTCCTCTCATCGTAAGAGTCCGAGGATGCATTAACGGCGAGGCAGAGAACCATAAAGTTGATGGAGGAACCAGGACTTAGAGGACACTTTGCAACCTGGAGGCTTAATGAGTCAAGCTGGTGGACCTTAATCAGCCTTTTAAAAACCTGAGTTGGATAGGAGAGAAAAACCGTAGAGCAGAATGCAAATGGCAAAAGCAAGCATTGTTTGATGGGCTGTTTCAGTACATGTACCTACCTGTACATAATCCATGCACCTTCACGACTAAAACAATGCCTTTTGTTGTGCCAAAGGTAGCCCTGTTTGTTTACATTGTTTACACTGACAAAAATGGACATCTTTGTTCTACGTGGTCAGATATCGCCATTTTAATAAGATGGATGAATTTGAGGTCCTACAGCATGATCATTTTCTGTATATATTCTTAGAGGCTACAGAATCTAGCAAAGTTTCTCTGGTAAGTCCTGAAGAAAGGATTCTGGATCAAGAATTTTTGAATCGGGTACGGGAGAGGCCGATAGGAAACTCGGCCATCTTGCTAGGACATGGCACAAATAATAGAGCAAATAGGACCGCAATCCTCTGCAGTTAGTTACCATGACAACTCAACTTAAATGTGTGCCATATAAACCACCAGCACTTCAGGGTAAAAAAAAAAAAGATTTTTGAGAACAGAAGTATATCACTTTGTTCACTTAGCATGCGTCCTCTCATAAGGCATCAAAACGTTTTGCATCAGACTTGGGAAATAAAACATGATATAATATGTACTTAATAAAAAAAGCCTTTTTATTATTTAAAATTTTTAATATTTGTATTTAAATGCATGCATCTGATCTGAGCCATAAAAAAAGCAACTGACAGTTTCACTTCACATATTTGTCCATTTGTCTTCATTTGTAGGGTCTCTTAACAGGTATCTGTAATATTTCTATCTGGAACATGGAGGCATTTCTCATTCCCAGGGGTCATAATTCACAGGGTTAATCAACAGCTATGTAGAGACAACTCTCAAATACAAATCTCAAGTCTAGACCCCTGCTCTGAGTTATGAGACTTGTACATTTATTTGTCGACTAAGATATCATAAAGACAACTCCCAACAAACAGGGCCTGAATCAAACTCATGAGCGTTATCCTAGAAAGCTGGCCTTCCATTTACATTTCTTATCACACAGCATGATCAAAAGCCAAGCAAGCAGCTACTTTTGACATCTCAATGTCTCACCTCCCTCCCTATCCCCTTATCAAATCCATCGCTAGCTTCTGTTGATTTTACATTCAAACATCTCTTGAATCCTCCATCTTCGCCTTTACCAACACCCCAGTCCGCCCCTGTCATTTTACCTCTGGACCAGTACGATAATCTTCTAACTGACCTACTCATATGCACTCTCATCTTTTCCCAATCTATATCCCAAACTATAGCCAGAGTGAGATTTTTGAAATTTAAATTTAATTACGACTTTCCCCCCCCCACATTCTTCCCCCAGTGCTTAAAACAGTTCAATGGTTTCCTGATATACTTAGGATAAAAATGGAAATCTTTAACACGGTGTATCAGTCAGAAGGCACACTCAGTGTCTAACTGAAAATAATTTACTGAAGAAATTATTGCCTGGGTGGGGGGAAGGTTTACGCGGATCAACAAGGAATGGTGGGCCAGCCACAGACAACCAATTGTGGGATTCCACTACCATCCCCAGGCCTAAAGAGGGAAGGAAAGGGGGGCTGAAGCTGTGGAAAGAGTTGCAGTCACAGCAGCCTGGGACCACTGCCAGAATCACGGCCCCCCGCTGGGAGGGTAAGGAAGAAATGTGTCTGCTTCGCTCTCCCACCTTCTGATGTCCCACTGGGGCCTCTCAGGGGCTAAACACAACTGCCAGGCAGAGGGCAGAGCAGCCCAGGTGATGCAGTCACAGGAGTGAGCCTTCCTGAACGCAGAACAGGGGACAGAAGAGCAGGGAACAGATCTGGGTGAAGTTACAGGACAGAATTGTTTCCTGGGCAACACCAAGAAGTAAGAGCAGAGTCAGCCCCAGTCATTTGAAATTGATTTGAAAATTTTCAAAAGAAACCAACTGGTGACAGATCACTGTCTCCCACCTAGTTCTTTAGACAACACAGTTACTAAGTTGCTTTGGAAGACCTAGAAATCTTTCCTCTTTTTATGTGCACCTGACAGAGAACCCTAGAATAGGCGTGGCTAAAAGAAGCAGGAGGCAGGTCTAATCATTGTGCATGGAAACACAGAGCTTTCAGGCTGCTAGCTCGGTAAGCTGGTTCATCAATCAGCTGAAGGGCAAGACACTTTATTCAGTGATCTGGAGGTCCCCAGGTGGCTTCCACTCCTCACTTGGTCCTGCTAGCCCAACCGCAGACTAATGAAGCTAGAAGCACTAACCTACTCAGTCTTTGTTGACTGGGAGCTAGGACTAGTTCTCATTTAGACAACCTTGCCAGGTTACTGGTTTATATCCTTGCTTTACGCATCTATTGAAATCTTTTAATCTGACACATTTTACAGATATTAGTTTATCACACATTTCTGAGCACTTGCTATGTTCATGCACTGGAACAGATGCTGAAGCTGAATGACCCAAACTCCTCGTCTTTTCGTTTTATATGAACTTGGAAGTAAATGTCACATTTTTCATTATTAAATTGGAAAGGATCACATGTTTATTTTTCGCTTGTGTCCTTAGGCTGTTTTTTTTTTCTCTAGAACAAGAAAGCCACCCTGTCTGTGGATGGAATCTGGAAAGTAAAAACACAAGCAGCTGGCATGACTGAGACAAGTTTCCAGGGCAAACTTGAGGTTTCGGGGTCATCTGTGTTTTAAGTAGGCTGGAGATGGGCTGTTTATTTCCCATCTGCAGGGGCAGGCAGTGGCAACAATGAAAATTACTGATTCTAGGAATTTGAGACCCATTAAGTCACTTTCAGAGTATTGAATGCCTTTTAGTCGGGGGGGGGGGGGGGTCGGTCCAGACCAGACCACCTCCCAATGGGCTCTGTCTTTTCTTTCCTGTATGCCTTCCCACAGAAGGAGGTAAAGCGGTCTGAACATAATTGAATCAGAGTCAATATTTCTTTGTACATTCCTCATCATCTTCCCCCTTCCTCATGTTTGATACCATGGACATAAATTTCCATGTAATGTCCCCCGAAGAGACTCTTCCTTCGTCACACTTAACAGTGTCCTTTGCACCAGAATAGTGGCAGAGGCTGCAGAGTTGAAGGACCCCTGGTTCCCTGGGGAGCACAGTCTAGCGGAGGATTCAGAAACTATGCAGGAATAATAAACAAGGTGAGTGCTGTGACAGAGGGGGTCACAGATACAGCACAAGGAGAGGGGGATGAATTCTCCCTGAGGGGACTTTTCAGAGGAAGTGACTGTGCATTAAGCTTTATAGGATGGGCTTATAGAAATTCTTGAAGCATCAGAAGAGAGATGGGCCTTCTAGACATAGAAACTATAAAAGTAAAGCATGGGAGGATGAGGGAGCCTGGGCTGCACAAGAAACTGTAAGGGGTCCTAGAGAGCAGTGTTTCCCAAACTGTGTTCCATGAGACCTGGTTCATAGTTCGTCCTTGCACAAGAAAGTTTGAGAAACCTGGACTGAACAAATTTTAGTTTCCTAAGAAGCTTTCCTTTTTAAATGCGCGTGCTTGATCTGATTTATTAATGACATCAGTTTCTTAACATGCCAGTGTGTTTGTGACTCTTTACCATAGAGAAACAGGACTGTTAGAGGACTCAAACAAGGCGGCCGGTAGCCCGAGGTGGTTCTGATGCCTTAGTAGCCTACCTATCCAAGCAACTCAAAACCTAAGCCTCAGGGGATTCCTGTAAATGCCTCTAGGGTAAGAAGAACCACCAATCGCAAACAAGCACCTAGGCTTTCCCATTTAACGTAAGCCAGAGCCAATCAAATAATTTCCTTGCTTTGCTTCCATATCTTCTGTATAAATACCTTGCCCCTGGCTCCCATTGGTAGAGCACTCCTAATTACTTCTGCTTTGGCACTTCCCAAATTCAAACAGATTTTTGCTCAAATAAACTTCTGAAAAATTTAATATGCCTCAGTTTATCTTTCAACAGTGTGATGAGCTGTCCAGATTTTACTGTCCACAGGACTATTTGTTCATGGTACATCTGTTTGGGAAATGCTGGGTAGAGCACGGCATGCTTATGGGAGAGTGGTCAGAAATGAGGCTGGTGAGGATGGTGAATGGTAGAATGTAAAACCAATACCATGCTCAGTATTTGTGGGTATAGGAGGGATTTGAAGGATTTCTTTAAAATGATGACCTACATGACAAGTTGGGCATTTTAGATTGTTACATTGGAAACACAGTGGCTGGGGCTGGAAGGATCTTTGATGGGAACAAGGAGATGGTTTGTTTATTACTTGTTCCTTCTTTTCCTCTTTCCTTCCTTCCCTCCTTCCTTCCCTTCTTTCTTCTAACATGTATCAAGTGACCACAATATGCCAAGCACTGTTCCAATACTGAACAGAGCAGACAAAAGGCAATGCTCTGATACAACTTACATTCTAGTGGAGAGGCACAGACACAGACAGAGAAAGTGTGGAGGGTGGGATGCTACTATTTTAAAGAGGATGGTCAGGGAAGGCTGTGAAGGAAAGAGCCTGACCTGTCTAGCAGAAGATTGCTCTGGGTAGAGAACGAGCTAGGGCAATGACCTGAGGTGGTGGTTGTGCTATATTCAAGATGACCTTGGGGCCTCTAAGTAGAGATATCCTAAAGGCAGATTAGTGTACAGAAGAGAAATTCAGCGTAGAGGTTTAACTCAAGACCTGGGCTTGGGAAACATTGGCATCCTGTTTCCATCTGAAAGGATGGGAATGATCAGAGTGGGAAGACAGGCAGACCAAGAATGGACTCCTGGGACAGAAGGTAAAACCAATAAGAGTTCAAACAGGTGGGGACAAACCAGAAGATAGGGAACCACCAAGTCAGAGAAAGCGTGTATTTTCTCAGTGGCTACATGCACTGACCTTGAGCATTCTCCACCAAGGAAGGATAGTGAAAGAAGGGATTTAAAAAGCTGAAACCAAGTCCATTGGAATGAAGTGGGATAGTTGCCTCATGACACAAAAGCTTTCTTTTGTGCAGGGAGAAGTCATTGACCTTCTTTAGTTGGAGAGGACAGAAGCTAAAAAAACAATATAACTAGACTAGAGTAAGGATTCTGAGCAGAATAATTCACATTTCACAAAGAGCTGAAGACTTCGTCTTTGGGGCAGATCATCCCTGTGGTTTTCTGTTAATTGTGCAAGTAGAGAGTAAATACCCTGGAACGGAGAAATTTGAGCTCCAATAGGCCAAATGTTTTGAGAAGATAATGCAGCATGTTATTTTAACAATGGATAAAGGTGCATCTTTGCAGATGTTGTTTACTTCATTAGAAGGTAGAGACGATATACAGCACCATGGTGAAGAGCCCAGCTTTTTCAACCAGATGCCCTGGACTCAAATCCCAGCTCTGTCTCCTAGTAAATGTGACATTAACAAAAAATTTTTTAAGCTTCTTTATGCCTCAGTTTGTTCATCTATAGATTTGTGTTAATAAGCGTCCACGACACAGAAAGTGGTAGCAAGAAGTAAGTTAAATCACATAGAGCTTGGCTCATAAGAAGCACTCTAAATATTGACGCATTTGTTACTGTGTGTAGACATATCTCTTCTCCATCTGGATTTAGACTGTCTTTAAATGTATTCCAAATTATTGATTATCCCTGGGAAGATTTTTGGTTTTGTTTTTTGTCAAGCAGTTGGTAACAGAATATTGGGAGGCGAGACCATGGAACCCACCGGCAGGAAGAGATGAGTTCCTATAAGGAGAAAACTCGGTGGCCAAAAGTCAATGAATGGCAAATACAAACCTAAGCTCAATTCTTAGAACAAAGAAGCAGCCCCTAGAAATTGCGAGGATTCACTGGAAAGTTTGGACGTCCCATGACTAAGCAGGTGGGGAATGGAACCTTTGTGATTTAGACCTTATCTGTTACTATGAAGGAAGTTAAGAGTTCTAGCAGAGTCAGGGCCGGCTACTGGCTACATGTAGACAAGATTGATGCAACTCACCTTGTTCCAAATCCTCAGTAGAGGAAAACATGTTGCTGGGTCTCTAAGGGGAAGACAGGCTTTGATCTCTGCTTAGAGTACTCAAGAAGGAATGTTCCATAGCACAGTGCCGTCTTTCCTCTGCTTTCGAAAGGATTAAGACAGAAGTAAGTCAGGCAGGTCAGGCGATTCTCTGTCATTGCAGATTAAGCAGATGATGACTAATTATCTCTTCCTCTTTGTTTCCAAACCAAATGAAAAGCTTTTGAGATTACCCAGAAGAGATTTGGGGCTCCATCGCATGTAATGATGTGTATATCTAGACTTTGCCTCTCAGACCAGAAATGATCAGTTTGTCTGGTGTTCGAAAACATATTTGTGAACTCCTAAGGGAGCTCCTGAGGCCAGATAGATACTCGGCTTATTGTCTAATTGTTTTGATTGAAAATCTAGACCACATCCTTTTATTTGACAAAATGTCCATGTCTCTGAATGTTTATTATATGTATGACTTTTTTTTACTTTTCCCCATTAAGTATGGTCAATGGATTGGTATTTGACAGAAAGGAAGGAAGGTAAGAAAGAAGGAAGGTAGGAAGGTAGGAGGGTACGAAGGTAGGAAGGAAGGAAAGAAGGAAGGGAGGGCGGGAGGGAGGCAGGGAAGGAGGGAGGGAGGGTGGTAGGGAAGGAAGATAGATGGATAGATTTCTGGAGCCTTTAAAAACAATCCTTAAAACTTCTGCAATCTCTTTCTGAATCACTCAGAAAACCAAGTGAAGGAATGCAAACTTTTCTCATAAATCTGGAAACATATCAAGCAGCTGTCCTTTCAGAGGTGGTGTGGCCTGTGTTATCCCATGGAGGTCTCCAAGAGTTTGTAAAAATCTGGCCTTCCAATCTCAGCTCTAATTTGGATTCCTAGGTTAACAATGAACAAGTGATCCGATTTAGCGCCATTTTGTCACTTGTGGTTTGATGCAGTCCTCATAGGTGTGCCTCGGGGGCATTTAGAAATAATGCTGACGTTGCCAGAGGGAGAGCTGTGGGTAGGTGTAAAGTATTTGGAAAGAACACAGTCTGTAGGCATTTTCTGTTTTTGCTTCATTTTTTGACATCTTGCAGTGTTTTCCTCCCCATTATCTAAGACCTTTTCCATTTTCATAGCTATTCAACATTCGAAAGTAAAAATCTCTCTAAGATCCAGATAGAAAATAATATGTTGCTTGAGGTAATCTTACTCTTTGACCTTTCCTCCTATGTGCCTAATGTAGGTCAAGATTCCTTTTTTTATAGTTTCTGAGCACCTTCTCTTTCTGTGGGAGATTAAGCAAATGCTGCTTGACAAATCTTTCCCCATAACTTCTAACTATTAAAATGTCCTTTTTGTGAGTCATGTTTTGCTTTTTGGGTTTTTATTTTTTTTAAACTTTACTTTGGGAGTTTTAGATTTATATTCAACATCCTGGAAAAATAAAGATTTTTACAATTTAAAAATAAAGCTAACTTCATGCAGAGGACAAAACTCAATACCACAGAGATGCCATCAGAGGTCAGATACCTAAATGGGTTAGGGAAGGATCTGGATAAAGTTTGCAGTACCATAAAAGCCATGAAAAATCTGGTCTGTGCCTCACCATAGTCATCGCCCAGTTGCAAGCAACAGAAATCAACTGAGACAAGCAAAAGGAAAAAGAGGGAGTTCAGTGGAATGAAATTGGAAAATTACAAAAATATGAAGAAATAGTTAAAAACAAAAATATAGGAGAAGAAGGTATGAAGGCATCTTCAGGATCTTGACATTTAAGCTCATGAGTTTTTTCTCCAAGGAGCTCTTCAATATGCCTGAGCCCCATGTACCCCACTTTTCTCTATACCCCAAATTCCTGGGACTGAGTCTCCCATGGCTCCAGTTTGGTCAGTTGTCTAGCTCCAGGGCAATGATGGCAGGATCCTAGAACACAGTCTCAGTTCTTGGAAGCCCCCTGTAGATGTGATCACAGAGAACTGGGAGGTCACCCCAAGAGATGTCCTTGGTATTAACCTTTTGAGAATTGAGTGATGCCTTATTTGGGCCTCTGTTGGTAACAAGCCATTAATCTAATCAGACTCAGTAATTCCTCAGTTCCTACAATATCCATTTACTTTGCATTGCCCTGTTTTGTCACATTCTATTTTAAGATCCTACACAAGGAAAATAGAGTCGAATCGAACGTCCTCTACGGTGTCATAGGAAAGCTGGCCCTTGGGTCATGATATAGTCTTAGGCTGTTTTGCTTATATAGGAGCACTCACCGCTGCTTTGCTCCACTTTCTTGTTTACCAGCAACCACACCTCTAGAGTTACACTTTGGCTACCACTTCAACGGGCGAGAGCCTGACTTTAGTGGCAGAAACACCATGACCTGTTGGGAGAGAAACAGAGTTGAGAGTAGGAAGAATCAGGAAAGGGGCATGTGGATGGGAAGAAACCTCCCCCTGCCCTGGTCCCCATCCCTTGCCATATGTACTTTACTCTGGCCCACAAAAGCCTCAAGATTCATTTAATTACAGTCTTAACTTTGTTTTTTCCCTAGCTGGTCACTAAGAGAGCCAAGCAGGCTGTATTTCTGTAGACTCTATAGATACATAGACCCTAAAGGTAAGATACAGGGTAGCTCAAAACTAGTCTATAGGTATATCTCTGAGACCACACACACCACATCTCAGGTCCCCTCTAGGTATGCGTCCCATCTGCTCGATTCTGAAGTGTTTTCCTCTGTAACTTCCAGTTTCTCTTTTGTGAACACATTGCAGTGAGAAGATTTAGTAAGTGCTACTTAATTAAATGAGTCTCCCTTAAGGCCTTAAAAGCTCCATTTTCAGATGTTTGTAGAATCTCATCTAAGAGCAACACGGGTGCAAACAGAATTCATATTTGACCCTGTTAGCCATGACAAATGACATAAGCTCCTATAACAGATGACTGCCAAAGCTCAGTGATTTCACTTCCAGTGTGGCTGTTTGTAACTGAATGGCTCTGCACTAGCTCTCACCCAAGTGGTGACTCAGTGACCCAGGCCATTTCCATCTTGTGACTCCACTGTATTGAAGTTTCAAAGTCACCCCAGCACCATCCAACAGGAGACAGGAGGAAGACAATGAGAATGAAGGATTACACATGGAAGACTTTTGTCAGCCATGCTGAAAAGTAGCTTACATAATTTCTGCATAGATTCCACTTACTGTAACTCATCCTGTAACCAACCAAACTGCAAGTAAGACTGGGAAATTTGCTGAATACTAACTGCAGTCCCTACCAGACTGACTAATAGAAACTTGGAGATAAACTACTGTATCTCCTAGAAAAACCACGCCCCACTCCCATGACAAATAGTTGACCTTTTCCTTCCTATCTCCTTTATACCCATATGTCATCTAGGAATAGAACTGACATTCGTTCATTCACAAAATAATTATTAAGCTCCTGCTGTGTGCCAGACACTATCCTGGGTGATACAGTTATAAAATAAGATCTGATCTGCGTCTTCAAAGGCTTTTTTGGTCAGGTCAAAAAGAATGAAAGTTCAATCAACAATTAAAATGAAGAAGATGCTCTGATGAATCCAGGCTTCTACTCTGAGCAAGAACAAGGGCCTTTAGGTTCCGATGATCAGAGAAGAATTGCAAAAAGAGGTAAAACTTTAAATTAATGTTAAAGAATGAAGAAGAGTAATGGGCAGTTCAGGGAGAGAGAATACTGTATAAAAGGAGAGAGAAGGGGTATCTGGGTGGCTCAGTCGGTTAAGTGTCTGCCTTCGGATCAGGTCATGACTCCAGGGTCCTGGGATTGAGTCCCATATCAGGCTCTTAACTCAGCAGGGAGTCTGCTTCTCTCTTCCTCTGCTGCCCCCCCCTGCTTCTGCTTTCTCACTCTATCAAGTAAATAAATAAAATCTTTAAAAAAAAAAAGGAGAGAAGATGTAAAATTACGTGTTATATGAATACTTGAAGTGCCTTGGTATGACTGAGGTGAGTCTAGACAGATGAGCGAAGGTAGAGATGAGGCTAAAGATAAAGATATTGATCAGATCATGAAGAACATTTAGGACTCAGCTGTGGTCTTTGATATGCACGACAGCCCAATTAAGTATTTTAAGCACAAAGTAATAAGGTTAAAATTTCATTTGATGACAATTTATGCCATGAAAAACTTGTAGATTAATTATCATATGGATTTTAATATTGTTGTCTTGTGTTTACTGAAAATGATACTTCTGTTAATCCCTTGAAAATCCATTTATTTGGCCACATCCTCTGTGTGCTGTAGACATGATAACACTTTATTTTCACATATGGCTTCCAGTTAAAAAATTCTCTTATTTTGATTCAGTCTTGCCCTCAGCATCACAGCTGTCTAAAACATAACCTCCTTATTTTAGGCTGCTATGTGCCAAGTTGACATGTCATCCATTTATTAAGTCCATAAAAATGTTTACCAAGAACCTATTTTGTGCTAAGCACTTGCCAGGAACTGAGTAGGTAGGAGGTAGTGTTATAAAGAGAATCATAGTGGTATGGTGAGAAAAGTTCAGGTGTTGAAGCCTAATTCCATCATTTACAATGGGGCAGGAAGGGCTCTGAGTAACTTATGCAACCTCTCAGACACTCAGTTTTCTCATCCACAAAATGGAAAAAATAAGATCTATTTCAAAGTGTTGTTGTGAGGGTTCGATAAGACAATATCTGTAAAACACTTAAGAGGGCTCAAAAAGGGGGATGTGGAGTATACATGACATGGTCTCCTTGCCTAGGACAGACATTGCTAATTGATCACAGTACAGTTTCCGGCTGAGCCCAAACACAACTTGAGGTGATACTTACACAAAAGTAATTTTATTATAGACAGTATCAGAGTCATGCTGCATGAATGATCAGAAATAGCAGGATTTGGGCCATCTGGGTGGCTCAGTTGGTTAAGCATCAGGCTCAGGTCATAATCTCCAGGTTGTGAGATAGAGCCCCACACCCGGCTCTGCACTCAGTGAGGAGTAGGCTTGAGATTCTCTCCCTCACCCTCTCTCCCTTCCCCTCTCCCAGCTCTCTCTCTCGCTCTCAAATATATGAATAGATCTTACAAAAAAAAAAAAAAAAGAAATAGCAAGGATTTCGGAAGTGCTGTATTAGTCTGTATGCAGTAATCAGAAAAGAAAGACTTTATGCAGGAGGAAGAACAGAAGGGAGCCCGTGAGATGTAGGATTTATTGGAATTCCACATTAGATCTCATTTCCAAAGCTTGGTTTCAAGGTCACCTTAGAATGTTTCTTTCATCTTCCTTGCACTTGGTTTGCTCTATAATAGTTCATATGGAAATTGTTAGTTATTCTCTATCTTGAGCTAACCTACTAGAACTATCTAGCACTACAATAAGTATCAATAAATATTGTTCGTTTTGTTTTAGCCAGAAAGTTTCTTGGTTTGTACTGGAACTGAAAACTCAGAGTAGCAGGTCTAAGTCCAGTTCATACCTTTTGTCTTAGCAGAGCTGTTTTGAGTCTGTTCTGCACATGAATTGCTGAAGAGTGACTAAGAGTAACAGCAGACAGAATTTGGTGAGCCCTCTCTGACCATTTTCCTTACAGGGCTTTCTCCGTCTCTTTGGTGACGAGTTTCCTCATATTTGGTCTTTTGTGTCTTCAGGACAAGACTACAGTTTTCCACCAATGCCCCCATGGTCATTGAATCCCTACTGACTATACCTGGTCAAAGGCTGAGGACAATCATGGAAACTCACTCTGTTTACTTCATTCCTATGAGCATGGCGTTCCTATTAAGAATCTGGTTGCCTTGGGGCACCTGCACAGCTCAGTTGGTTAAGCA
This sequence comes from Ursus americanus, assembly GCF_024610735.1. Taxonomy (NCBI): domain Eukaryota; kingdom Metazoa; phylum Chordata; class Mammalia; order Carnivora; family Ursidae; genus Ursus; species Ursus americanus. The sequence continues at coordinate 46,931,157 of NC_142143.1, read as the reverse complement.
TCTGACTCTGGTTTTGGCTCAGGTCACGATTTCAAGGTTGTGAGATCGAGCCCCACATCGGGCTCCTTGGTCAGTGGGGAGTGTGCTGGAGATTCTCTCTCTCCCTCTGCCCCACCCCCAGCTTTCACTCTTGCTCTCTCTCTAAAATAAATTAATCTTAAAAAAAAAAAAAAGAATCTGTTTGCCTCACTGCAGTCTCTAGTGACTTCAGCTGGCTACTTTTTTTTTTACCTGTGTCCAGAGTTTGTACCTTACTCAGCAGTTACCCTATTTTCTTTATAACCAGCTTTTTACTGGTAAATTGGGATTTTGCCTATGTGGGTGGGATCCCATGGTTGCCCACAGGAATCTCAACTTCACAGATATTGATTACTCTTAGCTCAATGACAATGAGGATTTCCATTTCAATTCTTATTAAATTCAGGGCAAACTGATACAGATTGCATGCCCACATACAAGATAATGGTATACTAGTTATGAGTTATATTTAGAATGTAACTAAAATTAATTTATAGCTTTTGAAAAGAAATAAATTGAGCCTAAGGATTAATTCCATTTGGTGTTGATATCTATTTAATTTTTAAGAGAATAATATTTATATATAAACAGTACCTGAAAATTATTTCGCTTTCATTAGGATTCCAAGAGTGTTATATTATCACTAGGTACATCAGGGCCTTGGGCCTATCTTGCCTTATTATTTTTAACAAGAGCAGGGATAGGGACTGCATGATGATTATCTGTCGCAGTCATTAGCTAAGCTGTTTTGGAGAGGAATTCTAATGATATAAAAAAATCTGATTAATGCAGACACCAACTCCAACACTTATCTGTACATTTCATCACTTATAAATAAATCTCATCTGACTGTAGCCAAGTTACTCAAGAAGAATTATTTTCCTCAGTTTCCTCAACTGTGATAGCTAACTTGTGGGTTTGGGGTGAAAATAGATGAATAAAGAAAGTAAAGCAGTTAGCACGGTGCTGAGCACTTATCTGTTCAGTAAATATCCATGGCAATAATAATTGGGTGATTTTGTAATGTGTCAGCAATTGGCAGGGCTGAAATATATTTTCCAGAATTCCCTTTCCTGTGCACTTCTCTTTGGGGTGGACAACAAAGGAGATTTTGGTGGGACATTTAGAGGGCAAAGTGAAGCAAGAGTCATTCTGTAACTCACACACATTGTTGTCTGTTTGCTAGCTCACCTTATTGGTGTGAGGTAGCAGATGGGCCTACAACCGCCTTCCTTCTTCCAGAGCTTTCTTTAGTTTCTCTGATTCCTGGACCATTTGTGTGCTTAGTTCCTTGACTAAGGGTCCCCATTTCTTCAGGACAGCCAAATAATTAAGGTCAGAGATAATGAGAACTGGTAGAGGTCTCAGTCCATCCTTATGGGCTCCAGTTCCTATTTGTGAGTTCCAGTCTGGCCTTGTTCTCCCTGATTCTACGTCTGTCTTCTCTTCCTGATGGCCTGCTCCGTGGCTTCAAGCTCCAGTGTCAGACAGGAAGACAATGGACTTACAGAGACTGCTGAACCAGATCCCACAGTTGTGTAAAGTCTAATCTCTATCACAAACTGCACTCTCTCTCTCCCCACCACCAACACACAGAGTATTTCTGCTTCTCTGAATGCTGCCAGATACAAACAGTAGTTAAGAGTAATTCAATTAGTAATACTCAAATTAAGTTTCAAAACCCTCCTTTAATGGCTGTGACCATGATTTATATTAATCTGCTACGTCGGTGCTCTTGAAAATACCATGGTATATTATGTTGCTAAAAGCATTTAAAGAGCACCAACCTTTCTAATAATAATAAAAATAAGATTAATGAATGCTTCTTGAGTATTTACTATTCTATAGGCCAGGTACTATTTTAAATGTTTCGTAAGAACTCTATGAAGTAGGTTTTATCACCATCCCCATTCCTCAGATGAGAAAACTGAGACCACAGATTAGTAACCTCCTAAAGTCCTGCATTTAACACAGAGCCTGAACTCACTCTGTGCTGGTTCAAATCCACAACCTGGGCTCCTGGATACGACTTTCCAAGGCTTCCTGGCGGTGAGGCACTGTGAAATTGTACAGCCAGTGGAAACCAACTAACAATCTCACTACAGAGGAACTAGGTAATTGCTTAATTAGGAAAAATGCAGGCAGGAGTGGGTGGCAGTTCATTGAGATTAAGATCAATCAGAATGTGTTGATGACTTTCCAGCCTTCTCACTTAAAAGGTTATGTTCTTTTTGCCACAGTTTTTGGGTGTGGTCTGCCCTCCACCTTTCATCATTCCGTTTCTTTTCCCACCCTTGCCCTCCACTCCCAGCTTTCTTCTTTTTTGATTTTTTTTTCTTGCCAGCACTCCAGACTGGAAATATTTTAGGAGCAGCTTGTTACATGATATTTCACTAAAAATAATACAAGTCAAGTTATTGGCAAAAGAGTCAGCCTTGGAGGAACACCAATTGTGCAGAGCTGGAAAAGTGGCGTGGTAGCTCTGTCCTGGGTTTTCAAGGAGGATAAATCCCTGAGACTTTGTATCCGGTGGTGAGGGTGTCCAGGCTAATGGAGATGAATGTCATCTGGGCTCTGCTGACTTCAGTGTGTGAGGCTTTGCTGGCAGAATGTGTTGGGACAAATGGGTCTAATGGATTTGTACAAGTCACCTGTCTCTTTTGCCAATTCACTCTCCTCCTCTGACCTTTAATGGTGTGAGCTTCTCAGGGCTCCCTTCTCTTCTCTTAGTGCTCTACTGTCTCACCGGCCCATCCTATTCCTGGGCTCAGCTCTGCAGCCTCGGGGTTAGAAGTGTGGACTCCGGAGCCGGACGGCCTGGGTTGGAATCCTGACGCTGCATCCCCTAGCTGGGCAACTTTAACAATCCTGGTAAAAGAGGTTTAACAGTTGCACTTACCTCAGAGGGTTGTAGGGAAGATTACAACAGTTTAGTGTTTATAAAGTGCTTAGATAGGGACTGGTAACTAGGAAGCATCTGAAAGTGTTAAGTACAAAAACTTGCAAACAGAACTAGTTTCAACTCTTCCGCTCTATTCCAGGCCCAAGTAACTAACTGTCAACTCCTTGTCTCTGCTCGGACATGACACGAACATTTCTGGAACTGAAGTTAATCTCTCCTCAAACATCCTCTGCCATGGGAGGCGCCAATGCCAGGGACTGCCCTCCCTGCCTCCATCCAGTCTAGAAACACAGGAGTCACGTTCACTCACTTGACCCATTCTATTACTGATTCTGGCTCCTAAATACTTTTCAAATCCTTCTATTTCTCTCTACCAGCTTTGTCATCCCTGGTGGGCAAAGTCACTCTCACCTGCTTTCAGGGCCACAACAATAGATGCAAGCAGTCTCCTTATCTCTGTGCTTATACCTCTCAGGTTGATTCCCTGAACTGTGGAAAAGGGGATCTTTCAAAATAAAACAGAAATAAGACAATGACATGCATTAAAAAAACAACCACCCTCTCCCATGAATTTCCATTTTTTATAAAGCTTCAGATTCTTATGCCTTGAAGCCTCTGTGCTCTGCCTCTATTTCCCGCTCCAGTTTCGGCCCTCATTCACACCTGCCTTCTTCCGGTGGATCTCCTGTTAGCTCCCTGAACACCTCATGCTCCTTTCCATCTCAGAAACCTCAGAGGTGTAGTGTCTTCTGTCTCTTCTTGCCACTCATCCTGTCCCTGACCCCCTCCGCCTACCTAACTCTTCCATCGAGATGTGCACACATTTTGTCCCAGACCTCTTTGGTATCCTCATTGGACATTCCCATCATGCCTTCCTTTTGTGTCACTTACTGCAATCAGACTTTAAATATCTTTATTTACTTTGTCTTCCCAGGAGACGTCCCACCAGGCAAAGTCTTTGTCCTATTCAGTGTTATATTTCTGACACATAGAATGAGTCCCATAAATAGTTGTTCAGTGAGTGAGCAAATAGGTATATGACTTGACTCATATGGTCACACCTTTGATCATGTCAATGGGCATAGCTAAGGAATAAATTAAGCAACTGCCCATTCTGACCCCAAACCCACTTAAAAAAAGTATCTTGGGTTCATAGATCCCAAACTTCTAGAAATGTAATGTTCACATTTTTAAAAAAGATTTTATTTCAAATTATTTTGGCATAATTTGGAACCATACCTGATATCTCTAAAGACATTTATTTTCCGTAAAACACAATATCTATGGTTTTGCATAATGTACAGCAAGAAGTTCTGTTTCTACACAGCTTCTTCCCAAGGCATGCCTTTATTCCTCTCTGTGACAGAACATGAAGAACAATCAAATCTCATTGTGACCTTTTATTTCAACTTTCTCTCCAGTGCCTACAATAAGCCATAACTCATTGAAACAGATAATTCTTTTCATCATTCCTCAGTGGCTAAATCACCAAGAAAGCACAATGATACCCCAGGAAAAAAAGAAAAGGGAATGAAAGTCTGCTCGAAGGACACATTTACATTCTTAAGAATTTCTACCTTTTTTGATAAAACAAGCTCCAGTGTAAGATCAGGAATTTAACAGACCTTTGTTTCAGGACGCAGGAGGAAAAGCAAGCAAAAGTGCCCTTGCTCATGGAGTACTCAATGATTAACTATGAGGCTAGTATGATGATAAATAATATTCTATATGATGTGTAATCATATAATTTAATCACATATTTATTTTATACGTGAGTTATAATTTGAGGACAAATTTGGAAATCGAAAACTAAAAATTTGAAGATAAATGTTTAGCTCAAACACAATCATTTGTTTATTTGGTTTGGTTTTGGTCTCAAGGAAAATTTCTTTGAATTTTAAAACATTTTTTTTTCTTACTCTCTTGATTCACTTTTGTGGATTACAGCCGAGTCTTCTCTCTGTTGGATACAGAAATGAAGCAGGGGAATGCATGCTCTTTTTCTTTAGAGCCTGGTTGCAGCTTTCTGCTTTGCTTCCTCCTTAGACTTTTTCAGGGACTTAAGACTGCATGTAAAGCCATTTCTATTTAGCTTATTGAGTTGAACTAGATTGTTAAGGTTGGGGGACTATCCAGGCCTCAGGAGAACACATAGATTGCTCTAGAGGATCATTTAGCTCAGTTTTCAAAAGGAGGTACAGAAATTTGGGGTGTCTTATACCTTTCTACATTACTAATTTAGGCTTCCTCCCCACCAAATTTTTGAATTAATGATATTTTTCAGAAGTGCAGCCCCTTGGTAAGAGTCCCATGAAGTTATTGCTTACTACATAAAGTAGCACTGCTCACTACTAAAATAACTTTCAAAATTTCAAAAGTAGTATTCTTATTACAATAATTAAGGATTTGGTGTTCATTTGTATAAAATGTTTATAGTTTTAAGAAGTTCCATTAGGTTCCATCTTCCCTAACTAAAGGGTACCAGTCTTATTATCCTTTCATCCCATGGCTCAGAGATTTCCCCCCAAGTAGCAGACATTTATTAGATCAGAATCCAGTCCATCCCCAGTGGTTACTTGGGGATCCATCACTTGCCACTCTCACTATATATGGTTCCGATGGAATTGCCTTCAACCTCACCCCAGGAATGGTGTCTGAGCCAATCTTGGCCACACAAAGCCTCATATTCTTCTGTCCATAGTGACTGGTTTAGAGATAAACATATGACCAAACCAATGCCATTGAGATACCTTGAAATATTTCTTACAACTTTTGGAAAGGGGACTGATGTGCTTTTTTTGTGGAATGCATGGTCTTGAGGCTGTTGTAGCCATCTCTCTATCACAAAGGGGAAAAATCTCTCCGAGAATGGAACAATTGTAATTAAAGAGTAGACTTCCACAACCTTAGGATAAAGTGGAGCCTGGGACCTTAAATTGTCACTAATGTCCTGTATTAATCAGTTCTTAATCTCTGAGGAGTAATGTGAATGGTTTCACAAAATGTCTGGGTGCTCTAGAGATGAAATAAATGATGGGAAAACCTTAAGAGCTTTTGAGGGTTGTGAAGCCAAGTCTCGTCACTGGTCATACACAAGAGTTAGTTGAAGGAAGAAAAGTAGATGTATGTTCTAGGGCAGGTTTCAGGGGGTTACAAGGAAACACTGGTTCATTCAATAATTAAATTGATTTTCTTCACATTAAATTGACAAAATCAATGCACAGCTATGACATATTATACACCAAAGATGAATCCTACCAAGCAGAACATGACAGGATTTTCATGCACTGAAGAACTCAATCGTGGACTACAGTGAAATACTTCCATTTCTCTGGCTCATAGAGACTCAGGCTTGGCTAATCGGCACCTTCACTTACTTTTTGTTGAGTTGTAACAGAGTGGTTTGTAGAGTAATAATGAAATCTAGCTTCAGCCCCATGCCTACGCCCTGGGACGACCCCAGGCAAGTCTTCTTCTCAGTGCCCTCACCTTCAAAATGACGTGGTAAATACATACCCTCTAAAATCTTTTCTATTTTTTGTTTTTGTCTATTTTAATTACCATTTTAAACAACATTTCCCACTTTTTAAACAATCTAGTTAAAATTCTTAAAAATAAAAATAAATAAATAAATAATAAATAAACAAAATTCTTAAAGATAAACTCTAATTAGTATTCTTATAAATAAGTACGTGATCCTCAAAATGAAAAGGAGAGCATATCCTAGCCAAAAGTGGGTATTTTTTAAGTTCTTAACATTAATTTCTACCACTTCTCTAAGATGTATCAAGGTCTTAGGAAAAAGAAGGATCTATATCCTAAGAGAGCTCCAAATGATCCCCAATATACAAACTCCTATCTCCATTTGTAATTACTATATTTAATTATTTCTTTGGGTTCAAGACTTGAGATTCATTTTCTAGATATTTAATTTATTTACCATTTTCCCCTACAGAAAAGTACAGACAAAATTAATTAATGAATTATTATTAACACTTATGATGGCAATAAGAATAATAGACATTTGTCGAACACATACCGAGAAACATACACTGTGCCTAATTCTTTAAGTGGATTATCAAGTTCAATCCTTTCAAAAGTGCTTTGAGATAGATGCCAAAAGTGTCCAGGTTTTGTAAATGGAAAATCTGAGGCTCAGAGAGATTTGACAACTTGCCCCAAATTACATGGCTGTAAAGTGGCTGAGCTGGGATTTGAACTCAGGCCTGCCTGAGAGATGCACCTATTCTGCATACAACAATACTACTATTGTTCCCATAACCACTAATAACATTAATTTGGTGCCTACTGTCATGGTCCCAGGCATAAATTGAGTGATGCATTCATTATTTTACTTACTCTGTACTGCAACCCCACGTGGTAGTTATTAGTCTTCTTACCAAGTTGCAAGACAGAAGACTTTGATATATTGTGATTATTGTATGCCTGAAATAGTTTCTTTCACACATTTAGGACATCTGTGCGTTGCTGCATGTGTAGGAATGAATGTCAGCCGTGAAAGGTAATGGCAGCTCTGGAGTAAATGCGGTGGAATGGCCCTGTCTACTGAAAGCAGAAGTGGGCAATGAATCTAACCCACATAGACAAATCAATTTTCATCTAAATCTCCTTACTATTTTTTTTAAAGATTTGATTGATTGATTTGAGAGAGAGTGCGCACGTGTGTGAGCAGGGGTAGGGACAGAGGGGGAGGGAGAGAGAGAGGAAGGGAGAGAATCTCCAGCAGACTCCATGATGAGTGTGGAGCCCCAGGTGGGGCTCGATCTCACGACCCTGAGATACAGCCTGAGTGGAAACCAAGAGTGACGCTCGACCGACTGAGCCACCCAGGTGTCCCTTACCGAGCACTTTTAATTGGATCCAGGGAAAAGATAGTAGTTTATGACCCAGAACTAATGGCCTTTGAAATATTTTTTCAGAAGCATAAGCAAAAATAAAGTGCTATTCTTTGCTTTAAAAGGGCAACATGCATCTTAAGGAAATAGTAGGACCACTTTTAAAATAATTAGTGTAGTATTAATATTATTAGGTTTTAATTTTTATATTTTCTGTTTTTCTATTTAAAGTACTCCTGTTACAGTTTTTATGGAGGTGACAACTGTTACTTCAATTCAGCTTAAGATTTCTAACCATTACTTGGTGCCAGACATGCCCCTGATGCCTGAGAATCATGAAGGATTAAGACTCAGTCCCTGGCCTAGAAAAGTCTGCTCCAGAACCTTCTTTCTATTTTTAAACACTTCCTATTAGAGGTCAAGTTTCCTCTGTCTCCAGTCACCTTGCAAGTCGGTTGGCTGTATAACAACTATTTTAAACTTACAGGTCTTTGAAGAGAGATTAACCTTCATTTAGTAGAAGGAGGTAATATATGTTTTCTTTTCCTCTAACTTTGATCTATATCTTCCAAAGTTAGAATTGTTATTAATGTTTTAGGTTCTGCCTTGCTGAAGTGAAAACAAGGTCCTGTGTTAAAGCAGGTTAAGACCTAGTCATATACTAAGTGTTTAAAAGAATTCTTTTCTTTAAAAACCCCTGACAAATGAGGCAACGTAAGGGTTGGGTTTTATAACAGGTTCACAAAGGACTCGACAATGATCTTTAAGTTTATGAAGGGTTACTGTACAAATGGGTATTTGGCAGTAGTGATATTTTTCAGCTGATACTCCAACAGTAAGGTAGACTTTTTTTTTTTTTTTTTTTTTAAGTAAAAGGCCTTTCATGTCAGCACAATCAAAATCTATAGACTTATGAGGTTAGGAAATTTGTAAGATGCAGATATTGTAAAGGAAACTGAAATGTATCCTTTTTTTTAAAAAAAGATTATATTTATTTATTTGAGATAGAGAGAAAGAGCATGAGTGGGGGGGGGCAGAGGGAGAGGGATAAGCAGGCTCCCTGCTGAGCACAGAGCCTGACTCCACTTGGGGCTTGATCCTGGGACTCCAGGATCATGACCTGAGCCAAAGGCAGATGCTTAACCAACTGAGCCACCCAGGCACCCCAATTATTTTAAAAAATAATTATGTGCATAGAGCTTTCTGAGGAGAAAGGGAACGAACATATTTTTGAGGTCATTCGATGTGTCAGTCTGTGCAAGGTGCAAAACCCTCTAAAATATTTTCTTATGGTATATATGTTATAAAAGAGGAACTATGCTCAAAGATTTTACGTCGTCCAAGGTCATGCAGTCTGTGAGCAGCAGAACAGGAATTCAAACCCAGCTCTGTTTGACTCCAAAGCCTGCACAATTTCCATTATGTCATTGTACGTCCTTTTATAGGATGATTTAGTTGCCAACTGGGGATAAAATAAATAGCCTTTTGAAATTCTTTCCACTGCCTTGATTCTATTCTCCCTTCCTTGATCTCAATATCGGCCATACCACTGTAACGACTTGTAAATATAAAGATGGGATAGGAAACAATGCAACGTCATGAGTTTACATAGTTTTTCAAATGTAAGTTCTCACTGTTATTGGGTCATAAAATCTCAGTAAGAAGGGATCTTAGAGTTCATCTAGTAGAAGCCAAGTCCAATGTTTATCTCAATCTCTCCCCTCCCTACCCTTTCAGCAAATATTTATCTAGTACCACTGCATGTTAGGTGGTGGAAATGGAGCAGTGAGCAACACAGCCAAGTCCCCACTATTGTACAGTTTTTCCTTATTGCTGTTGCTCTCTTCTGCATTTTTCAGCTGCTCCTTCCAGCAGAGTAGGATAGATGCCGGGTTATAAAGGAAGGAGGAAAGGCCAAACCATTTCAAAGAGTCTCTCCTTTACATAACTCATTAAGAACCCCCTGGTGCACAGTTGACATCTAAGGCAGTAATTGGGTACATAAAAGTCGATCTTAGCACTTTGCCCTTAGTCTGTGGTCTTATTAACTAGTTTAAATGCAATTCCCCCATGTGGCTTAAAGACTGTTAAAGATCTAGAAATACTTTTGGACTCTTCTGAGCAGACAAGAAGACAGATGGACTAAAGAGTAATGGTTGGCAAGAATATGTCGTTAGTAGCTTGATGTGAAGGTGGTTCTGAGTAGGAGCTCAGTAATTTCAGTGGGTGTCTGAGAAGGGATTTGGAAGGGGAGAGAGGAAGAGACTGTAGAGAGAGCCCAAGAAGGATGAATAAGTGACAGAACAGAGTGGGGAAGCCAGGGAGAATAATGTAAAATAGCACCTACCCAAAACATACATTTACCCAAACAGGACTGACCGAGAAGATGGGCAAAGCCCCCACCCTCATAAGAATGGTACTCCATGCCTAAAGCCTCCTATACTTTTGCTACATTGTCTCCTCTTAGTTCTGTTTTCTTTGGTCCTGTGTGTGGTTAGTTATATACCTGTGTGTCTCTCTCCAGGAGAGGGAAATTGACTAAGAGCAGGGAATCCCAGCTTAGTCATCTCCCGGTCCCCAGTCCATTGTGCTGTGCCTCTTGTAAAGAGCAGATGTTCCATATATGACAAAGATGATGGGTGATCAAGCACTTTCTCATTTGGTAAAGGGCCTGTGTGCGGCAATACTTTTTGAATAATACTCGAGGTTGGGGGGGAAAGAGGCAGAAGTTGTCCTCTTCCTAAGCAAACTCAGAGGGAAGAAAACAGCACTCCAGAGTTGTTATCATTTGCCCAGAAGTCACAAACCAGAATGAAAGGGCATCCAAAGATAAAAATAAGAGGCCATGTTCCTTGCTTCATTACCAGCCGAATCCTGATTTGGGGTGTTCTTTGCATAACCCATTTCCCTAGTCCTAACCAAGGACCTAAAAGTCCTAACCTTTTAACCTAAGGTTAAAAAGAGGTCATCAAACAGTAACAAAACAGAGCCCATTTTATTCTGTCACCAGTTCATTCTTCCAGAACTTCAATTGCCTTTGAATCTCCCCCTAATTATTCTGGGAAACCCAGGAGTTATTTCATGTGTGTTCCCAAAAGTGGTCATCAAGGCTAGCGTCTGCCAGGAGCCACTTTTCTCCTCTTACTCAGCAGTTAAGAGGTTGTCAAGAAGCCAACAAGAAGCTTCTGATAAGTGTAGGAAAGCATCAGATACCCACGCTGAGTGTGCACTAATGCCCAGTAGTCTCCCACCTTGCATGTCACATATAGGCTGGCCTCAATGACCTCTCGACCCACAGCTTCTATGCCATGCTCCAGTGTACTCCAGTTGGACTCGCTGGAAGCTGGTATTGGCAACATGGTCCAGACAGATTTTAAGATTAGAGAGATTGGAGTTAGAATCCTGGCTCTGCCACGTTTTAGCTGCACAGCCACAGGCAAGCTATGCATCCCCTCCAAGCCTCAGATTCCATGGCTCCGAAACGGAGAGAATAAAGGCCGTATCCGAGGGCCACCTGATGATGATGATAATGCGTGATTAAGACGATGTACGTTCCATGTTTAGTAATTAGGAAGAGCTCAATAAATGCTAATTATTATTATTACCATCTGTTACCTAGGTTATCAAAAGTGCTTCTTTGTGCTTCCAATGTCTAAAGATATTTTTGGTAAAACAGTTCTCAAAGTTTTATTCATAGTCCCCACTCCCGAGGGCACTCCACGGGGATGCGTGATCTGAACGATCACATTTTGCCCATATGACCCTCTCCTCTGACCCTTTCTCACAGTCTTGAAACAAATATATGTCCCTCAACTCTCTCCTGTCTGGTAATGAGCTATTTCCTAGGGAAATCTTCAATCCGTCATGCAAACAGGGCTCCAAAGGGCCCGCCACGGTGAGCCTCTGGGCAGGGCCAGGCACGTCCGAAAGCTCATATAAGCACAGCTAACATCTCTAACATACAAGGAAGGATTTGGCAATGTTTAGCTGTTAGGTGAGCATGTAAAGGAGGCAATGTAAAAAGAGAGAGAAAAAAAAAGGAACAGAGAATTCAAGTCCCCCCTAAAAGAAAGAAAGCCAAATATTCAACAGAGACAGTATTTTCTGGGAGTTGAAGGTTATATTTTAATTTACATTTTCCTGCCGAAAATTACTACATATAAGTCAGAAAACATGTTTTTATTGCATTCTGAGTAATATTCTTCAAAAAAGATTGTGTGTTGGGAAAACACTGGCAGAAAAGCTGGGACCTGGTATGTGCCTAGGTTTGAAATGTGCTTCATGATTCACCAGACACAATGCAATTAGAAATTATCCCCTTTTTTATGCCATTCAACAGAAGAAAAAATTAATCTACTCAGTAATGAATGCATAGTCCATTATAGTTATTGTGTTCTTTTTGAAAAAAAAAAAAAAACATGACAGCTTTATTCACTCCATGTGGTAAACCAAATTGCTTCAAGTAAAGCACAAATAAGACAAACACTAAAATTGAATTTTTCCTTCCTCTTGTACCCAGAGGCGTATGCCATGGCTATAATGCATAAGTTAAAATGGCAATAATAATAATAACAGTAGAAAACCAAATGAAAATATTAAACTCGGTTAGACAACTGATTCCAAGGGGCAGCAATTTTCATGCTCCATCTGCTTGGAGAAAATTTCGTGTTAATCAGGTCTATGAAAGGATATGGGTGCTGGATTCTATTCTCTGTCAAAACCATAAAAGTTTCTGAACAGTGATGTGTCACTTATCTGTTGACTCTGGTTTGTTTGTTGTTTTTTAATTTCCAAAGGATGCCCCACCTCCAGGAAGTTTGCTAACTGAAGTCCCAAGGGAATTGGCCAAATGAATTACAGCAAACGCTGATGGAGAAATATTCTAATATTTCTCCACACCTAATATTCAAATTAGAAAATTTGACTTTTTAACTTAGATGTACCCAGGGACAGTCCCTTTTGACTACAGCGGAGAGGCCCCATGAATATACTCATGGAAGATTTAAATTAAACCAACACACCAGATTTTAATAATTGGCCTTCGATGTTCTCTAAAAGATTTTGCACATATTTAGATAATAGAAAATTCTCAAGGGGTTTCTTTTCCTTGGTCTTATTAACAGTTCTACGAAGACAAGTTCTATTTTATTACCATTGCCTTTATATTATAAGGCTTAATGGAACATGTGACTTAGATTAATATACAATTTGTTGGAAAGCAAAAAGAATATAGAAGCTCAGTTTCTAGTTATGTTCTATTATTATTATTATTATTTTAAAATAATGGTGGAGAACATGGGCTTCGGATTCAGATGGAAACAACACTGTTTAGAGTCTAGCTCTGCCATGTGCTAGCTCTGTGACCTTGAACAAGTTATTTAACCTCTCCAAAACTCCTGTTTTTCTTTTCTAAATAGACATCACGACCTGCCCTGATGAAGAAGTCTAGAGGACCGGGGTGGCTCACAGGGCAACAGTGACTTGTCATTTAAGAGGGATTCAGGTAGTAACTCCATCCAAAGCAAGAGAGAGGTGTAGGAGGTCCCCTGACTTCAAGGCCGGTGAGCGTGTGTGAGGAGCGATGCTGCTACACCCCCTGCTGCCACTGTCCTCTGGCCCAGAAGCAGGGACTCATGCCCCACGCTGCAGCAAGAGACTGAGACAAAAACACAGGGGCTGTTTGGGTCACAGTCCGTGAGAGGTAGACGGAAGTGGGTGGGGGCTGTGGCCCTGGAGCCATGGTATCCGGGGTTGGAATTCTACTTTTTTTACGGGCATCCTCACTGACCTTGGGAAAGTTATTTAACTTGCCCAATCCTCCATTTTTTCATCTGGAAAGTGGGGATAAAATCCTACCTGTCCCCTGTTCAAATAGGAGATGGTGCCATGTGCCGGCAGCCAGCATTTGGGGTATGTAGGTTGTTATGAGGATTAAATGAGTTAATATGAAGTGCTTAGAGAAGGACTGGCAGGTTCTCAATATATGTTCCCTGGGACTATTCTATGAGTTATCAAGATTGTGGCAGATAACAATTTGGCTTTCCTAATTATCTTTTTGTATCTTTACATTTCCTTGCCCTTCTCTGCCTTGTCATCAGGGATGTCGTACTGAAGAGCAGAAAGCAATAGGCCCTTGAGGGCCTCTGGGCAAAGAGTGCATAATGTATGATCTCAGCTTTTCCTGTCTCCTCCTTCTCAATGACAAGATGACATTCCTCCCAGCATAGGGTAAGGAGAATAACTGGAAGGAAGCAGTGGAAGCAGATGCTGGTCATTACTCAAAGGGGACTGCATCTTTCTCCTTCTCTTAACTCCCAGAGTCCTCAAAGAAGGAGAAAGTGGACAGAACAATCCAGACAAGTCCAGCGAATCTGGAGCCAGGTCGAGTGCCTCTGTGCCCACTCTCAGAGCTTGAGTCAAGAGACCTGCCTGGGTGGCCGTGTCATCCATAGAACAATTTCCCCTGAACTCACTGTGAGGCCAGTGATGGTGAAGGGCCAGAGACAGTTCCAGAAGATTCTCTGAGGCTCTGGTATGGCAGGCAAGTAGCTGTCAGAGAACTCAGTCTGAAAGGCCTTTAGGATCAGACTCAGGGGACACAAAGCAGCTAACTTCATTGATGTTGAGGAGGACCCCAGAGGAGCTAAAATATATCACAGGGGGGGAACCAAGGACTAGGTGCTGCCTCCTACCACCCCCAGACAATGCAGAGGTGGTGTGTAATCCCCTGGAAACATACAGACATCTGGGTGGTAAGAGTGGGGCTCTGAATTCACTGATTTCTATTACCACTCAGAATGGGTGCTTAAAGTAGAAAGTGAGTGAAGTCATAAATCAAGGGAATTATGTTGACTGCTCCCCTGAGTGAAATGTTACCCCAGGCAACAGCAGCTTCTGTTCAAATAGGAGATGGTGCCATGTGCAGGCAGCCAGCATTTGGGGTATGTACACTGGCAGGCATCAGTGGCATGATGTGTGAGATTTTGTTTTGTTTTTGCTATATATTGAGACTTTATCAAATGCTAACTATGTGTTAGGCACTGTGCTAAGTCTAAAATGGGATTGTCGAACTGCATCATCAAAAGCACTGTGGGATAAATACTATTATTATTCCCAATTTACAGATGTAAAATTGGAGGCCTAGAGAGGTCAAGGTTATATACTTTTAGTATGTGATCGGGCTGGGATTCAAGTCCAGGAAGACGGTTGATATAGCCTGTGCAGCAAAGTGTCATGACAGCCCACCTTGCTTAGATAATGATTAATGGCAGACGCTCAGCAGACCCTGGTGTTGGCAGGAATGGGACACCTCACCAAAGGAGCACGTGCAGGACAGGCGGAATGCATGGCTGCCTCTTGGAGTCAACATGACTGATTGGCAAGTCACACTGAGGAAATCCTAAAATATTTAAGAGGGATTTGAAGGCTGGCTAGAGTCCTACTTAAGAAAGTCAAACTAGAAGAAAATTCTAATTTCATCATTACCATTATGATCTTATTTTGTGTCTTATTTTGTGGGCTGGTGTGGCTTGGGAACAAAGGCCATATAATCAGCATCCCTACCTATTACAAAGAAAGTGAATGGATGGTACCTGGAGGCATTGTCTTTCAGCATGCAGTGTTGCGGATTCCAATGTGGTTCTCATTACTACTTTGTTGTTAACATAATTATTCTCAATGGGTTTTTATTTTAGTATCTTCTCTTAGGCCTTAGTCTCCTGAAATTCCCTAATGATGTGAGCAGTGCAGACTTCATTCCCCCTGTTTGGCATTCATGCATCATTTCAACCTGAATCATTAAGTCCTTCCTCAGCCATGGGACGTATTGTCCAATATAATCCTTGGTAACACATGTGCCACCCATTTTGACTTCTTTTTCTCTAGAATCCATTAGTTTTATGTGGAACCCTCATGAATTAGTTCTCTTAGGCTTTTGTTTCTTAAAGGTTTTCTATCTTGTTGTCATGATGTTTTAAATCCTGGGAAATCCTGATTTTACCTTAGGACTTTCCTTTGAAATTATTTTAATTTTCAGAAATTATGTTTTTTGTTTTTGATTTTTTTTTAGAAATTATGTTTTTAATACCAAAGAGCTCTTTTTTATTGTTGCTCTGGTTTCTTTTTTTAATGGCATATATATATATATATATATATATATATATATATATATATATATATATATATATATATTGGTAGGTGCAAAACTGTCTCAAGTCTTTCTGAGAACTCTAATGGGAGTATGTTATTGTTGTTTTTAACTTCTCTTCTTCTCCCTGAATTATCTCTAATTCCTCTGGGATAAGTTTCTGCTATTTGTACCTATGTGAGGTGATGAATGTGTTAACTAACCTTATTGTGATAATGATTTCATAATATATATGTTTATCAAGTCATCATGTTGTACACCTTAAACTTACATGATGTCATATGTCAATTATATGTCAATAGAGCTGGAAAAAATTAAATTATTTGACTCCCATAAATAAATAAGTGGACAAACAAATGAATTTAAAAAATGAATGACCAAAGAAAGAAAGAAAGATAGATAGATAGATGTTGGTATATTCTGCCTAGTGATCCTTGGTTTTTTTATTTATATTTAAAATGAAGGACTGGGTCTTTGGGGTAGGTTTGCTTTATTCTTTATTATATTAGTAGATCTGTTCCTGCTATACTTTCCCTCTCCTTTAATGGGAAGTCTGACTAAAAGCCCTGTGTAGTTGGGGTGGAGGGATTCACTGACAGCACTGTTTTGTGATAAGTGGTTAAGGAGCCAGCAGCCAGTGCTAGTCCCCCAAATTCCAGATTAAGGAGGGCTTTGCTTTCAGGTTCCAATTCCCAAACCATAAGCCACAGATGTTCTCCTGATTCATTCAAAAGATCTGTTCTGAGGTAATGATGAAGATGATGATGATGGAAGGATGACAGCTAATTGCTTACACGGCAGCACTGTCTTAGCAGCATCACGCATAGAAATTCCCTTACTACTTACAATGCTCCTTTAAGTTAGGACTATAACTGTCCCCCATTCATACACAAGGAAATGGAGGCACAGAGAGCTTAAATAACCTCCCTCTAGTCACCCAGTCAGTCAGTGGCAGAAGCAGGCTTTGAACCGAGGTAACCTTACTTCACAGTCCATTTTTTTAAATCTCTAGGTTCTATTTCTGTCATGATTGCCCTCTTCTGGGAGTAGAGGTGGAGAATGAGGGGTAGGTAAGACAGTTTTTCCTCTATAGACCTTAGTTTCCACAGAAAAACCCAAAGAACATGTTATCAGCTCCCTATTTGCCTCATTCCTACCAGCTTCGAGCTTGAACTTATTCCAACTTCGCTTCTGGTGGGAGAGCTCCTGCCTCACCTCACTGCCGCTGCTTCTGTAGGGAGCTCTGTGCTGTTTCATATCCTCAGAGGCTTCTATCTGCTTCATGTCAGCCAGACATTTGTTTAGATTTCTCATTCACTAATGACCACCGTTCTCCACATCCCCATCTAAAGTACTTTGCTGTTACACTTTATCCTTTTTTGTGTGTCTGTACTTCTATTTCAGATGACTCTCATGGGCCTGGGTTGTAAATTTGTGCTCAGGCTACCATCTTGAAATGACTTCAAAAGTATGTTTCTGCAGGTATTTTTGCCATTTTGCTATACTGAAATGACGCTGTGTGAGAAAGTAGAGATTCAAGCTGTACTATTAATTTCCA
Organism: Ursus americanus; assembly: GCF_024610735.1. Classification (NCBI taxonomy): domain Eukaryota; kingdom Metazoa; phylum Chordata; class Mammalia; order Carnivora; family Ursidae; genus Ursus; species Ursus americanus. Next base: position 46,913,677 of record NC_142143.1, on the reverse strand, counting down.
CATCTATATATAATTTATATTTATATTTATTGAAGAAAGAGATACATTATCACTTGGATATAGAATTTAACAAGTGTGGATTCCAAACATGTTATTCATATAATTTTCCCTAGGACTCAAGTAGATATTCAATAGGTTGGAGGAAGGGTTTATTCAAGCTAAAATTGGTTTGAATGCTCTGGGTGTTTCAGGGAAGCAACTTTTTAGAGGAAGATGAAGGATGATAGTTTGTACTTCAGAACTGAGTGGGTTCCTGAGAAATCATCTGAAGTGGTTTATGGGATGCTTATCCTATGTTGGCAAAACATTTACTATCAAAGCAAAATAAGTTTCTTTCTCTTTTCTTACAAAACGTTCAATACTTTTCTCCTACAGTTACTGTAAAGATAAATCACCTACTAAATATATACATAAAAGCACAAAGACTGGTACGTTGTAGGTGCTTGATAAGTATTAGCTTTCTCTAGAGTTGTGGAATCTTGGACTAAAATGAACCATTAACACTTGAAACTGAAAACTTGATATGCAGAAGAGAAGGCAGGATAGAACATGAGTTAAGCATCCAGACTATGGAGTCATACAAACAGGTTCAAGTCAGAGTTGTATCTCCCAATTGTGTACCTCCCTGACTCAGTTTCCTCATCTATAAAATGGAGATCATAATAATATCTATTTCGTGTAGTCATTAGTAGGATTAAATAGGAGAATATGTACAAACCACTCAGAGCATTAGTAAATGGATATAAAGTATTTAGCACAATATCCAGCATATAGTAAATGCTCAATAAACGTCATTGGCTATGATCATAATTATCGTAATGAACATGATTTAGGAATCTATTTTACACTCATAAATATTTTTTCAAATCATGGAGCATAAAAGCGCTGGGTAGTCGTATATATGATCTTCACAGCACACAATTCTTTAGAAAATCATTTTCCCAGAGAGAGTTTGGTGGAACTTTAGTCCCTGGGGTGGTTTTAAGACAAAAAGTTTCACGTTCAAATAAGTTAAGGCAACAAAACACATTCAATCCCACTTTGCATATTAAGGGTCTAACAACTTTTGGCTTAAAAAAAAAAACTCCTTAACTTTGTTGAACCAAAGCATTTCTTCTAAACTACTTGCCCACACAATAACATTGATAATCGGTAGCAACAAAATGTATGGAACATTCTTTGGGAAACTCTGCTTTATGTCTATAGGTTTAAGAGTATATAGTTTGGGGGAGTGGGGAGCATGGAGGAAGGTGGTCAAAAGGTACAAACTTCCAGTTGTAAGATAAACAAGTACTGGGGATGTCACATACAGCGTGGTGACTATAGCTAACCCTGCCCTGTGATTACATAGGAAAGTTGTTAATAGCCTCAGTCCTATGAGTTCTCTTAGTAAGATGCTTTTCCTTTCCTCTTTTCTTCTTTTTTACAATTGTATCTATATGAGAAGATGGATGTTAGCTGAATTGACTGTGGTAATCATTTCATAATATACGTGAATCAAACCATCATGCTATACCCCTTAAACTTATACAGTGATGTATGTCAATGATTTCTCAATAAAACTGAGGGGAAAACCTACTTCCCTTGACACATACCGAAAAAGTGTGGAGTCTTATTTCATCAGGGCCATCACTCTTAGTGACTGCTAGTTAGTAAGCTTTAATTTCAGACCTCTAAATCATCTAAAATAGTGAATATTAGTGCTTCTATTAAAAAGTATACAAAGTTTTAATTTCAGAAAAAAAAAGTGTGAAATAACTCCAAAGCAATACCGCTGGATACTTCAGGGAAATTTTCAACTGGAAGAAAGATCAGGTTAAACTGGTGATAGAGACAGAAGAAAATGCTAGCTATTAAAAGAGACATTAAAATTTCCAGCCTGTTATGTGTGTTGGAAGTAGCTAGGCTCCAAAGATGGTTCCTGATGAATCACATCTTCTAGTTTTCACTCCCTCCCATGTTAAGTCTGGGCTGGCCCTGTTTATTGCTTTAATCAATAGAATGTGGAAGTTCTATGCCTAAGTCTGAAGATGGCCTGGCAGCTTCTACTTTCGTGCTTTTGGGAGCTCTGCGTCTTCATGGAAGTTCTGCTGAGGAAGCCACATGGAGAGTAGGAGAGATCCTGAGATGAAGTAGAGAGAGAGGGAGAAAGGCCCAGCTACCTGAGCATCCCAACTCAGACAGAGAAAAGACAGATGGAAAGCATCAATCTTTGAGCCAGCCCTGTGGCAGCATCGGATGTGACTGTGAGCAAGCTTGGACACTGCAGAGCAGCTGAGGCCCCAGATGACTGTAGCCACAACCTAAATCACCTGGAGCAAAAGAACTGCCAACCTGAGCCCAGTGAACCCACAAAATCATGAGATAATAAAATGGTTGCTTAAGCCAATAAATTTTGCAGTGGTTTCTTACACAGTAATAGATGACCATAGCAAGTGGATGGATAATATGAAGGAGTGTGCTTTTTGCACACTTTTGCACAATTCCAGATGGAATTCTCGTTTCATTTTGTTTTTCTAAACACTAGTTAAATGTAGTGTTTGAAATTTGTTCTTAGTTTACCTCTAATAATTCTATGCTGCTTGAATTCACAAGAGCTTAATAAGGCAAAAATATCACTAAAATAACTTGTCAGAGTACTGCAGGAAAATAGTTTCTGGCCACTCATATTTTGTGTCAGAACTTTTCTTCTTTAGAGAAAATTGCCAACGACATCTAAAAATAGATTTTTCAGTACCAACTTTGCTTTTAAGTTTTAAAAATAATAAACAGATAAAAAAAGGAAGTTATATGTTTAACATGGAAAAATTATTACTATATCATTAGCATACATGTATTCCTAAGTCAGCTCTTGAACTATCCTTTTTTTCCTCTGGATTGATGATTCTCATTTAAAAAGTGACCAAAGTGAGAAATTTGAATTATACTATGTATCCACAATGAAAGACTGGAGAAATTGTTGCAGAGAATGACATTATCACAAGTCATGAGTGTGGTACTTAAGGGCTAGATGGGAAAAGAAATATGTAAAGAGAGTAGGATAGGTTTTGTTTTGTTTGCTTTTTCGGTTTTTGCAATTGTTATGGCTGTGTAAACTTGACGAGCAAACCAACCCTGGAATATCTGGACTGTTAGCTTCAGAAGCTGCAGGAACTCGTGCCCTTGATCTGGATGTTGTTGGTCCCGATAGGCAGCATTTGACATTGGTAAAAAAATGAAAAGTTCTTAAACGGCTTTATAGGAAGAGGACAAGAAGAATCTGGGGGTGGGGAGGTGGAAAGGAAGGAAAACCACACCACATAGGGATCAGAGGTACCAACTTGTTCAGAGAGCATATGAGAAATTTGGGAACTCAAAGAACGTATGGTGATGGGTTAGAGGGAAAATGTCAGAGAGGAAGTTGATTAGCATATACCAGCAGCTATGGGTAAGAGCAGGACACTTATTTCATAAATACTAAAATGACCTCATTTGTATCCACTTTTTGGCAGAGCCTGAAAATGTTTGGGGTACACGAGGTACAATGTCTTAATGAGCCTAAAGTTCTTCTGTGCTATGGAAGCAAAGAAAAAAGGTAGACTAATTCAAATAGGAAGAAACATTACATCTGGTTGTTATGGTTGTGCTTTATAATGTTGTACGGGTTGGGATGTGGAGAAGTTAATGCCAAAGGGAACGAGTCAGTTTTCATATTACTGACTCCTGGCTTCAATAAGTGACCTCTTTGAACAGTGAGCACCATGTGTTTGGAAAAACGCTCACTCTGGGGTGGGGTAGGAGGAGCTGTTTTCATTGTGCTGGATGGCTCCTCTAGTGATACAAGGTTCTGATTTATTGTCTAGCCTTAAACACTTGTCAGTGCACCCCATGAAAATCTAAGCCAATTTAGTTTGAAGCACAGCCCAGAGAAGTTCTTGCACAACATACATTTAAGAGGATTTCTTTGGGCAAAGATAGTTACATGGTGAATTCTGTTCTCAAAGACATCTTTTCCTTCCAAGGTTATGTGGTGGTGACTCCACTTGGCAGCTCTTCTACACTCCGGAATAAAATCTAAAGTGATACAAAAGCCTAGGCAAAGAAGTCATATCAGTTTCTTAGAAATATGAGATGCACAAATATCCTTAGGGCATCAATTAGAGAGAAGCTACACTCTCAAAATAAGAAACATCTAAACCAAAGTTCTTGCAGCAATGTAAACTTATTTGTTTGTACTGTCATATTAAAGATTATATAATAAAGTATATTAAAATGGCCACACAATAAAAGCATGTGGTATACTAATAATGCTTCAAGTGTTTTATTATGTGGATATATAGTTGAGAACCTTATTTGGCTTATTTCTCCTTTTACAGATCTGTCGGTCTCCTTTGCCTTTCCACATGCTTCCCTTCACTTTATTTCCCTCTTCATATTTTCCCTGGATCCATCTGAGTTACCTGACATGTGGTTCTTTGTCTCACAGAGCCACAGTGCTGAAAAGCCACTGTCCACGCCTTCTGTGTTGGGACACCCAAGTTACATCTTCGCTGTTGGCCAACTCAGCACGCCCTATTGCCTCACAGGTCTCCCTTCTTCCTGCTACCTTTGTTTCTGCACCCTCATCCTTTTTGATATAGCTTTAAAAACTGCCTTTATTTTCCCATTTTTCCTTGTTGTGAAAGTTCCCAGGCTGACAAAGGTAACTTCACTTTTAGAGACCTTAGGATTTGGCTTGCTTTATTTATAGCTTCAGCATGGAGGGTAGATGGTTCTTTCCTGATTCTTATGCTCATCAAGTGTTTAAATGGCTGTCTTGAAATAGGATTAGTGGGGGAAAAGAACTGGGATATACCTTATTGTATCACATCTGTGCCTTTATATTCATGTATTTCATCCTCGGCTCTCTTTTCTTTCCCTATTACATCCTCCTGGCCAAGAGCAAAAGAATATCATGGATTAAAATGCTATTTCTGGAAATTTATTTCTGACTGGCATTAAGCAAGCCAAGAACATGGCATCTTAAAATATTGTTAATGAGTAATAGACACAGTGGTTATGTTGCCAGTAATACAGCAATTGGTCTACATTAATCGACAATCAGCAAATTAGAGGATTATGTTGCTGAATTGTTTGGAGGGAGGCTTCCTGAATCTTAATAATTATTTTATTTTATTTATATTTTTATTTAAGTATAATTGCCCAAAATTGTGTCTACAAATGATTTTTCTAATACATGGGAAGAAATAGTGGTAGAAAAGATACCACAAGCAAGAGCCAGCCAAAAATAACAGAAAACAGAAACAGACTCAGGAACCCCAGATACTGGAATTACCAGACATAGATTATTAAACAGTGCTTGGCACATTCAAGAAGATAATGGATGGGCATACAACTGGGGGGAAGAGAAACCATAAATTTTGGTAAAACAGGAAAAGAAATTCTAGAATTAAAAAATACCACAATAAAATTTTTAAACTTAGTGGACAGGTTTAGTAGCAAATCAAACAGCTGAAGAGAAGATAGGTAGAAAGAAATTATCCATGAAGTGCCAAAAAAAAAAAAAAAGAAAGAAAATGTAGAATAGAAAGTGAGAGACAAAGGACATGTGAGAAGGTATTTTTAACATATTTTTAACTGGAAGAGAAAAGACAGAAACATGGCAGACGCAATTTAAGGATAATGACTTAGAATTGTCCAGAACTGAAGAAAGACATCAATTCACGATAAGAAGTCTCATGAATGCCAAGTAGGGTAAGTAAAAAGAAACCCATATCTAGATACTGAAATTGCAGAAAATTAAAGCTAAACAACAGCCTGCGAAAGAAAAACAGATTCTCTTCAGAGAAGCAACAACTGGACCAACAGCTGGTGTCTAAACAGCAGCCATGGAAGCTGGAAGAAAGTAAAAAAGCTTTAGTATTGTGCAAGAAAGGAGTCACCAACTCAGAACATCTGTCCTTTGAAAATATCCTACAGAAAGAAGGTAAAATAAAGTTATTTTCAGACAAGCAGAAACTCAGAGAATGTGCCACAAACTAATCTAAACTAAAGCACATTTTAACATTATTTTGAGTGGCAGAAGAAAAATGATAAAATTGATAAATTCAACAATTGCATCATTTAGAATTCAATAATTACATTAAACATAAATAGACTAAATGCTCCAGTCAAAAGAAAAGGATTCTCAGAATGAATTACAAATAACATCATACTCAAATATAGGCAGCATATAAGAAACATAGAAACATACCTAAAACATGAGGATATTGAAAAGCTGGAAGTAACAGAAGGAAAAAGATCTATCATGCAAGCATTAACTAAAAGAAAGCTGGTACAGCCGTATTAAAAAAGAACAGATTACTAAATGAAAGGTAGTCACTTTCAAATGATTAAAAGTTCAATTTGCTGGAAAGATATGAGGATTTCTATTTGTACGCATTTATAACATGTCTAAAATGAACACACCTACAGAAAAAATAGACCAATTCACAACTACAGTGAGAATTTTTTAAAACAGTCTCTTGATAATAGAACAAGCAGACAAAATCAGTGAAATACTGAAAATTCTAAAACATGACTGGCAAAAACTTAACTTACTGGACATATTCAGAACACTGGTCTCAAAACTGTGTAGAACACTTTCTTTTTAAGAACACGTAGAGCATCACACAAAATTGACTATATACCTGGCATCGGAAGACTGAAATTGTAGTTAGTGCTATGACCTCAATACAGTTATGCTGAAAAATCAGTAACCAAGAGATAAACATAAAATCCTCATATATTTGGAGATTTAAAAATGTATTTATAAATAGCCTGTGAGCCAAAGAAGAAATTATAATAAAATCAAAAAACATTTTGAACCAAGTGATAACAAAATATTACCCACTAAACCTTGCGCAATGCAGTTAAGGCAGTAACGCACAAAAGTAAATGGCCTAAAATGCATTTATCGGGAATATACAACAAAGCCCAACAGGAAAGGGGCTAACCATCTTTCTCAAGTAGTCAGAAAAAGGAATAGCAAAATAAATCCAAAGCAAGTAAGACAAGGGTAAATTAAATAAATAGAAAATAGATGCATAACAGAAACAAGAAGGCAAGAAACTGGTTCTTTGGCAAGATTAATCCAAGGAAAAGGGTAAAAGTAGAGTAACTGACGTCAAGAATGACCCATCGAATATTGCTACAGAACTTGCAGTTTTTGGAAAGGTAATAAGGATATTGTAAATAATATAATGCCAGAAAGTCGAAAATTTGGATAAAATGGACATTTCTTTAAAAGTACAACTTACCAAAACTAACACAAGAATAGTTAGAAAACCCAAATACTCCCATTACTATTAAAATAATCAGTAATTCTAAAACTTCCCACAAAGATAACTCCAGTTCTTAACTTGACCATTTAAAAACAAACAAACCAATGCACAGAAGTACTGTTGTCAAGACCATCTACAAGACAGCTTCAAGGAATGTAAAGAGTGTTCTAAAAGATGACAAAACCATCAAAGGGACAAGACAGTAAAGATAAGTGACTCTAGCCATCAGATAGCCCCTCTAAGTTTATTCCTTTAAGAGATGTCATCAGCTACATGTCCTCATCTGACTGTTGACGACTGAGTCTCTCAGAATATGTGATGGTGGGGAGGGAGGGGGCAGAGAGGAAAATTGCTGCTTTGGACTTAACTCTATCAGAGGAACACCTCTGTGAAATGGAAATGAAAGAACCCTTGTCTTTGAGGGCAGAGCTTGGCCTGGAGGGGGCAGGTGGGGATCCCCAGGGGGCAGGCAGGAGAGCCACTGGCTGGGGTCTTCCAGTTGTGAATGACCTCAGGTTTAGACTTTGAATGTTCTGTCCAAATGAGGTTATCCACAGGCGTGGTAAAGTGTGTGCCCACATGGGCACTTGTGTGCTGAAAGTGCTAATTTGTGAAATGTTAACATATAAAAAGTACTGAAGTTTTCATGGCCCTATTTTGGCATTAATTCATTTTTTTAATAGACTTCAAAAAAATAATAATAAAAAGGAGAAAACCAGGGCCTAACCGGTGGGAGAGGTGGGCCTCCAGGTATTATACTTACCTAAGTGAGCCACAACCAAAAGGGCTTGGAAACCCCTGACTATCCACCAGCTGCCCACGAGAGAATTCTGGGAATCGTGCAGACTTCTTTCTGATTCCTGGGCTTCCCATACTGCCTAATATACACACTGCTTCCTTGTCCTGGAAGAGACCACTTTTTCACCTTTACCCACAACACTTCGCACCTAGACCCTGGATGGTGATACCACCTGCAGTTCAGCCCAGAATTCAACCCCCTACAGAGTCATGCTGCCGCCCACATCATCCCCACAGGCTGATGCCACAGACCACACTCTTAGCCTCTAGTTTTCATTGTATGGACTCAAAAGAGCTACACATTCATTTAAGATTTGGATACATCATGCCACAAAGCCCTCCAGGAATATGAGTGAAACTCATATTCACTTCCTCTAAGAGTCTGTGAGAGGGCCCAGTTTCCCAAATTGTTGACAACACTGGTTATTATCATTTAAAGCAGCAACAAACAGCAATTTGAAGAGAGTCATTAATAAACTGTGTTTTGTTTTAATCTCTGGATCTTAGACTACTAGCAATACAGAACCTATTTTTTTTTTCTCTCCACTTTTTATTGAAAACAGTTTTTCTGAAAGGTTCAGCTTTTTCTTACTGACTTGTATGCAGTTCCTCATAGAGTAAGGTCATTAAAACGATGTTTGTAGTATACATAGCAAATACTTTTTTCCAGTTTGATGCATTACTTTTCTCTATCTGTGTGATGGTATCTTACTCATTTATTGGTTTGCTTGTTTATTGTCCGTCTTCTCCCACTGGAATGTAAGTTCCACGATATTGAAACCTCCATTGATCGTGGTCACTGCTCTATTCCTAGCACCTGCTGCAGGGCATGGCACATAGTAGATGACCAATAAATATTTGTCAAGTGAATGCCTATTATGGGCCAGTCTCTGTGGTGGTAAAAGAAACAGTCCCTGATTTCACAACACTCAGTCCAGGGGCTGACTCAAAGCGTATTCTTAGAATCATGAAATTACAGGCTTCCAGAGCTTGTAGGACGCTACACAAAAGGAACTGAGACAGAGGGAAGCAACTTCTAAGATGGTCCCCCATGATCCCTGCCCCTGCTATTCGTGTTCTTGTGAAATTCCCTGTTGTTGAGTATAAGCTAGACCTAGTGACTGCCTTCTAACAATAGAACACAATAGAAACAATGGGATGCCACTTCCAAGATTAGGTTACAGAAAGACTGTGACTTCTCTCTTGCTCACTCTTTCACTCACTGTCACTCCCAGAGCCTTTGCTCTGAGGGGAAGCAAGCTGCCATGTCATGAACTGCCCTATGGAGAGGGCCACAAGGCAAGGACCTGAGGGAGCAAAGCTGGGGAGGCGGGAGGAGGCACTGGGACAGTCAGTCCACCGGCCCAAGGAACTGAATCCTGCCATCAACCACATGAGTGAGTCTGGAAGCAGATCATTCCCCAGTCAAGCCTCAGTGAGAGCACAGCTCTGGCCAATAACCAGATGTACCGTCACTACAGATCTTGAGCCAGAGCTACCCAGTTAGGCTTCACTCTCATCCTTGAGCCGCCGAGACTGTGAGACAATAAGTATTTGTTGTGTTAAGCCACTAAGTTTAGGGTTAATTTTGTTAATCAGCAATAGCTAACCAATACAGAGACCTAGAGAGTTCATGCAGAACTTCCCTGACCTTACATCCACAGGAAAGTAGTGGTGAACTGTATCTAGAATTCACGTTCCTTACTTCCACGATCTCCCACACAGTTACCTCCCTCGTGAGATGAATGGAAAAAGCAGCAAAGCAGTAAACTTAGGAAAGACCCTTAGGAATGGATGCTCTCTTACCCTCTCTCCCTTTTTCAAGCCCATTAAAGAGAAAGCATCAATCCCATTAAATGGTAATGGCCAGCTTGCTACTACTTCAGGATAGAGAAAAATCCACAATATTTTTAGAGATTTTCAGTAGTGATGTTAAAGAAGAGAGCACACATTCTTCCCACTGCTCCCCAACTGATCTTTCCCCATGTCACACCTCTGACATTCTCCTGGAGGCTGTCATCCGTGCAGAAACAGCTGCAGGAGCAGAAGTGGAGAGAGGGCATAGGAGGCACTGGGAGTGGTGAGGTGAGGGCAGAAGAAGAGGGGACCAGAAGTGCCATCTTTCATTTCTTTTTATGCATCAATACAGTTCTTAGGGCAGCACCAACGATCTAGGCACCTTGTAAATGATGATGAGCTAATTACTCGTCACACACAGAAGGACTAACTCAGAGTCTACTTTTAGAATCACCAGGGAGACAAAACGAAAATTGCCTCTCTGTGAGTTCTGGGTCTCAACCATATGGGAACACACATTGCTAGAAGGGGCCTCACCAATGATACAACCAAAAATGTATAAGCCAACGAGAATGTCTCATCAGGATGGAGTCAGAGGATGCTGGCGGAGGCACTCAGCAAAGCTCAGGCGTCTCACTGGTACAATGAGCACCCAAGCGGTACTGTGACTATCGGAGAAAGGTCTGAATAATCATAACCTTCTGTCACACCAGAATGGGACTCTCTACTGAATACCAATATTTTTTGGTGGCAGCCACACTTTTAGCTGGAGAAACAAAACAGAGCAAAACAAAACAAAACCTTGATTTTATTTATTTTTTTAGGTCACTCTCCAGACATTGATGGCTATATAACAGTGCTGACCAATGAGATGAAAGATGAAATCTATGGTAGGGCTTTTAAGAAAAATGTAATTAAAAAAGGTATAAATTTAAATGGTATTTGCTTTGTTCTTCATCCTCTCCTGTTTCCCTTTTTGCTCACCTGGAATGCAGTTACAATGACTGCAGGTGCAGCAGCCATTTTGTGACCACAGGAAAAATTTACTTGCAAAGGGTAGTGGAGAGAGTCAAGAGAAGAAACCAGATTCCCTGATAAAATCCTTGTGCTACTACATTGGCACTGGGCTGCTGCCTCTAGACTTTTTGTTACATAAGCAACAGTAATTGTTTTACTTAATCCATGATTATAAAGGTTTTCTGCTACTCACAACTGAAAGCAATTATAGCTGATTTATCTACCCCTGTAAAATACATAATCAAATATATGTAAGGTTAATAACAGTAAAAATTATGTGTTGAGTTGCAGGTGTCTGGTGGTTATGGGGCTCACCCTCCAGTTAAGTCATCTGCTCATACCTACAGCCTCACAGCACATGAGGTTCAAATTTGTGTTACAGCAAAATGATAAATTTCTTCATGCAGCTGATCTTCGTGGTCACTTTTGAATGTTCAATCCTCTGATGCGAAGAGTCTGATTTTATTTGAGTAGATGTAATATGTTTTACAGCTCGGCAAACACAGGAGGAATTTAACTCCATGGGCAGAATTTCTCTAAATGGTTTAGTAACATTATAAAACACTAAGCTCCAGAACACAAGTATTTTACCAAATAACTCATCTAATTCAGGATATATGGTGTGCTTTTACAGATTTAGTTGACTATCTCATTCATTATATTCATAAGGGGAAAATGGGCAAAATATCATTTGAAAGGGATGTCAACTGAGGGGGCTGCTCAAGCATCCTTTTGAACCCTGGGAGAACTTCACACAGCTCTTCGACCATATTTTGGCTGTGGCACCCCCACAGAAGAAACTGAAATCTTCATCCACTAGAGTCTTCTGGGGAAGATATTTCAGTGCTTCTCAAAGCCTTTTCTGTAATATACCAGACCTGAGAAATTCTTTTGAACAAAGGGTGTAGTTGGGAGACACCTCCTTGACTATCCTTAAAATGTTCACAGCAAATGAATATTTTATTAAAGGCACTGGGCAGTCTCATGAAGACACCTGCTACATTTTTTAGCTCAACATAAATGTATAGCGCCCCTTTCTTGTATAATGCCCACTTTTGTAAATCATTTTTTTAAAGATTTCATTTATTTGAAAGAGAGAGAATGCACGAGCAGGGGGAGGGGCAAAGGGAGAAGGACAAGCAGACTCCCCCCTGAGTGGGGAGCCCAGAATGGGGCTTGATCCCAGGACCCTGAGGTCATGACCTGAGCCCAAGGCAGATGCTTAAATGACTGAGCCAGCCAGATGCCCCTGTAAGTCATTTTGAAAGGCTGGCTTAGAATACCATTGGAATCACAGTTTTCACGATTCAAATTTTCTTTAATATATATATATATATATATATATATATATATATATATATATATATATTTTTTTTTTTTTTTTTTTTAGATTTTTTTAGCCTTAAGTTGTTTTACTTCCCATCAGGAGAACTTACAGACAACTTAGAGCAGCACCGACCACTTTGCAAATTCAGTCACATCAAATAACTTCATTTCCTCTTCCTTAATTGAGATTGTTCACGGAGAATTTCCAAGACTCCTTCCATTGCGGAATATCCTGTGACTCTCTTCTAAGTAGAGGTGTTTTGTCTACTTAATGATATCTTTTTGAGTGCTATCTTCCAATTAGTTGGACAAACGTGACTCTAGCCTATCTCTATCCCAAAGGGGGAATGCACTGGAGTAATAAATCACCTCTGCATCTCTGAAGAAGTATTGGACTCTCCTTTTGTCCAGAATTGATGAGGGTTACAATTAACACATTTGAACTCTATTAGCAAGGTCTATAGGACTCTGAAAAATGTCTGGGGACATGGGGCAGGATGAAGAGTAGAGATCAGCTTATTCTCAACTTCTAATGTAAACAGATCAAGCAGCAAAGGACACAGATGCCTCCACAAATAATGTAAATACTACTACCCAGAGCCAGCCTACAGACACAGTTGTTAACATGGCGGATCAGAGTTAGTGATGTCTTAAAGCTTTTGAAATTGCATGAGTACCTGTTTCATAGAGTGGGCGCGGTATATTTTAGAGCCATTTGACTAAATTTGTTGGGTTGGTCTTTCACATTAAAACACATTTTTAGGCAGACTGCCTTTATTTCATTAATTTTGCAAACATTTACTGAGCACCCACCTTTTGCAAAGCACCATGTCAAAAATTCTGATAGTGTGGGAGATGTATTTTCCAACTTGACCACGAAATTAACTTGCATCCCACACACCCTTCTTAAAATGACTTTAACACTCCTGTTGGGAAATGTGGTCTCTATTTCCTCCTCCACGAAATTGTTTGCACTTTTGTGACCAACTGAATGGTGGAAGTAACACAATCAAGCTTCCAAAACTAGGTCGAAATAGGTGAGACAACTTCTACCTTTCTGACTGGAATTCTCTCTCATAAAACTTTTAACTGCCATGGAAGGAGTTTCTGGCCTGAGGTTGTCATGCTGGGAGGCAGCCCAAACTAGCTCGTGTGGAGAGAGCACAATGAGAAACCTTGAGACGATATGAAGATTGATAGCTGCCCAGCCAGCCCCCCAGCTGCTCTAGTCCCTACAGTCTTGGCTCTGGCCACCATCTGACTATATACAGCTGCATGCCACACCCCAAGCCAGAGTTGCCCCACCAAGCCCTCCCTGAATTCTTGACTCACAGAGAGCATGAAGCATAATGAAACGATTGTCTTAAGCCACAAAGCACCGAAACAGAGATGTACAAAGAGAATAGTTCATGGTCTTTGGGCTTCCAGGAGCCTGAAATCTAGGTGGGAAGACCAAATACACATATAAGGAGAACAAAAGAGTGGAAGGTCAAAGGCAGACCAAAAAGGCTAGCAGGAGGCTAAATATGGGAATAGACTGACTCAGGTTTTCAAACTGCTATGGAGAAGCCACTTTCAAATATCAGACCCATTGCTTGTTGTTGAGAGTGCCCACAGGGCCTGAAGACCAAAGAGCTGTCAAGGAATGGGGCGATTTTTAAATCCAACTTCTGATTTATAGTTGGCGGTAGAAATTCTTACAACTTCGAAGTAACATGAATTCACATTCCCATTTTTATGGGAATAATAATAAGCAGTTGCATGCATTATCTTATTTGATCATCAGAAAACTCCAACTGATCCAACTTTATAATTTTACTGGATCATTTATTTAAAAAATTTTAGAAATGTCTGGCTCAAATTGAGCAATTAAACATACCGCATGCTTATTCTGGGCAGACAAGCAATATAGTAAACAAAATGGCAAAGAAACAACAGGACATAATTCATGCCATGAAGTAGTTTAAGACCTCATTGGGCACTTGTAACATAGAGTCACACACACATGTACACATAAATAGTTAACAACAGCAAAGAAGAAATGCTAAGCGTGCAATGTTAGGTACACATGAAATACAGAGTTTAATACGGGTGTCTGCCTTAAAGTAGTCTTTCGCCTCAGGCGACCCTTGCACTAAATGCTATTTATGATTCTCCCAGTCCTAATAATAAAAATTCAAGCTCAAGGAGATTGAATCTTCCATTCTGTATGCCATGGCCTTTGTCCTAAAGATGATAATGAAACAGAAGCATTTCCTGGATCACATATTTTGCCTAGAAGGTCTTTTCCTAGCATTTCTCAAAATGTACTTCATAGAACTTTGTTCCTATGTCTTACTATACACACACGCACACACACACACAGAGAATTTTAGAATGAAATATGTTCTTCACACTACATCCTTTCAATGCACCCTAATGTAGTAAAGGTTCTGAGAAGTACTGCAGGTAAGAAGCCTACATAATTTTGATTAATTGAAGGTTTCCCAAACTTTTTTGAACCTAGAAACTTCCCTCCCTTCCTTTCCTCTTCCTCCTTCCTTCCCTTCCTTTCCTTCTTCTTTTTTTTTTTTTTTTGTCAGTGTTTCATGCAATACTTACTAAAACATTTTAGGCACCACTACTTGAGGGACAAGGAGGGATAAAGTGAAATGAGGTTTACCCCTCTTTTGTATCTTCCTAACAATATGGTCCTTAGGTAACTTATTAGCTTTTCTGAGTTATTCATATGTAAAAAAAAATTCTATAATAAATTCTACCTCACATAGTTATCGTGAGGTGATAGATAGATAATGGTTTTTGTTTCCCTTTCCTTGGAGAATTAATTTTCTTCTTAAAGGTGAGACTAGAACAGACCTCTCGGGCTTGCTGCAGTGTAGATCCTTGCCCTAATGTTGGACCAATCATACTCTGCTCCTACACACATACACCGGACCCGAAAGAAAGTAAAACTTGGCCAAAATGTTCTCCTTGCTAGAGTCCTCTGGCTTAGACCCTGGCAGTTCTGGGCTGGGTTAGATTCGCAGAAGCACAGAGTGATTAAACGCTTAGCATCTACATCAGACTACCTGGGTTCCAATTCCGTTCCCACCATATATTATTAGCTGCAAAGCCTGGGGCAGTTACTTAACTGTGCACCCCAGTTTCTTCATCTATAGAATGGAGACAATAGTAGTAGCTACCTCCTAGGATTGTTATGAATATTAAATAATTACTATTTTGAACAGTGTCTAGATATGACATGATGTTAGCTATTATTATAGCTTTAGAAATATAGAGGTAGATATAAAATTGAATACCTGGTCCCACTTTAGATCTAAAATAGCCAAGTACTTGGGGCAAAATTTTTTTTGTACTGTACTGTGCTTTCTTTTTGGAATTATGACAGTTTTCCACTTTGCTAGCTTGAACCTGGCCTCAGAAATGACACCACCGCTATGATCTTCTTCATGAACCACTGTAACTTCTTTGTCATGCTCTTCGGGCTCTCAAGCCTTGGGAGGTTTAAAGAAATCAGATAAATGTTTCTATATTACTCCGACAGACTCTATTAACCCTAGTGGAACAAGGTGATGTCTTTTTAATGCATAATGATTGGGTTTAATAAGAGGAAATTTGGCTCAGTGTGGTTATCACCATGGATATGCAGGCATAAAAAGTTGGTGGGCACCACGAAAGTTTCACAAGGTTAAAATGAGGGCAAAGCTCAGCATGTGGGGTGAGCTGGAAGAATGCTCTTGGTTGCACTGTGGTTATTAATGCACTGTGGTTATTAGTATCTGCTAAAGAACCTGACCTTTGTTGCTGTAAATAAGACCAAATAATTACATGTTCATTCTAAGAGCAACTTTGAGATGAAAATTGAGGCATTTGTCAAAAGGAACAGGAAAGTAATTTGTACTAAAACGAAACATGGAGCTTTAGTGTTAATATTTGACAGCTTTGGCCCTTGTCATGAAAGATTTGTGACTTTAGGTAATGATTATAATTAGCATTCTTGTCCATGAGGGCTCGTATTCTCTCATTTTTTGGAAGAGAAGGCTGGAAGGAACGTGATATGTACAAATAGTCTTTGGGAAGGACATATTCCTCTCCCCATTTTTCTGGATGAGTTTGCTGTTGTTCTCCTTACCTCAATTATTTATCCAAGATGAAAAGAACTATGAGGTCATAAAGTCACAGGCAAATAAGGTGGCCACCCTTGAGCGCTGGAGTCGCTTTTCCACCACTGACTCACAAGCAGGTGAACAAACAAACAAACTTTAAAGGAAGCATCAGGTCCAGTTTGTTTATAGTTACAGGGTCCCATTTGCCTGGTTGCTCCTGTGGGCTCCTGAAGGTAAGATGTGTTTTCAGGGAGACAGTTCATCAGAGCGACCAAAGTTTAAAGGAACTCTTTTAATCCAAAGTTTGATCTTTTCCCCCATTCTTTGAGCTGCATACCCAAACACACAGAGACTGATGTGAAAATGTGCTGTAAATAATCAAAATGCGTGAAAACGATGACTCGTTTCCAAGTCAAATTTCATTTTCATTCTTCAGGGTTAAATCCTGTCTCATCTCCTCTTTTGCTCTGTTCTCACCCTTTCAGGTTAAATGAAAGTTGGCACCATATCAATGACAAAACTGTGACTTTCAACCAGGTCACACGGTCAGCAGGGGGTTATCTTTGCTAACAGCACTGACATTATTATAGAAACATACGTGAGTGGCTTGAGCTCCAATGCATTGCTGTTAAAGAGCCCGTGCCTGAGACCCTCATGATTGCTATTGCCAGGCAACATATTTGTGCTGCCCAGGTGATATGAAGGGGCATAGGAGGGATTCCTCTCTAACGGAGATGAAATAAAAAAGTTAAAAAGCATGCTAAATTTTGAGTAGTGTATCAAGGCCCTGAAGTAGACATGCCTCTACATCATGCACCTTAATTGGCAAACGAACTATACTGAAAATAATTACTACTAGAGTATATGGTGGAGAGTCAGTCCGAATTTTCCAGATGATTTGGGAAGTGAAATTTGAGCTGGGTTCAACAGGAAGGTAAGTGGCAGCTTTGGGGCTAGGCAGAACTGAGCCAAACTCAGGCAGTGGGCAAGCACCTGGTGTTTCATAAAGAAAGTAAAACAGAGGTTTAGTGAGAAGGTAGTCAGGGATAAAATGGAAAAGGGGGCTATTAGATTGCAGAGGCCTTCACGTTTACAACAAAAGCATTTGGATGTCTAATTTCTGGGTAATTCAGAGCCATTGAAAGCTTATTAACATGCAACAGTGAGGGCCAGAGAGTTTGCAATCAAACCTAGTGTAAGAATGAAACAGAGGATTTTCAGTTATTCAATTTAATCACGAATGGGAATTTGATTGGTCCCAAGCATGGATGCTCAAGGCAAATTTGCCAGGCTTCCTTCCAACCTGGCAGGCACAGAAGAGGAGCAGCTGCGACAGAGTGGCTGGTCTGTGGTCTGGGTGCCCACAGACCTGACTTCTAGTTATTTCTCAGCTACATGCTTGCTGTTTGGCTTTGGGCGGTTAACTCCTCTGAGCCTCAGTTTTCTCATCAGCAAAATGGAGTTACAATAGCTGTCTGAGAGTGGTCACAGTAATGAGAAATGATATGAGTTCCTGGATCACAGCTTATACTCAAAGCCAGTTGGTTTTAGTTTTATTGTCATTATTACCATCATCAAGCCATCTCATATACGAGCTTAAAAATTGCAGCTGGATTAATTTTGATTTATTAACTCTGTTATTGGCCCAAAAATGCTTATTAAAAATGTCTGATTGGGGCACCTGGGTGGCGCAGTCGGTTAAGCCTCGGACTCTTGGTTTGGGCTCAGGTCATGATCTCAGGGTCCAGAGATAAACCCCACGTTGTCAGAGATGGGTGCTTAGCGGGGAGTCTGCTAAAGTTTCTCACTCTCCTTCTCCCTCTGCCCCACCCTCTCCCATCAAAATAAATAAATAAATCTTTTTAAAAAATGTCTGATTGGCAGGGGGTAGCAAAGTCATCTTCATATCTGAATGTCAACACCTTCCGGCTAGAACAGTGTGCCCTGTTTGCAAGTGCTCTGCCTCCCCAGAGGAAATTAACAGCTGGGAGTCCAGGGTTTTCACGGATAACCTGGCTCCTAGTTTGTTGATTCCCCCTGGATAGCTGAGACGGGACTCCGTGGGGAGGAGAGCACAGGTGAGGGCGCTTCAGGAGCAGATTCACCCTCACTCTCACCGTCAGAGAGCCAGTACGGAATGGTGGAAAGCAACTCGGTGTTGAGTCACACAGACCTGGTTTCAAATTCAGACCCTGCAACTTACGAGTTGGGTGTCTCGGTACAAGTTGCTTGGACTCTTGAGCCTCAGAAGTTCCATCTTTAAAATAAAAATGATTGTCTTTTGCAGGGTTGTTGTGGAATTAAATGAGCTAATGTGTGTGAAGATCCTGATTTCAAGTAGACCCTCAAAACATGGTAGCAATGATTAATCTCTCCTTTCTTCCACTTCTTCTTTCCTTCCTTCCATCCTCCCTCCTTCCCTCCCTCCCTATCTTCCCTTTGTTCCTTCCCTCCTTCCTTCCATTCTTCCTTCCCTCCCTCCTTCCTTCCGTCTCCCCCTCAGTCTTTCTTTTGGAAAAGACCATGATCCGATGTAGCCCATAAGAGTTGCAAATGAAGGGAGAAATTTTTGCTTCCTTCTTGCACCCCACTAGGACCTCAGTTGTAATCCAACTAAAACAGTTGCTCCCCTTCTATCAAAATGGGGACAGTCAAACCAGGCACGGTGCTTGTCACCCTGGATAAAGCCTTTCAGTGAGAACCCAACCGATACAGGACTAAGCAGAGTAAAATATTTGTAATGAGGTAAGTCTCCTTTGGCACCAGAAGAGAGGTAAGGAGAAGTGAGTGCGTATTAGTGAGAGGTTAAGAGAAGAAAAATTCTCAAAAATGGGAGGAGAAAGTAAAAGAGAACAAATGTAGGGCAATGTTTTAAGTAAGTGTTTATTCATTTATTAACTAGAGAATAGATTTTTTTTCAGCCAGTTGCTCTTAGAAAGTCACCATATTATGAGTAATAGTCCAGCCATATTCCTTACTCAGCACCATGAAAGGGAAAATTTGAAAGCTAGCTATTTATTCTGGGGCGTTGCAAGAAAAACTATTTTTGTTACCCAGAGTCAGTTGCTGGGGAAAAAATTATATAAAATTATCATTATAATTATATAATTATATATAAAAATTATGTATATACACACATACATATATGTGTGTGTATATATATAGTATTTTATAGTATACAGTAGCATACACACACACACACACACACACACACACACACACACACACACACACATATAGTAGCAGGACCTTTCCCTTCTGTTGTTATTCAAATATAGCCCCGTTCTCTGGGCTGACTGAGGAAGAAGTTATAAGCAGGCAGTGGGCACAGACTAATGCCTTAATTGGTTATTAATACATGGCCACTGCTATTCTTAGAGATTACTGGTGTTTGGACAGCTACCCCAAAAATAGAGTCCAGATTTCATGGCTGCGTTGTATCACACATAAAACCAGGGACAGTTGACGGGTAGTAAGTTGGACCATGGTGCCATTTCTGGAAAGCCCTAGTTACATTTGTTATTGCTTTTAAAAGTTATGCTGGAAAATCTCCTGGTAACCCAATTCATCTTGCATATTAATAATTCATCCATTAAGAAACTGCCTTGACTGTAACTCAGTGTCAAAATTGACCACCTCTTTAATCATGCTTTTCACAAAATAACAGTGGTAGGGTTGGAAATAAATTAGTTAAACGTGGTTAGAAAATAAATCTAAATGTGTTTATCAAATTTGGGAGGACTTTAGGTTGTTAAAGGATAGAAAGTATATAGTTTTAAAGAACTGAAATGGGCAATCCTTTTCTAATTCTACATAATATTTGTTAATTGATAAACTTTGATGAACTCTCAGACTGCAAGTTCACCGACCACATGATTAATAGGAGTATTAATTATTCATTATGGATGAACTAAGACCCTGGGGAGCTATTCAGTCCCATTTACAGAAGAATAAAATAGTCACCACGCATGAGATCAACACATGATGAGTTGTGAGTGTGGTATTTACAACTTGAGAACCAAGTAACTCTGCCACTGCACAGTCTCCCACTCTGAACTAGGAGCACCCTAGTTGTCTGTCGAGTGCCCACTTGCTGATTGCTCATGTGGGAAAAGTTCTAAGTGATGGAAACCATTTGCTTCTTTGGAGTTTCCCTAGTGATACCTGGTTGAGCTTCGTCCTCTATGTGGATGCTGAGAAATGTATACAGGTAACCAGGACCAAAGACCATGGATGATTTGGGAGTTAAAAACAAACACCTTGGTTTGAATCTAGCCGCCCTTTCCCAAACACAGCTGGGTCCAATATAACAGCTGAAAAGAGCTCCTTCCTCAATTTGGCCCTAACCCCGCCCAGACGGAGGACTCCTCTGTTTCCACTAGAAAGAGCCAGGAGCAAAAACTATCCATCTGAAAATGCTTGGAAGAATTTCAGGGTCAGGGGAGATAGAAAGAAAGAAACCTCATGGTCGCACTCACTGATAAGGATTTAAGTGTAAGGATGGAAAATGGCATCCACCAGAGATCACCACCTCTATGTGTCCCACGGGGTACTAGGTACTTGCTAAGAAACAACCCACACTCCACCGGGAATCCTCAAATGCCATGAATGTTAGAACATTTGCCCCGGGGGAGAATTCCTCTATGAAGCTAAAGAAAAACCACTGCACCCCAATTCTGATGATGAAGGCGATGGGGCTTTAAGTGATATAATTGGTCACATTTGCATTATTATTTAGAAGATAAACTGCTTCCTTGCTTGCTTGCTTATTTATTTATTTATTTGCCACAAATGCCATGGCATTTAGTAATTTGGATGAGGACATGAAGTAACAAGTGGTAATTTATTATCTATTTTATTAAGACATGATGTTCAAGATGTGTGATATATTTGTTCCCTTATCCAGAAGTGATCTCAGTGGTGAGGAGTAGAGCCAGGAAACAAGCAAAGAAGCCATCTAAGTGATACGTGAGCAATGGAAATACATGTCACAAATCTCATGCCCTCCCATGCTCTGAGCTCCTGGGAGAGGGGACTGAGGGCACCGCTCAGTAACTTTACTTTTAGATTAGATGTAATTCTAATAGCAAACTGGAAGCAGGTGATTGCAAAGAGAGAAAACAGATCCTGTTAGAGTCCTGCGACTGGACATGGCCAGAAGTGACGGAGAGCCAACAGTGATAAAGGAAACCAATAAATCAGAATGGCACGGAAAATAGCTCATCAACTCTTATCAGTATGGAGCTGCTCCGTGTAGAGAAAAGAAAATAGTTGAGCAAAATACAAGATTTGGTATTTATATTAATAATGCTCTGATGCTAAGGAAATATGATAGCTGTGCAAGGAAGACAAGTGATGTATTTTAGAAAGTGTTCCAACAAAAAAGGATAAATTATTTTCAGTTCGGTCATTTTGAAAATTCACTCATGGGCAATGCTAATTTCTCGGATTGATCTGCATAGATAACAAAGGAGCAGTGGAAAACCATAGTTAAAGGAGTGGATACGGTAGCCAGACTGCCTGGGTTCAAATCCCAGCCATAACACATACTATCTGTGATACGCTGAGCAGTTCAGCCTCTCTGAATCTCAGTTCCTAAACTGTGATATGGGTGGCAGTAAAGTATTTAATGAGCTCATGTGTGTAAAGCACTGGAAGAAGGCCTGTCACGTAGTAAGCTCTAGGTTTAAGTATTATCTGGAAAGAAATTCACATTCACTGAGCACCTACTGTGTGCCAGGTACTGGGTATGAGCTGTCATCTTTATCATTTTATTCTATAAGCTGTTACTATGTGAAGTGAAATACCAGAACTTAGTCTTAAATATTTCTTTCTTTTTTTTTTTTTTTGAAGATTTTATATATTTATTTGACAGAGAGAGAGAGACAGCCAGTGAGAGAGGGAACACATGCAGGGGGAGTGGGAGAGGAAGAAGCAGGCTCCCAGCGGAGGAGCCTGATGTGGGGCTCGATCCCACAACGCCGGGATCATGCCCCGAGCCAAAGGCAGACGCTTAATGACTAAGCCACCCAGGTGCCCCTGCCTTAAATATTTCTTAAGCCCAAAGTAATTGATGATAAAGAATGATCAACTCTAAGACAAGTCAGCGTGGCCTATTACATTTAACATTCATTTAACTTGTTTTCCGCTATAGTAAACTTTTGTTTCTTAAAATTTTACATCCATTTAGTTTAGCTACTAGTCTATCTCTCTGTGAAGTGGCCTCTTATCTTAATTTTGCATGTACATTCATCATCTTTTCTGCAATGATTTCAGCTTAGTTACCACTTTAGACCTCAAGGATCCAATTATCTGGGAATATGAGGATAGGCATTAAATTCATCTGAGGGTATGCACTGCAATGATTTGCAAGGCAAAAACAGTGTTGAAACAAGTTCTGGGTCCCTAATAATGACAAGAAGAAATTTGTAATCATTTCCAGGCAAAAGCACTGGAAATCTGTCTTTTGAAATAGGCTTACAAAAATCAAATAATTATAGAATAAAGTGCTGTAAGCAGAAATGTGACATTTTTGAGTATCGAAAAATTTATTTTCAACATCTACAAAATGCCTGACCAGTACTCTTTAAAACAATCAAGGAACGACTGAGAAAATGTCACTAATTAGAGGAGAAACGGGAAGCATGATGACTGAAATTAATATAGTGTCCTGGACTGGATCCTGGAACAGAAAAAGTAATTAATAAAAAGCAGATGCAATTTGAATAAGGAGTGGAGTTTCATTAATAGGAATGTACAAATGAAACTTCTTAGTTTTGATAATTGTATTATCACAATATAAGATGTCAGTAATGGGGAAGATGAGTGAAGGGTACACACAGGAACTCTCTGTACCATCTTTGCAATTTTTCTGTAAGTTGAAAATTATTCCAAAATAAAATGTTTACTTTAAAAATACTTTGACAGGGCACCTGGGTGGCTCAGTCAGTTAAGCCTCTGCCTTTGGCTTAGGTCATGATCCCGGAGTCCTGGGATCAAGCCCCTCATCAGGCTCCCTGCTCATCAGGGAGTCTGCTTCTCCCACTATCCCTCCCCCCTGCTCGTGATCTCTCTCTGTCTCACGTTCTCTCTCTCTCAAACAAATAAAATCTTAAAAAAAATACTTTCACAATAGGCAAAATATGGAAAGAGCCCAGATGTCCATCGACAGATGAACGAATAAAGAAGTATGAATATTCCATTCATACACAATGGAATATTATTCAGCCATCAAAAAGAATGAAATCTTGCCATTTGCAACAACATGGATGGAACTAGAGGGTATTATGCTAAGCGAAATTAGTCAGTCAGAGAAGAACAAATACCACATGATTTCACTCATGTGGAATTTAAGAAACAAAACAGATAAACATAGTGGAAGGCAAGGAAAAATAAAATAAAATAAAAACAGAGAGGGAGGCAAATCATAAGAGACTCTTAACTCTAGGAAACAAACTGAGGGTTATTGGAAGGGAAGTGGGTGGGGAGATGGGGTAACTGGGTGATGGGCATTAAGAAGGGCACATGATGTAATGAGCACTGGTGAATCACTAAATTCCATCCCTGAAACTAATAATACAGCATTTGTTAACTAAATTGAATTAAAATAAAAAATTTTTAAAAAGTATTTTCAGATCCTTGAGAACCTGGGCAGTAGGAACAGCTTGGATCTTAATATCAGAAGGTTGGATCTGAATCTTGCTTCCACCACCATCCCACAGGGTGACTTGAGGCAAGTTGGTTGAATATGTTGAGCCTCAGTAGAAACACTCATAAAATAAGGAGGAAAATTCTTACTTCACACAGTATTATTGAAAGAGCAAATAAGAACTCATAAACCCATATAAAAGATGGCCACAAATGCAAATATTTCACAAAGCCTCTTTGAATTGCAGCTTCAGTCCAACCTTAAAACTATTTAGTGAATTGCCACATGCCTTTTTTCTTATTTTACTTGAAAAAAAATGACCCATTAATGATCTGTGATGCCTTCAATACAAAAAATTAAGAGTCAGATATTAATCTCAGTAGAGAGTTTATTTTTTTTGCATATTTTTCTTTTCAAAAATTTAGTCTGTTGGATTTGGGGAAAATCTGTCGCACTGATTCTGGTGTGAGTTTCCCTGAGTGTGTATAGACTTGGACAAGAAAGAGATCAATAAAAATCAGTGGATCTGATGTGTTATTTTGTGGTTATCTGATTCTAACTGATGATGAGCCAGAATCAGGTACAAGGAAAGTATCACTGCAGAAGCTATGAGGAAGTCCTTGGCAGAGAAAGCAGGCAGTCAGGAGAACTCTGGTGAAATTTCCCTTCCATTCTCAGGGAGGCATGGCTGACAAGTGGCTAAGAGTTAAGAGCGAAGGTTTTTCATCCAGACTCCCTGGACTTGGAGTCAAGCTCTGACTGGGCAGGTGATTTAACCTTTCTGAGTCTTGTTTGGAGAGAACTGATAAGGACATGATCCTATTTGTGTTTTGAAAACTCCTCTGGAAGCAGCATAAAGGCTCAATGAGAGCAGAAC
Source organism: Ursus americanus (assembly GCF_024610735.1). NCBI lineage: Eukaryota > Metazoa > Chordata > Mammalia > Carnivora > Ursidae > Ursus > Ursus americanus. Next base: position 46,888,807 of record NC_142143.1, on the reverse strand, counting down.
CAGACCCAAGGCAGCATAGTGGTCAGGAAACCAGACCAATGGTGAGCAGAGATGGCAAGGTGTCTGGTGTGGGAAACATGAGGGAGGTAGACTGGAGGGGAGCTGGATACTGGAAGAAGGAGGGAGGGATCAGGGAGAGAAAGAAATGTAGATGGACTCTTTGGTTTTTGGAAAGGGGGTTTTGGTCCGCTCACCAAGATCAGGAGTCACGGGAGAGGGGGATGTAATACATATCATCTGGGACATGGTACAGGTTTGCATTTTACATTCATGAGGACATGCCTGACTGGCATAGGAGCTTGTATTTTATCTCGTGTCAACTCTAAGTGAACAGGGGCTTAGAGAGACAAAGTACAAGATGGTATCTAAGAATGCTATTTCTACTTCTTACTAGCTGCATGACTAAAGCAGTGAATGGCTTCAATGCCTCCATTTCTTCATTTTTTACACCATCCTCCTCTTCCTCCTCCTCATCACTATCTTACAGAGTTGCTGTAACAATTAATACATAGAAAGAATTAGTCCTGCCCCTGCCAAATCATTGTGAATTAATCCTCAGTCGAGCTAATTATTATTAGCTCTAATAATCTGTAGCTAAAATAATGGTAAGTAACTTCCCTAAAGGGATGTAGCCAAAGTAGTCTGAGGTGGTATTTGAACCCAGGACTGCCTCTTCGAGTTTAGCATGGGCATTTGAAAAGCGAGCTGTACCCTCCACTGATCTCAGTGGGCCATAGTTTCCAAAGCTGCCCAAGATCCAGGCAAGTGACAACCTTCCACCCCACCCCCCAATTCTTTCCATTTGGAAACTCCAAGGTAATGATGACCTTTAGTCAGAGGGTTTCAAGAAAGTAAAAAACACAGTGAAGAGTTTCAGAAGTACTTGGGAGTTGAGGAGGTTTAAACAGCGGGTGTAAGCCTTCGTTTGATTCAATGAAGGGAAGAAGGCACTAAAGTGGGCACAGGTGAGGGATGGAAGTGTGAGTCGGGCAAGAAACCAGCAGAAAGTACGACTAACAAGAGAGACAGTAATAAATGAAGGCCCCAGGCCCGAAGGAAGCAGGCTGGGACATGACCAGAGTCGAGAAAGGACACCAGAATAGGGCTTTGAAGGGGATAAAGTCTACAAACCTAATTTCTCAGCAAAGTCAAAGGTGAGGTTAAACGGTTCAATGGAGAGGAGAAAGGGTGGAGTGGAAATTTTCAGTGCACTGCTGAAGATGTGAAATAACCACTGGCAGGGACCTGAGAGGAAGTTGACCGGAAGCCGCACAGGATGTGAAGATTCAAAGACCATGTGTGTAGAGGCCTCAGTGCCTTGTAATAGGGTTTTCTCCCATATTGCTGAGCACCTATTTAAGAAATCAGCAGACAAGACTATATTCTCAGTGTATTTTGATATTTCTAATATACATCCATGACTTAAAAAGCTTCAAGATCTTTAAACTAAAATCTGTGTACTTTATGAGATGATCCCCCATGCGCACAGTGGGGCACTTCTCTGAAGAAAGGGCAGCATTCGCACAAATTCTTTACAGGACTGAATTCTACAAGATTCTCTATCATGTATCTTTGGGCTCTAACAATCCTCCTTCTTCATCCAAATTAAAATGCAGCTGAATCCATAATTATATCCCTGTCCAAAACGTGTGTTCCTTTATTAAGAAAATTAATTGAGTTATCTCAGAAGAGAATATTGATTACATTAAGATTTAACTAATAAAAAATTCTTGTCAGAACTTGTCTAAAGTAAGGTCCAGAACTAGGTCACTGTCACTCATGAGAAAGCCCTCAGAAACCAAGAGAAGAAAGAGGGAAAAAAAGTGCGTTCAACATGAGGGTCAAGAAGCCAGGGGCAAGGGCATCCTTCAGGGGAGGAGATTAGTGATTGACAGCTGCCTCTAGAGAAAGTGGAAAACGTGCAGGGCTCACAGTATTGGGTAAATTAAGGGGAAACAATCTGTGGGGGGAAAACTGTGAAAAAAAGTCTGTGCAACTGACTGAGCCGTTGAAACAGATGACTGACTGAAAGAAATGAGGGGGTTGGGGGGCAGAGAGTTGCTGTAGCTTCCATTTGCTCTCTGTGCCTCTAAGTGGTTCCCTGCATGGACCTTGCGACCACTCACCAGCATGTTGAGTCTCTTTCTTTGATTCTCCATTCATGCCAGTTTCTCTCATTTCCACCGCATTTTAGCCAGAATTAATGACATCTCCATGCCTGCTCATTAATCCACACAGCCCCGTAAAGGCTGGAAGCATCTTTGAGGTGTTTGCATTTAAATGGGCTAGACGCAGGCAGGGTTCCCCTGCTTCTGATCCCAGAGGACTGAAGGAAGAAGAGGCTGGATCATATTTTCCCCTTCTTTTTTAATTTAGCAAACCTGCTTGGCGACCAGCAAGGAGCTGACAGATTGCATACTGTCATCATTTAATCTTAAGACTAAAATTCAATTTTCCTTTCTCAGGATCAGAATTGGGAACAGGGGGGAATAAACCACCCCGAAGACACAAGGTGACCCATCTCAGTGGGGTGACCTAGTGCACAAGCCAGCTAATGATGCCCGTCTGTCAGCTGGGCCCCGGGAGCCAGAGCCCAAGGGAGAGGAGACCAGCCCTGACAGATGGCGGCGGCTTTGCTGATTATAAAGCTCAGTTGGACCAAGGCTCTATTTCATTCTCAGCACCAAGGTCCCGTCTGAACATGGGCTATTTACTTAAAACATATTCATTCCTGTTTCTCTTCATCAGATTCCTAGGATAAAAATGAACACGAGCAGCTGTTGAATTTTTGCTGCTAACTATTCAATTCTGCTTTGTGTTAAGGAAACTCATAATCCATTTTGCCCCGTAATTATTCTTTATGAGTGAGAAATCAAATCGGAAGTGGCAAAAGAGAGTGGAAGCTAGGGGAAAAAAATTCAAATAGGCACTGCCTTTGGTAATGTTCTTTCCCTGCATGGGAAATTCAGACTTTTGTATTATCCCACTAAAAAAAGAAGCAGCACCAAATTTAGCAAGCTGATGTTTTCAAGCACAAAAGAATGTCAAGCCAGGAAATCTGCCCTTGCTCTGCCTTCTGCCTAAGAGATCTTGGCTTTCCTTCTAGGAGTAACGAAGAAGTGGCTTCAGGACATTATGTCTCCAAAGTCACTGAACTTCACACCCAATCACATACAAACATTTAGGACTAGAGGGAGTAAGTGCCCAGTGGTGCTGTGACGGAAGGGTCCTGAGGAAGAAAAGCAGAGCTTGAAAAAGATCACGACCCTCTGCCACCCGAAACCTCAGGGAGGAAAAATGTTATTCCAGGCGGCGGCTGTGAATTACAACATGCCCAAGAACTTGCACAGGCCCCTTCAGGCCAGGTCTCATGCTATTTGGAAAAGTGACAGGGGTTATATTTTCACACCCAGCTGTTGCTTTATGACTTCATAGGCAAGAAGTTGTAGAGGTTTCTCTAGCTCCCCAACACTGACTTATTTAGAACTCCTGTGGGAAGGAGATCAGGGCTGCACACAGTGGCTGATGGAGGAAGGGCGATGTGGCAGGTGTTCTTAGCAGACACATTCTGGAACAAGTTGCGCGAGGTAGGGTATGAGACATAGTCTCATTATCCAAGGCGAGGCTATGTAATCCTGTTGGCCAGCTGTCTTGGGAGCCTCAGAAGGCTGCTCCTTTTTGGCATAGCCTTAGGAAAACAGCACCTTCATTTTTAATGAATGCAGCAGGAAAGACATGGGTAGAAAGAGGGGGAAACTATTCTCTGACTTCCTTTCCTGATTATCATTTAGGACAGGCTTTGGTAAATGACAAATGCTCAATAAAATAATGTGGCTGAGATAAGAGAGCCTGCATAGGGAATCTGGAAATTCGTATTTTATTCTCGAGTCTGCCACCAGCTGGGTGACTTTGAAAGAGTGACTTGATCACTCTGGACTTTTTGCAACTTTTGCAAGAAGAGAATTGCAACAGATAATGTCCATTGTGCCCTGAGGTCAGTTTGCCTTTTCTGATTCTTTGATTTATCAATAACAAGGCTTACAGATCAAGAGTTAATAATCCATCTCCGAGTACTGTGGATTCATTCAAGAATGAATGGGTCAGGAATCTGTAATTCTGATGACCTGTCCAGTTTGGGGAACAGCTAGCTGTCTACTGCGATGAGATGGTTTTGGATCTCCAGAGAGCAAGTGTACACCCTTCCCCAGTGCAAGGGCAGCGAGAGAGCCAGGAGAGTGGAAATTCTGCTCTTCTCTCCACATCAATAACATGACAGGGACCTAGCCAGCACCATCCAATAGAACATTTCACAATGATGGAAATGTTCAACATCTGTGCTGCCCAGTACAGTGGCCACTTCTCATATGTGTTTACTGATCACTTAAATTGCAGCTGATGTGACTAAGAAACTGAATTTTAAATTTCATTTCATTTTCATTATTTTAAATTCATATAGTCACAAGTGGCTGGTAGCTACCAGAATGGACAGCACAAATCCTACCACATTCTACTGTAATAAACTCACAAGTGGTGTGCTGTGGGGAAATGAAAAAACGGGCCTTATTCTACTCCCATTTCCACATTTCTGGGTAGTATGGGGAAAGGGACAAGACTCTATAAATTCATTTCCTTTTCTCTCCAATTAAGATGGTAATACCTACTTCACAGTATTGCTCTGAAGGTTTACTTACGATGGATACATGAACCACCTCTGAGAACCGTAATATACTATCTAAATACAGGTATAACAGGGATAACTCACTGTTGAAAAAGGATCTTGTTTCAGTGCAAAACACAATGACGTCTGAGACGTCTGTGACTAAACTTGAGAAGAGCGTGCTAATACCAGATGAGAGAGGTTGCAAATAAAGTGGAAAAACCAAAAAGTAAGGGTCGAAGAAGATGGAGTAGAAGGGAGGGGATGGAGATGATGGATTTGGGAAAGTCTAGACTTGTGATGTTAGGGCAGTAGCGAGAAGGCAGTGGTACACCTGGCTTTTGGGAAGACACTTACGGGTTGAGAACTACCCCTGATGACAGGAGCAAAGACCGATGCCCATTCTGACCGCAGGGAACTGGAAAATCATTGGCTGGAATTTGGGTGCGTTTTCTCCACTTATGTGACTGCATTAGAGAAAAAAGTCTGGGGGAATCTGAGCAGCAGCCACAGAGGCCAAGAGAATTTATGCAGAAGAATACGCTCAATAGTAATGTTCGGTGCAGAACGGAGTTGACAACAATGGATTGTTTGGGATGAACCCATGAACTTCTTCATATTTAAAGCAAATTTGGAATAAAAGCATCTACGCTAGTAGAGACCAAGAAAGAATTGTTTGTTAAAGAGCTGCTGCAATCCTATCAGAATCATAAAATGTGTAGCACATTGCAGTGAAGGCAGTTCGGTTGGAAAAGGGTGATGTTGGACTTGGCTTGTCACCATGGGCCCCCTGCTCAGGATAGAAAGAATAATGGATGGGAAACAATAGGAGTTAAACAAACATCCTTAAAAAGTGCTCAAAGCGGTCATCGGCATCCATCTCATTGACTTTGTGTCTTTTTAACTCAGTCCCTAATAAGCATTATTTCCAGAGAATGCCTAGGTTCAAATCCAAGCACTCCCGTGTGATCACTGTGACCTTGGGCTGGAAACAAACTCTCTAAACCACACTACCCTCATCATGAGAGTGTAACAGTACTTGCCTCAGAAGAGTACATAAAGTACTTATGTGCAAACTAGCACAGTCTCTGAGTACTCAGAAATGGCTCAAATATGTAAGTAATTTTTATTAAATACTAGATTATAGGGGCACCTGGGTGGCTCAGCCATTAAGCGTCTGCCTTTGGCTCAGGGCGTCATCCCAGGGTCCTGGGATCGAGCCCCGCATCGGGCTCCCTGCTCGGCGGGAAGCCTGCTTTTCCCTCTCACACTCCCCTTGCTTGTGTTCCCTCTCTGTCTCTCTCTCTGTCAAATAAATAAATAAAATCTTTAAAAAAATAAAAATACATACATACATACATACTAGATTATATGTCTCAAACTTCCAAACATATCACTAAAAAAAATAGCCTTTCACTGGATGAAATTAAACATTACAACCAGAAACACAGCTTTCTATGAATCAATTTTGTTTTATTTTTGTAAACATAGTCGATTAAGTATTGCTTTCATTCATTCATTCAATGAAATTATTTTTTGAAAATGAGGGGTCTTTTTCTTAAAAATATTTATTTATTTATTTTAGGGGGTGAGGGGCCGAGGGAGAGGGAGAGAATCTCAAGCAGACTCCACGCTGGGTGCAGGGCCAGACATGGGCTGGATCTCACACCACCCTCCCCACCCACCTCCCAAGATTATGACCTGAGCCAAAACCAAGAGTCAGAAGCTTGACCGACTGTGCCACTCAGGTGCCCCAAGTAGGTCATATTTGAATGGAGTGAGGAAGTGAGCCACATGAATGCCCTGGAGCAGACCAATACTGGCCCTCCCTCTGGGAAGGTTGTGTCCCTAAAGCTGAGTGGGCAGGGGAAACTAGAGAGGAAGGAATCCCGACGACGAAAAACCAGGAGCCAGGTCAATACAAAACACTGGTTTCCAGAGAAAAGCCCTTGAGTTTTGTAGAAGCTACTGGAGGGATTTGAGCAGGGAAATGACACAATCAGATTTACATTTTAAAAGAGGCTCTCAAGCAGTTGTTCAGAGAATAGACTCCAAAAGGCAGAGAGTAGTAACAGGGAGACCAGCAAGGCGGTCAGTGCATGGGCCCAGCTGAGAGGCAGAAGCTCAGACCTGCAGTTGAGGTGGTAAGGAGGGATGAGATCACAGGTATATTTTGATGACAAGATTTCCTAATAACTGGATATGGGGCTTGAAAGAAGGAGAAGGATCAAGGATGACTCCAAGGATATTGGCCTGAGTCACCTTTGGCTGGGGGCAGAGAGGGAGGAGGTTGGTTGGTGGGGGGGAGGTGGGGGGCAGGCTTGATGGGGGTGGGGAGAGCATGAAGCAAGAGCTCTGCGTTTGACATTTTTTATTTCAGATGCTTATTAAAAGTTCAAGTGGAAATTGCAAGAGCCATCCATTGTATGTACTCTCTTGGAAAATAAAGGCTTTGTAGTAGAGGATTTAAAGGGCAGGCAAAAAATGTTCTTAGAAGACCGGAACAGCAGAACTGAGGGCTCTGCCTTAAGTGTGCTGCATAGGACTCTTTATAACAAAGGACAGCAAAGCCTCCATGACTATTTGCCAAAAAACCAGCTAGACAATGAATAAGGCAGAGAATATATGTGGCAAAAATTAGTTTGTCCTATCCTTTTAATGTGAGAATTTGGGAGGAGCGTGTTAGAGAGGGTTCTGATGACCTGATAAATTGATAGGGAAATAAACTAAGCATCAGATATCCCCAACGCAAGAATGGAGAGAGATCTGTTTGAAAACAAATACCCCCTTGCTGTTTTATTGCAAGAAAACAAACTAGACATTCACAGCATGCAGGTTACAGGATTATTTTTCATTTAACACCAAGAAGCACTTCTTGAATTTTTTAAAGCTTTCTCGCTACAAGATCCAAAGATGGCTGTTAAAACTGGGTGTCTTTTGAGAAGGATTAAGTGTATTTCAGTATTTGTTCATTTCTCAATCTAGCAGTTAAGTCTTCAAGACAGATTTGTATTTCAGAGTATAACTTCAGTGGTTTTCAAGTGCTAGGAGCTTATTTATTTGGAATGTCAGAGCTACAATTTTTCTTACTCCTTTCCTTTCAGGGATCAGCTTCCCCGAACCTTAACCAGGAGAGATGACAAATGCCTCCACTGAGTGGATGAGTTTAACAGTGAGATCTATACAACATATAAATATTCAACAGGACATCAGGAGTTCTTAACTGTGTTTTTCACCATACATAGCAGTCCACATTATTCAAATAAGAGAATGCTATAGGATCAGAATTTCTCTGATGTATCTCAACTGGAATGGTGGGGCGGGTTCAGCCTTCTCTTTAGTAATTACGTATTTGGGGAGATAATTCCTGAATCTTAACTCTTTAAGTTAACCTAAAGATGTTGTTCCAGTCAATCAAAAAATATGTTCTGACCATATGTATTGGGTGAAGCATTAGTTGACAGTTCTTTGGAGAATGAAAGAGGATTTGTATAACCCCTCTGTATACTTCTGTGACCCATCTAAACAGTACACTGGGTGTACTTGTGTGATTCCATCTTTAGATGGAAACTGGCCTTCTCTCTAAGCATTAGAATAATACATGTCCTAATATCATAGGAAAATAGATTGTGAATGATTATGCCAAAGCAATCTATGGTTCTTTCAGGAATATGATTAAATGCTTAGACCTTCTTCTTATCTTCTTGCCCCTCATATTTATATTTCCAAAATATTTAGCTACAAAGTAATGGAAAATTAGTGGATTTTTAGCCTCCAGAACTAATTTCATTCATCAGCCCTCAACGCCTTGACCTTTTAATTTCCAAAGGTTCTTCTGAGATTGATAAGGTCTGTTCCTCTCATTACTCTGCCTAGGAAATGTAAGAACAAATAATATAGCCTCCTTATGTAATACTTGGTGCAAAAAGTAATTTTCTGCCAGTCAGCCTTGAAAACCCTGATCAGTCCACTCCCCAAAGGAAGGAGAACACTGCAGTCAATTATCAATTATTTATATAGAAAAAATATATATTAATGAATATTAAAACATTCATAGAATATATATTAAAACATTTACTTGCTTCATATGGATATATAAGGATATATATATATGAAATTGATTTATATAAATGATAGAACATTCAACATTTTCTATAACTTGTGTTTTACTCTCATTATGCTGTGCCTTTTACTCCCACATAACATATTCATTCCATAACTGGAAACCTGTATCTCCTACTCCTCTTCACCCATTTTGCCCAACCCCCAACCCCTTTCCCTCTGGCAACCATCAGCTTATTCTCTGTATTTATAGGTCTGATTCCACTTTTGTTTTATTATTCATTTGTTTTCTTTTTTTTAGGTTCCATTTATGAGTGAAATCATATGGTATTTGTCTTTCTCATTCCGACTTATTTTACTTAGCATAATACCCTCTAAGTCCAACCATGTTTGTCTCAAATGGCATGAATCTCATCCTTCTCGTGGCTATGTAATAGTTCTATACATATAGGAATATTAACTACAGAGCCGTAGTAATCAAAACATTATGGTACTAGCACAAAAACAGACACATAGATCAATGGAACAGAATAGAGAGTCCCCAAATACAGCCTTGATTATATGGTCAATTAATCTATAATAAAGGAGAAAAGAATATACAATGGAGAAAAGACAGTCTCTTCAATAAATGGTGCTGGGAAAACTGGTCAACTACATGCAAAAAATGAAATTGGACCACCTTTTAACACCATACACAAAAATAAAATCAAAGTGGATTACAGACCTAAATGTAGGACCTGAAAGCATAAAAATTCTAGAAGAGAGCACAGGCAGTAATTTCCTCTGACTCTGCGATCTTTCAATGTGATTACATGAGTGCCCTTCACCCTTTTATATGGTGCATGGCATTCTATATTTGGGTGTTTCATAGTTTGTTTCATAATTTTAGAAATAATGGATATTGTTCCTGCTATTTCATTATTAAAATGATCATGTCATGAATCTCCTTGTATAAGCCTCCCTGTGCACACGTTTAAATACTTTTCAGGGTAAATGTGTGTAGCTCACATGTGCACAGACACTTACACATATAAAGACATAGTTCTTCAATCCATCAAGATTTTATTTTTGTGAATGGATAATCAGTTACCTCAACACCATTACTGGGCTGTTCATCCCTTCCACAATAAGTTGAAACTATTGTTTTTCTAACAAAATCATATATGTAACTATATATACGTGCACCCATCTGGACCCTTTAGTCTGTTCCATGGTTCTATTTATCTAATTTTAAGCCACAATCATGTTATTTTCATTATAATACTTCATAATATCCTATGTTGAAAATCACCTTTGCAATTTTTACACATACACTCTCCTGTGACAAATGTGGGAATTTTGATTGGGGATGCATTGTATTTGAAGATAACTTTGAGAACTTTTATCTTTTTAATATTGAGTCCTTACATTTGTAACTCTTTTTTCCATTTATCCAGATATTGTCTCACTTCCTTCAGTTCTGGTACATTTTAGTTGATTCTTGAGTACTTTATAGTTGTGTGGCTCTTGTGAGTTGGAGTTCTTTTTTAAAAACTGCATTTTCTAATGGTTATTGCTGGTGGGTAGAAAAACCAACACTGCTATGCATACTGCAGCACTAGCCACAATAGCCAAGATGTAGAATGAGAACCTCACACTTCCATGACACAATCTCTATAACGATTAGAAAGACAACAAATTTTGACACGCATGTCAATGGCTGGGATATAGGAAATAATCATTCAGGTTAGTTTCTTTAACTCATCCTTTTCTCTTAAGACTGTAATAAGACAGAAGGGAACAGAGAACAGTGCCTAGGAACATGCTGTGTGCAACTAAACACATATTCTGACACACAGTTGCCGTATGGGATTAGGCAAGGCACTCTGCACACATCTCCAGACATTCATCTGAAACAGCTTTGCGGGTGGGGATGGAGGGAGAACAGTTTTACACTGAAACTCCCGTGATACGGTGGCAGCCTCTGATATCTGAATTCTTGATTCTTTTACCCGAAGATGATGCTTTTGCAGAGGTCCCTTCTTTTAAGGTACTTGTTAAGGTAAACCCTATTTCATAAGCATTTATTTTAACTCTCACTTTAATGGCTGAATTGCAAAGGAGTGGATGGAATTCTGAAATAATTTACTGGATGATCGCAACATTCTGAACTTTAACATACATATCAAAACAATATGATTTATAATTATGACTGATAACCCAAGTTGCTCTTTTAAGCGCATCTATTCAGAAGCCAATTATATCTCTCCAGCTTTTGAAGAATCAACTTCAAAGTCATCTCAGGGGTCTGAGCATACCCAGGTTGCCAAGATGCAGTAGGTGTTTTGATCTTGGTTTCCCTGTTTTCCTCTTTCCCATCCACCTGCTGAGCTCAAGGCTATGTACATATACATATATGGCACTAACCTGCACCTGGCAGGCAACTTACCCTATAATTATAGCAAATCATCTAAATGTAAATAAGAGCCTGGACTATTTGAATTTTAAAACTGTTGCTGCATAAAGTGGTGCTGTCATCATATCTGTCTGGATTTGGCACTGGATGTCACTGATCCCCGTTTCTCGAAATTCTCAAAAGTATGTCTTTCAGTTGACCAAAGAGACAACAAAATGCTTTCAGGTGTTTTCATACTTTACACTGGTATAGCTATGCCTTATCTGATTATAGTGATATTCAATCTATTGGCTTTCACCAAAATGTGCAAAAAATAATAATATTATGTGATCCCAACAGACTTTCTGCAAGCTTAACAATTTTGATTGTGCTAAGCTACTTATATAAATCATATTTCAAAAGCATAAATTGCATTCTCTCAATTTAAAGGAGATGAACCTGGTATTAAAACCCCAAATGGCCCTGAAAGGAGGCCTCTTTAAATAGAAAATCCACCAGCTAATATAGGTCAAGAAACCAGTTTGCTCGAGCAATGAAACATTTATAGCATTTCTCCCCTGTACAAATTCTTGCATATTGGAAAAGGTGATGATTCTGGCTGAAGGCTTTCCCACATTCATTACTTTTATAAGGTTTCTCTCCAATATGAATTTGAATTACATCATGGGAAAGCTAGTTTCATGACTCCTTTGGAATAGTTGTGGTCTTGAATATGAAAAGTCAATTAATCTGTAGCTTAAAGCATAATGGTCAAGAAATCATATGTGTGAGTTCTTTGCGAATATTAAAGTGTTATGCAAATATAAGATATGATCATCCAGAATGTTACCTCAGACTGAGCTTGTTCAATGAAAGAACCATGTCTTGTTATTTTTTTGGTACCAGCTTCAGTTCCTGGCACAAAATAGAAATCATACATGTTTTTGGCTGAACGAATAAACACTGAAAGTAGTAAGGTGATATGTAAAGCTAAAAGAATGTTTAGGAATAACAATTACAACAAAGGAAGTATTTGTGTCCTACAATCTCGGTCATTAAAACCGTGGCTTGGATGGAGGGAATCAGTCAGATAGAGCCTGACCCAGGAGGTCCTACAAGGTTGGAAGAGAGTCAGAGGGGACCAAAGTATCAGACCACAGACAGAGATCCTAGAGAGACCCAACAGAAGGCTGTGGGCTTCCGTCAGGCTATCTGAGTTTTGGGGAAGTTCCCCTATCTCTAAACGAGTAGGAAGGAAAAACTAAATCCCAGCCCCAAAAGAAGTCATTAGTGACCAGCAAACCAACACAGGGACCCAAGCACAGAGGAACAAGATAGGAAACCAGTTGTTGGAATCCCCACACTACAGGGCCGATTTAATACAAACCTGTTACATGAACGAGAGGATGGGGGTTTTTTAGACTGTGTCCCTGACCTAGAAGTGTGAGCAATAATAGCAACCAAGAAGAGTTCATTCACAATGAGAAAGCCATGAGAACGTTGGCTGGAACCCTGAGCTATATCAAGGGTCCACGCAGGGAGAGGGACAATGTGTTTGGTCCTTAGTTTCCTAATCTATGGACCTTATCTGAAGAATCAGAGTCATCCAGAAAATGGAAAACAGAGAGTGTGAGGCTCCGACTCTTGTATTACTTAAGTCAACGACCAGTAGGTCCTTGACCTCTTCTTCATGTATTACTCAAAATGCCTTATTTTTCTAGAATTCCAACTCTCTCAGCACTCACATTCAAATGCCACACCTTCTTCTAACACCACACACAAGGCAGTGATAGTTTTGTCTCACTTTGTTTTGTTTTTTTTTTAATTGAAATGAACACTTGGCCTCTTGAGACAAATGAACTTATTCATTACTATGCAGGGACTAGTTTTAAAATGACTTTCCCATGCCATCTGGTTTATGGCACATAAAAAAGAAAGCAGTTCTCCAAGCCCATTGGGCGGGGATTACGTATGGTAAATGCAGCAACTGCTCCTCTTTGGCTGTCCTGCCCAGGCATCCAATAGGAGAGCAGCCGCACCGTTTGTCACCTGGTATTATACAGGAGGGGCTTTGTCTGGGGACAACGACACAGAACAGACAGTTCCCACTTTGGAAATGAATTTCTCACATTGGCTTTGAGGCGCGTGTGGATAAATGATTCTGGATTGCCTCAGGATTTCCCTGCTGATGGGAGACCATTGCGTGTTGACAACATTTGGTGTCCCTGATAGCATCCCTCAATGCCCATGCATTCCTGCTCGGTCATGGAGCCTGAAGGTGCCTCCCAAATGAACGTGTGATAGGTCACCGCTTGCAATGCCCATGATTAGTTCACTTCTGCACGAGCTTTGCTTTCCTGGAATGCTTCGATTCTTGGCTATTATCAGAATTTAATTACTAGCAGGTACTGCATCCTAAAAGTTGCAACCAGCAGCTAAAATTTTCAGAATATGAGAAGCCCCAGCATTATCCAGGAAGGCCCCTTTACCTGAAGTTCCTACAATAGCTGCAAGGATCCCACATGAGTATTCAGAGTAAAAGAAAAGAGTGCGCAGTGGCCACGTTAGGACTGGGATGGGGAAGCCCACCTCTGGTTCTTGGAAAATAACACAGCAGGCCCCTTTGTGAACAGCAGCGTGGAGTGAACGGACAACTCCTTCTCTGCCTTTAGAAAACATTTAGTGCCGTCATTATAGAACCAGTTATAAATTCTGGTGAGAGAAATGAACACATCATTTCCTGACACGTTAGGAGATGCCTGAGGCACACAGACAGGACAGGCTGCTTTTAGTCTCATTTCTTATCTTCCCCCACGTTATCTGTGCAATTTCTGCTGAACACACCTTATCCTCTCTCCTTTCCCAACACTTGCTTCTTTGATTTCTGACTAATTAAATGATTGTTCTACCTCACCCCACAACCTCCATCTTTCTAGATCTTACCAGTCCTCTGTTTCGAGTCTTCATTGTCCCTAGCTTCTTCCAAACACCATGGCCCAAAGTGTTCTCTACCTTTTCATGAAAACCTCAAGTTCTTGTCATCTGGCAACTCTCATGTCATAGTGTGGGTGGCAATTTGTTCACATGGACAACTGATGACTGAGACAGCTAGCCTGGGGAAGTGAAAAGTACGCTGGGTTAAGAATCAAGTAGCCTGAACTTTTGTTCCAGGTCAGCCACAAATGTGACCTTAGACAATTCAGTTAATGTCATCATGCTTCTGTTAGCTCATCTTGAAAATGAGATGATGAGGCCAGATAATCTCATTTGCCCCTCCCAACTTCAGTACACCATGAATTGAGTTTATTTTTTTTAAGATTTTATCTATTTGAGAGAGAGAGAGAGCACAAGCAGGGGGAGAGGCAGAGGGAGAGGAGGAAGTAGACTCCCTGCTGAGCAGGGAGCCCAAGGTTCCAGAACCCTGAGATCATGACCTGGGATGAAGGCAGACACTTAACCGACTGAGCCACCCAGGCGCCCCTGAATTGGGTTTATTAATGGCAAAGAATGCATGTATCTTTTTGTCATTGTTGTCACAATGCATAATATTTAGTATTAGTTGTTTATATAGAAGGGGCTTAAAAACAGCACCTGCTATGTGCCAGATGTGGTGAGAGTGTTTCAGGTAGAAGGCATGGTTAGTGCACAGGCCCTGAGGCAGGGACAAGGTTGGCAGAGTTGAGGAACATAAAGGTCAGTACGCCGGCAGCAACGAATAAGCAGAGGGGAGACAGGACAATGCTGGAGAGGTAGGTTAAAAATCAATCACACAGGGTCTTGTAGATTAGTAAGGATTTATATTTATATATAAAGAACTAGGACACAACTCCACTATACAACTGAGCCTTTAATTCAAGATTTTATAACTATCATTTTTCTCACTTTATAATTGTTCCTTGTTTGTTTCACTAGCCTAGAGAGAGTTCTTTTCTTCTAGGGCTAGAGTATATTCGGACTCCTCTTTGTATGTTATATCTTTATGCAGTCTGGCTTCTGATGGCCTCCTACATATTCCATCAGAAAAAATCAATACATGGCTAAACCCCAACTGAGGACAGAGTGAAAGCTTTCCCTGGGATCATGTGTGATTGGATTAGGGGTAGAGGGTGAGTGATTACTTCTCATGCCAGGGTAGCTGAACATAAACCTCCGCCCTCTAAGAGCCACCAATATAATTATGTACCCAGCATATTTCAAATAAAAAAAAAAGAGCAAGAAGAAGCTAAAGAAAGATAATTTTATCAAGAACCAGAATTAAGCTATTACCACAATTAAGTACTAATTGATTCTGAGCTCATGATTACCCAAGGTAAAAGAGCAGTGTCACGGGACCTCTTTATCTAGTAGAAGGAAAGATGAGTTTTTAAGGTGAGAACAACTTTTTTACAGGTTCTAAAATCAAGGAGAAAATTATTCATATGGATCCTAACTGCAGAGACTCTGAGATGGACAATATCTGTTTTGCAAAAACATTTTGTGTGTGTTTCAAATGGCCATTTCTTATGTTAAGTCTTGATTAAAAGAACCGAGATCATGGTCTATAACTGTGGTTAAGTGAGGACATTGGATGGGGCAGTGGACTTATGTGATCCAAATGTATTATAGTTGTTGATCAGAATGTTATCAGATGGACAGGTAGTATTTTCTTTGGCAGTTTGCAAATATCATTCATTTTAAATCAAGGTTTTGACAGGAGGTTAAGATTGGGATTTCTCTACAGATGGTCCATCTTACCTGAATAGAGAGCTGTAGGATATTCAGATACCAAATCGTGAATTCACACCTGAAAAGATAATACTCCATGACAGCTGCCCACAATCATCTTCCTTAATAACGGCCCATCCCTTCTGGAGATATGTTCAGAGGCTCAGGACCATTCACATACTTGGTGTTCTCTGCTCCTGTGGGCTCACTACCCTCCTATCAGGCTCCCTAAATAAAATTCTTCTACTTTTAGTGCCTGAACTTCTAACCTATTTCACATTCTATAGTCAATATATATGGAATTGCCTGGCCTTATTACTTCTTTCTGTCAAGTAATCATTACATTACCAAAAAAAGAAACAATGGTTTACAGTAGAACTTATACAGAAGAATGAGAAAGATGTTCAGTACAATAAAATCACAATGAAACTATGTGGTAAATCCTCCTCCCTTTAAAGATGCTTGTGCTATAAATAATGCTATCCAATAGAAATATTATGAGCCATATATGTAATTTAAAATTTTCTAGCAGCCATATTTAAAAAAATAAAAAGCAGCCAGTGAAACTAATTTTAATAATATATTCAACTTAACCTAATATATCCAAAGTACTATCACTTCAATATGTAACCAAAATTAAAAACATTCTTAATAAGATCACTCAGAACCCAGTGCATACATTACTTTTACAACATATTAATGCATTCTAACCACATTTTAATGTGACCACTGGCTACCATATTGGAGAGCATAAATCCGCAATATAATATACATGTCTTTCAGGAAGCTTTTTTGGTGAGCCTCCATCTATAGTACTGAAAAATATTAAGAATGAATAGTTATTACTAAAAATCAATATTCAAATTCTAAGTAAATATCTACCATGTAGAGAGAATTAGAGAATTAATTAATATATTGATTGATTACCCTGTTCATTCAACAAATATTTACTGAATCTTGAAAATATGCTGCGTAAGTTAAGATGTTTCTAGATCCTTTGAAGGCACAGTCAACAGTTACTTCCTGATTGTTTTACAAAATAACAACCAGCCTTGCCTCTTCTGAGTATATAAATATGATACTTCAGTTTTCCTTGTTCTTCTGTGTAGAAGGGGGAAAGGGGGGCTCTTAAGGCACTGGAGCTTGCTGGGTATCAGGTTAGAAGCAGGCACCTGAGAGCAGGCAAAGGAATAATTCAGAGAATGGAATAACAGGAATGATTCCATGTACCATAAGACTAGGAGAGGCTGTAATGTCACCGAGATTGAACAGCCTAGGGGACACTGTTCAGATAACTTATAACATGCTGCTATTTTAACTGTGGAAGAAATTATACATGACTTGGAAATTACAGAAAAAAAGAAAAGAAAAAAGACATTCCTCATCATTCAACAATCTTTATGTATCTCCATTCCACAATTTGGTGCATTTCCTTTCATTCACTCTTTTTATCCACATCTACTCTCCGCCACTTAATGTCCCAGATGGCACAAGTCTGAAGCATGACAAAATGTTACGCTTTTTATATCTAACTTGTCAGAATGTGAGCCCCCACCCTCACCCCCACCAGCTTAAGTCCCAGAAACTAGCTGCCTCCAGGGGTCTCCTGACAGGTTTTCCTGGCAAGTCTCCTGCAGTCCCAGGAACAGACCAGCTCCCGCCCTGTTCAGTGTCTCCATGCTGGCTCCCATCCTGCCACTTCTGTCTCAAAGCCCACCATCCTTGTGACATCACTGCTCTTCAGGGACACCAGTCTGTAGCGAATATATCCTCAAACTAGCCCAGCTGAGGGGCTTCTGCAGGTCCCAGCCTTCAGCTGCTACTAGATGTGCTGACTCTATAGAGACCAACTCACAGCCAGCCTCCTTCTTTCTGTGGTAGGGACTACCTCACCCATCAGCCATCAGAACTCTCTAGGCACTTCTGCATCTTACAGTTTAGGCTCAACCCCATGTTCAGATCCAGAATTAGCTTCTTTCCAAGATGGCTGACAGTGGGAGCATGTGTTCCTTTATGGAACATGACTTTCATACAAGGCTGTGGTCTGGCCCTGTGGCCTTAACGAGATAATCATAGCCACCTGACAATGTACTTCTCAAGGCCTGGGCTAGAGTCTTTTTCTTGTTTTCTTTTCTTCTTTCTTTTTCTCTCTCTCTTCCTTCCTTTCTTCCTTTCTTCCTCCCTCCCTTCCTTCCTTCTTTCCTTCCCTCTTCCTTTCTTTCCTTTCTACCTTTCCTTCTTTTTGTCTCTTTCTTTTACCTCCATCTTCTTTTTTCTACCTTACTTTTTTCTTTTTATAATTTCATTTATCTAAAATGGTATTAAAAATATCTTCCTGTTATAAAAGTACAATATGTTCCCATTGTAAAAAAAAATGAGAAAATCCAAATGCAAAGCAAAAAAGAAAGCAAACAGACTCCAACTTGCCACTTCAGAGTGTTGCCAGTCTAACACACTGATATAGCTTAAGAAGAATCTTAAAGCTAAAGTAACCTCAAGTATAAGAGACTCAGGCTACCAGAGAGGAGAATGCTCCATTTGAATCAATAATAGACTAAGAGTGTGTGCCTGGGTGGCTCAGTCAGTTAAGTGTCTGACACTTGGTTTCAACTCACGTCATGATCTCAGGGCCCTGAAATCAAGGCCTGCATCCAGCTCCTCGCTCAGCGCGGAGACTGCTTGAGATTTTCTCTCCCTTTCCTCTGCCCCTCCCCTCACTCATGTGCTCTCGCTCTCTTGCTCGCTCTCAAATAAATAAATAAATCTTAAAAAAAATTGACTAAAAGGTGAAATTCTAACTGGAGAAAATTTGAGGGCTAAATTAAGCTATGATTGATATTAACTTGAATTTTTTATGTAAAGATTTGTTAAAATAATTTCTTTTGCTGCTTTATTAAAGGAATTTTAAATTTTAAAAATTTATCACTATGTTAGACTATCAAAACTATCACCAGCAAATGGTCGATAAAAAGAGAAAGAATTTGAACTTGAACCCTTAAGTTATCCATTAGAACTAGTAGCATCGTATCCACACTTGGGAAATGTGGACCTCTGCCAGGACTTTTCAGCTACTACCGTTTCTTTTTCCTTTCTTTTATGAGCTAGCAAAAATAACACAAAATGGGGAATCAAAACATCTAGAATCTAGCCCTATCTTTCTTACTACCTGGCATCTGTTTCCTTGATGTCAAATGGGGATGAGAAAATCTGTCTTAGACAATTTTGTAAGGATAAGATGAGATATTTGATATGCAATAATTGTGAAATGCTAGAGCAATTGTATAAAATATGATATTTTTTAGAAAAAAATACCTTTTAAGGGCTTATTTTTTAAAACACAATTGTTACCTTCATTACAAATGTTTTTTGGGGAAAATGACACCTACAGGAAAGAATTACTTTGTACCACTTTTTTCTTATATTTTAAAATGTTGGGATCTAAGTGCTTGAGACTGAAGATACATGAGCGATAAGCTTGGTCTTTCCCATGTGCATCTTTAATTCCAGCCTTCTCATTTTAAGCTAACACCATTAGCTTAGTTTTAGCTATCATGTTTTTAAAAAGCTGTAAAACTCTTTTGTAAATAGCTTTGACGGAATGCCACACTCACACCTCCATCACTGCCACCAATTAATCTTTGAGATGTTTCTCAAGACTTCAGTTATAAAACTTCAAGCAAAACAAGCAAACAAAAAAAAAATACTTCATGCCATTTGAAATGAAATAGATTTAGTGTTTTATAACCTTTGCAGAGAAGCTGACTAAAGAGCTGATGGCTTCCTTGTATCAGGCAGTGGTATATTGAACATTTAGGTGACAAAAGCCTTTGCAACACTGCTAAATTTTGGACAATGTTAATTCTTTTGTGCAATGTACAGGACACACATACTATCAACTGGCAAAGGAACGAGCATTTAGCACCTTCACAAATGCCCCAGGGCCACTGCGTCAGCAGACGTGTAGCTGGAGGCACCTGGCATGGGAGTGGGCGCCTCAGACTGTCAACCTGCTGCAAGCATCTCCGACTATTTTCTTCCTCCTTCACTGTGTTCACGCCTCAGAGCTCATCACCAGGTTAAAACAACCTCCACCTAGGGGCGCCTGGGTGGCATAGCGGTTAAGCGTCTGCCTTCGGCTCAGGGCGTGATCCCGGCGTTACAGGATCGAGCCCCACATCAGGCTCCTCCGCTATGAGCCTGCTTCTTCCTCTCCCACTCCCCCTGCTTGTGTTCCCTCTCTCGTTGGCTGTCTCTCTCTGTCAAATAAATAAATAAAATCTTTAAAAAAAAAAACAAAAAAAAAAACAACAAAAAAAAACAACCTCCACCTAGTGCCTTACCATGACAGATTCTGAAGTTAGGCGGCACGATGGTGGATATGGTCCAATTTAAAGGATGCCCCAAAGCCCTTTGTTTTCTCCTTTTCTCTCTGTCTCTCAGTTTCTCTCTCTTTCTTTCACACACATACACACACACACACACACACACGTGTACACATACGTATATGCACACAAACACACAGTTGTACCCATACACAGAGACACACGTGCATAACACAGAACCCAGGGTGCCTGCTTCAATTCGCTGCTCTCGATAGCCAACTCTCTCCTTGGAAACCTAGTTGTTCACAGAAGGGAATACAAACTAAAT
Organism: Ursus americanus; assembly: GCF_024610735.1. Taxonomy (NCBI): domain Eukaryota; kingdom Metazoa; phylum Chordata; class Mammalia; order Carnivora; family Ursidae; genus Ursus; species Ursus americanus. The sequence continues at coordinate 46,868,360 of NC_142143.1, read as the reverse complement.
GAGGCCCCTCTGCCTTCCATGGAAAAAATCATGATGTCCCACATAAGAGAGTCGATTTCTGGAAACGAGCATACCAAGAGCTATGAGCTACCATCAAATGCATTTCAATGGAGCTTCCAGAAAACAAGATAGTTGATAGCAATTTGTTTATCAAAACCAAGGTAAAATTCAAGTAATGAACTTGAAGCAACAGCAGGACAAGTCCAACGGAAAAACACTGCTCACCTCCCTCCCTCCTCCACATACTTGTCTTGGTTTCTGAGTAAAGTTTTATTACCATGGGGACTGTGCTAAGAATATATGAGAGAAAGCAAAAGACGGCTGTCACAGGGGGTAAATTATCCGGCAGATCTACATGGAAGTGTTGCTTATAAAGTGTGGTTGAAGTTGTACCCAGCTAGACAATACTCAATGAAGATTTTTGAGGTTTTCACTTCATTTATTAGCTGTAAGTCTGAATTCACATGAAAGTAATTTGCTCTCTAAACTCCTGTTTCCATATTAATTTCAGCTGAGGAAACTCAGCAGCCACAATATGTAAAAATTTGCTGAGATGCTGGAAGGATCTCTTGCAAGTCTTCCTTGCCCTCATGTCTATCCCATTGCCTGGCTCTCAGACATTCCTAAGTGCTTGCTGTGTGTGTCAGAAGCTGTGTCAGATACTTTGGGGGCATCAGTCAGACACATCTCTATTTTCAGAGAGTTCACGATCTGGAGAAAGCTGAGCAGATGCACAAATAAACGGGATATCAAGTAGAAAGCAACATGAGCCCTCGGGAAGGCAGAGAGATGGGGCTACAGGAATTCACAGGGGGCACCCCTGAGTAAAGCTCTCATGAAAGCCTTTAGGCAGGAGGCAGGCCAAGCCCTGAGAGTGATAGGGTCCTGCATTCCTCTCAGAGGGGAGAGAATGAATACAAGCATCCACCATTGTACATGTGTCCACGCAAAAGCAATTCCTTTATATGGAAGATTGTCAAGAAACAAGTGTGTGAGATTATAGTTTGGGGACAGATGTGAAGGACCTTGAGAGAGATGTAAGGATGTGTAGACTTTATTCTGAGGGCAACAGAGACCAATGAGGGTCCAGAAGCCCAAGGGAAGCGCTGGGCCTTAAGAGTTTTAGTAAACAACGATGTTGACATGGAGAGATCCTTCCAAGGCCATTACAAGAATCCGTATGAGAGGGATGAGGGCCTCACTGAGGAGAAGTGGGGGAGAGGAACAGAACAAGAGATAGAAGAAATAGATCAATGCTGACTGATGCATTTCTTTGGCCTGGTGGTCCGTGACTCAGAAGCCCACAGCTGAAAAAGCCAACATGAAAGATTTTCTCCAGCCATCTTGGTCTTCTCCAGCATATTACAAATAGCAGCAGTGATGTGGGTAACTGAGGATGACTGGCAGCACCTGGGAATTTTCCTTTTGTTCCACCAGCTGCTTATAAATATGGCCAGAGTAGTTGAGGATGAGCAAAGCAAAATGGTGGTTCTACTTCCCCAACAAAAAAGGATAAGGACTGAAAGAAAATATGGTGAAGTTGTTTTGAAAGAAAAAAAAATTATATGGAGTGCCATATCTCACAAACGTTAGACAATGGACATCTTTAGAATATTTGCATCTTTCAGAAATAATGCTCAAATGAATTTCACCAGAGGGAATAAGCCTCCTTTTCATGGCTTCTTAACCATAGCAGCAAAGTATCAGTAGTGCAAGGGAGGCCTAGAGCCTGGGAGACTTTGAGAGCCAGACACAGGCCTAAGTTGCTTTAACATGCTAACTCGTGAGAGATGCCCCTTGGAAGCATCATCTGAATGTGTCATGAATATAGAAAATACACTCTCAAGAGAGCTTTTGTGGCATCTAAACTCGTTCTCAACTGTATCAGAGGAAAAAAAAACCAGACACTATGCTAAATGAAAGATCTTGGGATCTCTTTGGTGGTGGGAATGATGAAGAACGGGAACTTACCTCTTGGAGATGCCGTTGGCTAGAGGCACGGAGCAAGGCAGTTTTTTGTTGGCTCCCCTGGGCAGATCAGTCACCGTGCAAAATCCAAACCAAACAACCTGAAGAGAAAGATTCATAAGGTGTCAAATCAGATGCTTAATCTCCACAGAAAGTACAAGAGGGGAATATTTTGAAATCCTGTTTCACAGCTGTAATTCACACTCTTTGTACTTGTATATTCCCATAGGTTTTCGGTCACATGAAGCAAATATGGAATGTAATGAGCTCTACACATACAGGAAGACAAGAGCAGCCTCCCAAGGTGTCAGCTTTTAAATGATGTAGTGTATCTAGGGAGTAAATTGATAACAGTTTAGAAGCCCTCCGGCATTATGCAGCCTGTGCATATTAAAGATGTCATGATGGTGTGATTAAATCCAGCGTTTTACAGTACTATTTACGTATGCATGCATGTACACCCACTATGTGCTCAGAGTTTAGATACATCATCACATTTAATCTTCACAGCAACCCGGTGGGGAAGAAGTATTACCCTCATTTTGCAATGAGAAACATGAGAAGCACATGAGTAAAGTAAAAAAGGCAGAGCTGGGATTCGGTGCCTCCACTCACTTGCCCTCAAGGAGCAATCAGCTTTGCAGATACACCCATTTGCTCTTCTCAGACACCGTATTCTCTTCCTACTTTCCTGGTTGATCCTCCTGTAGTTCTTTTTCTTTAGTTGTCTTTTAAACGCAGGTTGTTGGAAAAGTGTCTGTTCACATCTTCTGCCCATTTTATGATTTGTTTATTTGTTTCTCCTGTATTGAGTTTGAGAAGTTCTTTGTAGATCTTGGATACCAGTCTTTTATCTGTAGCATCATTTGCAAATATATTCTCCTATTCCGTGGGCTGCCTCTTAGTTTTTTTGACTGTTTCCTTGGCTGTGCAGAATCTTTTTATCTTGGTGAAGTCCCACAAGTTCATTTTATCTTTTGTTTCTCTTGCCTTTGGAGATGTGTCATGAAAAAGGTTGCTGTGGCCGATGTCGTAGAGGTTACTGCCTATGCTCTCCTCTAGGATTTTGATGGATTCCTGTCTCACATTGAGGTCTTTCATCCATTTAGAGTTTATCTTTGTGTATGGTGTGAGAGAGTGGTCAAGTTTCATTCTTTTGCATGTAGCTGTCCAATTTTCCCAGCACCATTTATTGAAGAGACTGTCTTTTTTCCACTGGATGTTTTTTTCCTGCTTTATCAAAGATTAGTTGCCCAAAGAGCCGAGGGTCCATTTCTGGGTTCGCTACTCTGTTCCATTGGTCTATGTGTCTGTTTTTGTGCCAGTACCATGCTGTCTTTGACATACAAATGGCTAACAGACACATGAAAAAATGTTCAAAATCATTAGCCATCAGGGAAATTCAAATCAAAACCATACTGAGATACCACCTTACGCCAGTTAGAATGGCAAAAATTGACAAGGCAAGATACAACAATTGTTGGAGAGGATGTGAAGAAAGGGGGTCCCTCCTGCATTGTTGGTGGGAATGCAAGTTGGTACAGCCACTCTGGAAAACAGTGTGGAGGTCCTTTAAGAAGTTAAAAATTGAGCTACCCTATGATCCAGCCATTGCACTACTGGGTATTTACCCCAAAGATACAGATGTAGTGAAGAGAAGGGCCATATGCACACCAATGTTCATAGCAGCATTGTCCACAATAGCTAAATAGTGGAAGGAGCCAAGATGCCCTTCAAAGGATGATTGGGTTAAGAAGCTGTGGTCCATATATACAATGGAATATTACTCAGCTATCAAAAAGAACGATTTCTCAACATTTGCTGCAACATGGATGGCATTGGAGGAGATAATGCTAAGTGAAATAAGTCAAGCAGAGAAAGACAATTATCATATGGTTTCTCTCATCTATGGAACATAAGAACTAGGAAAATTGGTAGGAGAAGAAAGGGGGGTAATCAGAAGGGGAAACGAAGCATGAGAGACTATGGACTCTGAGAAACAAACTGAGGGCTTCAGAGGGGACGGGGGTGGGGGAATGGGATAGGCTGGTGATGGGTAGTAAGGAGGGCACGTACTGCATGGTGCACTGGGTGTTATACGCAACTAATGAATCATTGAACTTTACATCAGAATCCAGGGATGTACTGTATGGTGACTAACATAACATAATAAAAAAGAAAGGAAAGGAAAGGAAAGGAAGAAAAAGAAAGAAAGAAAGAAAGAAAGAAAGAAAGAAAGAAAGAAAGAAAGAAAGAAAGAAAGAAAAAAAGAAAGAAAGAAAGAAAGAAAGAAAGAAGAAAGAAAGAAAGATTCACTTAAAAAAAAGTAAGTTCAATAAATATTATTTTTTAATGCAAAAAAAAATAAATAAATAAATAAATAAATGCAGGTTGTTATGGGTTGAAATGTGTCCTCCTCCAAAATTCCTCTGTCGAATGTCTAACCCTCAGTACCCCAGAATGTGGCCTTATTTGGAGACTGGGCCTTTACAGGGATTAATCAAGTCAATGTAAGGGCATAATGTAGGTCTTAATTCTATAGGACTGAATTTGGTGTCATCGGAGAAGTATGGACTCAGACACACATAGGGAGAACGTGAACGTGACGTGAAGATGAAGGCAGAGATCAGGGTGATGCTTCTAACAAGCCAAGGAAATCGCCACAGACACAAGGACAGAGGCCTGGAACAGACTATCGCTCGTGGCCTTCAGAAGTAACCAACCCTGTTGACACCTCGCTCCTGGACTTCTAGCTTCCAGGGGTGTAAGATAATAAATTTCTGGTGAGCCACCTAGTTTGTGGTACTTTGTCACAGCAGACCTAGGGAACTAATATACTGGTGTTCTATATTAAAAGGCTTCTCATGGCAAAAACGACTGCCTTACTCCTTCCTCTCATATGCATCCCCACACCCTCACCCCACCAAGTAACTAATTCGTTGTAGTTTCCTGAACACTTCACACCATGCTATGCCTTGTTCCTTACTTACGGTATTTTCCCCTTCTGGAACACCTCTATCCCTGTTCCAGCTCAATTATCACCTCCTACATGAAGCCTTCCCTCATTTCCTCTCATGCCCATGGACCAAGAAGAGTTAATCGCACTTCCCTGCATGCTATAGCTATTTCTTGTACCTGCTCCTATGGTTGTACTTACACCACAGTGTAGCCTCGATGTTATATGTTTACCTGTGTGTGTCCCTTACTGGGCTGCCAGCCCCTAGAAGGCAAGTGCCCACCTTATTCCTCTCTATATTCCAGTACTAAGATGGTGCCAGCTGTTGGTCCTCCTTGGAAGCCTTGAAAAGGTTCCTCCAGATTCCCTCCCCAACTTCAAACTAGGGAACTTTAAATGAACACACTGTGAGAGGAGACAAAACAGTACCCTGATTACACATGTGGACACGGCTAGTGAGAGAATATATCCTTCCAGTGGGGATGGAGATGGAAAAGATGCATCTATGAAAGCATGAAAAGGAGAAACAAGAAGTGGTGGGACCGATCTAAGAACTGTCCGATAGGGAATCTTAGTTATCAGGCTTGAAATCTTTGCAGTCACATTAGGAAAGTGATCTTACGAGATGGATGCTTCCGAATACCCTAACTCCTTGCCATTAAACCTTGTTTCATCTCATTGCTCTTGATCTGCTTTCATGCTTACCAAATGATATTCTCATTCCTCTCTGACCCCCATACAGACGAAGAATGTGTACTGTACGAACTCCAGGTGTTTCTAGTCCTTGAGCAGAGACTGCTCGTGGAGAGCAGGTAAAGTGACTTTGGATTAAGTTTGGCTCGCAGGGAGTCTGACAGGGAGAGAAGGCCTCCATCTCACCAGTAGGAGCCTTCCTAGTCTGTATGACAGATATCACTTGTCAATTTGAATGAATAAACTGGCATTCTGCAAGCTACCCCAGTTCCTCATGGGTTTTGGTTAGTGTGAGCAAGGAAGTCTAAACAATCTTGGTTTGTATTTATTAGGTAAATAATAACATTTTCTGCCAAAACAGAAACACTCTCCACAGTGTCACTTCTCACTCGTGGCCTCCTGTTGGCTGCAAGTTGGGGTGGGTGAGAACTCTCCCCCACACAGTCACTTAGACCTAGCTCTGAGGACACACTGAGGTGTGTCTACCTTATTAAGCTTGCAATTGTGGAAAGAAAGCAATTTTGCTTTTATGAGGAAGATAAAAGGAGCCTGGGAGACATATATGGGGCTAGACTGAAATGATTTGAGTATCATGATGTATAAGAGAGAAAATGAAAAACACATTTAAAAATATTTTTAAATGTAATAAACATTTATTAAATATCAAACACTATTCTAAGAGCTTTTCAAATATGAATTCACCTCATCCTTTGACAACCTGAGTATCCTGAGGTGGGTACTACTACCATTCCCATTTTAGTGACAAGGAAGCTGAGGCATAGAGCAGATAAACAACTTGCCCGAGGGCACAGAGCTTAACCTCAAACTCAGACAGGTTGGCTCTGGAATACATCTCTCTCTCTTTCAAAATATTTTATTTTTAGATAATCTCTACACCCAACGTGGGGTTTGAACTTATAGCCCCAAGGTCAAGAGTCCTGTGCCAGCACTGAGCCAGCCAGACACCCTTAGAATACATATCCTTAACCAATGTGCTAAATTAGTCCTGGTTGACCTTGTACCCAAAAGGACATTTAATTGCTTGTCACATTTTTCAAATGCAATAATTCCAAGATATCAAGCGAAGACTTCTCTACCACACAGGGCAAAAATCCACAAGACCAAATCCTAGCGTCCATGATCTATGATAATTTGAAAACCAAAAACCCATAAAATGTGACATAGGGAGTTTCAAAAGAACTGCAGTCTCTGAAATTCTCACTAGCTCTGAAGACTTTAGAGAAGTGGGATTTCTTTTCCTTTCTCTAGATTCACCTCCCAGCTCTCCATCCTAGCGCTCTGGCACATGCGTGTGAACTCAAGCATATACACACCTGCATCACATACTCATCAGCAGCAAATCCACTCCAAGATCCTCTGAACCATTGATATCACTGACGGAGCCATTTTGGTGTACGTTGCTCAATTGTAAGATGTCATTCAAGAGCAAAGTACAACCTTTTTGAATTACTATTTCACATTTTAGAGATGATTGTGAGTTCTACCCCTGAAATCACACCACTCTTGCCTGTTTGCTTTTTTTTTTTTTTCTTAAATAAGAGAGAAGGAAGAATTCCCACCAGTGTGGCAGGAATTGCACAAATTCCACAGACCATCTCTGCCACAGGTCAGTGAGCAACCTTTACTGCTAGGTTCTTTATAGTCCCAAGAATTAAATTATTTCTCTGCTAAAACATCATTAGGTCTAACCTCCTCACCAAGAACGTGGACTCTGGGGGCACCTGGGTGGCTCAGTCGTTAAGCGTCTGCCTTTGGCTCAGGGAATGATCCCGGCGTTCTGGGATTGAGCCCCACATCAGGCTCCTCTGCTGGGAGCCTGCTTCTTCCTCTCCCACTCCCCCTGCTTGTGTTCCCTCTCTCGCTGGCGCGCTCTCTCTCTCTCTCTCTCTCTCAAATACATAAATAAAATCTTTAAAAAAAAAAAAAAAAGAATGTAGACTCTGGTCAGAGTGCCAGGTTACTGGCCTTTCCTGAACATTTATAGTTTTTGGTTGGTATGCACTCCTTAGACATGAAAGCTGAGGATTAGCTGATTCCATTAGGCTTTTCCAAAAATAGATGTTTCGTGAACTATCTCGGCCCATCGCAAAGACTTCTTGGATGAAATAAACTCAGGAAACTCTCTATTTTCTTTTTCCTTTGAAATTTCACAATATGCATCATCTTACTAAAGGCTCCAGAAACAAACAAACAAAAGAAACTGGATTAATTTTACATAAACTGCTGTTCTCCAAACTTAGATTTGATCAAGAAACCCTTCAGTTTTTCACTATGCATATTATCATACCACAAAACTAGTGTCCCATTGAGTGTTGAGAAATCTGGCTATTAGTTTCTGAAACAGACTGTCTTTGATGTTGAGAATTTCTCCATGGCCCTTGAAAAGAAGTCACCTTCTCACTGTATAGACCTGGAGACACAATTTGTACCGGTTTCTGGGGGTTGTTAGTCAGGTAATGACCCAGCCCAGAGAAGAGAATGAGGAAACTGTGCATGAAGATTGGATGTCTTATGCGATCAACATGCAGAGAAGACATGGAAGTTTCTCCCTACCTTTTCAGCGTTCAGAATTCCTACTACTCAAGAATTCAAGTCCAATTGGAGGAAGTAATAGAAGATATTTACATAAAGACCCTCGCTTAAAACATTTGCCATTTACGCGGCCTCTCTTTCCTTCAGGTAATTTATTACTGCTGTTACTAATGAAAATGTTACAAAGGATAAAACATTGGCTGCCACTTCTCACCGCGGAGCTGTGCAGCAACAAAAGAAATGAAATGCTTCTGAAACCGACAGCTGGAGAAAACCCTGTCACCACAGTCACAGCGTCAAGTGTGGCATGACACCTCTGTATGTGTTTCCTCTGCACCTAAGAACTCCTTTGCCAGTGTGGGCCAAAATAATGAAAGAAAACTGAGTTCTGCCGGTGCAGAAGATTAGCGGTACTATTGAGAAAACTAAAGATATTTGGCATGGGACTGTGATTAGAAAAGTATTTCCCCCAAGGACTCTGCACAAATTATTTTTCTATGAAGGGTTGAAATAGAGTTACTTTCCCTCACATTGGTCATGGAAGAGAATTAGGATGTTAACTGTTGATCCAATTTATACTGACATTTGATCCCATAAGTGCTATACAGGACTTGGTTACTCATGGAAAATGCCTTCTGCCAGATCAAACACTCCCCAGGCCAAAGTCACAGGATTCTGACTTTACGTGATCTGCTCTGCCTCCATTCATGTTGCCTCTTAGAGTGTCATGAAGTCCCTGAGCAAGGAGGTCACCTACTGTGCGGTCTAATCTCTTGCCACAAGAATCAGTATTTATGCCATTTAGGTTTAGGCAAGAACTTTCCTCATGAAAATCTTCCTGAGTGCAGTCAAACCAGTGCCTTGTATCCTTTTCCATTCCTGTCCTATTCATTCATACCTTGGAACAAAACTGAAAGCTTAACCGTGGGCAGAGAAAGATCAACACCTAATGGCATTTGCCATATCTCCAATCATGGAAAGGGCTATGCATGCATGCACACGTGTTTATTTGGTTCTTATATCTAACAAACAACCTTCTTTGTGAAATGGCTTGTGGACTATTAACATTTGGATGTCATCTCAGATTTAAAATTTCTACGGGGCAGAATAGATGCTGTTAGGTCTAATAGGCACTGGATCATGTTTCCCTGTGTCCCCTAGAACATTAGTAGCCATGGATGCTAAAGTTTTATGATGAAAGGGCTCATTTTCAAATAAGTTTGAGGAACATTGTATTTTCAGCCCTCTCTTTTAAAGAGGCATAAAATTCCTTAATGCTGAAAACACCTGTCATTCCTATCATGAAGAATCATGTTTAACTTTGACTTGGTGTATCTTTAATTTATTTGTCTATGGAATTCAAAATTCTTGTAAAAATCCATAGGCCAGGTAAGACTTGCCAACAGTCAAAATCTTTGAGAAAGAGACACATAACTGGGTAGCTGGGTGGTCTCCCTCCTTCCAATTTCCTTGCATATATTCTCTGCTCTCTGCCATCAATAGCAGGATCTTCCTAATGCATCACCATTCTCACTCCTTCACTAATTAGGGTACAGGTTCATTGTTCCGATGGAGATACCAAATGGCAGTGGCTCAAACAAAACAGAAATTTATTTTTCTTCCACGTAACAGTCTGCACATTAACAGTCTGGGATTTGAATGGTTTCTCCAAAAAGACAGAGACCTAGGCTCCTTCTACCTTATTCCTCTGCCATATGCAGGGTGTTTTCCCATCCACATGGCCCAAGATGTCTCATCTCTATGTCTACATTCTAGGCAATGGGAAGGAGAGAAGGGCAGGGGAGGGAATTCTCCCTTTCAAGAACATCATCTGAAAGTTGCACTTATAACTTCTGCTCATATCCCATTGACCAGAACTTGATTGCTTGATCACACCTATGTGCAAGGAATGTTGGAATATGTAGTTTTCCTTAATCTGGTGACTACTGCTACACTACAAAGTTTCTATGGTATAAGAAAAAGAAAGAATAGCCAACAGTCTCTGCCACTTATGTGACAACCAATTTGAGCCTTACAATGATTTTTTGGGGCAAGAATTTTCGTCCCAAGCTTAAAATGAGAAAACTAACACTCAGAAAGCATAGATAGTGTTGTAGGAAAGACAAAAAGGCTAGAAAACATCAATAATTTGCATATCACCACCATGTCAAGAACTACTAATTTTACCCATTTCCAGGCTCATAAGGTAGTTTGCCACAGTGGCATGGATTCTTGCAGGAGAGACAAGACTCTAAAGTCAAAGACAAAGGACTTTATGACTCATGGCACAGCAGGCAGCATAAGCTTCATGTTCCTTTGGTTCTTTTTGGCCTCCAAATCCTAGAGGGCGACACGAAACAGTCCAGGTTGATGCTGCACACACAGTGGGTCTGCATCACAATCAAGGAGACTCCAGCTCAGGAAACACTAATCTTTTAAAAAGGCAGCAAGAAAGCCTGCTTGATTCCTTGCCTTGGAAGGAAACGTTTTCTTTAATATCCTAGTAAGGAAACAAATTTCTTTACCCTGAAAGAGAAACCATCTCTAACCTCCAAGGTGTGTGCTAGCTATGCAAACATCCTTGAAAGACAGTTCAAGGTAGTTCAACCAAAGGTTCAACACCACTCATCATCAGGGAAATGCAAATCCAAACTACAGTAAGATATTATCCCACACCTGTCAGAATGGCTAAAATCAAAACTACAAAAAACAAGTTTTGGTGAGAATGTGGAGAAAAAGGAACCCCTTGTGCACCACTGGTGGGGATGCAAACTGGTGCAGCCACTGTGGAAAACAGCACGGAGTTTCCTCAAAAATTAAAAATAGAACTATCCTAGATCCAGTAATCACACTACTGGGTATTTACCCAAATACAAAAACACTAATTCAAAGGGATACGGGCACCCCTATGTTTACTGCAGCATTATTTACAATAGCCAAACTATGGAAGCAGCCCAAGTATCCATTGAAAGATGAAAGGATAAAGAAGATATATTATAATTCCCATAGCAGTCCATTACATATATATGTAATGGAATATTATTCAAGTGTAAAAAAGAATGAAATCTTGCTACTTGCAACAACATGAATAGAGCTAGAGAGAATAATGCTAAGCAAAATAAGTCACTCAGAGAAAGACAAATACCATATGATTTCACTCATGTGTGGAATTTGAGAAACAAAACAAATGAGCAAAGGAAAAAAAAAGAGAGACAAACCAAGAAACAGACTCTTAACTATAGAGAACAGACTGATGGTTATCAGATGGGAAGTGGGTGAGGGGATGGGGGAAAAAGGTGATGGGGATTAAAGAGTACGATTATCATGATAAAAAAAAAATAATAAAGCAAAGGTGGTCAGTTTCTCTGTTGACAAAGCATGTAGAAAATGAGAGACACATGGAGAATTTTCTCCCAACTCACAGCTAGCCTTGCTATTTCAACTATGGTAAAGGCACTTCTTCAACAAGTCCCCCGTGGAATACTGACCATGACTCCATCATGGCAATTCTCACTTTTTATTGTAGCTGTTCATACCTCTGGCTCTGCATATTAGAATGTCAAATCCTTGAAGGCAGGTGCCATATTTTTACTTTTATATCCCTAGCACCAACACATTGTTTGAAATACAGAGCATGTTTTTAAATGAAGCTTTATGACTACAGTATGTTAGAATGAGGTTGATAGATAGAACAAATCAGCAAACATGTTATTGAATTCAGTTAAGGTTCCTTTTGCATAGATCCCAGGATAGATAGCTAATTTTCATGGTTCAGACCTCAAAAACCACTCCCCTGATCACTCTATTGAAAATACCAGTCTAGATAAGTCTTTACAGCATTTCTCAATATCTGATATTCTCCTGCTTGTTTCTTTACCTGTTTATTGTATGGCTCTTCCTCCTGGGATATAAACACTAGGATTGCAGGCACTGAGCTATCTAGTTCATTACCATACCCTTAGAAACCTAAAACACTGTTGGGCTTATAATAGGAGTTTCATAAATATTTTTGAATGACTATTTTGGAATGAATAAATTCATCAAACATTTATGAGGTTCATACCACTTGCTAGGAATAAAATGCTTTACAGTGTCTTAGTGACCTACGAGGAATGTTATTACTTTAGGTGGCTGAAATAATTCTATACTAGAAATAATTCTATACTAGTGGCAGCATCACTCTTGTTGGGGCAATGAGCTTTCAATCTTCACCATAGGCCTTCCACAGTCAGTTTGGGCTGAGCCACGCACATTGCCCTCCCCCAGTCTTGCTGACTACTGTATTCTATGCCAGCAGGACATTTTCTGGCTCCTAGGGTGGCCATCCTTCTTAATGGGCACTCTCAGCTCCAGTCAAGTAGTCCCAGTGACTTTCCTGATAATTGTGTGAGTCCCACAGATTCAAGGAAATTCGGTTCTTGCCATGGGGATTAGCCTTTCAGTGATCTCCTACAGCAATCTTGCCCATGCATCTTTCCTAGGGATCCTTTGACAAACCCTGTTGAGTACCCCAGCACCCTTCTTCTGAAACAAAGTGGCCAATTTGTTTTGTAGGGATGTATTGATACTCATTTTGTTCATTACTCGCCCACTTCCAAAAACGATATGAAGCAAAAAAATGTCAATAATGAGCCACCAAAATAGTAAAAACCCTTGGCAGGGAAAAATCATTATAATTTGTCTAGACACTGACAAATATTGATATCAATGGTGAATGTGGCGATGGGGCATGAGGGCAATGAACAGAGGGAAATTACTGGTATATTTAATTTTTCAAGCCACCATTGATTCTAACTGAATTATGATAGTAGAGCTTTGTATAGAAAATTAGATTAAAGGCCTCATGATAACAGTAAACATCAAGCATTTCCCCACTTTTATAGATGAAGAAATTACCTCAGAGTCATCAAATAATGTACCAGGTGTCACAGCAGAAGCAAATGATAGAGCTCAGGTTCTCTGACTTGGTGTCAGTAGAATTTGCTGCCTCAGAGACTACTGAAGCGCTGACAAGGTGCAGACTGGAAGCTCTGGAAACAGAGAGTATGAAGCCACATCCAAGTGGAGAGGCACGAGGAGGAGCACAGAGCCTGGCTGGTGGGGCATTTTTGGTGTATTTTAATAACAAATACAACAAGGTTGTACTCAAAATTGAATATACCCCAAACTGTCCCAATCGTTGATATGTATGCTAATCTAATTTTTTAAAAATAGAAAACAGTTCAGCCCCATTTCATTTTAAAACTGTGCCAGTGATAAGAATCTTCCAAATTTCAGTCACAGACAATTCATGTCAGAGAATGAGTGTGTCTGGAAAAAAAATCTCCAGGAAAAGATTCTTGCAACTCAGAAATACATTTCCTCCGAATGTTACCAGGAACTAGAATTAAAGGGTAGCATTTTTTTAAAGAAATAGAATAAACCTGAGTAAAACCCTGAGTTAAATGACTTTTTAACAAAATTCAACAAACTCACTTTGTGCTCGTGTTTGCCTATGTAATGAATCGAGTGTTCTTGATGACAACACAGGCTAACAGTTCAGGGCTGGGCTTTTTTACAGTACGTTAATTAAAATTAATTTGCCATCATTCCCTACAGTTACTCTTTAGTCTATTCCTGAAGATCTTCAAATACACACACATGCAAATACCCACATATAAACCTACACACTCCCCTGCCAGAGAAGAAGTATAAAAATCATTTTACCCTCCTATCCCATCACTGAGAAGAGGACTGACATCTCGTTTTGCAGGTAGGAAGGCTCAAAAGATGAGAAGGAAAAGGGGCCTGGTGAGCAATGGAAAATGCGTGCTCAAGGCCCATGCAAAAAGGTAATGTCTACAGTTTTCAGATATTTGGTCCCTCCCTACGTTTTTCACTTGGGTTTTTTAAATATATGTTTTATATATATGACATATATAATATATATATGACTCAAAACCTCAATATCCAAAGAAAGATACTAGTTCAATTTAAATAGAGCCTCAAAAATAGAGACTCCTTTGCTTCTTCTATTTCTGATGGAATGTTGAGATTTGTATTCTCTTTTCCCATTTAATGGGAGTCTGCAATCAAAAAGTCAGAGTCCACTCTAGTATTGTTATTAGATGTATTCTGATAATTCCTCTTACAAACCAGCCAAAGCACAGAATGTGTGTGTGTGTGTGTGTGTGTGTGTGTGTGTGGGATTATTTTGTTTCAGCAAGAACCATCCTTCATCTGGTATGAAGGGGCAATGCTGGCTTCTGTTTCATAAGCAAGAAAAGATATGACAGTTGGGCTGTCTGTACAGAGTTAGCCTTGATTATACTCATCTGCCAAGCCAAGAAATCACCCCAAGCTTAATTTGGCCCAAATGATAGGACCTTGCTTAAAATCATGAAGAAAATAGTTGTAAAGTTATTTTCTAATTATCAGAAAATATCTGAGAAGGAGAAATGACTCCAGAGACATAAGTGGCCTAATGGAATAATTAAAATTATAATTAAATAAAACTAAGTCATCCCAAGCCTACTTAGCTCTATAATTCCCTCCAGGGTTATTGTGGCATTTGAGGGAGAAGGGAAGAAGAAATCACTTTTCAGGATTTTCCAGTGTGAGGGAGACTTCCAGACTTTCAGAGCCTGCCTAAAGGCCAAGAAGAAATAAATCCCAGGGTAGATGAGGCTGACATTACATCCTTCCCTAGTCAGTCCTACTTTATTACCGTTAGCCATGTGTCCAAGGAAATTGACTTTATACTCTTCCTCTTCAATTCCCTCATGTCCAAAACTTCTAGGACAATAACAACATGCATCACAGGGCTGTTATAAGGATTTAATATTATTACATAATTAATATTAATAATATTATTAAATAATAATAAGTACTATGGGTATATGTGGTATTTACAATCACTATTAATATGAGTAATGCATCAAACGAGGAAGTAAATAATATTCTAGAACAGCTGAAGAAGATAATGATAAATACATTAAGTTGGGTGTTAACAGAAGAGTTTCTGTAGAGAGTTGAAAGTTAAAGTTGGAGAAGCCTCCATGTACACTGGGAAGAGAGAGAGGAGATGAGGCCTCCAAGCCGCTCTTCTCTCTTCTGTTAAGTGCAGATGCTAGATGAAAGACAAAAATCTAGAAGGAAAGGGGTTTCCATTCCACGGGCCACATAACCCACTCTCCTGGCTTAGAGAGCCCAATGTCTCAGGCTGCATATCTTTTTGTTATTGTTTAAAAATCAAAAATTGGTTAAAAATCAATCAATACTGACTAGGATGGCTATAATCACAATGAGAGAAATACCAAGTGTGGGCAAAGATGCAGAGAAACCAGAGCCCTCATATAGAGCTGTGGGAGTGTAAAATGGTGTGGCCTCCCTGCAAAAAAGTTTGAGAATTCCTCAAAAAGTTAAGCATAGAGTTACCATATGACTCAATAATTCTGCTCCCAGTATATGCTCAAGAGAATCAAAAACAATGTACACACAAAAACTTGTACATGAATGTTCACAGAGGCATTATTTATAATAGCCCCAAAGTGGAAACAACCCAAATGTCCATCAACTAATGACTGGATAAAAAGAGTGTGGTATATTCCCATCCAATGGTATATTATTCAGCCATAAAAAGAAATGAAGAATTCATTTTGAAAACAGGATGCTAAGGGAAAGAAACCAGACACAAAAGGCCACATATTGCATGATTCAATTTACATGAAAAGTTCAGAACAGGCAGATCCACAGAGACATAAAGTAGATCAGGAGTTGCTGGGGGGCTAGAGGAGAAGGGGGTAAGGATAATGAGGTTGGGGTTTCTTTTTGAAGTTGACAACAATGTTCTGGAATTAGATTGTGTACAATCGTAACTATGTTAAAAACTAAATTGTATACTTAAAAGGGTGAATTTATGACATGGGAGTTAGATCTCAATAAAAAAGTTATCTGAAAGAAAAATCGATTGTTGATTTAACACATTATACTATATTACACTGAAAGTAAATGGGGGTGATGTTTTACAAAGGCTTTAGTGAGCCTGCATGAGTCACCTAACTCCTTTCTGCTTCTGCATTTTCCTTCCCTGGAGGAAGAAAGAAACAACACCTGCCACCCACACTTGTGATAAGACCAGAGTATTTTTTTGAAAACCCTGTGTTTTCCAGCAAAAGGTGACATACAAATACAAGGCGATGAATATAGGCAACACTGAACACTGGGTAGCTTTAAATAGAGTCACAAATGTAGGAACTGAATCTCAAACCTATGGGCAGGTATTCTTTCTTACAGCCAGGCAGTGGCCCATGTGATGCTCCTTGGCTCTAAGTGGATCACTGATGATGGCAAAGCCTGAAACACCCACTCCCCCACACATGCACACACAGAAGGACACACAGGCATACACACATGCATGCACATGCACACACACATGAACTGCTCTGAGATTCAAGCTCTAAGTTATGACTCTAGTCATCATGGAGTCCTGAATATTCAATTCTGTTTTCAAAATAGATAACTCGACAAAATTCTCAACTTTGATGACTCTTCTAGAAAATAACAGGACATTTTTCAACTGGCTAGGAAGGCAAGCAATGCTTAGGAGGTGCTTTTCCAATCACTTTTGGTGCAATCAGAAGGATCTCAATCTTCTATCAGATTTCTTTTAAGACAGCACACAATGAGAATAAGATACTGAAATAAGAAAAGGGTACCTTACCCTATTCTAGGTAGTAAATATTGTTGCTTAACCTTCTGTAAAAGGGAAGACAGTCTAGGCTTGAATCCTGAGTTCCAAACAGCCATTGCAGACCATGACCTGCCTTTCCTTAATTCACTATAAAATAAATGCGTTTCTAACAAAAGAATCCTCCTGCTCCTTATTCATGATTATACAAAGGGGTCTAGGATTCACACACTGTAAAACTCAAAGCAAGGAGACAGGACCACAGTGCCTTCTCTCTCTTTGTGCACCCCTGCCCCGCCACTGCTACCCAGATGCACATGGGAGAGAGTACGTGCACCTCTGCTGAGTAGAGGAACACATGTCTGCTTCCTGCATCCCCTTGCTCATCCTCAGAGCCACCAGCTGAAGAAGATCTAAAGCTGGATGGCACGTTGGCTGAAAGGCACTGGATCCAGTGACCCATCTCTTCCCTCCAGTCCCTTCCTCCCTTTAAAAACCTAGAAGTAGAAATGACAGGCCAAGACTGATGTAGAAATCTAAACATAAGTGATGAAGTTGAGGCTTTGTGTCTTTGGGGATATTTTGTCTTCTTCCTGCATTCCCCTCTTATCCCACAGAAGAATTTCCACCAACACTACCCCTTTAGAAATAAAATAAAGGAAATATCTTCCCTTCTTGACCTCTCTTGAATTGCTCTTCCTCATGGAAATGGAAGTGATTATCGAGAGATAAGATCCTGCTGCCGTCTTGGATATCTAAAAGCACATGGGACTCTAGGTTTTACAAATGCTGAATACCTACATTCAGTGATGGAGGACAGCCTCTGTATTTCCAGTTCTCCTGTGTTAAGCAGATCAAGGACAGGGTTTATCAGCTGGAGACGAGAAGCTAAAAACAGAGCAAAAATTGGGGGGTTGAAGGGTGTGAAGTGGGAGGGAAAAGATGGAGAAAAAGAGGCAGGGTATAGCTATTTCTGATTAGGTGACTTACATATTTTTTGCAACAAATTAGGTTCTGCGTTGAACAAAAATTCAAATAACAGTGGCAAAAAAGATACAAGTTTATTTTTCTTCCTCCCAAGTAAGTGTGAAGATAGGCAGGTGAGTACTGGTAATGTGCTCCACAATCATCGGGAACTGAGGATCTTTCTATTTTCAACTCCACAACTTTAGCTTATAGCTTCTATTTCCAAGGTCACCTTGAGGTTGTAAGATAGCTGCTATTGCTCTAAACATTTCATCAATGTTCCAGGAAGGAGGAAAGAAAAAGGGGCTGAAATAAAGGATAGTACTCACAGCTGAACCAGAGGTTCCAGGGAGCTGCACACAACTTCTGCTTATCTTCCATTAGCCACTTCTAGCCACAAGGGAAGCTGAGATGTGTGGTCTATTACCTCAGCATAGGCTGGCCCAAATAAAATCCTACAGGTCACAGCATATTATTAGGGAAGAAGTGGAGAATGATTAGTCCCAGGGACCAATCAGTCTGACCACATATCATCCCATGGGGAATTAAGAGCAGAAAATGGAAAGAGAGGGGTGCCTGGGTGGCTCAGTCGGTTAAGAGTCTGCCTTTGGCTCAGGTCATGATCCCGGGGTCCTGGGATCGAGTCTGCCATTGGGATCCTTGTTCAGCGGGGAGCCTGCTTCTCCCTCTGCCTACCACTCACCCTGCTTGTGCTCTCTCTCTCTGACAAATAAATAAAAATCTTAAAAAAAAAAAAGATGGAAAGAGAAGACTCACTCCCCAGTGTATCTATGAGAGAGCAAAAAAACTGGCAAACTTTCCTTTCCCCGTGATCTAAAGATAAGTAGAAAACAGGGATTTCTCTAAATAAAATAGGACTATCACCCTGTTACACACACACACACACACACACACACACGCATGTGCAAAAATGGACCCATTTTTCAGGGGCAAACACAAAGAAAGGTACATTATTAGGGAGGAAAATGCTTCCCTTTGCAGCTGTATCTTCCAGTCAAGCACTGTGCGTGTGTGTGTGTGTGTGTGTGTGTGTGTGTGTGTGTGTGAGAATGCAGTCCAACCCTACTGAGCTCCCACTGTAAAAATTAATAACCCAAGTCTGTTCTTATACAAGGACATTTCCGAAAATATAGATGGTGCCCAGCATTTCCTCTGGGTCCTATCACTAAGTTAACTCTCAAAATTACTTACGGGGTGAGCAGTGCATCTGAGACTATGAGACACTGGTGTGGAGGTTAAGCTTTAGAAAACAATGGGAGAGAGACAGACCAGACAGGACAGGCCATCTGGAACGGTGCCCAGAAACATTCCCAGCACCTCTGCCAGCTTTCGAACTGCTCGTGTAGGGGGATTTCTGTTGTTACACAATCAGCTGGTTTATCTTGCCGGCATGGCACCCTGAGGGGAGGCTGTTAGGTGTCAGCGAACTCAGCTTCTCTGGCTATTGAAATGGCAGCTTTCATAAATATAAAGCTGAAAACCACGTTACAGGTGGAGCTATTGGTTATCCTTTTCAGGAAAATGATGAATTATATTATAAACAGGAATAACATGTTTCTGGGAAGAAACACAGCAGAGTTCTGGTATCCTCTGGAGAAGGTAGTGGGACCCTCTCGTGACCTTTGTCCCAGAAGCCTGGGGACATGGCCCTGCACCTCTATTCATACAGACACGTTAAATTGTTCCCGGAAGTGAGGTGTATACATATGCTTACAAATGTGCAAAAACTGGCCCATTTTAAAGTGGGCAAAAGCCAAGGGAAAAAGCTTATGATCCATAATGGATGATATTTATCTCCTTTTTCAAAATGACACAAACACTTTAAACTGTTTAACAAGAATTTAATTTTAAGAAAACTCAGTTCCCAAATCTTAAAGTTGTATTAATCACTCCTATTGGTTTTCCATAATCATGAACGTGGGTTTTTTTTTTAATTTTATTTATTCATTTGTGTGTGTGTGTGAGAGAGAGAGAGAGCATGAGGGGGGAAGGGCAGAGAGGGAGGGAGAGGCAGACTCCTCCCTGAGCAGGGAGCCCAATGTGGGGCTTGATCCCAGGACCTGGAGATCATGATCTGGGCCAAAGGCAGACACAACCATCTGAGCACCCAGGCGCCCCAAACTTGCATGTTTTAAAGCGTATCAGCTTTTGGGGGTGCCTGGGTGGTTCAGTTGGTTGGGCATCTGCCTTTGGCTCAAGTCATGATCTCCAGGTCCTGGGATTGAGCCCTGAATCGGGCTCCCTTCTCAGTGGGGAGTCTGTTTCTCCCTTTCCCTCTGTGCCCCCCACCCCCGCTCATGCTCTCTCTCTCTCTCAAATAAATAAATAAAATCTTAAAAAAAAAAAAAGAATATCAGCTTTTGAACTAAAGGTTCTCATTATTAAAGGAATAACAATCAAAGCCCTGCTTCCACGTACTTCAGGGTCCCCAGAAACCAGAATTGCCAATATAAATAAAAACAAACAGAATTTACAGTGCCACCCATCTCTGATACTTTCAATGCCTCTGGAGCTTAAGGATCAGAAATTCTGTGCCTTGAGTCCCTGGGATCATCTCAGGGTTGAACTTGGCTGACCTATCTCAGGCCCTGGGGTTAACTTTCTAGAGGTCAGCAAGAGTTAGTGCTCCCAAGCTTCATTCTGGTTATATCCAAGATTGCCCTTAACTAGCCAAAGTAAAAGATCATGTGTGTGTGTTTTCTACTTTGCATTTGGTTGAATCCTAATTGTTCATTTGCAAAAGGAGTGATATGTAGAAATGTAATCAATCTATCAGCAAACTGACTATTTTTAAGAGATGTCCCACCTCTAAAATGCATGCTGAAGCGAACTCCCTAACACCAACTACAAAACATGGTTGAGTGCTAAGTTTAGATTTTTCCACAACTGATTTAGATTTGTCCGTATTTCATTTCTGATTCAGGAATGTTTGCAGAAAGTCCTGAGGTCTGGATGCATGTGGAAGAGATTGTCAGTTACAGAAGTTCGTGCTCTCCTCTGGAAATTGAGTCGTCAGCAACCAGGTCAGAGCACAGGAGTGAGAAAATCACCATTATCTTTTCTTTCTAATGAAAATGACTTAAATAGTTATCTTGTAGGAAATGGTTTTTAAAAATTGATACTTCTGGGGCTGAGATAAACTGGATATACTCAAAGGGACAAAGAACAGGGGTCCCCAAATTTATTACTGGTTTCACCACATACTAGATGTGTGGCCCTAATCATGTTTCTTAACTTCTCTAAAGATTCAGTTTTCTCATCTCTAAAACAGGAGTCTTGGTGGTATAGCAATTTTTGAAAAAATCATCAAGATGTACCCCTAGAACAAAGAGTAGAGTACCAAATAAATGGTAAGTTTCCTTTTCTCTCCTCAAGAAGAACATTCATTAGTAGATCAGAAGATAAAATTAGGGACCGTAGCCTGCCCCACAAAGCCAAGCTTTACCTCTAACTTACCAAATTGCTTATGTAGTGGTACTTCTACCGGCACAAGGAAGCCTTGTTAAAAACACATCGCCTCCCCATACCAGTAGGTTTGGATTCAGTAAGTTTGAGAGGAACCTGTATTTTAACAGCCTTGCTGATGATTTTGAAGGACGCCAAAGCTTGAAACCCAACAGGTTCAGGTGATGTCAATATGAAAGAAAACCGTCATTTGGATTTACTCTCATAACTTTTTATTAAAGTAGACTACAAGATACATATGATCAGTTAATAAAATTTTACAAATCTAGGCTTTTAAACACTCTCTGTAAATATTGCCCAAATCCCTTCGTGCCTCAGTTTAACTAAGCCATGAAGTACAAACTGTAAATCTTCCTGACTTCACAGATGGTAACATTCGAGTTCAAATGTCGTGTCTCTCTCTCAAACCTCCCTGACGATCTCACTGTCCCTTAGGGGATAAATCAAATCTCTTGGTTCTTGGCTCTTAGCAAATTATATTTAGATTCATTGTATACATGGCCCCACCAAGTGTAAGCTTCTGGAGGTAGAGACACCAGTCATGCTGAAATCTCCTCCTGCATAGTACCAGGCATGGGAGAAGCAATAAATAAATGTGTGCTGCATTTCACTGTAAGTTTCTTAAAGCAATTTATACTTATTTTATAAAATTAAGATGTAGAAAATTTAAACATAACTACTTGTAATATTTTTAAATATTTGTTTGAATTTGTTAGTTCATTAACCTCGTTAAGAAAATGTTTCCTAATCTCATTACTTCTCTTAGAGAGGAAAAATGAAGTGATTTGCTTAAAAACTTCCCCTTAAGCTAAATACTGATTTAGCGTCTCATAAATACAATCCCCTCTTCAATGCTGTGTAACTGTTTGTAAATGGATTGGCAATGGATGAATAAGAAGCAACTCCTTTTACAAATACTTGAAGACACCATCCCAAAAAAATCCCAAACAACCCAAAAACCTCTTTTCACTTTAATTTAGTGAGCCCTTGATTACTCTTTCTAAGCACATAGTATTATAAAACACAGCACATACACAACCCATTTTATCTCTGGCTGAAACGACAGTAGAGAAAATTCTAGGGAAGCGCTTGGAGGACACCGTACTTGCTTACTGACTTGTCCTGCACAAAATTAGCGCGGCATAGTGTCTCTACCCAAGGGGCAGGGCAGCAGTACTGAGTTTTTGTGGAGCTGGTCTCCGTCCTTAGGGAGCTCACAGTCTGGGGAGAAGATGGATCCATACACAAATGACGACCGGGTAAGGTGACAAATGCCTCGCGGAAGAATATGCAGCTGTGCCACGGCGCCGAAGGAAACAGAAGTGCTGCGTGGAGACCAGGTTTGACAAACCAGAAAACATTTGACCTGAATCTTGAAGGATAAATAGGACATTCCTAAGGACAGGTGTTATGTTGATCAAGTTTGCTTTTTAGGTAGTTCACGTCAGTATCCTCAAAAATAGCCTTTGACAAAGTTTAACAATAAAATATTGGAATGAATAAAGGATCAAGGGAAGTACAGTTGTCTTAGCAGATGCTAACAGCCCAGCCAAAACGTTTAGACCACATAAAATCTAATTATGCTCATGAAAATGCAGGCAGCAGGATGTCCAATTTAATAGGAGAGAAAAAAGGAAGAGCACATAAACTGTAAAGGATTTATTCATTTTCCCTGATAAAGACTAAGCCCTCTCACGTGTTCTTGTTAATTCATGAACTTTCCAATTCATATTCCAGGGACTCATCCTGCTGTTTTGAAGTAGCTGTTATCGATAATCTACAGGATTTTATTTAGGCCACATGACCTTAATTTTTATTTCTGCCTCATTTAGTTCATTCAGTGTCTTCTCATTTGTTGGAGTCATAAATTGGCATTTAATTAGATTACTTAGTGACACCTAGTGGCAGAGAATGGAATCAAAGGCTACTGTAACTGAAGTTTGCTTCTCCTTATCTTCATACTTTGGTCCAAGAAAGCTGTCATATACCAACTTCTCTCTTCAACTCCTCTCACTCTAATGAAATGCGGTTGGTTTATTTTATGTGTCAACTTGATTGGACCAATAGATGCCCATATTAAACCTGATTTCTGAATGTGTCTGTGAGGCTGTTTCAGAGATTAGCCGTTTGAATGAGTGGACTGGCTCAGTAAGGTAGATGCCCTATCCCATATGAATGGGCACCATTCTTTGAGGAATTGAATAGAAAAAAAAGGCAGAGGAAGGAGAAATTAGACCTTTGCTTCCTGCCTGTCTGCTTGAGCTGGAACATTGCTCTCTTGCCCTTGAACTAGGATTTACACCCTCGGCTCCCCTGGTTCTCAGGCATTCGGACTCAAACTGGAATTACAGCACTAGCTTTTCTGCGTCTCCAGCTTTGCAGACAGCAGGCCGTGGGACATCTCAGCTTCCATAATTGAGTGAGCCAATTCTCCATAATAAATATTTTCATATAAATGTACATTGAAATATATGTTATAAGCTAGTTTTGTTTCTCTGGAGAACCCTAATACAGGATACTAAAGCAAACCTACACAAGCAATTTGACCCAAAAAGCAAATGCTTAGAGAGAGAAAAGGAGAAAGACAATACAAGAGGGAGAGGAGAAAGAAAGAGATGGCTGGTCGAAGAGGTGTGTTGGAATTATAGAGAAGCCAAGAGCAGCCAGGAGGGTACGTATGTATGTACGTATGTATGTACGTATGTATGTATATGTATTTGGTTGCATTCATATCAAGAAATAAAAAGAAAGGGGCGCCTGGGTGGCACAGCGGTTAAGCGTCTGCCTTCGGCTCAGGGCGTGATCCCGGCGTTATGGGATCGAGCCCCACGTCAGGCTCCTCTGCTATGAGCCTGCTTCTTCCTCTCCCACTCCCCCTGCTTGTGTTCCCTCTCTCGCTGGCTGTCTCTATCTCTGTCAAATAAATAAATAAAATCTTTAAAAAAAAAAAAAAAAAAAAAAGAAATAAAAAGAAAGGTAAGCCCACCCCTCGATGCAAAAGATGTACTGAGAACCTGTGGCAGTGTGAAGGAGAAAGGGTCGATTAGTACTTTGTTTTGTCTTTTCTACAGATTTGAAAGTATAAGATAAACATATTTATGATGATTTTGAAGTCCAATATACATCCAAATTTAGATTTTTTTTAAGCAATAGTTCTTACTTTCATAAATCATAATTATTTTAAAATAATCTTCCAATTCTCAATTTCTGTTCCCTTCATCTCTTCTTCAGTCACCTTATTGTGTCACCTTGGTTTTTCCACTAAATGATCCCTTGAGATGTGAACATTAGTCCCCTTTAGAGCGTTGGTCTAAAACATAAAGCAGTGATCTACTACCCTAGCACGTATTATCAGAAAACCAATCCACCCACATAATAAAAAAGCAAAAGAAGTATAATTATAAAAAGTTTTTAAAGATTTTATTTATTTGATAGCGTGCTCAAGAGAGAGAGCATGAGCGGGGGGAGCGGCAAAGGGAGAGGGAGAAGCAGACTCTCTGCTGAGCGGGAGCCCAACACAGGGCTGGATCCCAGGACCCTGGGATCATGACCTGAGCCAAAGGCAGACGCTTAACCAACTGAGCCACCCAGTCACCCCTAATAATAAAATTAATTTAAAAAGTAAAAATGTAACAAAACTTCTAGAAGAAAGTGTGAGTCTATGGGATAGCTCTAAATGAGTTGAAGATGCCAATCCTAGACAAATTTCATCCACGCGTTCCCAGGGAAATCACGTGAGAAACCAGGGCCATAAATCTTTGAGAAAACACAGAGAACAGAAATAATGCTAAAAGACTGGACTCAATTTTAAAAACTAGAACAGGTTTTTAAGAATGCAAACCAGGGAGCCCTCAACCCGCAACATGATTTTAGAGCAACTAATTGAGCAATGATGTCCCCTGCTTTTTATGGCCCAGCTCCCTTTCCAACAATAAGACTTACCATCTACAAGCTGAGTCTCTTTAAGGCTCTGGGCACCGAAAGAACTACCTGCCCCTTGAAGGTGGAATCCAGAGATGGTGTTGTACAGAGCATGCCTGAATGCCTCATGGGCTCCCTTGCTCCCCAATTCTAGACAGGACACTCACCAGTCAGTCTTCACTCATCTGTTCCTTGTCTGCACTCATTCTTCTGTCTGAAGTCTTACACTGTGTTACTCTTAAATCTTTTCTATTTTTTTCTACTAAATCATGACCCCTACCTATAGCGCCCTTCATTGTAGCCTTCACCTACCAGTCCGGCCTATTTAGCTATTGACTGAAGAGGGATTGACCATCTAAGTTTGCTTTTTTTATTTGTAAGATGGGCCATCGGGATACAATGATGAATAAGATACAGATCCTACCCCCAAAGTGTTTATAATCTGGTGGGAAAGTCGAACAGGAAAATAGATCATTTTGGTATATTCTAGTAAATGCTAAGTTTGGGATAAGCACAGAGTTCTGGAGTGCACAGAGCAGGACCACTTGGTTTATGAAAGAGTCTTGGGAGGCTCCCTGGAGGAGGAGAGGATAAGAAAGGGCCATGGGAAGGGCATCCCAAGACGTGGAAAGGCACACAGGCTTCACCAGTACAGTATGTGCCGTCACACATGAGGCCTGGTGGTCTCCCTGTTGCTGCCCTTGATCCTACAGATCCATCTTCCACATTGTCACCTGAGTGGGGCTCTTAATATGCAGATACGAAGAAGGTCCTTCCATGATCAAGTTTCTTTAATGGCTCTCTGTCACCTTCAGGAAAAATCCAGCTCCTTAACATAATCTGTGAGTCTCATCATGCCTCACCTCAGCTTTTCTACCTATCCTGGCACAGTGCCTAGGACAAAATATTTCTGGATGAACAAATAAATGACTAAAAGATTGAGCAAATGGTTAGTGAACTGTAGGGGGAAGAGAATAGGAAGGAATAAAAGAAACGTATTCTACTTTTAGAGTCCGTAATTCTCCCATACACTATCCTCACAGAGCTTTGTCAGGTGTCTGAAAATGTTTGTGCGGCAACATGTCAAAAAATAGTAATGAATAAAAATACATTTTTAAGCTATTTACTTATTTATTTAGAACTCACTTTAATTTGGAAATGGCTTTAAGTGTCTGGAATAATATTGGTACTTTCAACTATTGTTTTCAGCTTCTCTTTCTTGAACTTACTGTATACCATAATATATTAGGTACTTTTCAAACATTTATCTTAGTAAAAACTCATGAACATGCAATGAGGAAGGTGTTATGGTAAGCTCATTTTCCACATGAAGAAACTGAAATTAAGGCGATGAAGGCACTGGCAAAATGCCACAGTCGTAAGTGGCAGAGCCAAAATTTGAACACAGCACTGCTTGACTGCAGGATCCATGTTCTCACACACTATGCCAAACAGATTAAGTTAGTCTAGACTTTCCTATGGATCAAAATAGAAGGGAGGAACCAAGATCATTTATGTTATGATACGGGAACTGGCTCCCAAAGGGGCAGCAACCAGAGACTTAACTCTACTGTCCCATACATAGGCCCCATTCAAACTAGCATCAGCATATATATGCACGGAATCTAATCCAGTGGCTTGGGGGTACAGGATGGAAGGTAGTCCAGACAGAAGCTGTCTTCAAGCTCATACTAGTACTTGGGTCACGATTTAAGTGAGATACATCTAAATAAAGTGGCATCTCCAAAGTGAACTGAGATTATGAAACCAGGGGTTTGGCCCATTGATATAGAGGAACAAGTAAGGGACAGATAGGAATCAGTACTGCCCTCCCCCACATCATCAAGCCAACTTGGGATTTAAGAAACTGGAGAAATAGGCAGAAAATTAGTGTGAGAATCCAGTCCATATGGACACCAAATACACAGGAGCTGGCAAAAGGCTGATTCAGTGGGCACCTGGGTGAAGCTGAGTATTTCTAAGACACCAGACAGCAAGACTAATTCTACCTTCCGCCTGTTGGTGGCATGTAGCATCTGTTGGTCTTCCTACCCTGGTTAGATTGTCCAGAAGGACTGAGGAAAGCAGGGAATTTCTTGGCATTGAAGAGTCTTAGCATTTTTACAGAATCTCCCCAAAAGCCATGAAACACGATAGTGGATTTCAGGCAGATGTGGGAGATATTTGGGTGAGAAGAGAACCATTGTCTGGTGTCCTTAAATAAAACCAATACCAAAGTTCCTTATTTCATGAAAATCATCTGTTACTTATATTTTCAACATTTAAGGGCACAAGAACAAAAATCAGATGCATGCTAATACTTAACAGTCTCACTTCCAACTGATGGCTTATTCTAAATGATACTGGCCAAGTAAGTAGTAATCATTTATTAATATTTTTTGGTCAAAAGGTTAACATTTCCAAGTTGTTATAAAAGTAATTAAATGTTAAAATAAACATGCACATTACATTACATAGAGATTTAATGCTAATCCCTAAATTTCCTTACCAGCAAAAGATAATATTGTTGTATTTTCCTCAGAAGGGAATCTGACCTGTGGGGCGCCTGGGTGGCACAGCGGTTAAGCGCCTGCCTTCGGCTCAGGGCGTGATCCCGGCGTTATGGGATCGAGCCCCACATCAGGCTCCTCTGCTGGGAGCCTGCTTCTTCCTCTCCCACTCCCCCTGCTTGTGTTCCCTCTCTCGCTGGCTGTCTCTATCTCTGTCAAATAAATAAATAAAATCTTTAAAAAAAAAAAAAAAGAAGGGAATCTGACCTGTGGTATATTCCCATAGCATAATTTTGAATGAAGACTTGCTTAAGTGAATGACACTATGCAGCTGAAATATTTTGTCACAATATTAGTAATAGCAATAGCATTTATTAAAGTCAATGTGTAAATATACTATGAAATGCATCAAAAATAAGATGGATTAGGAGGTCATGGGAGGAATGACAGACGAATAGATACAAAATGTTGCCAGTAACCTGTCTACAATAGAATCTAGATGGTAGGTACCTGTATGTTTAAAATTCTTCCAACTATGCTTTAAAATTTTCATAATGACTTGTTGGGAAAAAGCAGCAGTGGGAAACAAAACAAAATAGTTCTATGATTAAAAAAACAGATCTATTCAAGATTGTTTTACCAGATACTTAAATAAAAATCAAAGACAATTTCAAGAGGTCTTTCCAATTTCAAGAGGGGTGTGTGTGTGTGTGTGTGTGTATATATATATATAGGAATATATACATAATTATATATATGTATTGTATATATGTATTCATCTGGATTATCTATATATATGTACATGCATATATCATATACCCTCCCATTTTGTTCAGCTCTGTTCCATGAGTTGAAAGGATGTTATTTTCTCCAAAGCTCCAATAAACCATCATTTCACACATATACATACATATACATATATACATGCATATGTACATACGTATTAGAAGATCTAAAGAATGAAGGAGTGTTGGAGAATGAGATAGGAGTCATGAAAGACTGCACAAACTTCTTAAACAGATCTGAAAGATAAGGTTTGACCATTTTAGATTAGAAAAACAATCAAAAAAAGTTCCATCTAAAATATGTTGAAGATAATTAATTAATTAATTTAAAAAACATGTTGAAGAAAACCCAGGATGAATTGTTTGGTAACTCTAATGGTGCAAGATGCTCCATGTTTCTACAAGAAACGGCTGTTGGGGTCAAGGGGACTTAATTTGTTCTCCCTGGCTCTGAATCTGACGCCCTGGTGAGGCTCTAAAAAGGGACAGACACTGGACAGTTCACCCTCTAAAACGGACTCAGCAAGTCTGGGTTGAGAGTTGGGCATCTGCATTGTTGTTCATGCCGGAGAGTCCCGTGCTCAGCTGGTTTTGAGCACTATTTCCTTGCCCCTGAAGCCGCAGACAGCAAATTACTTCTTAGTCACGAGATCAGCAGACCTATAAATTTGTCTTTAAATTATTAGTCCTCGCTGTGCTCTCCTCCCATTTTGCTCAGCTCTGTTCTGTTAGTTGAAAGGATGTTATTTTCCCCAAGTCTCAAAAAAACCTGTCATTTCGCACTTGAAGAAAATGCATTTATAAAACCTAATTGTGGTCTTTCTTCTCCAAAGACTTGAAGTTAGAGAAGAGGAAGTTGGTGGAACAGGATTTCCAAAGAGGATATGAACATGTAGGGAGAGGGTTGGAGAAGGGCACTACCAGTTCACAAAACACGGGGAAAAGAAACACTTTTCTGTCTCTTGTCATTCTGAAGAACTTGGCAAGGGTTTGAGGCAGACTCTCACCCGCTGGTTGGGCAGGCAGCATGGAGGGCGATTGTGCACTACCCTGTGCCAGGGAGAGTCCTGGCTTATGCCTACTGTGCCAGTGTCACTGTTAATAATGTCCCTCTTTCACTCTTAGAGGTGCCCTGGACTTTAGACAATAAATTACGTGTTTACCCTAAAGTTAAAGAAGAGTATTTGGGGATCAGATTATAAATACAGACTAGGCAAGTTTCTTAACCTCTGAGCCTTTGTACCTTCCACTGTGAACTGAGAATGCCGTCTTGAAGATTGTCATGAGGGTTAGATTAAGATGAGGTGCCTGGCCTGGAGTTGGGCACCGTATGGGGGCTCAACAGGCAGGAGTGGTTAATGTCAGAGTTAATCCTATGGCTCAGCAGCCAGCCTGCCTGGATTGATTAATTAATTAATTAATTAAATTGACACACAGAGAGAGAGAACAAGCAGGAGGAGTGGCAGGCAGAGGAAGAGGGAGAAGTAAGGACCTTGGGTTCACGACCTGAGCTGAAGGTAGACGCTTAAAACCCTGAGCCACCCAGGTGTCCCTTTCCCCACCGCCAGCATGCCTGAATTTAAATCAAGGCTCCACCACTTCAGAGCAGTATGACTTGGAAACATTTTCTTGTCCTCTCAATTCCTCAGTTTCCTATCTATAAAACAGATATCAGGAGAGTCATTGCCTAACAGAATATATTGTGAGGATACAATTTATTAGAATATATACAGTACTTTGAACAATACCGACATGTAGTAAATATTCAATAAATGGAATATATTTTGGTTAATCCAAAGAAATTTATACTTTTTAACCTCACCTTGTGGACAAAATGACACCTCAATTAATTTGAAGGTGGCTTTTTGTGATACAAAAGTCTTTAGGGTAAAATTAAGACTGAAACTGTTGGCTTCCATTTTGAACTTTGCCATTCTGTTATTTTGCATCCATGAACCATAGCTATTTTTCCTTTGTTTTTTTTTCATTAGCATTCAGAACCTGTTCCAGTTTGTTCTCTTGCTGCCATTTACTGTCTTAATTCCCTTTACAGGAAAGTGGGACCCCACAGGGCTACATCTGGGCCTGACCTTGGAGTCCCTGCCTTAATGAGAGGACGGGCTGGGGAAAGAACAAAAAAGCATGGATCGTGTGTTAAACAGGATACTGTGCCCAGAAGGTAAAGGGAAGTTGACAGCTAAGCACTTGTTTCAAAGCTTTCAGTCAAGAGGACCTAGAAAACACAGCATCTAGGTACCAGACTTAGGGTGGTAGGGAGGAGGAAATAGGAGGCTTAGAATTTTTCATAAAAACTTCCAAACTCAAAGTTCATAACTAATATTTCTTACTCTCCATATAAGTAAAATAAGATGGTAGGCTAATATCACAGATGGAGTAAAGTTTATTTATTTATATATATGTATGTATATCCTTCAATGAATGGTCAAGTGGAAAACTAATACAATTAAACATACAGCAATGTTTCACTTGCCAAGCAAAAGTATTTTTATATTGTTTTGTTAGCTCACACTGAGCTCTCAGTACAGCTACTTCCACTGACTCAAATAAATATACGTGACTTATAACCAGTTTATTGAAAGAGCTGAACTTAGTGGGATGCAAGCAGTGAGCAACTAAATTTTTTTTAAACCTTTTCTCTCGACTTGTTCTTCCCCAATCCTGGATGAATTCTTGGCCACTCTCAGATAATAAATCTTAAGTTTAATTTTCAACACAATAAAAAAATCCAGCCAGAGTAATATGAAAATTTCACACTCTCATCCAATTTAAAACTTCTTCTTTTCCCAGGTCTGGATCTGCTTTATGTTTGGAAACCTGCCAAAAGGGAAGTGGGGCATACATAGCGTGTTGGTTGAGATTCTGTAACAGATAGATCCTGAAACATCAGTGGCTTAACAGAATGAGCATTTAGGTTTTGTTCTTAAGAAGGAGAATAAGCTGCGGTGGGGAGAAGCAATGTGGTGTTGGAGGGGGTAGTTATTCAAGGATCCAAGATGTCTGGGGCCCAGCTATCTTCAGTAATGGGGATTCCAAAGTTGCCCTGGTCTTAGTTTGGGTTTCCCCAGAAGCAGATCCTGAAATAACGATTTAAATAAGAGTGGGTTTTATTTAGGAGGCAACCACAGTCAATACCACAGGGTAGGGAAGTGAGATAGGGAAAGGAAACAAAGCAACAAGGGTTGTATAAGTTATAACTGAGAGCAACCAGAGCTTAATCCTGCTGGGAAACAGTGGAGAATGTTTGCCTCAAAGTTATCTCACCCAAGGAGAAGGAAGCTAACTTCAGTCACTGGTTTAGGATTGTTGGGGGGTGGGGGGATGCTAATTCCCTGCATTCCCAGCCTTTCATATATATGGGCAAAGAAGGTTCCAGTAGCTAGACACCTTCAGGCGAAGAGACTTAGGTACAGACCATTGGAATACAGGTTAGTGTACACTTAGATATTAAAGGCACGTGAGTAAGGCATTTATAGTGTCTGCTATATCGTGGTTATCAATATCCAGCTAATAGAAAGGGGGAAGAGAGAACATGGATGATTTTATAGAAGGTTAAGGTGGGCCAGGGTAGCAAGTACCATACATCACTTTCATCCACATTCCACTGGGCAGAACTCAGTTCATGCCCCCATCTCCATGCAAAGGGCATTGGCTTTAGAAAAGCTAACCCCACGGTGGATAGTCAAGTCCCTGCATGCTGTGCTTATGGCAGGGAGCACAATCCGTCATGGACCACTAGCTGCCTCTACTACACCTGGCTGCTGCTTCTCCATTTATTCATCTCGCTCTCTCACTTTGTATCCCCCATTCACTCATCTGCACTTAGTTTCTTGAGAGTGAAACCTGAAGGAAGGGGAGGATGTATGGGGCAAACATTTCTTAGTTGATTGGTTTAGATGAAGTCTGTCATTGGTGCCCTCTGGACGTGGCAATGCCAAATGCTGACTTTTTCTCCATAGGGTAATTTTGTGGGCTCTTTAGCACTCACACAGCTGGTGATCTCTCATCTACAGTTTCCTTGACGTGGGCTACACCTCTTCTGCTAGATCTTATCACTTCTCTAAGCCCCTGGTCACTGGTAGTCCCCCTCTCTTGAGGTCATCTTGCACAAATCAGCAGTGTCTTGAGAAAAGGTCTTTTCAAGACAAAACATCTATCCCCTTCCATGTGATCCATGGCAGGTTCACTAGCATCTGGACATGTGGACCATTCTCAACACTGCCCCATCCTGCAGTTTAAAGAGCAGCTTTCTACAGATCACATGCCAGGTGTTAAAAGGTTTTTTGTTCTGTTTCGGTTTGGTTTGGTGTTTTTGCAGGTACTCTCAACTGGCTTAGGGAGGGAAAGCTCACCCGTCTCTGCACTGCTTCAGGGGAAGTTAGGTGGAAGCTTTCAGCACTAGGATTGCTCTCACCAGGGAACCTCTCTACCAGCTGCTTCAACATCTCACTGATGTTTTTCATCTTGTCTTAGACAGCCTTACACAGGTGGGGGGGGAGCTTGTGTGACATAACTCACTTTGGACCATGTTCTTCGCATGTTCAGCATAGGTGCCTGGCTCTTCCTTTGGAAGGTGAGAGAATATGTCACCAGGTGTTTGCAGGCTTCGGGACCTCTATGAAACTCCAAGACAATAGGACAACTTGTACTCAATGCCCTGTCACACGTGCTAAGCAATTTCTCCCAGGGTCTGTGTTTCAAGGACATCTTGGTTGCTGCAATAATCAGTGAAGAGAACTCTGGGAGTTATTAGGCCCGTCCCTTAGAGTTTAAGAAGGCAAGTTTTAAAACCATATGATCTCAGGGCAAGAGATTTTAAAGGGGGCATGATTCAAGGGACATGTTAAGCTCTAAAATAAATGACACCTTGAATCTCAAGTCTCCATGAAGAATAAAATGAAGACAGCTGGGAGGGGCATTTAAAGAGAGCAGTACGGTCATCCAGGAGGGACCTCTCTGATGGGACTTATGTTTGAAAAGGACATCCTTACTCATATAAATACACAGCAGAGGGAGGGAATGAGCAAACACAAAAGCAAATGAGAAAAACCAACCTATAAAAGTAGCTCTTAGGAGTGTCTGGGTGGCTCAGTTGGTTAGTCTGACTCTTAGGTTTCCACTCAGGTCATGATCTCATGGGTGTTGAGATAAATAAAGCCTCATGTGGGGCTCCTTGCTTAGTGCAGAGTCCACTTGAGATTCTCTGCCTCTGCCCCTCCCCCAACCTCCCCACCCCCCACTCACGTGCTCGCTCTTAAATAAATAGATAGATAAATAAAATCTTTTTTAAAAAGTAGCTTTCAGAAAATTGAGGCACAACATGAATCGAGATTTAAGAAAACTGCTAAAGAAAAATAAAGAGGGATAATTTTTAAAGACTATATCTGGAAAATAAAAGAAACAAAGGAGGAATAAGTCCACTGCCTAGGCAAGAGAAAATTCTGTTAACAATGGAGTAAAGGCAAAAGGACTTTACTGCTCATTTTATTTTATTCAGAAGGATGCTTTTTCAACTGAAAAACTGTAGTAAAAGTATTTTTAGGAGCAAATTAAAGACCAGAATAGATGACAAGATTGTAAGGGAACACTCAGTTGCCTTAGAGGAATGAAAGTTTCCAAGTCTAAAGGAATTATATCCCCAAATACACAAGAATATACAAATATGGCCACAGAACTATTCTTAGGAGCTGTCGAGAAATTGCTTGGAAGCTAGCCCATTATAAGACTTTTGAGCCTCATCTGCTCCCTCTGCTTGCAGTACCTGTGCCCCCAAAACTCCCCATTCATCTGAATAATTAGTACTCACACCTGGGGGCCCAGTTGAGGGAGCATCTTCTCCAGGAAGCCTTTTCTGGTTCCCCAGACTAGTATAGATGTCCCTGATATGAGTTCCCTGACCTCTCATTGTACTGTCCTCAAAAGACCCATCACCTGACTCTTCCTGTCAACTATATGTAAGAGGATCTTACCTTTTCCCCTGTTGCATTACTTGGACTTGACATCGTGCCAACGACTATGCTAAGTACTCCATAACTATTCCTCCCAGTAACATATCAACCACATCACTGTATCCTTCTTGATCCTTTCACATGGAAGATTTTACCTGCTCTGGAGCCAAAGATAAACAGATCATTTTGTCTGTGCATGGAGCTATTGTTGTCTGAACAATAAAATACAGAGATATCTGGATGTACAAATACGTACTGTGCAGAAAAAAATTCTTTTTAGCTTTAAAGCTGCAGCAGTGATACCTGGAAGAATATTCAAATACTTCTGCTGCTCAACATGCCATCAAACAACATGTCAAAATAATTTCCCCTTAACTCATAATTCAGTGCATCGGGACTAATACGAAAGATTTTAAAAACTCTCCGAACAGTTCTGAGCGGTAGATATTATTCTCCCCCATGTTAGAATAGAGGGAATAGTCTCTGAGAGGTAAAGCATCTTGCCCAGAACCACAGAGATGGCAAGTGAGAAAAGTGATATTTAACCCCAGATTCGCTTAATCCCCAACCTTGTACCCTGTATCAGTTCCCAGAGCCACCATAACAAACTACCACAACTGGGGGCTCACAAAGACAGAAATTTATTCTCTCACAGTTCTGGATGCTAGAAGTCCCCCAAAGGAAAGCATTAGCAGGGCCATGTTCCCACTGAGACTTTGGGTGGAATCCTTCCTTCCCTCTTCCTAGCTCCTGGCGAGTCCTTGGCTTGCAGCTGCCTCACTCCATCATTACTCGGCTGTTTTCTTATGTGTCTGCCTTCACCTCATCTTTTCTCTTTTGGTAAAGACACCAGTCATTTGGGGTAAGGCCTGCCCTAATGATCTCATCTTGACTAATTACATCTGAAATGACCTTATTTCTAAGTAAGGTCACACTTTGAGAAGATGGTGGTTAGGACTTCAACATATCTTTTTGGTGAACCTGATTCAACCTATAGCATGCCTACTCACCGCTACACTGCCGCTCTAAGAAATGGGGGCGTATGTTAAGCCTTGAGAGCACAGAGAACAAATTATTCTGAAGAGGCACAACATAACAACACAACAAAGTAGAAAGAGAATCCTAAGAAGCACAGTTTAACACCAATTGCATTACTTCTACTGTCATGGAGTTTTATCCAATAAAATAGGTTTCTTAAACTATTTCCATCTTAATAGAGATGCTGTCGCCACGATGACATTTAACAGAAGCACAGCCTTACACTTAAAAATGTCGATTTTTACATTAGAGATTTGACTTCACTACACAAAAAACAAGGATAATTTGACCAGTGTTGGGAGTGAAGGCAGACAAGCAAGTTGGGGTTTGTGCAGCTGACTATCTAAGTTTAACCAAAGGGTATGCAGTACTTATTGTAAACAGTGGTAGAGAAAGCCAGCTCTCCACATACAATCGTGCTTCTTTCTGAGTGTGGAGTTGTCATTCACCCAGGGATTAATGTGGCTACTTCTCACCAATGGAATGTGAGCTGAGTGAGGTGTGTCTCTTCTCTTCTAGGCTTCATGATCTCATTTCCTTTGCACTGATAGGAGGTGAGGACACCGAGGCTCTGGAGGCATAAGATGGAAGGAATCAAAGTCCCTGAATTACTATGTAAAGGAAAACCTCCTACCAACCAGGGCACTCGCTGGACCATTATGTTAGGCAGACATTAACTAACAGGCTAAGGTCTATATGTTACAGTAGGTAGTGCCATTCCAAATAATACAGAAAGCCGCAAGTTAACAGAGAGTGTCCACTACAACAAAAAACAAGTTACATTAGCGTAGGGGTCAAGTGTAAGCAGTGAGGAAACAGATAAACACAAGGTAGAAAACGTGGAACCCAATACTATACAGAGGATAAATATTTGGTGAAATTGCCACCTGTCATAACTTAAACTGTATGCCTAGTGAGCCTGTGTCATTAGGAGGAGTGGTTGTAAAGAGTATTCAAGCGTGGCGGCTTTTCTTGCTGCTTTGAGCAAGGTTATCATAAAAGAAACAAGAAACAACCTTACATGAAAATCGGCTGATTTGAAATCACAGTTGGAAATCGCAAGGATGAAAAAGCGAACTCCTCTAGAATCTAAGAAGTGAAAAACTGAAGAATAAAACCTTTGAGAAAGAGAGACTGTTCAGATTCCTCAGTTAGGTAGAGTGATTCCAGTCCCCTGGCAAAAATAAGCAAAGGCTACTGAAAGCCACCCAAGCCTATTCTTTCAAATGTCACCAAAGCTGACACCATCAAGTAGAAAGGTAAGCACTTGGGGAGAGGGAAACAGATTAAGCAGTCTTGTGACCCTATCCTTAGGCAGTGAGTTTGGGGTGTGATTCTTGATACATAGACCGACCAGAAACAAAGGGATCAGAAGTCTATTACTGGGGGATCTTTACCGCCCAGGAAACCACATAGTCCACTGAGTATTTAATGGACTTGGAATCCCAAACTTTCATGGGCAAAATCTAAGCAGCAAAACCTCTACAGACCCCTTGAATAATTCCTGATGCCCACTTCAGATGGGCCATGGAGAATATTATTTAATATAAAAAATTTTTCAGAAAATAGTGCCAGGCTCCACAGAGAACTGAGAGCTTCTCCCAGAGAGCAGAATTAAGGATGTAATCCAGGAACTCCCCTTGCCATCAAGCTGGCTCCTAGATTCTTTTGACATGTCCCCATTACTTTTTTGTGATGTTCTACTTTCGTGCCTCATCCTGTACTTTTCCCTAGGATCAGATACTGTTCCAAGGAGCTCAACTTTCTCCTAATGGGGAATGGCATTTAGTCACCAAAATCTGGTGTGCTCATTGCTATTATACTGTCTTGATTTCTAGGCCGTTTCTGCCGACAAGGTGGGTAAGCAAGAAAGTAATGAGATTGATTAACTTTCATAAAGATCGTCTTTTGTCTTACATATTTTTTTTCTTAAGACAGATACCTCACCTTATTTTTTGCTGTTAGTCCTAGCTCTGTGTATCTTTTCCCATCATCCTAGTCTCACATTTTTGTGTGTGGCAAGCACAACAGTGCACTGCTCACTCTCTCTGCAAGAGAGCCTCGCTGTGGCAGGGAAGCAGTTACAGACAAGCTATCCAACTCTCCTCTTTCCCCTCTTCCCCTCGACCTGTGTCAAACCTGCCTTGTTGTCTGGCTGTTTGAAGGCTCTCTCCTCATGTTCCTACTCCTTCTTTCTAAATCTTTCACAGGCATTTCCCCCAATAAATCTCTGCACATCTGATCCCTTCCTTGTATGTGTTCTCAGGCACCTCAATTGACACTATAAGAACACGCCGTGTCCCTTATAAAATAATTTATATCTGGATTTTTAAAATCCAATATAGCTTTTCTTTAAACTGGCTACCATGTTTTATGATATGCCTTATGATAATTAATATAGTTGGACTTGTTTCTATCCTTTTGCTCTTGATTTCTATGCAACCTGCTTTTTGTAGGATTTGATTTCCCACCCCCTGCCACTCTACCCCATTTGTCTTTTTTTTTTTTATAATAATGATTTTTTATTATATTATGTTAGTCACCATACAGTACATCCCCGGTTTTCGATGTAAGGCTCGATGATTCATTAGTTGTGTATAACACCCAGTGCACCATGCAATATGTGCCCTCCTTACTACCCATCACCGGTCTATCCCATTCCCCCACCCCCCTCCCCTCTGTAGCCCTCAGTTTGTTTCTCATAGTCCATAGTCTCTCATGTTTCATTCCCCCTTCTGATTACCCCCCCTTTCTTTATCCCTTTCTTCCCCTACTGATCATTCTAGTTCTTATGTTCCATAGATGAGAGAAATCATATGATAGTTGTCTTTCTCTGCTTGACTTATTTCACTAAGCATTATCTCCTCCAGTGCCGTCCATGTTGTAGCAAATGTTGAGAACTCGTTCTTTCTGATTGCTGAGTAATATTCCATTGTATATATGGACCACAACTTCTTAATCCAGTCATCTGTTGCAGGGCATCTCGGCTCCTTCCACGATTTAGCTATTGTGGACATTGCTGCTATGAACATTGGGGTGCATATGGCCCTTCTCTTCACTACGTCTGTATCTTTGGGGTAAACACCCAGTAGTGCAATGGCTGGATCATAGGGTAGCTCAATTTTTAACTTTTTAAGGGACCTCCACACTGTTTTCCAGAGTGGCTGTACCAACTTGCATTCCCACCAACAATGTAGGAGGGATCCCCTTTCTCCACATCCTCTCCAACAATTGTTGTTTCTTGCCTTGTCTATTTTTGCCATTCTAACTGGCGTAAGGTGGTATCTCAGTGTGGTTTTGATTTGAATTTCCTTGATGGCTAATGATTTTGAACATTTTTTCATGTGTCTGTTAGCCATTTGTATGTCTTCATTGGAAAAGTGTCTGTTCATATCTTCTGCCCATTTTTTGATTTGTTTATTTGTTTCTCGTGTATTGAGTTTGAGAAGTTCTTTGTAGATCTTGGATACCAGTCCTTTATCTGTAGTGTCATTTGCAAATATCTTCTCCCATTCCGTGGGCTGCCTCTTAGTTTTTCTGACTGTTTCCTTGGCTGTGCAGAAACTTTTAATCTTGATGAAGTCCCATAAATTCATTTTATCTTCTGTTTCTCTTGCCTTTGGGGATGTATCATGAAAAAGGTTGCTTTGGCCGATGTCGTAGAGGTTGCTGCCTATGTTCTCCTCTAGAATTTTGATGGATTCCTGTCTCACATCGAGGTCTTTCATCCATTTGGAGTTTATCTTTGTGTATGGTGTGAGAGAGTGGTCAAGTTTCATTCTTTTGCATGTAGCTGTCCAATTTTCCCAGCACCATTTATTGAAGAGACTGTCTTTTTTCCACCGGATGTTTTTTCCTGCTTTATCAAATATTAGTTGCCCAAAGAGCTGAGGGTCCATTTCTGGGCTCTCTATTCTGTTCCATTGGTCTATGTGTCTGTTTTTGTGTCAGTACCATGCTGTCTTTGTGATCACAGCTTTGTAGTACAGCTCGAAATCCGGCATTGTGATGCCCCCAGCTTTGTTTTTCCTTTTCAACAGTTCCTTGGAGATTCAGGGTCTTTTCTGGTTCCATACAAATTTAAGGACTATTTGTTCCAGTTCTTTGAAAAACGTTCTCGGTATTTTGATCGGGATAGCACTGAAAGTGTAGATTGCTCTGGGTAGCATGGACATTTTAACTATGTTAATTCTTCCGATCCATGAGCATGGAATATCTTTCCATCTTTTTATGTCTTCCTCAATGTCTTTTAAGAGTGATTTATAGTTTCTAGAATAAAGGTCCTTTACGTCTCTGGTTAAGTTAATTCCAAGGTAACGTATGGTTTTTGGTGCTATTGTAAATGGGATGGATTCCCTAATTTCTCTTTCTTTGTTCTCATTATTTGTGTACAGAAATGCAACTGATTTCTGAGCATTGATTTTGTATCCCGCCACGTTACTGAATTGCTCTATAACTTCTAATAGTTTGGGAGTGGCTTCTTTTGGGTTTTCCATATAGAGTATCATGTCATCTGCGAAGAGAGACATTTTGACTTCTTCTTTGCTGATTTGAATACCTTTGATCCCTTTTTGTT
Source organism: Ursus americanus (assembly GCF_024610735.1). Lineage (NCBI taxonomy): Eukaryota > Metazoa > Chordata > Mammalia > Carnivora > Ursidae > Ursus > Ursus americanus. Next base: position 46,828,274 of record NC_142143.1, on the reverse strand, counting down.
GTCTGATTGCTGTTGCAAGGACTTCTAGTACTATGTTGAATAATAGTGGCGAGAGTGGGCATCCTTGTCGTGTTCCTGATCTTAAGGGAAAGGCTTCCAGCTTTTCCCCATTGAGAATAATATTTGCAGTAGGCTTTTCATAGATGGCTTTTATGAGATTGAGAAATGTACCTTCTATTCCTACACTCTGAAGGGTTTTAATCAGGAAAGGATGCTGTATTCTGTCAAATGCTTTTTCGGCATCGATTGAGAGGATCATATGGTTCTTGAGTCTTTTCTTGTTGATATGGTGTATCACGCTGATTGATTTGCGAATATTGAACCACGCTTGCATCCCAGGTATGAATCCCACTTGATCGTGGTGGATAATCCTTTTAATGAACTGTTGGATTCTATTAGCAAGTATCTTGTTGAGGATTTTGGCGTCCATATTCATTAGGGAAATCGGTCTGTAATTCTCTTTTTTGAGGGGGTCTTTGCCTGGTTTGGGGATCAAGGTAATATTGGCCTCATAGAATGAGTTTGGTAGCTTTCCTTCTGTTTCTATTTTTTGAAATAGCTTTAGGAGAATAGGTATTATTTCTTCTTTGAATGTTTGGTAGAATTCCCCAGGAAAACCGTCCGGGCCTGGAGTTTTGTTATTTGGAAGGTTGTTTATCACTGACTCAATTTCTTCATAATTAATTGGCCTGTTTAAGAAATCAATTTCTTCCTGTTTCAATCTTGGTAGTTTATAGGTTTCCAGGAAGGATTCCATCTCTTCCAGATTGCTTAGTTTATTGGCATATAGCTGTTGATAAAAATTTCTAATAATCCTTCCAATTTCAATGGTGTTTGTCGTGACCTCTCCTTTTTCATTCATAATTTTAATAATCTGGGTCCTTTCTCTTTTCTTTTGGATAAGTCTTGCCAGTGGTCTGTCAATTTTATTGATTCTCTCCAAGAACCAGCTTCTAGTCCTGTTGATCTGCTCTACTGTACTTCTGGTTTCTGCTTGATTGATTTCAGCTTTAATTTTGGTCAACTGCTTCCTTGTGCGTGGATTAGGCCTGTCCCTCTGTTGCTGTTCCAGCTTCTTGAGGTGAGAATATAAAAACTGCATTTTAGATTTTTCTATTCTTTTGAGTGAGGCGTGGATGGCTATGTATTTCCCCCTTAGGACTGCCTTTGCAGTATCCCATAGGTTTTGGACTGTTGTATTTTCATTCTCATGGGTCTCCATAAATTGTTTAATTTGATTTTTGATTTCCTGGTTTATCGAGTCATTCCTGAGCAGGATGGTTCTTAGTCTCCAAGTGTCTGAGTTTCTTCCAAATTTTTCCTTGTGGTTGAGTTCCAATTTCAGAGCGTTGTGGTCTGAGAATATGCAGGGGATAATTTCAATCTTTTGGTATCGGCTGAGACCTGTTTTGTGTCCCAGAACATGGTCTATTCTTGAAAATGTTCCATGGGCATTAGAATAGAATGAGTATTCTTTGGTTCTGGGGTGTAGTGTTCTATATATATCTAAGAGGTCCAACTCGTCGAGTATGGCATTCAAAGCCTTTGATTCTTTGCTTAGTTTTTGCCAGGGTGTTCTGTCTATTTCTTAGAGTGGAGTGTTGAGGTCCCCTACTATTAATGTATTTTTATCTATATGTCTCTTTATTCTGGTTAAGAGTTGGCTTGTGTATCTTGCTGCTCCCCTGTTGGGGGCATATATATTTATAATTGTCATATCCACTTGTTGAATACTTCCTTTAAGAATAATATAGTGCCCTTCTGCATCTCTAACTATATTCTGTAGTTTAAAATCCAGTTTATCTGATATGAGAATTGCTACCCCAGCTTTCTTTTGAGGTCCATTTGCGTGAAAGATGGTACTCCATCCCCTTACTCTCAGTCTGAATGCATCTTTGGGTTTGAAATGAGTCTCTTGTAGACAGCAAATGGATGGGTCATTTCTTTTTATCCAATCTGCAACCCTGTGGCGTTTAAAGCAAGAATTTAAACCATTAATGTTAAGGCTGAGTACTGAGAGATATGCTTTTAATTCTGCCATGTTGTCAGTAAAGTCTTTGTTTGTATTGGCTGTGACTTTCTGTTTTGTATCACTCTTGGGGCCTTTTTACTTTTATAGAACCCCCCGTAATACCTCCTGTAGGGCTGGTTTCGTGGTTACGAAATTGGCTAGTGACTGTCGATTCTGCCTTGTATGTGTTCTCAGGCACCTCAATTGACACTATAAGAACACGCCGTGTCCCTTATAAAATAATTTATATCTGGATTTTTAAAATCCAATATAGCTTTTCTTTAAACTGGCTACCATGTTTTATGATATGCCTTATGATAATTAATATAGTTGGACTTGTTTCTATCCTTTTGCTCTTGATTTCTATGCAACCTGCTTTTTGTAGGATTTGATTTCCCACCCCCTGCCACTCTACCCCATTTGTCTTTTTTTTTTTTGCCATTTTCTGTGCATGATTAGGAAATTATACAGTCTATTTCCATTTGTTTCACTTTATGTTTCCAGTGGGTCACCAAATGCATATTTAACTTAGGTCTAAAATTAAACACTACTTTATCTGCTTCCTAAGTAATGCAAGAATCTTGAAACACTTCCATCTTCTCCCTCCACTTTCAGTTTGTTTACTGTTCCTGTCTGGTCCTTGAGGTTTCCATTTTAGCCTGTCATATTAACATGCAATGTTTGTTTTAGATTTACATTTATAGTCATCATGTTCTTTGTTCATCCTTTTTCCTTCCATCTCAGACATTCCCTCTGAGATCATTTTCTTTCTAGAGTACACATTATATAAGGGGTTTTCATAAAGGTCTGCTGATGATAAAACTCAGTTTTTGTTATCTGACAATATATTATTTCACCTTTATTTTTTTTTCCTTTAAATTTTATTTTTAAGTAATCTCAACAGCCAACACGGGGCTTAAACTCACAACCCCAAGATCAAGAGTTGCATTCTCTACCGACTAAGCCAGTCAGATGCCGCTCACCTTCATTCTTAAAAGAGTTTTTTGACGAGTATACTATTCTAGGTTGACGGTTATTTTCTCTCAACATTTTAAAGACATTATTCAACTGGCTTCTGGCTTCTGTTGTTGCTGCTAAAGGTTGCTTTTGGTCTGATTCTTGCTCCCTTATGGTGATTGCTCTTTTCTCTCTGTTCTTTAGTTTTGATAATAATCTGTTTCATTATTATATGTCTGGATGTACATTTCTTATTTATCCTGAGTAAATCTCTAAACAGCCATGTTCCCTTTAAATATTCCTCTTATTTTATTCTTTTCCCCTAAGACTGATTAGGTATGTTAGAATTTACCATTCTATGTTCCATAGCTCTTACCTTCTTTTTAATACAGTATCTTTGTCTCATTGTGTTGTATTCTGAATAATTTATTGATTTTTATAGTTCACTAATTTTTCAATTGTATCTAATTTGCAAGTTAACTCTTTCTCTGTGTTTTTTATTTTAATAAATATTTCTTCATTTTCAGCATTCTATTTTGCTACAAAGAAGTTTTCTGTTGCTTATTTTTTGTGATTTTATCTTTATTTTTCAAGTATTCCATAAGCTTCAAAATCTGAAGTTCTCAGAGGTCTAAATCTGCTATTTGCAATTTCCATGAAATATCTCTTATGGTGCCTTGTTTCCTTGTAAGCTCGGTGAATTTTTTTGCTACCCCTTATTTGTCTTATATAGGAACCCTGCAGGCCTAAAGCGGATATATTTTCCACTAGAGAGTGTGTCTGTTTGGGCTAGGAGCCAGGAAGTACTACAAACCTGGAACCACTTTAGCTGCCTTCTACATTCTTAGGTTATTGTAGAATCCCATTTTTTTATTAATTTCTGTATAGATAGACTCTATTTTTGACTTCTTCTTTGATACAAAGCTTATCCAGGAATATGCTTATTTCCAAGTACTACACATTTTTTTGGTAACCTTTTAAATATCTGTTTCCCACTTAATTGAATACGATCAGAATTGTGGCCAATAACATGTATGTTAAAACCAACATTAAGATTTTCTTTACGGTCAAGTGAATGTACAATTTTTACTGAAGTGTCATGAACATTGTAACAAATGTCACATATTTGAGTTTCTTGATAAATCAATATGTTCTATATTGTTACTTATTTGGGGCTGTTAGAGCTTGTTCTGAATAAAATATATTGAAGATTGCTGCTATAATTGTTTTTGATGCCTGCTCCTTGAATTTGTAATTCTTCTTCTGTATATATTTAACTGTTAGATTGTTTGTAGCATAAAATTTGATGAACGGGGTATGTTCTTCACAGGTGTGCTTTTTAAAACCCTGTGTGTGTGTGTGTGTGTGTGTGTGTGTGTGTAAACTCTATCTTTAATTATATAAATATTTCCATCCCTATCTTTCATAATCAGATTCAAATTTCCTTCCATGTTTAAAAATAAGATACCAAATTTATTCCCTGCTTCTCCCTCAACAATCCTATACAATGAAACCTTTTTTAAGGATAACTTCAATTTTTCCTTCTTTCCCAAAGACCAACTCCTGTGTCTAACTGTTATAGTTCTACACTCTTATTGGAATTTTCCTTGAAGCTTTCTTTTCAAAATTTAAGAGTTCTTGGTACTAACACTACACTCCCAGATAACCTATTATCTATGTAGATTTAACTGAGTTTCATTGTTCACCACTAGGCCTACTCTAAATGTCTGTCTGTGGGACATTGGCACAAGAGGACAAATGGATGCCCATACACCTTATATATAAATATGCGAAAGTTATAAATCAAGTTAACAAACTGTTAAATAAAATATGCTATTTGTTCCAATGTTGGAAATATATACCTGCCAAATGACAAAATCAAAAAGTGTAGGTAAATCTATGGTGTTTTGTTTGCTTTTTTAAAGATTTTACTTATCTGAGAGAGAGAGAGAGAGATAGCGAGAGACAGCACAAACAGGGAGGTGGGGCAGAGTGAGAAGCAGGCTCCCCACAAGCAGACAGCCTGATGTGGTGCTCCATCCCAGGACCCTGGGATCATGACTTGAGCTGAAGGCAGACGCTTAACCAACTGAGCCACTCAGGCACCCAAAAGTTATTATGTTCTTATAATAATACAAGAACCTAAGCAACCAAAAATAAAATGTAATTTAATCACAAATATAAAAATTGAATATAATTTCATTAAAAATTAAAATAAATGAAAAATAACCTAAAACATTTTAAAAATATTCTTCAAATATATTTATCTACTAAATTGAAAAATAAAATAGAATTTATAATTAATAAATGAAATTTTTGAATCCAATTTATGTTTAAAAGGCTAAATTCTGCTATAATTTTAAACATTTAACAAATATCATTCTATTCTTTTTACAAAAATATAACTATTCACAACTTTAGTATTCAGTATCCATCTAGTATCAATGATTTCAATATATATATGCTTCCTTCATATTATGTCTAATCTACATATGTGCAAATTAAGAAGTAATTTGCATTGTTAATACTGAAAAGTATTCCTCAGCTGCAATGTGCAAATGTTGCAAACAGCATGCTAATTTTTTAGTATTTCTCGTGCCAGGATTTGGAACAGGAAGAGAAACAAGAAAAAAATAGACCCTCAGTGCTAGTGGAAAATGACACTTCAGTCTGGAAGAACTATTTCATTCACATTATCTGAGAGGAAGGATCTGAGAAACTAATCAAATTTTCTTTCCTGACGTAAGTACTTGTGGTGCTTATATCCTCCATTTGCTGGAGAAGCTCTGGAGAAGCATTTCCCTGGACAACGCTCCCCTCAAAAGTAAATATTTACAGTGATGGTTTGTATTGTGCCAGCTATGAGCACTAGCTCTCAGCATCCGGGCCTATCTAGATTTAGGGATATCCAAATGTTCTTTGATAAATTTATTTCTGGTCTGTTTGTGATCTGAGGGATGCAGTAAAGCTTAGGGCCCAGGTGAGGTCCCTCTCACCTAGGTGTAAGATGAAGGTCTCTATTTCCTCTCTTCTTCATATTCTTTTAAGATAAGAAACATGCATGTTTCAAAATTCCTCAGATGGGATACGTGGTGATATATTTTCTCAACTCTTACTAGTCGCAGACATCAGGTCACTAGAACAGAGAACAACTAACTGGGTATAGGATATCTGAAATTTGTCCTTTTTGCTGCCGATGATTTTCTTCTGTTTCTGACTTGCAGCTTTGAGATAATCGAGCAGTAACAGCAACAACAGGCATTGCTACTCTGGGCCAGCCACCATTCTAAGCACTGCTCATCAATTAACTATTAGTTAATTGAATCTTCATAAAGATCTCATGGATTAAGTCTGATTACTATCATTATTCTTCTCATGGATTAAGTCCGATTACTATCATTATTCTATGTGCAAGCAAACAGAAATACAGGTCAGTAACTTACTCAAGGTCACTCAGGCAGTAAATGGAGGAAACAGAAATCAGAACTGGACTTTGTGTCTTAGGTTAACATTGACGATGTGCTCTTTCACTAAAAACCATTCAATTCTTTCTCTTTTGGGGGGCGTTTGTTTTTCTTGATCTGGAAGCATGAACATTTTTCTTTTCATGCTTATAGTTCAAGACTTTTGTTATGATATGCCCAGGTATAGTGTTTTGTTTTGTTTTTCTTACCAATCTGCTTGGAATTAAGTATCTTCTTTCAAACTACAAACTCAGGTTTGCCTTTATTCTAGGAAAGTTTTTATCTATTATCTATAAAATTATTGCCGCTCACCCATCTCTTCCATCTGTCTCGTTGGGGACAACCTATTATTCATACAATAAATCTCTGGACCCATTCGTGTCTTCCCGTAATCTTTCCATCTCTATACATTTGTTCTGTTCTTTGAGCAATTGCTTGTACTTGGCATTTCTTGTCCTTCATGCAGGTATCAACACAATCCATATTTTCTTCAATTCACCTTTTGGGTTTCTTTGTTTCTTTGAAGATCATGTTTGTTTTTTTCAACTCCAGAAAACCTCTGGAGTGGGCTCACAGCTGTGTCCCCAGAGGTACTAAGGAGAGCCATTTCTCTGGGCACCAACCTCTTTGGTTTGGTCTTTCTCTGAATGATGGCACCACATAGCTGCATTCTTGCCTTTTCTGTTGCTGGCTCATTGAGACTCAGGTCTGATATCTCCAGTACCATAAGTGGGGGTGGTCCACCAGGAAGAAATCAAAGCATTTTCTAAACTCTGGGTTTCCTGGGGCAGAGGAAAAAGCTAGAAGGAGTCTTCCCCACTCTATTGTCTCCTTATACAGTACAGACCTAGCCCAACAGCTCAGTGTTCTTCCTACTTCTTAGGGATTCTTGAGAACAGTTATACTCATATGGAACCAATGCCAGTGGGGTAATCTCATTCCTCAGGGAACCCTGGTTCTCTTCCTGTCTTGGGGATCCCCAGTAGGGGCTTAGAGGCTCTAGCTGGACTCTCAGGGAGAAAGCCCCACACCAGCTTCCTGAGGGCCATCTCACTAGAGCCCGAGACCTCTCACTCAGATCCTGCAGTTAGAACTGGGAACAGAGGGGAAGGGAGAGGCATTTAGGTTGTTCATCCTGTTTCCAGAATTTGCTCTTATATTCTAAACAACTTCTATGAGAATCAGTAGTAATAACCAAATTCACATTATATTATCCTTCTAAGATCATCACATTTCTATTCATCTGTTATTCAAATATCTCATGAAATTCCACTGCTTTTTTACATCTTTAAAATGTTTAATCAACTGGAATATTTTATCATGAAAACCTTAATATACATATACATATCCATGTATACACAATTTAAGTGAAAACAATTTTAAGGGACAAGGTCAAAGAAAAGATAGGAATAAATAAAAAAATAAAATCCCAATAAAGCTCCTACTAAATTGCGTAACTTTATGCTTTCAGGGGGTATATCTTGCCCCATTCAGTTCCTTGATAACCTTACACCTTTGATGTAGACATCTCTTGATATGTAAAGATGGTAAAATTTTCCAGACCCTGGTTGATTAAGGCAGGGCTTAAAATTCTGTACAGGAAGTCAAAGACTGTCAGTATCTTCACCAAAAGCTGGACAACATTGAACTGCTATCAGGGTTCTTAAACAATTACTCCAGAAAATAGGCTGGGGATGGCATAAAGAATAGGGCAGAGCAGAAGAGGAAGCAGGCAGAAGGGTGGGAAGCAGGGATCAGCTATAGTTGGGAAAGGGACACTAGACAAGGCAACAGATTATTAGAGGAATATTCCAATCACAGAGAAGAAGTCTCCCAGAGGACAAATAAGAAAAATCTGTAGAATGGACATTTTATTTATTTATTCCCTACCTTAGTCAAAGAGCAGTTTAGGAGATTTCTATCAGGATCACATAATTAGAAGTAGTAAATAGGAAGGAAAGAGGAAAACTGTGCACCAGAAGTGGATAGAGATGAGCTCACAGACCTGGGTCTGGGTCCCATGCAGTTCCTGGCTAGCTATCTGACCTTCAGAAATTGACACTGCCTCTCCATTTCTTCACCTGGAGAGGCTGTTAAAAAGACCGATCTCACAGAGTGGCTGTAATAATGAAGTGAAAGAAACAGATATAAAATGCTTAACACATCACCATGCCCGTAAGTACTCAACACTATTAGTTCTTATCTTTATTTTTTTGGTTATTATTCTAAGTTTTATTCCTTGACAAGTATCCACAATGCAGCTATTCTTGTTTGCTAACTAAATAAGACTTAATAGAAAATTGAGCTGGGGCAGAGCTGAGATCCTCCTGAAAATAGAGAAGTGCTTATGAGGACAACCTCTAAGACAGGTGGTTTCTTAACTTTATTTGGAGGTGAATGAAGTTAATACCTACATGTCAGGCCCTAGGAAACATTTATTAAGGCACTGTAAGCCAGAGATGAACGAGAAATCAAAGCCACAGAGTTTTATATCATGTTCATAATTTTAGCCTAGAAAATTTTCAAAAGAAATAGAGGTAGACAACCACTCTGACTACATAAAATCCCAATAAAGCACCCATAGTATTGCCTAGTGTTAACCAGTGATACTGCTTGGTAGAGTCTTAAAACCATTTACAAAATGTACACCATGGAAACTAAATGACATCATTTGCTCGTCATCTTATCAGAAAGGCCTTTCTCAACTACTCCACTTCCACTCTGCTGGTTTTTCCTTCCTAGCACTTGTTACCACCAGACACACACTTTTACTTATTTATATGTGGGCTGACAATCCCTGCCCAACTAGACTGTAAGCTCTGTGACAGCAGGGACTTTATTTCATCTACTGTTACCTTCCCAGTGCCTAAGAGTACCTGAGCTATGAAAGATAATTAATAAATATTTGCTGAATCAGTGGCTGACTGATTATCTGTACACCAGGTAAAAGCTATAGGACATGTTCACAAATAATGATTTTAGTTTTGGAATATCTGATTTATAACATTTCCTTCTTTCACTGATTAAAGAGTAGAATTATTCACTGATGAAATCAACCCCTGGACTGAGATTAAAGACCCTATCTTCTGTTTTTTAAGGAAATGCTTATATATTTTTACCCTCGTTGAGCTGAGTAGGGCCCAAAGATAAAGAAAATATGCATCAAACTATCCAAAAGGTGTTCACATTAAGAAACAATATTTATTATTTTTATGTAACTTTATTTTTTTTAAGTTTTTATTTAAATTCTAGTTAGTTAACACATGGCGTAAGATTAGTTTCAGGGGCAGAATTCAGTGATTCATCACTTACATACAACACCCAGTGCTCATCACAACAAGTGCCCTCTTTAATATCCATAACCCATTTAACCCATCTCCCCGCCCACCTCCCTTCCAGAAATCCTCAGGTTGTTCTCTATAGTTAAGAGTCTGTTTTATGGTTTACCTCTTTTTTCCCCCTATATTCACCTGAAGAAACAATATTTTAAATGCATGAAAGTATTAATCCATCTAGAATCTTTCCTTAGTCCTCTTCGTCGTTCTCCTGCTCCTCCTCCTCCTTTTCTGAGATCCCAGGCTATTGGACATTACTCAGTTGATAACATCATGATTTCACCATTCTAACAGGGAAGAATGAAGCTGCCCTATTTTAACTATAATTTTCTTCTAGCAAAAACTTTCATGATGTACCATATTGTATACCAAAATAACTTATTTCAGAATTTTTTAAAGCACTGGGCTTTTTTGTTAATATGATTAACATTTCTCTGATAACCCAACAGCAGTTAATAGCGAAGTCTTGTAGGACCAGCTGATCACACACACTGCCCTTCAGAACATGATCATCTGCAGGGCTTAGCTTATCAAAGTTATTTTCACTGTCTCAGGGAATTGGTGAGGTTGAAGCAATAAGATCATAGGAATTCTAGAAGAGTCATACTTTGATGGCCTTTTACCCCATTCTGGTAGAGATTCATTATTTAATAAAATATGCAGATATATTACTTCTGTAGTAACACAATTACCGTTAGACTCAGTAACTGACACAGGTTTCTTATAAAACCAGTAACTAATGTCAAGTTAATTTTTAAAAGGAGCTCCCTTCCAATTCTTCATGTATTTGTGAGGTAATGACACACCAGGTTAGTTAATACAGTTAGGACACTGACCCATAATCTTCCATGTAGTGAAAGTGGTTAAATATGTCAGCTTCAGAATTAGAAGGCCTGGGATTGAATACTGCTTCTTTCATGTAGAGTTGCTGTGCAATCTTGGGCACATGCCTTAAACTTTCTGTGCCTCCATTTCCCCATCTGTAAATAAGGATGATAATAAAAGCACTCACTTTTTTTGGATTGTTCAGAAGATTAAGAGTTAATTCATCTGAGACACCCTTGACAATACCTGGCCTATAACAATGGAGCATACGATTTTTCTGGATTGCTTTTGATTTCCCAAGAGGAATCAAAAGGCTTTCAAAGCTGTAAGATATGGGATTATCAGAATTAACTGTGTCTGCTTCATAAAGTTTCACGGAGCAGAACAGATTCTAGTTTAGGTTAACTGGCTTTTGTGAGTTTCCATTTACATTTAATTCCTTAAAAGTTGTTCTATATGATTCTCTAGAAAACATGAATGACCCTTCCAATTCACCATCTGATTGGCAAAAGTCCCCAGGTTCTGGCTCTTGATGGGGTACATTCTGCTTAGGACAAGGATATTTTGTTTTCGTAGAAAGAAACTATCTTGTAAAGTTTATTTTAAGATTAGATGTCTAAGAGAGTCATTGATTTGTTCATTTCACCTTGGCCAGTGGAAAGAAAGAGGTAAAGTTTGAGACTCTTGCCTCCTAAAAAGAATATATATTTTATATTTCTTTAGAACTTTCAGATGCCAATTTGAATACACTGTCCTCTGACAACAAATTAGCATGCAATGTTTTAAGATTAATGTTTATATTACACAGGAGGCAGTGTCCAATGTTACATCCAGCTATTTCTAAGGGAACTTCCCTTTTTTAATTTTTAAAAATTTTATTGTGGTAAAAATTCTTAACATCTACCTTCCTAACATATGTAACGTATACAATATATTATTGTTGACTAAAGTTACAATGTTGTAGAGCAGATCTCTGCAGTTTATCCATCTTGCTTAGCTACAACCTTATGCCTGTGGAGTAGTAATTCCCATTTTCCTCACTTCCCAGTCTCTGGTAACCACCATTCTAGTCTTTGATTATGAATTTGACTATTTTTGATACTTCAAATAAGTGAAATCATGCAGTATTTGTCTTTCAGTGTCTGGCTTATTTCAGTTAGCAAAATATCCTCAAGGTCCGTCCATGTGGTCACACACCACAAAATGCCCTTCTCTCTTAATGCTAAACAGTATTTCATCATATGTATATACCACATTTTCTTTAGCCATTCATTTGTTGATGGACATTTAGGTTGTTTCACATCTTAGTTCTTGTGAATAATGCTACGCTATACATCGGAGTGCTAATATCTCTTCAACAACCTGATTTCAATTCTTTTGGACAAATACCTGGAAGAAGGGTGACTGCATCATGGGGTAGTTCTATTTCTAATTTTTTTAGGAACCTCCATACTTTTTTCCATAGCAGCTGAATCATTTTGCATTCCCACCAATTGTGTGCAGTGTTTTTACTTCTCCACAGCCTTGCCAACACTTGTCTTTTGATTTTTTCATAATAGCTATCTTAATATGGGGGCACTGGGGTGGCTCAGTTAGTTAAGCATCTGACTCTTAATTTTAGCCCAGCTCATGATCTCAGGGCTCTGGAATCGAGCCCTGCATCGGGCTCCAAGCTCAGCGTGGAGTCTGGGTGAGATTTTCTCTCTCTCTCTCTCTCCCTCTGCCCCTTCCCTTGCTCATTCTTAAATAAATAAATAAATAAATAAATAAATTCTTTTTTAAAAATAGCTATATTAATATGTGTAGGGTGATACCTCATTGTGCTTCTGACTTGAATTTCCCTGATGATTAGTGATGTTGGGCATCTTTTCATATACCTGTTAGCTATTTTTACATTGTCTTTGAGAAAGTGTCTATTCAAGTTCTTAGCCAAATTTTTAATTCCACAGGGTGGGACGAGGGCTGTCTTGTTTGTTTGTTGTTGTTGCTATTGAGTTGTAGGGGTTCCTTATATATTTTGGAAAGTAACTCCTTATCAGATATATAGTATGGAAATATTTTCTTCAATTCTGTAGGCTGCCTTTTCACCCTGTTGATTATTTCCTTTGCTGTGAAGAAGCTTTTTAGTTTGATGTCCCACCTGTCTATTTCTGTTTTTGTGCCCTGTGTTTGGTGTCATATTCAAGAAAATATTCCCAAGATCAATGTCATAAAATTTCCTGTTTTCTTCTAGGAGTACTATAGTTTCCAGTCTAATGTTGAAGTCTTCAATCCATTTTGAGTTGGTTTTAGTGTACAGTGTAAAATAAGCGTCCAATTTCATTCTTTTACATGTGGATATCCAGTTTTCCCAACACTTTGTTGATGAGACTCTCCTTTACCCAAGGGGCTTCTTACAGACATCTTTGCAAGGACACTTTCATGGTAACTAAATAGAGACCAAAATTTTGTTCTTTTGTTTTCAGCCTTCAATTTCATTTAACAAGTTTCTTCTAAGTAGCTTTATTGTTTAGAATTCTGTCCTGTTCTCATATCTGAAAAAAATAGTGCTCTCATCTGAGCAGAGTTCCTTTTATAAGCAACTGTTAATTAGTATGGCTTGCAGTTTTCAGGCTTTATACAAATTGGCCTAGACTGATTAAGAAATATAGTTTCTAAAGTTATCTAGGACTCAATAAAAGAGAATACAAAACAGACTTTAAGAAAGGCACATTAAGTCTACTCTCCTTGACTTCTATATTCCTACGACCTTGAGTGTGTCTGCTGATGTGCCATTGACTTGGAATGGGTCATATGGAAATAGGAAGCTGAAATATTTACCATGGTGCTGACAAATAGTGATTTTAGGGGGTGATAGAGGAGATGTTGCCCGTTGCCTGCCTAAGCCACTACTACCTCACCTTCCCTGGTAACAGACTCCTGTTTGTGTAGATAGAGACTTTCCCAGAAATGAACCATGAGTGATCTAAACCAAGCACTCTAATCTTGTTCCTTTGGGATGTGATTGGTTGGTGATGGGCATGTGATCTAGTTCAGCTAATGAGAAGTGAAGAAGCCTAGAGAGGGCTTCTTTACTTGACTAAAAAAATAAAGCTCTGTGAAAAGGAAAGTTTTAACATTCTCTCCTCTGTCTGGAATATGGCTCTGGTTCTTGCAGTATAACAGCAATTTTGTCACAGGAACAAAAAGCCTAAGATTGATAGTTAAAGATGATAAAGCAAAAAGATAGAAAGAATATGGTTCCTTGTTGGGGTCATGGAACAGCTGAAACTACATTGTGAACTGCCTGCTACTGGAATTCTTATAATAGAAAAAAATAATAAACCCCTATTTTTCTTCCAAGTTTTCATTTAAATTCCATTTAGTTAACATACAGCACAATATTAGTTTCAGGTATAGAATTTAGTGATTCAACACTTGCAATACATCACCTGGTGCTCATCACAACAAGTGCCCTCCTTAATCCCCTTCACCTACTTAACTCACCCCCCCCCACCACCCCTCTGGTAGCTATCAGTTTGTACTGTAAAGAGTCTGTTTCTTGGTTTGCCTCTCTTTTTCCCATTTGTTTAGTTTCTTAAATTCCACATACGAGTGAAATCACATGGTATTTGTCTTTCTCTGACTGACTTATTTCACTTAGCTTAACACTCTAACTTTATCCACATCATTGCAAAAGACAAGGTTTCATTCTTTTTTATGGCCGAGTAACATCCCATTGTATATGTGTACCACATTCTCTTTATCCATTCATCTGTTGATGGACATCTGGGCTCTTTCCGTAGTTTGGCTATTGTTGACAGGGCTGCAAATAAACATCGAGGTATATGTATCCCTCTGAATTAGTATTTTTGTATTCTTTGGATAAATATCTAGTAGTGCAATTGCTGGATTGTAGGGTAGTTCTACTTTTAACTTTTTGAGGAACCTCCATATTGTTTTCCAGAGTGGCTGCACCAGTTTGCATTCCCACCAACAGTGTAAGAGTGTTCCCCTTTCTCCACTTCCTTGCCAACACCTGTTGTTTTTTGTGTTATTAATTTTAGCCATCCTGACTGGTATGAGGTGATATCTCATTGTGGTTTTGATTTGTATTTCCCTGATGATGAGTGACGTTGAACATCTTTTCATGTATCCATTGGCCATCTATATGTCTTCTTTGGAAAAATGCCTATTCATGTCTTCTGCTCACTTTTGAACTGGATTATTTGTTTTTTTGCGTATTGAGTTTAAGAAGTTCTTTATATATTTTGGATACTAACCCTTTATCAGATATGTCATTTGCAAATACCTTCTCCCATTTTATAGGCTGCCTTTTATTTTTGTTGTTTCCTTCACTGTGCAGAAGCTTTTTATTTTGATGAAGTCCCAATAGTTTATTTTTGCTTTTGTTTCCATTGTCTCAGGAGACATATCTAGTAAGAAGTTGCTACGGCTGATGTCAAAGAAGTTACTGCGTAGGGGTGCCTGGGTAGCACAGTCGTTAAGCGTCTGCCTTCAGCTCAGGGCGTGATCCCGGTGCTCTGGGATCGAGCCCCACATCAGGCTCCTCCATTAGGAGCCTGCTTCTTCCTCTCCCACTCCCCCTGCTTGTGTTCCCTCTCTCACTGGCTGTCTCTCTCTGTCAAATAAATAAAATCTTAAAAAAAAAAAGAAGTTACTGCCTATATTCTTCTCTAGGATTTTTATGATTTCCTGTCTCACATTTAAGTCTTTAATCCATTTTGAATTTATTTTTGTGTATGGTGTTAAGAAAGTCCAGTTTCTTTCTTTTGCATGTTGCTGTCCAGTGTTCCCAACACCATTTGTTGAAGAGACTCTTTTTTCCATTGGATATTCTTTCCTGCTTTTGTTGAAGATTAGTTGACCATAGAGTTGTGAGATTCACTTCTGGATTTTCTATTCTGCTCTATTGATCTATGTGTCCATTTTTGTGCCAGTCCCATACTGTCTTGATCACTATAGCTTTGTAATATAACTTAAAGTCTGGAATTGTGATGCCTCTAGCTTTCCTTTTCTTTTTCAAGATTGATTTAGCTATTCAGGGTCATTTGTGGTTCCATACAAATTTTAGGATGTTTATTCTAGCTCTGTGAAAAATGCTTGTGGCATTTTGATAGATATTGCATTAAATGTGTAGATTGCTTTGGGTAATATAGACATTTTAATAATATATGTTCTTCCAATCCATGAGCATGGAATGTTTTTCCATTTCTTTGTGTCATCTTCAATTTCTTTCATGAGTGTGTTATAGTTTTCAGAGTACAGATCTTTTACCTCTCTGGTTAGGGTTATTCCTAGGTCTCTTATGGCTTTTGGTGCAATTATAAATGAGATTCATTCCTTGATTTCTCTTTCTGCTGCTTCATTATTGATGTATAGAAAAGCATTACCCCGATATCAAAACCACACAAAGAGTCCACTAAAAAAAAGGACTACAGGTCAATATCCCTGATTAACATGGATGCAACAAGTATCAATAAAATACTAGCAAACTAAATCTAACAGGACATTAAAAGAATGTGGTGAATACCACAATCAAATGCGATTTATTCCTGGGCTGCAAGGGCGCTTCATACTCACAAATCAATCAACAATGATACATCACATTAATAAAAGAAAGGATAAGAACCATATGATCCTTTAAATAGATGCAGAAAAAGCATATGACAAAGTACAACATCCATTCATGATAAAAACCCTCAACAAAGTAAACCCTGATTTTTTAAAAAGTTACTGAAACCAGGCTTCTTGCAATTATATGTGTGATGTAGGTAGATTCTCTTGAAGCTTGTTGTGAGACCCCATAGCTAATATAGTGAGGATTCTGATGTTTCCATTTGGGTTTTCTCAAAAGTAGACTCTGAGACTAGGATTAGGGTGCAAGTAGTTCATTTCAGAGCTGAAAGAAACATCAGTAAGGTTAGGGAAGTGAGACACAGAACAAGAACGGAAGGCACCAATAAAGGGTGCATTATCAAGCCAGCTACTACTGTGGGAAATTTTACAAACCAAAAGAAAACATCTGCCTCAAGGGTAATGAAGCTAGGGTATTTATACATCAACTCCAACTCCTATTGTTCATTAGTTGATGGGAGCTCCCAGGTGCTCCCAGTTGATGGCTAATTCCCTGGTCTATCTAACAACCATATGGAGGCAAATAAAGCTTTAGCAGTCATAAAAAGCCCTCAGGAATAGAAATGCAGGAACTGGTGGTTGGAAGTCCAGCCGGCATGCACTGAAGGTCTAGGAGATATGGATGGAGTACCAATAGCATCGGCTGTTAAGTCTTGAGCGGCTGTTCCAGGTAAATAGGTATTGGGTTAATGATTACATTCACCGTCTTGGTCTCTATAAGGAACAGTTTAGAAGCACCCAACAGACAAATTGTCTCCTTGCTAACACCAAGTCTAGGTCTAGTCAAACTTTTCCTTCTCTGATAAAAGCTCATAAATGTGTCCCAACTAAAAGTCATTGATTATTGTCTTCCTTCACTTACATTGATGATAAAATGGAAAAGGCATGTATTCAACATGACCTTTGGTTATGAGCTTGATTTACCTTGATAAAGGTAGGAAAGAGGATTGAGATTTGAGTGACAAGTGAAGAGAAAGTTTCATCCTCCATCTGTATCCACTCTCATGTTCCATACATACCCCTCCCACCCTGGTTTCAGGAAGGACCACCCCATTCTGTTTTTAAAGCTTATTCATTTCTCTTCTGTCTGTCTCGCCACCTCTCCTCAATACATTAAAAAAACTTGATTCTCCTGCCTCATAATTGTTATTACTTACTAAAAATAAAAACATTATGATATGCTCTACTTCATTTATGTTTCATTGGACTTATATATATTTTTGGAGGTGGCAATATATATATGGCTGATTAAAAGAGTATTGGACTAGAAATTTTATAAGACCTGAATTCTAGTACCAAATTTACCAATACATGAGTTGAGTGGTCATGTACAATTTACTTGCCTTCCCTAAGGTCCAATTTTATGATGAAGAAAATTCAGGTTTTGACCCTAAGGACCCTTCCAATTCCAAAAGTCTAATTCTTCAGTTGACTTGGAGCCTGGTTGCCTCTGTCAATGTGGAGTTTATTTTTTGTCTTAGATTTTTCCCTCCTAAAGACTCCCTAGAGTTAGACTCACTAGAGAGGAAGCAGGAAGCTAATCCCATGGTTCCATTAAGAGGAAACTAAGGAAATCTTTTCAAGTTCAAATCCTACTGCCTGTCATTCCACTATATTTTAATTTTTCACATTGCAAAGTCTTAGCCAATTACTAAGTATCACATTGGAGAATTAGGCTTACTTTTTAATGACAGAATACCTTATCGGCTGACACTATAGCAGAACATGGTAGGGTGGGGAGAGTGATGATATGGAGGGGACTAGAGGAGTAGGAACGCCAGGAAAGAGAAATAATGAGGCTAATGGGGAAGACAGAGGATGTGGGAAGACAAACTGCTTAATTTACTGTTGTTATTAATTTTTTTGCCTGACACCTCCTTTCCACAATGCCCAGCATAGCCCCAAGTCCTGTTTGAGCAGGTGATTTTGATAGAATGATGACACAACACTTTTAGACCATGGTATTCATGAAGGCCAAAATTTACTTGGAAAGAACTATGAAGTTGAGTATATTAATTTTTCCCCAAATGCAATCTTACTTTTATACTGAATGAGTTTACATCCATATTTTGGATATCTATCACCAAACCTTAACAGTAAATAAATGAATTTTTAAAAAATACAGTTTTCAGCAAAATTTATATATATATATTTATTAGTTTTAAAAATTATTAATAAGTTCTCTCATTTGCTTATATAAATCCTCTCTTTTACCTCTATAACTCTGGTCATTTTATGTCTAAACCAGCTACATGTGCTTCAAAGGAGTATAGCCTGCTATTTAAAGCCTCCCAGCCATCATCATGCAATCAGACTGCCACTCAGCACATTGTCACCCAGACAGAAAAGAAATGCCATCTTATCTGTACATTTTGTCACCCAAATAGCTCTCTGAAACTCCTTTACTTCAGAGTGAGAGTGGAAGTTAATCCACCCAACAAACCAGACATGATTTTCCTAAAAAGGTCAGCTTGATATGCTCCTCACAGAGACCATAACCATGTATGCAGCAAGCTACTAACAATCACCTTAATATTCTTCCAGTACTGTCACATTTGCACGTGGTATAAGAAATTCACTCAAGAATGGTGGTAAATCTGTGGGCTGACAGATTCTCCTATTTGCATTGAAAGAAACCATAGAATGTCTCTTGGATCCAAGTTCTATTTGTGCATTTGGTGTGAATTTTTAGTTGGCTGCCTGTTCCCCAACTATAGCCTGAAATCTTAGAAACATTTGCTTCAGCAGGACAACCAGCTCTTCAACGAGCACACTACTGAGCTTTACGATCACAAACATGACATTCGCTGGTCTCTACGGTATCACTCATCTGGATTTTTCTTCTTCAATTCTTTTTTTTTATAAAGAGCATGTGCATGCCGGTGAGGGGAGGGGGAGAGAGAGAGAGAGAATCCTAAGCAGGCTCCACGGTTAGCACGAAGCCCTATGAGGGGCTCCATCTCATAACCCTGAGACCATGACCTGAGCCTAAATCAAGAGTCAATGCTTCAAGGACTGAGCCACCCAGCTGCTCCACCCGTCTGGTTTTTTTACACTAATGCAAGAGACAGGCAGAAGACAGATGGAAAGAAAAGAAAGACTACCCAGGAGAGAAAGCTCCCCTTTCAGTCTACCTGCTCAAGGATGGATCTCCGGAAGCTGAAGCTTCAGTGAACCCTTACTTTTTGGAGACTCTTATAAATACTTATATATGCTTATATTCATAATTTTTTTTTACTTTTTTGTTAAAAGAAATGATATAAACTTGATGACCCACAAACTTAGTCTCATCTCTTTTACTGGGGAATCTTAGCAACTCTGAATGGCCTTTGTCACCATCTGATTCCTGAATTTTAATTTCCACATTGCTGTGTAGAAACAAGAAGCCACAGAGAGCAGTTGAGTTATACAATTATCTGGCGCACCTTATTAACAGTGGGAATTGATGTGGATAATTGACAGAATAGCAAATGTTTAATATTTAACAAAAATTCTTTATATATAGTCACATTACTTTGTCTATCCAGAGGAAGCTTTCAAAGAATAGTACCTGTGAAAAACAATCTTTTGAGATTATTTTATCCCACTTTATGCCCAAGAAAACTTGAGAACTCAAGTTTATAGAGTTTGGCAATATTTTAAAGAGATATTTATCTCCTAAACCATTGCAAATGGGATGGGAAGAAATGATATATTTATCACAAAACAGAGACAGATATTAAGAAGCATTTCAAAATTACAAAATTCTAATCTATCTCTTTCACAGATTGACTGTCAAATACATCCCAAAGGACAAACTATTAGTAAAAAAAGACATAATATGCTGATATTGGGCATATTTTATATTGAGCAAGACTACTTAAAATTCTTCACATAGCATGTAAAGGCTGCATTTTAATTAAATGTCATGTTCAGCTTTTGAACCATGTGATAGTCCCAGGACAATAGTAAATTTCCAGGGAAAAACTGAGCTGCTAAAAAGTCATTTCTGAAATTGTCCTTTGTTCCTTATTATTTCAATGTAATGACCTTGTTACTCAAAAAATATCTATTTAAAATACTTCCTTCTCCAATAAGTGATTACCTTGTTTGATATCAAATGTCTTTACAGCATAACTAATATTTACATCACATGATGTTATTTTAAATTATTTTTACATTCTTTATCTCATTTAAACATTACATCACCCCTATCAGTTTTATTGCCCTTGGTTTTCAAATAAGAACACTGAGACTCAGAGTGGTTAACTATTCCTAACACCTCTAGCCAATATATTACAGGGCCAGAATTTTAACCACATCTCTAAAATTTTCTGTTAAATCTCAAGCTACCCTTTAGTTGAATTATGAATGATTGTTTCGCATAAACCACATTTTTTAAGTTTGCTATCATAAGCACTGTTGACAGCTCTATAGTTGTGCTACTTCACCTCAAAAACCAAGGTTCAAAAGAGTTACTTTTATTTCCAACATTGATAGAGAGACATCAAATGAAAAGAGCCAGAAAGTATAAAACCAAAATATTATATATGTTTTCAGAGGAGAGAAGAGAATGAAGAGTTATTCTTCAGTCGACATAGTGTTTGAGTTTTGCAAGACGAAGTGTTCTGGAGACGCAGGGTGGTGATGGCTGCACAGCAGTGTGAATGTACTTAGTGCCACCGAACTGTACAGTTAACAATGGTTCAGATGGTAAATTTTATATGTACTTTAACCCAAAAGTAATTTTTAAGAGATAAACAGATGTTCATCATCTGAAATTTTTGAACTCTAGGGGAACTAGGAATAACTGCTAAGAGTCCTGGTCCATAAAGGTAGTTATTTCTGTCTGGCTTGTATAATTAAAATGGGATCGTTTTTTTAAAAAATTAGTGATATGGGAAAATGCTCATGATGTGACATTAAAGTGGGAGTAAAAAGCAAAATACAAAACCATACAGAATAACAGCACAGATTTTTTTTTTTTCTTAAAAATCTTTAAAGGTGGGGCGCCTGGGTGGCACAGTCGTTAAGCGTCTGCCTTCGGCTCAGGGCGTGATCCCGGCGTTCTGGGATCGAGCCCCGCATCAGGCTCCTCCGCTGGGAGCCTGCTTCTTCCTCTCCCACTTCCCCTACTTGTGTTCCCTCTCTCGCTGGCTGTCTCTGTCAAATAAATAAATAAAATCTTTAAAAAAAAAAATCTTTAAAGGTACTCAATAGAGATTAGGAAAAAAGTTACCAAAATAATAGTGATTACTTCTGGATCAAGGGTCAGCAGAAGTTTTTTCTGTAAAGAGCTAGATAATAAATATTTTAGGAATTGTGGGCCACGCAAGGGTTCTGCTGCATGTTCCTCTGTGTGTGTGTGTGTGTGTGTGTGTGTGTGTGTGTGTATTATTGTGGTGGTGGTGGTTATTCACAACTTTTTAAATACGTAAAAACCATTCTTAACTAAAGGGGATACAGAAACAGGATTCAACTCTCTGGCTGACTCCTCTTAAATGAGGGAGCTATGGGTAATTTTTATTTACTTTTATGCTTTTCAACATTTTCAAAATATTACACTATGGGCATGTAGTAGGTTTCTATAACCGGAAAATAAAACAGCATTATGTTATGTTCTTAAAGATCTCCTCATATTCTGCATGTAATGTTTTTTTCCTTTCTCCTGAGAAGCTCATAAAATTAGTAGGGTCTAACTATCATCTGTTATCCTTAAGGAAATTACCCAAGATCTGAGTGCCTTTTCTGAGAATACAGACCATACTGAGGGAGGAGAAAATAACAAATTCAGGCAGAATGTCTAGTGCAAAGCCCTCTGGAGACTGTATTTGTTTGCCTCCTGTGATTCTATTACAAAAAAGGGGTGGGAAGTACTAGTTAGACGTCACCTTTGACCGGGATGGAAGCAGGAGATATAATACCTGGCTTTAGCTTAGCACTGCTTTTATAATAAATAAATGGTCAAGGAAATAAGCCAAGAAAACAAACAAGCCCTTTGGTTGCTGTCTCATGGTGTCATGAAGCTCCCCTTTCGTTGTGATTAGAATATGGAAAAGTCAGTTTTACTTCACAGAAGGGGTCGTCTCTAATTTGGGCAGTATCTTGCAGGTTAAATTTCATGCTCCCTCTGTCCCCACAGAAGTTACCAGACTACAGGCAACTCAGGCCTAGTTTATGTTTTCTCATCTTCCTGAATCTCCTGCATAAACTTCTGATTCTCAAAAACTTTCTTACTTCCCTATATTTTCTATTCTCACTCTTTATTTTCTACTTTTCCTAAGTATCCTGATACAAGTGATTGGAAATTCTTTTATGGCAGGACTGAAATTGTTGTGCTTGCAAATCCAGTTTTACAAAGGGATGATCCTGACGACCTGAGTTCCATGAAAAGAACATTAGACAGGAATGGAATATTGCATCTGAGACCCCCTGAGAACATGGGCATGCCTGTCATGGCTTCATGGCCACGCTAACCAACTGGGATCTAGGCCTCCCCATGTTTCCTCTGCAGCAGCACAAGCTTTACTTAGAGTGAAGACTAAGTGAGGAGCTATCCAACTTGGAAGATAACTAAGCATTTTACTCACAGGTGCACAGCCTTTTTGTAATATATTTTTTTAAGATTTTATTTATTTATTTGACAGAGAGAGAGACAGCCAGCGAGAGAGGGAACACAAGCAGGGGGAGTGGGAGAGAAAGAAGCAGGCTCCCAGCAGAGGAGCCCAGTATGGGGCTTGATCCCAGGACTCTGGGATCATGCCCTGAACCAAAGGCAGACGCTTAACAACTGAACCCCCCAGGTGCCCCAGACTTTTTGTAATATTAATCACTAATAATGGAGAAGGTACTTACTTGGCATAATAGGCTTGTAGGGTCATGGGTTGTTAATGATTTAATTTTCATTTTTCAAGGGAGACAGGCAGAATTTCCTGACATAGCCCCCATGTCACCACCCCTACTGTGGGCTAAATGTGCCCCCCCCACTCATATGATGAAATCCTAGCCCCCAACATGATGGTATTAGGAGGTGGGGCCTTTAAGAGACACTGAATGAGTTTGATGCCTTATGAAGAGGCTCCAGAGAGATCACCCTTTTTTGCCATGTGAGAGATCCATAGCCTTTTTCCACACAGTGAGAGGGCACCAGCTCTATGAACCAGGAAGAGGACTGTCACCAGAAGCCAACCATGCTGGCACCTTGATCTTGGAATTCCAGCCTCCAGCACAGTAAGAAATAAATTTCTGTTGTTCGTCAGTCTGTGGTATTTTGTTAGAGCAGCCCAAACAGACGAAGACAATGCCCTTGTGTGCTTTGGTTGTATAGGATCTGCCCTGAGGGGGGAAAATGATTTTTGGAAATGTTACTGGGATCAGAGGGTCGGAAGAGGATTACATCAATATGAATGGAATTAAAGCAGCAGCCAACCGAAGATGTTCCGATGTGTCCTCCTCCTTGACCATTCTTTTAAAATCAACTAACTCATGATGCTTTCAAAACAGCGTGTTCCTGGCCTGTGCTAAGAGAACATTCCCACTGTCATTGTACTTAAGGAAAGAGGGCGGTGGTGTTGGAGGCTAACTTCAGCAGATGAATCAGATGTGAGCTCCAGCAGGCATGGGGACAGGAAGGCTCCAAAGCACACTGGCAACAGACTGAATGTGGTCGGATGGACTGTGCTTGGAGTTTTACGGCTCACTCACAATTTGGAAGTCACTATCTCCAGCACAGCTCTGCTGTCATCTCATTAAATAGCAGCTTTTTTCTCTGTGTTCTTGTGGTTTTTTTTTTTAACTGTGCTTTAAAGCTTAAGAGGAAGTCAGTTTTGTCACAGATACACCTACAGAATACACGGTGATTTACTGCTCTTCCTTTCAATTAATCTTTGCTGTGCTGGCCTGGTGGAACTGTGTTCTCTGGCCACGTTCCAGAGGACTCCAAGACTGACCCCATCTACCTGTAGTCATTTCCTTAGTGGTTTGATTATTTCCCCCTGTTTTCTTCTGGCAGTAGCAGCTCTATTAATTGAAGCCACCTGTTTGGTGGCATGTCCTCTATTCCCCAAGAGGAGCTGAAACACCATGTGTTGCTCCATTGTTAGCTCACCATGGTCTGCGTATGAATTTGATTGCAGAAGGGAGCTTGGGGTCTGCCTGAATCCAAATTGAGTCTGCTGGGGGTTTGGAAAACTTGCGATTGGAGCAAGTGCTTGCATATTGCTCTGTATCACAAGTGTGCCTTGATTTAAACAAATTGAAGTGTGGAAAGGCATAATTTAGAAAACAGAGAAATCTGAGGTGATGATTCTTAGAAGCATAATCTCTGAGATAAAAGAATTCTAGAAGCCACTTAATTCAAACTTTAATATATGGTTCCTTTTTTACAAAATCTTTTATAAGTAGCTCTCAATATTTGGAGCATCCAGTGATAAGAAGCATATTCTCTCAAGAAGTAGTTCCTGCCACTTTCAGAGAGATAATGAAGTTTCTCCCATATATTAAACCAAAATCTATTCCCCTATTTATTCAGCCCATTTGCTTGAATACTCACCCCTGCAACTACAGATGGTCTTCCACTTATGATGGTTCTACTTATAATTTTTCAACTTGATGATGTGCAAAAGCAATACGCATTCAATAGAAACCGTACTTTGAATTTTGAACTTTTCACAGGCTAGCAATATGTGATAACAATATTCCCTCATGATGCTGGGCAGTGGTGGCAAGGCAGCTTCCAGTGAGCCATGTGATCAGGAGGGTAAATAGCCAACACACTTACAAGCATTCTGTACCCAACCATTCTGTTTTTCATTTTCAGTACAGTATTCAATAAATTACATAAGATATTCAACACTTCATTATAAAATAAGCTTTATGTTAGATCATTTTGCCCAATTGTAGACTAATGTAAGTATGCTGGGTATGTCTGAGGTAGGCTAGGTTAAGTTGTGACATTTAGTAGCTTAGGTGTATTAAATGTGTTTTTGACTTATGATACATTCATATATACCCATACAGCGCGTTTATTGGGATATAACCCCGCCATAAGTCAGGGAAGATCTGTATATAGGAAAATTAAAATTGTATCCCAAATTTCACATATTTGAAGACAACTATATACTCCACAAACACTTTTTTCTCCAGGCAAAATACTCTCAGGGTTTCAACCTTTCCTTATAATATTATGATTTATAAATCTTTCTTCTATCATGTTGGTTTTTTTTTTTTCTCACTGACAAAATTGCCTCTCCTAAGGTGGATCCCAGAACTAGACTGGTGATCTGAAGGCTAGGTAGAGAAGGGAGCTTATCATTTTTCTTAACCAGAAACTACAAGAGAGGCAGAAAATAATTTTTTAAATGTTAATAATAAGTTCTTCCTATCAACAATTACTCTAAATATAAATGGACTAAACTCTCCAATCAAAAGAGAGTGGCTGAAGTGATGTCTTTTTAAAAAGCAAAACTATACGCTCTCCACAGAGACTCACTTTAGATTTAAGGACACAGGCTGAAAGTAAAGAATGGAAAAAGTTATCCCATGCAAATACTAACCAAAAGAGAGAAGGGGTGCTTAGAAAAAATATACTTTAAGGCAAAAACTGTCACAAGAGACAAATATATAATGATAAAAGGATCAAATCACCAGAAGATTTGTAATGATTATAAATATATATGCACCCAACATAAGAGCACCTAAATTGATAAAGCTAATTTTGACAGAACTGAAAGGAGAAATAGACAGCAACATTATAACAGAAGATTGCAATGCCCTAATTTCAATAATGGATAGAAATCCATACAGAAGGTCAATAAGGAAGCAGAGTACATGAACAAAACTATAGACTAAATGGACTTAGCAACAGTATACTTCATTCAACAGCAGCAAAATACACATTCCAAGCACACACAAAACATATTCCAGGATAGACCACATGTTCAGTCACCAAACAAGTCTAAACAAAACTTAAAAAGATTGAAATTATACCAAGAATCTTTTCCAACCACAGTGGAATGAAATGGAATCAATAACAGAAAGAACAATGGAAAAGTCATAAATATGTGAAAATCTAACAACATATTCTTGAACAATCAATGGGTTAAAGAATAAATCAAAAAGGAAATTAGAAAATATACTGAGACAAATGGGAAAAAAAGCACAATGCACCAAAACTTCAGGGGTGCAGCAAAAGAAGTACTAAGAGGAAATTTTATAGTCTTACTTAAATTAAGAAAGATTTCAAATAAACAACCTAACTCTATACCTCAAGGTACTAGAAAAAGAGGAACAAAATAAGCCCAAAGTTAGTAGAAGGAATAATCAAGATTAGAACAGAAATAAATGAAACAGAAAATAGAAAAGAACAATAAAACTAAGAGTTGGCTTTTTTAAAAGCTCAACAAAATTGACAAACTTTTAGCTAAACTAACTACAATAAAAGAGAGAAGACAAATGAATCAGACATAAAAGAGGAGACATTACAACTGATGCCACCAAAATAAAAAGGATTATAAGAGACTATTATGAACAATTATATACCAAAGAATTGGATAAATGAGAAGAAATGGGTAAATACCTAGATGTATAACCTACGAAGACTGAATAATAAGTAAATAAAATATCTGAATGGATCTACAACTAGTAAAGATACTGAATCAGTAATCGAAAACCATCCAACAAAGAAAAACCCCAGGACCAGATGGGTTCACTGGTGAATTCTACCAAACATTTGCAGAATTAACATCAGTCCTTCTCAAAGTTTTCCAAAAAACTGAAGAGGGTGGAATGTTTCCAACCTAACTTTATAAGGCCAGCATTACTCTGATATCAAAGCCAGAAGATATTATAAGGAAACTACAGACCAATGTCCCTGATGAATATAGATGCAAAAATCCTGAACAAAATACTAGCAAATCAAATTCAACAGCACTTAAAAAGAATCATAATACCATGACCAAGTAGGGTTTATCCCTGGGATGCAAGTATAGTTCAATATACAAAAACTAATTCATGTAAAACACCACATTAACAGAACAAAGTTTTAAAAACACGAGGTATCTCAATAGACACAAAAATCATTTGACTAATTCAATACCTTTTCATGATAAAAACACTAAAAAAAACTGTAAATAGCAGTTTTTGCTACTTGTTTTTTGCTATTTTTGCCACAT
The DNA here is from genome assembly GCF_024610735.1 of Ursus americanus. NCBI lineage: Eukaryota > Metazoa > Chordata > Mammalia > Carnivora > Ursidae > Ursus > Ursus americanus. The sequence continues at coordinate 46,800,895 of NC_142143.1, read as the reverse complement.
CAACATAAAAGTACCATACATAACCAGCCCATAGCTATCACCATACCTACAAATGAAAAAATGAAAGCTTTTTTCTAAGATCAAGTTCAAGGCAAGGTTGCCCACTTCTGCCATTTCTATTCAACATAGTACTGAAAGACCTAACCAAAACAATTAGGCTAGAAAAAGAAATGAGACACATTTAAATAGGAAAGAAAGAAGTAAAATTACTTCTGTATATGACATGATCTTATATATAGAAAACTGTAACTATTATACCAAAAAAAAAAATTAGAACTAATAAATTCAGCAAAGTTGCAGGATAAAAAAAATCAACATACAAAAATCTGTTGCATCAAAGAAGACACAAAAAGATGGAAAAACATTCCATGCTCATGGATCGGAAGAATAAATATAGTTAAAATGTCTATGCTACCCAGAGCAATTTACACTTTCAACGCCATCCCAATCAAAATACCAACGACATTTTTCAAAGTGCTGGAACAAACAATCCTAAAATTTGTGTGGAACCAGAAAAGACCCCGAAGCGCCAAGGAAATATTGAAAAAGAAAAACAAAGCTGGGGGCATCACATTGCCTGATTTCAATCTATACTACGAAGCTGTGATCACCAAGACAGCATGGTACTGGCACAAATCAGACACATAGACCAATGGAACAGAATACAGACCCCAGAAATGGACCCTCGACTCTATGGTCAACAAATCTTTGACAAAGCAGGAAAAAACATCCAGTAGAAAAAAGGCAGGCTCTTCAATAAATGGTGCTGGGAAAATTGTACAGCTATATACAGAAGAATGAAATGACCATTCTCTCACACCATACACAAAGATAAACTCTAAATGGATGAAAGACCTCGATGTGAGAGAGGAATCACCAAAATCATAGAGGAGAACATAGGCAGTAACCTCTTCGGCATCGGTCACAGCAACTTCTTTCATGACACGTCTCCAAAGGCAAGGGAAACAAAAGCAAAAATGAACTTTTGGGACTTCATCAAGATAAAAAGCTTCTGCACAGCAAAGGAAACAGTCAACAAAACAAAGAGGCAACCCACGGAATGGGAGAAGATATCTGCAAATGACGCTACAGATAAATGGCTGGTATCCAACATCTATAAAGAACTTCTCAAGCTCAATACCCAAGAAACAAATAATCAAATAAAAAAATGGGCAGAAGATATGAACAGACACTTTTCCTTTTATTTTTTAAAGATTTTATTTATTTATTTGACAGAGAGAGAGAGCGAGCACAAGCAGGGTGAGTGGGAGAGGGAGAAGCAGACTTCCCACTGAGCAGGGAGCCCAATGCGGGACTCGATCCCAGGAGCCCAGGATCGTGACCTGAGCCAAAGCCATACACTTAACAATGAGCCACCCAGGCACCCCTGAACAGACACTTTCCCAATGAAGACATACAAATGGCTAACAGACACATGAAAAAATGTTCAACATCATTAGCCATCAAGGAAATTCAAATCAAAACCACACTGAGATACCACCTTACGCCAGTTAGAATGGCAAAAATTGACAAGGCAAGAAACAACAAATGTTGGAGAGGATGTGGAGAAAGGGGAACCCTCTTACACTGCTGGTGGGAATGCAAGTTGGTACAGCTGCTTTGGAAAACAGTGCGGAGGTTCCTTAAAAAATTAAAAACAGAGCTACCCTATGACCCAGCAATTGCACTACTGGGTATTTACCCCAAAGATACAGACGTAGAGAAGGGCCATATGCACCCCAATGTTCATAACAGCACTGTTCACAATAGCCAAACTGTGGAAGGAGCTGAGATGCCCATCAACAGACGAATGGATAAAGAAGATGTAGTCCATATATACAATGGACTATTACTCAGGCATCAGAAAGAATGATCACCCAACATTTGTATCAACATGGATGGGACTGGAGGAGATCATGCTAAGTGAAATAAGTCAAGCAGAGAAAGACAATTATCATATGGTTTCACTCATTTGTGGAACATAAGGGATAGCAGGGAGATCGTTAGGAGAAGGAAGGGAAAATCAAAGGGGAGGTAAACAGAAGGGGAAATGAACCACGAGAGACTATGGACTCTGGGAAACAAACTGAGGGCTTCAAATTGGGATAGGCCGGTGATGGGTATTAAGGAGGGCATGTATTGCATGGAGCACAGGGTGTTACACACAAATAATGAATCATGGAACATTACATCAAAAACTAATGATGTACTGTATGGTCACTAACATATCATAATAAAAAAAAATGTTGCGTTTTTATACACTAATAATGAACAATCCAAAAAGGAAATTAAGAAAACAATCCCATTTACAATAGCACCAAAAAAAAAAAATACTTAGGAACAAATTTAACCAAGAAAATGAAAGACTTATATACTGAAAACTATAAAATACTGCTGAAAAAAAATTTAAGAAACACAAATTAATGGCAAAACATCCTGTGTTCATGAATTGGAAGACTTATTGGTAAAATGGCCATGCTACTCAAAGCAATCTACAGATTGAATGCAATATCTATTAAAATCCCAGTGGCATTTTTTAGAGATATAGAAAAAAGACTCCTGAAATGGTATGAAACCAAAAAGGAACCTAAATAGTCAAAATGATCTTGAAAAGGAATGAAGATGGCATCATGTTTTCTGATTTCAAAACATATTATAAAACTATGGCAATCAAAATAGTATGGTCCTGGCATAAAGACAGACATGTAGAACAATTGAACAGAGGACAGAGCCCTAAAATAAACCCATACATATGGTCAACTGATCTTCAAAAAGGGTGCCAAGAATACACAATGGAGAATGATAGTCTCTTCAACAAATGGTGTTGAGAAAATAGGACAGTCACATGCAAAAGAATGAAACTGGACCACTATCTTACACCATACATAAAAATCAACTCAAAATGGATTAAAGACTTAACCATTAGACCTGAAACTGTAAAACTCCTAGAAGAAAACATAGGCGGAAAGCTCCATGACATTGGTCTTGGCAATGATTTCTTGGAAATGACATGAAAAACAAAAAAACCAAAAACAGATGAGTGGAATCCCATCAAACTAGAAATCTTTTGCACAGCAAAATCAACAATCAATAGAGTGAAAAGGCGATCTACAGAATGGGAGAAAATATTTGCCAACCATTTATCTGATAAGGGGTTAATCTCCAATATACTTAAGGAACTCCTCCAACTAAATAGCAAAACAAAACAAAAAACCCTAATAACCTGTTTAAAACTGGGCAAAGGACTTGAACAGATATTTCTCAAAAAAAAAAAAAATACAAATGGCCAACAGGTATATGAAAAGATGCTCAACATCACTAATCATCAGGGAGATGCAATTAAAACCACAATGAAATATCATCACAGCTATTAAGATGGCCTCTGCTATGAACTAAATGTTTGTGTGCCCCCCCAAATTCATATGTTGAAGTCTAATCTTTGTTGTGAAGCTATTTGAGGCCGGAGCCTTTGGGAAGTAATTAGGTACGGAGGAGGGTATGGAAGTGGAGCTCCCATGATAGCATTGGTGCCTTTGTAAGGGGATGAAGAGCCCAGAGATCTCTCTCTCTACCATATGGGGGCATGCTGACCGGACAACCTCCTGTGAATCAGGAAGGGGGCTCTCACCAGAGAACAAATCTGCCACTGCCTTGATCTTGGACTTCTAAGCCTTCAGAACTGTGAGAAATAAATGTTTATTGTTTAAGCCACGCAGTTCGTGGTATTTTTGCTATATAGCAGCCTAAAATGACAAAGATAGCCATTATCAAAAAAACAAAAAAAACCAAACAGAAAACAAGTGTTAGTGAGGATATGGAGAAATTGGAACCCTCATGTAACTATTGGTGGGAATGCAAAATGGTGCAGCTGCTATGGAAAACAACATGGAGATTCCTCACAAAATTAAAAATAGAACTACCATATGATCTAGTCCTCCCACTTCTGAGTACATATCCAAAAGAATTGCAATCACTATCTTGAAGGAATCTGTGCACTCCCATATTTATTGCAGCAGTATTCACAATAGCCAAGAGGTGGGAACAACCCAATGAACATTTATTTATTCACTGACAGATAAATGGATAAAGAAAATGCAATATATATGCATGATGGAATATTAGCCATTAAAAAAAGAAAGAAATCCTGTCATATGCTACTATATGGATGAATATTGAAGACATTAGGCTAAGTGAAATAAGCCAGTCACAGAAGGACAAATATCGCATGATTCTATTTATATGAGTTATCTAAAATAGTCAAACTCATTGAAGCAGAAAGTAGAATGGTGATTGCCAGGGGCTGGGGAGGGGAAACTGGGAGTTGCTATTAAACGGGCATAAAGTTTCAGTCATGAAAAATGAAACAGTTCTAGAGATCTGCTCTTCACCATTCTGTCTATAGTTAACAACACTATACACTCACTTAAAATTTGTTAAGAGGGCAGATGTTAGCCTATGTTTTTATCACAATAACAATAATTTTTAAAAGCCTACTCTAATTTCCAGGCATATCAATATCCCCAGCAAAAAGAGAAACCTGCATAGGAAAAAAAAAAAAAAAAAAGAAAGAAAAGCTGTGGATTTCCACCATGCCCACAGATGTACCAGACTTTCCAAATAATCTTGCCATCTGGAAGCCCATTCTTGGTCTTTAAAGTATTTAAAGGTTTTGCAAAAGTGCTCATAGGTGAAACAGCAGGAAGCATCTACAACCATCTCAGAGGGAGCCTTCTGCTTCCAGGAATAAAGTCACACATTCACAGGTGCTTCCTGTTTTTTCAAACACTTTGCCCACCTTCTGCACACCAAGCTTGCATTCTGCAAAACGTGAGCCCAACAGGAAGCTGCCTGCAAATTCAGGTAGCTTTTCTTACTCTTAACCAGGTCTTGAAAATACTTTCAGAGAAATGCCAGCAAAAACTACAGTCATCTGGGGAAGAACAAACCTGGAAGAAAAATACACAGAGGACTAGCACCAAGAGGGTGAGAATATTTTTCTCTGAAAATGTTGTCTGCAAGTTACATATTTAAACAAATACATGTGTTTTCTTTATGTTTTGGCTCCTGTGGGTGGAATTAGGAGAACTGACTGCAAGTGGGTGGTGGCTGTCACTTCTCTGTTGTGAGGGAAGAAGCGGAAGGAGGAAGGTGAACAGGAGAGTAGGAAGGAGAACTGTATGGCTGGAATGCCCCAACTACACTCAGGGGAAGAATTACTGGAAGAATTTTTCTATTTTGGGATGCTCACAAACTTGTCCTGAGATTTCAAAACAAAGCCACCATCTTGAAATGAGCATGTAGAGCATTGATTATATTGTGATAGTGTTCCCAGTAAGCTTTGATTAAACTATGCTGGGTAATGTCTTCTTAACATGGTCACAGGTGGACTTGGAATGAAAATGGCAGGCTCTGTACTCAGTTTTCAAATGGGTTCAGAGAAGTTGTTCAAGGCAATGAATGACAAGTCACGTATTATAGGTAATGAATAATCTTGGGTAATTGATTTTTTGTAATTAAAATTCAAAACTGGAAAAATTAGTAATTTCTAATAACAATATTTGTTTAGCTCCCAATTTATATTTTTATATTTTCTTTTGCTTTTTCCATTCTTGTCCAATCCATTTAACAATTTAAGTTCAATTGCACTTTAAATGTTTTTGTTTATTAAATTGATTCTTTGATGCTCTTTTATTAAAATCAAGAACCACAAAGGTAAGCTTCTTCCAGTTAACTGGCAAAAAGGCTGGATGGGAGAATTTTCCTCTTCTGGGATTCAAACAAGTGTCTGTAACCTACACCAGTTAGAAATGGTTCATATACATCCTAAAGAAGACCACACTTAGCAGTAAATTAAAGGAACAAAACTAAGGTTGGTTAATTTCCTTTTGCTTGTAATAACAAAGATGGAAACACCTGAACATCTTATATAACAAAAACTTTCAAATACATTTTATTCTGAAAACCTTATACATCTACGAGTTTGAAAAACAATTTTTTTTAACTATAAAATCTGTCCTACACAAGAATTTATTCCTCTTTCAGCTGTCTCATGTAGTTTGGTAAAGCAACGTGTCACTGTGGGAGAGTATCTATTGAGGATCCCAACATGTAAATGCTATCGATTCAAAGAAGTCCTTGTGCTGAGGAACATGACTTCCTCTTTAGACTTACATATAACACGGTACAAAAATACCAAATAACGACAAAGGCAGGCAGGGTTCTAGTCACTCGGTTCTGTCACTTACTCAATGTCTCCAGGTTTCTCATCAGCAAAATGAGAAAATTGGATTAGGTATTCTCTGAAACCTTTTCTGGCTTTAAAATGTATTGATTCTTGGGGTTTAAGAAAACCTAGAATAAAAGATAGCACATGCTAAGTGTCAGATGAGTTGCTGCAAAGGTTTTGAAAAGGAAGACATTATATAGGGCTGGAACAACTGGGACGGACTCTGTAGACTGAGCACATGAGCTGCATCTGGAAAAAGGCGAACCTAAGAAGGCAGAGAGGAGAGGCAGGAGTTTTCAGGCTCACTCAGCAGATAAGCGGATGCTTGAATATGGCTAGATTCAGAGGATGTTCAAATATGGCCAGATGCACATCCGAGTACTATAGATAAAATCTTGTTTCTAGCTGCCTAACATGCAAGGTTAATAAGGGTCACTTGTAGAAAAGGTTTAGTAGATGAGACAGATCATCTAATAGGCACAGCATCCTCAGAAGAAAGCCACCAAGATTGGCTGGATTTTCATAAATCTTATTTTAATTCCAATACAGTTAACATACAGTTTATAGTAGTTCAGGTGTACAACACAGTGATTCGACAGTTCTATACATCTCCCAGTGTTCATCACAACATGTGCACTCCTTAATTCCCATCGCCCAGTTCACCCATCCCCCCTCCCACCTTCCCTCTGGTCACCATCAGTTTGTTCTCTGCAGTTAAGAGTCTCTTTCTTGGTTTCTCTGTCTCTTTTTTTCCCTTTGCTTATTTGTTTTGTTTCTTAAATTCCACATGTGGGTGAAGTCATATGGTATTTGTCTTTTTCAGACAGACTTATTTCTTAGCATTATACTCACTAGCTCCATCCAAAATGGGTCAGCTACATGCAAAAGAATGAAACTGGACCACTTCCTTACACCATACACAAACAAAAACTCAAAATGGGTTAAAGACCTAAATGTGAGACCTGAAACCATAAAAATCCTAGAAGAGAGCTCAGGCAGTAAAGACCCTGACATCAGCCATAGCAACATTCTTCAAGATTGGCTGGATTTTAAAACCAGAGCTCTCTTTTAAATAGTTTAGTGTTCCTTAAAGAAGTTCAGAAAATATGTCATTTGGAACAAAAACTATGCAAAAATCGTAGGCTAACAGGACCACTGGCTTTAGGCAAGGGAGCAAGTCACTAAGGGTAAAAATGATACTATCCACCAACTAAGAAAGCGGCAGCTTTCTACTTTCAAATAGGTCTATGTGACTCCTGTTCTTTGCTCTCTGACCCCATTCCATTCTCTCAATCAGTTCCTTTATGATCTCTTTTGCTTCCAGGCCAACTCAGGCTGTATGGTCAACTAGTATTAGCTCCCCCGATCCCATTTCTTTGTCTATCTGCCATCCAATGATCCTATTACTTGCTCTCTCTAATTCTACTCCTGAGCAACTGAGCACTGTTTTAGAAAACTGGAACTGTGCTGAGTGTGGCTTCCATATACGTGTTCTTTTTAACTCTAATTAGACTATCACTGTTATTCAACCATACTGAAAAATTCCTCCATAATCACCTTCTTAAAAAATTTTCACCACGATTTATTTCCTTTATCCTCAGATTCTTACTGTTCTTTTATTTTCTGAAGGTGTCTTACATCCTATATTCCTGAAAATTTTGATGTTCCCTGATACTCTCTCAACTTCCCCTATCATTTTATCTCCAGTTTATGCTGTATCTTCACCCAGGTACCTACTTAGCTAACATTTAAAACATTTATTAAGGATCCAGATCCTTATCTATATAATATCACTTCATCTTTTCAACAACTTTTTGAGGTAAATGCCATCATCTCAATTTTACAGATGAGTAAGACGTATGCCAAAGATCACTGAGCCAGTAAAGAACAAAGCCAGGATTTAAATTTGGGCAGTTTCAGCTCAGAGACTGGATTCTTTTCCCTCACCCTGAGGGAAGTGGGGGAAAAGGTGTGTGTGTTTGGGGGGGGGGCAGGATCTTGAATATCAATATGTATATATGATATCATATCCAAGACTAATTAGTCTCCTTCTGCCTCTGCCTTCTATCCCATCCTTACTCACCTACTCAAGGACTTTGTATTTGCTGTGTAACAAATCACCTCAAAACCTGGTGGCTTAAAACAACAATCGTACAGCATTGCTCACAAGTCTAAAGGTAAGCTGGATGTTTCTGCTTGCTTGTGTATCTGTACTCACTCACATGACCAGCTGGAGACCTACCTGGGACCGGATGGTCTAGAATAGCCCTACTCACATGTCTGGAAATTGGCCTGATGTTAGCTGAGGTGACAAAAGTGGCTAGGCCACATGTCACTCATCATCAAAAACATCCAGGGTCTGTTCACATATTAGTAAGTGATTGCAGGATCCCCGCCAAGAGCCAAAAGAGAGCAAGCCTCTGTGTGCAATCACTTTACAAGTCTCTGTTTGCATCATATGTGTTACTGTCTCATTAGTCAAGCAAAGTCAGGGTCAGGTTCAGAGTCACCAAAGGGAGCCACAACTACAAAAGCCTATAGACTTTGGTGCATTAATTATATACTACTCCTTCTCTTTAACCCACCCCTTTCTACTGACTTCTTCCCTTTATCTACCAGTTTGGTGGAATATACTCTGTTCTAGAAAACCTCCCTTCAATCCCATTATCCCCTGAGGTATTATTAGCTGAGTCTATGAGTATTAGAGATTGACTGCATCACTGAAAGTTCTCTGAATTAACTTCCATGTAGAAAACAATGATAATGAAAGGATGAAGTAATTTTACAATAACCACGATAATTGTAAAGAACTCAGACTTTTATTCAGGGAGGAATACTGTTTAGAAATGTTGACACAGGGTGATAATAAAGCAGACTTTTAGTTGGTTATATTTGTTTTTAAATTCTCAATGCCCCCCTCACTACCTGTGCCTGTGCCTGAGAAAGATGCTCCCGCTGCTCTGTCCTTGTATACCAGTGCTCCAAAATCTTTCTCCTGAGCCTTAGCAAGGATGAAGACATCTGACTTTGAAGTTTCATTTTAATTTATACCTCATTATGTTAAAAGACAAGACCAAAAAAACACCCTAATTTTTCTCTGGCTTTCCTTAAGCTTTACGGAAGGGCATATATACTTTTAGCTTTACAAGATCATACATAACTGCTCTGTGATTTTCCAGCACTGTGTGGCAGTTTCCATTGCTCCACATCCTTGCCCATACTCATTATTTTAATCCTTTACAGTTTAACAGGTATAAGGTAGTATATATTTTAATGTGCTCACCTTTTTTTTTTTAATGTGCTCTTCCATGCTATAAAAGCCTTGTATGCTTCACTGCGCAGAATACAAAAGTGAAGTTTTTCTTTTATTTCTCTCACTACATGTCTCAATCTAATTTTTTTTAAGGGCTAATCTAATTCCTTTTAGTTTGTGATCTTTTAGCTGACAAATTAGTCACCAGTGTTTTCTGGGTAAATAGATCTCAAAGCAGGTGTTTACTTTACACAGGAATAGAAAAGGTAAATTATTTGCATAAGTAGAGGTGATATGGCTGTGCCAGTTCTAAGGTTGTAAAAATGTCTCTTGATTTTATCTCCAATTTTCATTCCCTTAAGTCCTCCCAGCAGTTGGTAAGCACTGGGGGCAACCAAAGCACTGCGTGTAAGGCTGTATTTGTGATATTTGCAGCTTGGCTTAAGAAAATGAAGTTGCTGGGGCGCCTGGGTGGCTCAGTCGTTAAGCGTCTGCCTTCGGCTCAGGGCGTGATCCCAGCGTTCTGGGATCGAGCCCCACATCAGGCTCCTCTGCTATGAGCCTGCTTCTTCCTTTCCCACTCCCCCTGCTTGTGTTCCCTCTCTCGCTGGCTGTCTTTCTCTGTCAAATAAATAAATAAATCTTAAAAAAAAAAAAAGAAAATGAAGTTGCTATAAGTGTGATAAAGATGTGCTCATGTCACTATCCTACCCTTGCACAGTGGTGAGGGATTTCAGACATGAACAGAGCTCCACTGGACTTGAATCATTTTGAAAAAAACCTTAGATAAGCATCTGAGTTCTAGGGCCTTTCACCAAAAAAAAGAACTTACTTTTCTTAATGTTTCAATTCCAGGATTTTATTGGGAAGATGAAGGTTGCTTCCTTCCTTTAGAAAATCTCCCTCTGTGTTTATGCAGCTCATGATTTACTTTCCACTCTTATTCAGACAGCATACAAGCTGGTGTTCAACCCAGTGAAAGCATCAAAATATACAGCAATGTCAGATATTAAATAGAACATTATACAGTTATCAGTAGACATTATAAAACCTTTTTTTTTTTAAGATTTTATTTATTTATTTAACAGAGATAGAGACAGCCAGCGAGAGAGGGAACACAAGCAGGGGGAGTGGGAGAGGAAGAAGCAGGCTCATAGCGGAGGAGCCTGATGTGGGGCTCGATCCCAGATCGCCGGGATCACGCCCTGAGCCGAAGGCAGGCGCTTAACCGCTGTGCCACCCAGGCGCCCCTATAAAACCTTTTTTAAAAGGTCATTGAAGAATCTTAAGTGATCTAAAAAATGTCCATGATAGAAGGCTGAGTTAGTGAAAATACACACATACACACCCCAAAATATTAACAGTGGGTATCTTTGAATGAAGAGATTACGAATTACTAAGCACTTAAAAATGCATTTCTGATTTTCAATAGTTCTACCAAAAACATGTATTATTTTTGTAACCTAAAATGATTAGAACAAGAAGTTATTAATAAAAAGGATAACGTGGCAAAAGTTCTGGGAAGACAATCTTTTATAGAAGCTTTGAGCTTTGTATATATTATAAGATATATACACTTGTTTTCCCTTTTGCTTTCTTGAGTTGGACAGTGGTTTAAGAGAGTAACTTACTAGATCTAGTCTGTAAACATACATTCAGTAAATTCAGACATGTTCAGGTAGGTTTGGTAGACTGCTGGGATCTATTTGCATGAAGGAAAGAGTGAAAAGTTATTATTTCCCTGATGGTTGATACCACTATGCCCTCCCCAAACCCCATCCACTGTGGCATGGGGGAATATTTTAACCTCCCAAGTACTGGGTGGCATTCCAGATGAGAAGGACACACATCATTACAGGAAAGTTGGAGCACACAAGCTTAGTTGAGGGTGTCCTTGAGGTAAAGAAGAATTCAGTTCGCCCTTCATACAGTAATAACAAGCTTCCTACTCCTTCAGAAAACAATCGTGACCCTCAGGAGAGCAAGCTATGAAAAGAATGAGTAAAATTAACGCTTTATTAATCAGCATTGGTACAAACAAAATACGTCACAAGTCACTCCGTTTCATTAATATTCATCAAAGCATCATTATATCCATGTAGAAGCCTGGCAGAGAAGAGAGACAATCAATGGATGATGTCATGAGGATCTTCTCTCCTTCAGTTCCTGTTGCATTTATAATAATAATAATCATAATAATCATAAACTCATTTCTTAGATCAACAAATTTAGAGATTTTAAAAATATGCTATTTTATCCTAACTTGTTAAAATCCCTATATACAATTTCCTAAGATTGGGGGTGAATTTAAATAAACTTTTAAAAGCAACTGAGCATGTGTTTATGAAATAGTCACACAATGTGTCTAACACAATACAACATATTGTAGAGGCTAAAGAGCAAGACTACTCCCTCCAAAGAAAGATCTTAGGATCTTATTGGAGAGATAATAATAGACATACATGTAGCACACAAACAACATTACATATTCCAGGAAGCATAACAGGGTGAAGTATACATGAAGAAAGTGGCCTAATGCAATTTCAGAATATAAACTCTAGATTGGGCTCCCCTGAAAACCTAATCTCAGTTCCTATTATTACTATTGGGCAAGTTACTTAAGCTCTGCGTGCCTCGGCTTCTTCATCTATGAGAATATGGTGAAAAATTAAATCTGCTGCATAAAGTAATCTATATGTCATATGTTGAGAACAGTGTCTAATACATAGATGGAGCTCAACAAAAACTAGCTCTTATCACTGCTATAGGTAAAGAAAAATAGTTCAGAGAATACATCTGATACTTGTAAAATATCAATGGCCAGAGTTGGACCAGACTTTTGGTGCCTTTTAGAAATGGCACGATCAGATTTCAAAGAACATTTTCAGGTTTGAGTTTTATAAAAGGCCATGGATTATTCATCCCAATGACAGCTACAAATCATTCCCAGACAGAAAAGAAAGTGGAAAAAATATATCAGTTGATTATTTTCTTTAAAAAAAACTTAGATCATAGATTTGAGGTTTCTCTTGAAAGTCTGAAAAGTTTATGACAGTCCACAGCTCATAATGATGACAATCCTGAGGATACAGGAAAATCACTTCCCACTCAAGAAGAAACTATCTAAAGAAGAGATAAGAGTGTGCCATGAAATTTAAAAAAAGGTAAGAAAATAATATTTATTCAGTCAGTCAACAAACATATTAAGTACCTACTACATAAAATATGGTACTGGAATTTAGAATCTAAAATTAAAATAGTCCATACCCTCAAGAGTTTATGACAGACAATTAAGTGATAAAATACAATGTGATAAAGGTTAGAACAAAGTCCCTACAGAAGGCATGCAAGGGGTATATGATGCAGGGATCAGGAAAGCCTCCTGGGGAAGAGGCTGTCTGGATGGGATGTAGAAGGATGAAGTACTGCAGGTACTTTACTAGGGCTAGAGCAGCACTGTGGTAAAGCATGGAGCTGAGCCTGGAGACTGAAGTACAGGCCATGTGAAGTTCTGCCTTTATTCTGAGACCAAGTGAATCCATTGAAAGATTTGAGGAAGGAATGATATTTAAGTATTTTCATTTTTGTAAGATCACACTGGTTGCACACTAGAAGCGAACTGGAAAGTGGACCAGAACTGAGCTTTTATGAATTCTGTAGCCAAAAATCTTACATAGTTTTCTATCTATGTGAAGTCTGTGAAGTGCAATGAAACTCCCTTTCTCTTAAATCTGTGTTTCTTGCTGATCCAGTCCAGTGCTATTATCCATCCATATCTGTCCTCCTCATACTCCCACTCAGTTCCCTGTATTAATAATATGGCTGCCACAGCAGATGAAGAAAAGGAGGATGATGTATCAACTTGCTTTTTCTCTTTTTCAAACAGAAACTAACAAGACACGTGGGGAGCCTATACTTTGAGGACAGAGTATTACGCAGTGGTTAATAGCACAGGTTCTTGATTAAAAGGCCAGTTTTGCCTACTGCTCTCTCTGTGAACTTGGGCAAATTTATCAATATCTCTGGTCTCAGATTCTTTATAATGACAAAGGACTAAAATCATGTCTGCCTTGTATTAGTCAAAACTGGCTAACTACTGTAACAAATGAACCAAATCTCAAAGGCTTATCACAATAAAAATGTATTTCTGGCTGAAGTCAAGAAAAAGCATGAACTCCCATGACAAAACAAGTTAAAGGTAGCAGGAAAAAGGAATGCATACAGAAATTATTTTTCATATATACATATAATAACTAATGAGAAGACATCATCATAGAAAAACTTCATTTACATTAACAACAAAGAGGACTAAATACTCTGGAATAAATGTAAAACGAAAGGTATAAAAACGATGTGAGGAAAACACCCCTGAAAGTTATAGAAGGAAAGCTGGACAAATGGAGAGACATTCCGTTTTTGTTTTTGTTTTCTAAGAGAGAGAGTGTGCAAGCTAGGAGAGGAGAGGCAGAGGAAAAGGAAAAGAATCTTAAGCAGGCTCCATGCTCAGCTCTGAGCCCAACACGGGACCCAATCTCATGACCCTGAGATTATGACCTGAGCCAAAATCAAAAGTCAGAGGCTTTAACCTACTCAGCTACCCAATACTCCCAGTTTTTGGATGGCATGACTTAATATCATAAATTGTCCATTCTTTCTAAATTAATGTAAAATTTAACACAATCCCAAGAAAGACACAAATAAGCTTTCTTATGGAGGTAGACAAGTGGTTATTAAAAATCATGTGGAAAGACAAACATGGAAGAAAATCCAAGAATACACTGAAAAGTGTATTCCCACTGAAAAGTGGGAAAGAAGGAATGGTTCTAATCAACATAAAATATGCTATACAGTCTTCATAATTAAAATGGTGTGGTACTGGTACATGAATAGACCAACAAAGAGAATAGATAAGAAAACCCAGACATGGACCCAAGTACCTATGGAACTTGAATATATGGTAAATGTGGCATCACAATTACTAGGAAAAATACTGTAACTTTAATAGATTGTTCTGAGACAGCAGGATAACCATTTGGAATAAAACAAAATTAGATCCACGCTTCACACACCATACATGAGCATAAACTCCAAATGTAACAGGGATCTAAATGTAAAAAAAAAAAAGTAATATACTAGAAGAAAACACAGATGAATAGGTAAATTCCTCCTCCAACTTGGTGTAAGAAGAGATTCCTAACTAGGACTCAAACCCAGAGGCAATTTTTTAAAAATTGAAAATTGGCTATATAAAAATAAAAATTTATATTTATGATGAAAAAATCATAAATAAAAGTCAAAGACAACAAACTTTGAAAAAGTGTTTACAACACAGCTCTAACTATAGATAGAATACTAATATTGCTAATATATAAAGAACTTAAAAACTGAGGGGAAAAGAATTTTTAAAAACTCATTAAAATGGAAAAAAGGCAAGAAAAGGCAATTCACAAACAACTTATAAAAATGACCTCTGAATATAGGAAAAGGTATTTAACCTCACTCACAATTACAGAAATACAAATTTAACTATACTGGTATATAATTATCAGACTGGCAACAATTTAAAAATATGACAACACATTCTGTAGAAAAACAGGCACTCCCATACATTACTGGTAGGAATACAAACTAGCACAAGTTTTTGGGAGGGAAATTTGGCAATACCTAAGAAGCTACATCTACACTTACCCTCTGACTCAGAAAGCCCACTTTTTTATTTAATTCCGGTATAGTTAACATACAATGTTATGTTAGTTGAAGTGCACAAAATAGTGATTCAACAATTCTATACATTATTTAGTGCTCATCATGGTAAATGTACCCTTAATCCTTACCACCTATTTCCCCTACCCTCCCCCCCACCCTCCTATCCTCTGGTAGCCATCAGTCTCTTCTCTATAGTTAAGAGTCTGTTTTTGGTTTGTCTCTTTTATTCTTTGTTTCTTAAATTCCACATATGAATGAAATTATGTGGTATTTGTCTTTCTCTGATTTATTTCACTTTATACTCTCTAGATCCATACGTGTTGTTGCAAATAGAAGATTTTGTTCTTTTTTATGGCTAAGTAATATTCTCTCTATATATACCACACCTTCTTTATCCATTCATCTGTTGGTAGACACTTGGGCTGCTTCCATAATTTGGCTATAATAAACATATAATAAACAAAGCATATTATAATGCTATAATAAACATAGAGCTGCATATACATTTTTGATTAGTGCTTTGTATTCTTTGGGTAAATAGTAGTGGAATTACTGGATCATAGGGTAGTTCTAGTCTTAATTTTTTGAGGAAACTCCATACTGTTTTCCACAGTGGCTGCACCAGTTTGCATTCCCACCAACAGTGCACAAGGGTTCCTTTCTCTCCACATTTTTGCCAACATTTGTTTATGTTTTTTTACTTTAGCTATTCTGACAGGTGTGAGGTGATACCTTATTGTGGTTTTGATTTCTATTTCCCTGATGATTAGTGCTGTTGAGCATCTTTTCATGTGTCATCTGTATTGTCTTCTTTGGAGAAATGCCTGTTCATGTCTTCTGCTCATTTTTTTCATTGGTTTGTTTTTTTCAATGCTGACTTTTATAAGTTCTTTATATATTTTGAATACTAAGCCTTTATTGGGTGTGTCATTTGCAAATAACTTCTCCCATTTAGTAGGCTGTCTTTTAGTTTTGTTGATAGTCTCCTTTGCTGTGCAGAAGCTTTTTGTGGTATTCCCAATAGTTTATTCTTGTTTTTGCTTCCCTTGCCTCAGGAGACATATCCAGAAAAACATTCCTATAGCTGAAGTCAGAGAAATTACTGCCTGCCATCTCTTCCAGGATTTTTATAGTTTCAGGTCTCACATACAGGTCCTTAGTTCATTTTGAGTTTATTTTTTCATATGGTGTAAGAAAGTGGTCCAGTTTCATTCTTTGCATGTGGCTGTCCAATTTTCCCAATACCATTTGTTGAAGAGACAGGCTGTCTTCTTCCCATTGCATTTTCTTGCCTCCTTTGTTGAAGATTAATTGGCCATATAATCATGGATTTATTTCTGGGCTTTCCATTCTGCTCCATTGATCTATGTGTCCTGTTTTTGTGCCAGTACCTTACTGTTTTGATTACTATAGCTTTGTAGCATATCTTGAAATCTGTGATTGTGATACCTCCAGTTTTGTTTTTCTTTTTCAAAACTGCTGTGGCTATTTGGAGTCTTTTGTGGCTCCATACAAATTTTAGGATTATTTGTTCCAGTTCTGTGAAAAATACTGTAGGCATTTTGATAAGGATTGCATTAAATCTGTAGATTGCTTTAGGTATTATGGACACTTTAATAGTATTTGTTCTTCTAATCCATGAGCAAAGAACTTCTTTGTGTCATCTTCTCTCCACTTCTTTGTGTCATCTTCAATTTCTTTCATCAATGTTTTACAGTTTTCAGAGTACAGATCTTTTACCTCTTTGGTTAAGTTTATTCCTAGGTATTTTATTATTTTTGGTGCAATTGTAAATGTGCTTGTTTTAATTTCTCTTTTTGCTGCTTCATTATTTGTGTATAGAAATGCAGCAGATTTCTGTATATTGATTTTATATTCTGTGACTTTACTGAATTCATTTATCAGTTCTAGAAGTTTTTTGCTGGAGTCTTCAGAGTTTTCTATATATAGTATCATGTCATCTGTGAATAGTCAAAGTTTTACTTTTTCCTCACCAATTTGGATGCCTTTTATTTCTTTTTGTGTCTGATCGCTGTGTCTAGGACTTCCAGCACTATGTTGAATAAAGGTGGTGAGTGGATATCCTTGTCTCGTTCTACACCTTAGGGGGAAAACTCTTAGTTTTTCACCATTATGATGTTCACCGTGGATTTTTCATATATGGTCTTTGTTATATTGAAGTATGTTCCCTCTAAAACTATTGTGTTGAGGGTTTTTATCATGGATGGATCTTGCACTTTGTCAAATGCTTTTTCTGCATCTATTGAGATGATCATAAGTGTTTCATCCTTTCTCTCGTTGATGCGATTTATCATGTTGATTGATTTGCAAATATTGAACCACTCTTGCATCCTAGGAATAAATCCCACTTGATCATGGTGAGTGATTTTTTTAAATGATTTGTTGGATTTGGTTTGCTACTATTTTGTTGAGGATATCTGCATCTATGTAAATCAGGGATATTGGCCCATAGTTCTCTTTTTTGGCAATGTCTTT
This sequence comes from Ursus americanus, assembly GCF_024610735.1. Classification (NCBI taxonomy): domain Eukaryota; kingdom Metazoa; phylum Chordata; class Mammalia; order Carnivora; family Ursidae; genus Ursus; species Ursus americanus. The sequence goes on along the minus strand of NC_142143.1, from coordinate 46,783,214 downwards.
ATCTGGTTTTGGTATCAGGGTAATGTTGTCCTTATGGAATGAATGTGGAAGCTTTCCTTCCTCTTCTATTTTTTTGGAATAGTTTGAGAATAGGCATAGTTTGAGAATAGGCATTAACTCCTTGTATGGCAGAATTTACCTGTGAAGCCATTTGGAACTGGATTTTTATTTGTTTGGAGTTTTTTTTTATTACTAATTTAATTTCATTGCTGGTAATTAGTCTGTTCAAATTTTCTATTTCTTCCTGATTCAGTTTGGGGAGGTTATATGTTTCTAAGAATTTATCCATTTCTTCTAGGTTATCCAATTTGTTGGAACATAATTTTTTATAGTATTCTCTTATAATCCTTTGTATTTCTGTGGTGTCAATTATTATTTCTTCTCTTTCATTTCTGATTTTGAGTTCTCTCTCTCATGAATCTGGCTTAATGTTTATCAATTTTGTTGATCTTCTCAAAGAACCTGGTTTCATTTATCTGTTCTATTAATTAATTAATTATTTTTAGTTTTGTATTTCTGTTCTGTTATTATTTCCTTTCTTTCGCTCATTTTGGGTTTTGTTTGTTCTTCTTTTCCTAGCTCCTATAAGTGTAAGGGTTGGTTATTTGAGATTTTTGTTTTTACTCCTGAGGTAGGCCTATATTGCTATAAACTTCCCTCTTAGAACAGCTTTTGCTGCATCCCTAAGATTTTAGGTCATTGTGTTTTCATTTTCTTTTGTCTTCACATATTTTTATTTCCTCTCTGATTTCTTGGTTGACCCTTTCATTGTTTGGTACCATGTTATTTAACGTCCACGTATTTGTGTTCTTTCCAGATTTTTTTTGTGGTTGATTTCTAGTTTCATACTATTGTGGTTGAAAAAGATGCATGGTATGACATCAGTCTTTTTTAATGTGTTGAGAGTTGTGTTGTGGCCTAATATGTTATCTATTCTGGAGGATGTTCCATGTGCACTTGAAGAGAATGTATATTCTGCTGTTTTAGGATGGAATGCTCTGAATACATCTGTTAGAGCCATCTGGCCCAATGTGCCATCGAAAGCCACTGTTTCTTTGTTGATTTTGTTAGGATGTTCTCTCCATTGACGTAAATGGGGTGTTAAAGTACCCTACTATTATTGTTATTAGTATCAAATACTTTATGCTTGTTATTAGCTGCTTTATGTATTTGGGTGCTCCCATGATGGGTGCATACATATTTATAATTCTTATACCTTTTTGTTGGATTGTACCCTTTATGATTATATAGTGCCCTTCTTTGTCTCTTGTTACAGTCTTTGTTTTGGAATTTACTTTTTAAATTAATATATAATGTATTATTGGTCTCAGAGGTACAGGTCTGTGGTCCATCAGTCTTATATAATACCCAGTGCTCATTATATCACATGCCCTCCTTAATGTCCATTACCCAGTTACACCAACCCTCCACCACCCTCAACCCTGAGCAACCCTCAGTTCGTTTCCTATGATTAAGTATCTTATGGTTTGTCTCCCTCTCTGGTTTCATCTTGTTTTATTTTTTTCCTCTCTTCCTCTATGATCCTCTGTTTTGTTTATTTTAGAGTCTATTTTGTCCAACATACATATTGCTACCCTGGCTTTCTTTTCACTTTCATTTGCATAATAAATGCTTTTTCATCCCTTTCAATCTGCCTGTGTCTTTAGGTCTGAAACAATTCTCTTGTAGGCAGCATATAGATGGGTCTTACTTTTTTACCCATAGCAAGTCCACTGTTAAGAATTTATCCAGAAGATACCCCTCTAATAATACATAAATATGTTTTCATGGGTTATTAATCACAGCATTGTTCATTGTTGCAAAATATTGGAAACAGGGGCACCTGGGTGGCTCAGTCAGTTGGGTGTCTGTCAGCCTTTGGCTCAGGCGGGTCAGGATCCTGGGAATCTGGTATCAAGCCCTGCATCAGGCTCCCTGCTTGGTGAGGAGCCTGCTTCTCCCCCTCCACCCTGATTGTGTACTCTCTCTCAAATAAATAAAATCTTTTTAAAAAATATTGGAAACAATGCAAATGTCTAAATATAAGAGAATGGTGAAATAAGTTACATATATCTACATAGCTGTAAGAAGGAAAAACTACAAGAGGATTTCTATGAACTGTTTTCCAGGATATGGACTGTTTTCCAGGATACATTAAGTAGAAATAAGACAAGTGAAAAGGAGTACCTATTATGTGCCATCTTTTATAAAAGAAAGAGAAATAAAATGTACATCTATTTACTCATTTCTCCCCACCCCCCAAAAAAGATAACCTGAAACTAAAGATTACTTACTTACAGAAATAAAAGGGAGGGGCATGAGGTGGAAGGGATGATGGGGACAGGGGAAGAAACAGTTCCCTGAGTATAATTCTTTGTACAGTTCTGACTCTTAGAAACCATGATAATATTTCATAGACCAAAAACACAAATAAGTGATTCAAAATCAAGCAGGATGAGAGGAGGACCCAAAATTCATACAAATAATAACAAATGAGCCTAACTCTACTACAAACTACACTACCCTGAAGGGGGTGGGGAAGAAAAGAGTAAACCTAAATAAGTTTGAAAACAGTATTTTGACTATGTGCTCTTAAGACTAAAGACAAAAGCGAATGTACACAACCATTGTATACTAGTTAGTAATTTCCTCCATCTCCCTAAAGGGGCATGAGTTAGTAATTCTGAAAATAGTTCATGTATCTTTTAGGACTGTGCAAACAAGTAGATAAACTTTGAATAATGAGAAGCAGATTTCTTACTGTCAGAGAAAGGAGCTACAAATAAGAAAAAGTATAACCGTAAGTAACTATTATAATTTTTAGGGTTATCCTTGGAAAAATGATGCCAAGGTTGGAGCAGGAAAATCATAAAATTAGCCTGGAACATCTTGTGGTGCAGGAAAAAGAAGTACTCAAAAAAAATAATGGGCAATGTAGGGGCGCCTGGGTGGCTCAGCCGTTAAGCGTCTGCCTTCGGCTCAGGTCATGATCTGATCGAGCCCCGCATCGGGTTCCCTGTTCGGCGAGAAGCCTGCCTCTCCCTCTCACACTCCCCTTGTTGTGTTCCGTCTCTCGCTGTCTCTGTCAAATAAATAAATAAAATCTTTTTTTAAAAAATGGGCAATGTAGAAAGGACATAGAAATCAACTTGAAAAGGCTCCCAATGGTCAAATCTGTGCCAATTTGAAGAACAAAGTAAACTACAGTAATGGATTAGGACATACAGAATAAAATAAATATTTATGTCTCTATACATATATATGTATGTCTACACATATACAGATACATATTTTCATATACATAAGTGAGAAAAAAGGAAAACCTTTCTTCTTTACAGAATTTTAATTAACAAATGTCAAAAAATGATGGAAATAAAAAATTCATTTGGAAATTAGTGGGTTAATACAGGATAAGGTATAGAGTATTTGAACAGTTTTAAAGTATCTCTTTATAAGATACTAATTAAGTACAAAGGGAAAAATAGTTACTTTACAGTAGAGAAATCCATTAGACACTACCTTAACCAAGTGATCAAAATTAACATCATCAGAAATAAGCTACATCAAATCATAGACTCCAAATACAACGAACTGAGAAAATTTCAATGTCAATTCTGTGGTATTTATATGTATAATATGAATTTATTGATTTAATCATAATCTAGATCCTGGACCATAAAATGGGCAATTTTGGGATAACTGGCAAAAGTTGAATAATGTCTGTAGATTAGTTAATAGTATAGTATCAATGTTAATTTCCAATAAGTAAAATGTTAATATTTAGGGAAGTTGAATAAAAGGCATATGGAAATTTTATACTATATTTTGTACCACTGTTGCAAATTCTTATTAATCTGAAATTCAAATAAAAATTTAAAAAAATAGGGGGCGCCTGGGTGGCACAGTGGTTGGGCGTCTGCCTTCGGCTCAGGGCGTGATCCCGGCGTTATGGGATCGAGCCCCACATCAGGCTCTTCCGCTATGAGCCTGCTTCTTTCTCTCCCACTCCCCCCGCTTGTGTTCCCTCTCTCGCTGGCTGTCTCTATCACTGTCGAATAAATAAATAAAATCTTTTAAAAAAAAATTTTTTTAAATAGTAAAAAGAAAAAAAAGCATTTTAAAATCCTGTCATCTATGGTTATATAAAATTTTGTTTTTAAAGGTACAACCTGACACCCTCTCAAAATAAAAGGATATTTTCTTCTCAAAATAAAAATGTTAAAAACATTTGCTTTATGAAAAGCTAAAAAATTTACATGGAAAGATATTTTTTTTTAAAGATTTTATTTATTTGAGAGAGAACAGAAGCTGGGAGAGAGGGAGAGGGAGAAGCAGGCTCCCCGCTGAGCAGAGAGCCTGAAGCGGGCTCGATTCCAAGACCCTGGTTTCATGACCAGAGCTCAAGGCAGATGCTTAACTGAATGAGCCACCCAGGTGCCCCTGGAAAGATTTTTTTTTTTATATAAATTCTCCCCCAGATCAGTATGTTCCCTCTCTCTGACTCATTATTTTTATTTTCCAACTACTGCTCATATTTTCAGAGGATATGATCCAAGTAATGATATAATTTTTCTATGAATAAACTCCTAGTGATTGTACCCCAATGGTCATTGATTGTCTTACAGTCTAATTTTCTGTATATATTGTTCCAGGCAACAGATGTCAGGGAGTTCCTTTTCTGCCCAAGCTATCAGCTGTAATTTAGCAGTAAAGAAGAGCTGGCCTATATGTAACAAGTACTCATGTGCAATTATGAAGTTTTCTTCTCTATTTCAGAAAGGAAGGTGGAGAAATGGAGAACAGGATAAAGGCCTGGAATCCTTGCTGCTCCAGAAAGGTGAGGGCAATTTTGCCAACTGTCTAGGACCCTTCACTACTCTGTACTTACTTCACATTCTTAGTCTCAGGTTATGTTGAAGAGTGCTTTAGTTTCTTAAAATATATTTATTTACAACAAGCAGCTAATTAGGATGAATGCTTTTTAAATTTCATTTTAATGAAATGTTTCGCTTTGGAGAACTCAAATGAAACCACAGCAAGTCCCCTGATTTTACCACCAGAGGGCGTATGACATTAAGAAATAGGGCAAACAAAGTTTCTGAGATTCTCTGATTTTCTAGTTTAAAATCTGTAGTTTGCCACTTCCAGAAATAAACTCATTCAGAAGACAAATAAGGTATGTGCAGATGAGGACAGGAAGAGGTTACGAGGGAAAAACTTACTTTTTTCTAAGAATGTAATCCTCAACCTTGTTCTCAAAAGTGCTCACCTACATTCATTTATTAATTACATTATTGATTTAGGTTAAACACTTCATTCAACATTGGAAAAGGTTGGCAGTAATGAATTGTGATGTTTCCTCTCCTGGTGATGTTTAAGAAAAATATTGGCTGGCTAATGCAATCGAATCTAGGAAATGAGGGATGAGCTAGTCCAGAATCAATGAGGCCAAGGTCTTTGAGTTCAATTTGTGTATGGATCAGTGAACGTCTCTGTAAATCAGATCCACCCCCTCACTGTGACCAGCAGGTGCACAGCGTGGGTCACAGAGGGAATGTAGAGAGAATGCATATGCACGAGCACCAGGCCAGCCCCACGCTAGAAAACTGAAGTAAAATGAGTGCTCATTCTATTGATGCTGAGTTGATGAGATCTCCTTACAAATACATGGTATTTTGAAGTTAGAAATTACTTGGAGTAAAAACAATTTAAACTTCCCTGTTCCTCCTACCATCATTCCCCCATGTCCCCCTTCCTTATTTCTATTTCCTTTCCCACCTAAGCCCCAACCTCCTTTTTTTTTTTTTTTGATTGGCACATATGAGGAAAGGGTGATGAATTATTGATTTTAATAGTTTAAATTTTTTTCAGTTCTGCCAATAGTTGTGCTGAAACAGTGTGAATGGGCAGGTGATCTTAGGCTTGGACTTGAATCCAACTGGTCTCTGCATGAAATGGCACCTCACTCAGTCATTATACTGAGGTCATTTCCTCCATTTCCTTCCTCATCTGCAAAATGAGCAATTTTGAGGAAAACTGTGCATGTCAGTTGGAATCAGTAGTATATTTCTATATCCCAAACAGCCCGTGTTGGTTTGAGGATGGTCATGACTAATCCACATTTGTAGGGCTGGAAATACCAGTGCACCACATTTTTCTCCCATGATGCTTCCAAATCTCTCTAAACAGGTAAAAGCAAACTAGAGAGCTAATTTTCTTGACAATTTAGCCAAAACCTGTGTATTTGTGATATAAAGGCTAAGGGTCAGGAGAGATGGTTGTGCATTATTTGGAATGTTTTGTATTATTCTAACACGTCTGAGATAATTGCAATGTTTCTTTTTTACTTTTTCAGAATAGTCCCAGAAATAATTATATAAATGTTCTGCATTGCCTAAAATTTACTAAAGTCTACTTTTTGCTAATATAGCTCGTTATTCTCATTCCTACTTTATCGCCTTCAGATTTTTGATCAGTCTTTTATTATAAGATTTGGTGTTCCTCGTTAGATGTGAGTGTTGCTGAGCCCTAGCTCTAACTGATAGATAAAAATCATCTTTTGAATCTACCAATTCTGACTGTTCTTACTGCTGCGATACCTTTGAGAACCAAATTCTTCTTTAATGAAGTTAAGTGGGTTTCAAAAGCAAACCTGCCTTCATCACATTTTGGCCCATTGAGGACCTGCTCAGTGTGAATTCCATGGAAATTGATCCTATTCTTTTTCTTTTTTGTAATGTTTTTTTATTATATTATGTTAGTCACCATACAGTACATCCCTGGTTTCCGATGTAAAGTTCGATGATTCATTAGGTGCATATAACACCCAGTGCACCATGCAATACGTGCCCTCCTTACTACCCATCCTATTACCGATCCTATTCTTTTTCTTTGAGCATCTGACGAACCTCTGTGAGTCCACACTGGAAATGACAGAGAGAAAGAGACCATACCATGAGCTTAACAGAGTTCACTTTCCCATCCCCAGTCACTCATTTGTGTGCCCATGGGATCCTCAGGGATCCCACATCACATTCTTCCCTTCCTGAACTCAGGTCAGATGGATTTCTTCCTTTCTCAAACTCTAATGCCTCCTTTGCTTCAATGCTCACAGAATTCTATTGTTTGGGGGAATATCCAAGGCTAAGTTAGTTTATATGTAGCAACTGTTTGTAGGGCAGCCAGATTTTGCTGACATCTGAGAATAGGATGTTAGGGTATACTGGGTAGAATCTTACCCTAAGGATCCAGATTGAGATTGAAGTTACACCCTCACACCTGGGCAGGCTTCAATATGTTCCTCAGCTAGCAGGGGTGGGAACTCCAAGTACTACCCAGATATATGAACAATATGCTGCTTCTTTATTTTCTATCATAGATTTACTCTTCCTCATAAACATCCACCTCACTGGGTACCAAGGGATGAAAAACACTCTTTTAAAAATTTGCCAATATTAGGTATTATATTGTCTCTTCTCTTTTAAATGGACTCTTCTATGATGCATTTTCTTTTGGATAAATGTCGAATCTTTCCAACTTCCTTTCTCTTCCTTTGCTCTTTCCAAAGATGGGGAGGATGGGGTTGATATGATCACATGGCAGCAAGATCAAGGCATGACAAAGCCCTCTTGATCCAGTGAATGGTTTGGTCCCTTCCCAGCTGATGTGTCACTGGGTCCACACTGGCCTTTGGAGCATTTTGCTGGCACATACTCTAGTCCTGACCATTTGCCTCTGATGTGTCTTCTCACACTGCAGCAATTTGTGCATCCTCAGGCCTCTGCAAATTCTCTGGTCTCCTAAGCACCAACACAACCACTCATCCATCCACTCACTGAAGCCTAAGAGACCTTCCAGAACCCCTAGAAGTCAAAGTTCTGTCTTATCCATCTAGCCACTTGCCAAGGCCACAATTATTCTATCACATCTGATGGATATCTGAAAGGCTCTTTCCTCCAGAGTTTCAAGCAGTGGTAGGGGAAAAATTGGACTCTTCTTTGAACTTTCTAAGTAGGATACATATACCGAAAAAACTGCATCCCTGATTTTCCTTCCTTTCTTCCTCAGCAGTCCACAGAATGGAAGGGAAAATATCCCATTACTTGTAAGGAAATTCTTTTTATATTCTCTATGCATACTCTCTCTTTTTATATCCTTTCTGAGGTGGTAGTTTGTCTCTTTTTCTAAAAATCATAGCAGTGGACAGGTTGCAGAGAGAGAAGCTAGTTCATCCACCAAGAAAGATGCATCTGGAGAGATTCCAAAAATATTCTCTCTGTCACACCTAACTTGTCTATAAGCTTCAGTTTCCTCAGCCAAATATGGAGAAAATAATAGCTGGACCCACCCTCCAGGGATGAAGAGCTCTGTCTCGCTCCTGAAATCCTTCTGGATAAAAACTCTAGGAGGTGGAATTTTATAGATCTCTATTTAATAGAGGGTTTGCCCCCTCAGGAAGTCTATGCTGGCACACAATTCTTCCTACCAGATTAGCCAGCATGTGACACGTACACACACATACACACACACACACACAGAACCATTTTCTACTTGTCCCCTCCCTCTCTTTGGAAATGTCCTTCAATCTGTGTTAGGCTCAAACAGCAATATTAAAATTTCAATATAGTTACAAGTCTAGTGAGTTGACTTTTCTTAAATTATTCAAAAACCTTAAAAACACAACTTACAAAAACCTTTACGAGACAATTATTCATTCAATAAATATTTTGTGAGCATCTACTATGTGACAAGTATTGTGTTGGGTCTTGGATGCATCAGTGGTCAAAACCAACCCAAAAACCCCAAACAAAGGAGGCAGGAGGAAACTTTTGGAGATGATGTAGGAGTTTATGGCGCTGATTGTGGCAATGGTTTCACAGGTATATACTTACCTCCAAATACATCAAGTTGTATACATTAAATTACCTACAATTTTTTGTATGTCAATCATCCATCAATATAGCCCTTATATTTGACAAGAAGGGAAAAGGGTGAGAAAAAGGGAGGCAGATAAGCAATATACTTACAGTATCTACATATATAAATAAATAATATTGTACTTTAGGAGCAAACAAGTAGATTAATAGGAAAAATGGAACACAAATTATTACAATGATTAAAGCAGTTACTGTCTTACCCTCACTTAGCATATTAAAGATTCTTGACTCACTTATTTATATTTCCCAATTAATTTATACCTTCTAGTGTTAAAGTAACCTTTAACCAATGGGGAAAGAAATATTGTCTCAGACCAGCAAACGCTGCAGTTTGCAGGTTATGATCAATTAATCCTTAATCAGGACCTGGGCCCTGGGTGAAATTTCCAGAGTGATTCAGACTTAATCCAGTGACTATTTCTGCCACCCCTGTGTGCCCCCCTCCTCTTTCAAGCATCAAAGGGCACTTATCATGTCAGTGGGCCTTTTCAAGACCACATCTTTTTTTTTTTTTTTCTTTCACATCTTTCAAACAGTTTTGGTTCCTGGCAATCTGTCATGTTTTTCTGAAATGATACGTTCTTAAAGGTTTACTTGGCTTGCAAGACACACTGTTGTCCTTTCATTATTATATATAATTTTGGAATGATTTGTTAGCATTATGATCAACTTATGACCCCTCGTTAGCATCTCTTGATAATTAGTCCAATCATCCAAGAGGTTTTGTTTCCTAGAAGATGAGAGATTGTGTTTACAGTGGATAATGTGGTGAATCTATCTTCTTTCAACCCTCAATTTCTACACATGTATTCCTACACTGCTGGTCACAGTCTTTCTTATTCTTGGTATACTTCTTACTTTTTCAGAACTCCTGGGATTACTCATAATTCTCTTTACCTTGCCTACATGCAGGAAAAGTATATATCTATGTTTAATAAAGGACCATATAGCCAATAAAAGAAACAGAACACTCACATATGTTAACACCACCATTCTCTAAAATTAATAAAAATTAAGCATATCTATTATGTTCAATCTTCTTTCACATCACAATGTCTTTTATGAACTTCATCTTTTCCCATTTTGATTATCATTATGGATTCATGGAATCAAGAACTGAACTTGTTTATGAATAATTATTTTTTATGCTGAAATGGTTTTAAGTTGGACAATGGAAATCCCTCAAAGCTGACTCCATTGTCAGCATTACTTCAGGTATTTTTAAGCTGCTCTGCATTCAGACAAGAGTAAAAGGTCCACCTAGTCTTTAAAGAGTTCGGGTTCCTTTTAGTGGAGAGTTAAAAAAGAACGAAGTCCCAGACATTACAGAGCACATTTGACATTTTATATCTCAACCTCTTTAGTGATAGAACATGTTAGGAGTACACATGTATATTTTTAGTTTAGCTTTGATTTCCTAAATTCATTTTATTTTTTTCTGAAGTATTTCTTTCTAGAACACTCTTGAATCCAGAATGAGACAGAACCCTTCACAAGGGGTACAGACCAGTATTATCCCCCATTTCTACCCTCCAGCTGAAGCTAGAACTCAAATCCTTCTTCTGCCACTTTTTTTTTTTAAAGATTTTATTTATTTATTTATTTGACAGAGATAGAGACAGCCAGCGAGAGAGGGAACACAAGCAGGGGGAGTGGGAGAGGAAGAAGCAGGCTCCCAGCGGAGGAGCCTGATGTGGGGCTTGATCCCATAACGCCGGGATCACGCCCTGAGCTGAAGGCAGACGCTTAACCGCTGTGCCACCCAGGCACCCCTCTTCTGCCACTTTTACTCTTATCTTTCAGCTTGGAAATTGGGGAAAGTTTCACACAAACACAAAATAACATCTGAGCCAAGTCTTGAAGAACCAGAGAATTTACCGGCAGACCGGTGGTACGGGATGGGGTGGGAATGAGATATAAAAGGTACTCCAGATAAAACTGAGCATATAAATAGGTACATCATGTGCCGAGAGCCAGAGGCACCAAAGGGACTTGGAGTAGAATGATAGGAGGAGAAGACAGTGAGAAGAGATGAATGCAACATGGTATGTTTGGTGAGTGTATGAGAGATCTTAGTGTGCAACACTAAGTAGTTTCATTTTTATCCAATGGGTGATCGTAGTACAAAAGTAACTAGGTGGTTTTAAGAAATGCCCTGGAAAACTAGCAAGATATATTTATAATTAATTCAAAAAAGTTACTTATGTATACTATCAACCTTCTTTCAGTGTGAAAAGAGTTCTTCTAGAAGGAGGTTAAAGAAGGAAAATTTTATGTATGTAACTTTTAACAAACCCCTGATATTTTTATAAGCTGAAGTTGATGAGTCAATTCTAATGGAGATATCATCTCATTATATCATGTATTACTTATCCATCTCCTTCACCCACAGAAGGGATCAGACATTGTGCCATTGTGGTAGGCAGAATTCTAAAATGGCCCCCATGATCTATCTATGCCCCTGGTGTTACATGCATGATTCCGTTACATCTTTGATTAGGTTAGATTATATGGCAAGAGTGAAAGGATTTTGCAGATGTAATTAGATCCCAGATTCGTTGACAAATATCAAAAAGGAGGTGATCCTGAGTGAACCTGACTTAATCAGTTGGAAGCCCTTTAAAAGGATTCTGAACTTCAATGAGGTCACAAAGAGATTCTCTTCCTGGCTTTGAAGAAGCTGCTATAATAAGTTCTACAACTACAAGGAAATGAATTCTGCCGACAATTATACAAGCTGGAAAAAGAATCTGAAACTCAGATGAGACCCCTGACCTGGCCAATACCTTGACTACACGTATTGTGATACCCTAAGGAAAGATTCAGCTAAACCAAATCTGGACGCCTGACCCATGGAAACTGTGAGATAATAAGTATATATTGTTGTAAGTTTCAAAATTTCTGGTAATTTGTTATGAAGCAATAGAAAACTAATATACCTATAGAATGGTAAAGAAAATCACAATAGAATCAATACTTACCTATTAAAATAGGCGGTGTGGTTATGGTTAAAGGCTACATGGGTCCATATCCCAACACTATCACCTACTTGCTATGCAATTTGGGCATCTTTCTTCATGCTTCCATGCCTTAATGTCCTCATTGTGAAAGAAGGATAAAAGATAGGGCTTAACCTCATAGGCTCATTTTGAGGATTAAAGGACTTAATTTATGCAAAGTCCCTATAAGGGCACCTGCCATGCAATAAGCACACTGTAAAACATTAGCTACCTTCATATGATGCTTTTCTACTAATAATCAATGGATCTAGATATATCAAAGGCTTTCTGCATATGCCCCCCTTTAACAAATAAGAGTATCATCCTATAATAAACATTCAAGGCATTTGATAAAAAGATCAAATTTATTACTGTGTTGATGAGTTTCCATAGTCAATTTCAGTCAGAAAAAAAGTTTAATAAAGGATAAAATAATATAAGAAAACATGGTCTCAATTTTAAACTACAAAAATAGCTGGAGGAGGCCTTACCATATCTGGAACTCATTATGCTCCCCTAAGATTTGGAGATCAGTCACAGTTCCAAAGTAATCACTAAAACACATGAACAGCTGCTAAATTCTTGTGTTATAATTGCTGTGTATTATTTCCAAGGAATTGTACAATGCAAATATTCCACATCTATACAATAAAATTGAAGGAAAATACTTTGGCAAAGCTATTTACCTATGGTAGGTAGAAAGTAGAAAGGTAGGTAGGTGGGTAGGTAGGTAGGTAGGTAGGTGGATAGATGGATGGATGGATGGGTGGAAGGAAGGAAGGGAGGAAATAGATGACCTGGAATCCTGATCATGAGAAGATACATCTTGAATTCGCTGGATCAAATGGACTGAATTTTAGAGAAAATATCAAAAATGTCAGCAGATTAACACAATAGAAGTTAATTTCTTGCTCATAAAATGGTTTAAAGTGAGATCGGTAGGGAAATTCCTCTCCGTGCAATCATTCAGTAACTGAGACTCCATCTTGTAGGCTCCTTCATACCCTATGGTTTCATTGTTATTTGCTTCCACCTGACAGAAGGAGAGAGAGCATGAGGGAGCACATGTGGGAAGTTGTAACGGACCAGACTGAAAGTAGAATGAATTTTCCCTTTGCTGTCATTCTATTAAGGACAACACAGCCATACCTAACTGCAAAGGAGAAAGGAAAATATAGTGTGGTCTTGTGCCAGTAGGAAGGATTTCAGTGAACAGAAAGCAGTCTCTGCCATAAGCACACATGCAATTTGGATGTGCAGCTGCTCCGTGGTTGAAAATTTACAGGAGAAAATATAACCTTTGAGTCAAAATAATCTAGTTTTCAGGGGCGCATGGGTGGTTCAGTCGGTTAAGCGTAAGACTCTTGATTTCAGCTCAGGTCATGATCTCAGGGTCCTGAGACTGAGTCCCTTGTCAGGTGTGGTGCTCAGTGGGGTGTCTGCTTAGGATTCTCTCTCTCCCTCTGCCTCCGCCCCACCCCCACCCTCCCATGCATACATACTCTCTTTAAAAAAAAAATCTAGTTTCCCAAACTTAGCCACCTGACAGTTGTCTGATCTTAGGCAAAACGATTTCCCTTCTCTGTGCCTTAATCTTATCAGTTCTTCATCTTTTAAATGAGGATTTGAAAATCCTACAGTTTAAGATTCTTATGAGATTGAAATGAGATACTATGTTTAAATTCATTAGAATAATGATTGGCATTTATTATTATCAATAGTCATAAATATTTAATTCTAACTGTATTGTTGGTTTGGAAAGATAAAGAAGCAAAATGTTCTATTATTTGAGCTAAGAAATCAAATGTACAGAATCAAAATATATTATTCCAACTGAATTACTGGACTGAGATAGAATCTTTAAAAGATAGAATCTTCACACAATAGTAGTTCATTTCTTGCTCTTGTAAAAGTTCCAACTGAATTACTGGACTGAGATAGAATCTTTAAAAGATAGAATCTTCACACAATAGTAGTTCATTTCTTGCTCTTGTAAAAGTTCCTGGGCAAGTGTTCACATCAGCAAGCATCTTCCATGCAGTCGTTCGGAAATCCAGTCTTTGTCCATCCAGGGCTTGCCCAATCCCTAGGGCTTTATCTTCATTCTATCCAATGTGTAGAGATACACTCCGGAAGCAATATGTGATGTGGTTTGAGCTAACTAAGAATTAGGTGTTTCAACATTAGCATATTTGAAGCTCACAGAAAAATTACTCTAATTTAAAAATAAAATGAAAGCAACCTTAAAATATTAAGGAATTGAAAATGTGGTAATGTAGCTCTAGAGCTAAGATTCATAATAATCTCGTTATCACACACTTCGATTCAGGTTGTTTGAGATATTTTTAGATTTAACTTTTGCCACATATAAATGTATACCACCATACCTAAGGAACTCCATGAACACTCAGGTCCGGAATTGGATGTGAGCTATGCACGGCTTATCATCTGAAGCAAGTAACAGTATCACTGATAAGCTGAATTATCTCTAATTGAAAGGATTAATTTACAGAGTGGTTCTGAAGTCTGGATTACTGTGAGGATGCTGTCTAATCAATGCAGTAATTTATCAAAAGCAGAGAACAGCCCTTGTTCAGCATGTTTCAAAGTTGAGTTATGTACGGACTTCTTTTACAGAAAACTAATTTTCACTAAGCCCCAAGTATATATCCATGGTCTTCTGCTCTTCAGATTCCAGTTGGAAGAATACATTCTTCATCAAAATAACTAAGAGCAAAATGTGGCCCTGCATGCCTCATCTTCTTGGTTTCTCCATCATATTCCAACCTCCCTGATTTCAAATCCCACTCCCTGTACCCCCTTGGCACACTCACACACCTTTTGTGCTGTCCTCTCTAATAAGCTTCTTGACACACATCCCCCTCCATCTGATTGCCTTGGTTCTACCCAAGTTTACCTCTTAGGCCTTGTTCTAGTTTAATGAACTCTTTTTATTTTTTTTAAAGATTTTATTTATTTATTTGACAGAGAGAGAGACACAGCTAGCAAGAGAGGGAACACAAGCAGGGGGAGTAGAAGAGGAAGAAGCAGGATCCCAGCGGAACAGGGAGCCTGATGCAGGGCTCTATCCCAGGACCCTGGGATCGTGCCCTGGGCCGAAGGCAGACACTTAACAACTGAGACACCCAGGCGCCCCTCTAGTTTGATGAACTCTTGCTGACCTGACAAACCTATCAGAATCTGTGCCTTCCACCCCATGTGCTTCATTCATAATATGGTAGTCAATGTTCTCACTTCACTAGGTTTCTTGCTTCTGAGTGCTTACCTTGGCTGGACCAAATATTAGGGAAGAGGGAGGAAGGACATTTGGGGTACTGTCCATGTGCTGAGCCTCATGGCATCATTTCATTTATTACCCTGTTGTCCTTGGGGAATTACTGGAGCACTTCAGCTTCCTTTCCACCTCTGCAAAGTGGGGATGGTAACAGTCTCCTAGGCTAAGATAACAGCCACTGTTTATTTAGGTTCTTACTATGTGCCTGGTTCTCTGTCAAACGTTGAATGTATTATCTAATTTAATCCTTACACCACCCCTGGGAGGTAGGTTCTTAGTATCATGCCCACATTTTTAGATAAAGAAATTGAGGCAGCTCAGTCAGTTTGGGGAAAGCCCTTGGAGCCTGAGAGTTTCCAGGTGATATCAACCCAGTTCATTTACCTGCTTCCTGAAGTACAGTAACAACAGAAACTGTTATGACTAGAGGCCCATTTACAATAAATACCATAGTCTCACTGTGTGCTCACTTGAGCAGCACTTCTGTGGTGGTTCTTTGCCACACCAGCCCACATTACCAAAAGTCAAGCAACACAAACTTAAATTTGACCTAGTTTAATCAAAATGTGGGTTGTGGTTCAATTATTTGACAATTGGTTACTAAGAATTTAAAGTGTCTAACCACCACTATAAATGTAGTCTTTCTCTTGTGGTCTCTCTCAGAAACTAAGCTTATCATTTCTCACTGCCACATATACCCTGTAACTCTTCCCAAATAACCTGAAAATGCAGAGAGAGCTGCCTCCCCACGGAGCCCATATTTCAAGGTGTGGAATTAAAGAGGCATCATAGGATAGACCTTGAGATGACATTCCAGCTAGTCAACAAGTCCCAAATGTTAGCCCTTACATTTATTGTCTGCAGTGGACTGGTGGTAGCATTAGAGACTTGATTTTCCTCAATAATAGTCTCTATTATTTACTTCCCACTTAAGGAGTTGACAGACTCAAGTGCAGAGGAGACAGACTGAACTCAGGAGTGCTGGTGTCAAAAGGACGGTAAGACCACAGCCAGCTGACACCCACTGACTGTGGTTCCCTCCACTACCAGTACCATGGGCTGAAGTGAGAGGATCACAGCTGGCCCAACTTTGTGGGAGCCAAGACTCATCTCTGCCCTGCTGGCCGCACCCCTGCTTAGTCTATAAAACAGGAGATGTTTTGAATAATAGACAAGGATTATACACCAGATTTCAATGCAAGAGTGAGCTGTTGCTTTCCTATTTCCTGTTTGGGTCACAGGCCTCCTTCAGCTACTCTGGAATGTTAGAACTAGCAATCTGTTTTGAGTTTGGAAAGGTCTGATGCTCCTTTATGTGGGGGTGTTCATTTATCAGAAAAAAAAAAAAAAAAAGCCAGCCTCCTGCTGTCAGCAGTGTAGTGTGGAAATGTAGCACATCCTACTCTGACATTTCTTTTCTGCCTCCTGAGCCCCAGTCGCTAGATTGTGGTTTCCAGGTTGTTTTGCTTTTTATTTCTTTCTAATTGGCTTTACTCTTCATGCCAAGTGTCTTAAGTCACATTAATTAAATTCGTAATATTTCTGAAGTACCAGGGAATGCGGGTATCAGCCTCCTGCCAGGATGGACAGATGGATTTACAAATGCTTTGCCTTGTGTGAAGCACTTTTGCTGATTCTCCTGGAGTGGTGGATTTTGGTAGTGTTGCCCCTTACCTCCATGGCTCCCATTCCCTAATCTCCAAGGGTCAAATCCACTGCCACCTACTTATCTCTCAGGGAAAGCTTGAGACTTATCCAGACTTCCGGGATTTCTCTTTTCCAACCCTTGCAACAGTGACTATCCTGGGAGTACCTGACATACAAGGCTTTGAGCTTCAACTCTGGTCATGTCCCCCTGGCAATTACCTCTACCTAGGACCCTAAGCAGTTTGTATGACCACTAACGGTGTGAGAGAAATTGATATTTTTGGAAACGTGAGATGTTAAAGGTCAATGCTTATTTTAAAAACACTCATACACGTTTTTCTGTGTCTGTGTCAGTCTTCTCAATCAAATAACATTGCTTGGCTCATTTAGCAAGTATTTATCACCTGCCTTCTTTGGATGCATCACCACCATAAGAGAATAAAAAGAATGCAAAGCAACAATGGCCAAGGCACTTGACATATCTTAATGCTTCCCTACTCATTACTATTTGTATTCCCATTTTACAAAGGAGGAAACTGAGGCCAGGAGAGGTAAAGATCTTTGCCCAGGGTCACACAGGACTGTCTGGCTCCAGAGTCCACACTATAACCACCATGCTAGGTTGTCTCCAGAATCTCCCAAAGTAGCACACTCTTGATTCTAGAGCTAGGCATCAGTCTTGAATCCTTGCCTTTTGTTCAACCCTGGTGAACTATATAGAATGACCGAGAAGGAAACATATTGCCCCTAGCTCCCCTTAAAGCCCTGATCCAAAAAACTAACAAGCCACAGGCCTCCTGCTTCCTCCTTTCAGTGCCATACTCTCAGGCTCTGGTGTCGGGGTGCCCTGCTCTGTCTTAGCCCTGGCACCAGCCAGCACCAGCCCTAGATCTGGCCCAAACCAGCTCCCCAAAGGATCTCTTCACCCCTCAGGAGACTTCACCCCTTCTATTTATCTATTATTTACAACCCTCAGGCCCCTAAACAGCATGCACCTACACCATCCCCTTCCTAGCCTCAGGCCAGAAGTGGGGCAGAGCAAGAGAAGACAATGGAAGGCATGAGCCTGGTCTTTCTAGACTGCTATCAATGACGATTTCACCACACAGAGGATTTTCATTCTAATGTCTCCACTGTAAGTCTCCAATGGTTCTTTCTTCACCTATCCTGGAGGAGGTTGGAATTAGGGAGAATGAAAGACCAACAGTGATCCTCTGAGAACAGCTTGAGGTTTTAAGCCACTTAGGAGTATCTACATTCTTAAAAGAAAAATAAGTACAAGAAAAACAATCTATAATAAGTGAGAAAGATTTTAAATTTCTGAGATAGAAGAGTTCCAGGTGCTTTGCAAAAGCAGGGTTGATCATAGGAGTGGGCTGCTATGGTGTAGAGATGGGAGCCATCAGGAACCACAGGGCTAGGTGACTTATCCTCATGCATAATGAAACATCCAGGTCAGTGGACAGAGCTGGGATGGAAGGTCCTTCATGAGACAACATCAAGGTCCTCTGCATTCAGAGGAGTCACCTTAAGTTCAGTACATGACAGCCATTAGACAGGCAGAGGAACGATATAGATGTAGATGTGTCCGTCTCAACAGGAAAGATTATTGGGGGGTGGAAGAGGCTATGCTAAACCAAGGAAATGCCGCCTCCACTTCTCCCTAAAATAAAGGGAACAGAAGGAAGGGGAAGAACATGTGTAACTAGCTTCCTCCAGAAAGCATTTCAAGGTAAGTCGTGTCAAAGCCATGAACCTAACCTGGGCCTGTGGTTTGAGGAGGTGGAAGGTTTAGATTCCCCCAACTGGTGTAACTTCTACGAACCCCATCAAACTCAACAAGCATATGTTTATATATCACTAACAATATCAATTATTATCACTTCACGTGCATAATATAATTCCAGCCTATGGGTAGTTTAATTAGGGAAAGACAACTACTGGTACACAGCACAGGGTAAAAGACTTTGCCACCAAGTACAGAAGGAAAACAGCACACAAAAAGAACAATGAAACCTTTGCTCTTTTTATGGTAGGACTCAGTTGGGTTAAAACTTCCTGAGGTATAGGGAAGAAACATGCAGTGGCAAAAGAGGGATGTGAAATGGCATGGGACAGAGCAGTGCAAACAAAATGGGAAGGTGCAATCAAAGGAGAAAACAACAGAACTGGAACAACCAAGCACTACTCATGACAGCTCAGCCTCAACGCTGCACAGACATGTTAAGCATTTGCCTGTGATTTATTAGAAAGCCGTGGACAGCTAACTAAAATGGTTGTCCTATTTTATTGGATTAGGTGGTAGCACATATTTTTAGCACTTAGACAAACATTTCTATGCAATTGAGGTCTGAGAATCAGGGTTCAAGTTCTGGAATTTTAGGGAAACAACGTCCCCGCATGTGTTGGTGGAGGTGGCAGCTGCCAAGCAAAGCACCACAGAGTCAGGGCTATCCTGCCTTCCTTGGGCAGCAGTGCACAAAGTAAGCAATGTTCTTGACCTCAGGAATTCTCAGTCTTTAACAGACGAATGTGCAATAGGACACTACGAGAGGGAAGTACAGTAGGTAACATGCCACAAATATATTTAACCTTTGAACTTCTTTATTTTTCACGCCAATCTATTAACATCTACAATAGTGTTCTGTTGAATCCAGTTTGAAATACAGTAAGCTCATGATGATTGATTTTACATACTGACTTTGCTGGCCACAGTGCCCAAATATTTAGTCAAACATTACTCTGGATGTTTTTGTGAGGATGTGTGGAGGAGATTTTGTTTAAATCAGTAGACTTTGAATAAAACAGATGGACTCCATAGTGAAGGTGGGCCTCACACAATCAATTGAAGACCTGGATAGAACAAAAGCCTTACCTCCCCTCGGCAATAAGGACTTCTGCCAGTGGACTGCCCTTTAGATTTCACCTGACGTGCTGGTTCTTTCTGGTTTGCCAGCAGACTGCCTTTGCATCGAACTGCAACGTTTCCCTGAGTCTCCAGTTTGCCAACCTTTCCCCAGATTTTCAACTCACAAAGCCTCCACAATCACATGATCCAATTTCTTAAAATGAATCTATATCTAATTTCTGTATCTACACTTCCTATTGGTTCTGTTTCTCTGGAGAACGCTGACTCACATACTAAATTACTGTAAATTTGGAAAATAGAATGGAGTCTATTTCCAAGTAGTCAGATTAACTGTTATTCATGGCACAAAGAGCAAGAGGAACATACATATTTCTAATGCACCATACAAGCAGATTTTGAGATAAAGGGCAGCTAAAAACCCAGGCACTGAGACCAAGTATGAAATATGTCAGAACAAAGTGAATCTTAAAAGCAAAAGCACCAATATAAGAACTAAGGGATCAAAACATCAATTGAAAAAAATCCTGGACACTTACTGAGGTCTTATCTAAGGCAAGACACACAGACATAAAGCTTTTAGCTGACATGCAGGCAGAGGCTTCAACACAGGCTGGCTTACGTGTTCATGCTCCAAAAGCAAAGCCACAGAAGGAGGGAAGTGGAGTCACATGCTCTGCATGATAAAGGCACAGCCAGGGAAAAACTGAAGAAAAGCTGAAGCACAGAATTGGTGTCAAGTTTGGGAGGGAAAGGCCCAAGACAAGATCCCAGAGTCCTTACTAATCTCACCCACCGTGAGGCAAGGAGCCAGGAGCAAGTCATCCCTCCCTTGTGGGCAAAGGCTTCACCTTCTTCTCACATATGTTATTTTGAAGCCTCTAGAGTTATTGTAGCTTCTATGAACAATTTCTAAGCATCCACACCACAATTCTCCTGTGCTTATGGTCCGCCTATACCCTGACACACTGACTATATTTATTTGATTTCAGTACTCTGTGGTCTCCTAAACAGATTTGATGTTTATAATAAAAACACAAGGACATATATTTAAAAAGAGT
Organism: Ursus americanus; assembly: GCF_024610735.1. NCBI lineage: Eukaryota > Metazoa > Chordata > Mammalia > Carnivora > Ursidae > Ursus > Ursus americanus. Next base: position 46,762,410 of record NC_142143.1, on the reverse strand, counting down.
GAAATATAAAAGTCAACAAATAAAGGAGAAAGGGAAGATTATATTCTTTTTGAAGAGAAAACCCATAGAAAGAATAGCTAAATTTGAAATTCAATTTAATAAGCATTTACTACAGACTTCTCTCCAAGTCTAATTTCTTCACCAGCACTTCACAGAGGTTAGAAAGCCTGCCATTTACCTTCTTTTTTTTTTTTAAGATTTTATTTATTTATTTGACAGAGAAAGACAGCAAGAGAGGGAACACAAGCAGGGGGAGTGGGACAGGAAGAAGCAGGCTCCTAGTGGAGGAGCCTGACGTGGGGCTCGATCCCAGAACGCTGGGATCACGCCCTGAGCCGAAGGCAGACACTTAATGACTGCGCCACCCAGGCGCCCCTACCATTTACCTTCTATGACCTTGGGCCCAGTACTCTCTATGACTGTGTCTCTATCTATAAAATAGAGGTAAGAGGGGGGAGAAAATAAAACTTTCCCAGAAATTAGCACAGCTTCGAATTACTGCTTTCTTCCATTGCTAATCTAGTGAAAGTTCCTAAAAGAAAAGTCTAAGAGAAGGCCATTATTTATTGTGCACCTACTATATGTTAGCATTCTACAAACTAGCTCATTTAATCACCAAAGCTTGTGAGAAAACTTTTTTTTTTTAAGATTTATTTATTTTTGAGAGAGAGATTGAGAGAGAGCACAAGTGGTAGGGGCAGAGGAAGAAGGAGAGAAAATCTCAAGCAGACTCCCTCCTGAGCACGGAGATGCGGGGCTCGATCTCACAACCCTGAGATCAGGACCTGAGCTAAAACCAAGAGTCTGTCGCTCAATGGACTGCGCCACGCAGGGGCCCCAGAAAACTTTTATTAATATATGGATGAAATGAAGTCTTAGAGATCTTAGAACTTACATCAGAAGCTGCAAGTGACCTAAAATCTGCTCTCTCGTGAAGCATAGCATGGAGTGATGCTCCATAGAGCAGGATCCACACGTCAACCTGCCTTAGAATCATTCAAAATGCTTGTCCCTAGATTATCACTGACACCTACTTCATTTCATTCTCTTGATAGTAGCAGAATTTCAATTTCTTGATGGTAGTGGTTTAAATAAGTACCCACTGCCATGATTCTTCTGCACACTCAAGAGCCATTGGTTTTATTGGTCAGGAGCATGGACTCTGAAATTAGGCCTGGTCCTGATTTTGCTCTGTTCTAGATATATGACCTTGGGCATATTACTTAACCTTTCTGAGATTTTTTACCTTATCTAAAACATGGAGATAATAGAAGCCCATAAGTTTACTGCAATGAGAGATGCCTGGGTGGCTCAGTTAGTTAAACAACTGCCTTCAGCTCAGCTTGTGATCCTGGGGTCCTGGGATCGAGCCCCATGTTGGGCTCCCTGCTCAGAGGGAGTCTGCTTCTCCTTCTCTTTCTCTGCCCGTCCCGCCACCTTATGCTTGTTCTCTCTCTCTCCCCCCCCAAATAAATAAATAAAATCTTTTCAAAAAAAGGTTACTGCAATGATTAAATAGCAAATGCTTAGTGCCTAGTTCAAGATTTGGAACATGGTAATTATTATTTCCTTCACATAACATTAACTTGATTTCCTTTCTGCTTCCCCATTCAACTTCAGGATTCACTAGCTTTGATTTCTTCCCCATCACTTAACTGAAACAAGCCAAGTGAACAATACCAGTGGTCTCCTTGCTAAATGCAGTGACCTCTTTTCCAATCTCATGCAGCTTTAAATACATTTTGTCCATCACTTATTCATTAAAACTCTATTGTGCATCTGTTCTGGGCCAAACATCGGGCCAGGTAGAACGTATACAATGATGAATACAGCAGGTGCAATATCTACCTTCATAGACCTTTCAAGCCTATGCTAGGAACACTGATTTCAATAAGTAATCATATGGTGCTATAAAAGAAGAACAGCTTGTCCTAAAAGAAAATAACAGAAAGGATATTTTGTCAAAGAGGGTCAGGGAAGGTCTGAAACCTGAGAAGGAACCAGGTATGAAAATAATAGTTCTCAGGGCGCCTGGGTGGCTCAGTCAGTTAAGCATCAACTCTTGATTTCGGCTCAGGTCATGATCTCAGGGTCCTGAGATGGAGCCCCATGTATGTCTCCACACTGGGCATGGAGCCTGCTTAGGATTCTCTTTCTCCCTCTCCCTCTGCCCCTCCCTCCTGCATGCTCTCTCTCTAAAAACAAACAAACAAACAAACAAACAAATAAATAAATAAATAAATAAAAGTCCTCACAGAAGGAACAGCAGCATGTGGAAAGACCCTTAGGTAGAAAAGAGCTTGTCGCATTGAAGGAAGTAAGAGAACATCCATGTGGCTGGACAAGAGGAAGGACAACAGGAAATAAACTGGGAGAACAGGAATGGGCTCAGCCATGCAGAGCCTTGTAAACTGTCATGAAGGTGTGGGCTGAATCCCTAGGGCAACTTGGGTACATTGGAAGACTTTGAGCCAGAGGATGATATAATCACTGTGGCTGTGATGTGGATGGATTAGACGGGGGACAGAAGAGAAGATGAAAGAACAGTTGGTTTGGACAGCTTGGATTTGGGTGCTGAAAGTGGAGGTGGATACACAAATGGGAGAATTCAGGTTAAATTTTCAGTGGAAAACTGACAAAATCTGGAGATGAACTGATTGTGGAAAATAAAAAAGGAAGAGGTGTCATGAACTATTCTGAAGCTCAAGGTTGAGCAACTAGTGGAATAGCAGAGCCATTTACCAAGAAGAGGCATGAAATTCCCCCTGGGGGAAGTGCCAGGATCTGTACATTTGTAGAAATCTCCCTCGTGATTCTGATGGCCAACCTTGTTGAGAAGAGGCAACCTAGAGAGGTGGTATAGGGAATAGCAGTCAAGTTTAATGGCTAACAATCATATCTTTCTTTGGAGGTGGTTTGCCTTGTTCAAGTCTTGTCACTTCCCAGCTATATTACTGGGCAAGTTGGTTTCTTCATCTATAAAATGAAAATAATAATAGAACCTGCCTCATAGGTGCCATAAAGGTGGTCATCTTATAAAACATTTGGAACATTTTGAAGCTACCATTTTTAGATCAGTTGAATAAACCAGGTGCTTTCACATCTCCAAGGTCTTGCCCTGCCCTTTGCTTGATGGATTCATCTCTTTTTCCATGTGATGATTTCCTATATTCTTCATGGATAGCTTTTCTTGACTACTCCTCCTACCACCACTGACCCCAGCCAATCATCTAGGCCATTTCTCCTCCTTGCATGATCATAGAACTTAACACATCATATTAGAGTTATACTCATTTATTTTCTGAATAAGACTTAGGACTCCTGGAAGTAGCTGGCCTTATCTTATACAAATTTATACCCACAGAAATTAGTCTGATGTCATGGCTCTAAGCCCAGAATGAGTATGTTGGATTTAAATGAATTTCACTAAATTAAAAACAGGATACTCTTAGGGAATGCATCTCACAAACAAAGTCTCTTGTTTAATTACATGGTATCATATGGATGTAGACACAGCAAGTTACACCCAAGGGATATAAAAAATTCACCCTAAATGTCTATTTAGGCCCAACCTTAAGCCTAAACCAGTCATGCCAAACATAACACCTTTCTTATCTACCTCTCACCTCCGCTTTGTTCTTCCTGAGCAATGTGGGGCCCATGCCTTTCTGTGGAACAGAAGAAGGGGGAAGGGGGGTGCGGAGGAAGACAAACTCCTACAACTTTACAAAACTTTCCTTCACCCCTTAATGAGGGAAAGAAGGTAGAGAGAGAGCTGCTAGTGCATGTGCTGGAACAAGCACACTCAGGCCGCTTTGAGTCCCTTCTTACCATGTGGCCTGGTGTAGACAGTCCAAACATCAGTAGGCAGATACCAATATTAATATTGTAGCAAACCACCCTGGAACAACCTTCATAGTAGGACCCATGGTTTTTACCATGCTCTTCTATGGAAGCACAACTTGGTCTCCTTTATGCTAATGCTTCTGGAGTCTTCAAACCCCAGAAAATACTGGTTGTACATTTTAAACCAAAATAATTTTAGAATTTGGTCTCTCTCATGCTAAGGTTGCTAAAGCCTTCAATCCCCAGAAAGTATGCAGGAGGTACTAGTCATGCATTTTAAACCACAATAATTTGATAAAGAGTTTGAATTCCTAAGGGAAAAGATGAAAGAACGTTTCACTCTACCCTTTAATGTCAAGGCAAATGGGCAGAGCAGGAGGCAGTTTGACATGTACAAGCAGACAGATTTTGGAGCCAAAAGACCTTGTGCAAATCCTGATTCATTCACTTTTTAGTTCTGTGCTTATTAGAGTTGTTAATATTAATACTAATAGTAATAGTAATACTAACACTTATATATGTTTATCACATCACACACTGTTTTATATGCTTTATATACATTGACTTAATCTTAAGAGAAATAAAACCCACGAGGAAGACAAAACTATCATATTTTCCAGTGAAGGAAACTGAGGCACAGAAAAGTTTAGTAACTGGTACAAGCTAGTTAGCAGAGCCAGGACTCAAACCCAGGCAGTGTAGCTCTAAACCCACGTAGTCTGCCTTCAGATACCTATGCCTATATTCACTGCATTCCCCTGCCCCCATGTGCCTCAGGAGCACATCACCAGACTCTCAGAATCTGAGTTTCCTTGTCTGTATAAGTGGGTCTAATGAGGCTGACCTCAGTGAGGCCTGAAGAAGACAATGGAAATAGAACCCCAGACACCAAAGGGGCTCCCGTACTAGGTCAAGTGCCTTTAATTTCCTACTTGCTCATAACATGCTATCAGAATTCTGGGTAAATTCTAATAAAATTGTAATAAAAGTCAGAATCTAGAGGGCCTATGGACAGCAAACGTAATGGCAGGAATGGACAAATTAGAGGCCTTAAATTTCAAGTTTCCCAAAATTCAAACTGATTCAGAAGGCAGTCAGTCCCTGAAGTCAACTATCTCAATACTTCTAAACAAACTGTGGCTTTTACTGACAGAAGTCCCCCAACAGGTAATGACCAACAGAAGTAAGAGTCCTAAGCTTGGAAAACCCAGAGGGAAACCAATTATTTAGAGCTGGAAGGGCTGGTTCGAAAGTCCTTGAAACATGATCAGAACGTCCAGGAAGAGAAGAGGAAAGGCCAATGCCGTGAGAGGAATTTGCATGATCAAAGGCACTGAGGTGTGAGAACTCCCTTCACACAGGGTTAGCAAGGGAGTGGGCTCTGAACAACAGCAAGAGCGAGGGAGGCCTGGGAAGAAGCTCTGGCAGGCCTTGAATGTCACCTGATGGAACACAGGCTTGACTGTGTGTGCCACAGAAGGCATCAGGGGTTTTTTAAAGGAAAGGACATTCTCAGACCTGTGCTTTAGCAAGCCAATTTGTGCAGTGTTGTGTGTGGATTAAAGAGAACAGCATTTAAAAAAAATTTTTTTTAATAAAGTGAAGAGCATTAGTATCAGGGAGACCGATTTTGAGGGAGAGAGTATAAGGGAACATTTGATTTTCTTTTTCACTAATATAATAAAATACACATCAAAATATACCAATATAATAAAATCTTAAGAGAGAAGGACCAAAAGTTATTTGTCACTGGACTAAAAATAGAAATACAGTGTTACAACCACTAAAGAAGACCAAACTAAAAAACTGTAGTTGTTTGCAAACTGCCACATAAAATTTCAGATGTGCAAAGAAATGCGATTGTAGAATTACGCACATATTTCCACCAGATAACGGAATCTGGACAAAATATGTGAAGTAAGCAGAGAAGTAAACAAAATGTTCAAAGCTCAAGAAGTGCCTTACTTTTCACCAAGAAGGGCGAACGTTGTTTTCTTTGAAATCGGCTTTCATATGCCCTTGAAGAGAAGCTGATAGAGTGTTGTGGAAAACTCGACTTCTGAGATCACAATGAAAACTGCAACTCAACACGAGCAAACTGGTATTATGTCAGAGCGACAAGTTCCTGAACTTTCGACCCACACACCCAAAAAAGCGGAGTGAGAGAATATTTAAGAAGAGCCAAGTGAGAGCAGTAGAAAAGAGCATACCACTTCCCCACCAGCCACATTTGACCTGGGGGGATGGGCGCTGGGTGACTGAATGTGGCTGTCCACAGTGGCCAGTGATCCCCCCACAGAATCCCAAACTAAACACCATTTCTTCAAGGTCCCTCCTTTTAAGTTGCAGGTCCCGTATTAAATATCTTTCCCCATTTTCATCATCCTCAATACTTGTATGGGTAATTAGTCTAAGTGTTTTTCTCAAACATGGCTTTTTAACTCTTCTTTAAATATTTTATGCATGCATACCCTATTTCCTCAATTTAACTGCAAACAGTTTTCAAATGGGAATATTTGGGTATCTTTCTGTAATTTATTATCATGGCTTACATGGCATGTAAAAATTCAAACAACAAAACAAAGGCCATAATAATAGCTAAGAACTTTTAAATGCTAACCATGTGCTCAGCATTGTTGCCAGAGCTGCACAGGTATTAACTCATTTAGTTACATTAACTATTACAACAAGTACATGAGGTAGCTACTGTCACTGCCCCCAGTTTACACCTGAAAAAAACTGAGGCATGGGAAGGTTATTTATCTTTACCATACTCATATAGCCAATACGTGTATGATCTCAGGCAGGCTGACACCAGAACTGTGCTCCAATGTACCCTTCAATATTCTTTTCCTTGAATTCAAATTCCAAAAGGAAAACAGAAAAAAATGAAAATCAGAGGCCCTAGCTAGGAACTATAGACACGATTGTATCAGGAAAGGTTTGGTTTTTTTAAAAAGTGGGTTTTTAAAAAACAATCTTCCTATGATCTCTGCAAGATTTTGTGACCCATCCTAGTACAGGGTCATCTTTGACCTCAACATCAAGGGCAACATGGCTTCCTGGACCTCTGCCTCCACCACAATGCCTTTATCCTAATATGCTGTCACTTGCTGGGATCTGAAGATAAATGTGAATACAGGAGATACGGTGGTGGTAAATAGAAGAATCATCCCAAATAGGAAACATACCCATTCCTTACTGAAACAGTGACCTCTTCCCTCACTTTCTGGTTAGCTAATAGCCATGATTGGCCAATGAGAAGAGGGAGGAGGAAGGACTTCAATGACCCCAGAAGATTTCAGAGCAGAGAAGAGAGCGGCATTAGCCTGGCACTGTTCTTTGGTACCAAGTCCCCCTGTCAACCACTGCAGTAAGTACTCATCTGCCTTTGGATCCTGTTAGCCCACACAGCAAACCCCACTGGAAAGTAGGGCTGAGTGTTGTAGGTATTGTCTTCATTCTGTCCTGGTCCTTTGAGACTTTGTGTTTCTATCAGGTTTACTCATTGTGTTTCCACTTTGACTTCTCCAATATTGAAGATATACTGGCTTCTCTCCAGCTCTCAGGTCTCAGAACACTTTCTTCTTTAGTTCTATACCTATGATCAGTTGTTGCTGGCTTGGCCAGCCACCCATATTCTCATAAAAGGAGAGTTTCACAATAGGTAATATCACATCAGAGTACAAACTCTAGAACAAACTGCACCTTTACTCATTCTTAGCCTTATACCCATCACTTACCCTTGTGTATCATGCACAAGGCTTATTCTGGGCATAAGTGGGGGTAGGGAGATTGTTATGCATTTGAGGTCCTGTTTGGTAGGCCTTCAGTAATGACATGAAAAAACATCACATCAGATCATTGTCTGATCTGTTTACAAAGTTTACAAAGATGGCTACAACAATTCTTCCAATTCTTATGTGTGTGCCTCTTTGCAGTATAACTTTGTCACCACTCCCATTAAGACATAGAGGCTATTTCCCCCTAGACTATAAGCTGGCCCTGTGACTTCACTTAAGCAGAAGGGGCATCAAATGACATCAGACCCTTGGCTTTAAAAACCTTTCAGCCTTTGCTCTCGGGCTCTTGCTGCCCTGAGACCACCACATAAGGAATCCTGGGACAGCCTCCATGAGGATAAGGGACCATTCCCAGCCAACAGGTAGACCCAACCTCAAGACACGTGAGAGAGGCCCTCCAGCCTCAGTTGTGCTGCCAGATGACTGCAGCAGAACAGTGACCCCAGGCAGACTAGCAAAAGAATCACCCAGCTGAGTCCTGCCCAAACTGCTACAACACCGCAATTTGCGAGCAGAAAAAAAAATGTTTTTAAATTAGCCCTTTTCCCATAGATCCAGCTCCTCCAGTCTATGAAGAGTAGCTATCGTTTACTATGTGTCAGAAACTGTTCCTCACCATCACCTTATGAGGCAGAGCCACCACTATTCTGCTCATTTTATATATAAAAAAGCTGAGGTCCAGTAGATTAAGCCTACTCAAAGTCCCAGAGCTAATCATGAGTGAAGAGGTAGGATTTGAATCCAGGCAGGAAGGCTCAAGTCCATGCCCTTAAGAACTACACTATGCCACACTACACTCTCTAGTGGCCCCCAGGTACTTCAAGCCTTACATGTTCAAAACAAAAATCATCGTTCTTCTCTAACAAATCTCCTTTTCTTCATATTCCCTACTTTGATAATGGATTACCATTTACTTACGCGCTTAAGGAAACCTCCCCCATGTTTGAGGAGAAACTACATCCTATAGAATCATGCTCTCTCACCCACCTCTCTACTATCACCTTACATCAGGAGACCATGGTCTTTATCTTACACAGTTGCAAGTACGTTTGTTGCTAGCATCCTTATCTGTGATTGGGTGGGTCAGCAATTTTCCTTTTTTCTTTTTCTTTCCCCCAATCCACATCTATATCACTACTGAGAAGAATATACACTCTCAGCGGAACAGCTTACCTTGGGAGGATCAAGATAATTAGCCACAGTGGTATGATTATGATTATGTGTGTAATTGCGTGTTTGCAGGAGGTGTTACTTGAAGACAGGGTAACCAACTCATTCCAGTTTACCCCAGATTTTTCCTAGTTTAGCACTGAATGTCCTGTATCTCAGGAAACTGCTCATTCCCTGATCTACAAACCAGGACAAACGGTCACCTTTCTTGAGGGAGATGTTTAATTAATGAATGTAGGAGGCTGTACTGATAATCTTGCCTCCAGTGAAGCCAGCTGGAGTTATGGCTTTTCTCTTCTTTTCACGAAATTAACCAGAAAGAGAGGAGATGGTCACACCACCAATTTCATAAACCCTCATTCAGGTCAACATACCAGCAGCTTTTGAAACGGATGACTGTTCTTTCTTAAAATATTTTCTTCACTTGATTTCCACCATTACACTCTCCTGGTTTCTTCTAGCCTTAATTTCTCAATCTCCTTTAATGATTCCTCTCCCACCATCTAATTGTTGGAAAGCCCCAAGTTTCTATGTTTGACCCTATGATTTTCTCTATTGGTATCCATTAGATAGGTGACCTTATCTAGCGAACCCTAAAGTGCAAATCAATTTCACCATAGATATAGAGTCAAAGAAAGATCAAAATGCCACCTCTATTACTGGTTTTTGAAATATTTCTATTGCAGAATATAATTCCAGGCAAAGCTCAATTTTGTTACAACCATTGCATGTGGTGGTCCTTGTCCTTCTGCCTGGAACTCTGTAGAACTATTTCTCCCCTTGAGTCACAGTGTAACTCGACTTGCTAATATTTTGCTGACTATCTCAGTCAATCAGAGGAACATTTGTATAACCACAAGCTTCTCCCAGTGCAAACTGCAACTTGAAAATTTCACAGCCTGGAAGATTAGAAAATTTATACTCTCTGAAGGCAGACATCCCAAAAAGATACAAGAAAATTAATGAAACTTGGTTCTTTCTCCCAAACTCACCAATCAAGTTATGTCAATCCTCCTCCTAGGGAAGAGGGACTCCGAAAACAGTGAGAAGTCAGGACTGTTAACACCGATGGAGGTTCCTCATCGGACCATAGAAACTGGGTAATATGTGTTCTCCTTATAGTAAATATCAGGTTTATGCTAATACCTTTCCATTACATCTCCAGCTTCCATCTCCTCCCTGAGCTTGTATATCCACTTGCCTCCTCAGCCTCCCTACTTGGAAATCTAATAGACATCTCAAACTCAACATGTCTAATAGAGAATTATTTCTCCCCACTATCTTCTTTATTTCTGTATTGTTTGCTAGGTTTTCTAGGGTCGTATTGCTGCCACAATGAAATACCACAGGCTGGGAGGCTCAAACAACAAAAAATTTGCTTTCACAGTTTTGGAGATTAGCAGTCTAAGGTGCCAGCATGGTTGATTTCTCCCGAGATTCCTCTCCTTGGCTTGCAAGTGACCACCTTCTTGCTGTGCCCTCACATGCCTTTTCTCTATGTACACACCCCCCCTTGTCTTCCACCTCTTATAAGGACACAAGCCCTATTGGATTACAGCCCCACTTTTATGCCTTTATTTAACTTTAAATTCCTCCTTTTTAAAGCCCCTGTCTCCAAAGACAGTCACACTGGGATTTGGCTTTCAACACAGAAAGTGGGGTTGAGGAAAGACACAATTCAGCCCATGACTAATCCATCCACAGTTGTCCTCCATTTCAGGAAATGGCACCACCACTGACCAGTTGCTTCAGCCAAAACCTTAGGAATCATGTAGGCTACCAACTTCCCTCACACCCTGCATCCAGCTCATTAGCAAGTATGTCAACTCTACTAACTCCATATCCTACCACCTCCATTACAGACTACAGGTTCAACCATCATCTTATGCCTGCTCTACTGCAATAGTCTCCTAACTGGTTTTATTGCTTCCTTTCTTGCCCTGTCACAGTCCACTTTCCATATATTCACCAGAGGTATCTTTAAAAGTAAGTCAGATATCATTATCTCCCTGATTTGAACACCCAAATGGCTTCTCATTATACTTAGAACAAAACCCAACTGGGGCGCCTGGGTGGCTGAGTTGCTAGGTGTCTGCCTTCGGCTCAGGGCGTGATCCCAGCGTTATGGGATCGGGCCCTGCATCAGGCTTCTCCACTGGGAGCCTGCTTCTTCCTCTCCCACCCCCCCTGCTTGTGTTCCCTCTCTCTCTAATAAATAAATAAAATCTTAAAAAAAAAAAAAAGAACAAAACCCAACTATAGTTTATGACCCACCATCATCCAGCCCTGTTTACCTGTCTGTCTTTATTTGCAGATCTGCATGCACTCTCTAAAAAGAAGAAGAAGTAGAAGAAGAAGAAAAGAAAAAGAAAGAAATATTATGAAGAACTTTATGCCAATAACGTAACAACTTTAATAAAATGCACATATGTACTGAATAGTATGAGCTTCCATAGCTCATTCAGGATGGAAGAACTAGATTTTGATTAGCCCTGTATCTATTAAGAAGTTAAATCTTTTTTTCTCCTTTTTTTTAAAAAAGCATTTCTTTCTTTTTTTTCTTGTTACTCTAATAAAAAGGCAAAAGTAAAAAAAATTTTTTCAGGGGTACAGATCTGTGATTCATCAGTTTTACATAATACCCATTGCTTATTACAACACATACCCCCCCAATCTACTTTTTAACTGCAATCTGTTAAAGAAGTTGAATGAAAATCCTTTCCACAAAGAAAATTCACTGGTGAACTCTACCAAGCACTTAAGAAAGACAGAACATCTAAACAAACTCTTCTAGAAAACTGAAGAAGAGGAAATACTTTCTAACTCATTTTCTGAGACTAGTATTAGTTGACTACCAAAACCAGGCAAAGATAGTAATGAAAACTAAAGACCAATATCCCCCAGGAGGACAGATGTAAAAACCCTTAGCAAAACTTTAGCAAGTTAAATGTGACAATACAGAAAAAAATACCATAGCTCAGGACCAAGTAGGGCTCATCCCAGAAGTACAGTGCTAGAAGAAGGGCAAGGAGGCTGGTGTGGCTGGACTGAATGAGCTGGGAAGTGGGAAGAAATCTGAGCAGTAAAAGGAAGGAGATCATGAGGTCTGGGCACATGTTCTGACTTAACTGGTTTCAATGACCCTGAACTAAATGAATGGGTAATACTAATGGTGATCACTTGAGACCCTTTTATAGGCAGACAGGGAGGATTTTGGGGGTAGCATAAGTATCACAGAGAATTGTCAACCTGATCCTAAGGATTTGGATTTTCAATCCCAGGGAGAGGTACCTGGGAAGCCATTACAGGGTCTAGAGCAGAAGAGTGATATACCATCATTTGTGTTTTAACAGTCTGTTTTGTTGAGAACATATTTTAATAGAGTAAGGTTAGAATCAGGGAGACCAACTAATAATATGTAAAGCAAAGTATTTTGTAAATAATAAACAAGTCAATATTAAGAATCAGTATTGCAGTAACAGTCATTTTCTTAATGTACCATTTCTGACAAGCTGCTCTACACAGACTACAGTCTTTTGATAAAATACATTTTGGTGGGGAGGGCTCTCAGAGGAATGTGGGGAACCTGCTTGAACGTGTACTGAAGTACAATGGCACTAATCGTGCATTGTCAGAAACAAAATGTCATGCTGAATGACAGGACTCTGGAATAATACGGCACTCCCTAATGTGATGTACTTGGTCCTGACTTGATTGTGATGCCAGAAATACACAACATTTAACATTATTCCAAAGAGCTGGTCTCCCTTAAACCACCCACCTACAGTCATCGTTCACCTGACTGATGGTCAGAGACCCCCTGTAGGGTTTAATTCCTACTTGTGCCAGAGTAATCCAGAAGAAGCTCTATCTACTACTAGGAACAAAAGTTCCCAGGGCCTAAAGATAGTGGATATAATATTTATCTACAATGGCCAGAGACAGTTTAAACCTTTCAGGAAGTAAAGAACCAGAAAGACTAAGAACATAGAGCCAAGGCTACAACCAAGTAAATGGAACCAAAGATCAAGTCCAAGACATGAAGCACCAGTGGGTAACAAGCTTGTGTTGAGGAGGAATTGGAATCAGGTTTGTGTTCATGGGTAAGGTTGTGAATATGGAATACACAACAGAGTTTTCTTTCACAAAGGAACTAGAATGTTTGAGGGTGGGGTGGCCATTTGTACTAAGTGATTTAAAAAACGTATATAATCCAATACAGGCCTAATTTAGTGCTCTACATCATAATGATTTAATTCGTTTTAACACTCTTAAAAGAATAATGCAATGGCAAGAGTATTGTGGGTGGACAGGGACAATTTTCTTGGAGGAAGTAAGTACCCTATAGAGAATTATCAACCCCATCCACATATAAAGTCAATTCTGCTGACATGTAAATGTTTTTCACAGGTAGACACTGCAGTTTCTATTTAGCACATGGGCCTTCCACCCGGGAAAGTCCAGCTTGGCAATGACATTTCGGTCCAGCTCACAAAGTTTACCTACTGGCTGCTGTGTGCTTTACAGTGATGTTTTCTAACGCTAAGAATTATTTGGAAAACAAAAGTGATGAGCCAACCAACCCACATATGTCATATTGAAATCTTAAGAGGAAATTCTGCCTACAAGACATCTACACACGCACACAACCGGATTTTAATATTTGAGTTTCACCAAGTTCTATTAAATGGCTTCAGAATGTTTGAAACATATCAAAAATTTCCGAGAAATCTTTATTTCAATATTTTTCTGACAGAAATGTTTGTGAAATAAAAATGTTTTTCTTTTATTCATTTATATGCTCATGTAATAAACACTACTGAAGTCTATCCTCAATAGTTAGCGCTCAGTTTATAACCATGAAAAGCACAGGTTCCTGCACTCAAGGACTTCAGTGTAGTGAAGGACAGAAGTGTATGCAAGTAGCTACAACTCAAAGAAACAAGGTGATCAGAGAATTATAAACAAGTACTTAAGGTTAAAGAGAAGGAAGTGACTAACTGCCAGGGTCTTTGAAGACCAACAAAGAGTTATGTATGACCTGGATCTTGATGGATTGGAAAGATTTTATGAAAAAGAGAAGCAGAAAGAATGACAGAAGGAACAAAGCCTGAAGGTATAAAAGAGCACAGAAAGCCTTCTACCACATTGAAGAAGTCGTCTTCCTTTTGGTACCCACAGCATCTACTACCTAACCAGTAATTAATTGTAATCTGTTGACCTTGTGTCTGTGGCTGAAAATAATGTGATCATTTTATGCTTATTATGATAGTGATAATAATAATAGTGATAGTGATAATAATAATGACAAAATAGGATCTTACTATGGAGCCTGACTAAAGTGTCCAAGTGGTTGTGCTAACCAGTTATTTACTATACTAAGCAACCTGCTTGCATTTTCCATTTCTAAACCCTTCATTGTATTCTGATAAGTCCTAGCATATATTACGGCTATCTGTTGAGCCTGAAAGATTAAAGAAGCTTTTCTTCTTTGACTATAGTAAAGACACCAGTTCTTCCAATGTAAATCTATTCTAAATAATTCCTGTCAAATTTTAAATACACACACATACACACATCTAAATTATGCTAAAACAAATCCAGAAAGTAACAGAAATGAGATAATAAAGAAAACTAGTACAAAAACTAAGACTGGACTAATCCTGTCAGATATAACCTATCATAATATGTTCTATAGCCTCTGAAATAAATACGTATTAACAGGTTAAAAATAGAATGTATAGCTCAGAATTAGAACCTTTTAAATATAGTATCATGGTATTCAATAGAGGAGACACCATTAATCAATAAGCAGGTGAAGCTTTAGTCAATATGCTATCTGAGTCGTCTGTTAGCAATTTGGAAAAAAAAATCTATTTAGAATCTTACTTCATTTCACATACCTAATTTTAGCTAAATTAAGTAAGTAAACACGAAAAATCAAACAGCAGAAATTAACTGAAAAAAAGTAAAATGAATTATCAAATGTCTAGAGGCAAAAGGATTCACTAAGCTTAGAAATGATGAAAGACATAAGGGGAAAAAATGAAAGATCACACTATATAAAAATATAAAACTTCAATACAGAAACTGAAAAATCATAAGACTAGGATCAAACTGTGGAAATGCCTGCTGAAAATATTAAAGACATTATCTTACTGTACTATGAGCTTATATGACTTGACCAAAAACTCCACAGAAAAAAAAGGGGGGTGAGATACAAATACATGCAAAATTAACCTAAATATGAAAGGGAAATTAAAAATTATGTTTATTAATTATAACTAATCAATAAGCATATACAACTTATATTCATAATTAGTAAGAGAAACACAAAAAAAACCCAACACAGATATCATTGTATTGCTGGTATTTTTGTAACTTATATTATTTGATGCAGATCCAGAGATGGTACAGTAGGGAATCTTAGCGTTTGTTAAGGGCACTGTCATTATTTTTATCTTCTTGATTTTTTGAAATGTCTTTAATAATGATGCATTACTTTTACAATAAAAAAATAAAATGACATGTCTATAATAATCAAGAAAAAGACCTTCTCCAAATTGGTGCTAAGACATAATCCCCTACTGGGCCAGAGGGGTTTCAGAATTCCCACTGTCTGCTTGAGAGCAATAGAGAGTCTCTATCTAAGACGGGTGATTTCATCTATCAGCATCTGCTGAGGCAGCAGAGTAGAGAAATACCGGTGGTCTATCTGCTCAAAATGCTTAATAACAAAACAGGTGTTGCTATATAGCCATTATGAGTCAAAGTCAGAATTCTTTTTTTTTTTAGAGAACATACAAATAACTGAAACATATATCTCCAGCAGAGATATATTCTGTATGCTACAGAATTCTAAGCTGTGAACAGTGTGACTGAATCACTAGGAACTTTGCCTAGAGGGTCCCCATGTATGTAAGTGCTACAGAAAATCTCATCATCTATTTCTCTCTAAAAAAAGAAAAAGTTGATGGAGGATTTGAGTTTATTTCAATACAGTTTTAAATACTTATAAAATCACTCCATCTCTATACTCTTTGTTAGTAGTGCTGGTGGGCAGTAGTGGAGGTATGTTTTGAGGGTGATTCTTGACCATTCACTGAAATCCATGTGATGGATGAAAAGAATGATAGATGGGAACTATAGTGTGCTGATGGGACAAAGGGCCAAGAAGGTCAACATACAGGTTAATGGGACAGAAGTATCAGGAAGGGTCACAGAAAACTCCACATGCTAGTTTATTCCTTGGGCTAGAAACCATTAATGAGTTTTCCCTTTTCCTTCCACCTTGTATAAAACATGTAAGAAATAAAAATCGAGGTCCTTCTTTTAAAATTAATTCACAAAATTGTTGAACCAGCTACAGTGAATAAATTTACATTTTTCTTTTTGCAAAACCTATTTAGAGACTACTGTCTTGTGAAGCTGTTTTATAGAATGTATAACCATCAGGACCAGGCCACGGTAATCCTGACTTTAACCCAGGAGAAAGGAGAATGGGGATGGTTGAGGCTGGCCTCCAGGTACTAATCTGACCATGCAAATCAGTCCTATAAAACTTAAATAAACCTACCTTCCTTGGCTTCTATCCACCTGATAGGATACACAGAGAACTTGCCAGGCTGTGGGTCCTCATGCATCAGCTGCTGGATTTTTCTTCTACTAACCATAGGAATTTCCAGTTCAGGAGTTTGGTGGTCATGCTGTCCTAGACGGAGTAAGAGCAGGAGGACCTGGTCACACAAGTGCTTATATGTTGCTTTTCTTTCTTCCCGTTGAGGGTGGAAAGGTGCCTTAGGAATGGTGATTAATAAAGAATAAGAGTGAAACTAATTTGAACTTGGTTGTAGGAAGGCTTTTCATTTACTATATCCTTTCTGTATCTACCAGGGTTAAAAGAAACCACAAAAATTTTCCAACAAAGCTGAAGAAGAATCAACACTTTAAAAAAAAATCAGAACAAATACAAGTTTATTAAGTGACTTGATATAAAATACATGAAAAATCAATACTTTTTCTTTAAAGTAGCATTAACCAGTCAGAAAATAAAAGAATAGCCTATTCCCCACAAACAAGGTGGGAGTATAGGAAACCTGTAAGATTATACTGAGGGGCAGTGAACAGAAAAGACATTTTTATAAAGTTAGCAATTCTGCCCAAATTCATCTTAATGCAATTTCAAGCACACTAAAATATTTTTAGGTTTTTTTAAACCAGATAAAAGTTGTAAGTAAATATAAAAATAAATGGACTCCTCCATTTATTTGCCTGTAAAATTTTATAAAGAAGAAAACTGAGCCAGGCAGGGTGGGACACTTGCTATGTAGCTATTAAGACTGTCTACAAAGGTACTGTGATCAGATTACTGTGATACCACTGAAGAAAGAGACAAATCAGTAGCATCCAGAAAAAGACCCAGTTATCTATGGTAACTTGATATACAGCAAAATTATAAATTTTCAATTTAGTAGGGAAAATTCAGTCTATTTAATAAATAGTGTTAGGATCGCTGACCCAGCTAAAAGAAAAGTGTAATTGTTTAATCTCTACCTCACAACTAAATATGAAATACAACAATGTTCTATATCTATCATATATATGTATATATGTATATACATAAAGTATATATATGCAATTTGTTTTTTTCACTTGCATCTTGGACTTTTGTCATCAGTATATACATCTACCTCATTCTTGCTTAATGGCCTTTGAACATAATGATTTAATTCTTTTAATGGACATAGGAACTGGTTCTAATTTTTTAAGGATACATTCATAGAAGCATAATTATTAGGCAAAAAGAAGTGACCATTTAAAATATTACTAGTTATTGCTAAATTTCTGGCACAAAATTTTAGAAGAAATTCCTCACGTGGTTTCTTTTTTAAGGGAGTATTTTCAGTTGATTTACGGAGGTCTTAATTTGCCCACTTGTCTACTTCATCAAGGTAAGTATTAATTAAGCACTTTCTTTGCTCCTGACAGTTAACTAAAGGCTGGGGCAGAAGATATGGGATGATCAAGGGATACAACAGAAAATCTTTACCCTAAGACTGTTTTTAAAGAAATAAAGAAAACTTTTTACAGATACTTAGGTACCAAACTGGGTGATATTGTCTACTATATATGCTTTAAAAATATCAGAGATAAAATAAAGGTTTTTAAAAAGATAAAATTTGGCTATTTTCTGCAAATACATTCCCCCAAATGGTTATGACTCCAAATCCATTTGGATCTTAGTATTTATGAATACTAATACAATAATACTATTATTGATAATGTCCACGATAACTCACCGATGAAAACAAGTTCTTCTAGACCTTAAAAAAGTTCAAATCACATAGATGATCTTGAGACGAAACTATTAAAGTGAAGGAAGGAAGGAACGTACCCAACACTTAACATGTACCATGTGCCAGCTGCTTCGATTATAGTCTTTTCCATTTTTTCCACTGCTGGCATGACTTGGAAGGAGGATTCTTTAGCAGTGATTATCTAAAATGAGAGACAGTTCTAGGGACAAAAGAGGACGAAAGAAAAGCTGGCATTTATAGATCCTCTGTTTGCCTAGCACTGTGCTAGAACCCTGAAGCACAATGCTTTTGTTTCACACAGACTACTCTAAGGGGGGCTCAAAGATACCTTCTAACTGGATACCAGAGGAGGATGTACTAAGGACAGAATGGGGTCCTCAGGAACACAGTCCTAAGAAGCTTCCATTTCATGAGCAGAGGTTAAAAGTACATGAGAATGGCCCTTGGCTGATAGAAGTCACCTTACATAGATACACCTGGGAGGTTACCCTAACACCAACACAACCACCAGCTACCCCTACCACTCCCCATCAGCCAATGGCTGACTGTATGGAACACAAAAGGCCAGTCTGTTCCAAATCATGGTAACTCTGCTGTACCATTTATGCCTCAGAGTCCCCCATTGTTCAGGCCAACAACAGAATTTACCTGTGACTATACCCTTGATGAGCAACTTGCCTATACCTGTTTTGCCTCCCTCTCTGTGTTATAAGTTTTTTCCTGAAGAGCACTCTCTCAACAAGTCTCGTGGCCTAAATTTATCTCCGGCTCTGTTCCTAGAAAACCCAACCTAAGATGAAGGGCATTTGGGATCCTCATCATATTTCTCTTTATCACATCTAACAATTTCTAATCCTCACAATGACTCTACAAAGTAGGTGCTATTATTCCAATTTTATGAATTCATACATTAAGATTGGCCCACTGAGCCGGAGTCAGCAAAGAGGCAGATAGATCCTAGAGAGAACAGAAATCAACTGCTTAAATAGTTCCCCAAAAGAAATCGCCAAAAGCTGCCTTTAATAGGGAGGTATCTGGCTATACCACTCTGGGGCCATCCATTCTAACTTTTTACAAACTTCCCCTTTAAAGTTGTACATGAGGACACAAGATGTAGATTTTTCAATCTATGTTATAAAGTCAATGTTTTTTTTTTTTTTAAGATTTTATTTGTTTATTCGACAGAGATAGAGACAGCCAGCGAGAGAGGGAACACAAGCAGGGGGAGTGGGAGAGGAAGAAGCAGGCTCCCAGCGGAGGAGCCTGATGTGGGGCTCGATCCCACAACGCCGGGATCACGCCCTGAGCCGAAGCCAGACGCTTAACCGCTGTGCCACCCAGGCGCCCCTATAAAGTCAATGTTTTAAAGCTTTAAAGTTAATCTTACTCATTTCTAATCTCTGGCATGTGGACCACACTAACTATTTTTCAGAGTAATGCATGTCTAAGAACTCCAGGATTTAAATAGGAATGTAATTTCTCCTGGTTTGGAGTCTCTATTATTTGTACCCTCCATACAGCTAGAACTCCCGTCCCTGTAGTGAGTTTGTTGACCTGAATGCTGATAACATTTCTACCTCCTCTTCCAATTGGGTGGGTGAGAACCAACAACAGATTCATAAATAAACAAACCTGGAAATCTGATGTTGAACTCTAAATGGTTTAGAATCTTCTGGACAAATCTTCTTGCCTTGAGGTAAGCCTTTATGTGACTAACAAGAACAGCAAATATGTACTGAAAGAGAAACTATGTCACACTTGACTGGGTAGAAGAAAACATTAATTGAGCACGAAGTAGAATTTTTAAAGTTTAGACTGTGGTGTGTTACAGTCTACTGGTTGGCTTACATTAATGAAAGGATTAACCTATTACTGTAATAACTAAATCTGAGCTTCTCTCTATAAAGCTACCCAGTTAGGTCCTACTGTTTGAACTTCATAAGCCTCGGTGATCCCTTGAAGGGCTGCCTCTAAATCAGACTAGGTGTCTAGAAGCCCCATGGTCTAGAACAGTGAAGTGTAATATCTGGGAAGTACACTTATGAGTGGGGTACAAGTGTCTTTAGAGATAACCCAGCACTCTACCCCAGCCCACCCTCATAGCTGCCTCTCAGAGCATAGCATCATATTTTCCACTGATGCGCTACAGATTCATAAATGTAGTGAAACACTGAAAACAATTGTTTCATTAAGACTTTCGAAAATTCCTCACACTACATTTGTACGACCTTGTCTTCAGCTGCTTCAACATTTCACATTTTCTGAGACTTTCAGTACATGCCTGGTATGCCTTTAATTCCAGAACATGTGTATTTCCCCCCTAGTTCCAAGTTTTTCCTTACTGATTTCACCACAGAGCAGTGATGTCAGAGTGGGAGTAATTATATTGTCACAAAGATAATCACTTTTTTCTTCCAATGCTGCAAGACAGAGCCAGGAATGAGCCATGGCATCAGTCTAGGAGATAGGAGATTTATAACTACAGGTTTTTAAAGCTCCTAGTGGAAAATGAAGAGGGAGAAATGGCATGGCAGGTGAATGCATTTGGGGTAGATTACACAACATAACAAAAATAAATTACTATGTTTATCAGAATAGATGGATCTAGAAATAGTTCAATCCTCAGGACCAATATGATCGTATCGATTTGTTTTTCCCTGTAGGTCTCAAGCTTATCTATGTTTTTCCAAAGAGCAAAGCCAAACAAAACAAAACTTGGGAGGAACCCAAATGACCCATATTAAAAGAATAATGTGGGAAATAATGTTAATACTACTTAATTCCAATTTCCCTGCTAAACCCATAGGCCAGTGTTGCTTGAATCACACCTGCATGCATCAGAATCACCCTGGAGGGTTTTTAAAACAACAAAAACAAGCAGAAGAAAATCTACCTAATCATAATGGAATCTCCATCTAAAACCATCTCCCCCCATGATCTAGATTCACACTGAAGTTGAATACGGTGATTTTGCTCTCAGCAACAAGGACTGGGAAGCCAGGAGCTTGAGAAATGGTATTTTCATCTAAGAACCCTTATTGAGTATCTTGCAGCCTCTCTTGACTCTCTTGACTCTTTACTTTTTACATATCACCTGACAAGTCAGCAGGTAAGACAGCTCTGATTCCCCCAGAGCATAAAATTGGTAAGCCACCTCCTCATTGGCATCCCCCCTCCCCATTCCCACCCGCCAGGCAAGGGAGCTTAAATCTCAGTAAAGTCTCTTCATGCTCAACATGGAGTGGAAAACAGAAGGAGCAAAGCTGGAGGTCTTGGCTGGGAGGTGCCACAGTTCTGTAGGTGAGGTCCTAAGTGTAACTTTGTGTGAATTTCAACGTTTCTCTTTTTCTTTCACATGACATAAAAAACTAGAATGCCAAGAGATAAAGAAAGGAACTGAGATGTTGGAAAGAAGTACACGGGTTTGTTATGGGTTTAGGGTTGGCAACTTCTTGATCCCCATCTCCATCGCTGAAAATGGCTCTTCACCACACGTGCTTTCCAGGAGTTTTTGAAGCTGAGCTCAAGAGGCTTCTCTGCTATGCTTCCAGTCTTTGCAAATGGCCAAGCACCTACCCCCTACAGTTATTGCACCCTATTCAAGTTGAGCAGCTTTATCTGTTTTACATAGTAACCTTCTGTTTCAGATTATATTTAAAGGGTTCCGCGGTATGCTCCTCATTTAAGTTTTGAAAAACATTTAGGTTTTAGGAGTCACAGTTCTAGTCTAAGTAACAGTGCCAACCCTCTACCACACCACATTTATTGTGTGACTCTGTCTACGCCAGAGCACTTGTAGAATTTTGCTCCTAAAGAGAGAAGGCATGCTTTCTTCCTTGCAGGAAAAGTGTGATGGTGAACAAGATAAATCCTAAAATTACTCAGAAATAAACACTGTGTATTAAGTGTTATAACCACACATCAATAGACTCCATTTTAGATTGTGGTTTTAGAGTGTTAGCAGATTTAAACCCCATTTGCTTAGTTGACTAATCTACCCCTTGGTAAGGCGGGTTCTTCTATTTTTCCTGTATAAAGAAGAGGTAAAAGAAATGAATGCATTTTATCATTTTTAAAAAGATCCTTCAGTTTATTGTGTGGAGAATAGATTATTAGGTGGGAAGAGACTAACAACATGGAAACCAGTAAGGCCACTAGTACCATAATCCACACAAGAGGTAAAAACCCACATTGCAAAGCAAAGTTATGGAAATAAACAAGTCTCACATAGATACCTAACAGATCTACTTGGCCACACCAGAAGAGAAGGGGAATAGTGCAGCACATAGACTATAGAACAAGACTGCCTTGGTTCAAATGCCAGTTTGAACCATTACAGGACTTTGAACAAGTTACCTGATTCTTGCATCTTTGTTTTCTTAGGAGACTAAAAGTAGTATCCACCTCAGAAAACGGTCAGGAATAAAGAAGTAGGTGTATGTGAGATGCTTAGAATACTTCCCACCAGGCAGTAAGATTTTTGCCTGGCACATAAAAGATCTAAATGGGGCCCCTAGAGGGCAGCAGAGGAAAAAGAACTAAAGTGAAAGCTCAAAGTGCCAGATTCACATTAGTTAGCAAGGAAAATACACCATCTGATGAGGGAAAAACAAAACAAAACAGGGAGAAGCCTTCTATGAACCACGCAACATGGAGGCTGAACTCAGGGTCACGCGTTTAGTCTGCCATTTTTTCTTGCTAATAAAGATATCAGTATAGACAAAAGTAGTGACTCAAGCAAGTCTGGTAACAAGAAGGATCCAGACATTCCAAATGGCTTACTCACACAGCCAGCAAGCTGATGCTGGCTGTTGGCTGGCAGCTCAGCTAAGGCCCACTTTTTCTGAGCTTCTCAGTGCAATCAAACAGGCTTCCTACATTTGGAGAACTGCCTACCTCCTTTGCAGCTAGGACACTGGGCTAGGCCAGTGAGATTCTCCATGGTCTCAGGACACAGGTCCTGACAATCACACACACCTGAGGAAGGTTTTGAATCAGAAGCATGTGTTGCAGAGAAACAAGTGTCATCTGAGGTCCATTCTGGTAAGAATGGCAACAGGTAAATCAGTTTCCAGAGGGAGGGGTGGCCAAGGCCCCATACCAGCCAAGGCCTAGCACCAGCAATGTGTGTGTGCCTGGCAGAAGCAACAGAACTGTTTCTACCATAGCAGTTCTTTGGTGTGATTCTGGGCACTGGTCCTGGCCAGGGCCTCCCAACCTGGTTTCTGGCCTTCTGGGAAATCTTACATTCAAAAAATTCCTTTTCTGCTCATACTAAATTACAACTAGTAGCAACTGAAGACTCTGACAAGAGATAATCAGGGTGTTTGTTCCCAGTCGGCCCCACAGATCAGGTCTGATACCTCTGGAGAAAGGAACTGGAAACCAGAATGGCAGAAATTATTTTAATAAGCAATTTTGTGATACTCAGAGTCTGAACAGCAGTACTTTGTTTGCCAGGTGACAAAGTTCTACACTGAGCAGGAAAATGACCTCTTGCCCATTTTTCCTTGGAATCAGCAGAGTCCTGGCACCAGGGAGGCTTTGGGGACAGAGTCCTCAAACACCTGTTAGCAGTTCAAATTCTAAAAAAAAAAAAAACAAAACAAAACAACAACAAATTCTTCTTAGTGAAATCAACATAGAAAGAGACCCCATATGAACTGGATAAAAGTGGACTGCTTTGGGGGCGCCTGGGTAGCGCAGCCGTTAAAGCGTCTGCCTTCGGCTCAGGGCGTGATCCCGGCGTTCCGGGATCGAGCCCCACATCGGGCTCCTCTGCTGGGAGCCTGCTTCTTCCTCTCCCACTCCCCCTGCTTGTGTTCCCTCTCTCGCTGGCTGTCTCTGTCAAATAAATAAATAAAATCTTTAAAAAATAAAAATAAAAAAGTGGACTGCTTTGGTTGAAGTGGGACTTGGAGCTCACTGAGGGCCCCTGTAGATCCCTATGTCCACTTTGAAGTCAATCTGCAGGACTCAATGATGGTGCCTGAAGGAAGGCTCACTGAGTCTGTGACACCCAGGAGACCATGGAGAATCTCCTAAGAGGACAACTGGCAGGTGCATGCCAGAAATTCTGCAGGTCCCAGGTGAGCATATATATCTCTAAACACCTTCTCTGAGGGCTCCCAGAAAGCTGGTAAAGCTGGTGGGGAGGAAACTTTTCAGGGTCTTCAGGTTTTGTTTCAGAAATTGGGGACAATTAACCAGAGGGATTTGAATATTACACAATTAGTATCTTTTCTAATGCACTCTAATAATGAAGCCTGGAGAAATTTTGGTTGCACACCTTTTTAGTCAGCTATATCTTATTAATGATACATTATTCATGTTCAAGGTAAGTTGCCTTAAACCTTCGTAAACTCGTTCATTAATTTCTGTTGTAAACTCAGCCTTGTGGGAGAGCAGCTTAAGGTAACCACGATTCATCTCTGCCTGGATCTCCAAGGCTCATCCATGCCCTTCCATCCACCCCACTGTAAGGACCTCTGACATTTCTCAGAGCTCCAGGCATCTCCTGGCACCACATTCTCCTGACTCAATCTTTGCCTGCTGGATTGGATGTCCTTACATCACCTTAGCTGCCTTTTGAAAACAAATCCCTGGAGGTGTTAGAATGGAAAGATATGAGCATGGGAGAAATTTGGGGCTCATACCCTTATTAGCAGTGGGATTTTAGGAAAGTTATGTTAAACCTCTCTGAGCATCCAAATGGGTATAATAACATAACCTTGTTATGAGATAAGGTATTTGAAGTAACAGGTAGGGAGCCCTGGACTTAGAAGTTATAAAAAAAAAAAACACATTACCCACTTTTGTGAGGGCATTTACATTCTCAAGAGCACACTCATAATCCAGGTTTGGTCCTTTCACTGGCTTGGTCTCCCAGTCTGACAGCCAGGACCAGGTGATGGCAGATCCCAGACACTTTAAAGACATTACATCAAGAAGATCTAATGCAAATCCAAAAAGAAGAGTCTAAATGAGAAAGTTTGCCCAACTGAGGAAACATCCAAAATGTAGCTATTAAGACAGAGTTGGGGGATCAGAAGCTCAGCAAATTGCTTGTAGGACACAAACACACAAAAGATAAGATAAAGCATTATAGATGAATCTGGGGGTGATCATAGGTCATCACTTGACCCAGAGACAATCCTGGTTTATCCTTGTTGACCAAAATAGCACCTTGCTTCACTCTCGAGAGAGGCCCAGTTTAGATGAGGAATTGTATGGTTATAATGCACGCAGGCTCAAGGGGCACACAGATGATCTAGTTAAAGAAGTGGGTTGGAAACCAGACAGGGGTAGTAAGATACTGGAGGTAAAAAGACCTCAATGCCTCAGCCAGGAAGGCTCTTATAGGATTCCTTCAGTAGTAGGAACTAGAGGATGTAACTAGACACAACCTGTCAGTGTAAGCTGATGAGCCACAGTCAAAAGTAGAAGATGGGCAAAACGCCTGGGGAGCTGAGTATAAATACAGAGCTAGAACTCTGAAGGCCTCCCACTGCCTTATCATAAAGTCCAAACTCAGCACAGCAGGATTCGGTTCCTGCTTAGGGCTACAATCTTTCTGCAAGTAAAAGTTCCCCTATAAGCCGATCAAGCATTGGCCACAAAGAAATAATTACAGTGTCTCAAATGCAGCAACAGGCTCATCCCTGCCGTTCCATAATTTGTATTCTTGGCCTAAACAGACCTTTTCTGCTGTGTCTTCTCGATAATTCCTGCTTCTCAAAATTGCTATGTTCAAAGATCCCCTCCTCCAGAAGACTCCCAACAGACTGAATTAGGTGACCCTTCTCTGCACTTCAAAGATCCCCTAGTTCTAATCCTCGTTATCATGGCGATGACTCTATACTGTAACTGATCATAACTTGATGTTTCTCCTTTTATTGAAGAAAAGGTCTCACCTTTATATTCCTGTTGCTTAACATACCACTTGACATGTAGTTGATTCTCAATGTATATTTTTACTGTTTGAATAATGAATTCTGTCTCAAGCTAATGATGCTGGAATTATTTTTAATGTTTTTTTTCCTACCTTAATAACCAAAGACAATGACAAAATAATTGGTCAACCAAGCCCATTGCTTACCCTCTAAATTAGGATCTTAATTCAAATTTGTACTACTTCAATAGCCTCCTTACTGGATTTCCCAATTTAAGTATCCTACAAATCCATCCTTCATATAAATGTCAGATGTCTCTTCTCAAAATGCCATTTTGTTAGGTCATTTCCCTGCCCCCAAACCATAAGGAAGACAAAGTTTTATAAACAGTGGTGGGACTATAAAATGGTGACAACCACTTTGGAGAACAATTTTGCATTATCTCATAAAAGGTGAATATCCACATACCCTATGACCCAGAATTTCCATTCCCAGATGTATACCTTAGAGAAACTCTTACACAGGGCACATGAGAGAAGACACAGTGGTAAATGCTCCTATAGGAATTCCTATAGGAGCATTTTTGCAATGTATAAAAAAAAAAAAAACCTCAATAGAATAAAAAACAGAAAGGTAGAAAGTGGTATAGTCAAAAAATGTTGTATCATACAGTGGCGAAAATACACTGGAGCTACATGGACAACATGACTATATCTTAAAAAGGCAGTATATGAGAAAAGCAAGTTCTAAAAGGCAACAAACATTATGAAACCATTTTAATACAGCTCAGAACAAGCAAAACCACATTGTTATATATTTATGTGCTGAAATTATCAACAGAATGATAACTACAACTTACAAAAAAATGATTGCCTCTTAGGGAGAGGCAGGAGAAGAAAAACACATGATACAAGTAATGCATTAATACCTATTTTTTTTAATAATTTTTTTTAGTTGGAAAGGAGGGTCATGGGTGTTTATTTTTTTATGTTACTTCATTCTTTTGTATATGTCAAATATTGTATAATAAAAATATTTAAAGGGTGACCAATTGAGCCAGAGTAGTTAATTAAAATCAGTAGGAAAAAGACAACCTTCTGGAAATTACAAAGACTCTATGTCCTCCAAGGGAAGTCTGGCTAGATCCGACCTTTCACTTCCAGGCACTGGAGACCTGTCTTGACTAGTCACAGGAGATTTACTCATGCTCACTAAAACATGCATGAGCCAGAGGAAGACATCAGAATGCCAATGTACATGTTTATAATGAAAAAAACAACTCACATAAGTGAACATACTCATCTAGCGTGATTAGCACATCCTATACCTGTAATCAAACTACATAGAAAGTCAAATTATAATCAGAAGGCTTATTATTGACCTTCTGACCGTCCACAAGAATTTGTGGTCAGAGGGGCTGGTTTACTAATTTATCATGCAACTGTGAAACAATACTGCAGCTACACAGAATATGAATATATCTTAGAAACAATACAAAATCTATCTTCATATTTATAGCTGCATGGGCAAACCTGCATGGGAATTAAAAGTTCACTCTGTGAGCATGGATCAATGTTAAGGAATTGGGCAGAACGAGAATAAAAGAAAGCCAAGCCTCGGCTTCCCACTGTCTTCAGTAGGGTCCAATGTATCACAACTGATGCTACTCCTACTTCTCACACCCAGGACAGACACCATTCATCAATGATGGTGCTTCCCCCCACCCCAAGAATTGCCTCATGATGCCTCTCAAAGCATTCCAGATAGCCACTACTAATTGGATTGGCATGTAAACTAAAAGCTATTGTCTGTAATTCTGAACAGCTAAAATTAAATATATTTATATTTCCATAAAAGGCCTTCTACAATCTGACCACAAACTACCCAAAATCCCTTGGCTCCATTTGAAGTCATCTACTCTCTGCCCACCCCCCAAATGTTCTGTTCTATTCACACACGCTCATCTGTGCTCACTCAAGTGCTCCCTACACACTCAAACACTCACAAACTCACACACACCAACCTGGAATGTCCTTTCTTTCTTCTATGTCCTGCTTGAATCTAACTTCTTCTGTAAAGCTTTTCTGACCATTACTGCCCAGAACTACTGTTTCCCACTTCTGAAGGCCTGATGTTTACAGGTTATTTGGCATCCACTGTCTGGCATGGGTAGTTGTATTTTTAAGTATTTCTGTATTATAATCCATGTGGTCTCTAAGCATTTTGAGGGCAGAACTATACTTCTTTAGATTCCCCACAAAACTAGCATGGCCTCTCACATTGTAGATGCTCAATGAATAATTGTTCCTTGATTTTTCCTGTACTTAATACCCAACCTGAAACATGAAAAAATAATAATCTCTTAAATTATGATTATATGTAGACTTCCAATCCAAAAAGAAATAAGTAAAAAAAGTAGAACATTTCAGAAGATATATGTTCAAATTGCACTTTCAATTGAGTTTTTCATTAGTAAATTAGTGGTGGTGCTGGGGGAGGGGTGTTATGGGTATCAACTTACTAAAGCATTCAAGAGGTAAATGGGTCAAGTCCCAGAAAAATTTTTGCTAAATTTCCCCATTTTCTCTCCTACATAGACTGTATTTTGAGTGAAAATACCAGGATAATAAATTAGGTAAGAGGAAGTTCTGCTTATTTTTTTGTATGTAAAAGATTTATGATCGTTACAATGTCCACCGTAGAAAACTCAAAAAAATACAGGAGATATTAAAAAAAACAAAAACAAAACAAAACAAAAAAAACCACCAGGAGTCCTCAGAAATCTCACCACCCAAAGATAACTACAGTTTAACATACATATACCTTTCCCTTCCTTTCTAAATTCATACAGTTTCTGAAATATACACTCTTTTGTTAACAGGGTCATCTTTATTTACAACTTGCTTTTCTATTCTGTCATGGAGTCTTTCCTACAACCTGTGAATATTGTTATGCACCATCTTTTCCAATACCTACACTGTACTATGTTGTTTGTGCTTTTGGCTTCAAGTGACAGAACCCAAATATAAATGGACTTGAACAAAAGAGGAAGCTAATCAGATTGTGGGAACTAAGGAAAGGTTGAATAATTGAGAAAAGAGCAAGGATGCAATGAAATCTCAGGAAAAATTAGGACGAGGGATCCCAACAGTATTGGGACTTCTGTTCTCCTGATCCATTTTCTTTCTTGGGTCTACTTCATGCTCTTTCACTCTAGCATGGATTTTTCCACATAGCAAGAAACATTGCTCTAACTGTACTGACTATATAATTTTCAGAGCACAAAGTTCAAAATCTCAGGGAAGATGTTCATTACTTAATTTCCACCGCTGTGTCAGCTAGCTACTGGAATATGGCAACTCCCACAGCAGCCATCTGAATGAGCAAAGGTAAAGTCCTATGAGAACAGAGCTACTGAGCAGATGAAATTACAGATGTTCATCACCATTCACTGAATCAAATCCTATTAATGGACGTATAAGAGGCTTACAATTTTGAATTACTATACATAGTGTCCGGCAAATATTTTAAATTTTAAATTAAGTTCACTAATATGAAACTTCTCACACATTTTTAGCACATACCTGATAATATGCTTATATTCCTACCATTGGGCTCATTCAACTTATTTATTCATTCAATAAATCTTTTTAGAATCTACTGTGTGCCAGGCTCTATTCTAGGGACAAGAAAAACAGCAGTGAACAGTTAAAAAGCTTTTTAGAGTAAGAGTTTGGGCAGCTACTGTGTATATTTTGAAATTAGAGCTTTCAGGATTTGTTAAGGAACTGGACATGGCATGTAAGAGTCAAATCTTTCACTGAGCAAATGGGGAAGACCAGGAGCAAGTTAGAATAGATCTGTTTTGAACATGTTAATTTGAGATTCAATTTAGACTCCCATGAAAAATTTTAATTCAGGAAAGGATTCAAATACATGGAGATTCAGAGATTGGAGAAATACAGAGGTCCAAGCAAAGGAGTCAAAGGTGGTCACTGATGTAGGAGGAAAAATGAGGAATAATGCCTGGTAAGGCAGTGAAGAAAATTCAAGAAGCAAGGAGTGATGGATTATGTTAAATGCTGACAGATAAATAGGATGAGGGTGGACAGAGGACCACTGAATTTGGAGAACCTGGCACCTATCTATCAGTGACTCCTGTGGAGTGGTGCAGTGAGGAGAAATGTCCGACTAGAACAGGTTCAAGAGAGAATGAGAAGAATTGGGACAGTGAGTATAGCCAACTCCTTTGCTAGGTTTCACTCTCAAGGTGAGCAAAAACTGGGGATACAGCTGAACAAAGAAGTAGAGTTAAGACGTTAAGATGGTGAAAATATATCTGTATGCTAGCAAGAATAATTCATTATTAAGGAAAAAGTTGTGGATGAAGGAGCAGGATAGGACAAGGACTGGAGCAGACCACTGAGTCAGCAAGAGGGAAAAGGATTCAGAGCACAGGGTGGGTATATGAGCACAGAGGCAAATGGTGGGAAGATGTGGTGTGGGACGTGGAAGTTCACTTCCAATGCTTCAGCTTTTCCAGTGAAAAACAAGCAAGTTCTTGGTTGAGAGTGGGACCCCAGGAGGAGGTGTTGGAGGTAACTGGAGAGAGGACAAAAGCAAACTGGCTACCTGAGAGACTGGGAGAATAATGGACTAGACAAATGCAGTATGGCTGCAGGGCAGCCCTCAAATGTCTTTTGAGATTTCATGATCATGGGTGTAAAGTGAATCCAGCCAGTACCGTTGTGGGTTTTTGTCCAGCAATGTCCAGCTATGGGGGCGAAGGAGTGAAGCAGGACTTTGGTTTTTCCAGATGAATATGACAAGGCAAGCAAGAAACAGGAGAGTCGAGTGGGGATGCTGAAAAGAGACTTTAATCACGGCTCATAGCCTGCTTTCAGCCCACACACTTTTTAATGGCTTCTCAAAGTCTAGCTGTATGAGTTTCCTATTGCTGTTATAACAAATAACCATGAATTTAGTGGCTTAAAGCAACACAAATGTATTATCTTACTGTTCTATAAGTTGGAAGTCTGGCACAGGTCTCACTGGGATAACATCACTGTGTCAGCAACATCATGTCCCTTTATGGAGGCTTGGGGCAAGAATCTGTTTTCTTACCTTTTCTAGTTTCTGGAGACCTCATTCCTCCTTCTTCAGAACTAGCAACACAGGTAAATCCTTCCTACGTTGCATCACTGACCTCTTCTCCTGACTCCCTCTTCCACTTTTAAGGACCTTGTGATGATATTGGGCCCACCTGGGTACTCCAGAATCATCCCTTTAAGGTCAGCTAATAAGCAACCTTAATTCCATCTGCAATCACAATTCCCTTTTTCCCTTTAACAGCATATTCACAGGTGCTGGGCATTAGGATGTGGCCATCTATGGGTTTATCATTCTGCCTCCCAGAATGCATAATGCCAAAGTGTCCTGTAGAAGCATTACACTCCAATCTAGTATGAAAAGGACTTTTCACCACTACCCTGCTAGCTCTAGGCATTGTTGGGTTTTTTTTTTTTTCATTTTGCCAATTTGTCAGTGGACAATGATATCACATGGTTTTACTTGCACCTACTTGATTACTAATGAGTCTAAGCATATAAACTTTTATTCTTCTGTGAAGAAAATCTGTGCCCTTTGCACAATTTTTAAAGGTCTTTTTTGTTTGCTTTTCTAAGAGTCAGAAGATTGTAATTCTTTGCCTAGCATATATGCTGTAAATGTAGGGGGAGGGTTACAGGTCATCATTAGTTTCTCAGCTTTTTTTTATCACCTAGTCAAATCTGTCAAAATTTTTGGGGTGGATGGGGGTTCTGGCCTTCGTGTTCTGTTCAGAAAAATATTCTCTACTATAGGAAAATAAAATTTCCCTGAATTTCTCAGTGCTTTTGTAAAAAGTCCTAAGCCTCCAAACACATGGAAATACAGAAGATAGGGAATGTTTATTTTCACTTCCCCTAGAAGGAATTTGCTCCACACGTACCATGAGAATCAGATCTGTAGCCATTTGTCCAGTGAACTGCTCTAATCCAAGAGGGCCAAATGGATACAGCCTGGGCTAGATACCCAGGCAAGGCCACAGGGGGTCGGGAAAATGGGAGCTCTTTCCACATAGGTAATTACATTTTAAAAAGGAAGAAGCCCAGACTTTAAACACATATCTAGGTCATAAAAGATGCAGACACCCAACATTTCTGTGCTCCTTTAGAAGACATATTTATATTCCAGAAGATTAGAGTGAGAACCAAGGACCCTTTCCATACCTTCTAGAAGGAGCAAAGGGTTTTGTTATCTCTCTCTCCTTTCAGGATGGGAGAAGAATAGCTGTCTTTACTCCTATAAACAAATAAGGAAAATCCGTAGAGCCAACTCACTGTGTCCTAAAGTTTGACCTGTTTTACCTGGTTTTTCATCACATTACCCCAGGGGTAAGGGCTGGGACAGGTAAGCTTTCTCACTTGTTATCACTGCAAGGTAACTGTAAGAAAACTATCTTTTACCCAGAAGACGTCATATGTACATTCAGGTTTAAATTAATAAAGAGGAATATTAAAAACCCAACAGCTACTCCAAATATATAAAAACATTCCATCTTCTGGAGAGTGGAAAGTGTTTCTGTAGTTTTTTTCTGGTAACAAGTGGGTTGTTGTACCCAAAAATTATCTGCAGGAAAATGATTGCAAGATGATGACATGGTGTGATATTTAGCACTGATGTCCCGTCTTGAGCAAAACACAGTATCAGTAGCACTTTCTCCTTTCTACAGCTTCTCAGAACCAATTCCAAAGTGACTTTGTGCCTTTTTCCTTATCTATACTGTTTCGTCCAATGGCAAAAGCTTAGGAAATTTGTAAATATATAAATAAAGACAATGCCTTCTTAAATATAAAATTAAAGAAGAAAACTGCTGTCAAACTTTGATTTCGAAATATAAAAAGTAAGCAATTGCTTACTTAACCTATGAATTATTTTTTTCCAAGGACCATTATTCAAAACTCCCTAAGAAAAAAGAATTTTCCCCATGACCAACTTCATACAATCACAAACACATTATTGTTTTATTCTTAATCCTTAAAAATGTGTTTTATAAGTCTGGTGACTTGTTTACATCTTTTACTTAAGGATCCCCCCAAGATTTTAATGGAAATGGAAAAAAAAGCATCATGAAAATGATCCTGTCCCAAGCTGAATGCAAAGTTTGCAGCGGCCACCTGCTGAGCAGAAACTCTTGATATTTGTGTACTTAGAAATACCACAGACTGCTGAAGATCACTGGCCATATGCGTTGTGGCTATGTGAAGACCACCCTCCATTTGTGCTTCTGACTTAACTTTAACTTATAAAATGTAGGCACGTGTGGTGAATTTTTGCTTGCTTTTTCTACTTGTTTAGACAACTTTCAAACATTGAAAAATATTAAATTAAATGGAAAAAATGCATATATACCACTCATCACATTTTTATTTTTTAATTCATTCAATGTCACTGAACAAGTTTTGCTTTTTATGTTTATTTGTTTTATATAATTATAGAATAAAATGTTTTACTCATTTTCACTTAGCACTACTTTGAGCATTACATTTTCTGCACAGTTATATTTTTTATTTGATCATAAATTCAGTGGCGATTAAATAATCCATTTCATTATATGATATAATTTGCTTAACGGTTTCCCTTTTATGTTCATTTAAATTGCTCTTAAGTTTTTGCTAATGTAAGAAATATTATAGTATGCACTAAGATATTGGCCCATATAAGTCATTTTTGAATAATTAATTTAGAATGAATCTTCAGAAAGGAAACCAAAGGATTAAAAGTCATGCACATTTTCATGGCTCTCTACCAAATTATTTCCTAAGGACTGACAGTCATTTGCAGAGCCACCAACAAAGTATGAATATACCCATTTCCCTGGTAAATCCCTGACTTTGGATTTTAATATGAACTCTTGAAATTTTCAAATAATTCTTCACTGTCTGAGTTAATCGTTTTTAATTACTGGCAAATTTGAATGCATTCCTAAATATTTATTTTCCAAACTTCTTTTTAAGTGAATTGTCCATGCCCTTTTTTCCATGTATCTACTGGAATATCACTACAGTTCTTAAGTTGTGTGAGCTTTGCACATACCGCAGAGTTTCTCATTTGTGGCACTAGGGACACTTTGGGCCGATTTTGTGTGTGTGTGTGTGTGTGTGTGTGTGTGTGTGTGTGTGTGTGGATCTGTCCTGTGATTATAGGATGCTGAGTAGGTCCCTTATCAACTAGATGACAGTAGCACCACCCCCCCCCAGTTGTGACAGTCAAATATGTCTCCAAAAATTGCCTAATGTCCCTGGGAGGCAAAACTGCCCCAGGTAAAGGGACACTGTCATAGATCCTGACAGGTATAGCTGTCAATTACTAACCAGTCACTACAAGTCTAACAGCGTTCTAAGTGGTTTTTCTATACTCATGCATCTCACACCTCCAACACTGCTACAAGCTGGATACTACTAGCCCCAAGAAGGAGAAACTGAGACACTGATGAATTAAATAACTTGAACATGTTTACACACGGAAAAAAGGCAGGATTTGGACTCATTGGTCTGACTTCAACGCCCCTACTTTACTCACCCTTCCTGGACCTTCTTCTTTCCCATTATAGGCTACCATTTTTCCATTTTACCAAATCCTCTGTTTTTTTGGTTTTAACCTTATAAACAATTTTACTTAATCAAAATTGTCCATCTTTTTCCCTGTCATTTCTTCTATTGCTTTAATTCTCTCAAAAGCATCTATCTCTCTGACATACCTGGGAATTTACTTTTTCTACTTTAAAAAAAAAATTCAATGTTTTACTCTCCTATGTTGTATTCTGGAACATACCTCTAACTTAATTTTTTTCCATATTACTATCTACTTTTTATAACATTTAATAAAGTTTTTTATAGTCTAAACTTGATCATACATCTACTATTGTAAACTAAATTGATTAGAATTTCTACTCTATTTCACTAAACAGATAACTTTAGCACTGATATTATACTGTTTATTATTGTTATAACATAATCTATTATCTGTTAGGATCTGTCTTCTCCCATTATTTTTCATTTTCTTTGAAATATGCCTTAATGTTTTTCTTGTTTAATTCCCAAAGCAATTTAAAAACCAGTTGGTCTAGTTCTGAAAAGAATGTTAAAAATTTTGTTTGATAGCTAAATTGTGGAAGGAGCCGAGATGCCCTTCAACAGACGAATGGATAAAGATGTGGTCCATATATACAACAGAATATTACTCAGCCATCAGAAAGAACGATTACCCAACATTTGCAGCAACATGGACGGGACTAGAGGAGATTATGCTAAGTGAAATAAGTCAAGCAGAGAAAGACAATTATCATATGGTTTTACTCATTTATGGAACATAAGAAATAGCAGGGAGATTGGTAGGAGAAGGAAGGGAAGAATGAAGGGGGGTAAACAGAAGGGAGAATGAACCAAGAGAGACTATGGACTCTGGGAAACAAACTGAGGGCTTCAGAGGGGAGGGGGGTGGGGGATTGGGATAGGCCGGTGATGGGTATTAAGGAGGGCACATATTGCATGGTGCACTGGGTGTTATATGCAAATAATGAATCATGAAACACTACATCAAAAACTAAGGATGTACTGTATGGTGACTAACATAATAAAATTTTTTTTTTAATTTTGTTTGACGTTAAAGCTATGAACTAATTTGATGGAAAATTGTCATCTGTAGAATGACATCTTAAAATGAACTGGGTAATTTTACAAAATAAGGAATAAAATAATGGTATTCACATAATACATGAACTGAAAATAGGTCATCATTCTCCCTAGAAATTTAACGTCTACAGTGAGTCAATACATAAATGCCTTGACTTCAAAATTTGAGTTCCAAACACTCATTTGTAAGTTGATTCTTTAGACATCAAAATTTTTGTTCTGAAGAAACAGCATTATATAAATGTTAATTAATTGGGTTCCTAGGCAGCCTATGAAAAATAAATAATACAAAAACTCTCTTAATGTAGGGAAATACCCAAAGAAGACCATTACTCTGTGGAAAAGGGCACTCAGTGAAGTGGGTATTATTTGGAGGTTTCCAGAAATTAAAGTCACATCTTGAGACAGGGAGCACCTAGGGTTCAGCTTCTGTTGCCCCTGAAAACTCCATGAACACTGCCTTAACCAGACACATTTTCGAGACCCCCACCCTCCAGAATCAAATCAAGAAGCACAGTCCAATAAGTCTTCTGTTATACTCTCGGACTCTATTTCCCCGGGGAACATACCTGGAGAAGTCGGCCAGACCTTCATAAGCTTTTTAATTGACCCATATTGTTTTTGTTATCCTCCAACTTCTTTCTATTATGATTAGCGTAAACCCTTAAAATGAAAAGAAATTTTCACTGGAGCAACTATATCCCCCTTCACAGCATGGTGAGAAGAGGCTGAAGGGCAGGTGAGGAACCTCTGGAAGCCAAGTGAATGGTGGTCTCACAAAGATGGAAAAGTTGATGTGCCTCTTGGACCTATGGCAAGCAAGGATAATGACATTACCCACCTCCTAGGACTGGGGTGATGAGCAAACTAGTTAACATATGCGAACAACATGTAGAACAGAGCTTGGTACGTAACTAGGTCTCCATAAAGTTAGCTGGGGATAATTAGGAGTAATTATGAGCCTTGAGGGAAGAAATACCTTCCTGATCTCCCCCCTCAATGTTACTGAAATTAATTTGTATCACCCTTTGAGCTGACTCAGAGAATTGTGGCTTCTTAAGCTAGAGGAAAAGAAAGGCAAGATGAAGTCACATGTATTAATATGCCCAGGTCTGTAGCACCACTAATAGTCATTAGCTCATTTATTTTCTATGACCTTACCTCCTTAGAATGCTTCATTTTATCTGATCTCTGAAGCTTAGAAGGATCAGTCCTGACTCTCCTTTGATAGGGACTCAATCTTACATGAAGGCTGTATAGGTTAGTGGTTAAGTGCAGCTGGGTGGCCATCAGTAACTTGCTAAACATCTCTGCCTCAATTTCTTCATCTGAAAAATGGGGTTAACAATGGTCCCCACTTCATGGGGCTCTTGTTAGGAGTAAGTGAAACAATATATATGCCTCAGCTATAGTCTATAGCTATTAAGGGTTAGCTACTATTTTCTCTTTTTTTTATAACAATTTTTATTTTGTTACATTAGTCACCATACAGTACATCCCCAGTTTTTGATGCAATGTTCCATGATTCATTACTTGTGTATAACACCCAGTGCACCATGCAATATGTGCCCTCCTTAATACCCATCACCGGCCTATCCCAACCCCCCACACCCCTCCCCTCTGAAGCCCTCAGTTTGTTTCCCAGAGTCCACAGTCTCTTTCAATATCATCATTGTTGTAATTCCAGGAGTTGGAAATCATTACTTTCATTTTTAGAAGGCAGAATAGGCTCAGAAAAGTTAGATAAATTAAGTCACACAGCCATTAGGAAGATGAAGCTCATATTTTACCCCCAAACTGATTTTAGAATCTAGGTTTTGCATTTCTTGTATTTTTATTTCCTTTACTTGACATTTCCTTAAGAGAAGACTTGCAGGAAGACGTGAGAGCTGTTTGCAGATATTTTAAGGGTAAGCTCGCAGATGGGTAGGACTAGACTTTCCTTGTTGTCTTCAAAAACAGAGCTGAACCCCAAGAGTAGAAGCTCCAGAGAAGCTCTTTGGGGCTTACTATAAGGAGAAACATTTTTCCAAAAGGAAAGAAATTCAAAAGCAGAGTGGTCTCTTGAAAGGAGTAGTAAATTCTCCTACTACTTTATCTCTTAGCCTGTTGGTATGCAGACAGGTTAGATGTCAGCTTGTTGAGGATATTGCAGAAGAGATTCCTGTAACTGTCTCCAAGGCACCCTGATCTCCCGTCCTGGGCAATATTTGGGGGACCAACATTCCACCATACAGATATACCCTCTTTCTTTTGTTACAAGGGCAGATGGACTTCTTGGCTAACATCTAGAACCAAGGATGAGTGAGGCTTCCGTGGCATCTCCAGGAAGAGATAAGTCTTTCTCCTTTTCTCACTTGGGATTAGTGTGGCATATCACTTCTCAGATGACCGACTTACTGTATCTAAATGTCTAAGGATCCTCTAGGTCATGTACAGAAGTATTTATGGCTCTAGTCTCATCAGCACAGCTTCAGGACACTTCCTGTCAGCTACCCTAGCTCTCTTACTCCAGGGAACCCTCAGGGAAGGAATCCTCAGCTCTCAGGACCTGCCTACTCCTATACTTGCTCTCTCTCAGCTCCTGCCAATGGTCTCACGGCAGACTCTGCCTCAGGTGCAGAAAACACTATCAGCTCCGGCAGAGCTGTTTTCAGAGCATGACCATCCCAAGCCCTCAGGAAGTTACA
Organism: Ursus americanus; assembly: GCF_024610735.1. Taxonomy (NCBI): domain Eukaryota; kingdom Metazoa; phylum Chordata; class Mammalia; order Carnivora; family Ursidae; genus Ursus; species Ursus americanus. Next base: position 46,723,958 of record NC_142143.1, on the reverse strand, counting down.
CCATGTTCTGGGGCCGACTGGGGGCAGGAAGAGAATGACCCACAGAACAGTTCTGTGTTAATCTTTGTCACGGGTGGCCCAAAGCAACAGTGCTTGACCCTAGGTTCTCACAAGGCTATTACATCAACATGGCATTTTATTGTTCAACAAAATGTTTCCAGGTATTTTCTTTCTTATTTCTCTGCACCCACACAAGTATTATTACAGATAAAGTACTTATCAATTATGATTGATATGTATGATTCTCTCACATTCGTGAGAGAAAACTCAACCAACAGTAACTTAATCAAAATAGGACTGCGTTTCATCCCATGTGAATGGGACACCTGCGAAGGCAAGGCCGAACTGGTGGTTCCATTGATATCAGGAACCCAGACTCCTCTTTTTCTACTTCATCATTTACAGTGGGTGGTTTCCATCCTGAAGGTGACCTCATGGCAACCTTATGTTTCAGGAGTTCCAGTTATTACAATCTTGCTCTGGGTAAGAGGAAGAAGAAAGGGTATATATCCTAGCTGAGCTACTTTCATTTAAAGATTTCCCATTGGCCACTCCTATCTGCAAGGAAAGCTAGGAAATGTACTTTGAATTTTTTTTTCTTAATCTGGACACAAATCTATCCCCATCAGCATAGGGATCTATCACTAAGGAAGTAAGGGAGAATGACAGCTGGGTAGGAAAATAGTAATCTCTAAGCAAGGCAATTGAAGCTAATTGGGATTAAATGACTTGGCCAAGGTAAAACAACTAGTTTCTTGTATAGGTCTATTGCTGTACAACCCTCAGGGACACAGTGGCATCATATTCTCTGTAAATGGAACCCTCCACACTTTAAAGTGATGGAGTGTACAACTTGTGCCTTCATGTATGGTGACCTGACTCCTCCTTCTGCACCTGGTGAAGTTTTGTACGTGAGACCTCTCACTGCCACCCCCAGGAATCCTGCCCTCCCTGCTCTAATCAGCTGGGCCTAATGTTTATTGCTGCATATTTTACTGGAGAAGTAAGGTCACTGTCCATTTCGTGGAGGCCCTTTTTCTGCCCAGGGGCCGTAAGTCCTCTTCAAGTTTCTGCACACCTGTTCGGGGCCTTCCCTGATTAGAAGTAGAAATGGGAAGAGGCCGCCATCTTTTCAATTCTTATAGGCAGATGGGTAAATCAGGGAGTTGGCACTACAGCCCTATTTTCATCAATTTGTAGGAAAGAAAGTATATATTAAACACCAGTTTTTGAGGACCTCACTTGTTTATGAGAAGCTATTCCACTTTAGGCATTACAGGGTTTTTGCTTAAATTAATAAAGTAATACTTTGACTTTCATCCTAGTATGATCCTTGAGTGTATATTCCCCTATTTAGAACCCTGAAGGATGGGAGGAAATGGTTAATAATATCACTTTATTACAAATAAAAAGAACTAAATTTGGAGTCACATTTTTAAAATTAACAATTATGTTGTATGGCTATGTATCATAATAGAACATTTTAAAAGTAAATATATTCCTGAAACAGTTGCTATTCTGCTTTTTTCCCCTAAGTTGAATTTGGGGGGGGAGGGGTGGTACACCGGTTAAAGATTTGGGTTTGGCGGGTTCTATTATTGGAGGTTTCATTGTAACAAGTTTTAAATGCAATAAACTGGGATCTTGCTTTCCTGATAGAATAGGGCATGGGTATGCTTTCCTAAACATAGAATTCTACTTTTGAAGATGTGATCACTGCAGTCTGAAGTCAGAAAATGAGACCAGCAGATCGTCCTTGGGCCATCCTGGGGTCTGTCAGTAAACTGAAAGTAACTGAACGAAGAGAGGAATCTCCAAGAGAGGCCAGGGGAGTGCCACCAGCCCACCACTACAGAGAATTTCAGAGCTAAGCCACTCACCGAAAAAAAAAGCTCAACCACAGGGCGGATGTGCTGCTTTTCACACCCAAGTCATTTATTTGAAAAGCAAAGGCAGTAAATTCTTGAAGCCTTCACTATGTTAGGATTACTCCAGAAGAAAAGAGAAGTTAAAGAAACGCTGAGCTTCCCCTTCCAGTGTCTTCCTTGCTTATTTGTTTCTCTCAGGCAGACTCTTTAAACCTTATTTCCTTATTTTGCAACAGGAGTCTATAAAGTTAAGACAATTGTTTTTAGCCTTTACAAGTATGCATTTAATTGTGTTCACTGTTATCTCTACTGTATAAAACATGAAGAACTCCATGGTACATGAGAGCAAGTTCCACATGAACCAATGAGTAATAAGAGAGTCTAAAAAGAATTAGGCTACCCTTCAAAAAGCCAAAGTAGTATCATCAATTAAGGGCCCCAAAAAGCTAATTTTAAGTGAAAAAAAAAGAGGGGGGATAGTCAAGTGTTCTTTGGTATGCCGGTGCCATCAGGTTTTTACTGTGCCTCCTACCTCATTGCCTAAGAATTACTATGAAAAATCTTTAAGGTCACCCCAAACCTGCATCTTGTTTAGCAAGAGCAGAAGTTTGCTCAATTATTTACCCAATTTGGGTAAGGCTTAAAACCTACTCAAAATATTTCTGTTGAAAGCATACTCAAATGAGAAGGCATTGGAAAAAGTTGTCCAGACAGGCTGTTCACCTATCTAGCAAACTATCACTGGACAGTTTTAGCACCATTCAACTCCTCCTGCAACCACACTGATGGGAATGGAAATTCTATACATTCAGTTAAATGATTTGCATACTGGAGCAGTAAGCAAATACTGGAACAGAGGCCCCGAGCTTAGGTCTCTTGCATTTCCCACAGTCTTCTCTGAACCCATCTCACTTATTGTCATTACCACACAGCATACTGCTTACTCATGCAGGTCTGTACTATTTGGGTCCCCAAGCAGATTGGAAGCTCCATACATGATGGGGAACATTGTTATAGCTACCATGTATCTCCCACAATTCCTTTACAGAAGTGCCTATGCTTGCAAGCATTTATTCATCCATTTATTCAACTAATGTGTATTAGGAGCCTACTGTGTGTCAGAATCCATTCCACACACAGGTTGAGCATATGGACTGTACAACCTCTCTACTCTTGTAGGGCTTAAATTTGAATGAGATGAGACAGTAAATAAACAAGAAAAACACAAGAGGTGACAAATATGATAGAATTAAAAGAGGGTAATGAAAGAGGAACTGAGCGACTATATTGAATTAGGTGGTCAGAGACCTCTGAGAAGGTGATATCTAGATGTGGACCTGTTGAGCTGGGTTGGCATGTACAAAGGAACCAGCAGAGGCCCTGCGTGGCCAAGGCATACTGAGAGAGGAATATGATATGAGAAGAGGCGGGAGAACAGCAGGGAAGACTTCTCAGGGTTGGGGAACACACGGTTGGCATGTGGATTTTATTCTAAATGCAGCACAGGGTTTTACCCAGGAAAATTACGTGATCTGATTTACTTTTCTTTTAAGAGAACTTATTATTTTTATGTACAGAAAATACAAAACAGCATATACTTAGCCCAGTTTGGTAGCCAGTTCTTTAGCCTTTGTCTTTTCCAACTTGGCAATACAAGCCATGGACTTTTCCTCCCCAGTGACTGCAGATGTCATTATATCCATCATTATAACTGGTCCTGATAGCTTCCCCTGCTTAGCCAGAGCTCCTTTTTCTTCTGAGTTCACCTGTGTGAAGGCAATAGTAGTGCAAGCCTTCCTGTGGACTAGACACCCCAGCCTGGCCTTTCCCTTGGTAATGGAGTAGGGAACTCCCATTCAATGAAATGGGGCAAGCAGGCAGACAACCAGCTCAATGGGATCTACAGCATGTGCAGTCACTACCAGCTGAGCTTTCTTGGTTTCCACCATGGTGGTGACGGTTATTAACCCCAGCCCAAAGGACAGGCGGCCTCTGAGGGAGGGACATCCCTTTGCCAGCAGCTTTCTTTTCAGTCCGGGCCAACAATCTCTGCTTCTTCTCTTGCCTTGTCCCTCATCTGTATTTGTGGGCCAGCTTAAGCAGCTGAATAGCTGTATAGCGTCTAAGGCCTGGGTAAGCTGGTTAATCACGGGAGGCACTTTTATTTTATTTCAATTTTTTTACTTAAATTCTAGTTAGTTAACAAATATGGCAAAATTGGTTTCAGATGTAGAATTTAGTAATTCATCACTTACATATAACAACCAGTGTTCATCACACCAAGAGCCCATCACCCATTTAGACATTTATAGAGAATAAGCCCTCTATCACTGCAGATGATGTAGCGGGGCTATTTGATAAAGTGGGTGAGGTCCCTTTTGGGCTGGATGTCCTGTCTGATGCCAGAATTCTTGGGCCTTTTCTCAAACAGGAGACTGACCACCTTCTTGGTCTCCTGCTTCTTCACAACAAAAGGAGCCAGGGCTACCTTCTTTCCTTTGGCATCTTCGATGGCTGGAGAAAAGAGCTGATTTACATTTTTAAAAGACTGCTCTAGCTATTATGTGAAAGGGAAAGCAAAAAGTGAAATACAGAGAGTAGTTAGATTATTGTAATAATGGAACAGGACATGGGTATACATGTAATAGTCTTTAAGAAAGATTATGTTCCTTGGATGAAGGGAGCATTAACAGAGATGGAGAAATACAGATTGAAGAGAAGTTTTAAGGGTATCATCAAGATGATTTTCTGATGAATCAGGCATGGGGGAATGATGAAAGAAGGAAATCAAGGATTACTCAGATTTGTGGCTTAAGCAAATGAATAAATGATGATGTCTTTTACTGATGGATGAGGAATAGGTGTGTAGGAATTGAGGGTGGAGGGGGAATCTGGAGTTTTCTTTAGTTTGAGATGCTAACTAAAGATGTCCAAGATGAAAATTCAACCTAGCAGTTGAATACAGAATTCTTGAAAAAGGTCAAAGTGAAGTTATATGTCTGGGACTCAGCCGAATCATGGTATCTGGATGAGATCATACGTAATGATTAAGTAGAGAAGCAAGAGGGACCTGTTTAAAGGCTGAAGTCCCTTCTTGTTTACTCTGATGAGCAGGTTAAACAAGTAAGAGAGCAAGGCAATGGGTTTTCATAACATCTATATTAAAAGGTAGAGTATGAGTATCAGATTCCCTTCTCATTTTAACAGAAAAGGACACTGATTAATAAGTAGTTGTTTGCTATCTTCATCAAGACATTCAACATAAGAAACTCTGCTCAAAGTCACTGAGTATTAGAAGAATGAAATTGTATATTCACTAGATTTCTGTTTCATTAAATATATGCATATGTTTCTCATAATTCACAAACTGGTCTGTGAATGATCACATTATTAAATAGAAAACTGAAATGACATCTGCCTAAAAAAAACTAATTCTGTAATTGTCTTGACTTATGAAATGCCATATTAAAAAAGTTCACTGGAATCTTAGTGTGGTTCCTTCAAATAAATTCTATTTGTACTAAGTATAAAAAAGTCAAGGAAGGCTTGAAAGGGTGGGATAATGGAGTCGTTTCCTAGGTGAGAAAGTAAAATGCTTCTTTTTTTTAAAAGCTTATTTTCTGACTGCATAATATAACATATTGTGATTATTAAAAAAACAAATATAAAACTAAAGCCCACCCTCACAACACTCCTCAACCTCAGGCCTATCACTAGAAGTAATCATTTGACCACTTTTGTGTGAATTCCTTGAGTCTCTTGCTTGCATGTGTGTTAAAAGGGGATCTTGCTGCCCTGCCAAGATCCCCTTTTCTGCTGCTGCTGGAGCTGATAGTACTTCCCCTTTCTGTGGAGAATTGCTGTGGCCAAACAGATGCTGTGACTACTCCCCATATCCCTTGGGATGGCGGCAGGCCACATTTGGTCAATAAGAGACAGAGGGATATAAATCCCTGCAAAATCAGACAGCTGGTCTCTGCTCAGGACCACAGTCACTTTCTCCCTGTGTCCTACCCTGCTTCTCTCACTCCACTTCTGGGAGCACTTTCTCCATGAATTACTTGAAGAAGAATCACCATCTCAGACTCTGCTGCTACAGCTAAGATAGTGTACGTCTATGTAACCGTACATGTGCATGAGAGCAAGTTTTACATAACGTTAACATAATGTGCTTATCATTAGTTTTCTTAAGCAACAGTTTTCTTGAAAAGCTGTTGTATCGATATGCATAGATTTATTCCATTGTTTTTTAACTCTATTAGATTACATTGTGAAAAAAAATAGATAACTTATCAAAAACTTAAAAAATGTTCCAATGTGGTAAGTGAATGTCATCATTCTCGGTTACATTTCCTTGATTACCAGAAGTAGAGTCATCTTATATGTTTATGGTCCACTTGTAACTCCTCCTCTGTGAATTATTTCATATTCTTTCAGTTGGATTGTCTTTTCCTTATATATTATCATTGGCTCTTTATAAATTCTGAATATTGTTCATTTGTTTATGGTGTATTGAAAATACTTTTTCTACCTATCATTGTTTCTTATGGGGTTTTCTGGTGTGGTCTTTTGTATTATTCAGAAGTTTGGTAATGTACTAAAAATTATATTTTATTCTTAATGAATTTACATATTTAAGAGGACCACTCTACCACAAAGTCATAAACATATCTTCCTATATTTTCTTTTAATATTTTATAATTTTCAGCATTATTTAATTCACCTGGATTTTTTTAATGAATGGAATTAGGTGTTGATATAATTTTATTGTATTTTCTAAAATCGATAGTCAACTGTCCTATATATACACAGGCTCATTACTGGACTCTGAATCCTGTTCTATTGATCTTTTGGGGTTTTTTCCTACTTAAATACCATACTATTTTTATTACCATAGATTCACTATATATTTTGATTGCTGTTAGGGTATAATCTCCTTTTCTTGTTCTCATTTTGCTTGTTTTTAAATTTCCTTGGTGATTTTTGGGCATTTATGTTTCCATATTGAATTCACCATGTCATTGGGGTAGAAGTGATACCTTTTCCCATGCTCAGACGTTGTATATATTTTTTAATACATCAGGTCTTCCTCAATAAATTTTATTAGTTTTTCCATAAATATCTTGCATATTTCTTTATTGGGTTTATTCCTAGATATTTTGTATTTTTTTTTGGTAATTATAAATATTCTTCCTAATACATTTTTAATTGGTCATTGCTGGAATTTTAAAAAGCTGGTGATTTTTATATGTTGCTCCATACTCCTTTTTAATCTCTCCAGTTTGTTCTAATAATGTTTTCATTGGTTCCCTAGGAGTTTCTATATACACTATCAAACATATTATCTAAATAATAATGTCTTGTATCTTTCTTGGTAACAATGATGTCTCTTACCTATTTTTACATTGGTATGACATTACATAGGTCCTCTAGTACAATATTAACCAGTAACTATGATGCCAGGTATCTTGAGTTTGTTTCTCACTATAATATAGATGAGTTGAATGTGGTGTCCTTAAGCTTATGATAATTGTAGAGTTTTAGCGTACTAAGAATTTTTTTCTGTTTCTAGTTTGCTAAGAAGTTTTTACTTAGAAAAATTGGATCAATGTTGAAGTTTAACAAACACTTGTTTAATATTGACTAAATGGTTTTCTTCCTCTCTTCTAGTTAATGTAAGGAATTTCACTAGTAATTTTTTCCTTTTGACAAAAATAATACAAGTTATTAATTCATCAGCAATTTTTTTCAAGATCTTAACATGCCATGTATGGTCTATTTAAGTGGTTACCCAAAATACTACATTCCTGAAATGGTACTTATCTAATCCGTGTAGATATTTATGTATGGGTCTTTACTTGCCTTTTCTTATTTATTGCCTTATAGGAATTTTCCAAATTTCCCCTTGGAATAGACATACAGTTTATTATATGAAATGCTTTCCCTGAAGGCAGTGATTTGATGAGAGCTTAAGTTATTGGTTAACATTTTAACGTAAAAAAATTAGTTTTAAATTTCCCATCAATTTATTAGGAAAAAACTGTAAATTATATTTTCTTATTTAAGTAACGCTAATGAGTAATAACACCTAGAAGCAGCATAAACATTTTGCTAATCATGCTGTAGACAGTAAGAGAGGATTAATTTCAAGATCAATTAGAAACCTACATTCTCAGAAGCTTAGCCCCTAGAAATGAGCAATTCTGATACACCTGGCAAACAGTTTCCAATTTCTGGGATGCCTGTGTGGCTCAGTCAGTTAAGCATCTGCCTTTGGCTCAGGTCATGATCCCAAAGTCCTGCACCAGGCTCCTTGCTCAGCGGGGAGCCTGCTTCTCCCTCCGCCTGCTGTCCTCCCCCCCCCCCCGCCCCCGCCACGCTTGTGTGCATTCTCTCTCTCTGACAAACAAACAAAACCTTTAAAAAACAAAAATAAACCAACAAAAAATTTCCAATTTCATCTAAAGGGGTTGGTGTCTAAAGTATCATTGTTGAGACATCTGTCAACTACACTGGGGTCTTTCTTTATTCCCCTGCCATTCTATTGTTCTTTCATTTGAGATGTTCTAAGAAACACTTCCTTAGGTCCTGAAATGTATCCTTTAGACATTTATTTAAGAGTGGTCTACTCGGACACCTGGGTGGCTCAGGCAGCTGAGCGTCTGCCTTCAGCTGAGGTCATGATCTCAGAACCCTGGGATCAAGTCCCACATTGGTCTCCCTGCTAAGTGGGGAAACAGCTTCTCCCTCTGCCTGCTTCTCTCCCTGCTTATGCTAGCTCTCTTGCTCTCTCTCTCTGACAAATAAATAAGTACAATCTTTAAAAAAAAAAAAAAAAAAAAAAGAGTGGTCTATTGGTGGGTAAACTCTCAGCTTTTCTTGAAAATGTCTTTATTTTATCCTCATTCTAAAAATATAATTTTGCTTTCTTTCTAGCATCACTTTAAAGATACTACTCCATTTCTCCTGGCTTCCATTGTTGCTCTTGAAAAGTCATCTTTAAGTTCAATTGTTGATCATTTGTAGGTGACTTGTCTTTTCTATTTGCTTTTAAGATATTTCCTTTAAACATTGGAATGCTCAGGGCTCAGGCCCCTTCTCCTGTTACCCCTTCTCATGGATCTCTCAGCCAGTTTCATGTCTATAAATGGCACTTACATGATGATGACCCCAAAATTTATCTCCGATTCAGACTTCTCTCTAGCTATACACTGGCATACTCAACTGTCTACTAAATACCTCCTCTGGAAACATCTCAAACATAAAAATGCTTAAATCTGAGCACATGGTTTTCAACCCTTTCCCCAAACATGTTCTTCAGCAGTCTTCCCCATCTCACTAAATGGCAACACTACTTTTCCATTATCTTAAGACAAAAAATAATCATTTTCCTTAGACCCCACATTCAATTCTTCAGAAAGTCCATCAGCTCTACGTTCAAAATTTATACAAAATTCAATCACTTCTTGCCACCCACACTGCTCCAAACTACTATCATGTTTTGCTTGGCTTATCACAATAGCTTACTAGTTGCTCTCACTGCTTAAACTTGACCTTCCTTCAATTGATCTTTTCTCAACATAGTAACAAGAAGGATATTGTTATCCTGTTATCTCTGAATCAGATAATATCATTTATCTATTTAAAAGCCTCCAATGGCTTTTCCTTTGTCTCTGAGTAAAAGACAAAGTCATTTCAGTGGTCTACACAATTCTTACATGATCTGTCCCCCTCTACATCTAAGATTTTATCTCTTTATTTCTTTTCCTCTTAATCATTTGAATCTAGCCACAATAACTTTCTCGCTATTCATCCAGCACACAAAGCATATTTTTGCCTTGGGGCCTTTACACATGCATTTGTCTCTCAGATAATCACATGACTCACTCTCTCACCTCTTCCAGGCCTTTGCTTAATTTTCAGGCTTTCAGGGACACTTTACCTGATAACTAAATTTAAAATTACAATGACTACCCCTCCAACATTGCCTACCTCCCTTCTTTGCTAAAAGTTTACGTAGCATTTATCACCTCAGACATACTATATATTTTATTTTATTTATTTATTTTGTGTCTAATGCCCCCTCCCCCACCATACACACACACTAGAATATAAGATCCAGGAAGGGAGGGTTTTGCTTTTCCTTCTATCTTTTGGTTGTTGTATCCTTAATGCTGTAAAATTGTCTGGCACATGGTAAGTGTTCAACTCAATAAGTATTTGTTCAATGAATGAATGAAATAAATATCTTGCAGTTTCTCTAAAATGCGTAATTATGGATTTTTAAAACTTAATATTTTTTTGAATTCTGAATGCAAATATGTATTTTATCAAGATCACCAGATGATTTGTATGAAGATTAAAACCTATGAAGCACTTCTCTAAGATGTATGCCTATGAGTGTAATTCCTGATCACAGAATATATATATCTTTACGAAACAATGCCTAATTGCTTTTCAAAGTGATAATGCTGCTTCCTCTAATAAAGTGTTAATATTCTAACAGTACCATTAGACTTAATTTTTGTCAAATTAGATGTGAAATATCTCATTATACTTCTAACTTGCCTTTTCAGATTACTGATGAAGTTAAGCACCCTCTTTTTTTATAGGTTTATTCACCACTTCTGTCAAATACCTACTTTCTTATTGTGCTCATTTACTGAGTAGTTATTTCCTCACCAATTTTTGTGCTGTATATATTTGAGAAACTATTGCATTGTTGGTAATACTGTAGCTAGCAGCTTCTCCCCAAGTTATAATCTATCCTTTTACCTTCTTATGGGCTCTCCAAAGAACAGAAGTTCTTAATTTTAATGTAGTTACATATATCATTCTGTTTTTTAATATTTCATGTTTTATTTTAGAAACTTAAATTTTAATTTAAGAAATTCTCCCATACATAATAGTGAGAAAAGTTTCTCCTATCTATATTTTCTCCTAACATTTTAAATCATTGTTTTTCATATTTAAGCTCTTAATTCATACAAGAAAAAAAAATATGTATTTTGTGAACTAGGAATCCAATTTCTTTTATAAGCAATTGTCCCAGCACCATTTCTTGAGCACCATCCCCCAATGATCTGAAATGCCAACTCTGTAATACCAAGTTTCTGTATATCATTTGTTTTGTGGCTGGCCTCTCTTCACTGCCATTGGTCATTTTGTTTTACCATGCACAAATACTACGCTGGCTTAATTATTATATAAGTCATGATCTCTTATAACCCACCTAGTTATTGTTCTTCAGCAGTGCTGTGGTTTCTCTTGGCCCTAATTTGCCATATTCATTTTAGAATCCATTTATCAAGATCCATTAGAAAAAAATCTGTGAGATATCAATTAAAATTTTATTGGTAAAATTTTTTATGGAAGAAAAATTTTATAGATTAATAGATTAATTTGGAAAAGACTGATATCTTAAAAATGGTAAGTCTTCTTGTCTATAAATGTTTAAAAACACAGTATACATCTCCATTTATTTAGGTGTTTTTAATATTTTTCAATATGAAGGTTTGTAATTTTCTCATACAGACAGGCTCAGGCTTTATGTCTCTTTTTGTAATAGACTTTCAGATGGTCTTCATATCTCTTACTCATCTGCGTGTCTTTCCTGGCCATCAATATCCAGCTAATATAAAGTGAATTTTACCACATTAACCCCAGGCTCAAAAATCTGTGTTAACTATCTATTGCCTATGGGATCAAATGCAAACTTCACAGGCTGGGATTTAACTGGCTTTGCTTACCCAGGCATCATCACGACTTGCTAGGACTCTACTTCATTTGTTTATTTACAGTGGAATTATAGTGTAGAAGTGAAGAGCTCATTTACATAATATAATCTAAACAAAATTAAAATCAAGTCTTGACTCCATTACTTACTGACTTATGGCTTAGACAGAGTGACTTAGTTCTTTGCGCTCCTCTTCTATAAAACAAGGAAAACATGGATACTCATGGCATAGGATGTTCTAAACAATAAATGAGACAGTGCATGTAAGTTATGTGGCACTTGTAACTTACTAGCATTAATTGCTATTATTGAATTAATGTTATTATTGACTAATTCAAAATTAACAGATAATAGCATGTCTTCTCTAAGTGAATAATCGTCATCATGCCTATATTAACCTTTTTTGCTTATTAAAGTGTCTTTCTACATTTTTTTTCTTTCCACACATTTTTAAATTTGGAACAGAATCTGGAAGAGGAAATGGTCATACTCTAGATGGTGTGTCCCCCTCTGGGCTAGTGGTGAGGCGAGGAAACTAGAAAGACGTAGGCCTAGGTTTTGGAGACTAAGCTTATGAATAACCCCTGATATACAGGCAACCAGCATACCAAAGCATAATTACAAAGGCACATGCATGACAAATGCAGATGCCGTCCAAGCTGACTTCAACATGCAAAGGAAGCCAAGAGTAACCCATTGGTCACCAGAACGCAGGAGTTACCTGGCAATCACTATGCTAAGAGCCAGGTAAGTAGTGACATTGCTGTTCTAGGGTCTGCTTGACTTAAAAGAGTGCTTTATCCAGTGTTGAGGGCTGGTAATGGCCAGGCCAAGCTTCCTTCCAAAAAGAATTGGGTTCAGAGTAGGGCTCCCAAAAAGGAAACTGGAGTACCATTTTTTCTTTAAAGTGGCAAGAGCTCAATCCCAGCAAGGGTAGATAAAAGACTGCAGCTTCTTTGAGTGCTAAAGCTTGTTATTCCCTTGCTTACCGTGTGACTAAGAAAAAAAATTCATCAGTGAAGCCCCAAAACTATTTTCTTTTTAATAATAACTTTAGACACATAGTAGTTAGCTCTCTATTTTAATGATAGGATATATGACATGACACATCATATGAAATTACATAATGTGTGACATGTGATAGTCAGTCTGACAGTGGTATGCCCCAGGAAATCTGTTCCTTTGTACTAGGAATTCCCACCAGATGCAAAACCCAAGCCCTAGGGAAAGAGGACTTGTAAGAGCTGGTCCCCATGGGCTTTATGGTAGATCAACAATCATAGAAGTGACCTTGAACCACTTGGCAGGGAGATAAGACAGACTAGGATCAAGGAAGAAGCTTAAGTGTGCCCTCTGGGCTCACTTAATATGAGGTCAAGTAAACTTATTACTTAAAGACTACGAAAGCATGCAGGGCTCATCTCTGATAGAGGGATACACTAGTATAGTAGATGCAGTGTCTGGTTAGCAAAGTAGAAACATTCTTCTCGTTAGACAATGATGTCACTGGGTTTGACATTTAAGATAGATACTATTAACAGAGGTGAGCAAAAACTTGTAGGAGGATCATTTGTTCATTTGCTTTTTCTCTGTATTTAAGATGGAGGAGACTGAGTACATATAGAGGGTCAGAGGAATGATCTGTAGAGGATCTTGAGGAAGCCAGAGATGGGGCTATGGGCACAGAGAAGAGGATGAGCGCTCAAGAGAAGGGAAGAAACCCCAATGTCACAAGGGCTAATTAAGCGTAACTTCATACATCAGTCTCACCACTAGGACTAGGGATGTATAGTAGTTGATCAAGAATTTCAGCAGCATTATACAATGATGGCATTCTATCTTGGGCATAGATGATGGCAATTTCTATTTGTCTGTAAGTCAGCAGACTAAACTCAATTAGGTAAGGATTCTTGGCCCTTAGTTGGTAACTTAAAACCACATATGAATGGTGCTGGGGCAACAGGACAGCCACATGCAAAAGAATAAAACAAGACCATTATCTTACACCATACACAAAAATTAACTCAAGATCTGAATGTAAGACCTGAAACTATAAATTTCCTACAAGAAAACATGGGCAGTACCTCCTTGACAGTGGTCCTAGTGACATGTTTGTGGATCTGACTCCAAAGGCAAGGAAACAAAAGCAAAAATAAATAGGGCTACACCAAACTAAAAAGTTTCTGCACAATAAAGGAAACCACCATCAAAATGAAAAGGCAACCTACTAATTGGGAGAAGATATTTGCAAATCATATATCGATAAGCGGTTAATATCCAAAATATATAAAGAACTTATGCAACTCAAAAATTTAAAAAACAAATAACCCAGGAGCACCTGGAGGTGGCTCAGTTGGTTAAGCGTCTGCCTTCAGCTCAGTTCACAATCTCGGGGCCCTGGGATTGAGCCCTGCGTTAGGCTCCCTGCTCAGCAGGGAGTCTGCTTCTCCCTCTCCCTTTGCCCCTTCCTCCCGCTTATGCGCACTCTCTCTCTCCCTCTCTCAAATAAATAAACAAAATCTTAAAAACAAACAAACAACACAATTTAAAAATGGGCAGAGGATCTGAACAGAGATTTTCCCAAAGAATACATACAGGTGGCCAATAGGCAAATGAGAAGATGTTCATCTTCACTCATTATCACGGAAAAGCAAATCTAAACCATAATAAGATATCACCTCACACCTGTTAGAATGGCTATTATCAAAAAGACAAGAAATAACAAGTGTTGGAGAGACTGTGGGGAAAAGAGAACCCTCACACACTCCTGGTGGGAACGTAAATTGGTGCAACCTCTATGGAAAATGGTATTCAGATTCCTCATACAGATCTACCATATGATCCAGCTATTTTACTTCTGGGTATTTATCCAAAGAATACAAAAACACTAATTCCAAAAGGTATATGCAGTCCTCCATTTATTGCAGTATGGTTTACAACAGCCAAGATATGAAAACAACCTAAATGTCCCTCAACAGATGAATGGATAAAGAGGATGTGGTATATATATGCAATGGAATACTATCATTCTTTAAAAAGAATGAAATCTTGCCATTTGTGACATGAATGGACTTTGAGTTTATTATGCTAAGTGAAATAAGTCAGATGGAGAAAGACAAATATTGTATGTTCTCACTTACATGTGGAATCTAAACAAACAAATAATACAATATAGAAACAAACTCACAGACACAGAAAACAGATTGATGGTTACCACAGGGGAAGGGGATTGGGGTAGTAGGTGGGCAAAATGAGTGAAAAGGTTCAATTACATGGCAGTGGATGGTAACTAGACTTGTGGTAGGGACTACTTTATAGTGTACACAGATATCAAATTATGTTATACACCTGAAATTATATAATTTATATAACAATTTTATCTCAGTTTTAAAAAACACATTTGAAAAACAGACGAGTTTCATATCATTTCTGCTAAAATATCAGTAAACAGAGTCCAAGTCAATGGCTTAACCCACCACTGGGGTTAGGGATTTTCCTCTGCACCTTTCTTTGACCATTTATCAGTAACATGATAAACCTCAAGCAAAAAAATAAAATAAAATAAAATAAAATAAAATAAAATAAAATAATGCATTTTTTAAAATCCCACCAGGACTTTGGTTTTCTTCATAGTTTACCTGACCATCAGATTATTTCAGTGACAGCAACTCAGTGGCAACAGCTGGGGTGGTGGTTGATAATTCTTCCCTCCTGCAAGTTAAGGCCAAAGCACTGTGGTGGGACCCACTGAGAAGTTTGTTTCCTGTCAGTGCACAGTTTGCTACAAGCAACCCTTTCTCTGGGCTGCCAGGGCCTGTGGTCTGAACTGTGTGACACTAACATTCAATTACGGAAAATGTCTATTTAATAACTGACATTTCCAGTAACTTCTTGTGAGTTCAATATGCCTCGAGGCTAATTAGAAAAGTTCCAGAGTATACTGAGAACTACTTTATTGACAAATAATTTACACTCCTCTGATTTATTCTGACCAAAAATATTATAGATTCTCCTTGTAGTTATTTCAGACATAGCTGGGATAGATGTGGTGGGACTTAAGTGTTCAAACCCTGGGAATTAAGGAACCTAGCAGTACTTTTGTTGGGCAGAAAATATTTTCAGCTGCTGAGTCCAGATCCAGAGAAGCACAAGAAGACCTTTTAGGTTTTCCATGGTCTAGTGACAAAAACACATCTTCCGGTGCTTATACTCACTTTAACTGAACCACAATGGTTCCTAGGAACACTCTGACCTCCAGTCATCAGCAAAGCTCAAAAGCAAACAGATTTTGAGGAGCTCTCCAAAAGGTAATCAATGGGATTTGCTTCTTCAGGAACGAATGGTAAGTTTTTCCACAAACTTATTAGGTTCTAGATATAAGTATTCATCTAGTTAACAAAACAATTAGAAATACCTATCTTATATACTCTGAGTTTTCTTCGATAGGAAGCTTGAATCATTTTTCTTTTCTCTTAAACATCTTAGAGAGGGGAAATGTCTCTTCCCTTTCTCTCAGTTTTGATGGAGTTAGCCAGGGCATAAAGATTAAATCACAACTGGCCACAGGAACCCATGATTATTGGTTTCAAAAATCAAGTGTCAAGCTGGAAGGCTGGGCTGGGGAAATTCAACACGTGCTCGTACATTTTTCTATTCTTCTCCAGATATATATATATATAATACCTTTAAATGAAAATGTGCACTAGATGCATAAAACTTTGTGGGTAAATCTGTGGAGTTTAAACATTACTTTTGCCTGATAGGTTGGGGATAGCATATTATATTACATATCACTTCACAGTTCACTATCAAATATATCATTTCATTTGATGCCCAAACATCCCTATTAGGTAAGCAAGGTACATATCTCCAAATTCATTCACAGATTGGGGGGGAGGGGACTCTGGAAAGGTTAGTGACCAGACCAAGGTTAAAAGCTGAAAACTAAGCAATAAGGAGTATATCAAAAGCTTCAGTGTCTTCTGACTATTCCAAAGATGAGAGACACAGTCTTAAGGATTTAATATGTAATTTAGAAAAACTTGAAATATCTTTCAGTAAACGATCTTTTGTATCAAGAAGAATCTCCAAATCTAACTTCTTAAAAGGACAGGCTCAACTGGCCTATGCTCTACATGGGTACAGTTATACTCAGTACATTCTGAAAGGGCTTCAGCCCCTACACTACACTAAAATTGTTCTCAACAAAATTTTTGAATAACCTGACTTTACTCATAATTTTCTGACCTGACCTTGACTTGAACCTGTGGTGCCATGTGTCATTCACATTCATAAAATTCCCTTCTGTTTTTTCTCAGCACCATTGTCTCTGTGCTTGCCTAGGCTAGGCAGCCTGGAGCAAATGAAAAATCACTGGATTTGGAACATTACAGACATTTGGGTTACAAATCCAGCTCTTGGAATCTTGAGAAAATTAACCTTAATAAGCCTTAATAAAAATAATTAGTACTGCCACTCCTATAGGACAGCTTGGAGATCAGAGATAGCAGGTAGTGCCAAGCTCATTCGAAAGCATTCAGTGGATGGACGCACCTCCTCAGCCTGTTTTTATTGAGCTCTTTCAGTGACCACACAGATACCAGTAATATCAGGGTCCTGATATATTTCACACCTCTGCTCTTCTCACTCTGTATACCAGTGCTGTCCAATGGGACTTTCTCTGAAGATGAAAATCTTCTATAATCTATGCTTGTCTAATACAGTAGCCACAAGCCACATACAGTCTTTGAGCACTTGAAGTGTGGCTAGTACAACAGAGAAACCAAATTTTTTGTTTCACTTGAACTAATCCAAGGTTAAATTTAAATAATTACATGTGACTAGTGGCTCCCATATTGGACAATACAGCTGTATACTTTCCCTTGGTAGCTTCATACCACTCCATGACTTTGGCCATTACCCATACACAAGAGTCCCAGCTTTATTTATTTACTTTGGGGGGGGGGAGGAGCAAGGGAGAGGGATAGAGAATCTTAAGCAGGCTGCATACCCAGCACAGAGCCCGATATAGAGCTCAATCTCACCACCCTGAGATCATGACCTGAGCTGAAATCAAGAGTCAGACGCTTAACTGACTGAGCCACTCAGGTGCCCCGATTCTCAACTTCAGATTCCAGCCTTGATTTTCATCTGCCTGTTAGCCATAACAGGGCATCATAGAACTCATCATATTTTCCTTCAAACTTGCTCCTCCTCTTAGGTCCTATATTCCAATCAATAGCACCACAGTCCAGTATCCAGCTCAATCCAAGTAAGTGTCCCAGTTTTGAACCAGGAGTTACTATAGATAGTCCTTTTCTCCACCCAAATTCTACGCCTATCAGCCTACAATCATTTGTACATGTTAAATATCTTTATCTCTCCATCTGTGCTGTCATAGACTTAATACAAGCCCTCATTATTTCTGACTGAGATATAATGATGGAGTTCTAATTTGTTGACTTGTTTCCAGTCACACCCCTCACCCTGCCATTGATCAGCTTGGCTGTGAGAGTGTTCACTGATTTACTTGATCTTGTCTAGAATTTACTCAAAATCTTCCAGTGGTTCCTCAGGGATTCACGATGGTCTGACCCCCTATGTAGTTCTCCAGTCTCGTGTCCCATTACATATCCCAGAAGGAAAAGAGAAAGAGGCAGAAAGCTTATTCAAAGAAATAATGACTGGAAACTAGGAACATATAGTTTTATAGGTAAATTCCATCATAATTTTATGAAAAAGGTAACTAGAATATTATTTAAACTGTTCCAGAGCACAGATGAGGGAAGAAAAGCTTCTAAATTATTTCTGTAAAATCAGCAAAGTGAAACCAAATCTAACAAAAATGCTACAGACCAAAAAAAAAAAAAAAAAAACAACTAGCGGCAATATTACTTATGGTCGTTATGCAGAAAAAAATTGCTATAATAGTGAATGTTGGAAACTATTCAGCAGCATATTAAAAGAGTAATATACCACAAAAAAGTGATCATCATTATTAATATAATAACCCTACAGTTCTAAACATCTATGGATCTAGGGAAGAATGGTTCACATTGATAGTGGGATCAAACTGTGGTCACTCCACTGTGGTCCAAGCTCAGTGAGAGATGTAGCTGCATGTTATTATATCTGTTCTCAGCCTAATATTATAAACAAAACTTTTGGATGGGGGGGTCCTGTGGTGGAGTGGCTAAGAGCACTGCTCAGGATTCAGAGACTAACTGGGGGTCAAAGCCTGGTTCCACCACCAGTGATCTGACGTTTATATACATTATGAACTGATCACCAAAATAAGTCTATAGTTACCATCCATCGCCACACAAAGGTAATATGATATTACTAACTGTATCCCCTGTGCTGTACATTCCATCTATTTATTTATTTATTTATTTATTTATTTATTTATTTATTTATTTGGTCTCACCACCACATTATTGGTAATATGATATTACTAACTGTATCCCCTGTGCTGTACATTCCATCTATTTATTTATTTATTTATTTATTTATTTATTTATTTGGTCTCACCACCACATTATTCCAAGAGCTACTCAAACAACATGGCCCAAACTAAATGAATTGTCCCCTAGACCACTTCTTACACATTCTCTGTAGTTTAATTACATCACAGTCACCTAACTGAAGCCAAAAATTGGAGTCAATATTTTTTCTCCCCTTTACTCCTTAGTCCTTACTGGTCACTTTGTTAGTCCCAACTCCTAGACCTCTTTGAAATTTGTAATGTCCCTTTCTCTCCCCACTGATACATCTTGTATCAAGGCTTTTTATGGACTATTGCAACAGCCCATAACTTATTTTCCTGAACTTCTGTGTCACACTTCCTATGTCAACTCTGCATGTGATCAAGAGTAGTATTTCTAAAACATAAATATTATTGTGTATAGTAGGTTGAATAATGGTGTCCCCAAAGTTGTCCACATTCTAATCCCTAATGCCTGTAAATGTTAGGGGGAGGGAGGAAGGGAGGGAGGGAGGGAGGGAGAGAGAGAGAGAAAGGGAGCATGCAAGCATGAGTGGGGGGGAGGGGCAGGGGGAGAAAGAATATTTTTTTTTTAAGATTTTCTTTATTTATTTGAGAGAGAGAGCAAAAACAAGGGAGGGAGTAGGGAGAGAGGGAGAAGCAGACTCCCCACTGGGCAAGGAGCCTGATACAGGGCTCTATTTCAGGACCCCAAGATTATGACCTGACCCAAAGGCAGACACTTAACTGACTGAGCCTACCCAGACACCCCTGGGAGAGAATCTTAAGTAGGCTCTATGCTCAGAACAGAGCCAGCTGTGGGGCTAGATCTCACAACCCTGAGATCATGACCTGAGACAAAATCAAGAGTTGGATGCTTAACTGATTGAGTCACCTAGGCCCCCCTGTAAATGTTACTTTATAAGGAAAAAGAGACTTTGTAGATGTGACGTGAGTTAAAGACGTTGAGATGGGGAGATTATCCTGTGTTATCTGCAAGCACACATTGTAATCACAAGGGTCTTGGTAAGAAAGAGTCAGGATCCAAGTTTATAGTGGGAGATGTGATAAAAGCAAGAAGTTATAGTGATCATGAACCAAGGAATGCAGGTGGATTCTAGATGCCGAAAAGGGCAAGAAAACAGATTCTTCCCTAGAACCTCCAGAGGAAATGCAGCCCTGGTGACACCTTGATTTTAGCCTAGTGAGACAGGTTTTGGACTTCTGACCTCCATAACGGTGAAATAAAAAATTTGTTCTGTCTTAAGCCATTAAGAATATCAAAAAAAAATTTTAAGATTTATTTGAGAGTGAACACACGTGAACCAGTTTGAGGAGGGGCAGAGAGAGAGGGAGAGAGAATCAAGCAGGTTCCACTCTCAGCACAGAGCCCAACGTGGAGGTGGATCTCACAACCCTTGAGGTCACTACCTGAGCCAAAATCAAGAGTTAGACACTTAACTGAGCCACCCGGGAGCCCTAAAAACATCAAAATTTTTAGGGGTGCCTCAGCTGATAAAAGTATGCAACTCGATCTTGAGGTTGTAAGTTCAAGCCCCACACTAGGTATAGAGATTACTTAAAAATAAAATCTTTAAAAAAAATAATATCAAAATTTTTTACAGCAGCCATAGAAAATGAATACATTCAAGCAACCACTTTTTTGGAAATAGAGGGATTCACATTTCCTACAGGATAAATTCCAGACTTACTAAACTGCATTCAAGAACCCTCATAATCTAACTACTAAGACATTTTTAGCCTTTCTTTCTGTTCCTGCCCTCTAAGGAACTTCTAATAGGGACCAAATTTCTTTTCAAAAGTTGAGCCACATGGTCCGACAAAGAATTCTGTGCAACTTTTGCATATGAAAATTTGGGAGGAGACATAATTTAGACATCAAAATGTTAGGGTTTGGTGAATATGAACAACGGGACAGAATACTTCAATAGCCAAGATATACTCACTACAATCACATAGGAAAAAAAAGACATTTTTGCCATTCACTAAGTAATTTTACCGTAACAATTCTTAGACTTGTAAATGTCCCTTTTAACTGGATGTCTTCTCCTTTTATGTCTGGTGAACTCCTTTCTACTTATTCTTCAAGACTCAGTTTCATCATCACCTCTAGGGGGAACAGATCTTCACTGACATACCCGGGCACAGACACTTAACTTTTTCTGTGTTCCTTAAGTGTACATTTAATATGCTCTTTTACCATATTCTTCTGAATGCTAATAATGTAATTACCTATTTATGAATCGTCCTTCCCATTAGACTATTTGCTTCTATGGTAGTATTCCAACATGGCCCTCAATGAACCTCAAATTCTGGCATTCTTGTCTTTGTGTAGTTCTCTCCCACAATGAGCCTTGGTTGGTGTATACCAGTGATATGCTGTAGCCAGCCTGCATGAGTTCTCAAGAATCAACTGTGTTCAATGATGCATTAGTTCAATATAACACCCCGTGCTAATGATGTACTATACCTTGGCTAATTGAATTTAAGTTAAAAACATAAATTAAATAAATAAATAAATAAATAAATAAATAAATAAATAAATAAATAATTTTTAAAAAGAAAGAAAAAAAAAAGAATCAACGGTGCTCCTCTCTTCCAAATTCTGTGTTCATCAATGTTACCTTAGCTTGAAATCAGCCAAGGTGGAACTATTTACACTAGGAAAATTAGCAAATGTTACAAATTAATGGAAGTTTTCTGTTTTTTGAGAGAGTGAATTTCGCAATATCTCTCCTTCTGATTCACAGTAACAAACAGAATGCAGGGGAAAAGATTTTGTGTCGATGCTGGACTTAGCTTCAAAGAGGACTGGCAGCTTCCACGTTCTCCCCTTGAATACTGATTTTTGCCACCATGTATTAAGATCAGTTACCTGATAGATGGACACTGAACAGGTCCATGTGAAGAGGAAGAAGTCTTGAGATTATATGTAAAAGGAGAAAAGCCCATTCATCCCAGCATCCCAAATAAGCCTCCAGATAACTCCAGTCACAGTCACCACCATTTCACTATAACCACGTAAGAGAAATCAACAAACATCAGAAGAACCACCAAGTCACCTACAGAATTACAAAAAATAATAGTTGCTATTTTTTTAAAGATTTTTTATTTATTTATTTGACAGAGAGAGAGACAGCCAGCGAGAGACGGAACAGAAGCAGGGGGGTGTGAGATGAAGAAGCAGGCTCCCAGCGGAGTCTGATGTGGGGCTCGATGTGGGGCTCTATGTGGGGCTCGATCCCAGGACTCTGGGATTACACCCTGAGCTGAAGGCAGACGCTTAACGACTGAGCCACCCAGGTGCCCCATTAGTTGCTATTGTTTTAAGCCATCAAGTTTGGGAATTGGTGATAAGAACCATTATTAAATTAACTTAAAAATCTTCCCATGTCAAGAGCCGTATTTCATTTGCCTGTGTATCCACAATATCTGAACAGCTACCCAATGAGTACATGCTGGATAGAGAGCAGATATTGTCTTTTTTTTTTTTTCAGTACTTCCGTAAGGTAGTACCTACCCATCTATTTCACTATGATGAAGAAATATACCCCTTCATAATAATATGACACTGTATGACAATAATTAAAGAAAGAAAATTAGTTCCTAACAAAGACAGATCCTTACTGGACAAACACTATAACCTCTTTCAATATTGAAATGACCTACTAAAATTGACTAACATGTCTACCTTCTCCCTGGGTAAGTATCAAAGGTCTCTGCTCTTCTACTTGCCTTTCTTAAGGGTTTTCCTCCCATGATGACATCAAGGCAAGATTCCTGGAAGGAGGAAATACCTGAGATATTTGATGTATGTAAAAAGAAAGACTGTGATTTTGGTCTCAGGTGTGGTAGTAATCTAGTTTCTACTTCTGACTATGCAGTGCGTGGCAAATGACAAAATCTTATTTTGAACTCTGAACTTGTATCTTTTTTCCACAATAAAATGTTTCTCTTTTATCTGTTTACTATTTGGTTTTTTCCTATACTTTCTCCTCCTTTCCTTTGTTCTAGTCTGTTTTTCATCCCTACGTAATGTTTCCTCTTTTATATACTGCTATGCTCCCTAGCCCTGTAAATTACCTACTAAAAATTAATCATTTTGCAAAATGCATTATACATATCCCATTAATCCTTTTATCAAACCCATGACCTAGGCATTATTATTTTCAGTGTATAGGTAAGGCTCACAGAGATAAGTAACCTGTTCAAAATCTCAGCCAACGGGAGAGCCAGATGTGCAGCTGGTTCCAAATGTACTCAGATCTACACAGCTATAAAACACAAGAAGTGGGAGACTGGGGAAGAGGTTAAATACAGTTAATTCATACCTTTAAAAAAAGGAGGAAACTGAAGAAAACAAGCAGATGTACATTTTGCATGAAGATACACAGAAACTTGTTAAACACTGTACAGATAGACTTACTCAAAAACATTTTCATTTCCACTTCTACTCCGGGGGTATATAAGGAAACTATTCTCTTTTTCTTAGAACCCTTACTCTGCAGGATCAAAATGAGCAAATGGTGACCACGTAAGTGAGAAAGTAAATTAAAATGTGCTTGTAACTGCAATCTTGCGACTGACATAAAACTCTGTACCACAGCCATTCCTTAGAAGCCAGCTCACGGGATCAGACAGTCAGGCAAGCCCATTTCTAAATTCTGCATCTCGAGACCCACAGTATAGAACATACTGATGAGTTCTTTTGTACCCAACCTTAGCTGCCACTTCACTATAGTGAAAGGGAACTGCCGACAGTTTTTGTCCAACTCACTGCTGTAGACTCCACAGCTTGCAGAGACCTGGTCTAGAGTCATAGGTGTCTGAATCATACAGGTGGTCCGGACACCTTGATGATGAGGCAGGGATCAGAACTCTTTGGTGAGCTACATAACCATCAAATGCTGCCACACAGGAAATGGGCCCAAGAAAGTTTCAGGAGGGTACAATTTTGTCTTTGTAATCCATTGTCAATGGGTAGTTAAATATTAAGGCAAAGTCAATGTATGAAATTACATAAAATTATAAAGTACTTTTGAATAATAATGTCCTAAATACTTGAATACTTATTACATGTCAGGAACTTCATATAGCTCATCTCATTCCATCATTGCAATGCATCAGAGCAGCTGGTGTTAACAGATACCCTTTTCACAGTAGATAACCAGGCTCTGAGATACTTGGCATCTTTCCTAACTGCTAGCTGGTTAAGTGAGAGTCAGGACATGAACTTTTAGTCATTTGGTTAAATAGGCAGAATGATCTAGTGATTTAAAAAGCAGGATTCTGGATCCAGATTGCTACCTAAATATCCCAGCTCTGCCACACACTAGCTGTATGACTCGGTTAAGTCACTGTGCCTCAGTTTCCTCATCTGTAAAATGGGGATCATAATAGCTTCTACCTCATGATACTATTATTTTGTTATTGTTAGGACTGGATTAGTTAATACATAAAAATGTGTAAATAATATGTATGTATAATATACATAATATACCCAGTGCCTGACATATACACTATACAAGCATTACCAATTAATATTGATTCCAAATCCAGTTTTATTTCTACCACCACTCCCCCTTGTGGGCGTGTGTGTGTGTGTGTGTGTGTGTGTGTGTGTTGGGATTCTAAAATCTGGAATGGAGGTGGAAGGTAGGACTCAGAGAGAGGAGAGGACTGGAGATGGCAGCAGAGAGCTTCTAGCAGGTATGTTTAGGCTCTGACCCAATCACTGACTAAAAGAAGCTTGGTGCAGCTCTTTGAAGGCAGGAGAGTAAGGAAGCCCTAAGTTCTACAGTCCTATTTTGAGACTAAATCAGTATAACATTTTTGCCCAAACAGGAAATGGCGATTCCAACTTGGATGGTGTGGCTTTTTCCTGAGGCTGTCCAATCCATTCACAGTTGATCAAAATGAAATCTCCAGAAGTTCTGAAAAACCTAATTACAATTCAGATCACAATGTCAGTTTTCTGACCTCCCAAGCTCAGTATCTGTGCTCTATCTTGAATGCTTTACCCACTTATATTTATAGAAAGCTTTGTCAATATTGTTGACTATTTTAGGTTATATACCTAAACGTGGAATTAAGAAAAAGGATTTAACATTTTAAGCCTATCATGCATATTGCCAAACTGCTTTCCAGAAAAGTTACCCCAAATCACACTGGTTCAGCCACTCCCACCTACCACTTATTATCATGATTCAGAAAGGAGAAATCTTTGCTAGTGTTAAAGGAGAAAATACCACCTGGTTGATTTCTTTTATTATTACCAAGGTCAATTTTTTCTATTTGGAAGACATTTATATTATTTATTTTAACTGTATTTTTTGTCTTTAGTCAGCTTTTCTGTTGGGAGATTCTACTTTAATGATTTATGCAAGATCTTTCTACAATAATATTGTTTCTTCATTAGTTTCATGGAAAATGTTTTCCCAGTAAGTTATTTGCATATTAATTTATTTACTTTTAAATTTTTAAAATTTAAATTCTACATTTTAAAAAAATTTTTTTTAAGATTTTATTTATCCATTTGAGACAGAGAGAGAAAGAGAAAGAGAAAGCACAAGCCAGGGGGAGGGGAGAGGCAGAGGGAGAGGGAAAAGCAGACTCCCTGCTGAGCAGGGACCCCCCCCCCCCACGCAGGGCTCGATAGATATCAGGACCCCGAGATCATGCATGACCTGAGCCAAAGGCAGACGCTTACCCGAGCCATCCAGGTGCTCCAACTTTTTAAATTTTTTTAATAGAGTTTGGAGTCCTTCTCATAGGAATTCAAAAATTATTTTATACCTTCCTGTATCAAATTGAGGTATTTAAGAAACATACCACTCTTATATTCTTTTGGTCAAAATATGTATTTCTTAAAAGAATACACAAAAAGGTAAGTTTTACCAGAATACAAGCTCTTCGAAAAAAGAGATCTGACATATTCACTCATCACTGTGTTCCCAGCACTTGTAACTGTTCCATTTGTTGAACAAATAAGTGCATTGCTATCTTGCAATCTGCATGAAAGCAGCAAATCAAATTCAAAGATTTCACAAAAATAAAACAATTATTGAGGACATGCAAAATCTGCAGTGACAATGCCTGGATTTCTGGCTGAAGTACATTTTATTGTTAAAACACTAGAATTTGGGGCTTTTGTTCTCTTTGTATTTTTAAGTTTTCACCACATAAATGAAACTTCTCCATGTTACCTGAGATTTGCCTTATGAAAATATTTCAAAAACAAACCTCTTCCTCTTGATCTCCACTGTCACCACTCCAGACTAAACCAGCATCATCCTAACTTGAACTCTTGCAATGACCTCTCAATTAGTTCCCCACTTCCTCTTTTGACCTCGTCCAGGACTTTTTGCTATAGAGCCTGGAACATGAGCATCTCAAACCATCAATCTGATTATGATGCTCCCTCACTTTCATTGCTTCCCACTGTTTTTAGAATAAAATTTAAAATCCAAAACTCCACATGATCTGATGTAGCCCCATTTGGGGAAGTCCAACCCCACCTCCCCTTGCTGTGCTCATCCACACCACTGCATTTCAGTTTTCCAAACAGGTTTGACTCATTCTACCTGGGCCTCCCCACTGTCTGCTGCCTCTCCCCACATGGCTCTTGCACACCCCTGCCTGGCCAGCTCCTAGTCACGTGGTCACTTTCTGAGCATCACCTTCCCCATGACCCGCCATGCTCCAGGCTACATTAGGTCTTAGACTCTTCCTGTACATGTGCTACATTGTACTTGTGCAGCATTCTTCATAGTCTGTAATTATATATTTCCTTGTGTAATTCTTTGCTTTACCTCTCTCTCCCCTACTAGGTAGAAAGCTCGTGGACAAAAGGTTTGGTCTGTTTTGCTCATCATATCTCTATTACCTACCACGGAACCTGGCACCTATTTGGCACTCAACAAATACAAAATGAGTAAATGAATGAAGGAGAACAGCTCAAGGCCATCCTCTGCCAGGAAGCCTTCCTTACTGATGCCCAGACCACAGTATGCTTCCCTTTTTGAATATCTGGTAGCATTCTCATCTGTGTTGTCCCAAATGAATTCTTACGTTGTAATACATAATGTTTCTTGTTATTTTTCTAAGCCTGCTTATTTTCTCAGCTACAGTGTTCCCCCTTCCCTCCTCTAACACTGGCCTCAGAGCTGGTTCTCAAACACTCTTGGCTCACCCTTACTCAGAGACCTTGCATTTGCTGTTCTTATTCAGAACACTTCTTCCCCACATATTTGAATGATCCCTTCCCAATCACTCAGCCTCAAAGGTCATCTCCTCAGGTAGACTCTGCCTCTCCAATAACCGATCCTACTTGACTGTTCCTCCCAGCTCTCATCGCTACCTCCCGTTACAGTACACATTACACACTTGTTTATCATCTGGCTCCCTTATCAGAACACAGGCCCA
Source organism: Ursus americanus (assembly GCF_024610735.1). Taxonomy (NCBI): domain Eukaryota; kingdom Metazoa; phylum Chordata; class Mammalia; order Carnivora; family Ursidae; genus Ursus; species Ursus americanus. The sequence continues at coordinate 46,696,426 of NC_142143.1, read as the reverse complement.
AGAGAATATGACAATTTGTCTGTTTGGTTCCTACTGTATGCCTGGCATATAGTATTTATTATATACTGGCATATAAATATTTATTAAATGTCTCAATACCAGCTCCAATGAGAGTCCAAAGCTCCCACTCAGATCAAAATGAGCATGAGTAGATTTCATCTGGCTTCAGAAGCTAACCCAATCTTCACTTCAGGGTCCCACCTCAGGGAAAGTAGTAGGGATTTCCTAAAAGATTGCTTCTGATGCAAAGAGGCAACTAAAGGAGAGTAGAAAGTTGATGAAAAAGAAGGCAGAGAATAGGAGAGGAGAAATCAAGTCAACTGAATGGAGTGAAAGGGGAAAATATTGGAATTGTAAGGATTTGAAATCTTTTCAAAAGCTACATTAACAACCAGATGGTCAAAGCTTGAGCTGATATTCCTTCTGATAAATGTGGCTCTGAATGAAATGCAACCTCTCTGTTCTGGCAAATCAGCTTGACGCTCATGCATTTGATGTGATATGTCATGTAAAGATGTAATTAGAGGAAACTGAAAAAAAAAGAATAAAAAGAGAAAGAATTTAGATCATAATAAAAAAGAAGTTAGATGCCGATATGGGCAAAAACACATTTATAGAAATCTCACAATAAAAGTGAAAAATATTTCCTTTGTTAAAAATAACTGATGCTACATTATAAATGTGTTGATCCGTCCAGAGCTCTCGGAAGGAAAAGAGATTAAGATGTTTCCAGATTGAAAACCACCCCCAAATCTGTAACTTTAGATTTGTATATACATGAAAATATAAATAAGGTATGGGTGATAAGGCCTTGTTATAATACAGTAGTAAAACTGTGATAAATTAGAATGGGTGGGAGGTTTCCTGCTGTTTGATTTTTTTTTAATGATTTTTTATTATATTATGTTAGTCACCATACAGTACATCCCCGGTTTCCGATGTAAAGTTCGATGATTCATTAGTTGCGTATAACACCCAGTGCACCATGCAATATGTGTCCTCCTTACTATCCATTGATTTTTTGACTCAGAAAGCAAGCACTGGAATAGTTCTTCCTCTGTACCTGATCATCTGATATGAGATTAGAATTCTGTTCGCAGTTTAATATTCAATTCTTGGGGAGGAAACAGTCACGTCTATAAAAATATCAAGTATAGTTTCAGAATCTATGATTATCTGAAATAAGTTCGCTTCCACCACTAGCCATAACTAACTTACATATCCAAAAATTTTTAACTCTTATCAGCAGTAAGGTCTTAAAGTTCTCATTTTCTTCCTTTATATACAAAAAATCCAGGCAATGAAAATCTCAAAATAAAACTGAGAAAAATTTTCCTTTGTTAATATAAGGTGAATGTTTACATCACAAATCAAGACTTAGAAAAGAAAAAGAGGGGTGCCTGGGTAGCGCAGTTGTTAAGCGTCTGCCTTCAGCTCAGGGCCTGATCCCAGGGTCCTGGGATCGAGCCCCACATCAGGCTCCTCCGCTGGGAGCCTGCTTCTTCCTCTCCCACTCCCCCTGTTTGTGTTCCCTCTCTCGCTGGCTGTCTCTCTGTCAAATTAAAAAAAAAAAAAATCTTCAAAAAAAAAAAAAAGAAAAGAAAAAGAAATATGTATAAAGCCAAACTCATAACTGAAGAAAACGCAAATCATGGGGTAGAAAAGTAAAGAAAACAATATATTATGTATCACTGACATCTATGAATTTCTGTTTTCATTCATCTTTCTCTCTGAATAGCCTAGCCACCCATTAGTAAGAAACGATAGTTTACATGAATTATTTTAACTACATTCCCAACAAATATTCAATGTAAACTAGAAAACTTTTTTTATGGAACAACTCAAAGCACATCATTTTACCTCTGGTCTAATTTGAGAAGCCCATGCAATTAAGATTTATAGTCTTTTTCATCACTTTCTGGAGCTCCAAAAGTTTTATTAGACATCTCTCTCTTACTGCTTCTCCCTTGCTAAAATGAAACTTACTAGGCCAAAGAAAGAGAAAAGAATTCAGGAGATCAAACCGTAAATTTTTTTCTTCACTGACATTCTAAAAGGAACTATGAAATTTTGCTTGTGAATGGCATTCATGATCCCCACCATGATTTTAAAAAGTAGAAAGCAGAATAGTGAAAAAAAATATACCAGTGTTAAAGCCTACCAAGTGCATTGTTGATTATGTTATCATTTTTTAATTAGATTCTGTTAGGCAGAATTCAGCATTTCCACCCTGGAGGCTGATGTCACTGTGAATTCTTGAAAGAGAAAGCAGGACTAGAATATTTAAGATATTTATAACTCTATCATGATGTTGCCTACGTTTGGGTGAGAAAAAAATGACTTTATGATCGTCTGGTTAGTTATTTTATAATCAATATTTGAAGATGTTGTTATACACTGTATTAGTTCACTTGGGCTGCTATCAGAGCCCTGGAAGGCTTAAACAACAGAAATTTATTTCTCCAGTTCTGAAGGCTGGGGAGTCCAAGATCAAGGTGCTAGCAAAGCTGGCTTCATTCTGAATCCTTTTCTCTTAGTTTGTGGATGGCAGCCATCTTGCCATGTGCTCACATGACCTCTTCTTTGTGCATGCACAGAGAGAGAGAAAGAGAAAGAGAGACAGAGAAAGAGAGAGAGAGAGAGATCGATCCCTGGTATTTCTTTTTATAAGAGCACTAAAACCATCAGACCAGGGTTCTATCCTCATGACCTCATCCAGTCATAATTAGCTCCCAAAGACCTCATCTCCAAATACCATCACACTGGGGGTAAGAGCTTCAACTTATGAAGGGGGGGGGCATAAATATTCAATTTATAACATGCACCATGAGGCACATACGTCGTTTTGTTCTTCCAGTCACTAAATAATATATATTCTAAGGATAAAAAAATCCAAGGTTGAAATAATTTAGATTACAAAAAATATGTATATATATAAATGTCTAATCCAGTCTCACCATACAATTTAACAAACATCAATTAAGTGATGAATATATTCATTTTACAGGTGTCACACTTGAGAACCACAGAACTGAAGTCTTGCTCCAGGTCACAGAGCTGATTGGTGATAAGGTCAGTCTGCTGATAACTAGTCCAGTACTCTTGCAAATAAACCCACATCATCCCTGACTGGCATGAATACATTTCTACATGTCAGTCAATAGAACATTTCATAACCCTGGATCATATTACAGTTTGAGGCGTAAGCCCTAGGCTCTACACTCCTGACCTCTGGAGTCTGATGGCTCACCCTGAGCAGAGAAAGAAGTCAAGAACCTGATCCCTATCCCACGACACTACAGAGGACTGCACTGGCAGACACCCCCAGTGCAACTGAAGAGGGCTTTGAGCAAGTTCCTTAAAACTTTCTGCAGACACATAGCTGCAGAAGCAAGTTTACCCTGAGCAGCATAGGAAACATGGAGTTGTCCAAGTTGCAAAGAACCCAGAAGCCATTCTAAATAGAGACAGACTCAATGGGGGCTAACTGGCCCTGGGAGGAGTTCCTGAGAGCTACTGATGCAAGGGGCTGATGTGACCAAAGACTCCCAAGTATTGCCACAGAAGGCACTGGCAAGGCCAGAAATGAGGGAGACCCACCGCAGCAGATGCCTGGTCAGACTAGCCACCAGAGGACACTGTTCTCAATTCTTTCCTTTCAGAACACGACCCTCAATTGCACTTAGTTAATTATGGAATTACATGGTCAAAATCTGCCTTCCCAGATAGATTATAACCCCACAAGGTCAGGAACAATCTATATATTATCTTCATATTTTCCCCCAACACCTAGATTAGTATCTAGTCTATAGTAACTGCTCAATAAATAGTTATTCAATTGAGGAAAAGGAGCATCAACTAGCTTTGCTAATGTCTTTGGGATAAAGAATGGTAAGACACTTGGGACGCCTGGGTGGCTCAGTCCGAAGTGTCTGCCTTCAGCTCAGGTCATGATCCCAGTTCTTAGGCTCGAGTCCCACATCAGGCTCCTTGCTCAGCAGGAAGCCTGCTTCTCCCACTGCCTGCTGCTCCCCCAGCTTGTGTTCACTTGCGTGTGCGCACGCGCACACACTCTCTCTCTCTGACAAGTAAATAAATAACATCTTGGGGAAAAAAAAATAATAAGACATGTAAGCTAAAAAGTGGAAACAGAAACTTTTAGCCTTCCATTACATTCTTCCTGGAGCAATTTGTCTCAAAATATGATGAAGCTGGAAGTCCTGAAATGAGTGACAGCTTGAGTAATTACAACAATAACAACAATAATTTACATATGTATATCACTTTATTCTTCCCAAATAATAACATATTATTATTTAGTTTTCATGATATAACTATTCCCATTTTAAGATGAAGAGGCTGAACTTCAGGGACGGTATAATTTGTCCAGCATCACAAAGCTAATGAAGTACTGGATCCAAATCCAGATCAAACAATTCCACATCTGGTATTCTTTTCACTTCAACTACATTAAAATAACAAAAATATTAGTAAATGTGGATTCTGAAATAAATGAGGGAAATAACCATTTTAAAATTAGCAAACTTCTGTCTTCCAGACTAGAAATTTTAATTCATTTTTGTGTCAGACAGTCCCTTTGTTCTGGGAAAAGCAAGAGAAAAAAATATTTGAGAGAGGCTCTACTGTTATGCAGATAGGAAGCACACATCCACCCACCTTGCTTGGGGAAGACCCAAATGCAGTGACATATCCCTAATGTCAACACTACCTTTATTCACTCCATATTTACTGAGTACCTCTGTGTGCTGGTCACCATTCAAAATGAGACAGTGTACCATATAATGTCACCTGGGAGTGTCTTTTAACAACTCCTTATTCCTGCAAATTATGTTTCAGAGCGAGAAATGTTTCCTTCTCAGTAAGCATGCCGTCGGTCCTATTAAACTTATGTCCTATTTGGGCCTCCCTGCAGAATGTGATGTGTTGATGTTTGAGTTCTTTGTAGGAGCCCATATTGGGAGAAAGAAACCTACAAGAGGAAGTGTGAGCTTGAACCTCCTTTCTGTCCTGCTCAAGGAAAGACCATGAAAAGGACACTGGTGGGGTTTAGGACCCTGTGACCCAGGGTAGTGTGCAGAGACCTACTGACACTTTAAGAAAAGCCCATAAGCTGGGAAGCACAAATGTGTGGGTCAGGTGTTCTGATGATTTGGGGGAGCTGAAGGTTAAACCTACACCAAACAGGGGTAGGTTTTTCCTTTAAGGAAATGGATACTCCCAGTTGGATACTCACTATGGAGAGACATTAATTCCAGTACACAGAGTATCATGGTGACTTTACACAGAATGTGGGAAACTCTGCTTCCTGTCTCTGGGGCCTAGGGGAATTTTGCAGGGTTTCCATTGCTTGGGACCTTCCTATAGGTGGGGTGATGGGGAGGAACTGGTCTCTGTTAGGTGGTGGCCAACTGGAAGCTAAGCAATTTTGAGGGCTCTAAGAAAAGCCACAGTTAGAAAAGCGGTTATTTAAATTTTACTACTTATGTGTTTGGTCTCAGTTGTGTTACAGGGAATTATGGAAGGGCCTGCCCCACAGTTCATACAGGTTGGCAAATGGGAGAACAGGGGTCAAGGGGAGAGTGTGAAGATGATCCCCAAGAGATGACAGGGTGACCAGAGCTGCCCAGCCCTACGTGTTGGTGATTGGAGAAGGAAGGACCAGGGACCTAGAGGAAGTAGGTCGGGAGCAAGATTCCTCATAGAGAGTTCTCAGTGTAGTGGGAGAACAGTTTAGGCAGGTGGCGCTAATCTCCAGCATTTGGTTCAAAAAGAGGGTAGTTGTTCACACTTTAATAATTTAAGCAGTTAAAAAAAATTGTTTAATTAAAAAGATGTCTCTACTTTGGAATCATACTGATGCCTCAGACATGTGGGTAAAAGCCCTCTGCCCCTAACTGCTCCCCCACCTCAGATTGCACAAGGGCACTAGGCCCATCGAAAAAAGATTCCCGTAACTCTGAGACAGAATCAACAAAAGACTTTACAGACAATTAAATGTCATGTCTGAAATACTAAATTATGCCAATGGAGTAATTTGCTCACCCTCAGCTGTCTCTTCTTGCTAACTGTTCTCTCTCTATGGAGCCAGGATTCTCTGAAAGACTCCTGTCTTAAGGAATCCCTGGGCCTCCCCAGAGGCAAGGCCCAGCCCCACCCAAGGAAGCCCACCTGCTTCTCCCTCCAGAGCAAGAGGTGACCTACAGAACATCCTTGAGCAGGAATTAACCACCTGAAAAAATAAAGGGACTCATCTATTCATCACATGTAAAAAGATTATAGTCCCTTCTTCATGCACCTAATTTAATCACAATTTAGTGTACATTTTCAGAGTAAATGGACAAACACTCATCTTCTATTTTGTGTACATGTATGTGCAAAAAATCAGGAAGAGATATAGAAATTGCACTTGCAGAATATTAAGCACAGCCCGCTGGTTTCTATTTAAATGAAAATAACCTCTCATTAGCATTTCATAGTTAAAAACAAAGACTTAAATCAGACCTGGGTTTCAATGTCATGCTCCACCATGGATTCCGTAGTATCCTGAGGATAGTTATTTCTTATCCCCAAGCCTCAGCTGCTCTGACTGCAAAATGGACCTGACAATTGTGTCTGCTTCTGAGGGTGGTTGTAAGGAGCAAATTATTTAATGCACATGAAACATTTAGAAACAAGCCTGGCATCTGGTAAGTGCTCAAAAATTTTACTATTCATATTTCAGTATTTCTAAAATGTTGCTGAAATTCAGGTGCTAATTACTGGGGCATCCCAAAAGACAGACTTAGAAAGGAAAGCACTACTAGGTAAGACTCTAAACAGTACCCTAACTGTGCTTTGGCTACATCACTTGCCACTTCCATCAACTGCTTTTTTGGTAGCATGCTGGAAAATCAACCACAGTACCCTAACACCCACACCCCAGCAGCTCTCTAAATCAGTTGTTCTAAAATGAGTCAGCATACACCCAAGCATGTTGGCCATTCATCTGATGTCCACAGGCTGCAGGTTCCCAAATAAACTCCTGCTAACATGCACTGGCAGCGTGCCAGAGGCCAGGGGGCGTGGGTGCACCGTCCACACCTCCCCAGCTCTGGGTTCAGGGTTCTTCCGGTACAGACACGGAGCCCGTGTCTGCAAAAAGACAAGAGTGGTGCAGGAACAGTCTGCCGGAGGAAGCATCTTCTGCCCACATTCTGCCTCACTGTAACCAGCGTTCCAGGTCCCACCAAAATTCACTACCACTAATTTCACACAATTGGCTGAGGTATCTATAAAAATGTTTCTGTTTACTCCTGGGTATATTTTTCTCCTTGAGTAACTAAATGTAACACTTGTTAAAATTTGTTTCATTTTGTTTTCCTGGAATAAAAATGAGCTCATTTTTGTTTTCCATGCCCAGAAGTTACAGTAACAGGAGCACCTTCATCTCCAGTTCCCTAGGGGAAGTTGGGGAAGCTCAGAAAGCAGGGTCGAGGCAGGACTATAAAGCCAATAGTGATGAAATCAGGTTTCAGAATGAGTTTAGAAAATTTGACTTAAACTAACAAGGTGCTTTTTGGATGTTAAAGATCTCCATTTAGATTTCTTAAAAAATGATTATACACATTTAGGACAGAAAGACACTGGCTTACCTAGGTTTAAAAAGAGAGAGAAAGATCCTAGTTGATCATGCCTAAAATGAGCCAATGTAAGTAATGTGCTTGCCAAAAAGCAGCGCTTTCCCAGCACTACCACAGCACTGCGCCGGATTACCACAGCTTAAAGAACCAGACAAACTAGATCTGTCTCTTCTTTCTCACCTCCCTGCTCAGCCCACTGCTAACTAAGTTCTGTACCACCCCCGCCCCAACACCTCTCAAATTGTGACTGCCAAAAGTCACCAGTGACCACAAATTGGCAAATCAGTGGACTTGTTTCCAGTCTTAGAACCTGCCCCCTTTCGGTATTTGACATTGTTGACCACGCCTCACTTTCTTCCTTTGGCTTCTCTGATGCTGTTCTGTTGTTGCTCCTGACACCCTGGCCACCTCTTTTTAGCCCCCTTGTCGTTCTGTCCTTCAATGCTACCTGTAACTGAAGGTTCAGTCCTTGTCCCTGTTCTCTACACACACCACCTAGTGATCTCAGCTACTCTCACCTCAGCCATCACCAGGAGGATAAGAAATCCCAGATCTATCAGTCCAGTCCAGACCCTAAGCACTTGATATATCCACCTGCATCCTGGAGAACCACAGCTGGTTCTTCCTACTTCTCCAGCCCTTGGTTCTCCTTTTCTTCCTGTTCCCATACTCTTATCCTAACAAAGAGCACCACCATCCATCCAGTGGCCTAAATCAGAAACCTCAAGACCTCTTCAGATTCTCTCAATCCTTTACCCACTACACTGAATCAGTGATAAAAATTCTGCTCCTTAGCTTGTTTTCTATTTACCTCTTCCTCTCCTCCTTCACTTTTGATTTATATGAGAGAAGGAGAATTCTGTGGTTCTTATCCTCTGGGGTCTAGAAAGATCATCTCTTATGTTGCCTGCCTCAAACTACATCATTCAGTGTTTCTTCTCCTCAAAAAACTCAATGTTCTATATTCTTTAGAAAAAAACTTTGATCAAAACAATTTTTTAAAGAATGTGGGACTAACAGAGGGAAAGAATAAGGAATAACTTCTATTCCTCGATCTTAAGGCATCTTGTAGGAACCAACCAATATTAAGAACTCGGTAACAAAAGAATGACCACTATTTATTCTTTCTTTCTTTCCACAAATATTCACTCACTCTTTATTTTGTGCTAGGTGTTCTTCTGAATGCAAGATGGTCGAGATGGGGTAGGGTGCGTAGCAGATGATGAAGAACTCAATAAATGAGAAAATATCACAGTAGTAAGTGCTATGCAGAGTTTAACAGAGAATGACGTGGAAGCTACTTTAGACTGGACAGTCAGGCAAGGTCTCTCTAAGGGAATGTCATGTAAACTGAGACCTGAATGGTAAAAAGGAGGCAGCCATGGGAGGATCAGGAGAAAAAGCACTGCATGCCAAGAAAACTTTTGTGTAAAGGTCCTAAGGCAGAAAAAAGCTGGGCGCTGGAGAAATAAAGAGAAGGCAGCTATGGTTGGAACTCTGTGAGCAAGGGGCACAACTGGGTCACATGTCAGATATCCATAAACTTCAAAATAATTGTACAGGGGAGTTTTTATTATTACCACTTAAAAGCTAAGGAAATGGAAGTTAAGAAAATTTAACTTCATGCAGTGAGAAAGGAAGACCAGATTTTTCTTTGTGGTATCTCCGATTCCAAAACATGTTGCTTTCGTATAGGGGACGATTCAAGTAAACCTAAGATTTGTGACATTCTGGAAAATTTCCACATCAGTCTAGCCCCAAACTCTGCCCCAATTTCAACTCTTTATCATAGTGATAATTGATTTCCCCTGATCTTTTTATAAACAAGGGAGGCTTTTATGACACCTCTCTTATCAACGAAGTCACTGAAATGTGTGAAACCTGGGAAGCCCAAGGGTTACAAAAGTAAGTCTAGGGTTCGTACTTTTTAAAAAACATATTTGTGTTTTCTAAGTGCAAAAATAATATGTGAATATTTAAATTAAAGTAATATAGACATACATAAGCTAGAAAAAATATCCCATGAATCTACTTTAAATTGGTTTCTACTTGGGGTTTACAATTTAGTTTTATTTTGCTGTATTTGTTTATTATTTAATTTCATGTGATTTTAAACATGCCTGAGGGTATTAAGGATAATATAATAATTATATCAATCACCCAACTCAAGAAATGGAACATTAGCAATATAATGAAGCTTTTCTCATTTCCATCTCCACTTGCACTTCTTCCTTTCTAGCAAATATAATCACTACTTTTAATTTGATGTTTGTTTTTCCATGTGCTTTCTCATTCTTGTCTTCATTTTTTATATTCTTCTTCTCAAATGGAAGAAGAGTTGAAGCAGAATAATTGACAAACTGGTGAAGGTCAAATGAGGGGTAGTGGAACAGTGTGAAGCCCCTGGGAGTCCCAGAAGTTGAAGAACTGTGAACCCTCTGGAAGGCTCTTTCTTCCTGAAGACCAATGGGTATTCACAGAAAAGACAAAACGGTACATTGTAGAACTTTCATACATTGCTCATGAGAATGAAAAGTACAGCCAGTTTCTTATAAATTTAAACACACACTGGGGCACCTGGGTGGTTCAGTCAGTTAAGCATCTGCCTTCAGTTCAGGTCATGATCCCAGGGTCCTCAGATGAGCCCCAAGTTGGGCTCCCTGCTCATCAAGGAGTCTGCTTCTCCCTCTGCCCCTCCCCCTGCTCGTGCTCACTCTCTCCCTCAAAAAAATAAATAAAATCTTTAAAAAAAAATTAAACACACACCAATCGTTTCATCCAACAATCCACTTTTAGGTATCTATTCAGAAAAAATTAAAACTTATGTTCCCACAAAATCTGCATGTAAATATTTATACCAGCTTTATTCATAAGCACCCAAAACTGGAAATAATCCAGAGGTTCTTTACTGATGAATGGATAAACTGTGTGGTACACGCATTCAATGAAATGCCATTTAGCAATAAAAAAACAATGAACTGTTCATAACAACATGAATAAATCTTACATGCATTTTACTAAGTGAAAGAAGCCAGGATGAAAAGGCTTCATATAATTCCATTTGTATAATGCTCTGGAATTACATGGATGGGAAACAAATAAGTAGACACCAGGCACTGTGAGGGGTTGACTACAAAGGAACAGAACAGGGAATTGGAGGGCTAATGGAATAGAATGGAAATGTGGTGAAGGATATATAACTCTATGAATTTGGCAAAAATCCACTGAACTGTACATCACTGAGTAAATTTTGCTTTCCATAAACTAAAACCAATCAGTGAGGATGTGGGAAAGATGCAATGCAGACTGTGAGTATTACAAATGAATAACATAATCACAATGAAGGAGAATGGAGTAAAAAGTTGCTGACGTAACTTTGGAAAACAGTGTACTGCTAGATACTGTAAGACTCAAAACAAAAATAATTTAAACACTGTACTCCAACTGACAAATTTGTTTCTTCCAAGAGTATAGATTTGCAATTCTAAAACTACTTTATTTGTATATTAGGTGAACAAAAACACAAACACACTGCAGATAATGGAAGGAAGATTTCTCACTGTTGGAGAAAAAAGAAATAAGTGTCAAGGCAAGAATATAACGCATAGTATTATTTTTATGTATGCAGAGAGAGAAACAGAAATATATATGTATGTACACGCATGAGTAAGTGTACCTACTTATATTTCCTACTTCCATTCACTGAAAGCAACTAGAAACAGTGATACTTAGCATACCTAGCACCCAGACCTTGGTTTCTAAATATCATTCTTCAAGATGGTGTTTTCCTGGCTGTCTCCAGTGCTGGGGTAGGGAAAATATAAAGGATACTGGAGCATCTTGTGTTGCCAGAAAGTAAGAAAGTGGCAAAACAAAACAGAACAAACAAACAAAAAAAAACAACAACAAAACATATTGAAAGGGCACAGCAGGAGACAACAGCTCCTAATGACCAAAGTTAGAAAAATAACAAAATAAATGATGATACTATTAGATTGTAACCCAAACAATAAACTAAGCATCCATGAATCTATACTGATATTAATATATAATTTAAATTAGTAAATAAATGGGGGAGAAGGGACAACTCTTCTGTAGAAATAAATTTAATTAATAAACAATTAATAAACATAGAAAGAATAGGGGAAATTAAGAAAGCATCGTTAGAACATCACAATAATAATTATCATAGGCAACATCCACTGATAGAAGCTAAAATAAGTAAATCATGAAACTACTCCATGATTGGTAGTTTAACATGAAGAAAAATCAATACTGACAACTTTTAAAGTTTTAAGCAGCTATTAAAGTACACTACTTTTATTGGGCAAATAATTAATAATATCAGGAACTTCCCTTGAATACATACAATATTCTAGTCACTGTATGAAACACTTTACATGTTAACTCGTGTAATCTTCCCAGCAACCCTATTCAATTTGACAAATGAGAAGGAGATTAGATAACTTTCCCAAACTTAACATGGTTAGGAAATGATGTGTCTGTAATTTAAAACCAGAACTCTGCCAACAGATAAACAGATGTTAGATAGATGTCAGATATTATGCATATGAGAGAGAGAGAGAAAATATATCTATATGTATTTGCTTATTTCAAACTAGAGTCAAAGTAAAATCAATCCCACAAACAAAACATCAGGGTACTGAAGTGCTAAGGAGAACAAGGAAATATTGGGGCATCACATCTGCCTGGTGTTTTGTCTTTATTAATTAATTTATTTATTTTTGGATTGAGAAAATGATGAGACCAGTGAGGTGATGTGAGGAAAAAATGAAAAATTGAAAACTAAGTTTTTTACAAAAGTGAGAGGAGCAAGGATGTTTTTACCTGGCAGAGAAATCCAACTATTCTTGAAGGCGGTCATCCCTTTTGGAAAATTTGAAGTATCACAGAAGTCTGGAATGGTGAAACTGCTGAGAAGCAAACTGCCCTTTGGAGGCTCACCTCCACTCTCCCAAGGTCTCTGGGAAGTGTGGCCACTGGAGCCACAGTTATCACTGACTATACCAGCCTCTGAGCTACCCTTGGCATAAGTTGCTATCTTGATAGAATAAGAAACATTTTCTTGCCCAGAATCTTCAGAGTAAGAAGATGCCCTTCTGAGTTAGACTTAATAGAAATAATAGCTCAATTTGGACGTGAAAGAGGAGTCACAACTTAAAGTTTCAATTCAAATATAGTTTGTTTTCTAATACTAGGACAGTAATAATTTTATGTTAATTTATGTCAAATATATATACATATTACAAATACAGGTATTGACTGGCTGAAGAAATTATTTTAATCTTTTTAGGTATCACAATGGAATTATGGTTATGTTACAGAAAGACTCCTTACATTTTAGAGATACATATTTACAAATAAAATGATAAAGTTTCTGGGATTAAATCAAAATATTGTGAGAGAGAAGATAAAAGACTATAGATGAAACAAGATTGGCTAGGAGCTGATTATTGTTTGACTCGGATAACGAGTTCTTAAGTGTTCAATATACTAGTGTGTCTCCTTCCGTACATGTGTGAAAGTTTTCATAATAAAAAAGCGTTTAGAAAGAAATTCGGATTTTTCTACTATAATTCAATGTAAGTGATATCATAGAAACCTCAAATCACACTCCAAAAACTACCGTATTTGCGGAGGAAAGATGGAGGTGGAGACCACTTAGAACCATGCCACCTCGAAACCAAAGCGCCGCGAGAAATAATAACAATCCTAATAAAAGTGCAATACCATTTTTTCAATGTAAAATGTGTAATAAAGAAATACCGAGGTAAACACAAAAGCCTTACCTTTGAACATAATGAGAAGAAATCTGTGCGCGGGAGTGGAAGGGAGGCCGCGGCTGCCGGACGGTGACGAACACGGAGCCTTCACAGGCGCTCGCAAGATGGCGCCGGGCCAGGTGGTGCGCAAGCTTCCCGGTCCGCCGCTGTCCCCCGGCGGGGAGAACACGCACGTACCGGATTAGATGTGCACAACCCCCGGCACGACGTACACGAAACACTAACCTTGCTGCCCCACACACCACCCGCATTAGAAAACCATCTGCCGTACTAGAACAAACACACTGTGCTGACCTAAAGGAATGTTTTAAAATTTCTAATTTAGTGTATTACCGTTAAACTCACTCCTTTTCTTGGAAATGATTTTCTAGTCTAATTTTTAATGTGTTTTAAAGTAGTATGTTCATATGGAAGTAAAAGATCCAACGATACAAAGCGTGAAGCTAAAGTCATCCTTTCCTTGTTCCCCTAGTTTCTACCTAGTTTCACTCCCCAAAGAAAACCATTTTAATTATTTGCTTTTTTAGTTGTTCTAATTTTTTTTATAATTCTAAATAAATGCGCGTTATTTTGAGTTATCTCATTGACCGACTTTAAACAGGTGTTTGGACTCCTTTATATGAGAGATAAAGATGTTTACCTACCTTTGCTTCTTCCTCCCAGTTTTTCTTAGCAATGCTTCTTTTTACTTCTTTAACGGTCATATTCTTATTTGTAACAGTATAGATATTTCTTGACCCAACATTTGATTCCCATTTGTAAAATAAGATAATTTACTTGCCTTACTTCACTTCAGTATCCAACCTGTTAACTGTAACTCTACTTTTCACATTGTCAAGGCTTATAATGTTTACAATCTGTTATAAAGAAGTGAGTTTTTCAGAGGTTTGTCCACAGGTTGATTCCAATTCATGTTCAAAATATTATAGTTATTATAGTCAACTATTAGTCAACAAATAATGGGATCGAACCCAAAGAAAAAGAGATGTAACCCTATGTCACTAAAAATGAGCGGCTTGATGGATCATGCACAAATTTGTTCTCATTTCTTACAGCTCTATAATTACTCTGTTTGATTTTCTTTACATTAGGCAATGATTTTTTTTTCATATTACGATTTGATTTGTGTTGGGATTTCTAATGATCTCTATTTTTACTCTAGTTTCTTAATTTTACTGTTATAGAAAATTCACTTCCCAAAGTCGTTCTCTGGTAGCCTATAACTATTTCATATATGAACTAATTTATCTCTGTAACTGTGATTCTGGAATTTTATTTTTTTCATGGCACTCTTGATTAAATCCCCAGTTTATTGGATCCCATCCCTACAGTTTTCCCTGGATTTCTGTTTTGCTTTGCCAGGGTCCATCTCAAATAATGTTCTTCAGAAAAGATGTATAGAAAGTAAACTTTCTGAAATCTAGTATATTCCAGAATATCATTGCTCTGTCTCCACATTCATTCATTGTTTGACTAGGCACATAATTCCATACTTAAAAATTATTTTTCAGAACTTCATGTCTGCTAGTTGGTGAGCAGTCTCATGCCAATCTGATTCTCATTCCTCTGTAGTGACTTTTTTTTTTTTTTTTTAATCTCTGGAAGATGATGCAACCTATCTTTTACCTCAGGTTTCCTGGAATTTCATGTGTGTCCTGGATGTAGAATTCCTAAAATTCAAAATGCTGGCAACTCAGTGGGTTATTTTAATGCAAAGCCATATTATTGATTAGATATAGGCAACTTTCTTATATTGTCTCTCTGATGATTGTTTTCTCTCTAATTTCTCTTTTCACTTTTCCGGAAGTCCTGTTAAATTTATAGTGGACTTCCTAGATTGCCCTTCAAGTTTTTTTAACTGAATTTCATCTTTTCCATCTTCTTCATCTTTTTGTTTTATAAGAGATTTCCTCAAAGTTTTCTTCTGGCATTTCTTTGATTTTATTTTTAATTTTAGCATTTAAATGTATTAAATTTTATAAATACAATTTTGTAAACTTTGAAAATTTTATAAATATAATACCTTCTCAAATTGTTCTGAGGGCACTCATTTAAACTGTATAAAGCTCTTTTCTGGTCCCTAGAGTCAGTTTTTCTGTTTGATTACCTTGGTCTTTATTTGTACTCCTGATTTCCTGAAATAACTGGCACTTCTTTGTGTATTTTCAAATGTACACTTGAGGGAACAGGTTGATTACTCTAAGTAGCTGGCATGTGTTCCTCTATAGATGCCAACACATTATCTACTCATCCATCTTTTCCCTAGAATTTGCCAATTCCATGTGCTTTGTATGAGGGCAGGAGTGTCCCACAACTGCCTTTAATTTCGGTGCATAGGTTGGGAGCTGACCTGAATGCTCTACCACCCCCACATGTCATCTCTCATACTAGCATACCATACCCTCTCACACAGATTTTTTGAAAGAGTATTCCCCAGATTCAACAAAGGGATAAACCCTTCAACTGCATTCGTAATGGATGGAGGCTGATACGTGCTGTATTCCCTTCACAGCCTTCAATTGTATTTTCTGATTTCTCATCTACTTCCCATTCCTGTTCTTTGTATGTGCTAGGGGTGAACTTCTACCACCTACACTGTGGCCTTTCATGTGTTCTGGGCTGTGCCTACTTAGCACTGTTTTATCTCATTATGATTCTATTTACTTCTTACTGTAAGAAATTTGTCAAAATCTCACATCTTCTGATGTCTTTCATCGTGTCTTTTCAATGCTTTATCAGTTGTCATGAATACATTCACTTTTGTTCTGAAAGGGCAAGATGCTAGATGTAGAGGTTGGTCAAAACCAAAAGCCCAAATATCTTTCTTCCATGTGTACCAGTGGAACTGAATTAGGATAATGGTACCAGATAACTCAGAAAAATACAAGCTCACATTCTAAATTTTCAGTAAAAGAAAGAGCACACATGTGTAAAACAGAACCCCTCCCATTGTCAAGTAACTTAATCTACTTCTTAGCTGCAGGAAGAAGAGAACAATATAATTTTAACCGGCAAGAGTTCAGAATGAAGATTGCTGAAGCTAATAACTCCATCAACATCAGTCAGAATATAAGAGATAAACAGAGATTTGTGTGGCATCCTAGCAATACTGAAATGAAGAAGCTCAGCAGAGATTTAGACTTCGTTATCTTTAAAACAGAATCCGGAGCAGATTGTCCCAAGAGTCCTGTTAAGTAATCTATTAGATTAAGTAAATATCACAGGCAGACAACAGGATCCATAAAATCCTGAGACTGCACTTCGTGTGGAACAGAAAGTCACAACATAACAATGTGGTTTAATAATCAACCAGAGAAATGAGACATGCCAAGAAGGAAATAGAGAAATGGAAGTAAAAGAGAGTACTTTGGGTGGCTTGTTTTTAGGGAGTGTGATCTAGGAGGGCAAATCAGAAAGGCTGATGTACAAAAGAAAACCTGAAGGATAACAAGAAGCTATCTTTGGAACAGAGAGAAGGACAAGATTTCCAGACAGAGAAATATCAAACTCAAACACAGATTTCATGCTGTAGGAAGGCATGATGTACAGAAGTAAATGAAAGGAGGCTGGTGTCTGGGGCCCAGTGAACAAAAAAGAGGGCAATAGCAGATGCTGAGAGGCAGAGAGAGGGTCAGAGGCTTGAAGACCATGTAACCATGATAAAGAATTTCGACTTTAAGTGCAACGGAAATTTAAGTGTTAGACCGGGGGAGTGGGAAGACTGGGTGAGAAGAAAGTGGGTGTGGAGGGAGGGGCAATTGGGGCCAAAGTCCAGGGAAAAGATGATGGTGACTTAGACTAGAGGGTAGTCATGAAGACAGAGAGAAGTGGACAGATTTAAGAATGCATTTTGTGCGTAGAAAGAGCCAGACTTGCTAATGGACAGGATAATAGTATTTAGTAAAAAGGACACATTGAGAATGATGGCTAGATTTGTGTCTAGATGAACAGAGAATGGTGCCCCTTGCTCAAATGAGGGTGATACAAAGAGTAATAGATAGGGGAGGGGGGGCAGTTCAAGGATTCTGTTTTGGACACTGCAAATCTGAAATGTCTGTGAGACATCTAAGTAGAGAAGTTAAGTAAACTATCAACTATTGAATCTAGGACTCATAAGAAACATGAGCCTAGAGAAATAAATCTAGAGTCATCGACACAGAATACACAAAGGTCAGAAAACAGAATGTTTGACCTTATTAGGAAAACGTCCCAACTGCTTTCAAGGACAAGGTCTAAGTTATGACTAGGGAGTAAGTGACTGAGGTAGTATGACAGACAAGAACATCAGAAGAGAGGAAGTTAAGGAAATGAGGCAGTGAGAAACAAAGAGGATCCCTAGCAACCCCTCCTCCAGGCTCAGAGGTAAGACGGCTGTGAGAGAGAAAACAGTCACCTTTGAGACAGTTTCACAGAAGAGGTATTATCAGCAGGAAGACAGGTTTCAGGTAGAAAGCAAGAAACACTCATAGAAGAAGCTGAAGATATAGAGGATGTTTTTGAGGATACACCTCAGGTTCCATAGGGCACAGAGAAAGGCTTTGAGGAGATGAGGAAGGATGGTACACAGGGTAAGAAAGAAGATGGAGGGGGCAGTTCCCAGAGCCTTTCAGGGATCATAGCTTGAGGGATAAAGGATGTACTGAGAAGCCAGAAACACATCATTTTTCTCTTTTCCTTTTTACCTTTGTACATGCTGCTCTCTCTGGCTGCGTAACCCCAGCAGCAGCAGAATGGAGATGTAATACTTTCTCATTAAACACCCACCACATGAGCTGTAAAAAAGTAAGCAAAACTTCCTATTGAGTCATTAGCTTCCAATATACTTAGCATCCTCCACAATTTACAAGATGGGCTTCTTCAATCTCAACTTTTAAAGGCACTTTACATGGCTGCCCCTCCTGCAGTCTATCCTCCTCTTTTTGAATGCTCTCTTCTCTTCCCTCTGAGCCCTCCCTGTTATTCAATTCCCTCCTGTTCCTTCCCAAATGGGGAATGAGGAGAGTCTTTGAAGGGGCTTCAGTAGTACAACCAGACTTTCCATACTGCCAAAATCGTGTCTGTCTTGGTCTGTTTGAACTGATATAGCAAACTACATAGACTGAGTGGCATATAAACAACAGAAATTTCTTTCTCACAGTTCTGGAGGCTGGGAAGACCAAGATCAAGCACCAGCAGATTCAGTATCTGGTGAGAACCCGCTTCCTGGTTCAGAGACAGCCGTCCTTTTGCTATAATCTCACATGGCAGAAGGTGTTAGGGAACTCTTGGGTCTTTTTTATGAAGGTTCTAATCCAGTCAGGAGGGCTCCACACTTATAATTAGTCACTGCCCAGTGGCCCTACCTCCAAATACCATCACATGCAGGTTAGGATTTCCACATATGAATTTTGGAGGAACACAAACATTCAGTCTATAACCACTTCTTCTTTGGTGTACTCTCTTGAAAGTTATCCTACTACAAGAATCTCCATCTCTATCCTCATCTTGAATGCCATAAAAATGCTCTTTCATTATCCCAAATGTGGGATATGCCAGATTTCAGGAAGACAGGAAAACAAAATCTATTGTCCTGTACCTGGAAGTTTCTTCCTCTTCTGTCTCACCTCATTGACTCTTCCAGTGGCCCATCTTCCCCTGGCATCTCCAACAGATGTCCCTGTGATCTTGCAATTATGTTTACTTGCCTGCCTTGACATTAGCTTAGGAGTTCTTTCAGGGCACAGATGGTCTTTTAGAAGTATCCGTATCACCAGTGCATGCTGCAATGCTCCTTATGGAGATGCTCTAGAAATTTTTGTTGAATATGTAAAAACCTAGTTCATTTCCAGAGAAGTCAAAATCTACTTGCAGGATTATGGTGGCAGAAATTGAATTTAAGAGTAAAGTTCTTTTACTTTTTTTAAGATTTATTTACCTATCTATTTGAGAGAGAGAGAGAGAGAACAAGAGCTGGAGGGACAGAGGGAGAGGGAGAGAGAGAGAACCTCAAGCAGACTCCACCCTGAGCCTGATGCGGGGCTTGAGCTCATGACCCTGAGATCATGACCCAGGACAAAACCAAGAGTAAGATGTTTAACCAACTGTGCCACCGAGATGCCCCGAGAGTGAAGTTCTTTCAAGTGGTCCTGAGGTATGTGCTGAAAAAGATAATACTCTGATTAACATCAAACCTTTTTTTTTTCCAGAACTGTATTAGGAAGATGAGGTTAGTGATAAATTACTATTTTACAAGGAAGAATTGGTTAGGAAGAGGCAAGTTCATAAAAGAGAACTTGAACAACTATTTTTGTCATACGACTATATGGCATCTCTGTCACTCTGGCAGGTCTTTATTATCTTTTACCAGAAACTGAATCACACAGGGTCTTATCAGCAACCCCCCCTTCTAGTGATGGGGAGGAAAAAGATTCCTTAAGAGAAAAAGATTCGTGGAGACAATGGGATCTCAATAATTAGTGAATTAAAGAGGCTGCTATTAACATGCAGCTCAAATAAAATAAAATACAGCTCTCCCAGGACAATGTTACTCTGTAGCACTTGGACTATCTGTGATTTTGTAGGAAACTTACATTATACATTTGCTTGTCTGCCTTTCCATTAAACTGGGATTTCCTTCAGGGCAGGAATCACCTCTCACAAGCATCAATAACCCCAGTGCATGTAACAGTGTTTGGTTATGGAGGTGCTCAGTAAGCTTTGTTGAATAGACGAAAACCTCGTTCAGTTTTTTAGAGGGTTAAATCTAGTTGTAGGTGATGGTGGCAGTATTTGGATTTGATTGAATTCAACTTGTTGGAGTTCACAAAGGGTTACATCTTTATGATGGAACTGCCCTGGGCTATAGCCCTCTCAAGCTTGTCTTTCCTAAAATGAATCCTCCTGCAGAGCTTACCTTACTCCCACTTGATACACAGACAGACATTTGTTTGTTGAATATCTTCCTTACATAGTACAAGAAATGTATGAGAAACTGTTCCTGTCCCCCAAAACCTGATAATTCATTTGAGAGATAAAATACAGAATATTGCATGGTGCACTGGGTGTTCTACGCAAGTAATGAATCATGGAACCTTACGTCAAAAACTAGGGATGTACTGTATGGTGACTAACATAACATAATAAAAAATTACTATAAAAAAATACAGAATAGCACAGAGAGCATAAAATCCAATGCATTTTAGACCATGCATCTCATTTAAAATACTTCACATTGAGAGCTTGCAGCTTTGCAGATGAGCGGACCGATTCCATCACTGGTGCTTTGTAATTTATGGGATGTGCAAAAATGCCCCTGCCCCCTGCTATAGGGCCTGAAGCTCTCCCTTAGGATTTGGTTATTTTAGAAAGCCATTGACACTCAGGAATATTCTTTGAAAACATTAACATCCTTTAGGATAAGACCCTCAAAGACCTGCATTTAATCCAGCTCCTTAGGGAAAAAATGTGCCTCTCAAACTTCTTCCCACCGGGTCAGCAGGTGGGAGCTTTACAGAGCAAGTAAAAGGTGTGATAGGAAAAACAAGAAGACTGCGGGCTAGGCATGAGGTCTTGTAGATGGAGGAGAGCAGGCCCAAGTGAGCTATGGCACTATGGAATCCTAGATAAACAAAGGGCTTTGAGGTCCAGAGCGGGTTGAGGTGTCAGGAAGGAGACTCACAAAGAGGAAGTGAGTGGGCACAAGATGCATGTTTCCTACATTGCAAATTCCCCAAGGCATTTTTTTTAAGATTTTATTTACTTATTTGACAGAAAGAGACAGCCAGTGAGAGAGGGGACACAAGCAGGGGGAGTGGGAGAGGAAGAAGCAGGCTCCCAGCGGAGCAGCCTGTCGTGGGGCTCGATCCCAGAACGCTGGGATCACGTCCTGAGCCAAAGGCAGACGCTTAAGGACTGAGCCACCCAGGCACCCCTCCCCAAGGCATTTCCTCTCCCACCTAGCTTTACCTTTCCTCTCTGTCCAGGCCCATGAAGCCCTGCTTAAGACCCTGCAATCATTGCTTCCACATGGATTGCATTACTCACCTTCCTGTTGCTGGAGCTGCTGCAACATCTATCCACGCTGCTTCCTCTTGTCGCTTCAGAGGCTGTGACAAGGAGCTGCGGGCCCCAGGATTGCAGGAGCAGGTGGGGCAGGTTATGCAGAGGTCACATCATGGCAGAATAAACGGATATTGCTGGGACGCCTGGGTGGCTCAGTCGGTTAAGTGTCCACCTTCAGCTCAGGTCATGATCCCAAGGTCTTGGGATCGAGTCCCTGATCAGGCTCCTTGCTGAGCAAGAAGCCTGCTTTTCCCTCTGCCTGCCGCTCTCACGCACGCTCTCTCTCTCTCTCTCTGACAAATAAATAAATAGAATCTAAAAAAAAAAGAGAGAGAGAGAGAGAATAAAAAGCTACTGGGCCTACTTCTCTGGCTCTGGCCCTGTAGACCCCCTCTGCTCCCAGCTGCTGTCTGGGCTAAGGGCTTCTCTGCAATGCAAGGGAGACCCACTTCATCTTTGTTAAGCATATTTCCAGGATTTGCTGCCCAGACACAAGCCCTCAGCAGGTGCCAGAATCCTCCTCCTGACTAGCTTCCCTTTCTCTCCTGCGGTGTGGGCAGTGTGTCCTACTGGAGAGCGTGATTTCTGGATCCAGGCTCCCAACGCTTGAGCCCTGGCTCTGCCACTTCCTAGCTGAGGGATCTTGGGCCTCAGTTTCCTCATCTGTGAAAAATGGAATAGTAATAACACTCCTCTCATAGACCTACACGTGAAGAGTTACATGGGAAGGGTTTAGTACCACTTCTGGCACATGGTAAGTATATGCACACACAGTAAGCACAAAATAAATTTTTGCTACCGTTATTACCCCTGCAACTACTCTAATTAATCATCCAAGCAGCAAGTGTAAATTAAGAAGCTACTTTGTGCCTACCAATAGGCTGGGAATAAAACACTCCACTAAAACGAAAAATGGTAATGGTAAAATCAATTGTGAGTGCCTATTTCATCCAATCACGTTGTCCTGCCCCTGCCTTCCACCATCCAGCCAAGCACCGCTAGCCCTCCTTCAGTTAGTCTCAAATCTTCTACCAGACTGCCTTCCTGTCTCCCCTCCCACTCCCATCTAATAAATCTAAATATGGCCTCTCATTTCACTTCTGAGAAGCCGTTTCCTGTCATCTCTTCAAAGACTACCTCTTTCCCACTGACTGTCTCTAATGAGGAGCAGAAAGCAAACACGTAGCCCTCCTTGTCAGCAGAATCCGGAAACAGCTCCTCCTCCAGTCACACCTGAAGTCCCTGTACCGCCAGGAGCAAGTCCCTTCGTGTTTTGCCATTTTGGGGTGTTACTGGTTTGGTGAGCAGTATGAAAATAGGGTTTTGACACCAATATCCTGGTCTAGTCTTTGAAATAGGAAAAAGATGAAAATAAGTATGTTTCCACATTTTGGGGTAGAAAACCCAGTCTGCGGTTTCCCTGGTGCTGTCATGCCATTCAGAACCTCAAGTCATCCAGCCCTCTAGGCTGCGATTTTCCTTATTTGTTAACCCGGTCTTCAAAAAAAACAAAAAAACAAAAAACAAAAAAACCCTGGTTTCCTTCATAGCGCTTGATTTTGATTTTACTGAAACTTGTGTGGTTAAAAACATTCTTATACTAATAGCTATGTGACCTTTAAGATATTTGGCAGGGAAAAAAAATCATAAGAGTAAAGTCTTGTTTCCCAACTCAGAAATTTTTCTCACTTCGGAAATGGAGACCTGTGAAGCCCCCCTCCCTTGTCTGTGCCCTTAGAGCTGCTCCTCATGCCTCTTGTCTCCTCTTCCCACTTCCAGAGGGACTCTGGGTCACTGGCCCAGCATGGAAATGGTAGTGATGGGTCAATAACAAATTGTCTGGCTTTCTCTGTGCCCTGCAATGTGAGCTCTTGGGAAATGGGCAGGAAACAGCATTGTTGGAGCAAAAGCAGTCACAGACTCAGCTGTAAAAGCTGAAATATGACATTGAAACAGAAGTCAAACCAGAATTACATGAGACAGGTCATTTCTCTCGGATATGCACATAGGTTAAAAATCTAAGCACTTGATGTCCTTGGGAAAATGCCAGGTCCCGGGTGCTGCAACCACCATTTGAAAGTTGTATGGACGTTTTGGAGGATTCCGGTTGTTCATGGTGTGATTCCTACTGGTTGCTGCCTTCCGTCTTTTCTGCTTTTCTGATTCATTCACAGTAGTTTTGAGTCAGGAATTAAAATTGAGTAGAAAACAAACTCAGGGAAACAATCATTGCTTTTAACTACATTATGACAAGCAGTCTTCACTGATGTTATTCCATAAACCGATGAGTGCCATATGGTCCCATTGTCATATATACATGGGCACACTTGCAGACTGATAAGGCTCTGGGGTCTGGCTCCTTCAGCTAGGCCCACTTCAGCCCCAGTGTGGTAGCCCAAAGAAACTGACAGTGGGGATTTCCTAACTCCTGAACCAGAGTTTCCAGCATGTCATTTTCCAATTATGCAGCATTTTCTACTTGGGTCATAGTTCCTCAACTTAATGACAAAAACAAAAATAGCTAAGACTCAGTTACCCAAGATTTCTGGTATCCCTCAACTCCCCCAAGAACAGTTACTTGCAATTGTGATTCCTAGTCCCCCTGATGTTTTCAGTGTCTTGTGCCCTCAATGTGTATTGCTCAGTGCACAGTACTGTCAGTGAATGAAAAAACTGAATGGAAAATATTTGAAATGATCTTGTCAAACCCATTGGGAGATTAATCATATACCATTGATTAGAAACAAGAGAAAGCCAGAGCTGCGAAGTTATGGTTTCACACATGTACAGATCTAGAAGGCTCTTTAAAATTCAATTAGTTCAGTGCTTTTAGGGCTAAATGACTGATACCCCCACCCCTGCCAAAGTAATTTTGGAAATGTGCATGGACAACTTTGATTGTCACAATGATTCTAGAGGTTTTACTGGCATTTCACGGGTGAAGAAGCCAAGGATGTTAGAAGTCTTGCAATGCATGAAACAGTTCTGTGCAATGAAGAATTGCCCCATTTCCCATGCAACTTGTATATATTATCTCCCCTAATTTATGCAATGACCCTATAGATACTACTTTAATCCTCATCTAACAAATTATTCTGGAGGTTAATGAGAAGGATTCGTTCTTCCTAATTGCTTTTAACTCTACCTCTAGAATTAATTATTCTGTTTCAACATATCCAGATAGTACTCCTCTTTCAATTTCTTTGGCTTGTTCACATCCCCATGGGGCACATAAAGATCCTCTCTAAAGACCTTCACTACAAGATCAAAGATAAGTCACCAGGTAAGGTAGTGAGCAATCATTTTGGAAACCAAAATTCTCCTAGAAAGGCTCAAAGATTAATTACTCATGCTATTTTCAAATGGAAAGAAAAACATTCATAAAATCTAAGAAAATCCCTTGAAAGTTCATGTAAAGCTCACGATTGTGTTCAGATAGTTTTGAGCCATTATCCTATTGGGGTACACCAAGTACGCCTTTATGACGCTCTAGGAATATTGTTTCCACTTCCCACTTCTTTTTAAATCACAAGGTAAAATCTCGTGAGATACAAAGGATTCATTTATGTTTCCTCCACAAATTTAAACATTTCTATTTTCTTTACTGCAAGTGTACGTGAACAGTAGGCTATGTCTTAGTAGGCTTTCTGTGCTTGGCAAATAAGCTTCAAATAAGTAATAGACCTGAAGGTAAATTGTTTTCCTAAGAGGATATATATTAGGACAAATATTGAGTTCTATTTGGTTCAAGCAGGAAATATTGCAGTCTTTGAATGGATTCCAATGGAAGAATTTTCTCCTTTCCTGGGTGGGTTTTTGGAAGCAGCACGGGTCAAGGTGTTTAATTAATTCCTATGGTCAAGTGTAAGTGCTGTAAAACTACATAAGCTGCAGAAAGAGGAATAAAAATGGAATCTGCTTTCCCACATTATCTTAATGACTAAACATTGTAACTAAACTGCACTGGGCAATATCTTTACTAGCAATTAGTGAAAGACTCCCATTGAATTGATTGGTCCTCTACTTACCCTTCTCATGAGGTGTGAGTTTGATTGGACACTCTCACCTTAGAGACAAACGAGTTTACTTTTCCCTTGAGTCAGCTTACTTCGCTTTCCCATGTTTGAAGTCTATTCTGCTGAGGCTTCTTTGTTTATTTTATGTCATCTGCTCTTCAAAGCAGAGGACAACTCTTACCTCACCAATCAGAGATAAAGTAGGACCACCCACGCAATCATGTAACCCTACCTGTTCCTTTATATTTACTTAGCATTAAAAAAAAGTTTCCATAATATAAATATTGGCTCATCGTCACTGCACCTGAAGGCTTAAATCATAGATCATTACGTTCTAGGTCTCTATTAGCTCACCAAGGGATGCCTTAATTTTTAGAAAGATTGCCAGCAGTCTAGGCCAAGTCCTCAGAACACCTGAGCCGCACTGGAGTCACCCATTTGTAAAGACTCAGAAGTAATAAGTTGCATGTGGAGGCAGTCCAGGCCCCAGTGAGTATGCTAATAGCTAGCACTTGCTAGAGTCAACAAGCTCACCTTCTTTTTCTTTTTTTTTTAAGATTTTATTTATTTATTTGACAGAGAGAGAGAGGCAGCCAGTGAGAGAGGGAACACAAGCAGGGGGAGTGGGAGAGGAAGAAACAGGCTCCCAGTGGAGCATGGAACCTGATGCGGGGCTCGATCCCAGAACGCTGGATCATGCCCTGAGCTGAAGGCAGACACTTAACGACTGAGCCACCCAGGCGCCCCAACAAGCTCACCTTCTTAATGCTGATGATGTGCAAACGATAACAGCAAGTCTAAGTATCTGCTAGCGGGTGTCCCCAAGCAGGGTGGATGAGAAGAGACAGACTTATAAACATTGCTGTTGGATTCTACCAAAAACATACTCCAGCCCACAAAAGCCTCCAAGCGTAAGAATGACCATATTTCTATCCATAATTTTGCTGTTGTTTACTATCCTTTGTGTTTCTATCTATACTAATAAATGTTTTGATGCAATCACAGCAGTATGTGTAAATTATATGAATAGAGAGAAATTTATTTCCATTAATCACTATTTTTTCTCAGGGTCAAAGAACAAGTATATTATTCCTATTCTTGCATGCTTGCTCCCATTGTACTAGTCCTTAACTGCTGCAATGACAAGGAATAAGAAAAAGAACAACCATAATTGTTTATTAGGAAACAAAATCATATACTAGGGTTTGGTGAGACATCAACAGATTTTTCTAGCCTGACATAGAGTGGGTTTCCCAGAATTCTTTGTGAAAATCAAGGAAAATGTCCCTTAGAAAAGTGCTATTTGTTTGAGTCTAGGTGATGTACGGTTACTTTGCTCAAACAGAAGTGGCTGACCTGTAGGTAGAAACTAGGTTCTGGGGGCGCCTGGGTGGCACAGCGGTTAAGCATCTGCCTTCGGCTCAGGGCGTGGTCCCGGCATTATGGGATCGAGCCCCACATCAGGCTCCTCCGTTATGAGCCTGCTTCTTCCTCTCCCACTCCCCCGCTTGTGTTCCCTCTCTCGCTGGCTGTCTCTATCTCTGTCGAATAAATAAATAAAATCTTTAAAAAAAAAAAAAAGAAACTAGGTTCTGGTCCAATGATTTTCTCAGGTTCTTCGTTATCCCAGAGCTCACCACTTCTCCCCCACCACTTTATTTCTAGTTTTCCCTTTGCCTTCTAGCCAAGGAGATCCTGGGTTGGTCTCAGGGTTGGGGTGAGCCTTGTTCTGGCTCATGATGTTTTCTCTCTAGAGTTGTCTATATCATAAATCTTTTTTTTTCTTTTTCTTTTTTTTTTCACATTTGAACATCCTAGACTTTTGAAACTCAAGTGGAGACTGGTTTTTCTCCATTTTCCATGGTTACATCACTTCTCTGTGACAACAAGCTCAGAATGATCTTTTTCAATGGGAGGGAAGGTTCAAGGTCAAACAAATACAAAGAAAACAAGTGAGTTAAAGATTCAAAACAATTATACAATACATTCTTTTAACATGAACCACAACACCTTTTTTAAGACTAGTTTTATAAGTAAGAGCTGACAAGTGTTAAGGAATTAGACTTTAATTGATTGTTTAAGGCCCAAAACGCAAAAAACTTGCTGTATTTCCTCATCTGATACAGTTCATGAGTCTTGGCCCCCAAAGTATGATAGAGCTTCTCCCAGGAATTGTGTTAGCGTCCCACTACCTCACATTTAACACAGAACTTTGTACTCAACAGTCACAAACATTACATCATTTCATCCCCCCAATATCTTTTGAGTTAGTCAAGGTCACACAGGTGATGCCTAATGGTGCCAGATGTTAAAAAATAATTGGTATTTCTGAAAAGTGAGTACTCCAAGAAGAGTCATAACCTCAGTCATATAGAGTTCTTATCCTAATATGGCTGCTGATTCATTTGGGCTTCACACAAAGTTCTTTATAATTCATGTTTCTTAGGGTGCTTACGTGGCTCAGGCAGTTAAGCATCTGCCTTTGGCTCAGGTCATGATCCTGGGGTCCTGGGATTGAGCCCTGCTTGGGGCTCCCTGCTCAGCGGGGAGTTTGCTTTACTCTCTCCCTTTGCTCCTCCCCCCTGCTCTCTCTCTCTCAAAAACAAATAAATAAAATCTTAAAAAAAAAATTCATGTTTTTTTTTCCCATCTAAAGAGCCCTGTCAGGTCCCTATCTTGGCCTTTCCCAGCTTGCTGTGGGTTCAATCTCAGCCCGTCCATAGCCTGGGGCCTGCGCCAATAGCGAATACAGATATGGGCAGGACATAATTGTCTTGTCATTTTTACAGCCCCAGAAGCTTATCGGAGATCTGATACAATAGAGAAGCTCCGACGCTCTTTTGACTTCTCAAGTCCCAAGACTCCCCGTCCCTTCGTCGTCCTGCGTTGTTGCAGTGCAATTGACCACATATTCAGGTCCGCACTTCAACCCCTCACCCGTGCAAGCTCCCTGCTCAGGACGAGATGCTGCCACGGAGACCCGGGTCAACAGTCAGGGGTCCAGCCTTTTATCGACAGACCTCTAAAAATCACACTCGCCACACCTGTCTCCAGGTTTGAATTACGGTCCAGATGCCCCCCACTCTCCCTCCTCAAACTGCTATGTCACAGCCTCTCACTGACTTCCAAAATGCTCTGCACCCAAGTCTCTGAAGCCAGGTCAGTTTTTTAAGCCTTATACGCCCCAGGCCCACTTCTCCCTGATAACACCAAGACAGGAGGCCTCACAAAACTTACATATTAGCCTAAGTAATAATACACCATGTCAATGAAAACACAATTAAAACAAAATCAACGGCTCCTGACTGCTTTCCTTGACTACTTGCTTTCTTTCTCTTTTCTTCTTCTAGAAGTAAAAATTTCTTCAGATCAAGAAAAACTAAAGAGCACTTGTCACAGTGGGAAAGGTGATACCAATGATTCACTGATAGTCAACAAAAGTATCTCTAATATTTATTTACTATTGACACAGCATTGGCTCTCTTCCAGGCATGTTCCATGCAGTTTTTAAAATGTAATCCTCACCATGGTCTTATGAGCCCCATTTTACAGATGAAAAAAATGAGTCTTGAATGCGATAAATAACATTCCTGAAGTTTTGCACCTGACGAAATCTAGTCTACTGAATCCTGCACAAGGGCTCTTAACTACAGCACACATTCACTAGTTGCTCGTTAGTATTATTTTATGCCAGCCTAGCACACAGCCCAGGGGGTGGCCATACCCAGGATGCCTGTGGTTCTCTGATACGGCTTTACGTCTGCCACTCAGATGCTGGTGTCACTTTCACCTGCGATCCCTTATCACTATATGCCCAAAAGAAGCCTTGTCATGGGGCTGCCGGATTCTTATTCCAGGTAAAGAGAGCAGGATCAGAAACTCTTCCCATAGTTTTTTCTTTTATGAGCAAGACAGGGTTCAGGACACACCACCCCAAAATATGGCACCTTAATGTATTGAATATTTCAAGCCAAAGGAATTTGAGAAGTTTGTATGGAATTTGAGAAAGCTCCGTGCTTTGTTTCTTAAATGTTCTAGTTTTTTTTTTTTCTTTATGTGAGTACGGTTGACATGCAGTGTTACGTTAGTTTCAGGCATACGACTTAGTGATTTGACAAGTTTCTACATTATGCTGTGTTCCACAAGTATAGCTGCCGGCCGTCCCGTTACATCACTATCACAATAGCATTGACTATATTCCTTATGCACTTTTTAAAAAAATATTTTATTTGTTTATTTCGGAGAGAGAGAGAAGAGAGAGCGCACGAAAGCACGAGCAGGGGGAGGGGCAGAGGGAGAAGCAGGCTTCCTGCTGAGAAGTGAACCCAATGTGAGGCTTGATCCCAGGACCGCAGGATCAGGACCCGAGCCGAAGGCAGAAGCTTAACGGACTGAGCCACCCAGGTGCCCCTATGCACTTCTTTTTATTTGCCTGGCTTACTCATTCCATAACTAGACGCCTCTATCTTCCTCTCCCCTTCACCCATTTTGCCTACCAGCCCCACTTCTGGCAACTATCAGTTTGTTCTCTGTATTTGTAGTTCTGATTCTGTTTTTTGTTTCTTTATTCATTTTTTTTAAGATTTCTTTTTTTTTTTTTTTTTGACTTTCTACAGCAGAGTGTTATATTACTCCTTTCGGGTTGTAGCCATAGCATGTGAATCTCTTCAACAATACAGGATACTTACATTCTGATCTCTCCCTAGAAAAATACTTTCATTTTGATTTTTTCTTTTTTTTTTTTTTTTTTTTGGTTCAGAAATCCATTCACTTCTCTGTCTCAGGGCTCACCATAATGCCCAGCTTAATAAATGGGCTTAAGAAAGATTTCTTCAATGAATCTGTGGTGGCCGTCCCTCCTCAATTTTCTTTTTTTTTCTTTTTTTTTATAATAATATCTTTTTATTATATTATGTTAGTCACCATACAGTACATCCCTGGTTTTTGATGTAAAATTCGATGATTCATTAGTTGCGTATAACACCCAGTGCACCATGCAATACGTGCCCTCCTTACTACCCATCACCAGTCTATCCCATTCCCCCACCCCCCTGCCCTCTGAAGCCCTCAGTTTGTTTCTGAGTCCATAGTCTCTCATGCTTCATTCCCCCTTCTGATTACCCCCTCTTTCTTTATCCCTTTCTTCTCCTACCGATCTTCCTAGTTCTTATGTTCCATAGATAAGATTTCATTTATGAGTAAAGTCATATGGTATTTGTCTTTCTCAGACTGACTTATTTCAACTTAGCATAATACCCTCTAGGTCCATCCATGTTGTCTCAGATGGCAAAATCTCATCCTTTTTGTGGCTATGTAATGTTCCATTGTGTGTATATACCACATTTTCCTTATCCATTCAACCATTCCTCATAAGTTAGGTTGCTCCCACGTCTTGGCTACTGTAAATAATGCTAATGTAAACATAGGGGTGCCTATATCTTTTTGAATCAGTGTTTTCATTTTCCCTGAGTAAATACCTGATAGTGGAATTATTGGATCATACAGTATTTCTATTTTTAATTTTTTGAGGACCTCCATGCTGTTTTCCATAGTGGTTTTACCAACTTACATTCCCACCAACAGTGCACGAGGATTCCTTTTTCCCCACATCCTTGCCAGCACTTGTTGTTTCTTATGTTTTTGATTTTAGCCATTCTGTCAAGTGTGAGATGATATCTCATTGTAGTTATGATTTGCATTTCCCTGACGAAAAGTGTCTTCTTTGGAGAAATATCTGTGCATGTCTTCTACGCATTTTTTAATTGGATTATTTGGTTTTTGGATGTTGAGTTGTGTAAGATCTTTATATATTTCGGATACTAACCCTTTATCAGATATGTCATTTGCAAATACCTTCTCTCATTCAATGGCTTGTCTTCTTGCTTTCTTGTTGTTTTTAACTCTTCTTTAAATGTCTGGTAGAATTCCTGGACATTTATTTTGGGGTATATATATATATATTTTTTTTTTTTGATTGCCAATTCAATTTCATTACTTGTAATGAATTTGTTCAGATTTTCTATTTCTTCCTGATTCAGTTTTGGAAGTTTATGTGTTTCTAGGAATGTATTCATTTCTCCTAGGTTGCCTGGTTTGTTGGCACATAATTTTTCACAGTATTCCCACAATCCTTTGTACTTCTGTGGTGTCAGCTGTTACTGTTCCTCTCTTATTTCTGATTTTATTTACTTGGGTCCTTTCTCTTTTTTTCTTGATAAGTCTGGCTAAGGGTTTGTCAGTTTTGTATTGGTGAACTTCAACGTAACTAGAGCTGGTGAGGGCTTGAGGACCCTCAGCTGGCCAAAGTCACAAGCTCACTGAGCTGACTGGACCCACCCATTACATTATCCAGACCCTGCTCAGGTCTAGCCTTTTAAGGTGGGGTGAGAACAGAAACTATATCATTCTCCAGTCCCTCTTACCAGGAGAGCTTTCCCACAGCTCTTCCAGCACTTGACAGAGTTCAAAGGATGTTAGTTGCTCTTTTAAATCATAGCTTTTTTTTTTTTTCCCCTGTGCCCCAGGACTGAGAGATCTTCTCCCAATCCCTCAGCACTATCCCTCCCTACTGCTGGCCATTCCCTTTGTTACCATGTTTCCCGCTCTCTTGCTGTTCTATCTTTGGTTGTTCGGTAGCTGTTCAGCCAGCCCTCAGTTCTTCCTCAGGAGGAACTATTCTGTTAATAGGTGTAATTTGGTGTATTCTGTGGGTGGGGTGAGTTCAAGTTCTTCCTACCTCACCATCTAGAACCAGAACGATATGCTTTTCTCTTGTTAATCTGTCTTTTGTTACAAGAGGAACAAGGAGTCAACAATTTAGAAGGGTAAAGAAAAAAGATATTTTTTCCATCCTTACAAGCTCTCAGATTCCAATGACATTCCAGATAAGGCAAGACTAACTCAATTCTCTTCAATTCTTCCAATCAGCTATCCATTCAGAGTAATTATTGATGATGTCTAGCACATAAAATTATCATTAAAAATAAAAGAAGATAATAAAACTGGAAAGGAAAACCATATTCTTTTTAGAAGTTGGCACAATGACTTTTTTAATGGGGAAATCTGATCTTGTTGGAAATGATTGATAAACCTTAGACTGGAAGCTGAGCCCCAGAGAATGGATTCCATGCCAGTCAAACTTTAAGAAAGAGGAAAAATAACTCTCCATAATAAAAGGGTGAGGAACTGAAAGTTCCTCCAAGGAAATGCTGGTGGAGGGAAAAAAAAAAAAAAACTGGGTTCTGTGTGGAGAAAAGAGGAAAATCCCTATCCCCTATGATTGTACAGTTAAAGAAAAATTGGAAAACAAGAAATCTCCTGAATATGTATAGTTGTTCTTGCTTTCAGTGCCTTATGAAACCTTTAGAATGCATCCTGAATTAATGAGTATTAATGCATTTGTGCAAGTGTGTTAGTTTGAGGAGCTAAGCTCTAGGTCTGGGTTAGAATATGTCAAAAATATCCCCACACATCGATACAAGAGTCAGAGGTCATAGGACATCCATGACATCTATGTCATAGTGAGAACTGAGACCGCCTGCATCCACATAGTTTAACTAGCAGGAATGAGACCAAAACCACCTGGGTCAGGTGACTTAACTATTTCTTCTAGAAAATTCTTTCCCAGGAAAATAAGACTATAAACCAGTAAATAATTTCATTGTTTCCTTCAGGAAATTATCAAAAATCAATTTAGGACAAACAATCTTCTTCTCAGGAAAATAGATTGCTCACCTGAGTAAACAGATAATCAAACGACTGCTCACATATCAAGACTTCCTTCAAGAACCATTAAAGAAACCACAGGCTCAAAATGGCATCACTTAGGTTAAGGCCTCAAGTCAGTAAACCGAGACTTAATACCTAACCTAATTACAGTTTCAACCCCCTAAAAATATAGTCTTCAGGAATTATCTGGTCAGCACCACTAAGGTAATCTGTCACAGGGGTCCACTTCACCTCCCAAAAGAAGACAAAATAATCTACCTACTGAGACCATTTTCTCTCCAAACAGAAGTGATCTCACCTGAAAAAAACCTTTTTCTCTATATGACTTCCTCATCTTGCTTTTAAAGACCTTTCTATAGCCCTTTGGAGCTCCCCTCTACTTGCTAGATTGGGTGCGCCCAATTCATGAAGTGATTAATAAAGCCAATTAGATCTTTAAAATCTACTCAGGTAAATTTTTGTTATTTGATGGAAACTTGCCTCACTCTTTCCACTAGACCTCAACTATTATAACACAAAATTCCCCGAACTCAATCCCCTTTCATTGAAAGAGTCTTCTCAAGTCACTTGAGCCCATACTCCCCAAGCCCTATTAATATCTATCATTGACCTCCCCTTTCTGCAACATTAGTTAGACTTTTTCAAGGTTTCTTTCCATTATGCAGAAGGTTTAATAACGTTAGCTTTGGTTAGTCAACAGGGGCTTTTTTTTTTTTTTTAAGGAGTCAAGAGTTCACAGTAACAATAAAGGGTATAATGCAGAGCCTAGGATATATCAAATATATAATAAATAAGGCAGCATAAAGTCAACTTGCATAGTTGTTACAAAAATGACAGGAATATCAACAAAATGTTAAGCAACAAACAACAGGCTACAAAATATCCTGAGCTCAAGTTGAATTTTTCCATTCCAAATATGGTATCAATATCTCTTCAAGGAGCCCTTGTTTTTTAGTGAAGAAGACCAAAATCTTAGGTACTAGAGGTGCCTGATGAATTGTTTTTACATGAACAATCAGGGTAGAACAGAGTGACCTCAAGGAATGACCCTTTAAAAAAGGTCATGATTCCATGTTATTTCCAACTTAACTGTTTTGCATATGGACATTCAATTGTTCCAGCACCAACTGTTGAAAAGACTATCCTTTCTCCATTGAAGTGCTTTTACTCTGTTGTCAAAGATCAGTTGACTATATTTGTGAGAGGCTATTTCTGTGCTCTTCAAATTTGAATTGTTCATTGGGATTTTCTGCAGAGACAATTATGTCATCTGCGAAGTTTTATTTCTTTTTTTCTCATCTGTATACCTTTTGTTTTCTTCTGTGAATTTGTTAGTTTCGATGGAAGATAAGAATTACGATTGTAGATGGAACTAAGGTAGTCACCTGACCTTGAGATGGAGAAATTACCCTGGATTATTGGTTGGCCCATTTTAGTCACAAGGGCTCTTGTAAGTAGAAAAGGGATGCAGAAGAAACAGAACTAGGGGGATGGCCTCAGCCTATGCTTCCAGCTGTGAAGATGAAGGGAAGGGGCCACAAGCCAAGCAATGTAGGCAGCCTCTAGAATGTTACAAAAAGCAAAGAAATAGATTCTTTCCCAGAATTTCCAGAAAAAACACAGCCCTACTAACACCTTGATGTTAGCTCTCTGAGACCGATTTTTGACTTCTGGTCTCCAGAACTGTAAAATGATAAATTTGTGTTGTTTTAAGCAAGTTCATTTGTGATAATTTTTATAGCAGCAATGGAAAACTAATACACATGGTTTCTGACAAGAACACTGTTTTAGTTCTTATCTTTGTTCTTCCCTAGGTGAGGAGTTTCTATTTCCCTTTGCCTCTTTCAAGATTTTCTATTTGTCAGGGCGCCTGGGTGACTCAGTCATTTAAGTGTCCAACTCCTGGTTTTGGCTTACATCATGGTATCAGGGTCGTGAGATCAAGCCCCATGTCAGGCTCCACACCACCCAGGGTGTAGAGCCTGCTTAAGATTATCTTTCTCTCCCTCTGCACACACCCCCACCCACATGCTCTTTCAAAAAAATTTTTTTTTCTATTTGTCTTTATTTTTCTGTGGCTTAACTATGATATTCCTACTGACAGCTTTATGAGAATTTGCTTCCTGTTCTTGAGGATCTGTAAGTTTGTCACATCTTTTGAAATTGTCCCCCAGTTCTTGGATGTTTCATTCTGGAGTGACTTTTTTTTCCCACTTTTTTTTCTCTTTGCATTTTGGGTTGGGAAATTTCTATTTACTCAACTCCAAGCTCACTGACTCTTTCTTTGGCTGGGTTGAATCTGCTAATGAGCCCATCGAAGGCTTTCTTCATTTCTGTTTCTGTGCTTTTTATTTATAGCATTTCCTTTTGATTTTTTCTTAGAATTTTCATCTCTCTGCTGACATTACCAATCTGTTCTTGCATACTGTCTACTTCATCCACTAGAGCTCTTAACATATTAATTGTAGTTGTTTTAAATTTCCTGCCTGATAATTTCAACATCTGTGTCATATCTCACATCTGAGTCTGGTTTTGATGCTTGCTTTATCTCTTCAGCTTGTGTTTTTTCTTACCTCTTAGCATGCCAAAGGCTTCAGATGCCTCTAGTGTCTTTGCTTGTGTCTCTTTTCTTTATGTCTGTGCTTCCCTAAGTACCAACCCTCAGAGCGAGTCTGTGTCATGCAAGCTCTTTCATTGTAATCCATTAATATTATGCCAGAGCCCTAGTAGTATGCAGTGAGATATGGCGAAATGGAAGGGTGTTCTATGATCTTCCCATTAAATCTCAATGTTTTAGCAGACCTGTGTCTTAGGGCTGTGATCCTCACACATGTTTCTTCTTATAGGTGAGACAGGAAGACCAGAGGAGCCTGGAGTTGGAGGCGCATCCTCCATGGCTCTCTTAGAAGAATCTGGCAAGGTCTTTTCCCCTGGACAGAAGGCCATTATTTCTGGACACATTTAGTTCCTGTGTTTTCTGCTTCCTATAAGCAGATATTGGCTGTGGCTCTCTGAATTTGCCTGTCCCTCTAGATTTTGTGGTGGCAATTTGTCCTGCAAACTCAGTTTTCTGATGGGACCAAGAAAAGTCATCAATTTTCAATTTGCCCAGATTTTTCTTATTCTAAGGACTGGAATAACAACTTCCAAGCTCTTTATATGTCAGAACTGAAACTGGAAGCCTGCCATGATTTTTTCTTTTTTCTTTCTTTCTTCTTTCTTTCTTTCTTTCTTCTCTCTTTCTTTTTTTTTTTTTTTATCACAAGCAGCTTGGTGGCTGAGGACTCAGCTAGAATATTCAAATGTTTAGAGCTAGAATCATTTGAAGGCTTGTTCACACACGTCTGGTGGTTGATGTTGGTGTTGGCTGGAAGCTTCACCAAGACTGATGGCTAGAACATCTTCACGTGGCTTCCCCATGCAGCCTGAATTTCTCAACATGATACTGGGTTCCAAGAGCAAATGTCTTGAGAGGTGGGGGGTGGGGGGGTGGAGGGAAGCCAGGCAAAAGCTGCATCCTCGACTTGGAAGTCACAGAATATCACTTACGTACACTCCACTGATAGAGTAAGTCACAAGCTCATGCCCTAGCATTTAGGGCAGGGACATACACCTCACCTCTCAGTGGGAAAAATGTCAGTCCCCTTGTAAGAATAGCGTGGGGATGGAGTAAAAATATAGATGTGGTCATCTTTGGAAAATTTGATTTGTCACATGTGTATATGGGGATTCTAAGTTATCTAGTGTGATGGGAACAAAATAAGTCAAGAATTTATACCTCACCATCTCGTGACTCTGAAATAATCTCACAGTGGCTTTTTCATATTTTTTATTTTGAAACAATCACCAATTTACAGAAGAGTTAGAAAAGCTTTCTATTCTCTAAATTGTGTCAGAGTAAGTTCCTGACCTGATGCCCTATCACCCCTGAATACTTTAGCGTGCATTTCCCCCACAAAGACATTTCCTACATAACCATGATGCAACCATGCAAATCAGGAATTTTAAAGTGATGTATTACTACCGTTACCTCCTCACACCCCATTCGAGCTCACCAGTTGTTCTAAAAATGCTTTTTATAGCTAAATGAGCCAGTCTAGAATGTGCATTGCACTTAGCTGTCATATCTCTATAATCCCTTTCAGTATAAAATGGTTTCTCAGTCCTCGATAGTTCCTTAACTTACATAACTTTGATACTTTGAAGACTGCAGACCAGTTATTTTGTAGATTATTCCTCAATTTGTGTTTGTAAAATGTTTTCTCTTGATTAGAATAGGTTATGCATCTTTCACAGAGATACCACACAAGATAGGCTGCGTTCGCTTCACTCATCCTATCATGTAGCAACACCCTTCATTTATCCCATTATTAATGATATTCGCTGTGCTGTAGTTCATGTTGCCTCCCTTGGTAGGCTGAATAATTACCACCCCCCCACACACACACAAAGATGTCTATATCCTAATTCCTGGAATTCTTGAATGTTACTTTACATACGAAAAGGAATTTTTCAGATATGATTAAGGAAAAATCTTGAGATGGAGACATTATCCTGAATGATCCAAGTGGTCCAAATGTCATCACAAGGGTCCTTAAAAGAGGGAGGTGGGAATGTTAGAATGAGAGAGAAAAAGAGATTAGAAGATGCTAAGCTGCAGGCTTTGAAGAAGGAAGAGAAGGCCATTGGGTAAGCAATCCTAAATGATGATAACAAGTGTGTGTTATTTTAAGCAACTAAGTTTATAATCATTTATCATGACAGCAACAGAACTAATATACTTCTCATCCCTTCTTGAACGTTCTCCACATTCTTCTAGTCTCTAATATCATCTACACCAGATTTTTTCCCTACATGTACACTCTTCTCAACTTGCTTAGAATTTGACTTCCAATTGTTTAATTCTCAAAAGTATCCTGCCAACAAGGGTATACCAGCTATTTTGGGGAGTCACTAAGGGTGGGATTTTATATAAGAGGGTTCTCCCATTACAGGCCTAGGCTGCTGCCCCTGCTGCTCATGAGCCAAAGGAGATGACTGCCCCTACTGGCATTGAACCAGGAATCAGTGGTGTCCCCTAGGTCCCTTAGTCTAAAGCACAGGCTGCCCTTTCTCTAAGCCCCATAGTACTTCTTAGACTAGGTATGCACATAATGGAGAAAATATACAATATAGAGAATAATTTATAACTATGGCATAAGCCCATTCAAGTTCTCTTATAGCATCTTCTCTGTCTCATTCCCAGCTTTCATCACATCGCCTAATACAGTCTGTATCACTCCATGTCTCAAAGCTGCACCAAACTCACACCAACCTCAGAGAGGAGAATGGTTTATATAGCCCTAAACCAAGGCCCACCTCCTGGGGCTTCATTTTCCATTTCATGATAATCACTTCTCAAGACAATGGACAGTTGGAATCTCTCCCTTTCCACAGAAGTATGGTCTGCTTCCATGGTCCAAACAAGATAATCTCACAGTAGTCCTCCATCTGTAGATGTCAAAAATTCTGCATCAATCAATCTTAAGTACTAATGAGTGGAGACACCAACAGCAATTCATATCAGTTGCAGCTGTGCCAAGAGCAGCCCAATTTCTTTTCAACCTTGCCTCATCAAGATTGAAAATTTTGAATCTGAGTCTCACCCACTGTTACTTAGCTACCCAATAATTAAAATAATGACCCATGATTATTGTCAAGGACTAAAGTGACTCCTTTAAACCAACTATTTCACTTAACTCATCACTATTTCCTACTATTGTGAAAGGGTTAAGTGAAATAGTTGAGAAGAAAGCTCCAGGCACCTACCCCTTTCTGTTCTTGACACTCACAACCTTGCCACTAAAGCCAGCGAAACTAATCTCATTATATCCATTATCCTTGTTTATGTTAGTGATGTAAGAAGTCCAAGACTCACAACACACCCTTATGTACTTTCCCTTTTATGACCTCCCCTCCTACCCATAGTCACTGGGTCTTTTGGAATTCACAGTCTAGCACCAACCAAATCCATCATACCTCAACTTCCTCATATTCAAAAGATAAGCCAATCCTCCCCCAAAGACACTGCTTCCCCCTCATCTCCTTCAAAGGATGGCTGGTTTTCTCTCTCTTATCTTTTGAGCCTGGAGGTGTGACAGATATCCTTTCTTCTAACCATTTCTTCACCCTCCTTCAGCAATGTGGATATATTCTTTCCCCTCTTTAACCAGCTCAGAGTTTATCACCAATTTACTATTCCCATGACCTCCTTGTCTTCTCTTTCTCTGTCCTACTTCCTTAGCCAAGTCTGCTAGATGTAACTCTCTTTACTCTATATCTTCACCCACAGCTCTATACAGATGGAGAAGAACACTCAGTTACACCAACTGATGTCCCTTAACTTCATGAACTGTGGACCTCAAGTGGGCCCTTAAAGCTGGCTGGCAGTCCACACTGCACTCCCTTGATCTGTTCATTTTTCCCCTCCTTCCAAGTCTCCAATACCTCCTCTGTAAACTTCAGCCTCCTATTTCACTGAGAAAACTTTAAACAATTAGCTAAAATTTCCAAGACTTCTCACCATCACATTTAGCCACCTGCCCAAATCAGAATTGACATAATCTGCCTTCTCACCTGTTAATAACAATAAACTTTCTATGCGTCTGCCTAAAGCCAGTTCCGCCTGTGTCCTCCGTTACCTTTCTTACTTAGTCATGGAACTGCTCTGCAGGTCTCCCCTCTCTGCCCTACATCACCTACTATTTTTTCCTTATTTAGATCATTTCCATCAATGCATAAA
Source organism: Ursus americanus (assembly GCF_024610735.1). NCBI lineage: Eukaryota > Metazoa > Chordata > Mammalia > Carnivora > Ursidae > Ursus > Ursus americanus. The sequence continues at coordinate 46,656,417 of NC_142143.1, read as the reverse complement.
CATGCAGTTTCTTCTCCCATCAAAAGCAACAACCAAAAAATGTAAAACTTCTTTTAATTGTTCGTATCTTGACAGGTACCCTTTCCTTTGGTCTCCTTTGCAGCAAAACTTCTAAGAGTATTCATGTTTGTTGTCTCTAATGTCTTTCTTAATTTCCTTGCAGTCAGGCTTTTGACCTCACCCTACATCAGAATTGCTCTTGTCCAAGATCAACAATGGCCTCTGTGTTGCTGAATCCAGTGGTCAGTCCTCAGTCATCATCTGACTAGACCTATCTGCACTTGACAAAATTTATTCCTGAAACACTTTCTTCACTTGGCTTTCAGGATGTCTCACTTTTTCAGTTGTCCTCTTATTTCACTGGCCATTTCTTTTCAGTCTCCTTCATTGGCTTCTCATTAGCCTCTTAATGATCGCATGCCTGGAGACTCAATCCTTGCACTCTTCGTCACTCTGTAAACTCATGACCTTCATGAGTTCACATGGTATCAGGTCCAATTTACTATTTACATACCACATGGTATCTAGGGCCATTAAATGGCCCTCTCTATGCCTCAACTCCCAAATGTATGTCAGTTGTCCAGTCTTCTCTCCCAACTCCAGACTGATCTAGCCAGTCACCTCCTCAGCACCTCCACTTAGAATCCTAATGGACAGCTGAAACTTTATATTCAAAATTGAACTGACTTTCCTCCCCAAACCTGCTCACTCCAGTTTCCCATCTCAGTTGATGACAGCTTCATTTTAGTTGCTCAGCTAAAAAAATTGAGTTATTCTTGACTCATTCTGCTCCAATACACTGGTCTTCTGGCTTTTCTTTTACCACCCAAGGCAAATCTCCACTTTAGAGCCTTTGCAAGGCTGTTTCCCTTGCCTAGAATCCAAATGGCTATCTCCCTTACCTCTTATAAGTGCTTCCTCAAATGTCATCTCTTCAATGAAGTCAACTCTAATCACTCCATTTAAACCTCTTTCCCACTCACTTGGCCTTACTTATTGTTTTCCCAATTTCCCCATCTTGCTTTCCTTGTTTTGCATAGCACCTAACACCTTCTAACATGCATGCAATTTACTAACATTTTATGCATTTGGTTTATTATCTGTCTCCCCCTTGCTAAATTTTCAAGTTTTCCAAGGGCAGGGACTTTGTCTGTTTTGTTCCTGATGGTATCTCAGTGCCTAGAACATCACAAGGCATAGTTGCTCCAATAAATATTTCTTGAGTGAAAGAATGAACTTTCACCACAATATTATGAGGAAGGCACAATTATTCTTTTTTATCACATGAGGAAACTAGAACTTGGAATCCATTAAAAGTTACACTACCTGTAATGGCAGGACCAAGATTCCAATCCAGGCCTCTCTCTTTAGAGCTCACACTCACTATTTCATACCCAATGGTATTTGCCCAAGGTAGACATAAGAGATGGGGGATACCTAGGTAAAGGATGCAACAGGGAGTTGAGGGAGTGGTAGAAATAAATCTTTGAGGGCCAAACTAAACAATTTAGACTGCTTTCCATGGCAGAATCTCTGAAGTAAATGGTAACATGATTAAATTTATATTTTGGAAAGGTAACTCAAACAGCTGTCAGATGGAGTGGGGGAGGCAACAAATTGCCAGTGGAGAGAAACACCACATTTCGGGCTTCATTCAATTCTAAGATTTCCACAGCTAAAAAATAACTTTCTTCCTATTAACTCATTAGAGTGTAGTTCATTTACCCCAGTCCTCACCTGGAAAAAGTCTGACACAGCACAAGTCATTATGAAATTTTGCTTTATTCATATATATTAAATATTGATAAACTAAACAAATCAATTACTTTCCATTTGAGTACAGTCATAGTTGTCAGTGGTATTCTGAAGCACCAGGCATGAGAAGAAGTGCTATGTTCTTAATCAGGAGACAAGTTGTATCACCTGACACATTCAAGTGGTGTCTGACATGCCATTAGAGCAGTGGCTCATTACACAGGCATGTTCCCAAATAGGCAGGGACTGGATGGCATTGTTTCTTTGTAAGTGCTCAGTGTATTAAGTGACATAAATGCACAACCCACAGGGTCTTACTTCAGTTGGCTGCCTACTTGGTCCCTGAGATTAAGCCTTGAAATCACAGTCTTGCCTAGTCGGTCAGGAAAAAAAAGGGAGGGGATTGAGTGAAATAGTCACAGGATACAGGAATTATAAATAATACATATATTAATAATCATTTTCATTACATAAAAGTTGCTATTATAAATACTTTGATTGATGAGTCTAAAAATATATTCTTCATATAAATAATGTAAAATATTAAATATTAATAAATAGATTTAGATTTAAAAATTCAAATATTGCAGGCAGGATGAACATTATTTCGATGCTCTGCGGCCTCGAAACAGATTCTGACTCCTTTTCCGCTTCCTCAGGTTAGATCTTGGTGAGAGATCATTCATCACTTTGATGAGTTCATTTATCGCTTTGCGCTGAACCTGCATATCATTCACCTATTGGGAAAGAAAGCAGCAAAATTAATTCCAGGCATACAAGCCATCAGGATATTACGCTGTTAATATCATGAAAATGGAAGTATTCCTTCAAAACAAATGATTTTCATTGGCAATACATTACCTTAATATACAATGGTGGTTTCTTCACTTATTAAGACTAAAATTATAATTAAATTGCTAGTTGTGCTGTAATATGATGGGGTGCATGATATATCCTTAAGTTTACTGCCATAGAATCCTCAAAATTATATAGTGGAAAGAGCCTTGAAGTGGAGTGACAAAAAAAGGTAGGTTTGAATCCTGTGTGTAATAACTCTGACTTTGAACCAGTCACTCGACCTCTCTGAACCTCTGTTTTCTCATCGAAACAATGAGGAGATAATTGCAATCATCTCTAGACTCCCTACCAATTCTACCCACCTTGTACTTTAATTGATGTAAGTATAAGATGAGTTACTATAGGTCAATGGTTCTCACCTTTGGTGTGTAGCAGAATAACCTGGAGACCTAATGAGGAACTCAGAGACCCAGATGCATGAAGTGAGAGAAGACCCAGGCAGTTGTATGGTCACTAAGCTCTACAGGTGACACTGTTACTCACCAAAGTTTGAGAATCACCAATATAGGTTCAGTACTTTGTAAACACCAAGTCTAAGACAGATGAATACTGTAATTTCTCATTTCCCCCCAATTTGGTCAGTTTCATCATTTCCACAATGGGATAAAAAAAAAAAACACTAATCATATTCATATGGCAATAAGCAATTACTGCCATTAACTTTTAAAATCAGGAATTGCAGCAAATTTCCCAGCACCTTTCCATCCCAGCAAATTGAAATATTTCCTCACTCTAACTCACAGGACCATTTAGGTGAATTCACGTTTAATAAAATGGGGACCATTTACTTTCATCTTGGCTCTGCCACTATGTTTCTTTCTAATACTGGAAACACTGTGACCACCTTGCTACACTTCTGAATAACTAGAGGGATTCTAGGCTTCGGGACTAATTATTAAAAAGCATAACATTCTTATATATTAGCAAGTGAGCCAAAGGGGAGGGGACGATGGTTGAGAGCTCACTAAAAATCACCCATCATGAAGCAGGAGGCTTGCAGCTTCCAGAAGGATGGGACCACAGATTTTTTTCATGGCCCAGTTACAGCAGAGTCAGAAAAAGTTTCTACCAGCTGTGTTTGCCAGTGATACATTCTACTTTCCAGTGTTCTGGGTATCACCAAGAAACCAAAAGACTCATCTAGGACTGTACGGCAAGCCAGGGGCAGCCCTGGGTCAGGAACAAGTGCTTTTTCAGTGTCTAGCCTGGGGCCAGAGGGGATCCGCTGACCATTGGAAAACACTATCAGTGGAACATGGTAATGGTTTTAATGATTTTCCAAACCACTTTTGTACCATCTAACATACTCGAGACTAGAGAAATCCTGAAGAACAAGCACTTATCTGATCTGAGAGGGGTGAGAGGCAGGGCAGGGAAAAATGATAGCTGCCACACATCCTGAGAGGACAAGTCATCACAGGACCCCACCCTTTCTCATTCAAATTTTGTACATCAAAGCCAAACCCAAAGGAACCAGTGGCCCTTGTCTCCTAGATAAAATTTTGGAAAATGTGATTTATCTTTATGCTTCAAAGTTAACTTTCAGCTTCTAGAAGCCATAACTTTAAACACGCAAGGCAGTTTCATGAGATAAGGCTTGAGAACCTAAGGATTTCTCCAGCTAAGATAGCTAAGGATGCAAAAGTTGATAGAACAATTTCTTCATAAGATATAAATTCTATTTTCTTCTCTAAGAACAAACACTCTTGCTGCTACTTAGGCAGTACCATATGAGAGGTTGACCAGAGCCAGGCAAGAGAATGCGCCCAGTGCCTTTTCAAAGACCAGAGCCTTTGCTATCTCATTCTCTCTTTCTATCCATGGCACTGTGTAATTTTAGAGCAAAGGAGACCATAGAAATTAGAGTGACCCCAAAAGCCTCCTTTCGGGATGAGGAAACTGAGCCCTAGCCAAGCCTGTGATTCATCTGGGGTCACAAGGTTCCTTGGTGGCCAAGGTGGGAGGAGGGCACAAATCCTCTCCATTCCCACCCACCCCTGCTCTTTCCATTAAGACCTGCAGTCTCCTGTGGAGGCAGGAGAATTTCCATCACACAAACAAGGAACGATGAGAGAAATGCTTCTCAATACCCCCCCACCCCAGGCTCCTTCACTACTTCCTCCTCACTGGATTTGTCCATTCACCTGTCTCTGCACAATAAACATAACACCAGCATTTCCCCCCAAATCACAAAATTAAATGATTTACATACTGACTTGGCAAAGTCACCCAAAAGCACAAATGGAATTACTAAGGAGGAGTTTTGGCCATGGGTTCATTTCATAGTTTTAACAACTGTACCCAGCAGCTGATTTACTTTCTGGAAAATCAGTATTTTACAAGAGCCTCTGCAATGAAACCAAAGAAAGAATTAAGATCAACTCACGGGAATTTGAATCAGCTTAAGGAAGTCACTCCGCTTACTGGTACTGCTGTTGAAGAACTTGAAAAGCATGTCCTCCTTGATGGTGTCCATGCTCCTTTGAATGACCTGGTTATCTTTAAAGTTTTCGAACAGTTTCAAGTAGAAGGAGACGATTTGGCTTTGAATGATCGTTTTGTCACTCTCCTTGGAAGAAAAGAGCACAAAGAAAGTTTCTATGAATTTATGCATCAGAAAATAAGCAACAGGAAAATCAGCCAAATGGAAATATTCAGCTTACCTCTCTCCAGTTCTTCAAAATATCTAAGAAAAGAGGGCCACCATCTGCTACATCTGGATTACTTGCATTCTTAAAAAAAATGAAAGAAAAATGGTTTTCAATTAGTCCATTAATTTCCCTAAAAATGTACTTAAAGTTTTATTGTTGACAATATCCGCTGATTTTCTTTTCAACACTATTTAGTAAAGCTGGTATGTTGATTATAACCAAAGACTATCATGCCATTTTAACTTCTTATTTTCTAGGATATCCCTTAAGTTGCAATATTACAAAAGAACTCAACAAGCCCAGTGATACTTCGATTGTCCCAAATAACTATAGTGAGGAAAAGGAAGTATTTTCAAGCCTAGTAAAAAAATCAGCAAAATCATCTCACTATAAAATACTGCCCCCCTATGGTACTGGTCTCCATAACATCTACTCGTGACCTCCTATATGGTATTATCAGCTTTAAAAGACAGTTCCAAATGTGTGCATGTGAGAGAGGGTTTTGACGATGTGAGAATAAAATAACTTCTGAATGCTTGAATATAACAGCTCCAATTATAATAGCTACATTTTGGACAAATGATAAAATATTTAAAATGAAAAAATGATTTTAATTAACCATAAATAACATTTTTAAAGCTCGTGAAACAAAGCAAACAAACAAAAATTTTAATATAGGCCTGACTAGAACACCGACAAAATCTCAGCAAGTGACTGAGTTCGAGAGTAATTCATAGACAACATAGACAGGGCAGTAGGACTTTAAAACCACTTTTTGGAAAAACACCTGTAATTTTTTAAGCCAAAACTCGAAGGACCTCACACTGTTTAATTGATCATTTCAGATTACCATATTTAATGCTAATCTTGACCTTTTATTGTCACCCCCGTAGTACTCTGAGAAGTCAAAAACTAATAGCCAGTCATTGTTTCAATATACGTACTACTTGACATCACAATTGAATGGATTCTCACCACAAAATTATCAACATCATCGTGCTTTATACCCCTATCAATCCCATCTTTTGGAAGATACGCAAAAGCCCCCTCGGTCTCTATAGCAAGTTGAGCAGAAGGTAAAAGCAATATCTAGATCATTTAGTTAAAAAATACATCTAGTAAACAGTCAAAATAACACCAAGTCTTCTCAAGATGACTGTGGCCTCGAGATGGCAGCGTATCAGAAAGACAACTCCCAGTCAACATTCAGTCATTTCAACCACAGCAAGTGTTATTAAAAGGTCATACTTACAAAATATTCCTTCAGGTTTTCTATTTCTTTAAAAAACATGGCCTGACAGTAATAGCCAGAAGAACACAAAATCACGCAAAGCTGGAAAGCTAAGATATAGCTTGTATAATTCATCGTGTCGTAGTTCGGCAGAAGTAGTTGAAATCAGTAGCTCCCGGGTTACGCTGATCAGGTCCAAAGGACTTAGCTGATCTTTCTTTTCTAATAGCCGACCTACAGACAATCAGAAAAATGTACTGCATCTCCTTCTGCTGCTGGTATTTATACCCAGCTGAAGTCCTCAGGATTACGTATTTTCACAAGTTTTTTTTAGATGAGATGGTGACAGATAGGCAGAGATGCTAGTTTGTATTAATAACTATGGTTTTGTGGCATTTTGGTGTTGTAGTTAGAGTTTCCTTTCAACTCCTTGGGTCTTTTGACGATGAGACAGACCCATTATGCCCACCTGTGCCATTCTTGTGGGATCCTTTGAAAGCACTTTTACTTCACACCATTCAGGGATTGGAAACTTTTTGCACCTCCATCCTTTACCCTTGTAAATTGTTGAGTCGTTATCCACAGAGCGCATTGATCATTTGTTTGTGGTCAGGAGCAGGTAAAAAAGGAAATTCTAGGGGAGCTCGAACCTTTACAAAGGGGGGTGCCTTTTAAAATTTTTCTTGCAAATGACCAGAAAGCAAGGAAAGACTGTGGTTAAAAGACCAAGGTGGTAAGGAAGTTCTTCATCAAAGTTGGTTAGTAAAATGTCTACCACAACTTTGCATTGCCCTGGACAAATACTGCCCAATAGAAATATAACGTCAGCTAAATAGGTAAGAAGAAGAAGAAGAAGAGGAAGAAGAAGAAGAAAAGAAGAAGAAGAAGAAGAAGAAGAAGAAGAAGAAGAAGAAGAAGAAGAAGAAGAAGAAGAAGAAGAAGAAGGAGAAGGAGAAGAAAAGTAGAAAGAAACAGGTAAAAATAATTTTTAAAATATGTTGTATTTAATCCAATATATCCAAAATATCATTTTAATATGTATCAAACACACAAAATTATTAGTAAGATATTTTACCTTTCTTTGTCATACCGAATCCTAGAAATCCAGCATGGATTTTATACCTACCGCACATCTCAATTTGGACTAGTCATGTTTCAAATGCTCAATAACCACATGTGGCCGGAGGCTACCCTATTCAAAAGGGTAGCTCGGATGATCAATTGTTCCAAATAACCATTAATAATGGAGAGTCTTTTTCTTTTCTTTTTTATTTCTTTTCCTTCCACATACCAAAAAATAAAAAAAGTAGGATTCTTTCTCCTCCCTCAGTATTCATTTATGAAGTAGAACACTTCAGGATGGCACAGAAGGCTCTCCCCTCTTTGGTTCCAACCCACGTTGCACTTCAACCCGCACTCTGTACACACTGGAGTGTTGTGTTATGGGCGCAAACTTGAATCCTGGCTCCATGACTATCTGGCTATGTGATTTTGAGGAAGCATCTTAACTCTTCTGTGACTCAGTTTCCTTGTCTTTAAAATGGGACTAATAGTAGTTCTTCTTCCAGACTTCAGTTGAAAGTTAAATCACTTGATACACATGAATTTTGCTGGACATGCAGTAAACACTCAGTAAGTTATCTGTTGTTATGTAGGCAGGTTAGATGACCAGTCGTTCCTAAACAGAACACACCCTGAACCTTTGCTTATGCTATTCCTTTGGCCTTGAGTTCCCTTCCCCCTCATCTACCCCTCGGAGTGGTACCCATCCATTCAAGCCCAGGCTAAAAACCATTATCTCCATAAGTTCTCCCCAAATTCCCTTATTAAAATTAACACCATATCCTCCATTCAGGCCTAGCACTTGCTTCATACTTTTTAAAGAGCCCTGGCCCCTCGTTCTCAGGTTACTCAGGTATTATCTCCCCTGCTAGACCGAGTTCCTTAAAACCAGAAATTGTTGTATTGCTTATGTAACCTTCTTTTGTTCCCTAAAAGCATTTCAACATGGAGATGTACCCATAGACAGCTCTGAATAAATGTGAATCTGAATGCTCATCTGAAGATCTACTCTGAGTTCTTTTCCCTCAAGTTCTCATCATAACGCTGTCAGACCTAACCTGTAGGAAACTGGTTTTTAATTAAATGTGATTTATGGTCAATGTTGGAAACACGGTGCTATGCCTCTTTAGCCAACTCTTGCTTACTGGGATAATCCCATGTATTATTTTACGTGCAAAAGGCTAGAAAACTCTTTGAGGGGCTATCTTCCCAGAGAATAAACAAGATAAAAACCTATCTGTGGGACAAAAGCCTCATGTTAAACAAGTAAAAAGTATAGAAATTACAGTGCTGGCCGTAAAGCTCCATTGTAGCTCTCCTCAAGAAAAAAAATACAGATAATGTGCTCACAGAGTGACGTAGTGGCAAGAAAGCCTTATCAGAACCTTGAAACACTCTGTAGGCACTCACCACCATCTAGGAAACCAAGGGCCAAACTTCTAGATCTAGGTACTGGAAGGAATATTCCCAACTTTCTCAAAAGGAGTAAGGATTGGTCTTGCTCATCCCTTGATTTATCCACTGAAATATGGTGTTGGGGGTGAGGAGTTAAGAGCAGTAGGGGCCATAATTGGGAATTATATATTATCTGGGTGTTTGAAATTGGGTATGCCTATTCAAAATACAGATATATATTAAGAATATGTTTACAATATGGTCAGGTGTTTGGTATTAGTAACTACATGACTAAAATCCAAGTTCTAATAACTTGATAACATGACCAAGCACAGCACAGAATTATGGAATTAGGGAGATTATCTATGGTCTATTCCCTCACTTTTTAGATTTGTAAATCAAGATCCAGAAAAACAAAGTGATGTGCTTAAATTCATTCAACTGGATAATGCAGAGCCAAGTCTAGAACCAAGATCTTTTCCCTAATCTACCTGTCCCCCAATCAGTCAATATCCATTAAGATTATTGCATATGTCTATAACTGTATTAGGTATGTGAATTCAAATAATTACATCCTATCAGGCTTTGGTTTCTGGGATTTTTTTTTTTTTCTGTAGAATTTTCGAGATAATAGTCATTCTTTAATTTCTTAAAAGATAGTAAGACTGTAAATAAACGTTTTAAAATTCTCAGTTAGACATCCCATCAGGTCCAACGTCATGGGCATGAGACCACATGGACACGAGACACAATCTATCAAGATTCTGCACTTGAAACAGCCTACATTTAGTTTTAAATGCTCTTTTGTCACTTTTTTAAAGTTCCTAATGATTTTTTAACAAGGGGCTCCATTTTCATTTCACACTGGTTTCTATAAATTATGTAACTGGTCCTGTATCCCAGGCTAGAATTGAATCACATTTAATTAGATTTTTATCTTTCGACATATGATTCCTTGGTTCAGAATGTTGTCACTACAATAGTATTTCCTTTTGTGATCTTTTCCTGTCTTGTCAACTTTACCAAAGAAGACATTTCTCTCTCTTTTCTGCCTGTAAAACACCTTATGTTACACATGCAAACTAGAGGTTTCACACCTTGTTTGTTCAGCCAACACTGAGACTGCAGAATAATTCGCCACGAAGATATCCTTTAAAAGTTTTACAAACCCACCAGAAGCCCAAGTGTGACCATATTACTAAAACAAAGGGGCTGCAAACTTTCTTTTTTCTTTTCAGCTAGACTTTCTTTCTGAAAACTGGCTATGGTTATGCATTAGGCGTCAGCAAGATTTTTGATCGTATCTCATGCTATCCTCATTCTTTACTGAGTAGGTAATCGTAAGACAAAATTTACACCTTGGTTACCCTTTTTCCTCTGTGATCAGCAGTCATATCCCTAGTGCTCACAACCAAATTATCTCATCCAGACTTTGGTGTAGATTTCTTCCGCCGAGTATGAGTCAATATTGGATCTATGCCCCCACGCTATTTTGACTCCCGGAACTCCTGACATCACGCAAAGTGAGCCTACGGAAGAAGAATGACATACAGAATGGAAGTCCATGCGGAGTCAGATTTTCCCCGCAATTTGACTCATAAAATCCCGTATGTTAGAGCTTTTCATGCCATCTACGCAACTTTGAGAGGTGATTCAAAGAATATAGAAGACACTAATGTAACACAGTCATCGGCTCGCAATATTCTCAATTGTAAATCAGATGGGACTGAGTATTGATAAACTAGAAATTAAGGCCATGCTTGGAAGGTCATGTTTTTATTCCACAAGGAATTTTAAAGCACTTATTAAGTGTTAAGGACTATGATTGGCATGGGAAATCAAAGAAAGATAGGAGAGCTCTGTTGTGAAAGTATGTTATATCCTAATTTCAATCAATTAGGAAGTCCTTATTGAGCACCTACTACATGCCTATAGTTTTAGGAATTACAAAGAAGTTAACAGGAAGACAATCTAGCAGGAGCATATGTCACTGCATTGGTAACTAGGACTGATTCCTCCATTCTGGATACTGAGTATGTATCCATATTCTCCTTCTTTTCTCCACGTGTATCCTTTCTGGGAGGGGATGGTTCATACACTAGAAGAGGATTGGTCATTGTGCCATGCCTGACATATGCATTGCATTCTCTCCTCCTGTATCTATGGCAGGTGTCACTAGTCAATCATGGCATTCTTTTCTATGTCAAAGCTTAACTTTAACCTCTGAATCCTCTTCAACACTGAGGTCTATGTAGGTACTGCCAATTCATGAATGTTTCATTATCTATTTTCCTTCTAGGGGCTAAGATTTACTTGTTGCTATGCTTCTTACCTAGATTTGCTAGATGAATTCTTCCAAATTACAAAGAAGTAAAAGACATTATCTCTTGCTCTGAGAACATTAGTATTAGAGAAAATTATTACAACTCATGAAGTAATATAGGGTAAAGATCTTTGGCCTAACAGGAAGGAGTCTCAAGTTCTGGTCCTAGATAAGCTACTGGTATGATGTGGAATTTTAAGCAAAGACTTTGCCTGTGCCTTACATGTCAGCTATATCATCTGTGAAAGAAGAGTTGGATCCAATGAACTGTGTTTTCTTCCATTTCTAACATTCTATTTTTCTACAACTATGGTTTACAAAGAATGTAAGACATTACTAAGAACTAAGGTAAATGAGGTACAAACTCCAACAAACTTAAGAATACAAAGAGAAATAATTGTCTGAATAATGGGAAAGTTGAGGAATTTCATCAGTGGCTCATGTTCTGAATTTAAGGTGAATTTGAGCTTTGAATTTGAACTGAGCCTTGAAAGATATATAGAATTTGTAAAGTCGGATAAGGAAACCCCCCCCCCGCAGTTTGTAATTAATCCTAAAGGCCATGTGCTTCTTTTCCCAATGATCCCACAAAGTGAGTTGTCCTCCAGATGGTCCCTAAAAATGGCAGTAAGCTTTGAAAACGTGTGCATTTTTCCACAGGAGACATACCTTTCTATCTCTCATCATAAAAGTTCCATAAAGTACATTTAGATTTTCCCCAGGCTATGTGCAGGAGGAATTCTGCATCCATAACCATTCAATAAATAAGTATTTTAAATTAGGGTTTGATAAGTCATTATTACTGTGTCCTCAATCCATGAACCAATTCTTGAAGTACCTGAACCACATTCCTATCTATATGTTTTTCAATAGAAAGTTGTGGGTTTTTTTGTTTTGTTTTGTTTTTAAAGATTTTATTTATTTATTTGACAGAGAGAGACAGCCAGCGAGAGAGGGAACACAAGCAGGGGGAGTGGGAGAGGAAGAAGCAGGCTCACAGCGGAGGAGCCTGATGTGGGGCTCGATCCCATAACGCCGGGATCACGCTCTGAGCCAAAGGCAGACACTTAACCGCTGTGCCACCCCAGGCACCCCAAAGTTTTCCATCCTTATAAAATTAAGTGGGATCTTTTAAATAAAAAACCAGACAACCCAGAAGAGCACAAGAAAAGAAAAAATCATCTATGAATTTACTGCCCATAAGCAAATACTGTTAGCACTTTGGTACAGATTCTTTCATAATTTTTTCTATATACTTATCGCTGTGTCTGGCACAAAATTATTCCTCAATAAACTAATGTGGATTAATTAAATATGAAGAAAAATAACGCAGTGTTTAAGCCCAAAGGCTCCAGAGTCAGGCTGTTGGGTTCAGTCATGACTTTGCTCCTCACTCTCTATTACGTTGAAGTGAGTTACTTAATTTCTCTGTGCTTTGTTTCCTCGTATATAAAAAGGTGATTTAAATTGTCGCTGTCTTGAAGGATTTCACGAGTATAAATTAATATGTGTAAGGGTACAATACCCGACATACAGTAAGAGCTGGATAAATGTTAGTCAACCCCACTTACATCTTCCAATACCCTGATCTAGTCTTCTTCCTGACACATGGGACACTTCACAGCCTCTTGCCATTAAATGCGATCTTGTGACTTTTCCTGGACAGTCTGTTTTAAGTCTATGTGTGTTATTTCTGGGCCAAAGGCTGAGCCCCTGGGAAGACTTCTAGTTCTCTCTTCCCTTGCTATGGTGGAAATCATATGTTTTATGGAGATGAAACACAGAAGATCAAATACATATGTTACTTCTACTTTCTTTCAGAATGCCTAGAATAATAATAATAATATAAAGGAATAAAAAGTTTATAAAGCCTAAAAGACAGAAAGAACAAGACACCAGCAGATGAGAAATGCCAATAAAGTTATAAAAGATGGACAGAGGTTGAGCATATGATAATTGCCTTCAACTTTAGGTTTCTCCACTGTGACAAATAACAGGAAGCAGAGGAATTGAACAAGATGAAAATCAGTTCACATTGTAAAAGTGCAGAAGATTCAAGACTTGGTCTATCAACAATCTTTGAAACAGGAAGTTCAGGGTAGGATTGAAAACAGGACAACTAGTTGAAATACATGTAAGACGTAGTTAGATCCCTTCCAGCCCACTCAGTCAAGCCACTACCCCTGCTACCCCTTGTTTGAAAACTGAACATTTGCTTTCCAGAAAGGTCCTAGATATCTAGCAGAGCTGAGAAGGAATTGTCTTGATAAGATTAAGATTTAATTGAAAGCCATTACACTGAACAATAAGACAGTTAGAGTTCTAAAATGCTTACTGTCAAGCTTATAACTGCCAGGCAAGTGATTAAAAGATTTGTCTTTAAGAAAATTGATTAGCCCAAAGGAAAAGACATACTGACAGTTAGGGTTTCCTCTAATGAAATATGACAGTTTCAAGCATCACCTGCTAGGATACTTGTAAGTCAGGAAGCTCTATCTATGCAAATAAGGTACCCATTCCAATAACTGGGACCTTATTATTAAACACAAAAACACAAATGACCATAAAGCACTTCAGAAAACACTGTAGGGTAAAGACAAAGTTCCAAAAACCAAATAGAAAAAAATAATAAAGTCAGAGGAAAAAGAGACAAAGCAGAGTTTTTAAAAAATGAGAAAAAGATCAAAAAGTAAGAGAAGATTCATGAAACAAGAACATTTACAGACTAATAACCTCTTAGAACTTACAAATACAGAAACAGAAGTTTAAAAAGCAATAGAAGGGCTATAAGATAAAGTTGAAGAATTCCTCGAGAAAGGGCAAAATCACTGAGAACTGGAAAAATACTAGAAAATTACGAAAACTGAGCAGTTGATTCAGGAAGTTCAACACCTAAGTAATAGGAGCTCCAGAAAGAAGCAGGAAAACATCAAAGAAAGAAAATTATCAAGGACATTACTTAAAAAATTTCTCCATAACTAAAAAACATTAGCTTCCAAAATGAAAAGCCTAATGAATTCCCAGCAAAGTGAGTAAAAACAGACGGATCCAGGCTACGTTATTACATTTCAGAGAATCCTGGATTCAAAGATCCTCAAGGCTCAAGAAAGAAAAGCAGGGGCGCCGGGGTGGCACAGTCGTTAAGCGTCTGCCTTCGGCTCAGGGCGTGATCCCGGCGTTATGGGATCGAGCCCCACATCAGGCTCCTCCGCTATGAGCCTCCTTCTTCCTCTCCCACTCCCCCCGCTTGTGTTCCCTCTCTCGCTGGCTGTCTCTATCTCTGTCAAATAAATAAATAAAATCTTTAAAAAGAAAGAAAGAAAGAAAAAAAGAAAGAAAGAAAGAAAGAAAGAAAGAAAGAAAGAAAGAAAGAAAGAAAGAAAAGCAGATTACATACAAAGGATGAGGAAATAGAATGTCATCTTACTTCTCAATAGCAATTCTGGAAGCTGGAGCAGGAGCAATACCTTCAAAGACATGATTAAATCTGAATAAGTAATGTCCAGACTAGAATTTCATATTCAGCCAATCAATCAACTGTTAGGTTAAGGACTTTTTAAAATTCGTTTCAGATCTCATAGCTTTATTTCCCATGTACCCTTTCTCAGGAAGGATTTTAAGAAAGTTGAGAAAATGTTTAACTAAAATGAAAAATCAATTAAAGAAGAAGACCTGGACTCCAAGAAACAGAGAATCCAACACAGGGAAGAAGCCTGAAGATTTTCCAGCAAGTTATGAAGGTAGTCCCAAGAAGACAGTTGTGTAGCAGGGCTACCGAGTAACCAGCACTGGTTGGAACCAAAGGACTGAGGAGAACCAGAGGATATTTCCAAGAAAAAAGTAATTAAGGGGCACCTGGGTGGCTCAATGGGCTAAGTGTCTGCCTTCAGCTCAGGTCATGATCCTGGGGTCCTAGGATAGAGCCTCACGTCGGGCTCCGTCTGCTTCTCACTCTGTCGCTCCCTCTGCGCTCTCATGTTCACTCTCTCTCTCTCAAATAAATAAATAAAAATTCTTTTAAAAAAGCAATTAATATGTATTTGCCTGTCAAGCTTATAACTGCTTGATGACAGAAATTTCATCCCTGTGAGAGACTGGGGCTAGGAGATGGTGAATTAATAAGGGGCGTGTGGAAAACTGAGAAAACCAACCAAATAACAGCAGACTCCAGGAAAAACAAATATCGTACAAGAAATAAATGCAAAACATACAACAAATAATGCGAACAATATTTACCTAATCATAATAATGCAAACTTTACTCCAAAAAACGTAAAATAGCTATAAAGGGAAGATAGGAGAGAGGGGAGGCTAAATATATGCAATTACAGTAAAATAAGTAAATCATAATTTTTCACAGAAGGAAGGATATTGATGCTATCTAAAAATGGGAAAAATGCAATATAAGAAATGGTTAGTGAAATAGCTGAGAACTGAAGCTAAATGAACTGAAACTGCCTTAGAGAAGAGTGTTTCAGAAATGGAAATGCATGGATCAGGGACCTTATAGTATTATAAGCTTTGTTATAAGCTTTATAAGTATTTGCTAAGTTTTAGAGTCCCCAAGACCAGCCTCATTTCTGACACCAACTGCAAGTTCAGGGGTCCCCAGACCACCCTCAGTTTCAACAGTTTGTTAAAATGACTCACAGAGCACAGAAAAGGCATCATATCCATAGTTTATTATGCAAAAGATTAGGTTTCTTACAAGCAAAATTTTAATACAGACTAGAATCAGCAGAGGGAAGAGGCACAAAGGGCAGAGTCCAGAAAAGTTCCATGTTCAGAGCTTCATTTGTCCTCTCCCAGTGGAGCCATGATCAGTGCAAACTTTTCCTAGTCGTGAGAGTGACAGTATGCACGGAGTTTTGTCCACCAGGGCAGGCACTCCAGCCTTAGTGTCAACACTTACACTGGGGCTTTTGTAGACTTAGTTGACTACCTGCGTGACTGACCTTCCATCACAGCCCTTCCAGAGGTCAAGCTGACACCCTGTGGCCCAAGGCCCCCGACATAAATCACATTGTTAGCATAGACTATCTGACATGGCCCAAGGGCCCAGGTAAACAATAATACTCATCGAACAGGGCTTAGAGGTTACCACCCAGCCGCTGAGGGGAAAGGCCACCTCTGTCTTTGGACAAGGTTAATCCATTACTGGGTAATACAATTTGGGTTTTTTTTTTCTTTTTATACAGTGTGTTCTGCTATGACATTACATATCATATATAATATGTATAATATAATCATATGTTAATGTATAATATATATGATTACCTCATACCCAATTGATAAGAAAAGGATATTGATAAAATATGGAATTCACCTTGGTTCATCCTGAATTTTTCCCAGTTTTAAGGGAAAAGGCAGTTAAGTACAGCTTCTCTCACCCTTACGCAAGAAAACCTTTGTGATATTTGAAGACCTTAAGGAAAAAGTCAAAAAGTTACAGATGTGTTTTACATTAGGGCAGGTGGTGATTGGTTTCA
Source organism: Ursus americanus (assembly GCF_024610735.1). Taxonomy (NCBI): domain Eukaryota; kingdom Metazoa; phylum Chordata; class Mammalia; order Carnivora; family Ursidae; genus Ursus; species Ursus americanus. The sequence continues at coordinate 46,639,654 of NC_142143.1, read as the reverse complement.
TGGATTCAAGAATTGTTAGCTTTCCACTCTCTGGGAAGCAGGGAGTACAGAGGAAGAAACTGAAAAGATGTTCCTCCTATTTACAAACAATGGATAAATTAAAATGTTCGCACTCCAGGTAGGTTTTTACTTGGAGCAAAAATGCTTTCTATCAAAGGCAAACGTCCTCGGGCCCTACATCTCAAAAGCGGAAGCTGCAGCCAGATTTTTAAGGCTACAAAGGACTGTGATGCTAGGTGGAAACTTCTCTCGAGATTTAACAATCTTTGCGTGTTGATTCGAATTCTTGTTGTTTTTGTTAATGCTCTGAGTGTAAAGCTGGAGAGGTATTATATAGAGTGTCCCAAACCTACGTGTCCCCCCAAACCCCGTTATTTTTAGAGATTTTGCAGAACACGAAGTTTTCAAAATATGATGTGTTAAGCCAGCAAGGCCTCTACATGTATTACTTTGATAAAAATAGAAATTATTTTTAAAATGTTGTTTAAGTGATACATGTAGTCATTATTGGTACTTTGTTGTGGTTACTTAGGGTAAGCCTCCTGTGCATGGTACAGTATTTCTCAGATTAGCTGAGGCCGTTGTAAGTCAAAACAGAATGTAAATTGAAGGCTTTTAACCTCAGTGTGAAGACAGCAAAGTGCAAGAAAATCTCAGTAAATCTGTATTTAGCCTCAGGGAACTGAAACAAAGCGAGAAGAGCTTGTGCTGCCAAATATCTCTGCCAGGGAAGATGATGGCACCTAATGTGAGTAACGGCTACCCGTGGCCCGTACTTTATGTCCGTCATCTCGTGTTAATGGTGACAACTGTCTAAGAAAGACAAATTGATTTTCGTTCTATAGAGGAGAAGATGGAGGCTTTTAGAGAGGTTAAACAGCTCGTCCGAGGTCGCCGAGTTACTAAGTGACAAGGCTGTGTGGCTGAGTCCTCTGCGTTGCTGTTAACCACTCTGTGCGGCCGGGCCAGCTCTCGATCACAGAAAGCCTACGGCTCGCTGCTCCTTCACGAGGTCCTGAAAGCTTGACGCATTCTATATTATATCATTTCAGGTTCTTTGTTTACACCTATTAAAAACAAATCTGCCTAATTTTAGCTAAAAGAGAGCACGTATTGAAGGCATATGGAGAAGCTCCCCGATGGACCACAAAGCTGAAGGACCATGTGTAAAACAGGTAAGCTGTACCTGGCGAGCCCACGTCTCAGCCCCAGAAACAACTCCACGCTTCTTCAGGGCACCTTGAAGGAATGAATCAGGAAACCAAAGCTTCTGTTCCTATCCTTACATCGAACCCTAACTAACCCTGAGCAAGTGGGTCATATTGGCTCATCTTGGGTCAGTTGATTGCCCCTTGACAGTCAATCCTACGGTGATGGGCGGGGGGAGAAAATCTGGTAGAAGGATCTTCCAGGTACCCCTTTGGATTTCATGATGAGGGTATAGGAAACCAGATTTACCAGCCTGACTACACCTATGATGAGGTGATGAGACTCTCCAAAAGGAAACAAGAGTGCCATTAGGAAGGGGGAAGATGTTTGGTGTCCACAAGAGGAAAAATGACCTCTCCAGGGACCTTCAGAGGACCTCATGGAATGGCAAGACCTTCAGTGGAATTTTGAAATGCCTTTCCTTTTAACATTCTAGGACAATCCTTGAACCTTTCAACACGTGAATGAACAGAAGAGGCTCATCCCTGCAGTAACTGGTCAACACTGAAACAGCTTATGTACATTCCACTTGAGAAGACTTTGGGGACAGGAACTGGCTGGACGTTCACCAAACCTACCTCATCTTCCTGGCACAGAGCTCAAATTTCCAGCTTTCCTTGCAGTTATGTGTAGACATAGAGAGAGCTGAGTTCTAGGCCCTGGAGTGTGAGTGGAAGTGATGTTTGCCCCCCTCCATGTGCAATCTTCCTTGCTCCTTCTCTGTTTCCCAGCTTGATACAAATGTGCACAGTGACCTCACAGTCTAAGTATTGAAGATGGTGGAACCACAGAACGAAAGGGGCCTGGGCTCCTAAGAGGAAAGATACCCACTGCTCTGATACATCATTTTGGACTTTACATGACAAAGAAATGAGCTTCTATTAGGTTTTGGCCAGTAATACATTTTGGAGGCATTCACATTACTTTAACTAATACAGCTACCGAAGCCCCATACCTTGACTCCAGCTTTTACCTAAATAAAGATGTACGTGTATTTAGTATTTTAAAGGCGTTAAAGCAAATACTGTCACTAAGGTACTCAGATTATATTGCTCCTAAAACCCATTCTCTTCATATTTACTCTTGATGTTAAAGTATGTTTGTTCATAGACTTTCCTCCGAGGATTACCTCTTAAGACTTCTTATTTTTAAAGACTTTTTTTTAAAGATTTATTTAGAGAGAGAGAAAGGAAGCAGAAGGAGGGATAAAGAGAGAAGGAGAGAGAGAATCTGAAGCAAATTCCATGCTGAGTGCAGAGCCCAGAACTGGGGTTTGATCTCACCACCCAGAGATCAGGACCTGAGCCAAAATCAAGAGTCAGATGCCCAACCACCTGGGCCACTCAGGTGCCCCAAGACTTCTTCAGTTGGAGAAGTCTGTAAGGCCATTCTGTTTATTTGCTACTCACCGAACTTTTAAATTTTGTATCTTTACTTGCAATAGGTTTCTTGTTTTCTTCCTGTATTGTTTGTTTGCTTGCTCATTCTAACTTTAGTTTCCCTCACTCCACAAAGGATTTGAAGGGATTGACATTTAAAGGTTTTGCCCATCCTTTAAATTTTGAAAGAAACGCCAAGAAAACTAAGTCCTCATCTTTATTCTTCTTCAGGTAAACTTGCTTCTTTTCCAATTATAGCAGATTCATTACTCCAGACGGCTCTAGGCATTTGTCAATGTCTTTAATTAAGGTTCAGCATCCTCAAACTGAATGATATATGATTTGCCCTTCTTGAAAATTAGAGACATCATTTGTTAATTGGAGTCATTGTTCATGACTTGTATGCTGGTCGCATTTGTACTTTCATTAGGAAACCTTTTACACACAGACACACACAGACACACAGACACACAGACACACACACACACACACACACAAATACCCTGCATTCTCTCAGATTATTTTCTTCCTAAAATGAAACACACACACACACACACACACACACACACACACACACACACACACACACACACAAAGAAACCCAAACAGCCGAAAGAGGGGAAATCTAAATCACATATTACAAAGCATTCAGTCTATACTTCCATTAGGAAAGTGAAAAGACTCAAGATGGAAATATTTGTCACTCCAGGTTGAAGTTGAAGAAGTACTTTTCTAGTCTTTTTTTCAGCAATGCTAACGTCCCTTGGTTTTATAGGCCTGTGGTCGGGGGTTTCCCCCAAGGTGCCTTCCATCTCTTGGCAAAGAGCAGTGACTTGGCGAGGTAAGTTTTCTTTTCAGTCACCTGATAGGATTTCCCAGGACAGAGGTGTCAAGCCAGTTTGACCTGACTTCCCCTCTGTTTCCTGTGGGTCCCCCAAGAAAGAAGGAAATTGCTCTTATCCCCCTCCACTTCCTCTCCCTCTCCAGCACAGTGTCTGGCCCACTCACAGCCGCGTCAGCTTCTGCAAGAGGACAAAGGCTTTTAGCGACAGCTGGCAGGGCCGCGTTCTCTGTCACCGAGTCAGGAGGCTGTTTGACTTCCTCTTAGTGGAAGAACGTTAAGAAAAACACCTGCAGAGCTGCCAGGGCTGCAAGAGTTTGTTTTGCATCTCCCCTCTTGTGAGGTAGTCACACCCAGTGCCACGGCTGCAAGAGCTCAAGCCAAGGAAGAGACGCTGTGCGAACGCGTGTAAGTCCACACGAGCTCGGATGCTCCGAACAGCGGCACCTGAAGTTTCTCTCGTAAAAAAGAAAACAAAGTCCAAGTTATCCTTATGTGCCTGCCTCGCTCACTAGACGTGAAGGTCCTAGAAGCCATACTCTACATCTTAGCCTCCTCGTCGGTCGCAGAGCGGCCCGCTCAGTGCTACGCTCAGTGTCCGGTGGGTCTTGACCCCCAAGCCTGGAGGACGAAGCCAGCAAGGCCACTGGGCCAGGGCTGCAAGCCTGAAGACATCTCGATTTTTTAGCGGCAGCTCAGCGCCAGATCCATCTGGGTAACAGGGTGATACGTCATGATACGTGCTGATTTTTAGCTTTGTACTACGCCTGCGCACTGTTTCCCTAAGAGCTCTATGACCCCAGTCACCGAGGCCGCTGCTCGCGCTCACTCAGTCACATGCTAACGACAAGCCGCTCTCATGAACAGCTGGGTAACCCGCGTGGGTTCAAGGAAAGTGTTCATGTCATAACTGCTCCTATTTATATGAGGACCCTCTCTTCCTTGAGATTATAGTGACCACAAATGTCATTAATTTTCTATGTATATATACGATATATATATACGTGTATATACAGATATATATGTATATATAACGTATATATAAATAACAGAAACCTATATATATGCTTATATATAAGCAATTTAATTGTGCATAATACTTGCATGATAGTATGGCATTTATGAACATCTGTTTTAAAAAATTACTTCTTCAATATAGTGTCATGGCTAACAGCACAGACACAGAAACCAGACTCATGTGAATCCTGGCTCCATCTTTTACCAGCTGTTGTAAAAGTGGGAAACTTCCTTAAATTCTCTGAATTTAGCTGAAAATAACGGCAGCTACCTCACAGGGTTTTTGTGACAATCAAAAAGTTACACACGAAGCTCTCGGAACAATACTTGGCCTATAGTAAGAACGATGTGTGTTCACTATCTTTATTTTAGTTTCATGTTTTTTCATTTGTAAACTGATTTACAATAAGTTATATTCATACATTTCTTCATTTTGTACTTATTTGTTCATGTTCAATGGAAATTTTTCTCTGTAGAAAACTATCTTAGGCTGAGTGACATCGGAGGCAGAGCTGAGCCAAGGATCATTTGGGCGCCAATGCCTGGAAGCAGGGACGGGGAGCAGCAGGGCGACTCAGGAGCGGGAGGAAGTCTGTGGAGGGAGGGGTTTACAAATGGGAGCCACTGTGGGCACCTGGGATTCACCCCACAATAGACCTCTAGACGATGGCGTAAAACACACCTCAAAGATGTCCTACCCAATGGGCGAGGAAGTGTGGGTATTTATTTTCCAACTCTCTTCCTCTTCCCCAGGGACATTGCCTTCCTTGCACTTCCAAAGAAACCCTCAGGAGCAGTAACTTGTTACAATTCAATGCAGTGGGTAAGGACAGCAAGGGAGCCTCCTGAGAAGACGGGGGCAAGGCACAGGCCACATCTACAATGGTGAATTCTGTGAACACTCTTTAAATTTATTCCCTAATGGGTTTTTTTTCCCCCATTTTCATTATGTCCTTTATTTTTGGGTAGTAGTGATAGTACACTGACAAGGTGCATTTTCCAGGGCTGCCTGCGTAGCACGCGATAGAAATCCCAGCTACACTATTTTAATCCGAGAGGAGTGTTTATCATGAGTAACAGAGGGAGAACCTCAGGGACAGCTGGAACCAGGGACTCCACTGCTGACAGGACTTGTCTCTCTGGCTCTCATCTCTGTTTCCCTTGATGAGATCATTTCAATCTTGCCTACACAGAGCACCATCCTTCACTTGGCTGTCAGGACATTCCTCCAAAGCTTCATATTTCACAGATTTTTGTCCCCCCCAAATAGACTTTCTTTTTTAATTCCAGTTTGAAACATTAAAACGAATTCATCAAATACTCATTGATGTCTAATCATTCGAGCACTGGGGACGCAGCAGTAATAAGGAAAGACACAAAACCCCTGCCCCATGGATCCTGCATTCTGGTGGAGGAGACTGACACTACCTAAACACACAGTTGAGCAATATCATGTCAGGTAGGGATTATTGTCTGAAAAACGAAAGTAGGAGAAGGAGATAGTGCTGTCTTATTCGTTTTTTTATTATGGCAAAACACACGACATAAAATTTACTATCCTAAGCATTTTTACGTGTAAATGCTTAACAGCAGCACTGAGTACATCCATATTGTTGTGAAGCCATCACCACTATCCATCTCCAGAACTCTTCATCTTGCAAAACTAAAACTCTGTACCCATTAAACAATAACTCCCCATGACCTGCTACCCACCAGCTCCTGGCAACCACCCTTATACTTTCCTTTTTTTTTTCCCCACCTTTCCCCTTCCTCCCAATTTCAATTAATCACCGTTCTACTCTCTGTCATTAAAAGTTTGGTTTTTTATTTTTATTTATCTATTTTTACTTTTTTTTTTTTTTTTGCATTTGCCTTTTTAAAAATGTATTATTCCACATATAGGTGAGATCATGCAACATTGGTCTTTCTGTGTCTGGGTTATTTCACTTGACATAATATCCTCCAGGGTTGAGGACAACCTCTTTAGCCAGAGTTGAGTTATATCACGTGAGTGGTGTGGCTGGACCTGAAGGGAAATAGCCAGGGGTCAGATCACACTGCCATGGCAAGAATTTTGGATTTTATTCTAGAGGTAGTGGGATGGTCTCTGTTGGGTTTTGAGCAAGAGAGTGAAATGATATAACCTATGTTTTAACATGGTCAGGAAATTTGGCTCCAGTGAAGTGAAAGTAGAAACTGAGAGACCAATTAAGAGGCTACTGCAGTCATCCAGAAAAATCCAAGTGGGAGGCTTGAGTTGAACCTGAGTCAGGTGCCCACCCCAGAAACAATTAACTGTGGAGTCATCTAAAAATATGGTGATCCTCAGGGCACCTGGATGGCTCCGTTGGTTAAACATCTGGCTCTTGACTTCAGCTCAGGTCATGATCTCAGGGTCCTGGGACCAGGCCACATTGGGCTCCATGCTCAACGGGGAATCTGCTTGAAATTCTCCCTCTCCCTTTGCCCCTCCCCCCAACTCATGTGTGTGCATGCATTCTCTCTTCAGATAAATAAATAAATATTTTAAAAAATATATGGTGATCCTCAATAGACCATGTATATAACATAAGCCAGGCTCTGTGGAGGAAGACAAGATGATAGACAAATAAGAGATGCTTATCACATACATTCAGTTGACAAATTACCTCAAAAACAGTGGTTATTTTAAACTTACAGGGCACCTGGGTGGCTTAGTCGGTTAAGCGTCTGCCTTTGGCTCAGGTTATGATCCCAGGGTCCCGGGATCGAGTCTTGTATCGGGCTCCCTGATCAGCAGGGAGCCTGCTTCTCCCTCTGACTCTGCTGTTCCCCCTCCTTGTGCTCTCTCACTCTCTCTCTGTCAAATAAATAAATAAAATCTTTAAAAAAAAATAAATAAACTGAGATACTTACATCCTGTTAACTCAGGATTATATTTTAGCGTTAGCATGTAAACAAAATAAGTTATTACAGCTTTGAAATTTCTGTTTTTTGAACATAGGAATGTATCTTCTTCCTAAAATAAAAAATACATAAAATATTGCTTTCAAGATACTACCATTATCCTGTAGGTGTACATGTGAAAATTTAACTGTTAATTTTTTTTATAACCTAGGACCATAAAAATGCACAGCATTCTCAGAACAAAAATAAATAAAAGCACTAAGTTCAAAGTTATGATTATACTGGGGGAAAAAGTCTGAAATTAGAGTTTTTCATTCATTATCAAGTGCATGTCAAAAATCAAGGCTTGAGAAGCACTCTTGCAGGTAAACATTCTTTACTCTTAGCTTTTATCAAGTAAAAGCTATTTGTTTATTCATATACTTGTCTGTATTAGCCATTCTTCCAACTTCATCTCACACTACAGTTTTATTCATTTGTTCATAGAACACAGACTATCTTTTTTTTTGTACTAGCACTAAAATATTTTAAAGCTCCATTTATAACTCTTTTAATATCACATTGTCATTCACCTTTGAATAAAGAAACCATTGTCCGAGCTCCTCTATTCTTAGAGTTTTGTTACTTCTTTATGCTCAGGGCCCCTCAATCTACCTCCAGCAAAGAACTCTTTCCTGAATCTCTGATCCACCCATCCTACTTCCATGTGGACATCACTGATAGGATGCTATTTTGCTTAAGACTCTTATTTAGAAGGATTAGAAAACCATCTTGAGCTACCTTAAGCAACAAGATAAAAATAAAATTAAACATTACAAAAAAAGGTAATTTATTCTAAGGACCCAGGTTTTGCTCAGAGAATCCAAGGCAGAAGGTTCATTCATAGTTCAAGAGACCTTTAACTCAGTCTCGCTTTCTCCGACTAGAGGCTACGTGAGTTTTCACCTCTCCCTTTCTGTGCACATTTACTTCATTCTTTCTCTTCCACAAAATGGATTTTGTCTGCTTCTCCCCCCACAGGACAAAGGGTGGCCATCTCACAGCTCTGGAGTTTCTACTTGTCCTGTGGATCCAGCCAGAGGCAGAGACTCGACTGTCTCTGAATCATAAATCAGGATTTCCAATGTAATTAACTGATCCATCCAAGCCTCCTCCTCTGTGATCTCTTTCTATGGTGCTGGCCATAGCTACTCAGTCCCCCAAAAGGACAGTCAATGGTAGTCAATTATAGTCCCCTGCCAATTACCTATTATAAAGTAGTAGGAACACCACCTCTTCTCTAAAAAGAAATTGTGATGACATTGTCACATTATTTAATGAATGCTTACTATATACCAGCTACATGTACTAAATCATTAATCCTCTGACAATTCTATGAAGTAGGTACTATTTTTTTTTAAATATTTTGTTTATTTATTCGACAGAGATAGAGACAGCCAGTGAGAGAGGGAACACAAGCAGGGGGAGTGGGAGAGGAAGAAGCAGGCTCATAGCAGAAGAGCCTGATGTAGGGCTCGATCCCATAACACCGGGATCACGCCCTGAGCCGAAGGCAGACGCTTAACCGCTGTGCCACCCAGGCGCCCCAAGTAGGTACTATTTTTATCCCATTTTGCAGATGATCAAACAGTCATAGAGAATCAAGATAGGGCAAATATCGCCATCACACAGGAAAACAAAAATTAAGAGAAAAAATTAAGATCCTTTGCATTTTGATAACTTAACAAGCGAAAGCTTCCATAGCCCTGAAACAGATCTCAGGGCAGAGGAGGGTGGTTGAGCTCCTGAAGGCTCAGATGCTAGAACCAGTTCTGAGGAAGTGCTGCTGGGCCTGGAGGAACCTGAGAGGTGGCCCGATGAGCTTTAAGAGAGCAAGGAGAACTGAGAGAGCAATAGAAGAGAGCAATGGAACTGAGCTTTAAGGGCAGCAAGGTTGGGAGCTGAAGTTGGGGCGTCTTGGGTAGTTCATCGTAGGGAGACTGAAATCACCTGCCTGCCTTGGACCCCTTCAATGGCCTTGCCCTTCATGCGGTGTAGGGTCACTCTTCATCAATGACACCAAGTGGCAGCAAAGGAAGTCGTCATTCAGAACCACTTCATTGTGCAACTACCTTTTTGGATTTAAGCCCGTAGGGCTTTTGTAAAGGGAAGTTTGAAGAACCTGTAAGAAGGAAATGCTATATTTCTTGCTGTAAGGTGAGTGAATTTTAGAGTTCAATAACACCCAATAAATAGCATCCTTCTTTTCTTCCTGGCTCTGTGTCAGTTAAAAAATAAAACAAAAGTGGGGCCCCTGGGTAGAGCAGTCACTAAAGCATCTGACTCTTGGTTTTGGCTCAGGTGGTGATCTCAGGGGTGTGAGATCGAGCCCCACGTCTGCTCCGTGCTCTGCAGGGAGTCTGCTTGGAGTTTCTTTCTCTCTCTCCCTCAGCCCCTCCCCACTGTCTCTCTCACTCTTGCCCTAAAATAAATAAATAAATTTTTAAAAAATAAGACAAAAGAGGGAACAAATGGAAAAGCAAAATATTATCTTTTTGCTGATTGAACCAATATTAGTGAACGTGGCTTAAATCTCTAGGCAAGGGGGAATCCTAAAACTGAACCTCAGAGTTAGAGACTTACCCAGCCAGCATTGCTACACAGGACGGACACCCCCTCCAAGCCTCCGGGGAAGCAGAACAGAACTTCCCCACAGGAGGTCACTCCCAGGAGGAAAAGAAGAGAGAAGAGAAAGAATTGGGGATATGTTTGCTCTGTTTGTTCTCCTGAACAGGGCAGCCAGATGAGACACTCCACCCTCCAGGGCAGAGAGAGTGAGAGGACAGAGAGAGAGAGAAGGAGTGTTATACTCATGGAGATCCCCCAACAAGCATGGGAAGGAAAGTTCCATCCCTATAATGGGGGAAAATAGAGTAGAAAAACCATCATAAGATCTGCGCTGTGAGTTTGTAGAGCATTTCATGCTGGCTACACATTAAGGCGACTGTAAAAAGCCATCTTCAAAGCCTGTTAAAAGTACTTGGAGTGCTGGCTCCCTACATGGATTGCACTTAACATTCCTACATAAACACATCTACTTTTTCTTTTCTTTTTGGTTTTGGTTTTGATTTATTTTTTTTACCAAGTGAATCCTAAGTTGGGAGGCAATACGGGATAGCAATTAAGAGCCCAGACAGTAGAGCCAGCAAACAGTGGTTTAGGTCCTAACTCCATTACTCATTCATTATGTGACTTTGGGTAAGTTACTTAGCCTCTCAGGACCCTCCTTTCTTCAATTAAAAAATAGGGAAGTTAATAGCACCTATAAGAACAAACATATTGATGTTTTTAAAGGATTTAGAGCTCTGCCAGGCACAGAGTGAACTAAGATGTTGTTGATGATGATGATGGTGATCATTATTAATGGCACTTGCTAGCTTGACAGCTTTAGTTTCTAATGCAAGTTCTATCAAAAAGATAAATAATTCCCCTATAACCTGAGCTTTTGCCAGGAGAATATGATGAAGAGAAGAGCAAATGACAGACCAAGAAACATGAGAGAAGTAAATAAATGAAGGAGGTGAAGGACAATGAAAAGATGCTAGTATTAGTGGGTTTTCAATCTCATTGAAGCTGAGCAATTGCTGGAGTGGGAACTAGAGGGGAAGTCAGAGAGTAGGATTCGTGAAATTGTGATAATGTGGGAGTGAGGGCTGTTGTTATGTAATGGAGTTTGTGTGAGGAGGGGAGCTGGAGAGAATGACAGTGAACCTATAGGAAAAATCTTTCTAGAATGAGGAGGAGTGACTGAAAGATCAGTATGTGATGACCACCAGAGGACTAGTGAGTGACATAGTCTGATGACATGATACTTAAAGCAGGAGGAAACTAATGAGTTTGGGAAGAAGTGTGGAAGAATGGTGTGGATGTTTGTGATGAAACACAAAAGGACACCTAAACTCCTTCTACCTCCAGGAAAAGGAGAGAAAGCAGCCACTTCTAGAGAGGGCTGCAAGGAGGCCAGGTCACCAGGGGAGAGTCAGGTCAGTTACAGCAAGAAGGTGAAGTTCAGGGTCAGTGTTAAAGATACAAGGGATTTTTTTGGTGACAGACAGTGAGTTCAGAGGACACAATGAAAGGGTTTCAAAAGTTGGAGATGAGGTCAGAGGAAAGGAAGTAAGAGCCATGGTAGGCATGAAGGTCTGAGGATGAGAGGTGACCTGGGAGTCCTGGCTTCTTGTGGCATCAGTCTTAAGCAGGGATGAAGTGCGCCGTGGGGTTATCTCTGGTGGTCTCACAGCCCAGAGTAGCAGAGAGGCTGGGAACGTTGAGCATTCTACCAAGAACACAGAGATATGCGTCCCCTCTTCACTCCTGCCAATGATTACGTGGAAGTTGAGGAAGCCATGGTCTTATTTCCCAGAGGGACAGGAGCTCTAGGCTCCTTTTGGACCACCTGGGGAAGAGGATGTCACATCTCATTAATACCTACAGATGAAGTCATAGATCATAGAAAGAGAGGCCACCTAAGGACAGACATACAGGAAGGACAGTGTGCCTGGAACCAGTAAGAGATATTGAAGCTCTGAAGGAACTTAGGAGTGTCTGAATGAATGTTTTCTTTTCAGTGAGGAGGACACTAGAGTTCAGAGAAGTAGAGCAAACCAACCCTAAGTAGGGACCTATGTAATATATCTTGGGAAACTCACTTCAAAAATAATTATCCAAAAAGAAAATGATAGAGTATTGATTTATTATTTGGGGAATTCACTAATCGGAAATAGGCAAAACTTGTTTTAAAATGTTTGTCATAGGGGCACCTGGGTCACTTAAGCATCCATCTCTTGATCTCAGCTTAGGTCTTAATCTCAGGTTTGTTAATTCAAGCCGCATGTTTGGTTGCATGCTGGCTGTGACGCCTACTTGAAAAAAAAAGTTTATCATAATCCATTTAAAATTTCTGTTGACTGCATTAATATTAGCAGCTGCTTCAATGGTGCCACCAATAAATTCTCATTACGGGATAGTAGTAATTGATTTTTCTTGTACATTTGGTACTATAGTCACTAATTATGGGCCCTGAAGTAAAATGTTCTTTTACATGACAAATTTAAAATAATAAACTTTGGTGTTTACTATTACAACATTCTCAGAGAATATTCTTTGAAAAACTATTGATAAATTAAAAATCCAAGTGGATCATATGCTTAAAAGCTTTGTTTTAGCAATGTTTCAGAAAAAAAGACATATCCTAAGATTTTTAGAAATTATACTTAACCAGTATAAAAATAGTTACAGAAAATGTGTATGATTCTCAAACATATTTTGTTTCAGTGATGTCTGTGAAATTTGACAAACCATTTCATAAATCCAGATTTTCTTGAAGGCTCCTATCTAAGAAATAATAAGGTTATTATTTCTTAGGACTTGATTTGGCTACTTTGATCATCTTAACTCTCCAATGCAGGCTTCTGGATTTCCAAATTGATACTTGGAGGCCCCACATTGTTTCCACCGTAACTTGTTCACACCCCAGGTGTGACTCAGTTATGTATTCTTGGCCAGGTCACACCAGGTCCAGCGCTGGCTGCATGTCCACCCCGAGAGCCACCTGCCGGGAAATAAATGTGCTTCTCTGTGCTGATGGCAAACTTGCTGTGTTCCCGGAAAAAGCCTGGACCATGTGTAAACATATAAAGATGGAATGCCCCACCAAATAAAAGGAAATTTTTGAAATAATTTTTGGAAAGCACAATTGATTCCATACCTTGAGCTTTTTTGAGTTATTTATAATTTACATATATGGTAATTTCTATAATTTATGTGTATATGCTTATTTATAACCAGATTTATCATACCCCTCAGGAAAATCAATCTGTATTTCAAGTGTGATAAGCAAATGGATCACCGAACTTTTGCCAAGGCTCACTCTTATCCATGGATTTGGAAACCTCATTCAAGAGAAACTTCTCTACCAAGAATTGGCCCTCTGATGCAGCAGCGAGGTGCCATTAACTATCATTTCCACCGACAGCTGAGGTTGTGGTTTTGCTTTCAGCACTTTTTTCCCTTGTGCGGAGTGTAGAACAAAAGATGTTACCAGTGTAGTAATGTGAGGAACCATCCGAACCTGTGGTTACCACTACCGTGAAAATTTTCTTTCTCAGTAGGAAAGTGTCATTGGCCATTCCCAAGATGTTACACACGAACAGAAAAAAAGTGAATAACATAGGCTCTTAGACTTTTGTCTAGGAAATAGAACTTAGTTCTTCACTTGCGGTTAAAGTCACTGTGGTGACACACACCATTTTTTCATTAGGAGATGAGCTAAGCAGGAAGCAGCAAGCTGAGGCTTGTCATCAGTGAGTTTTACATTTATGATATTCACTTTGCTTGATAATACAAATTAGCAAACATAAAAGTGAGTTTCTGTGTACGTATTACATTTTCTCCTTCTGTTGCTTTCTTAAGTGTTTTTCTTTTTCTTTGAAGAGAAATCCAATCGATTGTTTTTTTCTCTCCATCAATGGTACACTGATTCTTCTGTTTTTCTACTCAGTAGGTATCTATCTCAACATGACTATAAGGATGAACATATTTGCTTCTAGAACCAGGCTTTGCTCTGGGGCAGTGATAGAAAATTCAGTAACAATAAGTTGTATGGGGTTCAAATCAGGAGTCCCGTAAGTACATGGCTGCGAGGAAGAAATGACAGCCCGCACATCGGGCACCCTTAGATCTTTCCAGAGCTCCCTGAATCCAGCCTTCTCTCCATCTCCACTACCTCTTCTCTGGTCCATGTTGCCACCGTCTCTCACATGCACCACTTCAAGGGCCTTCCAATTGCTTCCCAAGCTTCCAGTCTTACAAGAAAGGCTGAGAGGATGTCTGTAGCCACGGTGGCTGGTCAAAACCCATGCCACACAGGCTGTGAAATATTTGTATTGCCACCCTTGTCCACAGTCCTTTGCCTCCTAATAGCCAAAGTGATCCCTATAGCATAAATCATGGTATTCTACTCCTCTGATCACAACGATTTTATCTGGATGACAACACCTGAAACCACTGATTTAACTTAACATCGAGAAAGAGAAACAATCAGACATTACGTGCTTTCTGAGTGATGCAAGAGGCAGTTGACAGCACCACCACCAAGTATTCTTGCCAAAAACATGAAACTGAATCTGATTATGCCCCCACATCTAATGACCGGTTTACAGGAAATTCTGGGGGAAGGTAGGCAGTTAAATGTCACCACAGGGATACCAGCAGCAAAATGCAAAGGTAGAAAATTCTATAGGACAAATGAGCTGGTTTCTTCACCAAATAAATGTTGAGAGAGAGAGAGAGAGAAGAATGTGGGTACCATTATAGATCAAGGAAATATATCTATCCATTTGTTTTGGATTCTGATTCAAACAAATCACCTTTAAAAAAAAAACATTGGTGAGATTTTCTATTTTGATGATATTAATAAATTGATGTCAACTTTTTATGGAATAATGATATCCCAGTTGTGGTTTTTTTTCAGAGTCCTTATTTCTTAGGCTGACTGAAATATTTATGGATTAAACAATGATATCTGGAATTTTCTTTAAAATAATCTGGGGTGGAGAGTGGGAAATACAGGTGAACCAAGATGGCCAGATGTTGAGACTTTTTAAAGCTGAATGCTAGGTATATTAAAGTTTGTTTGTTTTTGTAAGTTTCAAGACTTTATAATAAAGAGATGAAAATATTCATAGAAAGAAAACCATTCAGAGATGTCCTTTTACTCTTCAAATAAAAATTAAACTCCTGAGCCTATCCTCCCGGTCCTACGTGATCTAATTCCTGCATGCTCCTCCAACACCATTTGTCCCATTCTAGCTGCTTATTGTGCTCCAGCTGCCCTCACCCCTGTCTTGCTCCTTGAACACTCCAGTCTTTCCCTCTTCAAAGTCCTTGCACTTCCTGTTCCCTCTACCTGGAGTCTCTCTGCCCAGCAACTCACATGGCTGTCTTAACTTTGATCTTCCAAGTCTCAGCTTAAATATCAATGGCATTTTGTTCTGGAAATCTGTCCTGAGCACCCTTTCTAAAATAACCCTCCGCATACCCACCCACCCCAGCCAGTTATGTTTATCGTATTACCCTGGTAATTCCCTTTTTATCACATTCTTACCACATTCTGAAATCATCTCTTTTGTTGCTGTTGTTGTTGTTATTGTTGTTGTTTGTTTGCGTGTTTGTTTTCTGCTTCCCCAGTATATTCCAAGCCCCTGACGAAGTGGTATTGTCTCTTTTCATGGCTGTTCCCCAGTATTAGAATAATATCTAGCACTTAATAAGCACTCAATAAATATATATTACATAAACATTGAAATTTGGGGGGAATGAACCAATATCAGAGACCTTGAGCTAGCTAATCAATTGAGGACCTCTTCAAACGAAAAATTAGACAGTCAGAAGTGGAGTTATGACCCAGATTCCCTGGATGGAAATGATGCAGGAGCACAACCTCAGAGCATTCAAAGATACTCCTCTTAGTTGTCTCAGAGATGACTGTTGTCTAGAGAAATCTAGAGTTTCCAGAATACCAGGGTCATCATGTGGCCAGATCTGAGCAGCAGATGGTATCTAAATACACAAATGCTAACCCAGAACCTCACCACTTCAAAAGGTGCTACAGAAGGCACAGCATAGCTGCCCTCACACATTGCTCCTTCCCCAAATCTCTGCTCCTCGTAGACGTGAGTAAAATTGCAGGTCTCTAAGAGATTAAGATTCACAGACACCTGCACTCCTCCACTCAATGCTGTACCCGGATAGGAAGGTACAAGAGAAAGTGTCAACACATGACCATGGCAATAATTCCTGTTATTTTTATCCTTACAAATAATACTGGGTAAAATTTAAGGGAAGGTGAATCACAACTTCTTATTGATTCATTCCCCCAAATTGGTCTCTGTTCTAAAGTTGAGAGTATCTTCTTACCTGGGACTTGAATCACTGACTTGAGGATGATGACAGAGTCAGTCTTGATAAGATGACAATTCCCTGGCTTCCTGCTCCAAGAATGCCTTTCCCAAGGTCACAACTGGCTGGACAATTCTGGCACATTCGTGACAGACAGGACAACCATAGCAACATTCACAGATGGTGCTAGAACAATAAATCAAAGTAAGAACTATCACCCAAGTCACCAAAGGATTACATATCATGGGCTAGTCTCGTCAGATAAAATGAGAATGAGTGGATATAAACCCTAACAGCTCAGTAAAGCCCTTAAAGTAGATTAGATTATGTCTTCAATTCTTCACTTTGTCATTACATTAGAATTATTCTTCTATGCCTCTTTGCTATATCATGACTACCAGATAAAATGGAATTTATTTTCCTGCACCAGTGTTGTTGGGATTGGCCATATAACTGGGTTTGGCCAATAGAACCTTAACAGACATTATGCAAACAGAAGCTTAAAATATGCTTGCATGATATGGTTTGTCCTCTTGCACTTCCATCACCAGCCATGAGAAGGACATGCCCGTTGGCTGCAGAATGAAATGTGTGGAGTATATCTGAAACTAGACCAGCAGCCTGTAGCTGACCCAGAGGCCCACGAGTAAGACACCGTTTTAAGACACTGAGATTTGGGCAGTGTTATACAGCATTATCATAAGAAAATCCTCACATAGAACTTCAAAAATCAAAGCTCAGTGAAATTATTCCCTCTGTCGTCTTCATCATTGAACTTGTCATTGTTATTTGCATAATTGAGGAAGGTTTTGGCTAAGCCAGCAGCCCATAGTATGATGAACCAGGGCTCAGTCAATGAAAGTTCCCCAATTATCCAACTATAACAAATGCAGGTTATAAAACTCTGTCAAGAGACACTTGTGTCCTTTTTCCTTTGGGGGTTACTCTTATTTTCACATGAGGGAAGAGTCTGGAAAATTAACCTATCCCATCCCTGATTCACCTGATCAAGGATTTATTTTGGTGGTCTCAGGACAAGTTCTCACTGATGTTCCAATAACTTCAAAGCAATGTTGCATTAAAGTTCTCCTAAGAACCCTAGAGCGAGCTGATACTTTGTATTCGTGTCGAATTTGACTATTACTCAGAATGCAAGCCGTCCACGCCATCCACGCTCTCCAGTGCCCTCTTCACACCATCCACGCTCTCCAGTGCCCTCTTCCAGCACAACGCTCTTGCAGCCCTTGCAGATGGAGGCAAGTCATTGATACCTACTCTTACTTCACAGATTACTTCTTAGATGTAGCTTCCAAACTGTTACTTCCTATTGTAGATGTTATTGGCCCCAATTCTTCATCCTATCTTTCAACACCCTTTGCCATGGTACTTTACCATTCTTCCCACTAAAGGGGCAGAAATATTGTCCTGTCACTTGTCTTTGGATTTGACTTGCGGTGGTCAATCACATAAAGAGGACATGCCAGTTTGGCAGTTCTGAGCCTGAACCTTAACAGCTTAGACCTTAAGAGACCTCACATTTTTACACTCACTCTCTTAGATCGTCAGACAAACAGAGAGGTACTAAAAGCAGAGCCAAGCCAACAACAGCAATGCCATCTAGCTAAGCCAAACCTTGGTCAATGGACTCCAGACAGTTTGTAGATCTGCGATCCAAATGAGTGTTTACGTGTGATGGTGTGATTTGGTGGGTGTTTGTTACACAGGATTTGGTGACCATAAAAAACTGATACGCATCCTTACCTGCCATTTTTAGAAAAAAAAAAATCCTTCTAAGCTTATGTCATTGATATTTTTTTTTGGAAAGGCCATTGTATTAGTTTTTTATTGCCGAATATCAAATTAAAACAAAGTTCGTGGCTTAAAACAACACAAATATTTTTGGTGATTTTTTAAAGTTTTAATTCAATTATATACAACTGATGAATCATTGAACACTACAGCTGAAACTAATGATGTACTATATGTTGGCTAATTGAATTGAATTATGTCATTTATCTATACCACTGTTTATACCTACTTGTTGATAAGACATTTTTAAATATTTAAGATATTAAATCTTTGCCATGATCTCTAAAAGAATCTTTTTCCAATATGGCTTTTATCTTTTAAATTCGCTAAACGGAGTTTTTTGAGTACAATTTTTAAAATTTGATTTAATAAGACCCGCTGATCATTCTTTATGATGTTGCTTATTTTTGTATTTACAAAATTGGTCATCAACCTCAGATCAGTTAATTGCCTCCACTTTGACTGGAAGATACTTAGTTCCATGGTCAGGTCCTTTATATACATTTGGAAAGTTATCTGCAGTTATGCCTTTGTGTATTGCTACCATTCCCAGAAGGACAGAGAAGTTCTTCTTTTGGAGTATCTGTATTTTTTAGGTCTTGTATTTGAGGACACAGAGGTATAATCCATGGATCCCATTCTATCCAGCCAAGATATTAATAAAATACAAGATTAGGTGGAAGAAATTTTGAATTAGGAGTCCTGAGAACAAGTAAAAATTATTTAGTTATTTGTGAAGTTACATGAATTTCCCTTTTCATTCATTATGTTTCTGTTCTGGCCTTTCTAGTGACACAGCTTCTTAAAGGACAAAGGCCTTGCCTAGAAACTTAGTATTCTGATCTACTCTTTTCTGATCAAAGTGAGAGGTTGCAAAGGCTTAGTAGAGGGGTGAAGAGCATGGGCCTGAAGCTAGAATGCCAAGACAACAGTAACTGCTGCTGGCCAGCCACTCTGTGACCTTGTGTACTTTACTTACACTCTCTGTGCTTCAGTTTCTTCATCTATAAAATGGGTACAATAATGGTATTATTATGGAAATTATATAGCTTGATATTCATAAAATGTTTAACATAGTGCCTGGCCCCTAGGATGCACCATGGAAGGATTTTTACCAAAAATTAATTAATTAATTAATTAAAAATAAAAATTAAAAAAATAGAAAATTGAAGGAGAAAAAAATGTGTTCTGCAGAGAGGGAAGAGAATGTTCTGACTCCCGGGGCTAATGCTTTCACACATTAATGGAGGCATGCCAGCTGTTTTCAATTTCCATTCTGATGGGCTGATGCTCAGGTTCTATGTTTCAACTCTGACCCTTGCAAATGTTCCTGACAAGAGGGAATTGAGAATCTAACGGACTAAAAGCAAGGACATGTCAGGGAAAGAGTGTTGCAAGATGAGGTTGAATGGGTGGTAAGGGCTAGCTATGGGGCCATTCAGGCTTCAAAAGCTGTCTCCTGGGACATACATAGCCCAGGATCCATGGCTGCCTGGGCACCAGCACCTAAACCAAGAACAGTTGTAAGCAGCCAGAGGGCCTTAGAAACTGGTCCCAGCACCTGGACATTGATGGCATAGCTGTCAAAAGAGAGGGCAGTAATATGGAAAAAGGGACAACAAAGGAATCTCTAAGAATAACTTAGAATCCCAAAAATTGTATCCAGGCCCACAGATCCCATGTCTGTGAGGGTTGAAATCTGAACTGTAGAGTTGGGAAGATTTGGGTTGCAAGTAACAAACTATTCTATTCAAATTGACCTAAAACAATGGAGGGGGTTAATTGTAACACTTGACTAAAACATAGGACAGGTTTGGGGCATCAGTTAATTTAGAAGCCAGCTCCATTTCTTTGTGATTCTCTAAACTTTGGCCTCTTCATATTGGCTCCATTCTTAGGCTAAATTTCTTCATGGTTAACGAGATGCTTACAATAGTAACTGGTGTTACAATCTTATCATTCACATCAGGAAGGGATACTATTCCTCCTTTCGGTTATTGATCAAAATTTAAGAGCTTCAGAATGATTGGACTCTCTCTGAATGAATTTCTATAGCCGGGTTAATTCCAATGGTCCTGTGTTGATTGGTCCATTCACTGTGGCAAAGACATTGACCAACATTTATCTTCATCCTTCCTCACTCCCCATCTTCCTTCCTTGCTTTATTTTTACTCTATAGGTCTCATCATTCAACTTGTTATACACTTGTGTTTACTTGTTATCAATTTCCCGTTAAAAGAATTTAAGCCCTATGATGGTAGAGACTTTGTTTTGTTGCTTGTGCCTAGAAATGTGTCTGGCATTAATAACTATTTGTTGGATGGATGGATGACTGGATGGATGTTTGTAGAAGTGTGTATGGTGAATGTCTATTGAAGACCAAGAGGACAGCCATAGATCACTTTTGCAGGAAAGTTAGCTATAAGTGGAAAAAAAATGATAGGGCTGTGGCTTGAGGTAGACAGCATGGGGCAAGGTTTCTTTTTGTAAGAAGAGAGCTTTCTACATAATCACATGCTAAGGAAAGAGATCCAGAAAGATAGTTTGAAGTGTGAACTGCACACCCTTTTCCTAATGTAATGTAACTGGAAAAACAAATTGACTTCTATTATTTAAGAAACAGAGCAAATCAGTTTTAACCCTTATTTTGTTTTCTTTGAGTGACATCTAGAGTTAGATCAGAAGAACTAAATCTTTTCTAGCTCTGCCTCATCTCAAGATATCATTTGTGTGGATCAATGTTTCTCAAATTATTTTCTATGAAACAAAGACACAAACTGTTACTGAGTGATAAAGCTAACATATTCTTGGATCAAACAACTTCTGGAAACAGGTGAAACAAAGTTAAGGAGTTGTTTTAATATAGAACCCCTCCAAGTCTTTAATATTCCATTGTAAGATAGAATTCCTCAGATAGAAAATATAGTTTGCATCATTTTCCCAAACTTGCTAAATAAGAAAACACTTTTGTAAGTTAAAAAAAATATGTACATTAACATGTTGAGGAAATGCTAATACTCCATGGAACAGAGTGAGAAATACTGGTCTCTGTCACATTTGCTCTTTTCTTGGTAGCAAGGAACACCTTTGTGTTTAATGCTGTTAGGTCCAAAGGATCTGTACTATTACGGTGGCCACATATTCTTCATTTGGTGTCAACTTTAGTTACTTGGTCCCAAAGTCCCTCTAAGCATTTTAGAACTTTTCAGAATTTGTTTTCAAGTTTTGATTCAGAAAACACATTCACTATGACATACATAGAAAAACAGTTTGGTCAATCAAGACAATGTAGTTTTCAAGAAATTCCTTCTGCTGTTTGTTATAATTCATCAGATAACCTGAGAGAAACTAATGTACAAAAGGCAGCTCAGAGAAGTGTAAAGTCTTTGGGTTATGGTTTTAGTCCATTTCATAATAATATATGATCTTATTGAAAGTATTCAAGCCTCCGTTTCTATATCCACAAAAACACAAAATCAGTAATACCTTTGCTGTCTACTTGTCATTGGAAGGATCCTTCAAGCCTGTACAAAAATGGTAACTCATCAGTGAGCCTTTTCCTGACGATACTCTTTTAGAAGAACCAACCTTCCCCTTGTCTCCATCCCTGATCCCCTTCCCACCTTGATTGTTCTTAACATTTATCATCATCTGACATACTCTATTTTTACTTTTTTTGCAGCAAGAATATCTAACATGAGATTTACCCCCAAACATTGAAGTGTACAATATAGTTCGTAAACTATAGGCACACTGTTATACAGCAGATCTCTAGAATTTATTCACCTTGTATAACTGAAACTATATGCTCAGGACAGCAACTTCCCATTTCCTCCCTTCCTTCAGCCCCTGGCAACCACCATTCTACTTCCTGCTACTATAAATTTGACTATTTTAGATATCTCATGTAGGTGGAATCATGCAGTATTTGTCCTTCTGTGACTGGCTTATTTCACTTAACATAATGTCCTCCAAATTCACCCATGTTGTTGCATATGGCAGAATTTTCTTCTATATCATGGCTGAATAATGTTCCATTGTATGGATATACCACATTTTCTTAATGCATTCATCTGTTGATGGACATTCAGATTGTTTCCATATCTTGGCTATCATGAACAATGCAGCAATGAACACAGGAGTGCTGTCTCTCTGAGATCCTGATTTAAGTTCTTTTGGAGATATACGCAGAAATGGGAAATCCTGCATCATATGGTAGTCAGATTTATCATTTTCTGAGGAGCTTCCATATTATTTTCCATAGCAGCTGCACATTTTGCATTTCCACCAATAGGATGCAAAGCTTCCAATTTCTCCACATCCTCCCCAGCACTTGCGATCTTTTGGTTTTTTGATAATAACCATCCTCGCAGTTGTGAGGTGATATCTGATTGTGGTTTGGATTTGCATTTTCCTGATGGTTGAGCTGATGCTGAGCACCGTTTCATGTACTTATTGGCCATTTGTATGTCTTCTTTGGAAAAATATCTACTCAACTTCTTTGCCAATTTTTAAAGTGGATTATTTGGGTTTTTTTGTTACTGAGTTGTGTGAATTCTTTATGTATTTTGGATATTAACCCCTTAACATATATGTTCTTTGCAAATATTTTCTCCCATTCTATAAGTTACCTCTATATTTACTTCTTTGTTTATTGTTTGTATTCCCCCAACCAGAATGGTATTTTCACCTGTTTAACTTGTAAAACAGATTGACATATAACAAATAAAACAAATCAATCTTCAGTGGAATTAAAAAAAAGCAATGTAGTCATATTTATATAAACCCTTGGAAAGTGACATTAGAATAAATCGGCAGAATTGGAAATAATATCAGTAAAATCAGGTACATATGAAAGTTCAATAAATATTTATAACCAATTGTTGATAACATCAGGAAATTAATTGGTAGAAAATAGTCACTGTGGGCTAAGGTAGCCACAAAAGACTTTGTAGATCAGAGAGGATCATGAAGAAAACGTAGAATTTGGCTGGAAATGGAAGGGTCAAGAGGGCATAGCAGGTAGACAAAGCAGAATATACAAGATCCTAAAAGCAGAAAAAGCTTGTCTTATATGGGGGAATTTTTTGAAAAATGGACCAATCTCAAGGGAATCATACATGTCAAGGAATTGTGGGTGATGGATTTGTAAACTCCTTCAGTCACCTATTCAACAAATGCTTATTGAACACCTACTGCGTGCTGAACTTAGCATTAGGACTGGTGAGAGGAGAGGGCTTGATGATGGACTCTGAATGTGAGGCTAACAATTCAGAAAATGCTCCTGCTATGCCATGGGGTATTCTTAGGATTAACAAAATACTGTACTCAGAGTGCTCTGTAAGCCACTATACCCCCTGGTGAGATACATCTGTATCGTCACCCAGGTGCAGATTGATCTGATGAAAGCCTCATGTTAGATCATGTGTCTAACCAGGTGGCCACGAACAATATATTTCTGAAGATTACCCAGTGCATCAGAATTTAGAAAGCATCATCGTGGGGAAAGTCGAGAAGCTATAAAACAGATTAGATACCATCAGGAGAAACAGACCTGTTTTGTACTTTAAGAACAGAAACTGCTAGAAATAAATGACAGTCTTTCCCAGATTTCCCAGATTGGACCTGAAACATTCTTCTATTACTTCATTTGGAAGTTGCTGAGTGGAGAACCACAAGTGACTTAAGGAAATAGATAGCTGTCCAAAAGATCCACCATCTACTCGAAAAATATAGACAAAGCAAACCTATGGCATGTCGCTATGTCCTTCAGTCATTCTGCCCAAATGGACCAGTTTAACAGTTTAACAGCAAGAATCATTTTCCATAAAACATCTTTTATTATGAGGATTATTACTTTTATCCTCAGAGAACTGACCACGTCTCTTTTCATTCTGATGAACTTGTCAAAACCTTTGCCCCATGTAATAAATAATGCCTCGTTCATTCATTCCTGACTTTTTGAGCCCCTACTATGTTCTAGGCTCTCATTAGATGTTGGCAGGTACAAAGACTAACAAGGCATAATCCCTACTCTTTTTATCTCATTGTGTTTGGGGGGGGTGTTGTTGTTTATAATCCCCGCTCTTACTGAGCTCTTGGTGGGGTAAGAGAGCTGGACAAGGGAGTCAAAAGTCACAATATGGTGTGTTAAGTGACACAGCGTAAGTATCCTGGCAGCAAGAAGAATCCAGAGGAGGAATCTAACTAGTCCAGGGATGGAGGTAAAAATGAGAAGGGCCAGCAATGAGTAGATAGGTAGAGTCCTAAACTATCTGGACAAGACCTCTGTTCTTGTGGAGATTGTCAGGAATGAATCTGGACAGAAGGGACCCTTGAGCTGAGACCCGAATGAAAGGAGCCAGCTGTGCAGACACCCGGAGGAGAGTACTCCAGGGAGAGGAGGGAGCAAGAAGGGTCCCAGACAGTGACCTTGAATGCTTCAAAAATAGGTCAGTCAAGAGATGAGGTCAGTGAGAAAGTCCAGGAAATTCACATAGGACCTTCTAGGCCAGATGATACAATTTGTTCCAAATGCTGGGGAAGTCACCGAAAGGTATCACACAGGAAGGCATATGTTTTGGCTTACGCTTTTTAAGTTCTCTCTGAAGGCTATGACAAGGCTGGATTTGGGTGCAGGAGATGAGTGGAGACAATGATACCAGTCAGATGGGGGGCTTTTGCAGATGCCAGTGACATGGGCCAGGGTGACTAATGGGGGATTTGGGGTATGTTAGGGAGGTAAAACTAAAAGGACATGCTGATGAATTTGGTTGGGGTATGAGGAGAGAGGCCAACGATGACCCTAGATTGTGGGCTTTAGCAATAGAGTCGGTAATGATTTGTCATATCATAATAAGAACTCATGCTTTATAGTTTTTATTATGTGCCAGTCGTGGCTCTAGCTATATTACATATATTACCTCATTTAATCCTCACAAACAACACTCAGAGTAGATACTATTTCCATCATCCCTACTGTACAGATGAGGGAAGGGCAGGATAGAGAGATGAAGCTCCCTCAGCCGTTAAATTCCAGCCAACATTTGAATGCAGGCGCTGCTGGCTGCAGAGTTTGTGTGCCTAATGATGATGTCATTCTGTCTGGTACTTCCAGGCTGCTGAAGACTAAAGGATGAACTGATACTAGAAGTGGAAACAAAATTTTTGCTTTTGACATTCTGTTTGAGATGCCTTACATGGAAATGTCAAGTACACAGCTGGATGTGTGAGTATGGAATTCAGGGGATAGGTCAGCCTGGAGACATCGATGGAGTCCTCAGCACACAGACAGTATTTCAAGCGATGGGGTGGAATTGGCTGTATCTCATAGCAATCTCTAACAAGGATTAGCAGAGGCCCAAAGCCAAGTCCTGGGTCCTCCAATTTGTCATTTTCAGATAGAAACTCACTGAGGGCCTGAGAAGCAGTATCCAAGTGAGGTGGAAAGAATGCCAGGGGAGTGTGGATTTCCAGAATCTAGGAGATTCAAGTGTTAGTTTGATTATCAGCTAGGCTCTGACCTCATGGTGGCAACGTGGCTGCTGTAGTTCAGCCTATATCCTTTCAAGCTTAAGGCTCATAAAGAAGAGAGAGACTCTCCCCCCACCCCCAAGCCCAGGGAGAGAATCCTGGAATTCACTCTGACTGGACCTTCTTGGATCATGGGCTTATTCCAGACTTCTCTATCAATCACTGTGACTAGGGAGCCCTAATACATGGATGAAAAGCTGGGACTCCATCATCCACTATCGCCTGTACTTTGCATGACATCCTCACCAGAACTTCAAAATCACCATGGCTAGAAAGTACTACAGGGACCTGATTTCTACGAAGAGAATAATACCTTCTCACCAGTGCCGAAGAGTCAAAAGATTACCTTACTCTGCAAAAGCTGCTGGCACTCGTGCCTGTCCATATCAAGCCCCAAATCTGCCTTCTCTGTCTAAGCTACTCTAAGCGTGATCTGAACAGCGCAGGACTCGATCATACATGATATGGGTAAATGGAAAGTAGAAAATCACCAGAGCCTCATTTCAGATAAACTGCTTTGGAAACACAGTTCTGTTTAAAAGAAATGCAACCACATGGTTGGGAAGCCATTTCACCCACTCTCTTGCTGAGGTTCCTATCTTGTCAGAGAGGGTAAGGTTAGGAATCAGCCATGGTTAGGATTTCCAGCTTTCTCGGCAACAGGGCTACTTTGGCTCTTTGCCCTTATCTCTGAATACACCATTCACTCACTCATTTATTCACTCAACGCAGTGTATTGAGCACCTACTTGGATAAGGCACTGGTTAGGTACTGGGGACACAACAGTAAAAGAATCATACAAAAATCCCTCCTGTCGTGAAACTTAAATTCTAGTAGAGGGAGGCGGGCAACACTAAATAGAAATAATATGGAAGTCATTTGTAGAGTATGTTAAAGGTGATACATACTATGGAGAGGGGGAAAAGGGGATGTGAAGTGCTGTGCTAGGAGGTGTGCAATTTTAAAGAGGATGGCCACTTCTCTTAGACACTTTTTTCAATGCCAGCTATCCTTATTAGTGAAGAATTTTTCCAACCAGTGATGCAGGAAGACATTTAATGCAAGGGGAGAAGTGGGGTTCCAGGGGACATCAATGTACCATCCCTGGTCCTCAAAGGCTGCTGAGAGTACATGGACCAGAGTTCCTTCTTGAGAAAGTGGAACAAGCATGATTCATCCTAAATCACCTGGGATACAGGTTGTCTAGTTTTGAAGGATGGGGAGCAGAAGGACTTGGAGGAAGCTTTGGATAGGATCTGGATAGGCAAATGGGGTCTCCTTCCCCCTGAAGGATTCTCAGTCCCTATCTCTACTTCCCACAGCAGATGCAAGCACCCGAGTTTAGAGTTGGGCTTCTCCCTCTCCCTGGAACACCCAGATCAGCAGGCAGCTGGGGTACAGCAGCCCCCCGGTCTCGCCTGGGGGCATGGGGAGAAGCCCATGTTGTTGTTGACTTTGGATGGGTGTAAGAAAGCACAACGTATTACCCAGGGCATGCTTCTCCCTATTAAATTATTTGAAATGTTAAAATCAATTACAGTGTACCATTTATAGTTAGACTTGGATAAGATTTCAAACTTATTTTTAAATAAATGGCCCACAGGATGTTTTGAGGTACATATCTCACAAAAAGAAAATGTAAATGGAGTATACTTATGAAAAGATGCTCAATCTGGTAAGTTGTCAGGGAAATGCAAACTATAACAGTGTGCTGCTGTTTGCAACCATCAGGCTGGCAAAAATGGAAAAATATTGACAATACCCAGTGCTAGCAAGAATTTGGGGGAAATTAACACTATAAGAATTATAAGAAATAATTTGGCAATATTTAGCATATCTTGTGACCCTGCAATCCTGCTTCTAGAAAGCATTCCTATAAAAATAAAAACATAGGATAAACATACAAGAACACTCATTACAGCCTGTTATGTATGGACTAAAAACCAAAATAGCAAACTGGAATGGCTGAATAAGTTATTCTGTACTCATTCTATAGAATATTCTATAGTTATTAAAATGAATACCTTTCCAAATTATATATATATATATATATATATATACACACACACACACACACACACACACACACATACACAAACATACATGACCATGATGTGTTGAGTGGAAAAAGTTGAAGGGTACAATAAACAATGTGATACTTAATT
The DNA here is from genome assembly GCF_024610735.1 of Ursus americanus. Taxonomy (NCBI): domain Eukaryota; kingdom Metazoa; phylum Chordata; class Mammalia; order Carnivora; family Ursidae; genus Ursus; species Ursus americanus. The sequence continues at coordinate 46,611,878 of NC_142143.1, read as the reverse complement.
TGTGATTCTTAAAAAAGGAAAGATATATATTTTTCATTGTTGTTGTTGACAAAAATAGAAAAAAAAAAAGGCAAAACCTCACAAACCACCATCATTGGCTCACCGGGAAGGTGGAGGTAGAGAGGCAGAGAAAGATGATGATTTTCTTTATATGCCTTGCTAGATATTATTTCAATTCTACAACAACATACAGTATTTTTATAATTTTTTAAAACTGTTACAAAGTATAAAAGAGAAAAGCAAGGGAATGATTGTGAGAAAACATGTCCCAAGAACCCAACAGGGATTCTTTAAGAACAGTTGGGAAAGCTTTTGGAAGAGAATAAGTCTCAGATACTGAAAGCACCCAAAACCATGCCACTGGAAAACAGGTGGGGAAATGTGAAGCCGTGTTGCCAGGAAAAGAGATTACGTGGAAAGAGATGATGAAGCTCAAGTGGAAACAGGAGGAAATGATTGCTGTTTGCAAGTGTTTCGTATGTGGGTATGTCACCCAATGTCCATTTTCCCCCACCCTCTCACAGGACAGAACGCTCGATTTTTAGCTGGCTGCCTGGCTGCCCCAAATGCAGACGGCATTTTCCACCTCCCTTGGAGTTGGGTGTGACTCTGTAAGTTTTGGCCCTCATCTGTTCACACACAGGCTGCATGTAACGTCCAGACTGAACCTTTAAAAGGAAGGGGCAGAGCCTCCTCTTCCCCAACATATCACCTAAGTTGGTGCCTGGGTGGCTCGGTCAGTTAAGCGTCTGCCTTTGGCTCAGGTCATGATCCCAGGGTCCTGGGATTGAGTTCCGCACTGGGCTCTCTGCTCAGCGGGGACCCTGCTTCTCCTTCTGGGCTCTCTCACTCTCTCTCTCTTACTCTCAAATAAAATCTTTAAAAAAAAAAACAAAACCTCCTAAGTAATCCACCTGTACCATGGAAGATGGGACAGAAGTACTGGAAATGGCAAATTTGGGAACTAGGAAAATAGATGAAAAGTTTTAAGAGGATTTCAGACCAATCTAAACACGTTGCTAATAGGCAGGATTGTTTAGAGATAGAGGGGGCTTTTCCAGGGAAGTATTTTGTCTTTCTTAAGTTCAAGCGCTCAAGCACATACTAGATGAGAACACTGTTATAAAGAAGGTTTTGGTATAAGATGCAAAATTGGACAATGTGGCCTGATGGGTCCTTTCAAATGATGAGATTCTGTACTCCTATGAAGTCCAAATTTCAAAGCATTTCTGTGTTTGGCCGAAAAGCGATGCTAGAAGCTCATTACAACGCATTTTTCTGAGTCCTCATTTACTACAAGTCAGTAGAAAATGTAAAGCCCAGAGTCATCCTAGACTACTTCCTCAGTACTGATCCCCCCTCAACAATTGATCTCCAAGTTCTATCCATTTTACCTCCTACATATCTCCCAAGCCATTTCCTCTCCTCCAGCCTCGCTGTCATTGTTTTTTCCCCAATGTTTCATTCCAAAAATAATTCCAGAATGACTGTTCTGTGACAAGCACCATGTTAAGCATGGGGACGCAACGCTGAATAAGACTCAGTCTGTGCCTTCAAAAAAGAAATAAGCAAGCAAACAAAAGTTATAATCTGATGTGCTAAATGCTACTCTGAAAATATGCTGCGCAAAGGGGCACAGCCTGGGAGTGGGGACTCAGAGGAGGGAATCAAGCAACGAAGGCTTGCTGGAAGAAGGGACATCTGAGCTGAGTCTTAAAGGATAAATCACCTCAGACTTCACCTCCTCAGTGCAGCATGTCCTGCCCTCCACCCCACTGCACTTCGTGTATTTCTCCATTTTGCTTTTATTTCCTCATGTGATTACCTTCTTACCTATCTCCCTTCCTAGGTCCTAACTTGCCAGAGAAACTGAGTTTTATTTATCCTTATTACCTCAGCCATGACCGTGTGACAAGCAGAGAGTATGCATTCAATCAGCGCTCATGGAATTGATTGGTTTTCATCGTAGTTAAATAACTCACAGCCCCGGTGAAGGACGCCGTTCTTGTGAATTCTTCTGATGGGTAGTAATTCACAGCACATTCCACGTCTGCTTTTGAGATCCTCTGCTCAGCCTGACTGCGCTTTCACTTTTTGTTCCTACCACCGTGTGTACATCTGAGCGCTCCAGAAGCCTCCCTAAGAGGAATTACAGTGGCTTTCCTCCCTGGGAAGCTGCATCCCCCAGGGCATCCACCAGAGCTCCCTGGGCGGACACCGCTCTCCCAGGAGGCTGCGGAAAGCAAGGCGGGCGCCATACTGCTATCCCAGCATCCTCTGCCGAGAGCCTCAGTCATAAGCCCCGCGGAATGACTGACTGGGTCCGTGTGCTTTCGTACCTCTCTCTCTGGAAACAATGACAGAAACTCTGAAACCAGTTTGAAACCTGAACGTCGTGGCTTGACTTTTTCTACGCTGGTATCTGTGGGCAGGTTGAAATGATCAAGTTCTAATTTCTAAGTTGGACCAGAATGAGGCAGTGGAAATTCATTATAATGCAGTGTTTCCCAATGTGTAAGACACATTCCACCTGGGGTTTGCAAGATGATTCTACATGGTATGCAAATGAACATATTGTAGTTAAGAATGTATCTGTTTAAGGGGCACCTGGGTGGCTCCAGCGGTTAAGCGTCTGCCTGCGGCTTGGGTCATGATCCCGGGGTCCTGGGATTGGGCCCCGCACCTGGGCTCCCTGCTCAGCGGGGAGTGGGCTTCTCCCTCTGCCTCTGCCCCTCGCCTTGCTCGCACTCACTCTCTCTCAAATAAATAGGTAAAAAAAAAAAATTTAATGTATCTTTAAGTTTAGCAACCTATTTTAAGAGTAAATTTATTTACAGCTACACCTTTTATTGGGGGCAGGTAAAAAAGTAAGTTGATTTAAATCCATTGTTATGCAAATAATAGTATAGGTACTCATAGAGGACTCAAGTTGAGAAGCACTGTTATATTTCTCAAGATTCACACTGACCAGTAAAAATTAAGGCCGGAGATATGCCAGAGCCAGAAGAAAACTTGGAGGCTGTCTAATTCAATTCAATACTTCATTCACTGAATATTCATTCAACAAATATTTATTGGGCACTTGCTATGTGTTAGGGTCTGGGTAGAACTGCAGTGAATCAGAGAGAGTCTAGTGAGAGAAGCAGATATACAGAGGAATTGTGATTATGATAGGTTCTGTGAAGAAGTAAAGCATGAATGAAACCATTAACAGCTGAATAATATTTGAATGAAATCTTAAAGGATCAGAAGAAATTAACCAGGCCACCTGGGGCTTGGGGGTGGTACTGGAGGCAGGTGGCAGGAAGAGAAGAGGGTGTGTGAGACCCAGAGGGAGCAGTGGAACTAGAGTAAGGGACAATCTCAGTTCCTCATTATGCAGACATTGGTACAGATCGCCTGTGGTAGTTAATTTCAGTCAGGATCAATCCAGAAATGGAGGCCCAAGAGGCAAAGTGACCTGGCATTGGCCGCACATCCTAACAGCAGTGGGACCAAGACCTTAGTCCAGTCTTTCCTGGGTCCATACATTTACCACGTGCTTAGGTAGAGTCCTGTATCTGGGTCCCGTTCTGGGTGCTGGGAATCCTCCAGGGGACAAAACAGAGCCTATATTCTGATATGGTGGAGACAGCCTATAAACAAGTCAATACAAGTGTGTCAATGGGAGAGAAGTGGTTTAGATCAGTGATGAGGGGTGAGGGGATGGCTTAGGAGGGGGTTGATATTTCCTATGGGTGACCTTCTGATGATATAGGCAGAGGCCTGAAGGAAGTTGGGACTAGTTGGGTCTCTTAACCTCACTGAGGGCTCTACCCACCACTCCACGCTGCTCACTGGTATTCAGGCTCCTTCTGTTCTACCCCTGCTAAGAGCAGATGTAACTCCTTTAGCTCTAATCATATGCTGGCGTATATATTTTCATAGGAAATTTAGTCTCCCAGGTATGATCCAGGAAGGATCTATCGGAAGAAATCTCCACCTATAAATGCTAAATGGCTTTAGGGTTCACAGAGCACCTTGTGGGTGTTTGGGGGGTAGTGGCCATTTCCCAAATTATAACCATCTCTGGTTCTGATAAAGTCCAGAGTAAGAACTGTAAACTGAAGAGAAGTCTTCATCCAGAACTCAGTGACCCCACCAAACACTTTTTCTCACTGTGCATAAGGACACCAGCTTCTCTCTTCTTAGCTGCCTTTTCAATATACCAGTCTTTACTCAAACACACTAAAACCACACTTTTTCCTTGGTACTTAAAAAGTCTGTGAATAGGCACTACCATGTGGATATTTGTTTCTTACTGGGTGATGACCATCACATTCCTAGAGTGCTTCTGACTGAGTTTAGCACCCTTTGACTGTTCTGGGCAAACCAGAGATTTTGGGAAATAAACACACAAAAACATTGAATTCATTCACCAAAAATACTGGGGGGCACACGTGAAATTTTATCCCTAAGGACCTAAAATTTGCTGACCAGCAAATGAATATTTCACAGCCCCTCCTGTGACTGAAGTCCCTAAGTAATGCGGCAGCTTAGGAATGGTTTGCAGCCCAGACTGGAGACCTGGGCTCTGTGGAAGTGCAGCATAGTCAAACTGAACCATGAAGGCTTCTCTAGAAGACACAGGTGCCCTAAAAGTGAGACAATAAGCCACGGGTACACCACCTTCTCTCAAGTCCATGGCAAAACCAGGGTGTATATTCCTGATCCCCAGGATCCCAGCTCTTCCAAATGTTCCCCAAGAAAGTAGGGTGCCCAGGGGCGCCTGGGTGGCTCAGTCAGTTAAGCATCTGACTCTTTTTTTTTGGTTCAGGTCATGATCTCAGTGTTGTGAGATCAAGCCCTGAGTCAGGCTCCATGCTCAGCAGAGAGTGTGCTTGAGATTCTCTCTCTCCCCCTCTGCCCCGCCCCCTGCTCACACCTGTGTGCTCTCTCTCTCTCTCCAATAAATAAATAAATCTTAAAAAGAAAGAAAGAAAGAGAGAGAGAGAAAGAAAAGAAAGAAAGAAAGAAAGAAAGAAAGAAAGAAAGAAAGAAAGAAAGAAAAGAAGGAAGAAAGGGGGTGCCCAATACAGAACCATAACTAAATACAGAGAACAAATTGATGGTTCCTAGAGGAGAGGGGTTGGGGGCTGGGCAAAATGGGTGAAGGGAAGTAGAAGGTACAGGTTTCCAGTTATGAAATGAGTAAGCCATGGGAATGAAAGGTACAACATAGGGAATAGAGTCAATGGTATTGTTATAGTGTGTGGTGATACAGATGGTAGCTACACTTGTGACGAGCATAGCATAAAGTATAGGCTTGTCAAATCACCTGAAACTAAGGTAACATTGTGTGTCAACTACACTTCAATATAAACAAATACACAAAGTAGGCTTCCCATAACTGATAACCTAGGAGCTGCACTGGGAAGCCCTAGTCAATAGTATGAGATGAAGAGAGTGCTCCAGTCTCCCGCTCGCCATTCCCCTCTGCTCTCCACACCTCTCCTTCCCTGTGGATTCGTCTAATAATGGAGTCCCGAATACAGATAAAACATGGGACCACAGGGTGTTGATGGGGAAGGCAGAGAGGACAAGGAGCAGGGAACAAAGAAGTAATTTTGGAATATGAGATAATCCAAGAGAGGGTATCCGTAGGGAATAGGATAATCACCGTATGATTGAGAAGAAGAAATGGATGGTGGGAAAGCAATAAAGAAGAGGTGCCAGGGGTGCCTGGTTGGCTCAGTCGGTTAAGCGTCTGCCTTCAGCTCAGGTCATCCTGGGGATGACCTGGGATCGAACCCCAATCCTGAGGATCCTGGGATCGAACCCCGAATAGAGCCCTGCACTGGGTTTCCTGCACAGCGGGGAGTCTGCTTCTCTCTCTTCCTCTCCCTACTGCTCGCGTTCTCTCTCTCATGCTCTGTCTCAAATAAATAAAATCTTTAAAACATTTTTTCTAATTAAATTAAATTTAAATTTCATTAAATTAAAAAAAAGAAGAGGTGCCAAAATCCACACAGGCCTGGAGGAAGCCCTGCCTATTCATATCACAAAACACCGAATCATGATGCTGTCTGTGTGCCGCGGGGGCACGAGGAATGATTTGCAGAAGCGAACTGGCCATCACATACACTGCTCTCTTCAATGGCCCATGCCTTGCACACCATGGTTGAGAAGCCGAGTCCACGTAATGCAAAAACAAAGGTCAGGCCATGTTATTCATTTAACTGAAGGGCTGGCTGGGCAAGGAAGGCTTTTAAGCACTGACAGGTTTCCTGTAGGAGGAATCTGAGCGGCACTGAGGCTTTGATTTGGCCCTTATCGACTTTCCTAACTACACAGCCGCTGGAAAGAGCGTTATCAAGCTCCACATCATCTCAGCTTGGTAACTTGTGGTCTTTGTGGCTTGAGTTATCTGTCAGAGGCCTTCCTGGTAAACGATTCCAAGCAGTTCATTTACATGTCTGTCCTATGTGATCTGATCTGGTTGTCACCCATGGTACTCGATGAAATTCTAGCATGCTTTCATAGAAAGGACATCCAGGAGAAAGAAACACAGTTTATTTAATTAAAATAAAAATCTGTTAGGAGCTAAGTTCATACCAGGCATAATTAATAATCATCAAATCCTTAAGTAGGTAATAATCATATATATAGCATCTATGTAAGTCACAATAACATTATAACGTATCCCAGAAAGCTGTCATTTTCCCTCTACCAATATTACGTGAGTTAATTCTGATTATACAGCTTTAAATTAAATTTATACAATGTACTTAGGAATAATAAAACATGTTCAGGATGAAAGTATTCTTTGAAAATAAAGAAAATGTACATATTAGTGACAATTTACAAATCTCCAGAACTTTATTATGTGAAATTTTCATCGTCTATTCTGCATCATCTAACTTGTACAAAAACTTTTTTAAAGAAATAGATTCTTACAAATGTATTTCTGGTGGTTTGCATTATATTTCAAAATAACAGTTCAATCCATGTACTTGGCTCCTTAAGTTACTGGATGCTTTCCAGGAATTGTTTAATCCAAGAAAGAAGAATATCCAGTTCACGGATGGCTTTGTAGATTCCTTTGTTTCCAATCTGCAGATAAACGAGAGAGAGAGAAAAGCAGAAATTTCTCACATTTTAAGAAACAGAGTATTCAAAAACAATGACTTGAAATACTTACCCCATAAAATGTTCTTTTCATCCTGGTGATAGCTTTCATCTCTCTAGCTGAGGAAGCACAGGAAATCTAATAAATCAACAGAAAACACAGATTATATTATTGGAAACGCTTCTAATAATTCTTTTCCATCCATTCAATAAACATTTATTGAGCAGGTATGTCCTGGGCATAGGTGTGCACTGGCAGGTAAATAATAGCTGGTTTCTGTCATCACAGAGCTTACAGTTTCACAGGAGAAGCAGGTAATCCATTTAAAAACAAAAAGTTACAAATTACGAACTACAATGAAATCAGTGTTTGTATTGCCAAGGGCTCTGAGATAGTGATTTACGGGAATGACCTACTTTCAACGGGGTGGTCAGAGAAGGCTCTTTAGAAGAATGACATTTAAATTCAGATCTGAAAAATGAGAAGGAACCAGTTGTATGAGGAAGTGAAGAAAGGAAAGAGGGTGTCAGGGAGGATGCTCAGGAGAGAATAACTCAGGTAGAGGGGACTGCGTGCAAACGCCCTGAGGCAGAAAGATTTAGTGCTTCCTAGAAACTAAAAGAACAACAGCATGGCTAGGGCAATCCAAGCAGGGACATGTAGGAAACATGGAAGATGTGGGAACCGACAAGAAAAAATTCCCTTTTTGAAAAATCACCCTATCTGCTCTGTGTATTGCATAGTGCAATATTCAGGTGTTCATTGCCAGGAGAAGGGACCAGGAAACTAGTTTCTACAAAAGGAGAAAGAGCAGGTCAGCATTTTGAGAAGATGGCCAGTAGCCAGGCCAGGAGAAACTGCCAGTCTGCTTTATGGAGGTGAATTTCCAGTCCCTATCTGAGCACAGAAATTGCTTAGAAATCAAGTGGGAGGACATTAACTTTGTCCTCTATTCACCCACACATTTCCATAGGGTTCAATAGAGAAAATGGAAGAAAAAGGTGAAAATGTCTAATTTATCTCTTTAGTTTTTACTCATAGAAGCTTAGTGCTGGAATAGACCAAGGATATTGTACAGGCCAGTTTTCTCCATTTACAGAAAAGGAAGCCAAGGCCTAAGTGCTTAAATCGCTTGCAGAAAGTGTCACGGGAGGTCCTATCTTAGTGATAAAATAGGGCCGAGCACATGAACAAAGATAATAATTAAAACTCATGAAATGGAAGCAGCTAAATGACAACATTTATTGAAACCATCAAAACATGGCCAACATCAACCAGCAGGTCCCTCGAGGCCAGAACATTAGGAGGAGGAGGGCGAGAAGAATGGGCAGCATGCAGGCTCCTTTCCTTATCAAGAGGAGATAACTGAGATGATTTGACAGCTATATCCCGAATGCTGTTACGGGGTGTGAAGGTGGTAATGGTGTCACAACTGCCCAAATGGGGACTCTGCTTTCAGGTCAGACCCTGCGTAGGAAGGAAGAGATCCTTCTTGTCAAGGGGGCTTCCCTGATTAAGCACAGAAGAGCTGCAGACACAGAATGTTCTGGTAAAGGTCTGGTTTGCAGGATTTGCAAGCATCGCATTGGACTGCCCTGTGATAAGAGCCCTGAATTAAGAAGAGGACATTTCAACCCAGACCAGATCCAGGGAGGCCGAAACAATGCGTGACAGACCCAGGACAGTGGTAGCCAAGGTCAGAAAGCACAGTCAGAAAGAATCCATTCATTCATTAAGCAAATGTTGATGAAGTGCCTATTGTGTCAGGCTTTAGTGCTAGACTCTAAAGACATGATGACGAACACAGAGAGTCAGTAAACAGGAGTTGTGGACAGGAAAATCAACGAAATACCAGATCAATATTAGAAGGTAAAAATTCAGCAGGTCCAGGAGCTCTCTTCCTTATCCCAATTCCCCTTCAGGTGAAGACAAAAATACTGAGGAGATTGTTAGGGGAAAACAGTAACAGTCAAAACGTATCAGGCTAGATGATGGAGCAGGCACTAATCCGAAGGCTTTGATTATATTCTCGGACTCGGGCCTCCCAACAATCCTATAAGGTAGGTGCTATTGTTATCCTCATTTGACAGATTAGGAAAATGAACACAGAAGTTAACATTCTGCCTATGTTCACATAGTAAGTGGAAGAGCTGAGATCTGAACCCAAACATTCAGACTCCAAAGTCTGTACTTAGAACCACTCTGTTATACTGAAAACAACAAACAAACAATAACAACCAGCATAACTTGGAAAAGATAATCCAATTAAGCCAGTCTCTTGTCGATAACATTCAAAATCCAGCTCCAAAGAGAAATTAGCTCCAAGATCTCTGCTCTGCATTACAGAAGGGGAATGCTGGAGGTGGCTTTAAAGGGCCTAGCTGATTGGCAGAGAGACAGAGACAGAGATTTCAACTTGAAAATGGATGATGTGATAATAAACAGTAGAAATCCCGTGGTTGGGGTTTGTGTGTGTGTGTGTGTGTGTTCCTTTGTTCATTTGTTTTTCTACAAAAGGATATTCTAGAAATAACCAAGTCTAGGTCCAGCCAAGATAGTTGCTATGGAAAGAATTTAGAGAAGTCTTCCCATTATTTTATAGAGAGTTTGATTAGATGCTGATTCCTTCTAACCTGAAATCATCTAATATAAACATAGTTGGTCCAAATCTTGCAACTGGATGAAAGAGAACTTCACTAAGAGAATCAACACTTGCCCAACTCCAAGGCACTATCTCCAAGTTCTTAGACGCAGGGGATCAACTACAAAGCCCAGACGCGAGTCACATGGCACAGCGTCAAGCATGCGTGTGCTAGGATTTAAAGATTCAACACCGAAAGTCAGAAGCCAAAGAAACCAACCAAATTCTGGATATGACAGAAGTTAAATATCATTAAGGCATTCCTGCTGACTATGTCTCTGCCCAGAGAACTCCGACCTACAGTGCATCCCACACCAGGGTGGGAAGGACAAGAAAGGCATCACTCCATCAAAGAGCAAGAAGAGTAGAAAAGGAGAAAACGAGGTTTGTCAAAATAACAACCACCACCACCACCGCCGCCACCACAACAGCCACAGCGAAACACTTACAGGTGCTGGCGTTGCCCCTAGGGCTGTGCTGGTGTATGGGATGTTTCCGGTGCTCTGAGTTCCATTCACTGCACATGACCTCCTACTACAGATCCTATGCAGAAGGTTCTCATTTTCCTCACTCTTGTACACATGTCTACACACCCAGGAGGACAGCCAGGTTTTACAGTCGCAATTCAGATGGCTTGCCTTGGAAAGAGAAATTTCTAAGGGAATGATTTCCTTTACCTTCTACTTCAGTGCACAGTTGCATTTGCTGAAAGCAACACACAACATGGGGTCAGCCGTTTTACTGCAGGCACAGCCACAGGGTTTGACGAACTGGACCAAAGCAGATCTGATCTGGACTCCAGGCCATTTGTCAGTAGGACTAGAATAACTAGGGCTCAAAGAAAAGTGTGAGATAGTCATGGAATAAATAACACCAGGCAACACTCTCAAGTATATTTGAGAGAGAGAGAGAGAGAGCAAGAGTGGGAGGGGAGGGGCAGACGGAGACGGGAGAGAGAAACTCCAGCGGGGCTCGATTTCTGGACCCTGAGACCACAACCTGAGCTGAAACCAAGATTCGGCTGCTTCACTGGCTGAGCCACCCAGGCGTCCCAATTAATGTAATTTTTTTAAGTAGCCTGCAAGATAAAAATGGCCTTGGGGCACAAGTGATGGCTCACAATCTACTGAGAGAGACAGTAATGCAGATACTATGTGACAAACACTGTGATTTTTAAGAAAATATACAGTTGCTCTAAGACAGCAGACGCAGCCTGACCGTGAGATCCGAGAAAGCTTCCAGAAGAAGAAAACCAATTAGTTGCACCTCGAAGGGTGCATAAGATAAAGTGGCAGGAGCAGGGAGCAGGGACGAGTAGGCAGAGGAAGCTCGGTGCTCCAGACTGAAGCGAGCAGAGAGGATTTGGACACCCTTCAGGTCGCAGCTAAAATGGCCAGAGTTGATGACGTGCGGTCTGGCCCCTAGCCTCCAGCCCGGCTCCGGCTCCTCCCGCCGCCTGCTTCCTACACAGCGCCCAGCAGAGGCTGAGACGGGCTGAAACTGGCTGGAAGCTTGTTCAAGGAGTTCTAAGGACAGAGACTTTATCTATCACTTTCTGTTGTTGCAGCCTCTGGACTAGTGCTCAGCAGTAGCTTTGCGCAGAGGCAGTATCGTAGCCAATGAGGTTTATCCGAGGCGCGATTGTGGCTCATCGGGATAGTGTCCAGAAAGTTCTAGACGCTCAGTAGATGTCCGTTGAATGAATGAATCAATGAATGCAATGCAAGCACCAGCTTACGGCTTCAGGGTTCACAAAGCCTATGGTCTAATAACAGAATGATCATGTCCTGGGCATTCATGAGCATTTTGATTTGTTAAAAACAATTGGGCAAACAGATACACTCCGTAATTTTGTGACCCCAATCTCCTCGTGTTTTGAATAATCATACAAATTTGTACTGTGTATGACCACTAAGCACAAATGGAGAATTCGTCTCCACTGATAATTCTGAGGAAATGAAAAACGTGCATCAAGGATTAGACAGCTACCCGCAGCATAGCCCTGCGGAGAACTAACCGCTCCTAGTGTATTCTCAAAAGAACAACCTCAAATTCTTTCTACGAAGAGTTCTATTGCGTTACATCTATCACAAGCACATACAGCATTTTCACAACCTCAGGAAGAGTATAGAACCATACATAAAATCTTATATTGGCCTCAGCATATAACTTCAGACTGGATCGTACCATCTCTTTTTGTTTTTTGATTTGTCTTTTTTTTGGGGGGGGGGTTGTTTTTAGTTGACCTTAATGGTTAACAGTTAACATAGTCCCTACTCTGGCCATGGTCTTGGTTTCCTGAAACATTCTTTCCCTCAGAATGCAAATGATAGAAAAGGGATTCCATTAAATATTAAATTAATTTAACTTTGTTGTATGATAGCAAATGTAGAGTTTTAAGCAAATTTTATTAATTAACTTTTTGCAGTTTTTTTTTTAAAGATTTTATTTATTTATTTATTTGACAGAGAGAGACACAGCGAGAGAGGGAACACCAGCAGGGGGAGTGGGGAGAGGGAGAAGCAGGCTTCCCGCTGAGCAGGGAGCCCAATGTGGGGGTCGATCCCAGAACACTGGGATCATGACTTGAGCCAAAGACAGACGCTTAACAACTAAGCCACCCAGACGCCCCTATTTTTTGCAGTTTTTTATATGAGGTCTTACAAATACTATCTCAGGTGCATTTAAAATAGCAGTTGAGAAAAGTATATCAGTATAGCCCATTTTGAAAAAATTAAATGTCATTTTGGCAAAAGTATGGGCTCTAAGACATCAACACAACACTACTAAGACCAGAAAGGCTAGTAGGAAACCTAGAAAGGAAATTTTTTAATTAGTGTAAGAAAGCATAATTAAATTTGTGTCCAAAAAGCTTGCATGAAAGGAGGGAAAATGACTAACGTATTAGCCAAATTCATAATCAGACATTTAATTTTAAAAAACAAATGACAGGTAGCCAATTCCTGAATAAATATATATCTGAAGAGCTCACAAAACATTGTCCTATGTCTGTAGTCTCCACAACTAACAGAATCATCTGACCTAGATTTGTGTATATAATCTCACTTATCTACAATAATCCTAGACCCTCATTCAACATTTCTTCATGTTCCAGTCATAGAAAAAAACTAGAAAGAGTTTCCATACCTTAAATACAAAAAGATACTAGGGTAGTATAACTTTATTGCAGATTTTTAAAAATTCTCAGTGTAACTGTTTATCAGAATGAGTCCATGAATGGAGGTTAACTGGACTAATTGTGGTGAGCATTTCACAATTGATACAAATACCGAATCATTATGTTGCACATCTGAAACTAAAAAAACCAAAAAAAAATGTTATACATCAACTATATATCAATAAAAAAGAGAATAAGTCCATGTAATTTAGCATATGGAAGGATAGAGTTGTGCCTCATAATTTTGATAGAGAAGTTATATATCACTAACCAAGGAGTGAATCTGTCAACATGAACCCTATAAAGGTTGCTTTCTGACCAAAATAAAATCAAATTAGAAATCATTATCAAAAAGGCGTCTAGAACAATCCCCAAATATACACTGAATGATAACCTTCCAAATAACCGATGGATCAAAGAAGAAATCAAAAAGGAAATTAGAAAGTATTTCAAAGTGAATGAAAATAAAGCACAACATAGCAAAGACTGTGGGATGTAGCTAACGTTGTACCAAAAGGGAAATTTATTTATAACACTGAATTCCTACACTGAAAGGATAAAAAAAAACACAAAACCCTCAAACTGATAACCTCATCTTCCCCTTAAGAAAACACTGAAAGATCTTGAGTTAATGACCCAAGCTTTCACCATAAGAAACCAGAAAGGAAAGAGTAGGTTAAACTCAAATATAACAGAAGAAAGGAATAATAAAGTTCAGAATGGAAATCACGGAAATCAAAACAGAAGATAATAGAGGAAATCAGTTAAACTAAAAATGGTTTCTTGAGAAATCAATAAAATTGATGAATTTCAATAAAATTTCAGAAAAAAAGGGTGAAGACAAAAAATACCAATATTCAGAATGAGAGAACTGACATCATCCTATGCTATACAAAACATTAAAAAGATAGTGAGGAAATAGCATAGATAATTTGGTGGCTAAGATTGGTAGATTTGATGAAATGAATATAATCATTGAAAAACACAAGCTATCAAAGCTCACTCAAGGAGAAATTGATAACCTGAATAGCCTTATGTCTATTAAAAAATAGAATATTTAACTTAAAATCTTCCCATAAAGGAAACTCTAGGCAAAAATGGCTTCACTGGACCATTGGCTTCAAAAAGGACCTTCAAAGGACCAATTCTATGCAAATCTTTCCAGAAAACTGAAGAGGAGAGAATACTTTCCAACTTACTTAATGAGACTAACGTTATACTAATTCCAAAAATGAGACAAAGATATTACAAGTCAAGAAAACTACACACTAATGTCCCTCATAAATGTAGATGCAAAAATTGTTAACAAAATTTTAGCAAATTGAACCTAACAATACATGCTAGGGATAACACATTATTACCAGATAGAGTACATCCCAGAAATCCAAAGGTGGCTTAACTTTGAGAATCAATCAATGTAATTTGTATCAACTGCCTAAGAAATAAAAATCACATGATCATCCCAAAGGTTGCAAAAAGGCATTGACCTAAATGTGAAACCTAAAACTAGAAAAATCCTAGTTGAAAACATAGTAAAAATTCTTTGTGACCCTGTGTTAAATAAAGATTTCTTAAATATGGCACAAAAGGTATGATTCATTGAAGAAAAAATTGATAAATTGGGCATCATCAAAGTGTAAAATGTTGGGGCACCTGGGTGACTTAGTTGGTTAAGTATCTGCCTTTGGCTCAGGTCATGATTCCAGGGTCTGGGATCAAGCCCCAAGTCAGGCTCCCTGCTTCTCCTTTCCCCTCTGCTCCAATCCCCACCCCCCCTCATGCTCACTCCCTCTCTCTCTCTTGCTGTCTCTCAAATAAATAAAAATAAAACCTTTTTAAAAAATGTAAAATGTCTTCTCTTCAAAAGACACTTCTAAAATAATGAGAAGATGTCATAGACCAGGAGAAAATATTTGCAAATTATATATCTGATCGAAGATTTATGCATGCAGAATATATTTTAAAGCACACATACTCAAAACTCAGTAAGAAAATTAACCTAATTTTTTTTTCCCACGGGCAAAATATCCGAACAGACACTTCACCAAAGAAGATGTATTGTTGGTAAACAGGCAAATCAAGAGATGCTCAACCTCAGTAACGGGGAGATTCAAAGTGAAAACACAAGGCAACAGCACTACCCCCCAAACTACCCTGGCTGCCATATGTAAACATGGACCACACCAAGTGAGAACAAGGATACGGAGTAATGAACTCTCACACACTCCTGGTGAAGATGTAAAATGGTACAACTGCTTTAGAAAACAATTTGGCCATCTGACAAAACGTACACCTAACCTATAGTCCAACTATTCCATTCCCAGAGATCCTTGCCTGAGAGAAATGAAAATACCTGTCCAAAGACTTGCACATGAGTATTCGTAAGAGCTTTACTTGTGAGAGCCAAAAACTGGGAAAAAATAACCAACAGTAGGTGAATAGATAAATTGTTGTATATCATTACAATGGAATACTACTTGGCAATAAAAAAGGAACAAATTTTTGAAGCACTCAATAACATGAGTGGATCTCAAAATAATTATGCTGGATGGAAAAAAACAGACATAAAAAAGCATAACACATACACCATTTACATTAAATTCTAGGACATGCAAACAAATCTATAGTGATAAAAGGCAGATCAGTGGTTCCCTGGGGACAGAGGGACGGGGGCAGAGAGGGAGGGGATCACAAAGGGGCACAAAGAAACTTTGGAGACTGATGGATATGCTCATTATCTTAATTGTGGTGATGGCTTCAGAAGTGTATACATATGTCAAAACTACCAAATTATACACTTTAAATATGTTCAGTTGTGTGTCAACTATATCTCAATACTTCTAACAAATGCATCATTAATATTAAACATACACAAAATATATATGGAAAATGTACATACTAGTCTTATGATTACACTGAAGCATGGAACTCTGAAACTTTTAGCAGATCTAAAGCAACTTACTTACCTTCCTCCAAGCTTCCTCCTTCTATACTGTTCATGAACAACCCCCCCTTCCACTCAGCCCCCCAAGTAAGAACCTTTGCCTCATCCCAGACTCTACTCTCTTCCTCAGACTCTCCTCGCCCTTCCGTATGACACCAGCGTGCCACCTCTTTACTCCAGGCACATTATTGCAAGGCTCTTCTCATTGTTTTTTTCTCCCTCGAGCCTCACCCCCCACTTACACCCCTCTACCTTCACCAAAGAGGTCTTTTGGAAACATAGAGAATTTGATCATGCCATGCCCTTCGATGGCTTTACATTCTCTTCAGGATATAGTCCTTATCCTTGGCCAGTGTTATCACGCCTTTCTTAACCAGGCCCTTACCGGCATCTCCTGGCTAGAATCTAACCAACCAGCCTCCTTTTCCCATTCCCCACGCCCCTTCACATTCCCACTCAATTACTTGCAGCTTTCTGAATATGGTGTGTTGTTTCATACCATCAAGCCTTTATTCGAGCATCTCCCCTGCCATTCCTGCCCCTCCAGAGAGCAGGGACCAAATCATACGGACCTTTCTCACTCAGTACAGACCTGGAAAATACAGAAGCAGGCCCCCCTGCCGTAAGCCAGCTTGCAAAAAGTGGATTTACAAAACTGACTCGTTTCTTTTAACCATTTCGTTTCAGGTGATGGGGTTTTTTGTCTGTCTTCACAACACCATTTTCAGGAAAGTTCGATTTTGTCTGTTTCACTTCCCTTCTTATTCATGAGAAGAATATATTCGTAAGAAGAAATCATTCACTGACAAGAGCGGATGCTCAGTAAATTTATATTAAACAGATACCAGCTTCTGTTATCAGAAATACAAAATTATGATTGGCCAAAAGAGGCAAGCACCTCTTTCCCTAAAGCAATGTCTGAGAAGGTTTTCCAAAGCTCAGCTTCATCCTCTGGTTTTCTTTTTCAGTTTCACAGAAGTGTTTGCTTTAGTCTCGGGGCATAAACGCCACAGTTTGTGAGACAAATTAACGGAGCTAGCAGTGGTTGGCCTCAGGTGGGAGAAAGTAAGAAGCCCCAAAGAGGCGGTGTTTGGGGAGGCTGATTGGATGTGTGCTCGTATGTGGCCACAAGGGGGTGCCAGCCACTTTGCTAAGCAGCCAACCCTGCAGAGAGGCGCCCCGGGGCTCCCATCAGCTGTGTGGCCAACGTCCCTGAAAGAGACATCTCTATGGACAGAAGCGTCTTCAAAAAGCTTCTCCAAAAACAAACCAAGGCAAACCAGAGTCCCTAGATAGTCGTATGTTTTCTAAATTTTTCTTCTAGAACACTGCTTGGTTTTGCTTATAGCTATCATTGTGTGTTCTCTAGCTATTTGAGCCGAGGAAACCAAATTGATGGGAAAATAGACATGGCCTCGGGGGTGTCCAGATACACGCTACAGAATCAGGCAAGGATTTCTTCTAGTGCCTCACTATCGTTAACAACTTCATTTGAAATAACGTTAAATTACATCGATGACTAATGCAGTGAGTAGCACCTACACAGAGGAACCAGGGTTAAAACAAAAAAATGGAGAGAAACAGAACGCATTTAAAAAACAAAACAAAAACAAACAAATAAAAGCAGGATGAAAAGGATTCCTGTCACCAGACGCTGAAATTCAGGGAGCCGCTGGCTTTTTCCTTTAGACTCACTCTAGGCTATAGTGACTGCCTTACATGGCATTGTTTCCCCTATATCCAGTCCTCCGAAGGACATTCTCCTCCTCTTCAGTCTTTCAGCTGTGAAAATGCTCTACTGGGAGTAATTATAACTTAATCAGTTGGGGGGGAATGAAATATAAAATTATATGATAATTCAGATTAAATTTAAGAGACTATTTATACTATTCACTGTCTTAATAAGATGACTTCATAGGTCAAGTATAGAAAAAGCCAAAGATAAGTGAGGTTCTTTCCCCTGGTTTAGGTAAGGGAACTGGCCCGGAGCATTCTCGCTCTTCTGCAGAGGTACTGGTTTGTCCTTCTTCTCATTGCACTTGTTTGAATGGAATAGGAGAGTTTATGAAACACCATGCAACCCAAGTCTCAAACAAGGACATAGGTTAAACACGAACTAACCAAAGAAAAGGAGAAGGCAAATTCATTGAGCTCTTTACCTAACTGACCAGCTCACCCCCATAAACTGCGTCTGTGCTACGGTCTGCAACTTGAGATCTGGAGCACTTTTGTGGACCACGAGGAAAAGACATCTTAGCTCTTAAAGACATAAAAATCCACCTCCAACCGCCCAGCGTTTAAGTCTCACTGACCATAACACCCCAGAGTAGAGAGCTTGTTTCCACCTGGCAAGCCAAGGACCGCCATAATCATCACTGCTCCACGGGCGCACTTCCTGCAAGGTGCAGTCGCAAGAGGCTGGGAAAGCATCCTTGGCACCCGAACAGGATCACAGAAAGGATTCAGCACTCCCCACAGAGGCAAGTCAACTACTGTGGCACGCATCCTGGCTTGTTTGTTTCGCTTTGTTTTGTTTCATTTTTCTGCACTGGTTTTTAGAACTGTGGGTGTTTATAGAGAAATACGGTCACTTTTACCTTCCCCAAGAATTCCCCATTGCTCATGGTGACCATAGGGCAGCAACATGTAATTTAAGTGCCAAAGAAGACATACTGCCCTTTTTAAAAGTTTTGACTGAGACTATGCCTTAAAAGGGAATCACTATAAACAAATTAGATAATTAAAAAAAAGGAATCTAAAAGCCCTCACCAATATGAGAAAAGAAAGAAAGAAAGAAAGAAAGAAAGAAAGAAAGAAAGAAAGAAAGAAAGAAAGAAAAAAGAAAAAGAAAGATAGGAAGGAAGGAAGGAAGGAAGGAAGGAAGGAAGGAAGGAAGGAAGGAAGAGTGAGCCTAGAATAGTGTCTAGCAACCTTAAGAAATATTTATAAAATAAGTGAATGAATCTTGGGAATCATATATACAGGGAATGACAAGTAAATAAACACTGAAGATCATTTCGTGTTATTTTAGATCTTCAATACGTCCGAGGTGCCACTCAGTAAGAAATAATAAACAAGTGGCATTACGAGTTACACGTGCTTATTCAGTGCTGGTTCGCTGACGATAAACTGTCCATTTGGACCACAAGGCAACGATCAGAAAGCCCTTCCTACTTACCCTTCGGTGCGGGGACGGCTTCCTACGTGCCGGTTTCTAGGCAGGGTTCTAGGCTCAGACTCACCGTATTTGCTGTGCATACTTACGCAGCGGTTCATCTGCTGCCTAAGGCTGTGAAGCTCTTCCACAAAATGTATTTCCCTGCAGACTTGCGCCTGAAGTTGGCCGAAAACATCTTCCATGAAGAAGGACAGAAGCTGTTCTTGGAATCTGCAGTTTTTCTATAAATGACACATAGGAAATTGCCTGAAGTAAAGCACGAATAGCTTTTGTAAAATGTCGCTGAAATACCCGCCTGATTATTACTTAATGGCCATCTGGAAAAGTTAAAATGCGGGGGAGAAAGCATCAAACAAGTAGAAAAATGACAAAGACAAAAACCCTCTGGCTTACCATAAATAGCTTTTTTGTTTTCTTTTTTAATAATCGTATATTTTTTATGTGGTCTTCCTACAATCAAACAAAGAGAAATAAGCTTCATCCAGAATGACAAATGTCCTTTCAGCCATCATTTTAAGCAGAGCCCAATACTTACTGGAATTGTTGCTTTGAGCCACGCTGCCTTGACGTACAGTGTGTCAACAGCTTGGAACAGTGTTCCCCTTGGGTAACAACCTTTCACGGAGGAAGATGGCTTGGGCTTGGCGATGGCAAGAAACAGAGCAGCAAACAGCAACCCAGACCTCCAAATGCAGTTCACCTGCATTTCCCTCCACCCCACTCTGGGCTCATGTCACTGGCGGCAGCCAGAGAGTTTCTTGTGCTGGTGAGATGATCGGGTAACCTACTTACTTGAGCTCTGAAGGCCACCTCTCCAATGAGATGCTGTGGTTGATAACTTACAGTGTATACAGAGGAAGATCACTTTGGTTGTTCTATTTTTTTAGAGCTTGCTTCATAACCAAAACAACTTTGACCACACCATCTGTGGCGTTAAGAAAGAGCTCAAGTTTACTGGTAAGGTGGGGGCCCCCTTTGGAAGAAAAAAAGTCAGAATTTCAGTTGCCTGTCATAACAGATTCATTATTTTTAAAAGTCATGCCAAGCCAGTAAAAGATCTCCAGGAGGCTGTGTGATTTGTTTTTAATTCCTGTATGGAAATAAAAACCTCCTTTCTAACCAATATCTCCCCCCAGATTAACCAAAGGTAGAATGGACAGCCCTGGGAAACCTGCTCGGGGTCTCATATGGGTTTTACGCGTCTCCCTTGCCATGCCCTTCACCTGTCTCCCCCTCCTCCCTCAGGGACCACCATTCTTCAGTCAGCACCCACACCCAAGAGAGGACTTTTCCAACTTCTCTCAAGAATCTCTCCATCTCAGCAATTCTAACTCCCCTAACACATTCAGGATTTGTTTGGCACAGGACCTGGGATTAAGGCCCACAGCTTGGTAATTCTCTATCATCTCTGTCCAAAACGACCACCCAGACTTCCCCTCTAGCTCTAGACTTTGAGTAGCGTGTACATTTCTTGAGGAAAGAGACCCAAACCTCCCATCTCTGAATCCTCAACAACTCCCATGGTGCCTCCTCTAAAGAAGTACATCCGAGGGGCGCCTGGGTGGCTCAGTCGTTACGCGTCTGCCTTCAGCTCAGGGCATGATCCCAGCATCCTGGGATCGAGCCCCGCATCAGGCTTCTCTGCTGGGAGCCTGCTTCTTCCTCTCCCACTCCCCCTGCTTGTGTTCCCTCTCTCGCTGGCTGTCTCTCTCTCTGTCAAATAAATAAATAAAATCTTAAAAAAAAAAAAAGTACATCTGATATTAGTTGACTAAATACTTTCCCTTCCACGTCGTGAAATGCTACTCTAACTGCATTGGGGTTTTTTTGTTTTTTATTTATTTTTATTTTATTTTTTATAGTAATTTTTTATTATGTTATGTTAGTCACCATACAGTATATTCTTAGTTTTTGATGCAATGTTCCATGATTCATTATTTGCGTATAACACCCAGTGCACCATGCAATACATGCCCTCCTTAATACTGATCACCGGCCTATCCCAGTCCCCCACCCCCTCCCCTCTGAAGCCCTCAGTTTGTTTTTTAATTTATTCCATCAACAAATTTCTGTCAAGGCTCTGCCATACAAAGACCAGTGCTAGGTACTAGGAGACTATAAAGGCAGATGCTTCATGGAATCCTGGGCTCAGTTCTGTCGCAGTTCTTCTTACGGTGCTAGGTATGGTTCACTTGAGGTAGCAGCCCCAAGAAGAAGTGGACGTAGCCCAGAATCATATAATGAGAGGCAGAGACAGGGCACCAAAGCCTAGCATGCATTGAGCGGATGTAGTCCCCGGGCAAGGCAATACCAGGCATCTGGGCATGAGCAGAAGACGCGTCTAAACTAGGCAAGGTCGATCACAAACATCAGAATCCAAGACCAATGTCTACATCAAGATGGCCTGTCTAGCAAAGGGGCAAGGAGAAAGTATGAATGAAAGGTCCAAGCACTTGGGAATATTTCCTGCTGTTTCAAGAACGAAGTAGATTTGAGGAGCCCGAGCCTCATCTCCACAGGACCGCCTCTGCTGATAAAGACACACGCTCTGAAGTGAGATGAGAACTGTCCCACAAAGAGCTACAGCAGAAGACAGCTGCTTGGGAGATCCAAGAGGAGTTCACTGAAATTTCAGAAAAATTCAGGAAAAGGAAGAATTATTATTTGCTGGGAGTAGCTTAAGCTTTAAGTTTGAACTGGGACATGAAGTACCCTAAGGTGTGTTGTTTTTTAGGGTTTTTTGAACTGAGTAAATGCCTATTATTCAAAATTCCTTTAGACAAAAGAGTATGAACACCAGGGGTCAGAGACAACACCAGAGGGTGTTGGATTAACATAAACACCCGGAGTGGGTGCATAGAGGGCAAGTGGGACTAAATTGCTTATTTTGCCACCAAGCCTAAAATCTGCCTAATTATA
This sequence comes from Ursus americanus, assembly GCF_024610735.1. Taxonomy (NCBI): domain Eukaryota; kingdom Metazoa; phylum Chordata; class Mammalia; order Carnivora; family Ursidae; genus Ursus; species Ursus americanus. The sequence continues at coordinate 46,589,910 of NC_142143.1, read as the reverse complement.
TAGCCTATTTACACACTGTGTGGGTGCACTGAAAGGACCACACAGAATACTTCCAGGAGCTGTACGCTGCCTTGAGCAGCTAATTTGAGGTCCCTGGTGTGTACCAACAAAACATAAGTGTGATGCAAACTGCTGATATTGATAAATGAAGTCAGTGTATGTTCTGTTTCTGAACTCCTGCTAGCTGCATTCACATAAACGTCTCATGTCTCTCCAACGATCATGACCCAAGGAAGGTCGTACACATCCCAAGGATGCCTCTGCTTTGGTTTACAACCGACTCAAGGAAACTGGTCATTTCCTTATGACCGAGAACTATAGCACCCTGTTGATTATAGTCATCCTACGCTGTAGTTGGTGGATCTGCCCCATTAGGGTCCTTCCAGCAATCAAATCTGACCTCAAAGGATGAGTAATGATTAACATAAAGATGATATGCAAAATACACGTCCTAAAGACAATTTCCAAAGGGGGTTCCAAAAGTGTCCCAAATAACAGAAGAACCATTAGAATAAGTACATAATGTCCTTGGGGCATCAGTTTGAAACAAAGTCTCTGCTCATCTGGATGTATTTTTATTTTACTACTTCTATAAGTTCTTTATACAGAACTATATAAAAATGGCTATTAATTACAAGGCGATTTGGTTTCGAAACTCAGAACCAACTATACTACTAGTTGTATAGCCATGGGAATATTACCAGTCCTCTCCAAGCTTCAGTTTTTGTCACCATTAAAATGGTACAATAATTGAACCTACTTCAGACGGCTGTCATGAGCAACAAATAGGGTGATATCAGTAAACTCCTCAGCACAATGGCAGCCACAGATGCACTCTGAAAGAGGTAACTATTGCATTATTATTGTTCAAATAATAAATGTGTCTCAGTCTGTCCAGGCACTATAACAAAATACCACAGACTGGATAGCTCGTAAGCAACAGAAATGTATTTCTCACCGTTCTGAAGGCTGGGAAGTCCAAGAGCCACATGTCAGTCTGGTCACACTCTGGAAAGGCTCTCCTCTGGGTTGCAGACAGCCAACCTCTCCCCATGTCCTCACCTGGAAGAAGGGCTGAGGGATCTCTCTGGAACCTCTTTTATAAAGACACAAGTCCCATTCATGAGGGCGTGACCCTCTGCAACTTTGAATGTATGGTATCTTAAATTTGTTGAAATATGATGTTTAATGGCCTCGGTGATTGGCATAATTCCTTAGGATCATATATCCTAAAATCTATATAGTTATAAATAACAAGTAGGTGGATCCATTTTAAACCAGTTATTCCATTAAAAAACCTGAAATCCAATAGGTCTTTTCCAGGATAGAGCCAGAAGATACAGATGAGAAATAAGTCATAGACTGAACAAAATACTCAACACAGTGATATCTTGGTTTTGTCCTTTCAGAAAAGGTTGGTCCCCCTCTATCAGACAATTCCACCCAGGGAAGATGTTTACCTCGTGTTTACATCATCAGAGGGACGGATGACACCAGGTTAGAGAAGGAATGAAGAGTGCTATAAATGGTCTGGATAGGGAAGAAAGGGGATATGGAAGCTGGATTCATGGAACAACATGAAGAGGAAAAGCCCATGAAAACCCTCCGAGAATCTCAGCCTGTGTTCCCTGCCCCATGCTAGGTGGCTTGTACTCTATGTTTTCCCCCTGCATTATTAATTCATTCAGTCACCAAATATTCTTTGAGTGCTGGTTATCTCCCAGGCTTCCTGGGGCTTAAGAGCATCAACAAACAAAACATTCTTGTGGTACAAGATTTCATACAACATTCTTGTGGTAGTGGAGGTGGGAGAAGACAGAATATATATAAACAGAATTGATATAACTTATGTAAGTTATATACAGTTGGAAATGATAGATGTTTTAGAGAAAATGGAATAGAATAAGGGGGGTGTTGGTGTTCAGATGGGGATGGGTTGTAAACAGGATGATCACAGAAGGCTCGATGGAAAGGTAACATTTAAGCAACAGTAGAATGAAGTAAAGGAGAAAGTCATGGGGATATCTATTGAGTCAAAAGTCTCAGTCAATGTAAAGACCTTAGGGGAGGTGCATGTTAGCGTGTTCAGTACAGCTAGGAAGACTGTGTGATCAAACCAGAGCAAGTGAGGAGGACGGAAGAATGTGACGTCAAAGAGGAAATGTGGACACAGGTCACAGCCTTTAAAGCCACTAGTGGGACTTCAGCTTCTGCTCTTGGTCATATGGCAGATTTATGCAAAGGAGGTGTATCATCTGACTTAGACTCTTTAAAAAGAAAACAGGACCCAAATATCTGTGAATGAATGAATGAATGAATGAATGAATGAATGCACCAGATGTAATATATCCATGCAATGGAATGTTAGTCCTAAAAAGGAAGGAAGTACTGACATGCTACAGCATGGATAAACTTGAAAACAATATGCTATATAAAAGACCCTGAACACAAAAGGTCACATATTGCATGATTTCACTTCTGGGAAATATCCAGAAGGGGTAAATATATAGAGACAGAGAACAGTTTGATGGTTGCCAGGGCTGAGAGGAGGGGCAATAGGGAGTCACTGCTGGGTTCCCTTTGGGGGTGATTCAGGTTTGGAACTGGATAGAAGTGGTGGTCGCCCAACATTATGAATGTACTCAGTGCCAAAGAGTCGCTCATTTTTAAGTGGTTAATTTTATATTACGTGACTTTCACCTCAATAAAAGAAAAAAAAAAAGAAGGAAAGGGAAAGAAAGGAAAGGAGGAGGAAAGAAGAAGGGGAGAAAGAGAGAGAAGCAAGGAGAGCCCAGCTGCTGATGCAGCAGGAGGGAAAGAAGCCACCTCTGAGTCATAGCCACACCAAGCCTTATCTGAGGTCGTGCCCCTTCCCTTCTTGTTCAATCCAGAAGAGATCTTTTCTCAATTATAGTGCAAATGTGAACATTTTAGTAGCTCTAGAAAAACATTCTTAAGAGGAAGAGAATCCTACTTCATCCAATTTTTAAAACATATTGAGATCCATCTGAATGCTTTCTCAAGAGGTGAAATCATGCCCTGGCTACTTGCTCTTCTGCTGAAACTAGAATTCATGGAATTAAGAGAGGCCTAGACTGTCATGTGTGACACATTAATATTCCACAGACTGGTCGGGAGGAGACCACTTTCACATCCAAAAGTATCGGGACTAGCTAAATACTTCTCATTATATTTGGAAATGTGGGTAGTTTTAGAACATCTGGTATTACTCCATTTTACAGAATCCAAGGAAGTTTAATCATAAGCCCAAGTGAGCCTTAGATCAAAGAGGCAGGGGATTCCATCCATGTTCATGGGACCCCAGAGCCCTGTGTTTACCACTGCCTGTGAAGCCTCCCACCACACTGCAGAGCAGGACACAAGGAATGTCGGAGGTTGTGATGGACACTACAGACAACAAGAGATGGGACAGTGGACTAAGGAAAAAGGAACAAGAAGAAAAAAACATAAGAAAGAGTAAAACGATTGTTTGTGGGATTTGATAGCCCTTGCATAGACATTGTAAAAATATCTAACTTTATATTAAACATCACGAAGCATTCCTTTACTTTTCTTCCCAAAATTCTATAAGAGGTGAAGGGGGTCTTGCTTTTTCCAGTTTGCAGGTGGGAGAGCTGAGATGGAAAAAAGGTAAAATGACTTCCTGGAAGGCACAGAGCCAGGAAGGAGCAAACCTAGGCTTGACCCGTGTCTTCGAAAAACAAACCCAACGGTATTTCCACTGGACCATTTTGCCTCTGGGTTTATAAGTAAATATTATTTATGTATGACTCCAAGGTCTTCTGATGGGAAGTATGGAAATAAACCTACTATTTAAAAATTATTATACATTCCAATAGCTATTTTTCAGTATCAATCTTCTTCGCAACTCTGTAGGTTTTTGGCTATCTTAGCATTTGCAGCTTCGACACGTTGGGATCATCCGTATTGGCCATTCATTCTCTGGCAATGAAAGGCACATCCTCCATAAATCCTGCAAAGAATATGATACCCTAACCATGATTTTAAAAATAAAAAATCAGAAGCAGATTATCATAACCCACCACAAAGGATGACAGAAAACAGATCTCTGCTGCTGTCCCCTTCCCTGAGCTCAACTAGAGAAAAGGGAGAGGAAGGAAGAACAAGGCCCAAATCCAGGCATCCTCCAAAACTTTGTCAAAGCACATATGACTTAAAAATAGCCTTTCTACCTCATTTTTGAAGTACATTAAAAATAAGGTTTGCAGTAATAACAGCAAGAGCAGAGACGGAATTTAGAAATCATATTGTGAGAGTCCTAGGAATACATGTATCATTTCCATCAAAATGGATTAATCATTGGTCTGTCTCTTCAGCCCTGGGGCCCTGCGGCAAATCAGCACAAACACCTGCTAGACTTTACTCAGACTGAGCGAGCAATGCATTTGAACCTGTACTTGCAGACCACTAGCACCACGATTCCTCCCTTAAGGACCTCCCCTCACATTGACAGTAAAAGCCAAAGTCCCTTCAATGGCTTAAGGGCCTACCTGCTTTTGCCTGTTCCCCTTACCTTTCTGGACTCTTCTCCCACTGCTGTACCCTTGCTCTCACAACACCTCCTTGTTGCTCTTCGAATTCACCAAGCACACCTTTGTCTCAGGGCTTTGTACTTGCTGTTCCCTCTGCCTGAAATGCTTTTCCTCCAGATGTCTGCATGGCCAGCTCTTTCAAATCTTTCAAGACTTGGCTCAAATACCACTTTCTCAGCAAGGCTTTCCCAGGATATCTGTTATGGGCTGAATGTTGTCCTCCCCCAAAACTTCCATGTTGAAACCCTAACCCCCATTAAGCTACAATGTGACTGTATTTGGAGATAGAGTCTTCGAAGAGGTAATTTAGTTAAAATGAAGTCTTCTGGGTAGGCCCTACTCCAATAAGACTAGTGTTTTCATAAGAAGAGGGGGATTAAGACACAGACATACACAGAGGCCACCTGCAAGCTGAGGAGGGAGGCTTGAGGAAAAACCAACCCTCCCGACACCTTGATGTCAGGCTTCCGGCCTCCAGAATGATGAGAAAATAAATTTCTGTTGTTGAAGCCCCCCAGCCTGTGGGGCTTTGTTATGGCGGCCCTAGCAAAGCAATACGCAACCCTAATAGAAGTAACCCCACTCCCAGCTCCACTGTCTCATTTTCTGTTTTCTCTTTTTCAAAGCCCTTGTCATTATCCAACATATGATATATTTTACTTATGCATTTTGTTTACTGTCTATCTCCTTTCACTAAAATCTATACTCTCTCAGAGCAGGGATTTTTGTCTGGCTGTTCATCGCTATTACACTTGTTCTAAAGAGTGCCTGGCACACAGTAGGTGTTCAATAAATAGTGTTTGGTTACTGGGTACACCCCAACACGATGACCACCCAATGCCCCGTGAGGGAGGAAAGACCAAAGGGCGGTCAGGGTTCAAAGGAAGAGGGCGGAAGGAATTTGGGTGCTGACCCAATAAACTGCCAGGGAGGGCCTCTCAAGGGTTCTTTCTCGACCCCTTCTGAGCTCTGCTGGCCAGCCCCAAGCAGCTCTTTATCTTCTCATGTTGTCTAGAAGGTTCACAGGGCCCACCGTGGGCATCCCCCCACCCCTGTTTTCTCTACTGTTTCCTGTCTCTCCTCTGCATCTCACACCCAGCCAGAAGGGTATAGACGGATCAGCTCAGCTGACCGGCTGGGCCTGATGGGAACCTTGTCTGCAGCTCTCTGGGCAGTGATGCTGGCTACTACTCCTTCGTGTTCTGCATCTTTTCTCCTTACTTCCTGCACAGCAGCTCTTCACTTGACTGCAGTTAAGCACACTGTGTTTTTTGTATTGCAAGCCTGGGTGCTCTCTGATGGCAGGAATCAGCTAGTAAGAGGTCTCATCCTTCCCACAAACTTGTTCTGGTGCTCATGTCTTCCAGAGGTTCTGCCCTGAATCAATGTGTTCTTTTATTCTTTTCAAATGCAATGTATTATATGAAAATTTTTTTGCCTCACAGGGAGTTAACTTCTTGTGCCTCTGAGTATTACCTGGCCCATTCAGCACTTCGGGGGAAGAAAGACTCCACAGTCTGCCCCACAGCACTTTTTCTGGGTCTAAAGTGGCGAAGTGATCACAGCTGGGGAACAAGAGAGGCCAAGAGAATCTGAGATGGCCCATAAGATGGGATACAGAGATTTACTTTTTATTGTAATAAAAGAAATTCATTGTCATCAAGAAATAGTTAACAACAATGTAGATAGTCAGTTGTGACAAATGCATCATTCTCTTGGGGATGTCATTCTAATGGGGATGCATGTGTGGGGGCATGGTTTTGCTGTAACAACTCATGGTTGATAGGGAAACTTAATTTTAAATGTAATTTTTGTGGAGTCTGGGTTATTCTCAATGCTGAATACATTGGCCATTCAGAGCAGATCTTATTAGTTGCCCACAAAACCATTCCCTTTTAATCTCGCTCACAGAATTTTGTTTGTGCCTCCTGCTGGAAAATGAACTGTGAATGATCTAAGCCAGGGGTTGGCAAATTACAGCCCAAATCTGACTCACACATTGTTTTTATAAAGCCCATGAGCTACGAAAGGTTTTTATACTTTCAAAGGATAGAAGAGGAGGAGGAGGAGGAAGATGGAGAAGAATAAATAAGCAACAGAGGTAATATGTGGCCCCCAAAGCCTAAACGATTTACTATTTTGCTTTTACAGGAAAAGTTCTCCCATCCCTGATCTAAGCCAATGATTGTCATGAGCACATGTACCATATCTGGCCAACAAGCTGTGGGGGCAGGCTGCCTGGGTGTGTCTACTTTTTGGGTAGGGCAGAGAGGTGCCTCCCTGGGCTCCACACTTGCGGAAAGAGAAGGAAATTGGAGGGTGCTGCACCTTATTTCTCTTTTCTGAACATCATTAAAATTCAATTTAGGGGCACCTGGATGGCTCAGCCAGTTGAGTGGCCAACTCTTGATCTCAGCTCAGGTCTTGATCTCAGGGTCGTGAGTTCAAGCCCCATGTTGGGCTCCACACTGGGCATGGAGTCTACTTAAAAATGAAGAAAGAAAAATAAAAATGAAATATTTTTTTAAAAATTCAATTCAGAAAATTCTACTTCTAGCCATGATAGAGTGATCTAATTCTTACATGAGGGTAGGAATCACTCTCCTCATTGGGAGAACAAGGAATCTGCAGTTCGAAGATTGTGGGGAAGTGAAGAGCAGATCACACGTGCTCTGGGGACACGCCCCAGTCCATTAGAACCACCCTCTGAAGATGAAAGCATGGAGACTTTGACAAAACCATGGACAGAGAATGCAGAATGAAGCTACCATGGCTTTATATCAGGGGTTCTCCAACAGACTTCACATGTCAGAGGTTATCAACAAAAGTGGGCCAGGTAGGCTGTGGATGGATCTCCTACAGTCTGGATGTTCTCCAGGAGGTGACGTCTCTTGTCTGGCTGTGTCAGAAACTACTGAATTGCTTTGTATTTAGCTTTTTGAATAGATTTCACTCCATACCATCAACATCACATTTCCCATAATTCTTGTGAGGCATTTGGTGGTGGGAAGTGTTAGTGGATGTCAGCTGCCCAAACTCAAAAAGAAGAAAGTTAGAGTACAGAGTGTTGAGTCAGTTGTCTTATCAGCTCATATTAGGTTAAGGCCCAAGGCATGGTGTGAGCCAAAATCCTATTAATTCACTGAACTCCTTATCTGCTTATCTGCTATAGTTCCTATTTCTATAGCTGTTCACATGACCTCAATTAATAATCATGAATTCCTTCTTCCACCACTCATTCCATTTTCCCTTTACCCTCTGCCTGCACCTCCAATGGATGGGGTCCTTCACTTGGTAAAGTGACTTAAATCTTCATTCCTATAGAACTGGAGTTCTTGATGATTGTGTCTTTTTCAACGGATGCAGGTCTCCATTGACAAGACTATTGAGTGAATTGACAAGACAATCCAGTCCACATCCTTGGTCCAGTTACAGTTTACCCAGCCCTCACAGTGTAACAGCAATGTGATTTTCTCTTGGTGGTCAGAATCCATCATCCCGGTCTTCTCCACCTGTTTTTTCAACAATACACATTCCTTGGAAGTATGTATGTGCGAATATATATATATATATATATATATATATATATATATATATATATATATATGGTTTTTGTTTTGTTTTGTTTAGAGAAAGAGGGCATAAGCGGAGGGCAGAGGAGGGGCAGAGGGAGAGAGAATCTTTTTTTTTTTTAAAGATTTTATTTATTTATTTAACAGAGATAGAGACAGCCAGCGAGAGAGGGAACACAGCAGGGGGAGTGGGAGAGGAAGAAGCAGGCTCATAGTGGAGGAGCCCGATGTGGGGCTCGATCCCATAACGCCGGGATCACGCCCTGAGCTGAAGGCAGACGCTTAACCGCTGTGCCACCCAGGCGCCCCGGGAGAGAGAATCTTAAGCAGGCTCAGCACAGGAGCCCGGCGTGGGGCTCGATCTCACCACCCTGAGATCATGCCCTGAGCCGAAATCAAGAGTCTGACGCTTAACCAACTGAGCCACCAGAAGTCCCCGGAAGTTTATTTTAAAGATAAAGTCACTATAACTGTGGTTGTCTCAGAGATAATAAGACCACAGCTTTCAACCCTTGGTATCTCTGCTTCTCATCTGATATGTGTCTTTGTTCAAATCTTAAAAGCTTGACCTCTTTTCGGAACAAAATCACCTGTCTGTCCTTACTGATATGAAGCATTGCATGCTAGTGAATAATACAGTATAAATGAAGAACCAGAAGAGAAACTAACAGATTGCTTCTCCTCTTAGTGAATCTGACCTACATGTAGCCCTTATTTCCCAAACAACCCAAACCGAGTATCACAGAAAGGGTCACGCACCAGTTTCCTCTGGCTCTACTCCCATTCTCTCCAGTAGCATTGTCACCTCCCCCGTAAACTATTGTGCTGAGCTTGCTTCTCGTCTTACCCCTCCTAGACTTACTCTCCACCCAACACCAAAATGATCTTTTTCGAACATGAGTCATATTAAGTTTTTCCCACACTCGAAACCCTCCAGTGGCTTCTCATCGGTCCTAAATGCTGGTTGGTGTCTCTGGGGGCTTATGTCTCATGCAACCTCGTAGATTAGTCTTCCTGAACACCTGGCTGTTGCCGTGTGCTACTGGGGGAGGGGATACCCAAGGCCTCTGCCAATGCCAAGAACAAGAGCAGTGCTGATAGGGCCACCCAAATGCTGCCCGCTGCCACCTGCTCCAGCAGGTACCGATGATCATGTCAAGACCCTCTGAGGAATTTGGACTATCTCATGGAACTGCAGAATTTGCCAGCACTGTCCTTCGGAATTGAAGATCCTGGTACCTTATACTTTATGTTCATTAGCACCCAGAATTTTTAAAAAAATCTCTTTATTTCAGACTCCTTGCCCTAGATGGAAGCATTCATGAATCCAATTCTAAGCACATTCTTTCATTTATGGCTTAATTTCTAGACACATTGCTCCATAATTGGTCAAAAATAAGTACAATCCCAAATTTTGCTAAGTTATTACACTGAGATGCATTTGGAAGAAGAGAGGAAAGAGTCCTAAATCCCAGCTTATCCCAGAAACAATTATAATTCTATTATTTATGAAGCTTAGCTTTGGGACCTGTCAGCATTTGGGGCTCACACCCAAAAATATTAACTCCACTTTACCCATGAGTGAACCTGCAATTTACAGATGCGCTCACCAGTCACCACCAGACTTGACCTAATCCTGCAGGAACTTGACAAAAAATTGGTGAGTGACCTGTACAATTAACCGGGGGTTCCTGACTTTTCAGAGAAGTAAACACCGTAGACAGTCGACCACTGACCCACTGACCTCTCCTGACCACTGACTTTCACTTTCTGTGGAAAAAAAAAACCACATTCCTCAATGCTGGAGTCACTTGTCCATTCTTCTAGACAGAACCAGTCCAACCATCTCTACTGCTTCTCTCTTCTCTCCATCACTGCACAAATTTCGAAGACTCCCCAGACTCAGTCCTCTTCCCCTTTACTTTATTGCCTGACTTAACAGGACAGCTGAAGAATGCCTTCCCTAATAGATTCAAACTAGAGCTAAAGTATTCCTCCACAGTAGGAACTACTGTATTTGTATTTCTCTGCCGGCAATTGCACTCCGTTCTTTTATCCACAACTGTTAATGAGGCCAATGGATTCTTTTCGGTGTCTTACTGTTTTTCTTTCAGAATTACATGCTGAGTCAACATAATACGTCTATGTAGGCAATATAGCAGCAAGCCCAGAAATCAGATAGACCTCGCTCAATACAGGTCCACTACTTATAGTCACCCCAATGTTTGTAACATGTCTCTGATTCCGTTTTCTCACCTTTAAAATAGAGCTCATACTAACAGCCACCTCATTGGCTTAGAATCAAGAACCAAGTATCTGAGGTCCTTGGCCCATTTAGCAAATGGGATGATTACATGATGACGATGGTGATGGTGATGATGGTGACGGTGACGATGATAGTAAAGGGATACAAATCACAAAGACACAAGACGTAGGATATCGAAATGTTTATTGAGGTCAAATAAACATAGATCCATAATTACTGTCATAAATATAAATATTAGCTTTATATTTAAGTAGCAATATCATATAATGCTTGTACAAATAAATCTATATTATTAAAATGACATAAATAAAATGTATACTGACAATAATAAATAAATTCATAAATATAAAGTATTGATCCTGGAAATGAAGTTATTTAGGGTTTTTTTTCCCTAAAGGAAGGGGAAGTAATCCTTTTTATGGGAATAGACAATTGCTTTAAAAAAATAAATTTCCGTGTATTAAACACCAACTACCATAAAGTGTTATCAGTAATTCTTAAGCTTGGAAGGTCTACCTTCTGGTCTTCTGGACACAGGCGACATCGTTGTCTTCTTTAAGCTAAGCAGGGGTTTATTTAGAATCTGCCCATGATTGTAAAGCTTGGCTTCCCATTTTCCTTTTGGTAAAAGAAAACCTGTCGGGGATCTTATTGCTATTTCTAACAGGCAAAAAGGTTAGGCATCCGTTTTCCAGCTTTGCTCTGGTCAAATGCAGGCATTTTTCAGGGCTATAAACAGCAAATTCAGTTCTCCGATTGCTTTGATCTCTCCGTTCTCTCCAAGCTGTAAAGATAAGAACACATGAGTATTTGAGCATTTATACCAGGCTTTTTAAAGAGGAACAAATTAGAAAAAGATGGTTAGGTCGCTGGAGACAGAAACCAAGCTTTTGCCTTTTGTAAAGGATTGCTAATAATACCCTTTTAGCAAGAATATAATATGATTTGCCACAGACCTTAAAATTATGGCTAACTGAACTGAAAGGGCGCCAGCCGGCACCACTCTCCATTCTATCTGCACTAATCAAGCTGTTTCAAGCCACTTCCTCACCAGAGCTGTGCGGGCCTCTGCGGGACCGGACGCCCCCCATCAGCCCCGGCCCTGCCTCATCCCCTCACCACAGTCTATGACCAACTAATTATAACAGCTCAGCTCACACAGCTTTGAATCAAAACTGCACATTTACCAGTACATGTGGGTTTTTTCTGTTCCCATCTCCCGAACAAAGAGAAGAAATACAGGTCTTCGCTTTTGTGGGGAAAATACCAAATAAGTCCCATCCAGTTGCTTTCATCAGTAGAAAGCCGGATACACATTCTAAACACCCTTTCTTTCCTCCTCCTTCCAAGCCCTATGTGAAGGAGGCTTTCAAACTCCACAGGAGGGGAAGGCAAATTCGAGTCCAAAGCATCTTCCTCTGAAATCCCTCTAATCTATTAAATTTGCTCTAGATTCTTTCAAGGAAAACCGTAAGCCACCATTGTCCTCGATGCTTTGTTCTCCTTTCTCTTCCTGCCGTCTCATCAGTCCCCCTTTCACACTTCCTTGGACATAATGCCAAAAGGTACTTCTTACATCTCAAAGACGCCGAAGAGCATAAAGAATGTTTCAAGTTCTCTTGCCCTCCCGTCTCTCCTGCCTCTCCCACAGCCTGCCGTGGCAGAGAACTAGCATCTCCAAGACCGCCCTCCCATTTCAGCCAGAGCTGACCAGTGTGCCCTCAGGTCAGCTTCCTTGGAGTAACATCCCTCTCTCACCTACACTTTCTGGAGCTACCGGGTTAAAAAAAAAAAAAAAGGCATAACGTCTCTTCCACATGGCACCCTACTGCAAATGTGAAAGTCCATTCTCTCAAAATGGGTTAAAAGCTTTAAAATCTATCTCCCCACATGGATCCCCCTCTCACACTGCATTTTTCTAAAGCCAACAGAGTAAACCGACATCAAGAATTCTTCAAACCGGAAGTGCTTTGCATCTTAACATTCAGCCCTCCACACTTGGGTAAGAGGCCCATGAAAAGAGCCTTGATCTTCACAGTGAAAGAACACAAAGCCTTCGATGATCAAAGAAAGGGTCACATTCATTAAATCATGATTGGGAAGAAATATTTTTTTTTTAAAGAAACATCAAGGTGGAGAAAGAGAAGATTGAGGTTACACCTGTTACTAAAAATTCCATCCGCTAGAACCTTCGTGCTGTTGAGGTTTATTTGGTTGCACCTGCTTGCAAGAGTATCACTTTCGCTGCTAGCAATCATTCCTCTGGTTTTTGGATGAGTCACAATTGCTAGTCTGAGCCTTCTACTAGTGTTCTTCTCCCCAAATAGACCACGTGACAGTATTCTTCTCTGTACAAATGCACAGTAGCCTACACCAGATAGATGCTCACTGGGGACTTGTCGAGGGAGGGAGTAGACCAGAAAGGAGGGGGGGAAAGAGAGAGGAAGAAAAGAGAATTTCCAGTTCAGACTTGCATTCACTCTAATAAATCCAATCTGTTTGAAACTGCATAAAAGAAGTTGGGGGCGGCTCACTCTCGCTTTTAAATTAAAATCAATAGCTGTGAGGTATTATATTATGATAATTAAATATAAGTATCAATCATTCCAGAAATTCATCCTATAGGTAAGTCCCACTCTTCTGCTACGGTTGTTCTAGGTGTATTTCTCCAAGTTTTAGACCACCAAGTCAATGGCTTCCAAAATTACCTCAAATAAATTTGTCCCCAGGTACTTCTCTGTTTTCGAACAAGTGCTTGTTCAAATTACGTGAATCAGTAGGAATCTCGAATTTCCTGAAGAATTAGAATTAATACTAAAAGTAACACAAATTGCTGCTGGAAAGAGTGCTGGATGGAATTCAAAAGACCTGCTTTCTAGCCCTGGCTCTGCTACTGGTCATGCCCAGAACATGGGGTGATGAGATTAGAGGGCCTCACTTCCCAGCCATTCTATGATTTGCAAAATTTGGAGATTTATTTATAAATATACAGATATATATAATAATACATATATGAACCTAAATAATCAAGCCGATGTAGGCAAATCAAGGAGAAAATTCTATGTAGGGAAAAGAAGAAAGAAAGGGAAGGAAAGAAAAGCATCATTTGTCTCTCCTGTTTAATAGACTAGCGTTCATAGCTATTAGCGGTACCTTTGTCACTGTGTCCTTCAGGTTTTGCACATTTCTCTGGATATGCTGGTCATCGCGCTCGATATGCTACAAAATGAAAACCAGAGCACTTATTTTAACACTGTTATACTCAAGCTTTGTGAACTTCGGCGTCCCGAACTGAGGTGTGTTACGATGCACCTGGAGTTAAAAGTTCTTAGCAATTTTGCCCACAATGACCTAGATTTCCCCAGTGACCTAGATTTTCAGAGCTCTTGAATTCCCTTGGACGCCAAAATCCAGTCATTTCCCTTACATGGGACCTCTCTTCATCTTTGGGAAATCCTACTGAGGTTTAAGTTTGTGGAAAGAGTGGAGTGGTTTATGCAAATTCTGTGAAGAATAAAACCCTAACTCTACCAAAAAAAAAAAAAATGCGTGCTCAGAACAAGAAACGGACATAAAATGTCTTGTGTGAACAGGAGGCCTTCGTCAATAAATACTAAGTCCCTTCACTCTGCCCACTCCACTCCAGTCTTTTGTCATAATTTTAAATGTTCAGAGCCATCAAGGTCACAGACCTCTGACTCTGTCACTTTTCGTGACATCCAAAGGGCAGCCATCTTTGCCCACCGAGCGCTGAACACTTACTCTTCCTGTTACCTTCCCTCTTCCCATCCCTTCCATCTGTACTCGGGGCATCCATGTCCACATCTAGGCATTTTTCCCTACAGTTCCCAACACCTTTCTCATCTCACATAACCTGAGTTGCTTTTTCCCAGGGACAAAGGGGCCATCTGTGCTCTTTTCTTTCAGACCCCCTTCATCACCATATATTCAAAATGTGACTCAACTAAAGTGAAAACAAATGCCTATGATTCTAAACGACTCTTGCGATGGTGGTGCTGAGGCACCTCTTGCTGCCGGCATGGGAAGGGTCAGGGCACGTTGGCAGAGAAGGGCTCTAAAGGGAAGAAGGGGGGGAAGGCAGGCGAGTAGGAAAGGGTGGAGTTAAGCTGGGAGAAGAACTCACACATTGGCTTAGCCTGTTGCTGAGCTTGGCCAGGAAGGGCACCACCTCCTGCATATAAGGCTGGAATCTATGGGACTGGGGAAGCAGCACTTCTTCAAGGGTAAAGTTCAGCACCTCCTTCATCAGATAGCAGCGGTCTCCCATCTGCAGGCAAAAGTGAAACAGCAGGGGTCATGTTAGAGGGCAGCCAGAAGACCCAAACCATCACCACCAGCATCCAAATACCCGTGGGTGGCCTTGCTCGTCATGACTATGGCTTACGTTGACTCCGTGGAACAGTTGATCCCCAATGAGACGAACATCTGTGTTGTTATCTGCCAAACTAGCCTGGAAGAGAAGAAAAGACTAAGTGCCTGGACATCAAGGAGATAGAAGAAAAGTCTGTGAGTAGAGATGCATTCTATCCACTCTCCCCAGAGCAGCCCCATGAAGACTAAAGAAAGAATTCAGATGTGTGCCTGAGTTGAAAATAATGCACAGAGGAGTAAGGGGGAAAACAGTCAGGTGGGCTCATAAATGGCCTATTTGGAGTAAAACTCAATGCACATATTTTCAAGGCCAAAATGGAAGGTCTTCTGGTAAAGCCCAATCTTCAGAGTCTCTAAAGAGACATAGAAAAGAACCTCTGGTCTACCAGCGAGGATAGATGATGGCTTCTTAAAGATCTTAGCAGCGCTCTGGAGAAACTCTTAGGAACTATTATCAGGTTCCAAGTAGAGAAGATGCGAAAGAGAGAGAGAGACTGAGATGGGTACCTCCTCAGCCAGCATGAAGGTACGGTTGGTGATGTAGGGCTGCTGGAAGTCGGAGCTGTTGAGCCTGCAGGGAGAGCCGAGGGGCACGGCTGCTCCTCCCTGCACCCACAGGGTAATGAGAAGGAGGCAGCTGGCGGCCGGAATTCCCATAAGGGAAGGGCTCCCAGACTTCTGTAGGGCGACCATCGCAGACAACTCTAACGGGAGCAAATGGTGACTAGAAACAGAGAACCTGGTATCAAGAGAACAAGAAGCAAAAACATAAAGGCAAACCATTAGGTATCAAGAAATATATCACATCATTCGAACCCATCATACCATGTTTGCTGAAACACTTACCTGTTTCGATGATTCTGCTTGTGAGGGGAAGCCAGCAGCTGCTGCTTTTATAGCCCCCAGAATGCGTATTTTTTTGGTACAAAATATGACATCAGCAATTATCTAATTTCCAGTACTGTCTTCTGAGAACTACCTAACCACCGCAGGAGCCCACAAAACGCCACCTCCTATTTTTCCCACCTTGAAATGCGACTGTTTCCCTAAAACGTCACTATTAGGGCCCTGAAGGTGTTTTTACAGATAAATCCCAGAAATTGTCTAAACCCCACTTATTTTTCAAAGAAAACAATTGCTTTGTCTTCATAGATTCCAGATTCAGTGTAATATTTTTTGATCTTCTGTGTAGCTGAGTAAACAGTTTGGTCAGGGACTCATTTTCCCACCAGCTTCATAGATTCTTATCTCATTAAAGGTGATCAGAAATAAAGGACCTGTGTCCTATATCCTGTGCTTTAAAATAAATAGCAGTGATAGCTTGGAGGTAACTCCTTTTTAAAAAATAATTTTATCTCTTTTTTTTAACATGCTAAATCCTAAGGAAGACTCACATTTTTAAAATAACCGTGCTGGCTTATCTAAACACTGTTTTCCCCATTCTGTGACTTTCTAAAGTGATCTTAACAATTATGGTAGATGCAAATAGATGTTAAAATTTTTCTTATTGAGGGGCACCTGGCTGGCTCAGTCAGTGGAACATGTGACTCTCTTGATCTTGGGGTCATGAGTTTGAGCCCCACATTGGGTGTAGAGATTACTTAAAAAATTTTATTGAATTATAATCAGTATCAGTTTAAATTTGGAAACACAAAGGCTCAGCCATCTGATCACTATTTTTCTTAACATACGAGTATTTTAAGAATACAGTGGATATAGTAACTCATCTTAAAATCTTACCTGTGTTCATTCTAAACAGCACTCAAGTTAAGTCTCAAAGTAATATTTCCAAAAATCTTATAACAATTTGTATTATATGGATGTCCAAGGAAGAGAAACTGGCAATATAGTGGTTATATGTCGACTTCGAATTATTAAAAATACATTGAATTCTAAACAACCCCTAAAAACTAGACTGGAAACCCTCCCAAGGGGTGGAAGCAGGGAGCATGGGCACTGATCTATTGCTAGGAGAAGGAATGGGCAAATTTGTTTCATCAGATTTTTCTCCTCACAACTAGTCAACATCAGGAGCGGTGAAGAACTGGAAGGAGGAAAGTCAATAATTATAGAATCTTGAGCATTGGTGAGATGGCAGAGGTCCAGGTGGAGCCACAGGGAAGGATTAGAACACCATGATGACACTGAGCATTTGGGAAGATGCCTTAGGAGTCAGAAGCAAAGGGAAGATTCGGGAGAGTAAATAAATCTAGACCCGTTCCACACATTTGCTTGAGGTTGTTCGGGAGCCCAAGATAAGGAAACTCTTTTTCATCCAATTTTCTATCATATGAGATATGGCCATTTTTGTCCAAAACTCTATAATTATATTAGCACTAGGTTTAAGCTATCCTGTGGATTAAATAGGCTTTTGCTGGTTTGCCTGAGAACCTGACAAGCGTACACCATTTTGTTCCCATGGAAAATAAGTTTCGACATCATCGAATTATATGCTTTCCAGGGAAGAGTCTTAGCCTGTTTTATCTTTGTATCTCCTACACTTAAAACAGTGCCAGACACATAAGAAGAAATTAACAAAAAAGATGTCAAGTGGATAGATATACAGATCTGTGAATTTAAATAACTCACTAAATATCTTTGGGAACATGCATGGAGGTGATTTGGGACTGCCTTTACAGTACTTTTAAAGCGAGGGTTTGGCGCAGTCCTCCTTGCCAGCTTTGTTATTATTCCTGAATAGAGAATATATAGGTGTGAAATAAAAATAGAATGCCAGAAAATTGCAAACAGCAGCGGTGTGATTCATTATACAGCCCTGATGGACAAGCGTCAAAAAGGTAGTGTTAACGGAGCCAAGATCTTAGGCTTCCATGAGCTTGACCCCACTAACATGAAAATCTGCGCTGGGATTTCTGAACAGTGATACAAGAAGTCTCAAAAATATTTGTTATTAGGAGAGTTGTGGAGAGTCGTGAGAGAGAGAGCACAAGCAAAGGGGGAAGAGGGAGAAGCAGGCTCCCCACTGAGCCGGGAGCGGGCGATGGGACTCAAAGAGGGGCTCAATCCCGGGCCTCTGGGACCATGACCTGAGGCCAAGGCAGAGGCTTAACCGGCTGAACAACCCAGGTACCCAGCATTTTTTTGAGGTATACATCTCTGCAGGAGAAACAGAACTTCAGGTAATACTCCTCAGTACAAGACACATGATCGTTATTCTCTGCAAGTTTCCTTCTCTCTCTCTCTCTCTCATCCCGTGTGTGTATGTGTGTGTGTGTGTGAGAGAGAGAGAGAGAGAGACCTCCCTCTCCTTATCCTCCTTCCCTCTGCACCATGCACCACCACCGCTATGCCTGCCGTAGACCGCTGCTAACGTACTTATGTACATTTCTGAATCCTTGTAAAACATGAAGTGTTGGTGAGCCCGTGTCGGTATTTTTATTTTATAGGAATGGTTCTCTTTCTTAATCTTTCATTCAGCGCTGTGGTCTTGCAATCTATCCGTGTTGCTATAAGTAGATCCTTTTGCTAGCGTGCCATTCCATAGTGTGTATCCATATTTCACCTTCTTGTTCCCCTTCAATGGTCACCTTATCCATCTCCAATTGCTCTCTACAGACCCTGCAGCACTAAGCAACCTCATCCAGGTCATGTGATGGTATGTTTCTGAGATTATCTTTGGAATAATTACCCAAGAAGCAGGTACACTGGGTCTTAAAGATAACTTTTACTGACTTTTACTAGATACTGCCAAACTGCTCTCCAAAAAGACAGCATTGATTACTCTCTCAAATCATTGAATGGAGGTTTGTTTCTTTACATCCCCACCCACACTATCTAGTTCAGATTTTGCCAACTTTTGGAGGTTTACAGTACTATCTTATTATTGTTGTGACTTGATTTTTTTTCATACACTTGGAGCCACTTGAGTTTCCCCTTCTATGAATTGATTGTTTGCACCAGTTGCCCGTTGTTCTAGTGGGCTTTGGTCTTTTGGTGGTAGTGGTGGTTTGTACGTTTCCTGTATATTTTATATATTATTTCTCTTTTTTGCTTGTAGGCATAACAAACTCTGCTCTCAATTTGCATTCTACTAACTTTGCCTGTTTTTTTTTAACAGAAACTTAATTTGGATGACATTTAAGACATTACTTTTTGTTACATGGTTTGCACTTTTCAAGGCTTTGTTTAAAAAGTCTCTTTCCACCATAGGTCACAGAAATATTCTTCTATCTTTTCCTCTATTTATGGTTTTACCTTTTACAATCAGGTCTTTAATGGCTTTTTGTATATGATGGAAAGTAGAGAATCCAGTTTATTTTCCTCCACATAATGAGCCAGTTTTCCTAACACAGTTCACTAAACAGTAAGTCCTTTATCGTATGTGAATTTCCATATATAAAAAGCTATCTCTGAACTCTCTGTTTTGTTCCATTGGTTTACTTATTTTTCTTTTTGTTCTTGAGCCAGTTTCATAATATTTTTATTACTGAGGAATTTCTTTATACCTGGACAGAAAAGTCTGCCCTCTTTGCTCTTTTTCAGGGCTGACTTAGCTGTTTATGGACCTTTCATATATTTTTCACATAAATTCTATAATAAATTTGTCAAGTTCCTGTAAAAAAATATGCAGAAGAGACTTTGATTGGGCTATCACTGAATTTGAGGAGGATTAACATCTTTATAATATGAACTCATTCCATCCAAGAGTATTTACCATCTCTCTACTGCTTAAGATCTTTTATATCCTTCAGTAGTGTTTCAAAATTTTCTTCATTGAGTCTTGTGTATTATTCTTATTTTTATATTTTTAAAGATTTTATTTATTTGAGCGAGAGAGATTGAGCAGGGGCTGGGGAGCAGAGGGAGAGGGAGAAACAGACTCCCCACTGAGCAAGGAACCTGATACAGGGCTCGATCCCAGGACCCTGGGACCATGACCTGAGACGAAGACAGACACTTAACAACTGAGCCACCCAGACACCCCTTATGGATTATTTTTAATTCCTGGTCACCTTATAGGTGAAGTAAGATATTTAACTGTTATTAATCATTTTCACCTTGGTGTGAATGAATACCAAGCTGGGATTATTGGGATAATCCCTCCTGGGAAAATGAAGAGAACAATCTTTTCAGGGTCAGCAGGGCAGAGAGTTAGAGGTAGCCAGCAACGAAGCCAGAGATATTTTACTTCCCTGTTATGCTCAAAGCTGACCCATGCCTACCACCCCTGTTAACACCCTGCCCACAAAGACACTTGTCAACCATAGCCACCTTTCTCTCCTTCCTGAGGATGAAACCTTGTGACTCTGGACTGATCTTATTTTCAAGGGGAAGACGATACCCACAGGAATATGTCATAATAGAAATGAGTTTATTTTCTTCTCTAGTGAAACCAAGTACTGAGATCAGTTTGAATGGTACAAGAAAGCAACATTTATCCAAATGCCTCACTACGCTAGCACATACAAACAGAATCTGGCGTTGGCTCCCTATTGTCAGTCCTCTGCTGTCATAGATTTTCTAAATCACTAAGACTATCCCAGTCTTTTATTTCATTTGTTATTTTGACTAGTAAATAAGTTTTTGAAAAATCGTAATTCACACTTGCTTATAATACCAGATAGTCAAAGTCATCGTTAATTAGCTAACATCAGTGTATATTTTATTCCAATTCTCTAATCCATTTTAGAATTAGTACTGTTTCTCACAATCGTTCCCGTAGGTTAAATACTATTTTAAAACATAACTGTAAAAAATTCCTGTTCAAAACTGTGTATCTTGGTGCATATTTACCAGACCCTCTTAGTCTCTGGGGGAAAATTGTGGGCCGAGTAAACTCAGCATTTCCACTACCTTGTTGACCTTTTTAAAATACAGGTGATCAAATACAGTTCCAATCCTGAGGTGATTTGGTTTTAAAATATCATAAACATCATCCTGAGAAAATACCTTTTTTTCTTTCTGTTTGTCACTGTCCTAATTCAAGAGCTGTGCGTGTGCTATGCGTACGATGAAATATCACGAATTCAGGCTCGTTGGACAAGACGTGCCTCTGAATCAGCGGCAAGTCTAAAGTGCAGCGTGTTTTAAAAGAGGTGTAATTTTGTTACCACTTCCAAATTCAGACAACCAAATCAACTAGGCTAATAATATTTTGTTCTGTTTAATAAATACCTATTTTGTTACTGTTTGAATATTTTACCACATAGGGGTTCTTGGACTCATGTTTAACACTTTAAAGAAACACAGTAATAAGTAACATAGTAATTATGTTGTAGCAGCCTTAGGGTTAATCTGAAGTGGGCTTACTTTTGAGAGAAAATCTTGAATGTACCTAAATGCAGATCAGAGGACTGGAATTTAAACTACACTCATATTAGTTAATTATGATTTTAGAAAAATTAGATCTATAGAACTTGAATGAGTAGAGAGGGAATTAAATGTAAGAGCTGGATGGAAATAGTACTTGAAATACCTAACGGGCTGACAAAGGGAGGAGTTACAATAAATAATAAAGCCATAGACAAGT
Organism: Ursus americanus; assembly: GCF_024610735.1. Taxonomy (NCBI): domain Eukaryota; kingdom Metazoa; phylum Chordata; class Mammalia; order Carnivora; family Ursidae; genus Ursus; species Ursus americanus. The sequence goes on along the minus strand of NC_142143.1, from coordinate 46,568,616 downwards.
GGGGTCATCTATTGGAATATACAACTTAAATGCAGGAGTGTAAGCGGAAATGTCTGGGTGAGGTTTGCAAGGAAATAAAACAGAAACAGAGCTATTCATAGGGTACCAGGTGGGTGCTGGATGAGAGAAAAGGGGGCAATATGCTTTATCCATTCATTTACTCATTCATTCATTCACTATAAGATCAGCTCCATAAGAGCTCAGACTCCATCTGGCACAATCCTTAGACCATCATAGGCTCTTGATAAGTTCTAGTCAACTGATTAAATGAACTGCAAGCAAAAGTGACCTGGTTACTGTTGCAATCATTATATTTTGACCTTTCAATTTTTTAAGCTCCTAGTACGGTGCCTGGCATCCAGCAGGCATTTAACAATTGCTCTTTTAGTTGAGGGGTCAAATGAATATTTATTGAGAAAATAACTCTCACCACCTTTATCTCTTCTCATCTTTTCAGCACCCCCCTAGCCACCCTGTTGTAGAAAAGACAAGTAATTGTACGCCCTCTTTATAGCCGGGAAGAGTAAGATTTGTTTGTGACCTACCCAAAGCCACGAGTCATTATGAAAAAAGCCAGAACTTGAGGTCAGCTCTTCTGATACAATGACCACTGCTTTTATTCTCTATCTACCTCTTTATTTTTCCATACTCTGCAGTCTGGTTTCTTCAAGTTCATTGCTGAAGATGGCTTTAGGCCATACATTTAATAAGACTGACATTTAGTTTGAATTAAAGAACTGAAGTCCCATGGTCAACATGAGGTCAATATGGTGTAGCAGGGAGGCAGCCATTAAGAGTATGGTCTCTCCAGACCTCTGCTTAGATCTGAATCTGGCTCTGCCTCTTCCTAACTAGATAGCCTAGCTAAGTTAGCCAAATGTTCTGTAAAAAGAGAATAATAATAGTACTACTACATATAGTTTTAACAATCTGAAGTGCTTGGGCTAGTGCCTGAAACCTAGTAATGTTCAGAAAACATTTGCCATTAACAATAATGAGCCTCTTCGTGGACAAAATAGGGAACAACCAAGAGAAAGGAGTGGAGATAGTTATAAGGTAGCCGAGAGTTAAGAAACAGGGATTCTGTAATAACTAGATGTTTACCTTGCATAGACCAAATCTGTTGAATGAATTAATGCATATTGTTCTTGACTTCAGATTTTAGCATGAGTATCTCTTCTCCTTCATCCATTATGGTCAAACTCTCCTAAATCATTCTGTTTTTTCCCTTTGAAATATCTCTTAATTAGGGTCTTTTCATAAATATCTACTGGCACTCATAGTAGGACCACCACAAGTATGAGTTATTGTTAAAAACAATTCCAATAACATAATAAAAAATTTAAAAAAACAATTCCAGAAAAAATATTTGTAATGCATCTGACAAAAGATTCAAATCCAGAATATGTAAAGAGTTCTTGCAAATAAATAAGAATGACCCTAGAGGAAAAAACAAACAAAAAAAGCTTGAACAGATGTTTTTCAAAAGAGAATATGAAAGGAGTCAGACCTCATTAGGCATAGGGAAAGGCAAAATTAAAACCACACACCCACCAGAATGACTAAAATGAAAAAGCTGGACAAATCAATTGTTGGCAAGCATTTAGAGCAAATAGAACTCTCATAAGACACTTATAGGAGTATACATTGCTACAACCACGTCATTTTTTTATCGAAGTATAATTGATACACAATATTACATTAGCTTCAGATGTACAACATCGCAGCTCAACAAGTCTATATGTTATGCTATGCTCACCACAACCATAGCTATCAGCTGTCACCATGCAATGCTACTATAATACCATTGACTATATTCCCTATGCTGTACCATTTCTTCTCATGATTTATTCATTCCATAACTGGAAGCCTGTTCTTCCCACTCCCCTTCACCCATTTTTCCCATCACTTGATCTCCCCTCCTCTGGCAACCATCAATTTGTTCTTTGTATTTATGGGTCTGTTTCTGTTTGCTTGTTTTGTTTTCTAGTTTCCACATATAAGTGAAATCATATGGCATTTGTCTTTCTCTGTCTGACTTATTACACTTAGACTTTTACCATTTAGATCCATCCACGTTGCTGTAGATGGCAAGATATCATTCTTTTTTATGGCTGAGTAATATTCCATTGTGTATATGTATCAATCTTTATCCATTCATCTATGGATGGACACTTGGGTTGTTTCCATATCTTGGCTATTGTCAATAATGCTGCAATAAATATAGAAGTGTATCTATCTTTTTGAATTAATATTTTCATTTTCCTTGGGTAAATACCCAGTAGTGGAATTATTGGATTATATGGTATTTCTATTTTTAACTTTCTGAGGAAACACCATACTGTTTTCCACAGCGGCTGCACCAGTTTGCGTTCCCACCGATAGTGCACAAGGATTCCTTCCTCATCAACACTTGCTATTTCTTCTTTTTTTTGTACTAGTCATTCTGACATATATAAGGTGATATCTCATTGTGGGTACAACCACTTTAGAAAATTGTTTTTGCAATATCTACCAAAGCTGAACAGATACATATCTATGACAGATTATTCAGTTTCTAGCTACATACCTGACAGAAATGAGTTTGTTAATGAGACACATTTACAGAAATATGCATTGCAGCATTCTTCACAATAACCTAAGCCAAAATCATTAGAATAGATAACGTACAGTATGTTATATACCAGAATACTACACAGCAATGACAATATACATGATATTACTGCATGTAACATAAACAAATGCTGAGCAAAAGGAGCCAAATCCAGAAAAATATAACCTATGTAATTCCTTTCATATAAATTTCAAAAACAGACAAAACTGGTCTATCAAGTTAGAAGTCAGAAGAGTAACCACCTCTTCTTTAGACACTGAAATAGGATAAAAGGGGATTTCTGGGGTGCTCATAACAATTCATTTCTTTATCTGGCTGATTATATGAGTGTGTTTGTTTGGTGAAAATATATTGAACTATGCATTTATGATTTATTTATTTTTTATATGTATTTTATAGTTTAATAAAAGTTTTCTTAATGTCATTATTCCTCAAAATCAGTTAAACCTTTCCACTGCAGCCCTGCTCACATTTTCCCTAATTTGGGCAAGAATTTCCTGGGCTTCCTCTGTGCCATTGTGTACCTCCCTGGGTATAGCCTGGAGTAAAATGAAAATAATAATAATAAAAAAAAAAAACAAAAAAACCCAGACATATGAGAATATGGTTACTCTACATAACTTCCAATAAATTATATTATTGTTCAAACTGAACATGAAGATTTTTTTATAGGAAACCTGCCCCCTCTTACATTAAGAGCAGAGATTGAGAGAGGATGGCCAGGAAGAAGAAGAGTGCCATGTGGCCCCAAGAGGAGAGGAGGAGCAAACTGCACACCTCCTCATTTCCTGAAGGATAAAGCATGCACTCACATGACCAAGGCAGCCATTTTGTGCCCCATCCTTTGAGCTATGGTCAAGCCTTGAAGACTCACTCAGGGAAGGTCAGATCAGAAAGGATTAGGTCTCTATGTCTCACAAGAGTTTTCCAGTTCTTCCTACCACAAGCCAGCATGTATGCCCTCAGAGTGACCCAATGGCAATGGCTACCCAAGTTCACCACTGCTCTGCTCTCTGTATCAGTGGCAGGGCCACCCTAAGGGCACTCTAGATGAAAAACCACAATGACAACCACACACATCTTTACCAGCTCTGCTCTCCTCCTCTTGTTCTGCCAGCCCTGGTCACACTTATGTTGACCTCCATGCTACTTAGGGTCTCCAATGTCTCCTCTATAGAGGCACAACCTCACTGGAAGCACCTTACACTCTGGAAGCTCCATCCTGCCCCCAACCTATAAAAAATTTACTTAGCCTATGTTGCTACTACCCAGGTGGCATCAGGTAACTGAGACTATAATGACCAACTAACCCATACCTAGGTAGGAATAACTAAGACATTCTAAATGCAGATAAGCATTTTTGCAAGATTCTTTCACATCTTAGCTCAAGGAATGATGAATGGGAAATTTGGGAGAAATGTCAGGCTTGTAGTGGAAAAATTTGGGTAAGTGTCGTTCTGTAGCATTCTGTGCCTCTTTCACATATGTTAGCTAGGCCTTACCTACCCCTGACCCTCTGACTTTCTCTTAACGTTAAAATTTCTGTGACCTCTTTGGAAATATTTGTGGTTGACTGCATTCACTGTAATTGAGACAAAATAGAGAGTGTTTTTATATTTTTGCATAGAATCCCAGAATAGATGTGTTATTTGGCATTGGGTTAACGTCAGGGACCTACAGCATATTTACTACCAAGTAGCCATTAATTAACTTCCCAAGGATGTCCAAAATACCTCTCCCAGAGACCCCTCTCAGGACATGTTCTCACATCATGTTTGCCAATGGGATTCCCCTGTATCACCCTAGTGGTTTAGTATTCTCGACAATGACTTACAAAATGAACTGGATTGGGGGAAAGAACTGGAAGCTAGCATCACTTGACCTCAAGAGCCACAAATGCTTCCTTCTTTCATTTTTTTGCACCCACAGATACAACCAAAACTCCGCTTTGATCTTTTGAGATAATCCACTTTCCTAGATGTCTACCTTTGTCACATTGTGTCACTAGGTCATTCATTTCATGAAGTGGAGAAACTATAGTCAAACTGGCAAGAGCTCCGTTTATCAAACTAAATGAAAAGTTCTGGCATCTGGTGGAAGTCCTATCCTGAAGTCCTAATCAATTCACAAAGGACTTTCCATGTGTTTACCAAAAGCCACTTCTCTCCACAAGTCAGCCTCTCACAGGAGCTGAGTGACTACTGTGTACCCAGCCCTCTATTAGTCCTTGTTACGCAGGAGAGAAGAAACATAGGGAAAGTTCCACATGTTATAATTGAATTAGTGAGACAAACAAAAAGAAAAAGCAATTAGAAGGCATTGTAATAACAAACAGTATTAACATTAAGTATAACAGAGATTCATGTCAGAGTGAGAAACGTGCATGTACAGATTTCTTGTTTAAAGTCCCCCTGTGTTTAGAAATCTCACTGTCTTCCTTTTTCTGTTTCTATTAGAGAATAGAAAGAAATTTGCCCTTCAGGGTCCCAAATGAAGCTAAAGAGTTATTGGTGCCTGTTCACAATTCTGTTCTGAGAGACAGTAATAAAAGAAATCAGAAAGCACTGTAATAACATTATTTTGAAGTGACAGCCTTCTAGGCCAGCAGAGAGCCAGCCAAAACTACAGGCCCTCCCTTGGATGTCCAGACCTCGAACCAGTTTCAAAACAAGAGTTTTCTCCTAAATAGAACTCCTCAATAACGGATGCTATGGACTGTCTTGTAAAGGAACAAACTCCTGTCACTAGAATCTGGCATTACTCATGTAGGTCTTACCCTGCTGGGTAATTTACATAGCCCATTTATGATCCTCACCATCATCCTCCAGGGGGGCATGTTACAGATGAGAAAACAGCCTCAGAGGGTTTATGTGCCTGTTACTTGTCAGTGGAGCTGTGTCCTTCAGGTGTTTATTACAAGGCTCCCTCTCAGTGAGGCCTCCCCCAGCCACCTCAACAATTGCCAACACTACCTAATATGTATATTCACTATTTTCTTTTTGTATTAGTCACCAATTGCTATGTAACAAATTGCCCCAAAATGTCGCAGCTTAAAACAACAAACATTTGTTATGTAATGTAATTTCTAAGTGTTTGGCAACTCATGATGTTGTTGAGTTCACAGGAAGGCTCGGCGGGGCCTGGAGGATTCACTTCTAAGAAGGCTCATTTACATGGCTGCTGTTGGAGGCCTTGTATCCTTACCACTTGGGGTTCTCCAGACAACGGCTCGTGATACGGCCTCTAACATTTCCCACAGGGTGAGATCTAAGACAGAGAGCGGGGAGTCACAGTGCCTTTCACGACCTTGTCTCCAAAGTCACACACCATCACTTCTGACTAACTCCATTCATTTGAAATGAGCCATGAAGTCCAGCCGACACATGAGGAAAAGGAAATTAGGCTTGATCTCCTGGGGCGAGGATTATCGAAGGTCGTATTTAAAATCATTACATCCTCCATGCTATTTTCCTCCGTGGCATTCATTACCAGCTGACATAACACATTTTATTTCTTGGTTTATTGCCTGCCTTATGCCACTGGACTGTAACCTCTAAGGGAATTTTCTCTGTTTTACTTACTGTTGAATTCTCAAAACGGTGCCTGGAATACAGTAAGCTCAGCAAATATTTGATGAACAGGTTGATAGAGGAATGAACAAATGAAGCAAAATTGAAGAGATCAGCAGAGGCCAGGCTGGGGAAGACCTGCTAGGCCATATCACCATGTCAAGGAGTTTGGACTTTGCCCTAGAAACATGGGAAGCTATCAAAGCGTTGTAAGCAGGTCACGTCACATCCTGGATGTTGCAGAGTGATTCTTGCATCGGTTGTGGCATTTGAACTCCATTCCTCTGAGGTCCTTTCTGACTCAGAATGTGGCCCAAATTGCCATGACCCAGCCCCTTTCGGCTTCACTGCTGGAGCTGGGCCCGCCCTCAGAGTTCCGCTGACTGTTGAAGTAATCTCACCATTTGGAAATTACTTGCTATAACTAATTGACGAATTTTAGTTTCCTGGCCAATTATTTTTCCCTGACTTAGGAAAAAAGTCAAAGACTTTTACAACAAAACCATATTATTATTCGAGGTTACAAAAAAAAGTTAGAGTCGGTGAATTCACAAATATAGAATCGGCAAATAAAGAGGAGGTAAAGGAGAAAACAAATAATAGTGTCACATTCCATATAGCGTTCGAGTAAAATGAAGACAGAGTAAGAGTCCATGAGCTGTTGTGAATATAAAGTACGTGCCGTCCTCTGTGAGAGCACTTTCATGGCAGCGGTTGCGACAAGGATTTGGTTGCTATGAGTTGGGAAATAATTGGAGGGTGGAGAAATGGAGAGAAGGGAGACGGAAGAGTTTTAGGAAACTTGGTTGTGCTGGTCAGAGGGGAGAACATTCATTCACTGTTGAAACGTATGCTCTGTGAGGGTAGGAGTTCTCTTCTCTCGTGCTCATTGCTGCTTCTTCAGCATCTAGGACAGCTTCGAGGAGGGCCTGACACAAAGGAGCTCAATACAAATCTGTCCCCAATAGGCCTGGTCTGATGGAGCCGGGAGGGACCTTCAGGATCATGTGCCCTGCCCCCTGACTCTACAAAGAAGAAAACTGAGGCCAAAAATGCTGAACGATTTACCGACAGTCCCACAGCTGACTGGGGGTGGAATTATGTCTAGAAAGCCAAGACTCTTTCATCTTATTTCAGTGTACTTTTTTTTTTTTTTTTTTTTTTGCTGTACCATGAAGCCAAAAGTAGGAGAATGGAAATGAGGGAGAAAAAGGTCTTTGACCTCAGGTTCCTGGGTGGCTCAGCCGGTTAAGCGTCTGCCTTTGGCTTGGGCCACAATCCCAGCATAGTGGGATCGAGTCCTGCATCTGGCTCTTGCTCAGCAGGGAGCCTGCTTTTCCCTCTGCTTGCTGCTCCCCCTGCTTATGCTCTCTCTCTCTTAAAAAAAAAAAAGGATTTGGCCTCATTATAACAGCAGGGATTTCAGCATATGGAGAGGCTGAAGAAAGCAAACTGCAAAACAGTGTGGATAGCATTTTGTAAAACTCCATTTTTATAAAGTAAGAACAATTTAGCCATCATACCCCTTTCTTAAAAATGGGGATACTAAACAGTTAAAATGGTTTTCTCTGCAGGGTGGGATTACAAAGGACCTTCACTTTTAACAGTACGTATTTCTTCAGTGTTTGAATTTTATCTCAGTGTATACATGCCTTTTGTTAAGAGAAAAATAAAAGAAATACTTTTAACGCCTATGAGGAAAGTCGCTACTGTTGGAACTGTACAATGTTGGCTAAGTACATTAGTGAGTCTTCAACCAACATAGAAAACAAGTTTTGTGAGGATGCCTGTCACAGCCTGGAACCGCCTCCGGAGTTACCTCCAAACACCAGAGGGATCTAGAAGGAGAATGGGAGAAGCTAGAATTACTATGCAAAATGGGAGAAAGAGAAGGCGGTGAAAACACAGGGAAACATTCCCACTATGGCAAGGGGGCCAAGGTATGTTAGAAACAAAACCACAGATAATCTAGGAATTAATAACATGGGCACCTACGGAGAAGGAGAATGACTCAGAGGTTTGCAGTATCAAGCACAGAGCGCTTCCTGCCCACTCCTACATCTTGCTCCGCTCACCTTCACACACGCACGCACAGAGAGCCGCCGCGCTCCGCGGTCTGCACAGTTCGTAAATTACCAAACCCGCCGCGCTACCTTCATCAAGGCTGCTCCAGGAGCCAACGCCGTGAGGCCTGCAGAGAGTAAAGCACAGCAGCACACTCATAATAAGCTGTTTTCGTGGTGGTTGAATAAAAAGGCAAGCCTCATAATGGATACCCCTTAGGGAAATGCACAGATTTATTTTATGTACACGTGCATTTTCTCTTAATTAAACACCGTTGTGTTATTGGAAGTGGAAAACGTTGCACGTACATGTATCCTGACGAAGGATGATGCTGGAAAGTCTCCGAAAAGGTGATTCAGCTTTTTTAGAACGTGGTGGACAAGAGATGATTTAGGGGGCTTGTTAGCCAAAGTTCAGGGAGGCACTCTCTTTTCTTTTCCAGGCTGTAAAGTAATAGGATCTTTTGAAAAGTCAGTGAGCAAAAAGCTTAAAGCTCCAAGAGCCAAGCACCAAAGCATAAGACTTTCAACGTAGATACCACTTGGTAGTAATTAGATATTCCCTGAGTCGGCTTCTCAGTTCTCCTCCAGGGAGGTTCCTTTTCAGGAATTGTTTCAAAGATCCAAGTAGAACAGGAGATCAACTCCCCGCTCACCCCGAACCCCACACACTCCTCATGCCGTCCCACCCCCATCCCCGCAAAGAGGAGGTGTAAAAGAGCATCATTCGTCATCACTCCAGCCCGTAACTGTCCGCTGCTGCTGCCCTTGCGAGGAGATTAATGGTGGAAGCACGCTGGTGCTAGTCTATACTGATGTGTAAAAAGGCAAGACTTATACACACAATATAACTGGCAGGAGCGATCTTCTTTCCCCTTTAAAGCACTAAGAGAAGGACGTCCTCTCTTCCCTAAAAGAAATATTATCAATCATTAAAAAGTGCTATAAAGCCTCAGTAATTAAAGCAGTGTAATACTACTAGACAAATAGACAAACGGACCAATGGAAAAGAACAGAAAGTCAGAATTAGGGGCGCCTGGGTGGCACAGCGTTTGGGCGTCTGCCTTCGGCTCAGGGCGTGATCCCAGTGTTACGGGATCGAGCCCCACGTCAGGCTCCTCTGCTGTGAGCCTGCTTCTTCCTCTCCCACTCCCCCTGCTTGTGTTCCCTCTCTCGCTGGCTGTCTCTATCTCTGTCAAATAAATAAATAAAATCTTTAAAAAAAAAAAAAAAAGAAAGAAAGTCAGAATTAGAACCAAATGCCTACATTTGGTATATGACAAAGGTAGCATCTGGAGTAAAAATGGACTACTTAATAAAATGTGCTGAGGCAATTGGGTAGTCACATTCACAAAGACAAAGTTAGATTCATAACTAACATAACGCACATCACAATATCACCAAATAAAAATTTAAACGTGTGTGGGAAACAGAAGAAACTGTAAAATACGGTAAGAAAAGAGGGGAATCCGTTTGTAGTGTCAGAGTAAGAAAGGCTAACTGTGGCTCCAAATCCAGGGATTATGAGAGAGAATAATGATGCACTCAACTCTATAACAAACAAAAACCCTCTGAATGGCTAAATGATAGCAATGGTAATTATGACAGTAACAATATACCAAGGGCAATGCCAAAGAGAAGTGACAAACTGGGAAAGATATTTGTCACTGACATCTCAGGCAACGTAATCTTCCCACTCCATATTTTTCACAGAAAGGAAACATAAGTGCCCTTAAACATATGAAAAGATCTCAACCTTAGTCATAAAAAAACAACTATAAATCAGAACTGCATTAGGATACCATTTCTCGCCTATCAGAGTGGCAAAAATCCAAGAGTGTGGTAACACACTCTATCAGCAGGGTGGTGGAAAGAGGATTTTATATAACGTTGGTGGGGGAGTCCTATAAAGGACAATTTATCAATAACCATCAAAATGCATTTATCCTTCCACCTACCAGTCCCTCTTCTGGGAATTTATCCCGTAGATACAGCTGCATGGGAAAAAAAAAAAAGTCATTTATACAGGTTTATTCACTGCATGTTCTTTGTAATTACAAGATTGCAAATATTTTAATATTCATTATGATTATCTTAATGTCCTAAATGCTCATTAACGGGGACTAATCAGATAAAGTAGAGCATAGCCACGCAATGGAATACTAAGCAAATGTAATGAGTAAAAAGTGAAACTTGCAGTGAGTAGTAAATAAGCCCTAGCGATCTAATGCACAGTATAGTGAATATTATATTTCACTGTATTATAATTACCAGCTTGCTAAGAGACTAGATCTTAACTATTTCAACCACTAAAAAGAAATGATTATGTGATAAGATAGAGATGTTAATTATTGCTATAATGGCAACCATATTACAATATGGAGATGTATCAAATCAACATATTGTACCTCTTAAATTTACACAATGTTATATGTCAAATATAGTTCAGTGAAAAATAAAAACACATGTACTAAAAAAAAAGAATAGAAAGCAGATCTTTTCCACATGTTAACATAGAAACATTACCAGGTGTAATATTGTGATATAATAAGATATATTTGGTCCCTCATCCCTGGCACAGATTTCATAACATCCTCGTGATTGATTTCCTGAGTGATAATGATGATAGGATCATCTTCTTTTATTTGGTTTTTGTCCCCGATTCCTGACACAAGAGCTTCTAAGTACCTTCGAATCTCCAGTGATGAGTGCCTTTTTGAATGCTAAGGAGTAGACTCTTGGTCGGTCCCCTGATAGCTTCAGGATGGGTGTGAGTTATACAAAAACCAGATAGCTTCAGGATGGGTGTGAGTTATACAAAAACCAGACCAAGGGAGGATTAGAGGATTAAAACTTTCAACCCCATCCCTCAGACCTTCAGGGAGGGGAGAGGGGCTAGAGATGTGAAAATCACCAATGGCCAAAGACTTAATCAATCATGCTTATGTCATAGAGCCTCCATAAAAACTCTAAATGAAGGGGTTTGGAGAACTTCCAGGTTGATGGATTTTCCGTGTGCTGGGAGGGTGACGTACCCCAGACTCCATGGGGACAGAAGCTTCTGTGCTCTGGACTCTTCCGGATTGTGCCCTGTGTGCCCTTTATTGGAATATTCATTTCTATTCTTTATAATAAACCATAGTAATAAGCAAAGAGTTTCCCTGGGTTCTGGGAACCATTCTAGCGAATTATGGAACCCAAGGAGGATGAAACAGCCACAAAAGTCCTCACGCAAAAGAGGGACTCGAGGCTATCTTGTGCAGGCAGGGAAGCTGAAGAAAGCAGGACTGTGTAGCCAAAGGATGCAGCTTGTAGATTCAGTCCAGCAGCTTACCGGTTACATTTTCTGAAAATCAATGTACCATGGTGCTAAAGACAGATCTCCAAAATCGGTTGGTTTGGATTGAGCCCCAAGTACACCATTTAGAAAGGGTGTGAACTCAGCCAAGTTACTTCATTCCCATAAACCTGTTTTCTCACCTACAAAATGCAGGTGATAAGGGGGAAGATTATCCACATATGGGCACGTAGCACAATGCCTGGCACATAGGAAGGGCTTCGTAAATGGTAACCATTAATATTATTTGGCCTGTGTTAAAGGGGGCCTGTTATTCTGTATCTCATTAGGCAACATATCATGCAGAGTCATTGCAGTATTGAACACCAAATATTTTCACTACCTCTCTGTCGTTTAATTTTCATTTCTTTTTTTTTTTAAAGATTTTATTTATTTATTTGACAGAGAGAGACACAGCCAGCAAGAGAGGGAACACAAGCAGGGGGAGTGGGAGAGAAAGAAGCAGGCTCATAGCGGAGGAGCCTGATGTGGGGCTCGATCCCAGGACTCTGGGATCACACCCTGAGCCTAAGGCAGACACTTAATGACTGAGCCACCCAGGCACCCCTATTTTTCATTTCAACTCATTTAAATTAAAGAGAATAAGGCCCTCATTTGTCCAGCTCCTACTGGAGCCCTGTGTGTAAAGGCATGAGTGTGAGTGTGGCAAGTCTTCCAAATAAACGCACTCTTTATGTTCCGGGTGTAGAGGGCTACCCCCTTACAGCAGGAAACAAGCCACTTCTAGCCAGTTAACCGCGTGGGGGAGAAAATCTCAACTCTGGTTGGGCATCTTTGATTGAAGTCAGCAATCCTTTAAAAGCAGTTAAATCATTTGGCTTCAGAAAACCTTTTCCATACAGGGTGAAAATAGCAGTTTGGCTTTTCCCCCCAGCTTTATGGAGATGTTATTGACATATAACATATGTAAGTTTAAGGTGTACAATGGGATGACTTGGTACATGTATATATTGTGAAATAGTCTGACAATAGTTTAGTCAACACTTCCATCCCTGTACATAATTACCATTTTTTTTTGGTAGTGATAACAGGGAAGATCTACTCTCTTAGCAACTTTCCAGTATATAATGCAGCATTGACAACTATAGTCACCACACTTTACGTTAAATTCCCAGAACTTATTCATCTTACAGCTGGAAGTTTGTACCTTTTGACTGACATCTCCCCATCCCCCCCCCCCCAGCCCCTGGCCACTGTTCTTCTTCCTATGAGTTTGACCTTTTTAGATTCCATACAAAACTGAGATCATACAGTATTTGTCTTTCTCCATCTGACTTACTTCACTTAGCATAAAGCCCTCGCGGTCCATCCATGTCGTTGCCAATAACTGGATTTCATTGCTTTTATGGCTAAATAGTATTCCACTCTATACATATACTATATTCTCTTTATCCATTCATCTGTTGATGGACTCTCAGGTTGTTTCCATGTCTTGGTTTTTGTCAATAAAGCTGCAATACACATGGGGTAACAGAACCTCTTTGAGAGAGTATTTTCAGCCTGGACTATATGCCCAGAAGTGGGATAGCTGGGCTATATGTAATTCTATTTTAATGTTTTTGAGGACACCCCTACTGCTTTTCATAGCGGTTGCACCAATTTACATTCCCAGAAATACATCCTCACCCACACATGTCATCTCTTATCTTTTAATAATAGCCATTCTGACAGATATGAGCAATTTCGCTTTAGCTGTTGTTTACCATTTGCATGGTAACAGAAGTATGCATGCCCTCCTAGGAGATTCAGTAATACTGTCCTTGGTGACTAAGACCTGAGCCACTACCCAGAGAAATCATTTCACTGCCACATCAGTGCAGGGGCGTTTATCTGTTACCTTTTGAGATGTTGCAGCTCTGCGAGGCTGCTGCTTATCTGGGAATATCATTTAGGGGATGAGATTATTCATGCAGAGTGTTTAATACAATGCTTACAGCTGCCATATGCAACTTGATAAATCTTTCAAATGCAAGTAATAATAATTTTTATTCCACATCATTATTGTGGTACTGAATGAATTAATGTATACAAAACACTTAGACTAGAACAGGGGCATCGTAAGAGCTCAATGAGTTAGACACGGAAGACAACAAAGCCTCCTCCTATTACTTTGATTATTACCCAATCCTGCTTGGGGGAAGAAGAAAAGTTCATCAGGAATTAATGATTTAATTAATTTATATATTTTTTAAGATTTTATTTATTTATTTATTTATTTATTTATTTATTTATTTATTTATTCATTTGAGAGAGAGAGTGCACACAAATGGGGTGGGGGGCAGAGGGAGAGGGCGAGAGAATCTCAAGCAGACTCCACACTGAGCGTGAAGCCTGACACGGGGCTCGATCTCACAACCCTAAGATGATGACCTGAGCTGACATCAAGAGCTGGATGCTTAATTGACTGAGCCACCCAAGTGCCCCATGGAATCAAAGATTTAATTTAATCAATAGTTTGAATCATGGGAATTGTTAATACTTGATGACTTGGGACCTGCAGACATGATAATTTCTTAGGGTTCAACCTAGTCATTTAATTAAAGTCTTTTTTAGTTTAAACCTTGCTGACTCAGAGAGGCAAGTGGCACTTTCCCCACTGCAACCCCAATCTCCCATGTGATGTTATGGATTGCACGTTGAAGGACAAGTTCCTGAGCCTGGGTGGGTCTCCCTTTAGGTCACCATTTTGGCATTTATGTGGCCCCCACTGGATGAACGGATGAACAGCGGTGCCTCAGCCTCGGGTTCCTCGGGACAACCAGCTGGGCTTTCTCACCATGGCTAAAATAGGACTATCTTAAATACCTAGTGTAATTATTTTTATCACGCTCTAATTAATTAGTAAAAAAGTAGTATGTAATGTAGAGTAAGATGTTAAGATATTTGTTTTAAATAAAAATAAATACATGGCTCCACTGTTAATACCTTTCTTAGACTAAAGTGGCTGAACTGCTATCTTTGCTTACTTTGAATAAGCCTTTTTTTTTTCTTCTCTAAGGAAAACCTTTTAGTTTTTGATGGATATTTCAAAAGTCAAAAACGTTTTGTCTAGCTTCTCATGATTTAAAATTTTCTTTATTTGAGAGAGAGAGAGAGAATGAGAGAAAAAGCACAAGCAGGGAGAGGGAGAAGCAGGGAGCCCGATGAGGGGCTCAATCCCAGGACCCTGGGATCATGACCTGAGCCAAAGGCAGATGCTTAACTGAGCCACCCAGGCACCCCAACTTCTCATGATTTTAGAGTCAGAATCTCCTGCAGTGCATTTAACCCTGCCATTTGACTATCAAATGTTCACTGACTTGTCACTGAGAGAAGGCTGTGGCTGCCCTGGTCCTTGCTTGACAGTAGTGGACAGGATTGTACATAGTTTGGGAGGTGGAAGATCTGTGTTTAGACTTCAACTTCTCTGAGCCTCAGTTGTCATACTGGCAGAATGGAGACAATACTCATAAGATGGTTTAGAAACATGAATTAAATAATGTAGCCAAAGGACTAGTCCCATAAAATGCATTGATCACTGTCATTTCCCTTCTAACAACAGCTAGAGCTCACTGAGCATTCCCTGTGTGCAGGGCACTAGGTAAGAATCCTGAGTGGACCCACTCATTTCATCCTTGTAGGAGGAAACGAACACAGGTTTAAAGAAATTCAGCAACTTGCCTAAGAGAGGACATCAACATGTCAAAGCAAAGATCTGAACCCAGAAAGTCTAAGTACACAGCTTATATGCTTAACCACTGCACCACGCAAAGAGATGTTTTTTTCTAAAACATATCACAAGTTGGTTAATACCATTTTGCTTTTACTTATCAAATGTTTACAACTTTTAGGGGCGCCTGGGTGGCTCAGTGAGTTAAGCGTCTGCCTTCAGCTCAGGATTGAGCCCCACATCGGGCTCCCTGCTCAGCGGGTAGTCTGCTTCTCCTTCTCCCTTTGCCCCTCCCCCCCCCCCCCCCGCTCATGTTTTCTCTCTCGCTTTCTCTCTCTCAAATAAATAAATAAATCTAAAAAAAAATGTTTACAACTTTTATAATGAAAAAGCTTGAAGAAGTGGTTCTCAACTAGTTCATGCAGACATATCC
This sequence comes from Ursus americanus, assembly GCF_024610735.1. NCBI lineage: Eukaryota > Metazoa > Chordata > Mammalia > Carnivora > Ursidae > Ursus > Ursus americanus. The sequence continues at coordinate 46,552,930 of NC_142143.1, read as the reverse complement.
CAGATGGTATTACAACTTTCTTAAGAGTTCGAGTGGTGAGTATACAGTTCAGGCTCCAAGATCAGATGTGCAAAAAACAGTTGAATTTACTTTTCTCCATAATGAGACTTAACTTTCTATCAAGTCCTGGTCAGGTGGGTGGTAGAATGGCATCCGGACAATTGCAATCAAGAATCCCTCTCGCTTCTTTATCATATCTGGGGGCATCTCCACATTCTTGTCCACCAATGGGGGCAGGAAGGAAAGTAGTTGTCTCCTGTCACCTGTCTACCTCTTTTTTTTTTTTGTAAGATTTTATTTATTTATTTGACAGAGACAGCCAGCGAGAGAGGGAACACAAGCAGGGGGAGTGGGAGAGGAAGAAGCAGGCTTCCAGCGGAGGAGCCTGATGTGGGGCTCGATCCCATAATGCCGGGATCAAGCCCTGAGCCGAAGGCAGACGCTTAACGACTGCGCTACCCAGGTGCCCCACCTGTCTACCTCTTATATGCTGAGATGTACATCTTCCTGCCTGATTATTGATCACCAAATCCACAGATACAGCTCCACTTCAATGACTTCTGAGCGCCTCTCAAAAGTACAGGACAGGAGTGCCAGGGTGCCTCAGTCAGTTAAGTGTCCAACTTTTGATTTCAGCTCAGATCACCATCTCAGGCTGTGAGATCAAGCCCCAAGTTGGGCTCCATGTTGGGTGTGGAGTCTGCTTAAGATTCTCTATCTTGGGGTGCTTGGGTGGCTCAGATGGTTGAACGTCTGATTTCGACTCAGGTCATGTTGTCAGGGTCCTAGGATCGAGCCCCACATCAGGCTTCCTGCTCAGCAGGGAGTCTGCTTCTTCCTCTCCCTCTGCCCCTCCCCTCCTTGCTCATACGTACTTACGCACGCTCTCTCTCTCTCCAAAACAAAACAAAACAAAACAAAACAAAACAAAACAAAACAAGGGTACAGGACAAATTTGTGTGCTCCTCCATGCCTATCTGAGGCCATAAAATTGTGCGATACTGTCTTACAAACTTTCTAAGATAAGCCGCAGGCCACACAGCAAAAGTCACCTGTACCTTTTGCCAGATGTAGGTTAGATATGTGATGGCTTCCCAAGGGTTTGCCACCTCTCTAGACTTTACCCAGGAAGTGAGGCAGAGGTCACTTTTATCCTCAATAGTTCCCAAACCAGTGATGTGCTGGAAATGTCTACCAACCAGTTCTCCAAGGGGAAAAGTTACAGTTTGTCTCAGTTGCCGGTTTCTGTGGCGTCACGATTCTCACCATGGCCAGTGTCAAGCTCCCTGTGTGAGGACAGTGGAGGTAGAATTGGGAAGAGATGCCAGGACTGGCTCCCACAAGCAGGTGCAGCGGCCTCAGCACATCATGGCCTCCTCACCTGAGCCGAAATGGCTGCAATCCTCACTCATTCCATTGGCCCAGGGCTCCATCCCGGAGAGCCTCAGGGAAGGACCGCTCCTCCACAGCCCGCCAACATCGAGTCCGTCTCCTTCCCATTCCCAGCCCTCGTCTGGCTACTTTGGGTCTCCTAGAGGCTAGAAACAATGGCTCTGCCTGACTACACAGTCATCCAATTTTTGTCTTTCGGAAACAAAATCCTAAAGCTTGACTTTGTCTTTCACTATTCAGTGACGACCTTTTATAGGTAATAACAACTTGTGTTCTAGTCCCGAATTTGGAGAGAGAAACAGTTTAACAGAAAATGCCAGATTGGGGACTGGGGGTAAGAAGGGTCTATATTTACTGTATAGTAATCATAGCTCACTACATTATAAAGAATTCACTCCCTCTTGCCTCCCAAACCCCCACGAGCACTACCTGCCAAGGATGATTCTCTGGGTGACGAAGACGTGGCATGTGTTTCCGTGGTTGCCCAGGCTACAGGCTCGGGTGTGCGAGAAGCACAATTTCATTTATTTTCCTCTACAATGAAAATTAACATTTTTAGGATGACAATTTAGCCAATTTATTAAAATTTAAAATATATATACTCTGTAACCCAGCAATTTCCTATTTTTGATACATACCTATTATAGGCTGAATTGTGTCTGTCTCCTGCCCCCAAATTCATATGTTGAAGTTTTAACCTCTCAGTACCTCAGAATGTGACTATTTTTGGTGATAGTGTCTTTAAAGAGGTAATTCAGGTAGGATGAGATCATCTGGGTGGGCCCTACCTCAATAGGACTGGTGTCCTTATAAGAAGAGATTAGGACACAGGGAAGATCACGTGAAGACACGGGGAGGAAAGTCGCCTACAGGCCAACGAGGGAGGCCTCGGAAGGAACCAGCTATGCCAATGGCTTAAACTCAGACTTCTAGCCTCCAGGTGCATGAGGAAATAAATTTCTGTTCTTTAAGCCACCCAGTGTGTGGTGCTGTGTTACGGGGGCCCCAGCAAACTAACATAATACCCTAGAAACATACTTGCACGTTTTTACAAGGCAGGAATTTGAGGAGTAGTACTTAGAGTGAGAACTTGACTGCAAGGAATCAGAATGACAGAGGACGAGAGCGCAGCCAGCCAAGCCTTCCGCACACCTCTGCGGCTGTCCAGCCGCGGCACCTGCTCTCCTGAGCCTGAGGGCTTCCCTGTCGCTTCCATGACAAACCAGGGCCTCGATGCCCCTGACGGTGGCTCACTTCCCTCCGCATCCCAGCATCCTTCACACGGTGACTGATGGGAGCTCCCTCCCCCTCCGTGCTGAGCTACCAGCTCCCAGAGCGTCCCCAGCTGTGCTAAGCCAAGGTACTCGGCATGGTGGCTGGTTTAATAGTCCAGCCCCTTTACTGGATGCTTCTGTGATTAATCTCCAGAGTAGAGGCATCACAGTAGCTGCAGTTTTCAATATGAAAATCATCCTCTCTCGTTTCTCTTTTTTCTAACTTCTCTTTCCAGTCCTGTTCAGGTGGGTGGAGAGCTGGCGTGAGGTCCAGACAGAAAGTCACCAGGGCAGGGTGGCACACTTTTTAGGGGGTCCCCCGCCCAGCCCTCCGGCCGCTGCCGCAAGTTCTTGTCTCACTAGCTAACTACAGTTTCTTCAAATATGAAGTTAAAATTTTTATCCCTCCCAGTGTCACTCATCTCCTTTAAAATAGAGCAATTTTAGGCAATAAGATAGAAAATTACAACCATAGTTATAATTATTGAACTCGTAACCAGTACCACCATGAAGTTCCTCCCCGTGCACGAAATTATTTAATTTTCACAAGAACAATTTGAGACAACGTACTATTATCCCTACTAATATTACCCCTGTTTATGATCCGTATTTCGTATACTATCAACTAGAACTCAGAGAAATTAGGTAACTGACCCAGGATCACAGAACTAGCAAGAGGTAGAACCAAGATTCAAGCATTTTTGGTCAGATCCAAGAGTGAAAGAGTTCTGTTTAAAATGAACATTGATAGGTGTTTCTTTTTTCCAGCTTCTTTGTTATCTTTTTTTTTTTTTAAGATTCTATTTATTTGAGAGAGAGAGAGAGAGAACACGAGCAGTGGGGAGAGGGCGAAGCAGGCTCCCTGCTGAGCAGGGGATCATGGGATCATGACCTGAGCCAAAGGCAGACGTTTAACCGACTGAGCCACCCAGGCGTCCCTAGCTTCTTTGTTGTCTTAAGATTGTTAAGAGAAATCTATTGCAGGAAGACTTGTGGAGATCGATTCATTCACCCAGTGCAAAAGATGTTAACATACTCTAACACATCGGACCATGTACCATTGCCACGTCTGGGTAGGAGATGCCTTGCAGAGGCCAAGGAAAAGATGCGTTCTCTAGAATCAATGCCTTGGACACATGGGAAATCAGAAGACAAAGATGGGTCAAATGTTCTTTAAAGCAGATTGGTTTGGCCGAGGGAAAACCATACAAGATTTGTTATTTTTATTTTACTCTTTGTGAACGAAAAGGAACAGCAGTAAATGACACACGGCAGTGTGTTGCTGTTATCATTAACACACACGCAAACGTACTCTTGCCCACACACAAACCACACGTACCATATTTTACTGTAACATAGATGGATTGGTTTGCTGTTAGCAACTAGGAAAAAGAGTTTAACAAAGGGAATCTGTCACAGGAAAAAGGAAGAATCACTGGCTGGCTATGCTGCCCTTACGAGAGAAGAAAGTGGAAGTTAGTTGTCCATAAATTTGAAAATTTGAAAATCCATAAAGCACGAGTGGACAATTATCTTTCTCCTTATATGGAATTAACAAAAACCCAAATAGCCAAATGTCTAGTAGATGATTTTGTAAATTGCAACTCTGACATGTTTAAGTGGATTATTACCTTAAGAGACACTAAGATTAATGTGTGTGATTTAATGTGTGTAATTTTTGCATGCATTTGAATGAATGAATGAATGAATGAATGAACATATTCACTAAATTTGTAAAATAGGGCGGGTTATCAGATATTTTTCTAGAAGCTTCTCCAATCAAAAGTATTCAGCTTCTACATTTTTTTATTATGTTATCATTTAAGTAGTGAATAAAGAACTATACATGTTGAATATTAGTCTCTAGTAATTATTTTTGTATTTCTTCAAATTATAAAAACAAATCTGAATGAAATGTCTTTTCTTGGGGCACTTGGGTGGTTCAGTTGGTTAAGTGTCTGTATTCAACTCCAGTCACGATCCCAGAGTCCTGGGATCGAGCCCCGCATCGTGCTCCTTGCTTGGCGGGGAGCCTGCTTCTCCCTCTCCCTCTGCCTGTGCTCTCTTTCTGTCAGATAAATAAATAAAATCTCAATAAAAAGTCTTTTCTTGGTCCCCACATTTTGATTCTGAATGATGAAAGAAAGTGACAAGTTCTTAGATCATTAATCCGTGATGTTTTTAAAGACTTGGCAGCTACACTTCATGTAGTAATTAATTTAAATGATCAGGCTAGAGTGTTGGTAATGCCAGGTTATGCTAATTTGCAAAGCACTTTGAATATTGCTTTTTAATTTTTTATTTAAATTCAATTAGCCAAGGTATAGTACATTATTAGTTTTTGATATAATGTTCAATGATTCATGAGTTGAATATAACACCCAGTGCTCATCGTATCACGTGCCCTCTTTAATGCCCATCACCCATTTACCCCCCCCCCCCACCTCCCCTCCAGCAACCTTCAGTTTGTTTCCTGGAGTCAAGAGTCTCATATGGTTTGTCCCCCTCTCTGATTTCTTGCTATTCAGTTTTCCCTCCCTTCCCCTATTGTCCTCTGCACTATTCCTTATGTTCCACATATGAGTGAAACCGTATGATAATTGTGTTTCTCTGATTGACTTATTTCACTTAGCATAATACCCTCCAGTTCCATCCACATGGATGTAAATGGTGGGTATTCATCCTTTCTGATGGCTGAGGAATATTCCGTTGTATATATGAACCAAGCATCTTTTTTAGCTGTTTCATCTTCACAAAATTACAAGTCATACCTTATAATGTTATTGGTTCTTTATGGAACCAAAGAGTTAGTGTTGTCATACAGAATGATTTTCAATTTTCTTTGGTTTGTCCAAAACTTTAACTGTTTTGACCTGACTAATTTTTTAAAGGAACATCAAATGCTGAGGTACTCATTATGGGCAAGATCTTCCTGAGTGACATGCCCAAACTCTGACTGTAATTGAATTTATAAGTGTAAAGCTCCTACCTTTTCCCAGAATGTGTGGCATTTAGGTTAGTTTATATTTTCTTCCTGAATTACAAAACTTTGAGTTTTCTATCATCAGTCTTTAAATAAAAAATAACTTGTAGCAAACATAGGAAATCTTTGATATTGGTTGGGTATATTCATTCAGAGACCAACCTTGCGTATCTTTCCTTTCATCAGTAATTATGGCGGGTCCTTTACCTCCGCATTGCCTGACTCCTGATAACATCTCCAATTCATGCTTGCGCTGGTACGGTTTGCATCTCTCAGGTAATTGATTCCACCTTCTGGAGTTGCTGAGTCACAAGACTATAGTCAGTCTTTTTTGCTTTACCACATAACGGAAACAGACAAATCATTTCACCACCCCTGCCCCAAACTGCCTTTGTCTGTGTGAGCTGAATGTAGGTCATTACAGATAGGGCTTTGATGCCAGATGCCACAATCTTTTTTTAAGATTTTATTTATTCATTTGACCGGGGGGGGGGAGGGGGGATGCGAGCACAAGCAGGGGGAGAAGCAGAGGGACAGGGAGACGCAGGCTTTCCCCTGAGCGGGAGCCTGATACAGGGCTTGATCCCAGAACCCTGAGATCACGGCTGAGCCGCAGGCAGGCACTTAACCGACTGAGCTGCCCACGGGCCCCCAGATGCCACAATTTTAGGATACATTGCCTCCTGCTTTCTAGATTTAAACTATCCTCTCTAAAACATGCTCTCTACCCCCCCACCCCCATTATTTTAATGAAAGTTTGTCTTCCACACAATAGAACGTTTTGAGCATCTGAATAGGGGATATGAAACACCTTTAGAGACCTTAAGCCATGGAATCTTAAATCTTAACAGATGAAGAACACGGAATCAAAGAAATTTAACCAGCTTCCTCAAGGTAGAGTTGGAATTTGACTGTAGGGTACTATAACCCCAAAGCCAGTGCCTCCAAAACGACCTGAATATCAGAATCACTTGGAAGATTGTGCACACAGACTCCCGGCCCGTTTCTGGGTAGTCCCGTGGATGGGTCGTGGACAGTCTCCCTCTACTATCTATTATCTGCTATTTATAGCTTTTTTTTTTTATTTTCTAGGTGGACTTCAGCCAAGAAAGGAAACTAAACCAAAGTATTTTTATTTTATTCAAGTATAATTAACATACAGTGTCATATTAGTTTCAGGTGTACAATACAATGATTTAACAATTCTATATGTTTCTCTGTGCTCATCCCGATAAGCGTGCTTAATTCCCTTTATCTCTTTCACCGGACCGCCCCCCCCACCTCCCCTCAGGCAACCAGGGGTTTGTTCTCTGTATTCAAGAGTCTGGGGGTTTTTTGTTTATCTCTTTTTTTTTTTCTCTTTGTTCGTTTGTTTTGTTTCTTGAGTTCCACATATGGCTGAAATCATGTGCTATTTGTCTTTATAAACTAAGGAAGATGCGAATGGTTTTTAGCAGCTTCTCTTGGGCTGCCTCTTCTTCCTGAAGTGGACCGTTTTCTGTCAGGCAAATGATGTAAAAAGAAAATCGGGGGCGCCTGGGTGGCGCAGTCCTTAGGCGTCTGCCTTCGGCTCAGGGCGTGATCCCGGCGTTCTGGGATCGAGTCCCACATCAGGCTCCTCCGCTGGGAGCCTGCTTCTTCCTCTCCCACTCCCCCTGCTGTGTTCCCTCTCTCGCTGGCTGTCTATCTCTGTCAAATATATAAATTAAAAAAAAAAATCTTAAAAAGAAAATCGGAGACTGGTGTAGTGGTTACATTGCTGGGCTTGAAACCACCTCTGGTGGGTAAGTGGGAAGGAAGCCCTGATTTATAGCATTGGCTGATTTCTATGGTGTAAATTCTCCCACCATGGCCAATTTCAAACTACTACTGAAGATTTAACCACCTGCTCACAACATTTCTGAGTATTTAACAATTGGCCCAGAAGCCAGCTCCCACACGCTAGTGGGTGTAGAATAATGGGGGAAAACTGAACAATTTCCCAACATTATCTAGATCGTCCATTATGTGATTCAAATTCGTTATAAACCCCCCAAACATCACTCTCTCCTTGGCCTCATGCTCTGACTTCCAAAGGCACCTCACTGCCACCAGTTCTCATCTCTCGCTCAATTTCCAAGGACGTGCTCTGCTATGGGTCTGGAGCATAACGAAGCCATGGATGGGACTAGCGGATGGAAGAGAAGTGAAGGCCATCTTTGGATGATGACTCTTTCCCTCTCACCTGCCATTGAGCAGGGGTAGTACTATGGGAGAGCTGCCCTCTGCTTGAGAGAGGCTGCTGTCCTTCGTGGGCCTCACAGGGCCGGGGAGGAATTGAAATATGAAATAGGGTTATAGGAAGCTTGGCTCTCAACCTGAGAGGAAGAAGAGTGGCTGACCCGTCATGCCTCTACTCACCCTACGAGAAAGACCCACACAGTCAGATCAGAGTGCAAGTTCGACATTAGCGGATACCCTCGGTTTGCTTTCAATCCTCGAGTTAAGCTAGAGGGGCAGGCTGTCTTCTCACGTGACCAGGCCCGGCAGAACACAACCCCAACGAGTCCAAAGACAGACACTGTTCCTTTGCCTGGAGCAGCCTTTGCACAGCTGACTCATCTTGGGAAAGTGAGTGATGATGGCAGTTTGACAAAAACTGGGCCCTGAGCACGCTAACATGACTAATATCATCTCATGTAAAAGTACCAAAAACATATTCCAAAACCAAATGTAAATGATTCTAGGATCAGTTTCCATTTTAGATTATTCGTTCCTTTGGTAAACTTCCAGAAGTCAGGATAACTATCTCTTGGATGTCAACAACTACGACAAAGGTAAATAATCCATCCTTGAGCATCCTGGGTAGCCAACCACACCCATGCTCTATGTAAGTGCAAACTTGTTCTGAATATTGACTCACTTTCATTCTGGTTGAATCCATTTGTACAGTAACTCAGCACCCATATACCCTTTACCCGACTAGAAAGGTAGACACTTCAAAAGTTAAAAAAGTAACTAATAAGTAAATCAACTAGAGAGAGAAGTGATCACAGTAGGACTCAAAATTTTAGCATAAGCTCTCTAGAATAGACAGCACAGGTAGATTTTGAGTAAGAAGGCCTAGATTTAATTCACCAGCTATGAGATCTTGGTCCGGTCATTTAATCTAACAGCATTTTCCCATCTGTAAAATGAAGATCTTTATACATAAATCTCATGGTAACATTTCCTACCATGTACTAAGCATATTTATCATGTTCTTTATCCTTAACTCTTAAAATCAGCATTTAAGAGTTCTTAATACGAGGTTCAAAATCCCAAGAGATCCAGAGGTGATACCAGAAAGCACACCCAAAGCCTACCATATATGCATATGTGTACATTTTTATCTGGGTTCTCAACCAGGGACACATGAGAATCTCAGCATCTGGAGTGAAGATGGGTGAAAGAACAGAGGCATAGGCATGTGTATTTTGGAAAAACTTTCCATTGTGATTCTGTTTGCTCCCCAGTCTAGCTTGTGAGATACCAATTTTGACAAAAAGACCAAACCACCAGTTTAAAATATTGATTTGCCTGTATACTCAAAGTAGAAATTACATTAAAGATGAATAAATATTGAATTACCTATTTTCCAGAGAAATGAAAGTGTATATCCACACAAAAACTGCAAATATTAATAGCAACTTTATTCATTGCAGTCCCACACTGCAAACAATCCAAAAGTCCACTGCTGGGTAAATGGACCAAAAGGGAACATAAACACCAGGACATAATAAAGAGGACTTCCAAAAACATGCTGAGTGAAAGCGATATAAAAGATGGTTCCATTTATATAAAATTGTTACAAACAATACTGACCGCAGATTAGCAATGGCCTTGGGATTAGGGGTGGAAGGAAGGATTGAACTGCAGAGGGAAATGAAATTTAGGATGATGGATCTGTAATAACAAATCTTGTAGGGCAGTTTCACAGATGTATATGTTCTTTCCAAACTCATTGAGCTGTAATTTTTTTTATTGCAGTTTGTTGTACATGAAATTATGCTTTAACAAAATTGATTTAAAAATTAACAATGCCAGCGCCTAAACTCCAGCAAGTATCATGGCATATTTCTCGTGTAACTGAAACTATTTACCCACAAACTCAAATGCATGTCCTTTGAGCTGCTTTCAGTACAGAATACGGATCTCTCAACACTCTTCTCTCCCCAGGGCCACTGAGTAGTGCTTTTAAGAGGCTGTCAGCAGGATACTACAAAGCTAAATTGTCACCCAGAGACTGGGGATAACCTCAACCTCGTAAGAACCGTTCCCTAATCTATCGAACATCCAATAGAGCAAGTTCATGTGGTGTGACTTACTCCAACAGGTGCACCCATATTTTACAGTCTGTAGCTTAGGGTAACATAGACTGTTATACACAATTCCCTGCAAGCTAGCTATAATTCCTTTCTTTACTGTAGATCAGTGGTCATTGAAAACTCTATGGTAACCAATTAAACTAACCAGCTTTTGAGGAAGAAGATAATGATACCTCTAAGCTTCTAGGGACACAGTAAGCTCCAAATTTATCTTACGGATAATATGCCTCAGTACATGTGTATGAAAGCCAAATGATTTTGTGTTCTAAACAGCAATTATACACTAATTTCTAACTTTGATTCCCACCTTTAGTGCCTTAATAACTTTTATAAACAAACTATTTTAATGTCAGTGAGATGTAAGCAAATATTTATATGCCCAGTTATTTATAACCCCGTAATATAAGATCTTTAACAACCTTACTGTGAATCAATGATTTGCAAAAGCACTTTTAACCAAATTAAGCACTTTAAAACAGACTCTTCATTTGTTTTCTAACCAACAGGTATGACTATTTTGTGTATTTGTCTTCAGTGTATTCTTATAAACATCACATGTTTATGAAATTCATATTTTTCAGAAAATTCGATTTATGATTTGCAAGATGAAGTAAAGAGTAAGAAAACAGAATATGTCCTATGAGTAAAGAATAGTCAAAAATTATGTGTTAAATTTTTGAAAAATAAATCTGCCTTGTAAATGCTGCATTTTCCCTATATTCATACGAAATTATTGTGGACTCCAGTTTTATTGAATTTGGACAGCTGCAAAAGAAGTAGAACATTTAGTTAACCTGTTTCTAAAAGATAATTATTTATTCCATGTAGCAACTTTCTGGAGAAGCCAAAAACATGAAACACTTCAAACAAACAGAATTGAAATACTTGATCAATTTTTATTTCAAAATATCTACAAAGTTTTAACTCTCCATTATACAAATAATTTTTCAAAATTTAGACATTATTCAAATGTAAGCCAAAGTCCTTATACAAATAGAATACACACAAAGATCAAAAATACATATTCTCTCAGGAAACTTTGTTACATAAATAAGAAAAATATATACAGCTCATATTTTCAATTTAAAGTACAATTTTCTTAACACTGCAACCACGTATAGAAGGTACTAAAATAAAAAGAAATGCTACAGCAAAAGTTACAGGAACAACAAATTCATCTTATGACATCTACAAATCATAAAGATAACACCAATCTTCAAGGAATATATACTTCACGCTTGGATCTTAATTTTTACTTCACTTTGTTCCTTTTTTAGAATATTCTGTGGATAGGTAAAATTCACAATTCTACCAGCTATCCTTGATATAAAACTTACAACATGTGAAGAAATCTACATCTTTGTACTTTGGGATAGGTGTCAAAAGAATTCTTTAAGTTGAATTTTTATGAACCTGTGTTAAAATTTTCCAAGTAAACTGAATTGGCTATTGAAAAGTCAACCAATTCTTTTTAAGTAGGAAATGCTGGGGAAAAAAATCCAAACACTTGAAAAGTCTCAACATAGAAAAGCAATAAAGAAAAATTATGCCAATTGTTTCTAGATTGTTAAGCAGCTCACTAGATACACATTTAATTATGTTTTGCCCCAGAAATTCTCCTTCCTTTTCTGAGCTCGTGCCAGAGTTTGAAAAGCCCGGAGACTAGAAGCTGCAGAGCGAGCAGAAATCTCAGATAATCTGTCCTCATCTGCAATGAAAAAATTATAATCAATGTAGAAAACATCTCTAATAAAAATACTGTTTTATAACATTAACAGAAAATTAAAAGCATCAAGCTTGGTAATGTCAATATTGACTGTCAGAAAAAAATTATTAAAATATATTAACATTTTCAGGATAGTTCACCATAATTTCCCAAGTTTACCATACTTAGAAATCAAACATTTTAATGCTAAATGAGCATTCTGTTTCCTGCCTGAAATCCCACAATGTCATTTTACCTAAACACATGGCCTGTGATTTCAGTATTACTTGGAAATAATTCATCATCATACTGTCTTGTCCTACTTTAAAAAGCACAGCTGTTCTAAAAAGCAAAAAGCTTTTGTGAGCATTTTTAAAACAAATGCTATACCTTAACATAGTGCTTACATCACATTTCCAGAATAATTTCACTTAATGTAGAAATAATGTTTGACTTCAACATGCTACCCTTCTTATTACAGAAATTCCTCATTCTCAGTAAGCAAATCTATTATAAGGTTGTTTGTAAACACTGTTCTTCCATTAAGAAGAAAACACAACTGGATTCAAAGTGTCCAGATGTTTGCATTTCAAAACATAATAACTTGATTTCTAGCTCAATGAATTCTGAAAGAAGTCCCAAGTTTGCTAAGAGGAGAGAAAATCTTCAATGTATATGAACTTATAATATATAAAGTATTAATTCAAATTTACTTTCAAATCCAAAATTTATAAATTCAGTAATTTCATACATTTTAGGATGAATTAAAATAATAATTTTGATTGTTCACATCAGGAATTCAAAATTCCTCCTGCCACTATTAGAAGCAAATGAATTTGTCAGAATGACTGCTACACAAGAAAAAAGTCCATTTTCCCTAATCATATTTTTTTTTTTGAGAACTGAAAATTGGCAATATATAGACATTTGAAAAAAGTGATAGATATGCTAGACCAAACTCCTGAACCCCCAGCTAGCCAGGATGGAAAAACAGGAGTATTGACCTCAGGTGTGAGGCTAGGCATAATCTCTCTTATCATCTGTTTGCCCTAAAAAAAATTCTTCAAAATGTTAGGTCCCAGTTTACTCATTTGTAAATGGGGATAATTTTACCCCCCTCACAGGGTTTCACAGATCTAATGAAATAATATCTGTGGAAGTGCTTGGTAAACTATACAGTGCTAATCCAATGTTGAGATCATAATACTATTATGATCTACCATATATTAAAACCTCACACTTTGATCATTTGTTAATTCACTACTGAAATACCTTCATCATTAAAGACTTCATGCTGAGGCAACTGGAAATTGTTCATCTTTGCTTTTCCCACTGAAGAAAAAAAAAGGCAGAAAAATTATCCTTCAAAGCCACCTAACAGTATATCTTATTTACAGGAGAATCTTAGTGAAAGTAGACTGTCAAAAATTTTATTATTTTATATTTTAATAGAAATTATTATTAACAGACCATTCACTAATTTATAATGTGCTTAGCAAATATGTAAACAAACAATAGAAAATTTCTAGAATTCTTTACAGTGACAATATTGATCTATTTTAACTTTAAAGAAATGCAGTAGGCTTCTGTTTAAAGATGGTAGGTAGACTACACACATTTATAAGAATGACATAAGCCCATAGCACAGAGAAAATGAAAGACAACAAAACAGCAACAAAATTTTGGAAAATGGAAAGCAAACAGAAAAGCAGTGAGTGTGTCCTTGTCATACCTGAGCTGAATCCTAAGCCAGCAGAGGAAGGAAACCAAGAAGCAGCTAATTTGTTCTCCTCTCCTGGCTCTGGTTTAGGAGTACTAAGTACCCTTGAAAGTTGGAGTGAAGGTAAGACTGAACCAGGAAACTGGTTTACAGAACAGGCTGCCAAATCCTTCTTTAAATTTGCAGTTGACTCACTGCCCTTCCTCCCAAAAAAGGCATGGAGGTTCCATCTCCAAAGATTTACCAGAGCGATTCTCATTGAAGGACACAGGTTCAACTGAGGGCAAGGGTACCATCGTCAAAACAGGGGAATTCTATATAACATTTATCTCTTCAAAGAGATAGAACATGACATCCATAAAATAAGGACAAGATGCTGTATCGGGGAGCATACAGGGTTAAAAAATTCTTAGAAATTAAAAATATAGCAAAAAAATGTTTTAAAACTCAGAAGAAGAGGTAAAAAATAAAAATGAGTAACCCTTTCAAATTAAAATAAAAAGACAGAGATGGAAAATAGGAAAGGTAAGATAAGAAAATAAGATCATGTCCAACATCAGAATAACAAGGCATGCCAGGAGAGGAGGAAACAAAAAATGGAGGGGAAGGAATTACTGATTAAATAATTCGAGAAAGTGAGGAACCAAGTTCCCTGGCTGAAAAAGTCCACTGAGTACTAGCAAAACAGAGACCTGTGGTAAAAGCTCAGAGCACTGAGTATGAAGAGAAGGTCTCCAAAGATGCCAGGGAAAAAGAAGCCACACACAATGATAAAAAAATGAGAACACAAGACTTTTCAACAGTAAAAGTGGAAGCTAGAAAAGAGCACAGCAATGCCTAATAAAATGAAAGAAAAATAACTTATGGCCTTGAATTCGCTATCTTGGCAGCATTTAGCAATGTCTGAAGACATCTGTAGATGTCACACCTGGGAAAGGGGTGCTACTGGCATCCAGGGGGTTGCCTCTCTGTGTATAGGAAAGAACTTGAAAGAAGCCTCACACTTGGGGCGCCTGGGTGGCTCAGGTCGTGAAGCTGCTGCCTTTGGCTCAGGACATGATCTCGGGGTTCTGGAACTGAGCCCCACATTGGGCTCCCTGCTCAGTACAGAGTCTGCTTCTCTCCCTCCCTCTGCCCGGTCCCCATGGCTCTTACTCTCTCTCAAATAAATAAATAAAATCTTAAAAAAAAAAAAAAAGAAAGAAAGCAACCTCACAATTATACAAAAGTGAACTGGGGTTATAGCACAGTTAAGTGTTCCGGAGAGGAGATGAGACTTTCCCCGTTTAAAGAAATCTGTTACCTTAACTAAAATACTACGTAACATAATTTATTAACATATAGTACTTACTTAAGCCTTTGTACCCATCATACTTTCATTTTAAAAGACAAAAAATTAAAACCAAAATAATTACCATTATGCTGAAATTCTGGATCTCTCAGAGAGCCCTGAATTCGACGAGAGGGATGCCAGTAGGAAGCAGCACAGGGCGGAGAAGGAGACTGCCCAGGTGTGTTTGTTGGATATTCTGGAATTTTTGAAACTGGAAGAGTTACCTCAGCAAATTTGGGGATATTGGTTTCAGAATCTTCCCTCAAAGGCAGGGGATCGATTGTTTTTATACCAGCAGCTGGAGAAGTCAGGAGGGATATAGCACGACTTTCTTTCTAAGTGACCCCAAAGGAAAAAAAAAAAAAAAAAGTGTCTATATATATATATAAAAAATCAAACCTTTAAACACACAAAAAATAAAACCATAAAAGCAGTAGGAGTAATTATGGGGAAAATCTATGTAAATTCTGTGTGGGGAAGATTTTATAAGCCTAACAACCAAAACTGGTAAACATATTTAGTTATATAAAAATATATAAACATTAAAAAAATTTTAAATCACAAATTTGAGGAAAATATACAACATATATTGACAATGAACTATCATTGCTACATAAATATTTCTTTTAAAGTAGTAAAATATAAATTAAAAATCGAAAAATGATATATATAAGCGACTTATATAGACAAATTACAAACAGCAGAAACATCCTATCTCACTAGTAATCAAATAATTTCAAAATAAAAGCGCCAAGATACTAATTTTTCACTTAGCAAATTAAAAGATAAAAAATTTTTTGAAAGTCACACTATAATACCCAATGCTGACAAGGACATAAAAAAATTGGCACTCTCCTAGAGTGTTGTTGGGAGCACAATCTCTCTGGGGAGCTGGTGAAACAGCAAAGCCTTAAAATTTTGTGTTCTTTTATCACACAATAACACTTGCAGAGTATTTACACAAAAAGAGATAATATGAACAAAAAAGTAGTTAAAGGATGATTCCTTTACAGCATTTCTTCAAAACAAAAAAAGTAAGAAATAACAATAGGCATCTGGTTTTAAAAAACTGCTTTCAATAATAAACAGCTGGTATAACTACAGGTTGCCTATCATGTCACTATTAAGACTTAATTGTAAGTGATATTTAATGATATGTAAATATGTTCACAATTCATTGCCAAGTGAGAAAAAAATAGATTATGAAACCTTATCTAAAGCACAATAGACAAATACACTATATATCTAAAGAACTCAAGCATTCAATAATGGCTGCCCCTGAACAGTAGGGAGGACAGCATTTATTCTGTTTAGTTGGTCAGTATTTTCTATTTTCCACAGTGATAACATATCACTATCCTAAAAGTCCTTGTATAATTTTACTTATTAGGAGAATTTAAACGAGTAAAATCAAACACAGTTCCAAACTTTCCTAATTATTCCTTGTAAATGTGGCCTTTACTCATTGACTTTGGGTTTATTGACACAATATTCAAAACACTGCTTTCTGACCTTAGATATTGTTTTCTGCAATTAGAGAACCTACTGCTTTGAAGTGGAGAAGGCCTGAGGTCTTCTCTGACAAACATTTCTCTTTAAATCAAGATCTAAAATAAAATCACAAATCTTTCTCTTGCTTCCCTTTTTATAATTATAATTAGCACTTAGGAAAACTGTTCGATTTTTTTTTCTTTTTCTACATATATACACAGAATTTGAGATCCGTCATACTGGTTTCACTACTGCTAAAAAGGCCTGAATGAAACTCTAGAATATTTGTAACATATGGGCTTCCCAAGTTTAATTTAATGGCCTTGGTGATCTGTTTTTGAGCCTAAAGCCTTCTCATTGGCCTCACCCCATCCCCACCCCCCATACAGCCCATTCTCCACTGAATAGCCAGAGTGATTTCATTACGTAAATCAGATCATGTTTGCTGTGTAGCTTTAAACCCCCCAGGGCTTCCCAGTGCCTCAGAATGACATCCCCCCTCCTTACCCAAACCCCCCTCCAAAGCTCATTTCCTACCCTCTCCTCGCCCCAGTCACACTGGTCTTCTTACTCTTTAAAACTCTCACCGCTGCCCACTAGTACTTACTGCTCTCTGCTACTCTCTGCCTGGACACACCCCTCATGAGTCAGCTCTTAGCTAAAATGTCACCTCCTCAGAGGTGCCTGTCCTGATGGCCTAATGTAAAGTAACCTCACCCCCACCTCGGAGGGCCTTTGTGATTTTATTTGTGCTGAAATTATCTTTTTAAAAAATTATCTATTTCTCAAAATGAAAAGGTGAGCTCCATGATGGCAGGGATTCTGTCGTGATTACCAGTGAATCCCCAGATCCTAGAACGGTGCCTGACACATAGTAAGAGCACATTACATATCGAATTGAGTGAATGAAAGTGAAATTCCTGATGTCCCCCTCCAAAGGTGGTTTCTGTCCAGAGCTCTCTTACTCAGTACATGGCATCCCCATCAATCCTGTTGGGCAAGACAGAAACCTAAAAATCATTCCTGGTCTCTCACTGCCCCCATGATGCAACCCAGCACCAAGCCTTGATTTTGTTCCCCTTACACAATTCTTCAGTTTCATCCACTTCAGTCCAGGCCCACCCTCCTTACAACACGTCCTACTTCGAATACCCCAATGACCTTCTAAGGGTAACCACAGTCTACTCTTGCTTTCCATGGCAACCAGAAAGGTCTTTAAAATATTTCAATGGCTTCCCATTGCTCTCAAGATAATGACAAAAATTTTCCATACTGCTATCTTTTCTAGACTCATCTTGACCTACTCCCTGCCACACACTATACTTGCCTTTGTTTTTTAGAACCCTATGGGGGCCTTTGGGTGGTATACAATTTGCTAAGCATTCGACTCCTGGTTCTGACTCAGGTCATAATCTCAGGGTCATGAGATCAAGCCCCACATCAGGCTCCTCCACTCAGTGTGGAGTCTGCTTAAGACTCTCTCTCTTCCTCTTCTCTGCCCCTCCCCACAGTTGCTTGCACACTGTCTCTCTCTGAAATAAATTAATTAAAAAAAAAAAAGAACCCTATGTTCTTTCTCACCCCAGGATACTGACACATGCTATGCTTCTCTCCTCCACCCTTTTTACGCCGTCAACTCTTCCTCTTCCTCAATATCTCAACCCAATTAGTACTTCTTCTAAGAAGCATCCTTGACTTCCAAGAAGCTTCCAGACTTCCAATTTTGGACCACCACCTCCTACCTTTAAAACTAATCCCCATGGGTACCCCGATTTCAATAAGTCTGCCAAGACCTTCCACTGATCCTGTCACCTCTGCACTGTGCCTTACCTTCCCAAGTCCTATTTTTCTGCCCTAACTAACTCGACCTCCATGGCCAATCATCACAGTCAATTCCCGGCATATACCTTAACTCCCTGACCCCCTTTCTCATTTCCTCTTACTCCTTGACAAAACATGAACCCCAGTTAAATCCAACTCTCTACTTATCCTGCACCTCTGCAGCCAAACATGGCTGGAGAAAAACACACAACTCATCATGACTGGTCTTACCTCAAATTTGTGACCACCAGCCAAAAATGAGCCCTTTATGTCGCCCTGCATTATCTCACAGTTCCCTGGCCCACTCCCTCTCCCACTCCCTCTCCCACTCTCTGAAAAGACCATTTCATGCCTCCTTTTCTTTACTCAAACCTCCAACCTTTTCTTCCCCAGTCTCATTCTCATCAAGGATCTTTCTTCATGTGCCACCAAGAAACAATCCAAAGAGATTTTCCCAAGGCTCCCCACCACATCTCCCTATTTAATCAGCAATGCTCACATATTCTTCCTCCTTTGTAACAAAGAAGGAACTGTCAGAGTGCCTAAAATCAACCCTTCCATTCGCTCTTCCCCCAGATCCTATGCAACATCTCGAGGGGTGTGCGGCACTCAGTGCACAGGTGCAAAGGGGCTGGCTGGGGCTGCATCAGCTCTTTCTCTCTTTAAAAGTGTTCTTGTTGGGGCGCCTGGGTGGCTCACTCAGTTAAGCGTTTGCCTTTGGCTCAGGTCATGATCTCAGGGTCCTGGGATAAAGCCCCGTGTTGGGCTCCCTGATCAGCGGGGAATCTGCTTCTCCCTCTCCCTCTGCCCCTCCCCCATGCTCACACTCTTTGTCACTCTCAAATAAATAAATAATCTTTAAAACAAACAAACAAACTGTTCTTGTCAACATATAAATGTGCTGTTATTTCCTTCATCTTGACCTCACTCCCAACTACCACCTGTTACTCTGCTCCCCTTCATGGGAAAGACTCTTTTTTTTTTTTTTTAAAGATTTTTTATTTATTTATTTGACAGAGATAGAGACAGCCAGAGAGAGAGGGAACACAAGCAGGGGGAGTGGGAGAGGAAGAAGCAGGCACCTAGCGGAGGAGCCTGATGTGGGGCTCGATCCCAGAATGCCGGGATCACGCCCTGAGCCGAAGGCAGACGCTTAACCGCTGTGCCACCCAGGCGCCCCCATGGGAAAGACTCTTAAAACAATTGTCTGTGATGACTGCCTCTGATTCCTCTCCTCTCATTTCTCTTGAACTCACTTGCATTTAGGCTTTGTCCCTCCCCACCACCAAAACTGCCCTTTGTCAAAGTCACCATCATCAGTTCTCATACCTTACTGATCCATCAGTAGCACTGATGCTCCTTCCTTTCCTTAAAAAAGATTTTATTTATTTATTTGAGAGAGAGAGAGACAGAGATAGCGAGAGTGAGCATGAGCAGGAAGGAGAGGGAGAAGCAGGCTCCCCACCGAGCAGGGAGCCCGACGTGGGGCTAGATCCCAGGACCCCGGGATCATGACGTGAGCCAAAGGCAGACGTCCAACCAACTGAGCCACCCAGGCACCCCTGACACTCCCTCCTCCTTGACACCTGCAAGATACTACGGTCTCCTATTTCCCACCACCTCTCTGGCTATTTCTCATCAGCCTCTTTGCTGGTTACACCTCAACTTCCCAGTATCAGAAAACTGGGGCTGACACCTATCTACACATACCCTTCTCTATCTGTACCCACTCTCCTGATGATCTTCCCCAGTCTCAAGACCTCACATACCTGTGTCACCTAGACAATAAACACTCAAATCTGTATCTACAGCCCAGCCTCTCCTCCCACACTCCAAACTCGGAAAGGCAACTGCCTGTTCGACATGTCTACTTGCACATCTGATAAGCTTCTCAAACGTAATATGTCCGAAACAGAACTCTTCGCTTTCCCTGACAAACCTTTTCCTGACACGGTCTTCCCCATCTCAGTTAAGTGGCAACTCCATCCTTACTGCACAGGCCAAAAATCTTGAGTTGTCCTTGACTCTTGTCTTTCTCCCATGCCATATCTTAGCCATCAGCAAATCTGGTCAGCTACACCTTCAATGCATATCCAGAATCGGACTTCATCGCACAACCTCCACTCCTACCAGTATGAACCAAACGACCATCACCTCTTGCCTGGATAGTGTAATTGACTCCTCCCTAGTTTCATGCCCCTGCTCTCACATCCCTGCTGTCTGTTCCCAATACAGCAGCCAGAATAACCATGGGAAAACCTAAGTCAATTTGTATCACTCCTCTGCCCCTCCAAAGGCTTCCCATTTCATTCAGAATAAAATTCAAAGTCTTTGCTATGACCTATAAGGTTCTATACAGTTTAGTTCCCCACTACGCTTCCAAACTCATTGCCCACACTCTCCCTCTCTTGCTCTCTGGCTGGTCCCCAAGGAATCGGGTACCTGATTACCTCAGAGACTTTGTACTTGCTGTTCTTTTTCCCCGGAATGCCTTCCTACGTGTGCATATGCATCAATCTCTCACCCACTTCAGATTCTGCTCAAATGCCACCCTCTCAGTGAGAACTTCCCTGGTTACTTCCTATTTACCTCCCCTGCTTTATATTTCTCCTTAGTCCTCATCACTGTCTAAAATACTGTGTATTGCACCTAGTTATCTGTTTATTGTCTCCCTTCTCTACTAGAATAGAAGTTCAATCGGGGCCAGAATTTTTGCCTGCTTCTTTCACTGTGCTCTCCCTGTCTCTCTCTCAAATAAATAAATAAAATCTTAAAAAAAAAAAAGTGTATCAGCAGAAATAGAATGTTACTGTCAGAAAAAACAATTCAATGCCTTGCCTTTACTGAAAGCAGGTTAATAGCATCATCTCCACACGACACACAGAACTTTCTAAAATCTGAACCTATTATTCATGTTACATATGACTAAAATAATCACTTCCTAAAGAGATGTTTTTCCCCAAAAAATATAAATATTTACCTTCCTAAAATCATTCTTTGCAGTTTCTAAGCCATCCTGAGAAGACACTCTTTTCCTCTGCTCTGGGACTAGAAGCCTCACTTTAGATGGAGACACTAAAACAGCACCGCCTGGAAAAATGCAGAAGACAACAAGTTTCAAACTAAATTCTCATACAGAAAAAGCAGGTAAAATAAGAACCACAGCGTCTGCCCATTACCAACAGCTGGAGTGGTGAGATCGTGATGAGTCCTTTGGATTCCACCAAGTTCTCTCAGCTTTGGAGTAGGAAGCCGGCCTCCTTTTCCAGAAGATACGGATGAAGAATCCGACCTACAAGTCCAAACAATCTACTATGAAGCATTTCCTCCAGAAAATAGGATTAAAAATATTTTGTCATTACTGTGCAATAAGAAAATACACAGTTTATTAGATAAGGCCATTTTGTTTCTGAAAAAACAAATCCCCATGCAGTTAAGAGGTTAAGAGTGACTGAATATGGGAAAAGAGGGAAGATCACTGCAAGTCACCAACAATAGAGCAGAGAATTCTTCCATCAAATCAGGGCCTAAGTTTCCTATTAGGCACAAAACTCATGACAGAATGATAAGGGATTTGGATTATGAACAAAAGGCATCATTATCAGTGGTAGAGAACCACTGCCCAAAGCAATTAAGATATAAACCAACAAGAATTAGCTATTTGCAGAAATCACTTATTTTAATATTACAATACATTATCCTTCTTTTTTGGTAAAACATTTGATATTAAAGAATATCAGCTATTTTCCTCAAATCACAAAGAAAGCCATTCTTCCAGACACATTTACAAATCTGGTAAATCATAATTAGCAGGACATACATGAAAATAACCCTAACGACTTCCTCCCCCCAGTGTTCAAGTGCTCAACTACCAATTATTGGTGACTCAAATACCTGAGTCAATCAAATTACAAATCATATAAAAATGCCTGCTTTGTGACATTAAAGGAACATCTGTTCTTTATTAGTCATAAAACCAAGAGTGTAAGCCACTGTACTTAGAGACAAAACAAAAAATATTAACCGTGTGCATAATGCTTCCGTATACTGATCAATTTAAAACTCTTACCCTTCTTTTATCTTGTCTGCCTTAGATTTTTCATGTAATTCCAACTTCTCCAGCTCTCCCGTATGAACCTGCTTGTCCTTTTCTGCTTTCTCCTCCTCTTCCTCGCCCTCCTCCTCCTCTCTCGGCTGTTTCTGCAAGCCTTCATCCGGGTTCTCTGCGTCCCATGCCAGGCGCCTTCTAACAGGTGTGGTGGGAGCATCTGACACACCCAATTTCTCTGTGGTATTTTTCTGGGGCTGCTCTTCCAAGACAGGCCTTTTTTCTTCCAGTGTTGTAGGAGGACATTTCTGCAAAGTCTTATGGCTTGTAGGATCTCTGCATGACAGAAATAGTTTCAAACTTGAGTTTGAGGTTTCTAGTTTATACTCAATTTAATGAGTCTGTCATTCCCTTCCAGTGTTCACAACTGTTTCCCACAGATATTACTTTGCCCAGATACTGAAGAAAGAATTCTAATTAAGAGTTCATTTGACAGTATAATACACTAAAGTTACAATTAGGATTTTCTATTAAAATACTCTAAAATAAAATACATGTATCACCTCTTACTCCTACCTTCACACATGCATGCCTGTACCACTGTTGACAACACTCATGAGTGTCTCCTAGACTGGCATTTACACACATAAATGAGGACTCCACAGGGTCTAACTTGTTCACTTACTCAATTAGGGTTTATGCACAAACTCAAGTGTACTTGTGGATCAAGCAAACTGATTCAAATTGTACACTTTAGATAGATTAAACTTTTCCAGTTATTCCTAAAGAATGGATTTTGTGATGAATTTTCAAAATCAGATGTCATAATTAGAACTTAAAGTTCAATTTGGCTTATATGACTTTATTGACATATCACAACAATTAAAGACTATTTTATTTGCTACAAATCAATGTGCTGTTTCTCTTATAAAGCTATATAATGTTAAATTAAAACCTAAAGAGCAGAGAACTGTCCCACAGAATCAGGGCCTAAGTGTCATATTAACCACGGAAATCCATTAATGAGTGGTAACAGGATATACACTAGCTTATATTCTCTAAGTTGCCATGTTGTTGCTACCTTTTCTTCTTGTTACTTTTTAATGTTCTTTCCATCTATTGTATAATCATTCCTAGTTTACCCTTAAGAGATATCATAAAAATTACATATATATAGTATAAAGTCCAGTCTTCTAGATTTACACTACGTATTATTTACACACAGCCTTACTTTCACAGAGAATACACTAAAAATAATGAAATGTAATAAGTGGCTGGCATATCTCCATTTGATCGGAAGACAAATTTTGAGTGGTCATGTCAATTTCCTATATGATTCCATGATCTACCTAAGCTACAACATACATCTGTGCCATCCACAAAGAACATAGCTCACCCGGCAAGATCTAGAGCTCTGATGTTACTACTAATGGTTCCTTCTGAGCTCGTGGTGGAGGAGACATCCCAACAGCAGTTGTTGTCAGACAGAATCTGATTCAGATGGTCCCGAGAAAAATGTGTTCCTTGAACTCGTTTCCTATAAAACTCAGCCTTCTCTCGGAGTTCTTTAACCTACGCAGGAGAGTTGAGACATTGTGTGTTACTTTAAGTACTCCTTTGCAAATATCACCACGTAGCTTATCAAAGATGATACACAAATACAGCCAGAGAACAAGGAGAAAAGAAGGCAAAAAGGGCCAGACACTCATCAGACTATGTGCATTTTTAAGCAGAAATTAAAACAATCAAGCTAAAGCACAATACAGTTATTTTATTTCAGGCCAGCAGGCAGGAAGGAGAATTTGCAGCAGCTAAGAAAAATATTGACACCTACTTCGTATTTCGACTGAAATTACACAGGTACTCTATGCATTATTACAGTTTTTAAAAACTCAAAAGCAACCAACCTCCGCATACCACATGGCATTTAGAGAAGCCTAGGAGAGGAATACAGAAACATGCTTAATGACAGGTTAATGCCATAGTTGAATATTAATGGGTATCAATGAAATACCTGATTATTCTTCCTTCTAAATACATAACAAAGTTGTCAATCAATATTTGTAAATTATTTTTAGTAATATTTCATTCTCTGAGCAAGAGATCTTAATATTACCTTGAACACCAGCCACATTCTTGCATGGCTGGAGTGCTATCAACAACAGGTAACCTATTATCATTCCTACCTCCCCACCTCTGGAAGAGTAATGAGAGTAGGACATGCCAGAAACCCCTATCCTGGCTTTATTTCCTGGCTTCCACAATAGCTGCTACTACCAGAGAAGCCCCCAGTGAGAGAATCATGAGGCTTCCTTCTCCAAATTCCTCAACGTTCCCTTGGCATCAGCAAAACCTCAACTTTTAAGAAATGTATTAAATAAAAGAATAGCCCACAAAATAATAATTGTAATATATTCAGCAAAGTGACAATACAAAAAAAAAAAACAAAAACGTTCTGATGAACTCTAAGGTAATTCGAATTCCCTAATATGCAAATAACATCTTTTCATATGGAGAGGCACCTTTTATATGCTTTCAAACCCTTTCATCTTATGCGTCATACTGCCACCTGCTGGCTTCCCTAAATTCAATTCCACCACGTAAAAAAATTAAGTTGTAGCTTAAAATTCTGTTTAAAATCATCTTTATTTATTCTTCAAAAGCTCGATTTTTCCTATCATATAGATGGAATAATAACATTAAAAGGATATGCTGATACTGTCTGCTAAGATTTTCTTTCACTTACAGGCAAAAAAGCAAATAATGAACTTGGCATTGCAAGCAACTAGAGAAACACATCCTCAGGTCCTTAAGGAGACACTCCTGAACGCAAAGGGATGAAAGTGTTACATCTGTAGGGAATTAGCCAAAGCAAAGGACAGCACCTGTGATGGTGGCATAAGAAACTATATAATCCCAGCAGGATCCTACTGTTCTAATGAACCAAACCTGAAACACTCCTGAAGGATAATTCAGGATATTTTCTTTACTGCCAAGAAAAATTGAGCCATGTTCATCTAACATTTCTGTTAATTTCTAAACCTTAATCCCTAAGAGTGGTTTTTGCATTTAACAGGTGGAACTGAGACATACAGTTTGAATCTATTGAACTACTAACCAGGGTGTTTTGCTGGTTTTGTTTTAAGTAGGCTCCACACACAATGTGGGGCTTGAACTCAGGACTCCAAGATCAAGAGTCGCATGCTCTACCAGCAGAGCCAGCCAGGCGCCCCCTCACCAGGGTATTGTGAATGCACAAAGGCCTTGTTATAAAGGGCCTTGATATAAACCAGATTTTATTTCTATTAACTTCCCTCATGTTTCAAATGTTTCACAGCTGCTCCCTCACCTACACGGTAAAATCTTCAAGCTTTAGTACAGCTTCCTCCAGTTCTCAAGGCCCTTCATGCATATCCCCATTAGTACTTATTTCATTCTACTGGAATTAATTGCTCTTGTTATTCTCTCCCATTAACCTATAAGGTCCATAATGTGAGGGAAAATGCAGCACATCCTGAGTGTGCTGAGTGTGGACTAAGTGCTAGGCCTGAGCTGGATGGCTGAGAGCCAGAGATAAGCAAGAAGGTCCCCACAGCACTCAATGTGCTCACAGTCCGATAGAGGAGGCAGACCTCCTCCTCTATGATAAATTATCATCATAATACTGGATGGTCTATGCCGTAATAAACAAAGGAGATATAAATTGAAGGAGTGGTTCAAAGCGGGTCCATCAGCCCTGTACTGTATGTAAGGTGGGGGGTGGGAAGGAGCAGCAGAGAAGGCTGTATTCCATCCAGGTGGGAGCACCTATTGTCTGATGAATGAGCGAATGGGTAAATATCCCCTCCATGTGCACAGTGATCTGGTTTTACTCGTCAACAATATTTTTTAAAAAGGAGATACTATGGAAATGCTGTAAAACTTTATTCAGTTCTATTTGTTATTTACCTTCAAAACTCAATGTTTGAAATTTAACAGCAATCTTTATTAATAATCTGAGTGCTAATGTTATAGTGGTTTACAAATACCTAATTTTAGATTTCTATGATCCTAAATTAGGATGAAAAAATAGAAAGTTGATATTTCCTAAAGCAAGTTTTTCTACTAAAAAAGAAAAAAACCTAATGGTATGAGCTCAATATCAAGAACAATCCCTACAGTCCACAAGCAGAGCCACTAAAAAGGGTAGGAACTCAATTAAACTCAATTAAAACAACACGCACATTCCTTTCCAAGTAACACCATCAGATTATAGGATATAAATGCTAAAAGTAGAATGTTTTCATTTCTAAATTTCTTTTCCCAAAATAAGAATTCAACTAAATTGTTTAAAATTTATATACAGAAAATTCAAATAAAAAAACTGAAAGATTAAAAAATAAAAAATTTTCCCCAAAGGTCATCCCCCTCAAAATGAGTCATTTTACACCTAGCCATCCTTACAATGTCTGTCAAATTATAGCATGTCTCTCAAATGTGGAACTTTATCTTGAAATAAAGTCCTATTTGTGGAAGACACTTTAGGAAAAAGTATCTCAACTAATGTAGTTTGGATGATTAGAAGATTACCTAATAAACAAGAAAAAAGAAATTTAACACAGGTTCAGTAGTTATTCTAAGGATGAGACTGAACAATTGCAACTGCTGGTTATTATTAAAAAACCCTTTAAGCGAGCTTTTATAAAAAGCAATAGTGCCAGTGGTTCTATAATGGAGATAAGACATATGCAGCCACTGGACAAATAAAACAAACCACTCTAATGTTATATGAATAGGAGCTGGGTCTTAGATAAAATACCCAGGCACTAGACTATAAATAGATTCAAAAAGTGTAATATTTCAAACAACATAGGAGGAAATAAATATGACATATGGACCAGAAAACTATAACAGGACTAAAAAAGCTAATATTCTAATGATAAAGTCACTGATGTCCAAGTGCATTTGAAGAGTGTGAATAACATTCCTTCATGAAACGTTAGGAAAGGGAAAATGAGGGAGTACCTTATATTTAGATACCTCATAAGCAGCCAATAAGTAAATGTCTTCAAGTTAAAAATAAAACCTAAGATTTAGCTAAAATATGGCCCATATTAAATATCTATGACCTGGTCAACTGAAACTGCTATCACCATCATCGATAAAATTTAGCTAAAACTTCTTATTCTTTTCTAGTTCCAATTCACTTTTTGAATTATTTTGCCCACAGAGGTTAAGGCAAACAATAGCACTAATTTAAACATTAACAACCAGCATTAGCAATGAATTTTTTTAAAGCCTAAAAAAGTCATGTTACCAAGATGTTATAATAGGAAAACTTGAAAAGACAGGTCTTAAATTAACATCAACAGAAATGTTTTCTTCCATCAGACCAGGATAAGGACCATCACCCTATCATGATTCCAGACAAAACAATCCTCTAGTCCACTAAATTTTTAGATCTGA
This sequence comes from Ursus americanus, assembly GCF_024610735.1. Taxonomy (NCBI): domain Eukaryota; kingdom Metazoa; phylum Chordata; class Mammalia; order Carnivora; family Ursidae; genus Ursus; species Ursus americanus. Next base: position 46,525,372 of record NC_142143.1, on the reverse strand, counting down.
CGCCTAAATACCAACTCACCTTAATTTAAATAAGTCTCAGAGACTAAGAGATAATCTTTCCAAAACAAGGAGCCTCTCATGAGTCCAACCCAGTGAAGCCCCTAAAAGTAACAGGCCAGTGGCTAACACCTATTAATTGGCCACACTAGCCCTCTGTGGCCACGCTCTGTACCCTGCCTCTGCCCCCAGCTTTTCCTCATTTCCCCTTGAGAATCCTCATAGCTCCTCACCAAGGTCTGGCATGGCCACAAACTGCTCAGGAGTTTCATGGACACAATTCCTTTGCTTCATCAGGCTTGCTCCTGATGCTCTTATTTTTTAACTTTACTTCACCAGGGTGAATATGTGAATTTCGCCTCCAACAATATTTGGGACAGCTTTAAGATTTGCCTTTTACTCGGCCTGAATTGTTGCTGAGCCATGCCCAAGTAGGGCAGTAGAGAGCACCAGGAGCAGCCACAGTGAAAGGAATCAAGGAGCCTCCTGAAACAACACGTGGAATACGGGACTCTCACCAGGACATTGGTCTGGGAGCTGCCAGTGCCAAGAGCCAGCTGCTCAAAGTGCCCCAATGCCTTCCTCCAGAGGCTCACGACACGTTACTGTTAGCCATGGCGTCAAGTACAGAGCTAAATAAAAGATTCATCCCCCATCCAAATGATCTCTCTCTTCGCAGTGATGGGAGAGGGGGTATTTACTAAGTCTAAATTGTTTTGCTTTTGCTTATGCACACAGAAAAGGCAGGAAATCATCAAGATGTGGTTTAAAAGATGGTAATTGCACAACAACCAGAAACTCCACTGTTCTTGACCGTAAGAAGCTTCCCAATTCTAGGTTTACCCTTTCCTTCAAACTTTTCTTTAGGATCCTCAGAATTTCTCCCATATGTCAGGGTATCCCAACACTAGAGCTCAAACCTCGATCAGCACAGGCCACTCCTCCCCTATGCATACAGACTGTCATGGTCCACATTGCCAGTGGATGCCTCTGTCAGACAAACTAATCTTGAAAACCGATCTTCAGTTCAGAGACTGGAGGTCTGGATATTATTAAGAAAACTACAATGCTATAATTCTATAAACTGAGTTGTATTAACACAATGAAATATTGGATTGTAAAAAGCCTTTTTAACTTAAAAGACTTTAATAACAATCTCTAGTTGAAAAAGGAGCTATTTGATATTTAAAAAAGTAAACACACTGATCAATTATATTCTAACATATAACTTTAAGTTCCTGATACTTTCAGTGCTACTATTGTATCACACACCTTTAAACCGTAGTCTCTATTACTAAATGAAACTCATTGTGAAATTGAACTGGGATACAGGCTCAGAGAAAATGTGGGCTTGCTGAGCTTATGTATACTCACCTGATCTGGTATGTTTTCCTTCACACGGGTCCAAGCCCCGGCTTTATATAAATACTGGGCTGGGCTCAGAAATTTTGCCCTATATTCAGAATTCACCTTCCTAACAGAAACGAAATGAGAGTAAATATTTCACCATGTTGATCATCTAAATACCATGATATTTTCCTTCTAAAATACATACCCAAGCCTTTGATGTCTCCAAGGAGTAAGCTTCTTTTTAGGCTGGTTTGACTCTTTTGATTCCATCTCTGCTTCTAATTTTAAAGGATCATCTGTTTTATTACACTAAAATGGAAATTATTTAAACATTTTATGTTTAAAATATGTTATAGGTGAATGTGAAAACATAAATGTTACAAAATATAATTGGATATCATATTACAATTCTGTTTGTGGAAGTAAGTTTTAACTACTAAAGATAACCGAGAAGTCACAAGCGATCAACAAGCAAGCTTTGAAACCTGTATACCTGGTTGATTTTTTGAAGTATAGCTCAGGATTTGGTTCACTTTATAACAAAGAAATTTTACATCCTTAGCTAGGAAAAAAAACCTTTTAATTAACAAATAAACATCTAAATAAATAAATTTGATGTTACTACCTATTGAACAGTGATTTTACATTTGCCTTTGATATTCTAAATTTATATTCAATTGTGTTACAGTAATTAAGTAGGTTCCATGCCCAGTGTGGAGCCCAATGCGGGCTTGAACTCATGACCCTGAGATCAAGACCTGAGCTGAGATCAAGAGTCAGATGCTTAACCGACTGAGCCAGCCAGGGGTCCCTGGTGTTACAATAATTACATATAAAGTCCCACTGAGTAAGTTACCAACCACATTGCTTTACTGAATAACAACCCTTTTTTCTGCCTAATATCAAGATCCAAAAATATGTATATATGTGTTTGTACAGAAATAAATATATAGATGCCAATTTACTTTTAGTCATATAATTTCTATTTTTAGAACCCATAAAGCATTAGTTATAACACTCCAGAAGATTTGAAAATAGGACTTTTACTCCATTTACCTAGAATTTACAATAATTTTAACCTGACACTAGAACTTAAATAAGCTGTAGTTTCAGAGGTAGGTATTTGTATGTGCTGTGGTATATCATATAACTTAGACTAGCTATAATTTGGCATGCTGAAGCTTTGGTTTAAAATGCATGTATATATACTTTAAATAAATAAATACATAACATAACACAAAAAAAGGGGCACCAGGGTGGCTCAGTCAGTTAAGCATCAAACTCGATCTCGGCTCAGGTCTTGATCTCAGGGTCCTGAGTTCAGGCCCTGAGTTGGGCTCCACGTTGGGCATGGAGCCTACTTAAAAATAAATTAATAAATTAATTAATTAATTAATTTAATTAAAATTAAATTAAAATTAAAAAATACATGTATGTATGCATGTTTGTGTCTGATTTCCATTGTTTAATTTAAAGTATATATTTCTATCACTACTGTTACCTCTATAGCTCACATTACTGTAAGGCCAATCATTTGCTATTAGACATCACAGACTTACCTGCCGTATTGCCAAGCACTTGCCACAGTATTATATCTATTTGGTTACGTCTGTGTCTCCCTACTACTAGCTCAAGAGCTGTGTGGGGCATAGTGTGGCTATAATTGTATTCTCAGTACCTACCCAGTGCCTGGATCCCACTAGGTGCTTAATGAATATCTAGCAAATAATGAACAAACAAATGAATTAATAAACCAGCTAAAACCAAAAATCTCAGGTAGTGTTTGGTAAAAGAAAATGTGTAGAGTCTAAAATCATAAGTTTTTTATTTTGTTTAAAATTAGATGTTGATGAATACCTTTTCAGGAGATACTGCTTCAAAATTTCCATTCTCTTTCAAATCATTTCTTAATTTTGGTTCTTTCACTGGAGATAAACCCTTGAAATTTCTTCTGTATTCAGTTTCGTGGATGATTGAATTACCTTTGAATTGTGGAACAAATTTGCTTTTATTGTGGAAAACCTTAAAACAAAAATTACTTTAGTTTAGTTTCTCTGTTGGTTAAATACACAAAACTTAGTTTTTCGAATGCTTTAAGAATGTCACATATAAAGTTGAATTATAGGATACCAAAAAAGTGAAATTATATGATTGTTTATAATTTCATTTCATATATCTAATTAACATCCAAAGGACGACAAAAGCAAAAATAGACAAAATGGACTGCATCAAACTAAAAGCTTCCATACAGCAAAGGGAACAATCAACCAAGAGGCAACCTACAGGATGGGAGAAAATATCTGCAAATACTATATCTGATAGGTTAGTATTCAAAATATATAAGGAACTCAAGCAATTTGATAGCAAGAAAACCCTGATTTTTAAAATGGGCAAGGGACAGGCACCTGGGTGACTCTCGGTTAAGTGTCTGACTCTCGGTTTCAGCTCAGGTCATGATCTCAGGGTCCTGAAATTGAGCACATGGGGCTCCACACCCAAAGGGGAGTCTGCTCAAGGATTCTCTCTCTCCTTCTCCCTCTGTCCTTCCCCCCAGCTTGCTGTCTCTCTCTGAAATGAATAAAATCTTTTTTTTTTAAGATTTTATTTATTTATTTGACAGAGATAGAGACAGCCAGCGAGAGAGGGAACACAAGCAGGGGGAGTGGGAGAGGAAGAAGCAGGCTCATAGCGGAGGAGCCTGATGTGGGGCTCGATCCCATAACGCCGGGATCACGCCCTGAGCTGAAGGCAGACGCTTAACCGCTGTGCCACCCAGGCGCCCCTGAAATGAATAAAATCTTAAAAAAATAATTTAAAAAATAAATTTCAAAAACGGGCAAAGGGACATAAAAACAGACACCATGTATCAATGGAATAAAATGTAAAGCCCAAAAATAATGAATGTACAGTCAATTAATTTACAACAAAGGAGCCAAAAATATACAGTTGGGAAAGTATAATCACTTCAATAAATGGTGTTGGTAAAATTGGACACACACATGCAAAAGAATGAAACTGGACACTGTCAACCGAAAATGGATCAAAGACATGAACATAAGGACTGAAACTATAAAACCCCTAGAAGAAAACATAGGCAGTAAGCTCCCTGACATTGGGGTTGGCAATGACTTTTTGGATTTGACACCAAAAGCAGAGGCAGCAAAAGCAAAAATAAACAAATGGGACTACCTCAAACTAAAAAGCTTTTGTACAGCAAAAGAAAGCACCAGCAAAGTGAAAAGACAACCTATGGAATGGGAGAAAATATTTGCAAATCATATATCTGGTAAGGGATTAATATCCAAAATAATAAAGAATTCCTACAACTCAGTAGAAAAGCAAACAATCTGATTAAAAAATAGGCAGAGAAATTGAAAAGACATTTTTCCAAAGAAGACATCTAGATGGCCAACAGGTATATAAAAAGGTGCCCAACATCACTAATCATCAGGGAAATGTAAATTAAAACCACAATGAGATATCACCTCTTACCTGTTCGAATAGCTATTACCAAAAATACAAAAGATAACGAGTATTGGCAAGGATGTGGACAAAAGGGAATCCTTGTACACTGTTGGTAGGAATGTAAATTAGTATAGTCATTATGAAAAACAATACAGCAGTCCCTCAAAAAATTAAAAAGAGAACTACCATATAATCCAACAATTCCACTTCTGGGTACATTTCCAAAGGAAACAAAATCAGTATCTCAAAGAGATATCTACATTCCCACCTTCATTGCAGCATCATTCACAAGAGTCAAGATGTGGAATCAACCTAAGTGTCCACCAACAGATGAATGGACAAAGAAAATGATACACACACATAATCAGAGGAGCATCATTCAGCCTTAAGAAAGAAGGAAATCCTGTCATTTGCAACAAAATGGATGAAGCTGGACAACATACACTAAGCAAACTAAGCCAGGCACAGAAAGACAAATACAGCAGATCTCACTTATATGTGGAATCTAAATAAGCGGAACTCAGATGCAGAGAGTACAGTAGTGGTTACCAGGGACTAGGGGGTGGGATAAATGGGGAGATGCTGTCAAAGTGTACGAAGCTCCAGTTTGCAGAACAAGTAAGCTCTGGAGATCCAAGGTACAACACAGTGACTATAGTTAATACTATGTATTATATACTTGAAATCTGCTAAGAGAGTAGATCTTAAGACACATACACACCCCCAAAAAGGTAACTATGTGATAAATGTGTTAATTAGCTTGATTGTGGTATTTTACAATGTATATGCATATCAAAACATTACATGTATACTGTAAATATATCATTTTTATTTGTCAATTATACCTCAATAAAGCTGGGAAAAAATCCAAAGATCAACTTTCTACACTCATTACTATATTTTGAATAATAGTTACTATAATAATAAAAAAAAATGTTTAAGCCAAAAAAATAAATAAATAAACCATATCTTTTCTCCCCAAAGTTTCTCACCTTTCCCTCCCATCAGTATGGTAATGGGATAAGTAAAATAGGCATATTTTAATGATATGAACATAGACATTCACTTTATAAGGCAATTCTGTTGTCAGCTCTACAGATTTTTTTTCCTTCCTTGAAATGAATTTTTTTTCTTCCTCCAAAAACAGAAGATTCTTAACATTCTGAATGTCTGATGTGTTCATTTGTTCTGTTTTTCTCCTTTGCTCGCTTATCTTTAGTTTAATGCAAGGGGAAAAAATCAGGTAATTAGGTTTTTATTTTTATTTATTTTTATTTTTTAAGATTTTATTTGTTTACTTGTTAGAGAGAGAGCGTGAGCAAGCGAGCACAAGCAGGGAGAGCAGCAGGCAGAGGGAGAAGCGGGCTCCCCACTGAGCAAAAAGCCCGATGCGGGACTCGAACCCAGGACTCTGGGATTACGACCTGAGCTGAAGGCAGATGCCCAACCAACTGAGCCACTCAGGCATCTCTGTGTTTTTATTTTTAAATGTTTCTTTTTATCTTTAATATTTTATAAGATGGCTTCTATATAATGGTATATTACCACTGACTACAATGAAAGCAAAAGGAAAAGATATGGAGCACAAATAACCTATATTACTGCTTTACAATGCTGAGTAGTGCATCTTCATACAGATCAAATCCAAACAGAGTATCTTTTTCCTGAGTATAACCTCAAGGACTTTTTCCCCAAAAATTGTTCAGACTCCTTTACATATTAATACAAGACATCTTTTCAGAAAACAGGTGCTTGGTAAAATAGAACTGAATAGCTTTAGAGGTTCCCTATCAAGAAGCATTGAAAGTTTCCGTCACACGGCTCTTCAATCCACAGACCCTGAAATTGATATGCTTTGAATTAACAAAGAGCATTTGCTTCCCCCCAAAATTATTTGAAACCTTCACTGATGACAGTAATAAAACTTCGAGTAAAGGTATCGCCAGCGATTTATTTTATACTATACTTTGCAGCCTATAAAAAGAGCATTTCTACACAATGTTTCCACTGAAATATGTAAAAGCTGTCAGTGGGGCTTTGATTTGAATCAGCTTTAGCTTAAAGATGAAATGCTCTACAAAAGTGAACAATTACAATTTTCAGATAGTAAGTAATTTTGTAGGTACACTTACTATTCAAGAATACTTGTAAGCCAGCAAAGGAAGTACTGTTCCTATTTACTAGATTCACAAAGAGTACAATCATCTTATGCTATTTTATATGTTCCTAAAATGTTATAAAAATTTCAGTTTTTTAACAACTAATGAATCATCGAGCCTTACATCGAAAACCGGGGATGTACTGTATGGTGACTAACATAATATAATAAAAAATCATTATAAAAAAAAAAAAATTTCAGTTTTTTAGAAAACTGAATAATAAAAAAGCAAGCCCAAAACCCCCACAATTTATAGGATCATGGGTATTATTAGTGTAAGATGACTAATATTATTGTCTTGTTGAATCTACCCTCTCAGTCCTCAGGGGTACATAGTTTATAAGTGAATGTTGACATAGAAGAGAAAATGAATGTGAGGATATATGAAGGGGTATGTTTGTTTATTAAAAAAAAAATGCCAAGATCATGAGAAAGAAAAGTCTAAGCTATCATGGGCCTCTGCAGATATTCTAAATGAAGTATTTCCTTCCCTGGGCCTAGAAGTATGGTTAAGAACATTAATGAGAGTTAAGAGCCTAGGAACTGTTTAGATGATGATGGTAGTAAAACGACAGAGTATTTATTAGTCATGTTTGTCCAGTACCAAAAACTGTGTATGGGTACAATGAAATCTAGTATCACATTTAGTTATCATCGTAGCTTTTAAATATAGTTAAACTGACAATTCCTATTACTGCTCATTTGATACAAAAACAAGATTATGTATCTTGTCTTACTGTTAATGTATTTTGTATTTATTAAAATATTCAAAGCAGTTATGCCTTTCTTGCAAGACAAAAAACATGCAACATATTAGTCAACGAGCACAATATTTTAGATTAAAAACAATTTAATAATTTTTTATTAAATAAAGAAATCTCACAGCATGCAGAAACTTACCAGGCATCAAGTTTCATTACCCTGTCTCATATTTAGTGTATGTGATGGATCTGGCAACAATGATCATCTGTAGCCTAGGACAGTATCATATTACTACTAAAAATCAGAAGTAACAGAATGATTTTAGCAAAAATCTCATTTTCACTTTTCTAGAACCTACCTCCAGGCCTACTTAAGTACCTAATTTCTTTAGCTCTTAGCTCTGCATCTTAAATCTGCATCACTAGGTCAGATGATACTTTAAAATGTATTATATCCATTAAACTACCTGATTGGCTGCAAAAACTGGAGCAGTTTCTTTAGGGGTCTTCCAAACAAACTGCCTTTGATATTCAGAATTCCTCAAGATATCACGTGAAGGAACAACAGTCAATCCTGCTTTCTTCCGAAGAACTCTATCCAACTGTTAGGGAAAGAAAAATCCCATCCAGTCATTAAAAGTTTCTATTCGAACTTTTTCTTGTACTATGGTAAAAAAAAATAACAAAAACAAACACATATAACATGAAATTCACCCTCTTAACAAAGTTTTAAGTACACAGTATTGTTAACTACATGCACACTGTTGTACAGCAAACTTTTTTTTCAACTGATAAATAATCTCCCTTTTAAACTGTCAACCTATTTAAGATTCCTTTTTTAATACTGTCAAGGAATTTTATTTCTTAACTTCTGTGCATTCCAGAAAAAGAGAGCATCTTTCAGTCCCTTCCTACCAATTATTCATAATTAGATCTATTACTAAGAAAGAGCAGAACCTCGCCTTATCCACACGTTGCTTCTGGAATGCCCTTCCCCTGCCCACCACTTACACATCACCTTCCCTGATTGCACTGTGCCCCTCGGCTGTCACAACAAGTCACGGATTCTTCACCAACACTGCTGAATGCCTCTCCATGGTTCCGGTGGATATGAAATGGGGAAAAAGCAGTGGACTGGAGAGAAACGTGGGAGGCAGTGAGGTGTCTGCACAGATCCCTGCAGCCTATGCTTATGTGCTTGCAGGGACCTTCCACAGGCCAGGTGTGATATAAGAGAGCAGAACTCCAAGATCTTTGAGATCCAGCCAGAACTGCCCTTCCTTTTGCATTTTGTCAATTGCGATTCTGTTTACACAGTAAGAAATTCAAAAGGGCCTGGGTAGAAGTCAACTCACCACCCCTGCCAGAGGTGATGGCCTACTACTCTCCTCCTTCTCTGTCTCAATTTGATCTCTCCCTTAGGACTGTGGTGCTGATATAGAATGAATAAAATCCAGAGGCAGGCTGTCCAACCAATGAAGAGATATCTTAGTATAACCAGTACAAAATGGCAACTCTTAAGAATAGAATTCCCAATAACTAAAGTCACCAGTCTCTTAACTATTCTATAAGACATTAGATAAGAAAACAACAATGGAAAATTTTTAAGCACAAAATGTAGTATTACTGAAATTACAAAGAATTCTATGCTTTCAAAAAGAAATACAGTGAAAATACCTACCCCGTTAGCTACATTTTCTGAATGCAGCTTGGTAGAATGCTCCAGGTCCTCATTTTCATTAACTGGTGGATGGTTTGCTGTTACATCCACATCATTTTCCACAATATCTGAAGCCCCTTCAGCTCTGGAGTCTGTAGAGTGAGATCTGGTTCTTTTGGGAACCCTGGAGGCTTCTAGTGCAAGAACTCTTTCTTGGTTAACATCTTCTTTTTGTTCTGCCTCTTGTGATTCTGCTATTTCTGGGGCTTCAGGTTTTGGAGATACAACCACATCGTTCTCTGAGATCGCTCCATTCCACTCAAGAGATTTTGAAATCTGTGCGTCATGATAAGGGACTCTTCTTTTTGAAATAAAACTTGGCTCTCTTGTGATTCCTACAAAATACAGTGTATAAAAATTGCAGCTACCGAAGCATAAAGTTACAAAGACAACTCTTCCTCACACTTAACGAAGAGAAGAAATGGAATTGAAAATTCAGTTGCGATACAATGTCCTTCAAGTTGCAGGATACAAAAAAAACAGGTATAGTTTGTCAACATAAAATCTTTAACTTTGCTTTTAAAAAAGTACTGAAAGTTTGACATGAAAAAAATTAAAAATTGGGGTCACAGTGTTCGAGTTATCCTAAGTCACTAGAATCGCAACGTGACAGGCCTGGCAAGCCAGGCGGACATGTTGCCTCCGTTTCTAATTACTTTCCTGTGCTACTTAACAGAACAATGGGCCCTGGTATTGTCAAAATTTGGGACTTTTCACAAAGCTTCTCTTATGCACAGTAGACCAAGAAGGGAAGGGATGAGATGTCACTATGCTGGATCTTGGTTCTACATTTGCCTTGATTTCCTGAGAATTAAAGAGAATGAACCCTTTTAACTGGAGCTAAGATACTAGTTCTCTATATTTGTCTGGCAAGCAAATGTCCAAAAAACTTAACCTTCTACCCAAGTAAGAGGAGCTCTGTGGAATGACAGCCACAGAGACACTGTCCTAGTTTGGGGCCATTCTTTAAATAGAAGGCTGTGCAGGGAAGGTGGACCGAAAATCTGGCATGATATAAAACCCACAGTTCTTTAGCCTCTGTGACAGATGTTTTAGCCATTAAACCCAGGGTCCCCACCTTTACAACACTTCCCTAGACAAGCGGACTTCAAACTGGGTGCGTACGTGTCTGGAGGCATATGGAGACATTCTGGGGGGTAAGCAGAAATGGGCCGCTTAAGGGAATCATTTTGCAGATCCCAACTCTATATGCCCTATTTCCCAACATTGGTCTGCCTGAGAGCTGGACCTGCTCTCTGCAGTCTTCATTCCCAACCCCCCTTTCCCACTTCGCAAAAGGAAGACACACCTCTCAGCCAGCCACAAGGAACAAAAAATTCTCCTAGGTGTGGAGGATAAACAAAGGGACAATTCAAGAAAGTATAACTACTGAGTATCTGACAGCAAAGCAAAGAAGGCAGAGATTACAAATAACAAAGAAACAGTGCCTTATTTCATCCAGGTCCACACCTTTCCCACCTATCTTAGAATTAAAATTCAGGAGTAAGAGGGCTGTCACATGAAACGAATAGATATTAACACATGTTAACACATTTACAGGAATTGAAAAAGAAAGACTTTTTTCTCAAAGAAAATAATTCTAATTTGCCTGATTACTTTGCCAATGAGGACTGACATTACCAATTACATGATGAACATTTACCAAAATTGAATGAGCTACACTGGCAGCTCCATAGTTTTAACAAAACATATGTGAAACATATGCACAATATTCAATATGTCAGAAATCATATCCTTTGAAACTATTTGCTACACTTATGATTAAAAACATTAAATATCAAGTTAAAAACGTGAAAGGATACAAAGACTTTCTAAACTCTCTTAAGGGATATGAAAGCAAAAAAGACTACTGCCCTGGACTTCCCTCTGCTTTAACAGAGAGAGGCTTCTGGTAGATTAGCAAAATGAAAGGGGAAGACTCTCAAGTGGTCTGCCCTTCTCTCCCAGCCTCAGCAAAAATACACCAAGGGGAAAAAAATACACCACATTAACAGAATGTCCGGCCGATCCTAGGTAAAACTATTGTTATTCCTTGCTGGTGTCCCACCTCCCTTTCTGAACATCCTGGAGTTCTCACTCTGCCCTTTCCCTTTACTTAATATTCCCCATTAATATACCTCCCCTAGACCATTCCTGCCTTCGTAATGTACCATACTCCAAAGTGGTTTTGCTCCCAGTCTTGTTTCAACACACCCTCAAATGTAGCTCATCTAAGCTAAAATGTTATAAGGGCAACAATCTGGTTAACCAATTCCCCAGTGTCATAATAGGCCGTCAATGGGATAGCTACACTTTTAAGATTTACTTTGGATTAATCTAATGGAGCCTCAAATTTGGAGAATTTTGAGTCATTTGGAGGATTCTGAGCATCACCTTGCCCAAGAAGCAGGGATATCCAATGTTTGAAGTCAGGCTCTGGGCAAAGGATCTTGATGCGCAGACGAACCCAGAGCCACTCACTCTAGCCCACTCTTCCTTTTGTTCTCCAAACCTAATCCTGGAAACACTCTTCTCATTCTACTAATTTCCCAGGCTTGTGAAAATTATGCTTATTTCCCATATGCCATTTTTTCTCCTGGTTTCAAATATCTAATATTTGGGGGACTTGAAGCACTCTCAGATATGGGGCCCCAAGCACTCACCTATATATATGCACCTGGACCTTAATAGGCAATATCTCATTTAATCCCTCCCAGAAATCCTGTGCAATGGGTTTCCTAAACCCACTTGGTAAAACAGGCCGAATTTGCCCAAGATCACGCAGCTAATGTGCACTTGAAGTCACGTTCCTTCATTCATTCAAACACTAGTTTTAATAAGCACTAGAGTGTGTCAAGGCTGTGTGTCACCTACTAGGCAGAAAGACAGACAGAGCCCTTGCTCTTAGATATCTTATATTCTAGTGAGGGAGAATGAAACAGGAAGGTAGAGTAAAGTCAGTATGTTTATTTTCCCCTTTACCATGTTCTGGGAAACCTTGGCCCAGGGCTCTGACTTCCCTAGGATACCAGGAGGAAAAACGTGTGATGACAAAAATATAGCCTCCGAACTCATGGGCTTTCCACAAAAAAAAAGGACTTGATTTCAAATCATGGTTTTGCCACTTACTATGAACTTTGGACAAGCTACTTAATTAAAGTCTCCCTTCCTTAAGACCTTGGGAGTACACCTCCCCAGGTTTGTCTGCTCTCAGGTTTCACGTATCAGCTCAAATATCACCTCCTCAGAAAGGCCTTTCTTGACTATCGAAGCTAAAGTGTATTCCCTCCAATTCAGCCCTCCCCCAAGTTATCTATATGCTAGCCTATAACAACCTGAAATCCCCTGGTTTGTTTATTGAGTTACTTGTTTCTGTTTTTCCCTACAGTTAGAGTCTTTGTCTGGTTCAAGGCTATCTCTCTAGAACTGGGAATAGTCGTGGCCTATAGGAAGCCCTCAATAAATATTTGTTAAACAAATGAGTAAGCCAACCAGGCCAACTGAATGATGCTTCAAAATTTTTAAGCATTTTGCAAATTTAACCCCAAGGTTTATTTAAGTTATAATGACTATTAGTTTGTTCAACTTACCTAACTGATCTGATCTAAGTCCAGCCCATGGGTACCTTCTCCCCACTGAGGGATTATAGGACTCTGACAAATAGGACTTTTTCCACAGAAAGTTTCTCTGGTATTCACTCAGCCCCTGTAATACAAAAGACAATTTGAATACGATGCAATTAATGGACTTTGTTTTAAAGAAGACATCAGTAAATATAATTTCTGAACTATTACAGAGAGTTGAAAGTCTTGAGATTGATAAACACAGAACTCCTTGATATCAGCTGTTTATCCAGCCCTGTGCTAAGCAGTTCACACGTATTCTATCCTTTAATCCTCACAACCACCTGAGGCAGATGCTAGCAGGAATCTAAGGCTCTGAGCAATCACCTTTTTGCTGGGTGTCTGATTCCAAAGCCTGGACTCTTGTCTGATAACAGGTGACAATCCAAATCCTCATCACTATAATTATCCTAAGTTCTCAGTAAGTACACAATATCATGTATGATGCCTTGTACCTTTCGAAATTTTGGAAAGCCAACTGAAGAGACAAATTCTCCTCCCATTCTGGATACAAGCCCTTAAGATAAAAGAACAAAACTGGGTTTGTGGAATGCTGTGGCCAACTGTTATGTTGATGGGTGCCTAACAGCTACCACCTACCTGGAACTTACACACAACTACGAACACTGTATTTCTTACAGCCTTATCTTTACATTGTCAAGGTCCCATTTCTCAATGCTTTAAAAGGCATAGGCACTTTAAAGTTTTAAAGGGTAGGTAGGGGGCGGGGGTTAAAGTATAAGCTGTGAGATGGGGCCACAGGTGTCCCAATCTGAAGCCACCTTAGATGTCATTACAAAGTGCCCTCCTTCCATCTCCACTCCCGTGTCCTCCAAAACCAGTCTTTCTCAACACCATCTAACGCTTCCACACTGCAACTTGGAAGTGTGTGTGAGCGGACAGGGAGCTAGGCGGAGGAGACAAGCATCCTCCAGGATCGTGACTGGCAGGCTCGGGGGCTGACAGGCTCTGCGGGGCCCAGGAGCGCCGCGCAGAAAGCCAGCGAGGCCCCGGCGCCCCACACCCGCCCCACCACGACTCCCCCCAGCAGCCTTCAGATCCGGAGACCACGGCCTCACCTTGAACCGCACCGGCATGTCGCCTGGCGCTGGAGCCCCCGCCACTCCGACAGTTAACGGGACAAAAAGCCCCGAGGGGGCGGGGCGACAACAGTCTGTTCCCTAGCAAAATCCTCGGCCTGGCGTCCCCGACTACGCGCCGGCGCACTCCGCCCTTTCCTCCTTGAGCCCCGTCGCTCTGCCTTTCCCCGCCCATTCTGAGGCCTAAGAACCAATAGAGACTCGCAGAACGCCTTGCCGTCGTAAAGATTTGACCAATCAGTGCCGGAATGGGAGGTGCCCGCCTCCCGTGACAAATCCCGGGGACTAACAGAAATGGCGGGCGGAAGACTGGCCAATGAGGCTCCCGGAACCGGGGTGGGTGGGGCCCCGCGGGAGCTTCGTCCTGGGGAGAGCTTGGCGGCTCCTGGTATTGCGGGTCCTGTGTGACAATGGGTCTACCGGCCGGTGGGATTCGTGTGTCGCTGGCCTCGCTGGGCCGGGTTCGTGACGTCATAAAACATGAAGGTGTGTTCTTAATTCCAAATCTGTGACGAAACCGAAATGTTTCTTTTATGATGTGAAAATGTTCAGGTCTTTTCTCCTGAATACCCGTTCCTCCAACTGACAGCCATGTTACACTACTTATTGTCACATGAAAAGGGGTCGGCAAAAAATCAATATTGCTTAGGCAGGCCAAAAATTTTGATAGTGACTCTTGAAAGAGAAACTGCTTACTTCCAGTGATGTTCTTGCCTCCCACTACCCCGCCCCCCCAAAAAAAACATGTACATTGAGCTCTTATGTTAGAAAACATAAATGATGCTTGTGAGTCTCAACTTCCAAAGCTTCAGCGTTGTCTCTCTTCTCACTCATTTTAAAAAATAAAATTCCATCTGCTTTTAATAGACTGCTGCCATCATCATCAATAAATATTTTTCCAGGTTCTACCGTTGACAGAACACTGTGCTGACTCTGAGAATGGGAAAGAAATAAATTGTCCAGACAGTTGTCTAATATACTTGCAGAGAATGAACATCTATTTATTCAATAATAGTATAATGTATCATGTACTAAATTTTCAAATGAAAGGTATAATAATAAGGGCTATAGGAGTTGGAGGAGGGAGTTGTCCTTAAGGGCAGATATGATTGGAAGAAGCCTCAGGAAGAAATATTCAGACTCAGCCTTGAAGATTAGAAGGACTGAAATAAGTAAAGAGGAAAAGGGGACGATCAAAGGGCAGATGACTGAATGGAATGCTGCCAGGCTTCTTCCAGGAACAATGAAAACAATGCCTTTACTTTTGTCATTTGTTGACTGAAGAAAAGTATGCCCTCTTTTAAACTTTCAAATATTAATAGCAATCCTTGATGCTCTAAGCATTTTCTGCAAAGACTTGTCTTCCTGAATCCTAATTGATGTCTCTGTTCTTCTTCATCATCACGGAGATACTTAAAAATTCATTTGAAGGAGGCACCTGAAATCTGAAACAAAGAGAATATTAAATTAGCCCCTATGTGGCCATGCATCCAGGGGGCCCTTGATAAATGTTAATTGGTGATGACAGCGTCTCTGTCGTGTAAATTAAGAATGGCACAAACAAGACACAGTGGAACATAAAACGAAGGTCCTCTGCAGGAAAACAGCCCAGATCTTACAGAGTAGGAAAAACACAGCTCTGATTGTATACAGTTTTGTTACCACATAATGCTGAGGTGAAATCAGTAAAAGCAAGCATGTAGAATGTAGCCTGTCTGCTAAACAAGGACCATGAGAAGTGCAGTAGAGTTCTGCTGAGCAGGGAATAAATGACAAGTACAGCAGATGGTAAAAATAACTGAGTCTCAACCTGGGTTTGTTGAGATGCGTTATAAGGATTTGAGGAAGAAGAGTACTTTACTTTGTTATTTTTATATGAGAGCCCACTCAAGTTAATGAGGCCAAGACGTGGAAATGAAAAAAAGGGACACCCTTAGTAAATGAGAGTTTGTAGCCTGTGTTTTACCAGCTTTTACACTCTCCACTATCGCAGGAAACAGACCCAGTACCTACAGTGTGCCACCCAACTGTTTTGGGGAGTCCCTAGGAGGTGTCTCACACGTGCTTACAGCTAGCACATATGGTATGCTGGGCAACTCTGCCTCGAATTCCAATAGCCACACATCTGTATGTGTCACTCTTGCTGCAGGCCACCACAGCCACATTTGCTAAGTACTGAGTCTCCATGGGGCACAGCATGAAGCCTCCTCCTTGGACTGCCCAACCCTGCTGGTGATCTGTGACAAGGCACCTCTCTCCCGTTTTTGTGTTACTCTCTATTAAGTGAGTATCAAAGTGTCTTAGAGGGCTTTTCCATTTGTGTTTTAGCCTTCCTTCTCTCCAAAGGGAATTCCATGGAGTCTGGGCCAGAAAGTAATCCTCAAGTGATAGGTTTCATTCTGTGTCAATCTATGACATTCTATTCTAGATATGCTTCTCTCTTCCACCGGCCAAGGTCCTCTTACTAAGACAAAGGTATCATACCTGACTCCCTCTTGCCTTTGTTGAGTTCTCTATTTCTCATGCAAATATATTTCTCTTTATTACCTGTGAGAGATTAAATTGGTACCACCTCTATGAAGGACAATTTGGCAATTCTTTCGAGCCACTTTTATAACTACTTTTATAACTTTATCTTACAAATGTACTTGCCCATATGTGAAAAATATTTATTTAAGGTTGTTTACTGCATTGTTTAGAGTAACAAAAATAGGAAACAATTTAAATATCCATCCTAGTTAAATATATTAAGGTTCCTCCAGGACCCAGAGCAAGAACAGGCTATGCAGGAGGTCCAGGTGACAGTGCAGGCTGCTCTGCTCCTTGGGACTTCCAACCCAACAGATCCAGCTGGGTCAGACCCACTTCAGGTGTCAAATATTATATCCATCAGGGTCTGGCTGGGAAAACAGAAACTACTGGAGGCATTTCAAGAAAGAAAGCTTAATTTAAACTGTTGGTTAGTGAGTTATTGGAGAACTTAGAAAAGCTAAGAGGAGAAACAGAAGATAGTAATTCCAGAAAGCAGCTCATATCCCTGAGGTTAGAAGAGCAGAGGAAAATGTTGATGTTACTGGAACACAGAGGTTTGCCTTAGAAGCCTCAGGGAGTTGCCAGACCTCTGAGAAGGGTCACTGCCCAGACGGTACTGGTGCCTCTTAGGGAACAAAGTGAGGCTGCCTCTGGGAATGACAGAAAAAAAGAAAGGGAAGGAGGGAGGGAAACAGAGAAAGAGAGAGAGAGAGAAAGAGAGGAAGAAAAAGCAAAGAAGACAAAGAAAGAAAAGGAAAAGTTGGAGATTGCAACCAGCTGCTACCATGGAGCAAAAGGTCATCATTAAGGTGCTGCTGAGAGCAAACGGTGAGCAAAAGTGAGCATTCTGGTCTCTAGTGTCCTCTCTTAGCAGACCTAACAGGGAGTTACTTAGCAGGGTCCAAAGGGTCTGCAGAGCCCAAAAGGTAAGATCAGAAGTGAGAGACTATAACTTGTTAACTTCTACCCATCCAACCCTTAAAAAGAAAGAAGCATTTTTTTTAATGAGCTAACATGGAAGTAGTTAAAAAAAAAAAAAAAAGCAAGTTGTAGACGTGTGTATATAGTATACCATAAGTTGGGATAAAGAAAGACGAAGGAAAGAAAGAAAAAATGATGTATATAATAGCATCATTCACGGGCACTTGTTTCCTCATTCAGGAGTCCAACTCTATTAGCAGCAGCTATGAAGATAACATTTCATTCAACTTACCTATGAATACATGGAAACTTTGAGGCATATAGTTACTATGACTATTCTGTTCACATAAAATAACTGCATTGACCCTTTCTAGATTCTCTTTGATTTGCATATATTTCAATAAGCCTGTTGCTTTACAAAAATATATCAAAATCCTTTAAAAACAACTTTTATCTGCACTTAAAATATAAATATACTACTCATTCTATTAAAAACAGGAAGTCAGTCACTTCACAAATCTAACAATCTCCCATCATTTTCTTGGCAGCAATTGAAACATTGGAGAATTTGTACTTGTATTCAAATGTGTGTTTGTGTTGAATCTGTATGTGCCTCTAACCATATTCTTATTTTACAAACAAAAATGTATTACATATAAGCAGAACACAGTCAAACAAAAGGGTTGAGGAAAGAAAATACAAATATGAGTAAGACACAGTCCCTGCCTTCAAATCTGATTACAATCGAACGAGGGAACAGACTCATACACAAAGAGCTCAGGAAACGATGGAAACAAGGATTCAAGAAGGGGCTTAAAGTGAAGACTCAGGTATTCTGAAGATGCTTTTAAATCCAGTGCCAGAAAGTTTGATCCAAGACTGGGGACTAAAGAGCAGACAGGATAAGAGAGCTACTTTTAAGTTCCATCCTGGGAAACACCTGATCTGGAGGACCTTTCACTTTCCCTTTTGTTCTACACTAGGTAGCTGAATGCAGACCAGAACTAACATTTGCTCAAGATTGGGTCCCAAAAAGGTAAGTTACTTGCTCTCTGTTGTCTTTTTTTCTCTTGTTGCTTCAGAAATCAGAGTAAAGCTGTTTTAGTAACCGCCATTCCATCAGCGCAGTGATCTGCCTTGTGTTTGCATATACGTAATTTTTTTCTCAAATACCTTGCAAGGTAACTGAAATTCCAGTTTCCACGCTTCGTGATGCTCTTAAGCTCTGTCACTTCCTCTTGGGTCATATTTACGTGGGCTTTCCTTGGTAAATCTTGATCTCAGTCTCTGCCAAAAAGCAATCAGTCTGACAGTCACTTTCTTTGGCGTTTTTCCATCGGTTTTAACTGCTTTTTCCTCACATGAATGAATTTCTGATTGCACAACTGAAAAGAAAAATGACAAAATTAAATCAATGGATTCTGTCTCAGAAGCAAAATTGCTGATACTTCACATTAGTGTCAGTAAGAATCAAATAAACAGGGTATGTGATTAAGACTTACCAATGAGCCAAGGGCAATTTATCTTCCAGACTTTTCGCCATGGGATGCCTTTGTTGACAAAGAAGTGTCTGGCTTTTGAATCAATGGGGCACCTTTTGGAGGGACTCCAGGTTCTCTTGACAACATGTACTTTTTTTTTTTTTTTTTTTTTTTTTTTTTTAGTGAGCTCGAGGGACTCCTAGCCATACAAGGCCATGACTGAATAAATAAAGTAATTCTTAGTAAGACATAAGCCACTGCAAGCCTCACATACCATAATAACATGTTGTGCCTCTGCTGAACAAGACACAGGGAACAAAATATGAAGGCACAAAATTCTTTTCATTTTAATGCCTTCACTGTTGATGATTCTGTTATCTAAAAACTGCCTTCCCTTTTCTTCAGTGATTATTGTCTTGAATCACCATCCATATGAAAGTATCCACAGGGACACAGGTTTTTCTAGAATTGCTAACTCTGTAGATTTGGGAGCATTAATTCTCTGACCACTTAAAACCAGACGCCATGTCTTAAAGTCAGATCAGAGGACACTGTCTTCCTAAGAGCCTTCTAAATCTCTACCCCACACCAAAATAAATTTTCAAATATTCATTTATCACACAGTGTATAGGCACCTTAAGAACTTCAGGTCAAGACCGAATGCCTATTATTATTCCTTCTCATACCACTGTTGTATTAGTAATGCTATATCAAATATCAATACAGGACTAAGAATTTTTCAAAACATAAATCCATTTTCCTCTCCTTAGTGACTTGTAATTGTTGGTTCCCTTTAAAACTTATTTGTTTGGGTTTTGCTGGAACAATGAGTTCATAAAATCTTAATACTGTTTTGTTCATCCTTCAGTCTCTCAACTTCCAGTAATTGAATTAATAATGTTCGGCCCTATAGAGAGTGATATACCCAATTGTAAAATACTGCACACATGAGTTTAAAGAAACTGTTTCAATATCACTGAGCACAATAAGGCTTAGGAATCATGCTCATTTAAGTTCATCATAGCTGTGGCAGACACTGCAAATCCACTCCAACCTCCTTTTCATGTACTACAGAAATTAGAAAGCTGAGAGTCGCTTTGACACTAGGCCGCTTCGCAGCTGAAGGTGAGGTATAACTTACACTTTGCCGATGAGCAGCCCTTGCTTAAACTGAATTAGATGGGAGAAGGGCAAAGCACGGTACCTGTGGTGATGGTATAATCATGGCAGGAGCAGCAGGAGCGTGCTTCTGAGAGGCCAGTTTTAGCAGCAGCTCCCTCATCACCGCAGCAATGACAGAGTTCCGGAGCCAGGGTTTACAGCAGTGGTTTATTAACTTAGCCAGGAATTTCCTGGTTCAACAACTCCTGGCATTAGTGAATCTGTTCTGTGGTGTGGCTCCACTTCTTCTGCCTTCCCAAGGATTCTGTAAGCCACGTTGTGTCAGTCATCTATTACCACAATAATGCTGTATAATAAACATCCCCCAAATGCAGTGGCTTAAAACAATAACCATTTATATCGCTCATGAATCTGTGGGTCAGCTGGCCAGTGCTAGTAGTCTAAGTTGAGCTTGTCTGACCTCGCTGAGCTTGCTCAAGCATTTGTGGTCAACTGATGGGGACTTTAGAAGCTGGCTGGTCTCAGATGACCTCAGCTAGGACGACTCTCACTGCTGCCTCACCTTCAACAGGCCAGCCTGGATTATTCTCATGCAAGAGGAAGGTACCAGAGGGAGAGCAAAGTGTGCAAGGCTTTTGAGGATTAGGTTTAGAAATAGCACACCATCACTTCTGCCACATTTCATTGGCCAGAGCAAGCCAAAAGGCCAGCCCAGATTCAGGAGGTAGGGAAACAGACTCAATCCCTTGATGGGAGGAGTTACAAAGACAAATTGTAAAGGAGGAAAGAAAATGTGGGGCCATTATTACAGTAAGTCTGCCTCAACACTGAATACCCTGAAAACACCCTCTCTGCTTTAAATGGCTGAATAAATTGTGTTCTCTGCAGATAACTCTGACCAATACAATGGTGGATTATACATATGCATGTATCTCTATTACCTCTAAAAATGCTAAAAAATGACAGTAAATGAATAAAACTGGTACAAATTGGTGAGGTCGGAGAGAATGGCAGAGGAGACAACTACAAAATAGAGATGTTGACAAATATTGGTGGTATGGAGAACAGAGTCGGTTGCAGGCTGGGCTCTGCAGGAAACAGGCCCTGAGCTGAAGCTGAATGTGCTGAATGTTTATTAGTGAGGCCGCTTAAGATCAACACTTGTGGAAGGGAGGGCTAGGGAGCAGCACAGGATAGACATCAGGCTTCCAGGCAGGCCTGACAACAACTTCAGCTAACCCCATGCGGAGTCCAGAACTGAAAGGGCCTGTCAGCCTTATCCTGTGCTGGGCCTGGGGAAGGGCACAGCCTTGGGGAAGGTGGTTCCCTGCGCAGCACAGGGCACAGACAGCACCAGCAGCAACTATCTTTCCCTGAAGTGGGACACGGACAAGTGCATCACTATAAGCATGTTCCTACTAAGTAAACAAAAAAACCAAAAATCATGCATTTGAAGCCACAGGCAAAAATATCTCTGTTCCCATGGGGAGCCAGTCTCAATGTAGCTATTAGAGTGTGAGTCCCTAAACCTTCAAGAGTGAAGGAGGGTACCTGTCAGCCCTGGTACCCTTAGTTCCAGTTCAGAACTCCCAGAGACAAAACACCGGACCTGAATCTCACGGTGCCCTTTCCCTTCCCTAGGCTGTCTCCTCTACCTTCCCATGTCACGGGTCGCTCTGCTCCAGCATCAGGCCACCCCCAGCCTTGTGCTTCTGGAGATGCTGGTGGCGTCGGTGCCATGCAGACAGGAAAGCCAGGGGCAGTGGCCAGCAGCACATATGCTTATGCATTTCACAGGCAAAGGGTGGGAACTGGAGCTGGCAAGGAGCACAGGAACCCCTATCTTAGAGAGCGGCAAAAGAAAAAGAAACTGGACCTAAGGAACGGGCCTAGGACTTGCCTTCTTACCTATAGGTAAATAAAACTCACATTGAAAAAAAATGGTCGATACTAGTGAACCAAGAGGAGAAAAAAATATTGACTCCCTAAAATTAATTCCAATTACAGTCATTTATAGCCTGGCTGCTACCATTTATACCCAATTACCATAGAGCACAATAACAAGCGTTCATGTTATAAAGTGTATGTTTAGTAAATTGATTGGAAAGCTAAACTTTCCACTATATGGAGAGCCATTAGGGTTTGCTACTTCTTCCTTGTGATCCACGGCTCACCCCGTAACACTGCGGGGGGCACACGAGTCAGAGGGCAGCTCCATTCTCTTCTGATGAAAGAACACTCTGGAACAAATCATGTTTCACATAAGTGTTTTCTTTACAATACAAACCACTTTCTTCTTTGAATTGTGATGGCCTCTTGATCATGGGCTTTTATTGTTAAGAAAGCAAGGGTCCGTTTCCAATACATGCTTAGTTCTCAGCCAAATAGAGTGAAATGTGTGTAAACACTTTGTGAATTGGAAAACATTATAGAAATGTGAGCAGTTCCTGGTATGAGGTGTTAAGAATGGTCTCGTTTTGTACCATTTTGTACCGCTCATCTTTGGTCTTCCCAAACAGTGGAACTCATGCAGTTTAACGTTACTAGTTTCCAATTTATTGTGAACAGTACATTTCTGATTATTATTACTATTCTTGTTATTGTCTAATATTTATTGAGTGCTCATTACATGCCTTAGGACTGTATATGCTGTATCAGAATGGTTTCATCAGGGAAACAGGGCCACTGTAAATGGTATAGGAATAAAGGGCTTCATATAGAAATGATGGCTTACATAGATAGGAGAGCATCTGGAGGAGTAATGGTCTAGAAGGTGGCAGCCAGACAAGTGGAGAGTCACTGATGTGTTCAGTCTGAAGTCCTAGATTCTGGATGGAGAAACTCAGCTCATGGGGCATGTCCTAGAATCCTGCAGTGGCTACAGAGTGAGAGTTTATGGAAAGGGATGTGAGCCTCTGTGTCTAGTGAAGCCCTGATGAGCCTGAACAAGTATTAGCCCAGAAACAATGGTCGCCCTTCACTTTTGCTTTCCAAGTCTTGCGCAAGTCACAAACTCAAAGTCTCACTCATAAACTCCAATCCGGAACCACGTAGGAAAGGAGATTCTGGGAAATTCCAGATATTCTAGTAGTTTCCAGTCTTAGATAGGAGTAATATTGGTGGTGCCGAGTTACCATCAGGCAATGCAGCACACAGACAACTCTAATATCTAGGAAACAAGTGTCACTGTTAACATTTTTTGGCAGTTAAAATGCTGAGATGTTTAACGACTTGCCTGAGGTCACATGCTAATAGGTGGCAAAACTAAAATTCAAACCCAGGTCTGTCTGAGACCCCCGATCATAGTTTTAACAACTCTTGTTTAATGGCCCTTCAAAATCTATAAATACTGATTATCTGTCATAATATTTAATATTATTTCCTGTCTCTGTGAGGGCCAGAGGTATATGTTTTGACAATTCTAGAACACTGTAGTTAAGAGATACAGATCTTAGGACTAAAGTGATGTGTCAGGGATGCAAGTCTTCTTTGGGGCCGAGCTGAGACATTTCTGCTGCCCAAGGTATCAGGGGTTCGGTAGCTTACAGAGCTACATTATCAGGAAGTCTCATTTCGTCCTCTGGCTGGAGAAAAATTAATGCCTACACCCCTTAATTCTCCCATCCTTTCTAGATGCTGTGACCTACACAACGATACCTTGAACCTGCCTTTTGGGAGAAAGGAAAGAATATACTTTCCATTACCCCAAGCCAAGTGAAAAGAGTTTCCAGGGAACATTTGGAGAGCTTGACAAATGTTCCTTGGACTTTGTGAAACAGAAAGGCTATTATCTGATTCCTGCCTGGGGACACACAATGGTGAAAGATTATAGCTAGAATTGCTGGTTTAATGGCAGAATGACAAGAGGTGGGTGCATTAGGAGCAAACTACACTTCTGCCCACAGTAGGGCAAAAACATCTGAGTTTCCTTGTGGGTCAACTTAGACAGATGGGAGGGAGCCAACCTGGGGTCATGTTCGCTCCTACCTCAGAGTATTGCCTGGAGAGGAAATGTGACCTGCAGGTGGATTGTCAGAACTCCAGGTGCTAAGGCTGCGATCATGGTGGCTATTGATGTACAGCCCCACCCACACCAGGGGAGCTGCAGTCAGAGGTCCTCAGTGGGCACACCTCCAAAATACCCCTCAAGGGGAAAAGCCAGCAATTGTGCACCTGCCACCTCAGAGGAAATCATCAGATTACAGGCTACACAAGCCACAAAAAGTCTTTTTCATTAATCCCCTCTCCTTCTGAGCCTTGAAAGCTCAGAAGCAGCACCTACAAAACAAGGAAAAGTAAATGGACAAAGTAAAACAAGCAAGTAGGGAAGTCAAGTATGTGTCTCTCTCCAACTGGGCACAGTTGGGAGTTGGGGGTGGCAGAAGGAAAGGAAAAAGGAACTGGATCTGAGTTTTATACTATATAAGAACTTTAAAAACTACCAAGTGGTAATGACTAAAAGTAACCAAGGGATTTTTTTTCCCCTATCTATGAGTAACTGAAAAAGTTTGGGTACCAAGATTGTATCCAGAAATGGGACTAGATGGGAAAGAATGAAATTGATTTCTGCATGACCCTATTCAGTCCAGCTTATAAGTAAGATGATCATACCAATATAATAGTAATAATGGGACAACATGAAAGAACTCTTAGCAACTACAAACATTATAGCAGCATCTTAAAATGCCATGTAGGAGTTAGAAAATAAAGTTGAAGCCACCTCCTGGAAGTAAGATCAAAAAGAAAAAAAAATCCATAAAAAGAAAAAAAATACAATAAAAACAGTCATTGAGGAGTTCTAAGATCTGACATTATAATAGGAGTTTGTAAAAGGGAAAACAGGAAAAAAAATGTAGAGAAAGAAATTTTTAAAATTTTTTTCAAGAAACCTTCCCAGAATTGAAAAGATGAGTTTCTAAAGTAAAGTTCTCACCAATCATATGCATTAATTATTAAGCATATATCTGAAAACACCATTTTTGTGCTAGGCTCTATTCTATAACTACAGCAAAGACTAAAGCCAAGGATGTAAGTCCCTGCCAAGGAGCTTGCATCCTACTAGGAGAGACAGGTAATAGACAAAGAAATAATGACATATGTCAGATGGTGATAGGTGTCATTAAGGAAAATAAACTAGGATAAAGGAATATGGAATAATGAGATGGTGGGAAGGGATTGCTATTTTAGGCCAGTTGGTCAGGGGAGGCCTCTCTGGTCATGTGACAGTTGAGCAGAGGGAGCGAGAGATGCAGACATGCTGGAAATAGAAGCACAGCAAAAGCAAGGTTCTTTGTCCGCTGTGTTTACTAATGTATCCCAACTGCCTAGACTAGTGCTTGGCTCGTGGTAGGCCCTCCAGAAACACTTGTTGAATGAATGAATCAAAGCATAGGGAAAAGCATATGCAAAGGCCGTGATACAAAAACATCCTTGGCTTGTTCAAGAATGCCAGCGTAGCTGGAGCAATGGAAGCTTGAGGGTAAATAGTAAGTGATGACCTTGTAGGCCACGGCAAGGACTTTGGATTTTATTCTAAGACAGACGAAAATACATTGCAGGGTTCTGGACATCAGAGTGTCACGATACAATTGCTATTGTTAAAGAACTACCCTGGCTTCTACAAGAAGGCAGACCATAAGGAGGTGAAGCTGGGAGCAGGGGCACTGCACTACTCCAGGCAAACATTATGAGTGGCTTAGAGTAGGGTAGTGTGAGTGGAGATAGTGAGAAATTATCAGATGATTGATAAATCTCAAAGACAGATTACACAAGACCTGCTGATGAATTAACTAGATGTCATATGTGAAACAGAGAAGTTAAGGATGAAGCCAAGGTTTTTAGCCACAACAATTAGAAGGATGGAAGGGGAAACTCTTAGATGCAAGGTGTGATGTAAGGACCAGATGCAAGGGTGAGAAATGAGGGGTTATTTTCGACTTAATAATTTTGAGATGCCTACAAGACATACAAGTGGAGATGTCACATGTCATCTCTTTCCTAAACAAGTAACTTTAGGGGGGAAATGCATATTCAGATTTGTCCTCCTCAACACAATTCATCTATCTCAAGGGCCAGACAAGTGGCTAGATTTTAAAGCACATTTCCAACCCTGAGACCTTACAATCCAATAGTCCTCTCCTACAGCTGATGTAAAAACCATTGATTCTCCCCTTTTATGACACCTACAGGATCTTTCCTTCCCCGCAGTTTTCCTTGCATTTTCCACATCACATTCTCCCTCTTTCCCCTAGCTTCTTGAGGAATAGGTCTCTTTTATTTTGGAAAAAGAAGCAAAGAAATACAAACCCTTCATTTGACCATCCTGTTCTTTCTTCCTCATTTCCCTGACAAAACTTGGTCGCTTCCCCCTCAGGTCTCTGGTGAAGCTTTCTCTTCTTAACCTTGATTTCCCTCTCCAGTCCTATTCCTAGCCCAGTTCTCTCAAGGCCAAGCCTACAGCCCGTTCTCTGATCTGTGCATCCTCGCTGGGGCTCTGCACCATTCCCTGTGGTTGACTTCTCATGGGGGCCTCCCCCAGGATTCATTTTTGGCCATCTGCTCTCCCATCTGCATGTTTTCTCCCTCAGAAAGCTCATCATTCCTATAACTGCAATGAGTACCCCTGTGCGGATGACTCCCACCTATTCATTTCAGTCTTCACTTCTTATCAGAGTTTGACTTCCTAAGAGAATCTAAGCAAAGTGGTGATCTGGCATAGGTGCTGGAATCAGATGGCTCAGGTTTAAGTTTAACTATAGAAACTTGGGTCATATTTAGCCTCTCATCCTTGATCAAATGGGAATAATAATAGTACCTAACTCAGTTTCCATGAGGATTACATGAGTTTTATGTGTAAAACTCATAGTCCCTAGCACATAGTAAATAATAAATGTTAGTTATCATTATTGGAGATCATACTATCACTGCAAACTCAATGTATACAACCCCAAATTCTTCCTTTGCCTCTTTAATTAGTTCTCAAGTTTTTCTGTGCTATTTCTAGTTCTCAAACCCACAGATTTAACATTTGTAATAATCTTTGATTTACCCATTGCTTCAATTTTTTAAATCCAATCAGTTGACAAATAGGTTTTGCTAACTTTCCTAGTAATTTTTTTTGAAATGTGACTTTAGTCTTTTTCTTTCTTCTTCATCCCCCTGCTGTGCCCAGCTTAGTCCCCATCTCCTCACACTAACACAACCAGAGCAGCAACCTTCTCGTTAGTCTCTGTGGACTCAGCCTTGAACCTCAAACCATGGAAGTATTATCTAAGTGCCCATCTAGTCTCTCCTTCGCTCAGAAACTTTGAGTTCTGCTGTTTCCATTCCTATCAGGTGAAGAATCCTCTAAGTAGATAAAACTTTCTAGAACTTCCATAATACAGCTCCATTCTATGCAATCTTATTTCCTTCTACTTGCCAGTTCTGTCTCACCACTGCCCCAAGACCATCTCACGCTCTTTCTGGCCTCTCTACTACGTGCACATTGTTCTCATCTGGAATGCCCTCCTCACTTTTCTCCAGCAATCTCAGTCCTACCTGTTCTTCAGCCCAGCTTCATTTCAGCCTTCTCCCTGAGGTGCATGAAATGAAATTTCATTCATTCGATTACTCCAGCACCTGAAATCAGCATTTGATCCCATTTACATATTGTAGCATATTGTTCTATGAAGTGCCAAATATGTCATTTTTGTATGTATTAGATTATAAGATTCTAAAAGGTTATAATGTGTCCTAAACTTCAGTGTTCCTTCTTCACCCCTTCTCTACCCCATGCCTAGGAAAGCTGTAAGTGGTAAAGACCCAGGAAGCCTTGATGATAATATAAAAATAAAAATAATATACACTGTACTATATACCAAGTACTCATCTCAGGAGCTTTTTACATATATTAATTCATTTAATCTTCACAATAATTCTATAAAGTAGAAATATTATCTCTATTTTACAGCTGAGGAAACTGAAGCACAGAGAGGTTAAGTAAGCTGACCATGATTGATTACTGACCCAGAGTAATCTTCACATATGCAGATATGTGAAAGAATGCAAAATATAATCTAGGAAGACTATATTGTAAAAACTCCATTGAAGACCCAAAGAAAAGAAATCCTAAGACTCACCCTCACTTGAGTGATACAAAGTGACTACTTCTGGGTGGTAAGGGGAGAGGTTAAACAGGGATCACATTTTTTTTTTTAAGATACAATTTGTCATCTCTTTATTTCTCTGATTCTAAATGAACCAGAGAAGAGACCGGAAAGAAACATCCAGTCATGTCCCCATTCCCCATTCCCAAATAAGGCCACCCAACTACAACCATCAGTCCCTCATGAAATAAGCATCCATGTACATTGGCTACTGCTCTGCCCTAGGAGGAGACACATATGACATGGTATGCTCTGAAAGTCACGTGCTTCTCTTCCTGTCACAAGGAACACTTTTGGATATGCGCAAATAAGGAAGTGCTGTATGAACTAACTTGTGACTGTTTGAAAATCAGTCAAGTATTCCCCACAAATAGGAGCTCGTCGGCACCTACCTGAATTCTAGGTGTTCACTCTTTAGGAGAGAGCGTGAGGAGGCTGGAGCCATCCCTCCATGGCTGGCCCAGCAGGCCGCACTCTAACATGGAAAGCAAATCCTCAAAAGTTGGGCTGTCCCACCAACACTCAGCACCTCCTGTGGGTGAAGGAAAGACTGTAGCTTGACTGCAGCACAAGACTAATGTGGTGAGGTGAAGAGTTGAACAAATCAGTCATTTTCCTGTTGCATAAGTAGGAATTTGTACCTCTTGGCTTTTTGTTAGAGAAGGAGGGAGAAGTGCGGCTTCTTACCTCAGAAAACTCTACCCAATAAGAGGCTGGCCCTTCAGAGGATCCACCCTGGTTGCCACACAGAGTTTTGCAAACCTGGCTCAAAAGTTCTTGAAACAGTTATCTTTGCTTACAGTAGTGGTTAGAAAAATGAAATGGGAATTGAGAAACCTTGTAATATAATACTCTGTACCACCTCATTGGTATTCAAATATGTTTTTCTAAGCTCAGATGATTTCCATATGGGTGGAAGACTTCAGATTTAATTTTATTAAAGATAATGAACATCCCTCTGAAACAGTTTTATTCTACCTTCAGCAAAATATTTATGTGTAAGGATGTTTCTTTCACCTGCCACACATATTCTTGACTGGCATTCAAGTGGATTATTAGCTGTCTTGCCCCTAGCATCTATTCTGTCTTAATGACTTCTGTCCTCCAACACTGCTGAAAGTGACTTGAGGCAGTACAGATTCCAAAGGCAGCCTGCCAGATGAAGCAGAGAAGCTGCAGGAAGCATACATTGAAAGAAAAGTGAATGCAGTTCCCCTGAGATAGGTGTACGTTAATGTAACCATGGTTTTTAATCTCCTTATATATTCTTTGTAACTATACATGTCTTAAATAGTATGTTCAAAAGAAACATGATAATAGCTAACAGCTGGACTCTTTCTAGCACTTTCTTATCAAGTACCTTCTAGTTTGCAGCCTCCCAGAACAAAGAGTGTCTCTGTTGCTTAAGCCCAGAAGCTTGATTTATAAACTTAGTGTAATGAACCCTGTCAAAATTTTATTACCAATTGGTTTGTACCATAATATATGTGTGGAATGGCTATTGTATAAGGATGACTTATTTTAATGCACTAGATTCCCTTTGTTAACTTTCTCTTAGCCCTGGGAATTGTAATGTCTCCTTTGTTGGTATTTAGATAGCTGCCATTTAGCCTGCTGCCATAAGATAGCCATCTCCATCTGATTTCTTTGGAGCTACAATTCACATATTAAAGTGGAATCCATATCTTTTATCCCCCTTGGGTAATGAACAGAAAAGATCCTGTCCACAACTGATCTAACACCTGTGTGTTCTCTCTCACGAGAGCCAGTACCCAAGTCAAATCTCGAACTACAAGTACTTATTACAGTCTTTCTGGAACCCACGAATGCCAAGGCACTTGCTCCACAAGACAGCTTGGAACCAAGGTGTAATCAAGCCTTTCACTGGTCTCACTGGACTGGGCTATGAATCATCTCCCTTTCTTACCCAACTGGCACAGATAAATAGCAACTGAACAGCATTTTGTCTCCTGAAGAGTATAATTTCCTTAAATTAACATAAGGTACTAGCTGTTCTATTCACTTGCAGCTTTTATAAGGCCAGACGTATCTCAGGAAGGCCTCACTAATCTCAGGAAGCAACCCACACATGGAAAAAGCCTATTACAGAGGTGAAATCCTCTTAAGGAGATGGAGTAGGCAGAATCGTCCTCATGATCACCTGTCTGGGAAATTTGAGCTGATGGGACCTGAACAGCACTGCAGCTCCAAGCAATAACACCACCTTTTGTGCTCAGGTTCATTTTATTGCTGAAATCATTCTGTCACCTGCCTCTTCCCTGGGGGCTGAGCTAATAAGAGATTGTTGGATCTATCAGCAAGTCCATCTGGTCCACTGAAATTTATCTCACAAATAGTAGCTGGTCAAAAGATGAGGAAGTGGCACAAAGTGGTCTAATTTTTGTAAGTCCCCTCCCCCCTACACACACACACACACACACACACACACACACACACACACACACACCCCTTTGTGGAAAAAACACCAGCTTTTCTTTCAGTGAAGCAGCAACCTGTAAAGTAATGGGTCCTTTCAGAGCATTCAGATATGGCCTACATTGGGGCTGATATTTATTCCACTGGTTTCTGGCATTATATTCAGGTTAAACTTGCAGTGTTTCAGTCTTCAGCTGAAAGTGACTTTTTTCCCTAATCTTCATAACCTGGAGGGAGTACAAATCATTTAGGTATATACAAATGTAGTAATGCATTCAAAGTATAAACAAAAAGTAGGAAAAAATTTTTTCCCTGTGGATTCCTGCTAAATATTTTAAGAATCAGTGAGGATTATGATATTCACTCATTTTTTTTAACCATGGGTCGGATTTGCAGCACCCCGTCCACCCCCTAGTCTGTAGGTAGAATGGAGTTTCCCAGTCTTGGTGCCCTAGTGGTCAAGAACACATGCTCTGCAGCCCCCCAGGTTTGAATCCTCACTCTACTATAGAGCTAATAGTGGCCTGGACATAATAATAGTACCTCCATCATGAGATGGTGGTGAGAAGTCATTTGGTTAATATAGGTGAAATATTTAATAGTGACTAGCTAATCATAAGTGCTACATATTATCTTGATTATATTCCACAGAACACTAGTTCCAAGAGATGTTCCTGGGGAAACAAGAGTCTGTGGTCAAATAAGATTGGAAATACTTCACACTAACATATTTCATGAAATCTATAAAGCTAAGAGTTAGGTACCACTAAGAAAGAAAAAGGACACAAGGCTCTCCTGGGGATTTGGTAGTTCTGATTTCAGTTTTATTGCTTTCTTGGCACATGCTAGGTAATCCTTTTGCACCTATCTCAGTAACAAAATACACCCTCAACTATGGATATCTTCCTTTCTCAAGTTCTATCAAGCACTTGGTTATTGCTTTGCAAGAAAATATGGAATTGTTAAGCCTGCAGTACTGAAGTTTTGCCACTCTAACATCATACATACACCCCACTGCTCTGGTTCCATACCTTTTGGCATATACAGTAACATTTCATTTCAGTGCCAGATCATGGTGTGACCTTTTGAAGACGTTCTAAAGAGCAATTAAACATCACATATATCCTAAGAAGATACCTAACTCAATTAATGTGATGACAGCAAGAACGGCTGTGACCAAGTTCACACGAGCCCAGCAGTGACCTCAGTTGAGCAGGTCTCAACGGCTGCCTGCCAACAGCCACTGCAAGACGCCGCTGTCCAAGAAGTATCCTAACTTCGGAGATGACAAAATGTGGGAGGAAAGGACTGCTTAGAATTGATGAAATATTTATGTACTCCTTTAGGACATCCCCAATGCATATTAGCATATAAAAGGTGGAAGGAAACCCTGCAGTAAAGAAACCATCTTCCCTGATTTAAGCCAACATATTGGACCACACAGCCTTCTTTACAAGTTCACACCTTGATCAGCATGTTGGGGTGTGCTGAGATAGAACCTTACAAATCTGAGCATTACCGAGTAATTGTAGCTCCTTTATAATCAAGCAGCAACAAAGAGAAGGAAGATTGACCCTATGGGGTTCAGAACATGCTATCCCAATATGGAACCTTGGCATATTGAATATTTTAACCTGGTGGAAGAGTTTAAGGGCAGCAGCAGAAAAGTCAGTCACTCTTTTCCCCTGAAACAGGTCATAAAATCCTTCTGCAAGAGTGCCTTCCCTCTGCCCAGTGGAAAGGAGCATCCTTATCTCCAAAGACAAAGGGATGCCCAGAAGAATCCTAACGAGCAGGCCTTGCTAGTTTCCCCTGGTTTAGTGTATTTACCTCGGACTCTTCAACCTATCACGTTTCTCCAGAACTGCCCACTCTTCATCATACCCAGTAGAAAGATACATAGATCTGTTTTTTCAGGCCTTCCTTTCCTTATGAAGGCTTCCATATCACATAAAACTTCTATTCAATACATGTGTGGGCTTCTTTCCTGTTAATCTTTGTCAGTTTAATTCTCAGACTCAGCCAGGGATTCTGAGAGAGTTGAGGAAAACTTTTTCCTCCCCTACAACCCTGTTTGGGATCAAACACAGAAAAGTAGCCCCCAAAGAACTCCTGGAGACTAGGTAATGACCCAGTCTCTCCATACTTTTAAGGAAAATACTTGCCTTGGTCTTAGTCCAGGGTTCTTATCATGAGGAGACTAACTCCTTAGAGCAGGTCAAATCCTAGTTTAAAAACAAATGTTATTGAGGTCTCAATATGTGACAAGCCCTGAGCTCAGCAGCAGAGCTATGAAATGATTATGAAAGTTCTCTTTCATCATCTGTAAAAAGGTACTAGTAACAACACAGTAATAGTGTTATTGTCCATAGGCAGTAAGGAATGGATGGAAATTAAGAAACCTTGTAATATCACACTGTATACCACCTTAATTACAGTGCCCACCACAGACTGTTGCAGGGTTCATTCCAATGAGGAAGATGGAAAGGAGATGTAAGAAACGCTGGAGGAGGGAGGGCCACTGTCCCTCCCCTGTCCCTTGCTCTAAAAGGGCAGATTCCTATAGAGGCCACCAAGCAAATGGCTTACTGTGCTCTGGCTTAGTTTAACTTTAAATTCAATCCATTCTAGTTCCTTTGTGCCTGCAAAAGGACAAGAACTAGATGAGGCTTCAGCCTACTTGGCATCTGGTCATCTGCCCCTTGCAAACGCTGGGGTATGGCCAAGCAAAGCAACAACTTGTTCTGCCTTCAGCTTGGAATTTGGGGTGAGAACCAGCAGTGAGAAGATCTGTTAGCAGGGCAAAAGAGGAGGTGCATAGGAGCACAGGGAGGTAGGCTTGAGACAAAAGTCAACTCAGGGCTCTCTCACTTCCAGCCCCAGAATGGCAAGCCAAGTGAAGGGTGGTGCCTCAGATACTGCTTGACAGCCCCCCACTGACCCTCCTCACTGGGGACCACTGAGAACTCTGTGAGATAGCCAGGCCCACTTTCACTGGAGTTAGAACCAGACTCAGTACAGAGATTTTAAAGACAGGGATACATGCGCTCAAGGGCAGCCACTTCACAGCCAGGCTTCCAGTCCTCCCTCCCTGTCAAAAGAGGCACAGCGAGCTGTTCCTACACTTTTGTAGAGCTTCTACTACTCACAGCTACTCTGAGCAAGATGTCAGAGCTTAGAAGCTTAGCCTCCTGCTGGGAAAGAGAAACTAAAGTGAAAAAGAATGGTGCAAAGGGGATTATTTGGAGGATGGGAAAACTATTAAATCAGCTTACTTTCTTTTCCTGTTTTTCATCTTAAGTGACTCAAAAGGAGGGGAGGATAAAAGGGGGACACTTCATCACTGAAAAAATGACTGCTGGCAGAAAGTTGCAAGAGCATCGGTTCTGAATGTTCTCTACAAAGTGAGATACTGTTTTCTGCTACTGTAGGGTCAGGTCTCATCCTATTAGTCTGATAACTAAAAGCTACTTGGTAACATGGAAAAACTTATTTAAAATACTCACTAGGGAATGCATATGCTTCATTGCTCCAGATTAAGTGTTGTAATAAGGATAGCTTGTCTTCATGTGCCAAATTTCACTCAAAAGAATGAAGAATATCAGATTTTTAAAAATCTAACTGAACTCATTTATGAAATGTTAACTAATAGAGACAACCTAGTATAATATCCATCTGATACCCCATGGATGGGTAACTGGTGTTACTTGATTTCACTCTTCTTTAAGAATTACAGTTAGAGCTATTTATGGTGAATTCTTAAGTGTTGAAGCAAAACACAAGAGACATTGAGACTTCAGCAATTGGCAGCAGTAACAAACCTGGTAACCTTAAGTTAGATTTGGCTTCTCTTTTCCATGCAGATATTAATAGCGATAAGGAAAAACTTGTTGAATCAACAAAGATTGTCCCCACCTACAAGGAGGAAAGGAAGAGCAAGGTAGAAGAGAACAAAGCAATAGACAAATATGCTGCCTGGAATCACACCCATGAGAATGAGTGGGGGTAATACAAGAGAAGAAAGGTGGAGGTAGAGATATAGGGATGCATTCAAGGGAAAGTTTAGTAGAGAAGACATTTGCAAACTAGTGAAGGAATTTTATTTTTGTGGCAGCCTCTAAAACTGCCTGGAGGATGGGGAGAGGCCACAGAGAAAAAGATGGCATATGTCAGTGGTTTCCATGGTGATGACTAACAGTGTCACAATCAGAGTATTATGACTTCAGAATAAGAATGAGGATATAATAACTAATAATAGCATATAGTAACATTTTCCTTTTAAATCACTCCCCAAGCTCTTAGTATTTATTCACTAATTTTTACTACACCTGTGACATAGTATTATCCATTTTATTTCAGACATTCAGAAACCAAAACAGGAGCAGTTCAAATAGACACAGTCCTAAATGTAGTATTGCTGCTAATCTTTCACCACACAGTATAAACTTGAGAAACATTCTATGTGAAGGACTGTTTCATTGGTTTCATGATAAGTAATGTATTTTGAGCTAATTATTTTTGGAAAATGTACTAGCATTGTGTGGAAGAAAAACCATTTCTAACAACTATTCATACGTTTCTTCTTTGCTTACAAAACAAGAAAAAGCAGAAATTTCAACCATTTCAACGGCTCAGCATTGCTTTCCAAACTTTTTGCATCAAAGATTGCTAGTCAATCTTCCCCTTATTGCAATTAGCACTCTTGCAGCCTTTTAATAATTTTTTTCAAGGCTTTGTTTCACTTTAGTCTTCTGTTTCCCTCTCTCTCCCTCTTCATTTATCTGAACCATAACTCCTTTCAACACACTTTTAAAACCAGGGGTGAGACCCGTGACCATATCACTCTAAAGTTCTTAGTAGAACTAATTAACATAGAAAGGAAGTTTGTATAGCAGTGAAGAAGGCTTTGGAGTTGGACAGACTGGGTTCTAACTGTGCCTCTGGCACCTACCAGCAGGGTGACCTTGGACCAACCACTTCCCTAACCTTCAAATAAGATAATAGTATGTACTTAACAGAGTTGTGAGAATGAAATTGAATAATGTATATAGAACACTTAACAGTTATTATTCCTGAGGCTTTGAACACCCAGGGGTCTCCCTAGGTGGCTCTCCTTACACTTTCTCATATCCTATTTCACATTTCCTACCTTGGCTATATAGTCTTTTGACACTTACCTCCTTTTAGGTAGTTCTCTCTATAAATATCATGAGGACAAAGAGAAGAATGCTCAGAAAAACTACGTCCACACTCAGTACCCATTAGGACCTCAGGAAGTAGCTGAGGAGCTGTAGCTCCAAGACCGAAGTTTTCTTCCTGTGTTCCCTCTTACAAATTGTGTGACCTTGGGCAAGCTACTTAACGTCTCAGGCCTTCATTTTCCTCTTCTGCAAAATGTCATCAATACTTCATAGGGGGTCATAGGGATCTTGTGAAGGTTAAATGTGATTATGAATATGAAAATCGCCTTGTGCAGGAGCATAGCACACAACAGATGCTGAATAAAGTACGAACTGAATGTGACTATGAATTTAAAATATTCCCTACCTTCTCACTTTCTTTAAATTTAACAATTCTGGTATATCCTGTAATACAGTTGCTAAAATCATGTAGTGAAAGAACATTTATTGACATGAGACAATGCTTATGATATATTACTACGTGAAAAGAAGTAATTATATCATTTTTGAGTTTGTTTTTAAAAAGCCACACACACACACACACACACACACACACACACACACAAAGGGGCTATAAGGATTTTTACCAAAATATTGACAATGATTATCTCTAAAATGGTATGCATGTGGTTTCCCTGTTTTCCAAGTGTCCCGAATTAAGCATAAGCCCTTTTCCTTTTAGGAAGAAAAAGTAAAACTAAAATTTAAAAAGGAAACTATGGCAACTTTTAAAAAGTATTATATTCTTAGGTACATAAAGCATGACCATGGAAGAAAAGCAGTAAAAGCAGCAGGGAACATGGAGAGAGGAAGAAGCAGCCAAGAGCTAGGGGGAAGGGTGAGGGAGGAAAAGAGGTCAGAGAGAGGACATGGGTCAAGTCAGGGCTAAGATGCAGAAACAGCCTTGTCTTCTTCCAAGCATTTGTTTCTGGGACCGCCAAAAAGCCTGTGGGGATACAGGGCTGTGTCCCAGCCAGGCAAGCCACCACATGCCAGTTCCACCAGAGAACAGGAGTCAATGGGCTTCCGAGCCCTGGTGGTTTTGAACTGACTATCTTTTCTCTCTTGGTTCCATAGAAAGGGTGGTATCCTTGCCTGCTTACAGAAAACCTAAAGGATGACCCAGATGGCCTCTAATGTGGCTCTCAAGCCTAGGAGACTTTGATTTACTAGGGTAAATGAGCAATAAACCAAAAGCTATTGCCACTAGGTGGCATGCCCCAAATACTATTTCACTTTGAAACTGGCAGAGAAGTTGAACCAGACACCCTCTAAGTCCAAAGCATTGTTAAAGGCAACAAGGTGAAGACAATTTAAGGTTTTCGGTTTCTCCCTGGTAAAAACAAATAAGAACAATCACCACCTCCGCAACACTGCTCTGCAGGATAATAAATTCATTGTATTTCTCATGGACACCTCTGAAAGTCTCCTTGGAAGATTCTCCTTCCCCCTCCTTCTCCCACTCCCCCCCCGACCAATCCCCATCAGGGTCTGTAACCAACAACCCCATCCTTGGCTAACCAAAATAAATAGGTGCCCCCACAATACTCCAAAAGTAAAAATAGGTCTCTGGAATCATCACTGAATGTCCAACCATAGATGTCAGATTAGCATTAGATGAAGGAGGACAAAGTCCTAATGTGGGATCTGTTATTGTTGAGGAAAGACGAGAATGGTATTCATCCCAAAATGAATATACTCCCTTTAGCCTAATAAGCTTCTCTTACTAAATAGTGGTGCTACTGCCAGGACCTCTATATTTAGCTAGAGCTATCAGTCATTTACACCTTGCTGTCTTTTCTCCTAAAAGTTACATGCTATTGGATATCCTGTAAGAAGAGGCTTTTGTTCAGATGGCTTAAGAGAGGGGCCATTTTGGAGCATATGAAAAGAGCACCCAGAGAGGAGGAGACAGGGTGGGACCTTGAACTTGAGGACACTACATATGGCTACTGAGGCTCACTGAGCTCTTGGCATTTTTGAGTGAGGAGAGGGGAGTGGAGAAATAATTGAAGGGAAGTGCTGAAAGAAAGGGATGTGGCAAGACACACTTTGCATAATTTGCAGATTTGCCTAGGACTATCTGGATCATAAAGCCCTAGTGATGAAATGTGAAGAAATATAGGCAGTTTGGTATTTTCTGATTATACAACTCTAACAGGAAACTGCCCCAATTCCCTGTTATTTAAATAAATTAACTATATGAGGTATGACAATAAATATAAGGGCAGATTTTTTGAAGCAAGCTCCCATGTATATTCACACAAATGGGTACTACCCCTTTCAAAGTGGGAACCTTAGGAAGCTGATCACTCATTTTAATGATACAAACCATTTGGGGAGTTCCTCTTTTTGAATTGGTTTTAGCAACTGATACATATCTTTTGAAAAGCCACAGTACTAACAAAACATCATTCTTTCTGAAGATGGATTTCACTTGTTGATAGAACCAAAAGTCATTTGGAGCTAAATCTAGAAAAAAAAGGAAGGATGATCAATAAGAATGTTCTGTTTTGGTCAAAAATGAGATGACTTTGAAGTATTGATTGGAAGTGTGTTTTCTGGTTTCAAGCTGGACCCCAATATCCATTCCAGTATTTCATTAGCTTTGTGAATATAAGCAAGTTATGAAACCATTCTGTGCCTCAGTTTCCTCATCTGTAAAATGCAGATGATAATATTACCTACCTGACAATGTTAATATGTGATTAAATGAGATAATGCATGTAAAATATTTCCATGATACTGGTACATACTGTTTACTCAATAAATAGTCATACTGGCAGGAGTGGTAATAGCCATAATAGAAGTGGTGGCAACCACAGTGAAATGTGGCTTATGAACTCAAAGAGGCAATTTAAAAAGTATACAGCCTCCCAATGTAGCAGCTTTTAATACGCAACCACACTGATTTGCATATGTGTTCTGAAATATTTTTTAAATCTTCTTTTTTGCTCATTAGCCAATCCTTATTTAAACTCAGGTGGTACGGGGCGCCTGGGTGGCACAGCGGTTAAAGCGTCTGCCTTTGGCTCAGGGCGTGATCCCGGCGTTCCGGGTTCGAGCCCCACGTCAGGCTCCTCCTTCTTCCTCTCCCACTCCCCCTGCTTGTGTTCCCTCTCTCGCTGGCTGTCTCTATCTCTGTCAAATAAATAAATAAAAAATCTTAAAAAAATAAATAAATAAATAAATAAATAAACTCAGGTGGTACATTATTTCCAAAGAGCTCCTCCAGTCAGTGGACAATATTTAAACAGCAGTTTCTGCATCAGTGGTTTTAAATTATTATACCAATACATTTGAATTAATTAAGATCCCATATTTTCTAGACATGTCAAATTGTATGTCTTTTGTTAATTCACAAGAAAGATGTACAAGGCTAATGCAGATCATTTTAAAAACTACTAACATAGATCTAATCAATCAACAAATAATTATTGAGCATGAATTTTGAACTAAATAGGCTAGCCACTGTGCTAGCCACTACAAATTTAGGGCTGAACCAAATAGACATAGCAGACCAGCAGGAAGTTTTTGGATTCTTAAAACTACTTTTAGTTAAAAACAAAAACAAAAAACTACTTCTAGCTAAGTCCCCCCACATACACACAAATGCATATACAAACACACACACACACACACACACACACACACACACACACACACACACACACGGCATCACCTCTAGAAGAACACCCAAGACAATAGTGATTGCCTCTGGAGAGCAACCATTTTATACCATCTTGTACAGAGTTATCATGTGCGTGCATTATCTTTTCAAAAAGTAAAGAGAAGCTAAAAATTAAAACTTTTTAAAAAAGAGAGAGAGAGAGCATGAGCCAGGGGAGGGGCAGAAGGAGAGAATCTTTACGCAGACTCCCCGCTGAGTGTGGAGCCTGGCATGGGGCTTGATCCCATGACCCATGAGATCACAACAGGGGCTAAAACCAAGAGTCCAGTGCTTAACCGACTGAGCCACCCAGGTGCTCCTAAAATTTTAAACTTTTATATAAACCAAGAAATTTAGTAGTTTATAATTCTGATACTTCTATTTTAATTATCTTTGTACATCCCTCTTAACTCAGAAAATCAAATCATTCACTGTGATATAGTACTGCTATTGATCCCCAGCCCATTAATTACTTCTAATTTCCCTTGTAAGCACACAATAACAGCTGTGCAATCTATCAATCCATGTGCCCCAGTGACAGCCTGTTGAAATGCTTTATTAAATGAATTTGGTTGTGGCAAGGTTATCAGGATCTCACTGTCTGGCTGGGTAACCATTATATAGCTGGCCAGCTGGGTCTGCAGCCCACGTAGCAGAGCCATCCAGCATCCTCCTCATCCATCAGCAGCATGTCTCCCAGAGGCACTAAGCAATGACCTTCTTCCATGAATACTGAGGCTCATTTTCCTTTTTGAAGCTCATGGCTCTGTGCTTGATTCCAGAGAGCAGTATGTCCTTCAGCTTTAACCTTGTCAAGAAATCCATCAATCAGTCTATCAGCAAACATTTATTAATCATCTTCTGTGTTCAAGGCACCATGATAGATGCTTTGGGGGATGTCAAGAAATACAAAATGTGGTTTCTAACCTCTAAGAGTTTATAGTCTAGGGCAAGAGATAGAATATATAACAATTCAAAAAGTAGAATCATAAAGGGTAGAATATTAAAAGTGACAAATTAAGAAGTGAAGGGGGAACGAGAACTAACATTTATCAAATGCCTATACACTGTGCTAGGTGCTTCGTATATGCTTTTCACTTAATCATCCTGCCAGCCCTGCTTTTAACTCCATTTTATAGACCTAGAGATGAAGAAAGTTGCCTAAAATCACACAGATATGTAACGGCAGCACTTGCATTAAAAGTTCAGTAAATTTGATTCCAAGGCTCTACTTTGCTGACTCTCAACCTTTGTTCTTCCCCACATGTGTTATATTTCTCCATAGAAAATAAATGCCGTAGGAATTAATCGGAATGACTGACCACTTGAAGTGATAATATTAGATAGATACCGTGGATAGGGTGTAAAATCTGAGGAAAGCTTTCAATGGGTTAAAAAGCCAAAGATAAGTGGAATGTTGTAAAGTAAGAGGAAGTGTATTTCCATTTGAAAGAAAGACCTGTACTGTGGTGTAGAGCTGGAAAAGCCCAAGCTGTCACCTGCTCTTCAACACAGGTATACAGCATGGTTGTGAGAGCATGTAGGTGCTTTAGGAATCAGCCAGTTTATAAATAAGTGGGTTCTTCTTGGGAGGCTGTATCCCTGGGAATACACTGGGAATGGCATGGGCCCAGAGCATCTTAAAACCTTTTACGTTGGGGTGCCCAGGTGATACAGTCAGTTTAGCGACCAACTCGGTTTTGGCTCAGGCCATGATCTCAGGGTCATGAGATCAAGCCCTGTGTCAGGCTCTGCACTCAGCAGAGTCTGCTTGGAATTCTCTCTCCCTCTCCCTCTGCCCCTCCTGCCTCTGCTCTCTCTCTAAAATAAATAAATAAATCTTAAAAACAAAACAAAACAAAAAAAACCTTATATGTCTCCTTAGAGATTCTTGGTGTTTATGTCAGGGACCCACCATACACGACCAGCAATATTACTTGGTTATAAGTAATGAATATATTAAAACAAACATAGATATTTTGGAGTAGAATCCAACATTGACATTAATTTTTTTTTATATGAGGCATTAATGCAATGCCTAACTTATAATGGGAAACACCACAAGCTTTGAGCACTGGCCAGACAGCTGATAATAATAGGTTACTGTCCTCTGCCACTGGGTGTTTCTCAGGGTAAAGTTTGAGAAGTGCTAGTATGGACAAGACACATACAGGACATAGCACATGATATGTGAAAGCAAAGGGAAAGTCCAGTTCTCCATGTTCTGGTCTCCTTTGTCATCCATACTCTCATGTTGTTCTTATTTCTTGTACTAACTCATTAAAAAATCTCTCA
Organism: Ursus americanus; assembly: GCF_024610735.1. Taxonomy (NCBI): domain Eukaryota; kingdom Metazoa; phylum Chordata; class Mammalia; order Carnivora; family Ursidae; genus Ursus; species Ursus americanus. Next base: position 46,483,474 of record NC_142143.1, on the reverse strand, counting down.
TTAGGACATTTTATGCGTTGCTTTGTCCTGATAAGTCATCCATGACTTTGCTGTTTGTCTTAACCCCACTTCTAATCCATCAGCAAATCTTGTTGTCTCTACCTTGGAAATGTATCCAGAGTCCACAGTGTCACCACCTCTACTGCCAACACCCTGGCTCAAAGCTCATCTTCACTCCCCTGCGTTGTCAGGATAGCCTCCTGACTGATCCCCCATTTCGGTCAGCCCTTACCCCCAGAGTCTACTCTCAACAACAGCTGGAGGGATCATGTTACAGCCTATATCACATCATGAGAGTGCTCCCCTCGAAACCCCCAGTGACATCCTATCCCCCTCAGAGCCAAAGCCCAAGGCCTCCACATGTCTTCCAAGGCCCACGCAATCCTTTCCAGCCACCTCCTCTATTCTCCCTGCCCTCACCATTCTCCAGCCACACTTGTTCTACTGTTTCTGAGCAAGCCAGGCCTTCTTCCTCAGGGCTCTTGTATGTTCTCTTCCTCTCCCTGGGATGCCCTTCCCTGAGACATTCACATGGCATTCTCCCCACCCCCCTCCAGATCTCCACACATATGTCACTTTTTCTTTGAAGCCTGTCCTATGTTTGCAAAGCCCTTCTATGCCCTGCTAGCAACACCTGAAATATACTTGTTCATTGTCTACCTCACTAAAATGTCTATTCTAAAAGGGCAAGGATTTTTATCATTTCATTTACTCCCAGCACCTTGAACAGTGCCTGATACTTAAGTTGGTAGGCAACAAATAATAGTTGTAGGAATGAATTTGGTAGTCTTTGGCTCAAAGAAGTTTTTTTTTTTTTTAATAAAGCACAGATCAAACTAAACTACCTGCCAAGAGGCAAAGAGAAATTGCATTTAAATAAAATTTAAAACAAATTGTAGAATTTGTATAATATATTTAAGTTTTATTGTTGATATGTTTGGGTATATATTATTGAGCACTAACTATATGCTAGCTGTTTGATAAATATACTATACATAGGCCATGTGATATACTTCTATGTAAATGTTTGCAATTGCATGAACAAAGCTCCAGAGAAATACATACCAAACCATTGGAGAATGGGAAGGAGGTTTGAGGGAGCAAGAGAAAACTAGCTTGACTTTATACCCTTCTCCATTAGTTAAATGATTTATAACAAAAATGTATTATTTTATAATTAAAAAAGAAAAATATCTGAAAAGACTGGATATCAGTCTTTATTGAAAGCTTTCCATTTTCATTTTTAACTTCTCACAGAATGATTTCCTTTGGATTTGGGCCTGTGATATTTTGCATGATTGTAATTCTATCAGGAATTCTTTCTTGACTACTGTAGAAAATATTACAAGTGTCGGTGCCATCCAGAAAGCAGAGGATTATGATGCCCTTTTTTCCCCTTTGGGCTGCATTTTGTTTTAAGATATCTTGTTCCAATTGACATGGTTATGAAATGAGAAATATTACATCCAAGAATGCCGCAATCCACATTTTCTGCCTATCTTTATGTCCCACATCTTCTTAAGATTTTTATCAGCTCAGTATCTGCAATTTCCACATCTGTGATATAACAGCATGGTGCAATAGTCCTTTGCAATGCTGCAGACCAACAGAAAGATGCCATGCCCGCCGCAGTTTCACAACACACAGGGGCTTTCCGCCTCAGCTGGACAGATGCCCAGAAAGGTCAGGCAGAGGATTCTTAAGGTCTCCACACAGAGACCAGGCCTGTCAGAACTGCAGCGGCTCCACCCTGTCAGCAAGGGACATTGTATGTGCAGCAGTCTGCCTGTGTCCCTCTGGCTTGTGTTTGTTGTTGAGTTAAGCAATTGGGACTGTTCACGGGCAACGGAGAGTCCACTACCTATCCCATCTGAGTTTTCACTGCTGTGCTATGAGAGCTACTTCTGCCTCTCAGTACCCACGCCTTTTCCCAGGCTGGGCCCACAGGAAGTCAGGCCGGGAGGGGAGGAAGCATCGCAAGTTGTGGAAACCACACAAACTCCAGTACTGCTGACAAGATCTACTCCACCCGGCACTCAAGAAACAGGCTCAGAACCAGCTTTAGTCCTCTCCCCCTTCCCCAGCCCTCTTGTCCTGAATGGCTGACTTGGGTGATGTTTATACTCATGTTTTCATACTTAAGGAGGCTTGGGTACAGGGATCAACTTGGTCACTACTCACACTGCACACGAGAAGCCTAATGCTGAAACATGCTCAACCTCCATGGGAAAAACAAACAAACAAACAAGATAGCATTTTATATATATGTGGAGAGAGAGAAGGAGAGATTTTTTAATGGTAGCAATGGTTGCCAAATACTTGGTTTCATTTGACTGCTGCTAGAGTGCACAGCCTTGGTACTACCTTTCTGAAAGGTAATTTGACAACATGTATCAAAAGCCTTAAAAGATGTTCATATCTACCAGTAATTCCACCTTAGAAAGTTAAGGAAACACAAGATGTACATACAAGAATGTTCTTTGGCAGGTTACATCCATAGGCATGGACTACTTTAATATTTTAGAAGGTAGAAGGGTTTTTTAAGGGCACAAGAAAGTGTTCATGATAAATGAAAAAGCCCCTATATTTATGTTAAAATGTACATATTCTATGTAAAAATGTATGTATTCCATGTAAAAATATGCATGAGAGAGGGAGCACTCCTTTCTCTTGAACTACCTTCTACCCTTGGCTACCGAGCACTGCACTCTCCTAATTTTCTTCCTAGTCACTGGTCACTCCTTCAGTCTCCTATGTACGTCCATCTCCTCTTCTTTCCAATGGACACATATTGGAGGGCCTCAGGTCTCAGTCCTGAGACTTCCTGTCCATCTTTATTTAACTCCCTAGACAGGTCCTATCTCTTTTCCATTCTCTCAATGCAGATGATCCTCAGATTAGAATCCCCAGTCCCATCCTCTCCCCAGAGCTCCCACCATATATGTAACTGCCTACTTGAAATCTTCACTAGGATGTGAAATTTTCACTCAGGCTTCTCATAACCAAAACTGAAATCTTGATTTCCACCACTGCATCTCCCCTACACACATACACACACACACACACACACACACACACACACACACACACACACACCTGCTTCTCTCTCATTATTCTCCACCTCTGTAAATGGATCACTTCACTGGAAATGGAATTGGATGTCATCGTTTTCATGCCTGCCTTCCTTACATACAACCCATCAGCAAGTCCCATTGTTCCTATGTTCAAAATATATGCCAAATCCAGCAACTTTCACCATCCCTGCCACTCCTTTTCTGCGCAGGACACCAACATCTTTCCCCTAGACTTCCAAAACAGCCTCTCAGTGGGTCTCTCTGCATCTACACTGTGTGCCTACAATTCATGTTCCACACAGCAACAAGTGATCATTTTTTAAAAATAAGTAAATCAAATCAAAAGACATGAAATCCATACCAAAATGTTAAAGTTAGCCAGGAATGATGAGATTCTGAGCTGTTTTTATTTTTTGTCTGCTTCCTGTGTTATATGTCAGATTTCCAACAATAAACACGTTTCACCTTTACTAGCAAGAAGTCAGAATTTTTTTTTGAAGAAACAAAATCATTACAGGTTTGAACGTTAGTAGTTTATCTCCCATGAATCAGTTCTGGCAGACCAGGACCAAACAAGCTACAGAGTGGTAGTGAATACTCAACCTCCAAATGCAGCACAAGGAGCAACGGAGGAACGTCCTGAACTCAGGTGACAAATACATAGCACTTGTGATGCCACTTCTCCCGCCCCTGTGCATGGCAGACATCACTAAATGATTGCTACCATTGCCAGCTGAGCTTAGAAGCAGCCTCAGAATCCTTCTCAACACAGAGGCAGCAACTATCATTCAGTTAGGATTGATACTTAAGAGACAACATATTAGTCGTCTGTAATAAGCATTCTATCTGAAGATTGAGAAGTTAAATTATGCTCTCTCTTAAGTGAGTATAACGCACTAAACATTTTCAAACCAGTTTTATATCTAAAGTCTCATATAACTTTGCAATACCCCATTAGGTGGGTAGGGAAGATATTTTTATCCCCCTTTTAATGGCAATGAGGGCCATAGTGGTGAAAGTCACACAACAGAGCTCTGGTCACATCATTGCCACACTCCTGTGTGCTTTTCCATGGTTCCCATAAGCCTCTGCAGGCTATGAGAGAGGTCAGAACTGCACACCAGACCCTGACCACAGGAGAAAGGGAGGTGGGGGCCTGGGTTAGCACCAAACCTGAACAGGGATGGCCTATTTGTAGGTAATGAGTAAGTCATTACTATTAACAACTTTGAAAATAGATAGTGGTGAAACGTATGAAGTTTACAGATTTCATAACAAAAGCCATCATCCTCTTCAGGGGCAGGGCCTCTGAAAGTCAAACATATTTGTTGGTTACCATAGCAACCGTGACTGGCCAGTCTTCCATTTGACCTAAAGTACCTTTCATTCGGGGCTCCCAAGCCTGCAAAGAACAGATTGCTCAAGTGGCTTTAGCATCTTTTCACACTTTCTTGTCACCTTCTCTGCAGTCGTACGCAGGCTCAATGACCAAGAAAAATAAAGCATTCACATGACTGCCATGAAATAGAGTACAAATTCCCACTGCTGGTCCATCTGTTTGAAGTAAGCAGCTTACTCCATCAGCCACTAAGCAATTTTGATTGCCATCAGAGATAGTGTGACCCCTGTCCTTGGCAAGCCAATTAATGGAAGTTCCATGGTAGGAAATAAGTGGAGGAAACCCCTGTTCCCAGAGGAATAGGCATGACACTCTAAAATAGAAAAGACTAGCAAGAAGATAAATCTTTTGTAATGTGGTCCTGCAAGTGGTATCATTGGCAAATGGGGTTTATCTTCTCTTCAATCTCCCCTTCCACCCCCTTACCCCACACATACCTCCCATTAACTTCTCATCTTGTCCCCACCCTCCTTCAGCATTCTCCCCAGTCCCCCACAATCAGATATCCAGAGGCTAGACCCTTTATATTCTTTTCCCGCCTTTATGCCTCTTTAGTTTTAAAATGAACTGCTACAAAAAATAAATAAATAAATAAATAAATAAATAAATAAATAAATAAATAAATAAAATGAACTGCTACATATCTGAGCAATATACAAATGAAAGGGGCCATCCTTCAGCCAAGGAATTTCTTCTTCCTGATATCACAATAAGAATGCCCCTGGTATAGACCGGTTCAGCATTTTTTAGGTGCAAGGGTGAAGTGGAGGTAGGGAACTATAGAGCGCTTACATTGTGCAGTCAGCCCCACCTCCTTTAAACCTTATTCCACACACCCCCACCCTTCCACCCTAAGACTGTGGGCACTTTGCTGCAAGAATGGCCACTGCCCCTACTGCTGGCAAATGAGAGTCTAAGACTTTCAGGTGTGCTGGGTAAAAGTGATTATGCAAAATGATATTGTTGAAAGAATGCTGGGCTGAAGTTAGAACACCAGGATCAGAACACAGTATTTGGCCCCTTTCACTTGTTAATCACATGTGTGGACTCTATCTAATTTCCTCTATGGTATAATAACTGCCATAATGTATGGTGTGCTCATGTGAAGTTAATTTAGTACTACCATGGAATACCATCTATGCCAATTATAGGCACTAGAGAAGTCAAGTGAGATGAGAAAAACAAAGTGTGGTTTAGCTGAATAAAAGAAATAATCAGTAAATTGCTTACAGGGTGTGCCTCAGTGCCATGCAACCCCCTTTAACAATTAGGTGTTCTGTTAAATATGTGCCAGACTAAGTCTGTTGTAAATTTAACTCAATTACAATAATTGGATTTATGCAGGGCCATTTGCTCACAATCAAAAACAAGACAAAAAGGACCTCTCCATCTCCATCTCCCCTTCAGGAAGAGGGGAAACAAAATCCCTAATGTGCCCCATGTCATAGTCTCCTGAGTCTGCCAACTGTCCAATATCCAGTCGCACTTTCTGTTTTACTCTGTGCTACTTACATACCTTTCAGCTCCATCTATCCCATGGATTCCTAGGTTTGGGCAAAGGGAAATAGGTCTCTCAGTGACAGCTAACAAAGTGGCTTCCCTGAGGGGGCCCGACAGGCTGGATCAGAATGGCTGGCATTTCTTTTTCTTTTTTTTTTATTATTATGTTATGTTAGTCACCATACAGTACTTCGTTAGTTTTTGATGTAGTGTTCCATGATTCATTGTTTGCACATAACAACCCATTGCTCATTGCAGTACATGCCCTCCTTAATACCCAGCACCGGGCTAATCCATCTCCCCACCCCCCTCCCCTCTGAGACCATCAGTTTGTTTCCCAGAGTCCAAAGTCTTTCATGGTTCGTCTCCCCCTCTGATTCCCCCCCTTCATTTTTCCTTCCTTTTCCTAATGTCCTCCATGCTATTCCTTATGTTCCACATAGAAGTGAAACCATATGATAACTGTCTTTCTCTGCTTGACTGCAGGGGAGTATGCTAAGTGGCTGGCATTCTTAATGGAAAGGACAAGGCAAAGGAGACCCAAGTGACAAGTACATAGGCGAGAATGAGGTTGTTTGCGGGAAGAGAGTGACAGGAAGAGGTGCCAGCTGGAATGAGCCAAAAGTTGTAGGGATTGCTGAAGGATAAACACCAAAGCTGCAGGAGTCAGAAGCCAGGAGAAAGGTACCCCTAAAAGGCAGCCACCAGATGACAGGGCTGGGAAGCAGTGGGCCTTTCCTTTAGCCCAGCTTGCTAGAGCTCTCCCTTGCTGAGGGGCCTCTCCTGCTCTTATAGGACCTGAATCCTCACAGCAAGGCTCTCATCTAGATCCCAAACAGAGCTGAGAAAAATGAACCAAGCTGGACAAGTTCAAGGGAAAGCCATAAGTCCACTTTTCACATTAAAATCATAAAAAACAGGGGCACCTGGGTGGCTCAGTGGGTTAAGTGCCTTCGGCTCAGGTCATGATCTCAAAGTCCTGGGATTGAGCCCCACCCCCCCACCCCGTTCCGCCCTGCCCCCACTGGTCGGCCTCCCTGCTCAGCCAGGAACCTGCTTCTCCCTCCTCCCCTCCCCTGCTTGTGCTCTCTCGCTCTCTCTCAAAAAAATAAATAAAATTTTTAAAATATAAAAAAAATCATAAAAAACAAAAGATGGTCCCAAATCTGTGTCAGATCTATCATCCTAAAAGTGGCAGCTCTATACCCTGCTTCAGAAGTGAAGTTTCTCATCTGGGTCAAACACAAGAGTCTAGATATCAAAACATAAGGGAGCATGGTAACAAGGGGAGTATAGTTACATTTGTTGCCTTATAATTATAGGATCCTAAAACAATAGGCTTGAAAGGAATTTGATACTCCACACCCAATAGGGAGAATATGGGGTCACAGAGGACAAATCCATGCACAAGAGTTCACCATGTGAATTACCCTATTCCACCCCCCCACCCCACCCCCACACACAAATATTATAGTTACACTTTGCCAATGCAGGGAGGCATATTCTGGTGTCACATCAAAGCTTTTAATGGTTTCCCGTTGTCCTTGGAATGAAATCCAAACAACAGCGCCTACGAGGCCTGGTATGATAGGGGCCCTACCTGCCTGGCAAACCTCATCATTTGGTGTTGCTGCCTGCCTTGCTCACTCTTATTTAGCCACTCTGGGCTGCTTTTCAGTCCTTTTCCCTGCCTCAGAGCCTCTGCACCTGCTCTTTTCTCTGCCTGGACTCTGACACCACCTCTCTTCACAAACAGCTCTTTCTCATCCTCAGACCCCAGTTCCATGCGTACCTCCAAGAAAGCCTCCCACTAATGAGGTCATCCAGCAGATACTGAGAACCTGCAGTGGGCCAGGTTAGCAGAGAACTGCGAAGCCCCTGCCCTCCTGGAGCATACATTCAAGTTGGGGCCACAGACAATAAACAAATACACCAAGAAATATTATACATACTCTATCAGATGTGGTAAGTGCTATGGAGAAAACAAAGCATGGTTCAGGGTTAAGGGGGGAAGAAGGGGTAGGAGGGAAGTATGAGTCTATTTAAAACTCTTTTCCAATATTCTCTCTCTTAACCTTTGTTCTCTTTATAATGCCCATCACAATGTGTAACTTTTTAATGTATGGGTTTGTTTTTGTTTTTTAATCTAGAATGTGAACACCCACTAGAATGTAAATGCCATGGAGGTAGGAGGGAGGATTTGCTGCTTTATTTTCCATGTCTCCCAGCACTTGTGCTTGGCCTAGTAGGTGCTTGATAGATTTGTTGAAAAAATGAAAGGAGGAAGGAAAACAGATAAAGAGTAGGAACTACGGAGAAGAGCAAGAAATCAGAGAACCAGAAAAAAGACAAGCTGAGTGGGAAGGTAGTGTCAGTGGATATTACCCTCCAGTGGACTTTAACTGATTCATGAGTGTGTGTGTGTGTGTGTGTGTGTGTGTGTGTGTGTGTGTGTTGACGGAAAGGTGTGAAATGGGAGTAGAGGTTGGCCTGGGTTCATCTAAAGGGTTTGACATAGAATAAAAGGAACAAACTTAAAGCTACCTCACTCCCCTAAGAAGAAGAAACAGATGTTCAGAGTGATTGCTCAGCCAAGTGGGGTGAGAGTTGAGAAAGTCTGCATCTGAAAATGGAACTGAGACACTGCCCTCAGAAAGGAGTGACAAGAGGGACAAATGTTGGTCCTGTGTCCTTAGTGCTGCTGTCTTTGGGAGGTACATGTTCTTTGAAAGTTTTTAATGGATGAAAAGAAATGACTTTATTGAGGATGAATGAAATGAGCACGCACATAAATTGATAGTGGCAATAAAAATTGTTAAATAACACTATAAAGGCAATTAGGCAACATGTATTAAAAACTTCAAATACCCAGTGACCTTACAAATTTATTTTAGGTGTTTTAAGGAAATAATTCAAAATATGAAAAAGCTTTATGCCCAAAGATATCCAAAGATGTTTTTTAATTATTAACAAATTATAGCAGGCAAAATAATCTTAAATGTCCTACAACAGAAGATAACCAGAGTACATCCCACTTGATGGAATAGTATGCAGTCATTAAAAATGAAGTTTATGAAGACTAGGTAAAATTGAAAATACTTCATATAATGTTAAGGAAAAAACATAAGAATAAAATGTTATATGATACAGCCTCTAAAATAAAATTTATGTGATTAATTATATCTATGTAGAATGGAAAACACAATATGATTAAAGCAAAGGTTAAGAGGAAATGTTTCTAAAATGCAAACAGTGATCCAATTTAAATTCACCTCCACAAACATTTATTGAGCTGTGTGACATGAAGTAGGCACTATGCTATGCACTGAGGATAAAGAGAGACCCTTACAGACAAGAGCTAAAATATTGTTCAGTGTACTGTATTGTGGAAGAAATCTATGGGGTTTTTGGAAGCAAACAGGAGGAACTCCAAACTCAAATGGTAGGGCAATGGGAAGGACAGTCAAGAATGGTGTTTTAGGGGGGAAGTAGTATCTAAATTCCAAATCAGAGAGAGAAAAAAGATAAACACAGGCAGGGAAACAAAGAAATAAAGAATAGAACCAAGAAAAGTGGAGAGAGTTTTAAGCACAGTTAACAGCTTGTGAAAAAGACCAGAGACAGCAGGAGAAGGTGCAGCTCATTTAAAGAATTGAAGGAAATTCCATTTGGCACAAGTGTAACATGATAGGGACTCAGAGGAATAGGAAGCCGAAGACACAAGCAGAGCCATCCCTGTTGAGTGGTTTGGACACTGAGAGCAATGGGAAGCCTTTGAATTGTTTTAAGATCTGTGTTTTGAAAATAGCTCTCCCTGGCCCTGCAACTAGATTGGAGGGTGGCTAGGCTGGAGCAGAGGGGGTCAGATTTAAAAGGCTGTTTCAATAATCCAGGAGAAAGAGAAGGATGGATTTCTGTTTGAGTAAAGGGATTATGGATAATTTTTTTGACCTTCATATGTTTCTACTGTTTCCAATCTTTACTTAATGTGCATGTGTTATTTTCATAATGGGAAAAAGTAAGATGTTTTAAGGAAGAGGAACTCTATAGCATTATGCCTGAAAATCCTTCTGAGCTTTTGGGACTATCTGCTAAGCCCAGGGCTTCTGTGTTTGTATAAGAATCCACACCCACATGCTGACCCATAATACCCTGGGAACCACCCACACTCTCTGCCCTGAGATAGTGGAATTTACCATAGGCAAAGGACTCAAAGTGTATTTGGCAGAAGTAACAGCATCTGAGAAGAGAGACAGATGACGTCCAGCTCGTACATAAAATCCAAGTATTCATTCATTAAGTTAGGTATGCATTCGTTCACAAATACTGAGCACCTACTGAGTGCCAGGCACTGTTCTAGGCAGTGGGGATACAGAGATGAACAAAATGACAAAGTTCCAGTTACATATTCTAGGGGGCAAGACAGATCGTCTACAAATAAAAATTTACCCATGTAACCCATTTGTTGGGAAAGTACCTAGAACCCTACTGCCACTTATTGACAAGAATGGCTTAGGAAACTCTGAGAAATAATTGCAGGTTTGCTGATTCATATTCATACTAAATGTGGCACCTGTTCACAGACCTAGATGGCTACAGTGTTTGCGACTGGGTTGAGTGACACTCTTTCCTAGAACAGTGTTTTCAGTATCAATCTCATATGCATGCATGTACATTTACAAACAGAACAAATTTCTCCAAGCCTCCCCAGCCAGTGGGTACAAATGAGGTTACAATAACAATTCACATCCTATTCATGTGTTCTCCTACCATTTCAGGAGGGACTTCAGCAATCTGTTCTCCCACGCTTGTATTTAGGGCAGTCTCATGGGCTTCTCAATCCAAGGGCATCTCGTGTGTGTGTGTGTGTGTGTGTGTGTGTGTGTGTGTGTGTGTGTGTGTGATATAGTTCTTGCATCCCAGCCTCCTCAGTGATATTTTCTATACAAGCAATCATTTGGAGTAGCCTCTCACCCCTACCCTTCATAAGAATTTTGTTTCCATGCCCAGAAAGCAATTAACAGAGTTCCCCAAACTGCAAACTCTTTTCAATAGGAAAAAAAAAAAGTTCCTTTTATCTAACCTAAGGGAAAGACACAAGCTGAGCCCATTTGAATTGTTCAGGATTCTGTAAGCACTAGCTCTGGAAGTAATTAGCAGTGTTTGGCTACACCCTGAGTAGCATTTTCTCACCTGGACTCTGAAACAATGTTGCTTGTGGCCCTTTGTGTCAGAGTTCCTCGTAAAAAACAGCCTCTTTGGCTTCTGCTTTTAGTCTCCTCTGCATTGAACCCAAACCTAGTCCATAGGCCCAGCTGGGGAATAGCCCAGGATCTCCTCCACACACTTCTTAGCTCCAAACTCCAAGCACAGGTCTTCCGTCAGGCCAAGCAACTCGGCTGGGGCCCCCTGGGGTCACCAAATGGATCCAAACCTGGCTGAATCTCAATTTAATGCAAGTGAGATGGAGCAAATTCAAACAGATTAAGCATGGTTTAGGAGAGTAGTAGGACAGAAAAATCCTTCCTGTGCCACTGAGAAAGGAGGAATTAACAGAGAGGAGAGCAGTCTAGAGTCAGTAGTTTGCCCCTTAGGACACTGTGCATTAGGATGCCAATGTCCCAGCCCAAGTCCCTCCTTGCTAACCCCCTTGCTGCTTGGCCCACTACTTCTCACACATGACCCTCTAGTTTAGAAGCCCTGCTATGGAGGACAGAAGGCCTCAAGGAAGGGAAGAAGGGAAGACAGGGAAATATTGCCAAGAACTATTTCTAAATTCCAGTTCTGGGGCTGTAATCCAAATTGTGTTTGTTGCAAGCTTTGCCCTGTAGAGGTTCAGGGTTTTTTCAGATGGTAGTTTTTGGCCTCTACTCAGCACTAGAAGGTCAGGAACCTACTGTCCGTTCCAAGACCACTGATTGAAGTTAGTTATTTATACAGAGAGACCCCAGCCCCCTTACCCTGTAAACAAGCTGGAAATCCTGAAGGGAGCACCCAGAAATAGAAACATCCATCTCAAAGGCTGATTCAAATGCTACTTCTTCTATGAAACACACCTGGAGCTCCCACCCCCAGATCCAAACTCCTTATAATCTTTTTCTTCTTCCTATAAAGTTCTTCAAGACTTAGCCTCTCTTCACCCCACAATGTAGGGATTTGTATGCCCATTTTCTCTAGTAGAGGTTAAACTATCCATGGCAGATGCCAGACTTCATCTCAGGAGCCCCAGCAGCACCACATAAAATCCCTCCATAACAGACACTTGGTAAGTAATTACTGAGCCAAGTAGGTTTCCAGGGGACTACTTATAAAGGCCATTTTCCTTTGGCCTTGATGTGGTAGGCCTGAAGTCAGAGAGAATTCTCATCCAGTCTATTATATTCCGTAGGAACACAAACCACAGACGCTGGGATTCCTTGGCTCAGCACAAAGGCTCCCTAGTCTTTCTGTGACTCCAGGAAAAGTAGTGAAGGATTTTGTGGCACTGTCTTTTCTCAGAGTCCCTGTTGGCGTGTATTATGGGTATTCTCAGGATGTTTTCCCAAAAGGGATATAACTTACCCCAGGTGGATACCCAGCCAGTCCAAACCTCTACAACATCAAGCCTACACCTGTTCTGATTGGTCAAGACCAGTCCCTGGCCTGTCCCATACATCCCTAGAGTCCAGTTGTCCTGGATCCCCCCTGAATTCCCGACCTCCTTTGCCTACCCTGTTCCCTCTTTCCTCCACCAGTCAGGCTCATAATCATTCTTTGAAGTCCAGCTGAAGGTCATCTCCTGTGTGGAATCCTCTGGCCTCTCCTCATGGCAGAGTGGGAGTGCTGCTTTCCCCCAGCACTCTGCAGACAGCACTTACCATACAGCACTTATTCCGTACTGAAACTGCTTGGTGTTTCCATCTCCCCCACTAATGTGAGATTACACTTCATTCATTTTAGCAGATCCAACAATGCATGTTGCCTGGCAGGAGAAGTTGCAGCTCAGCAAATGTTTCTTGAATAAGTGAGTGGGCATGATCCTCGCAACTGTTTTCCAAGAAAGCAAGCAAGGCGGTCCCCTGAGGCACTCAAAGTTCCTATTATTTTGTTAGGTACAGGTTCGTGTCTTGCTTTTAAAATTTAACAATAATAATGCCTCAGATTTACTGAGCACTTGCTAACTGCATAATCATGTTAAAATCCGAAACAGCCGTCTGAGGTAGAGGTTATTATTGCATAGGTTACAGCTGAATAAATGGAAACCGAGGGAAGTTAACAAGTGTATCCATATTCATATAACTGCTAAGTGGGAGTCTGTTAGTTTGAAAGCCTGCTCTCTCAGCCACCAGGCCTTCCACGCAGCCTTTCTATCACACATGAACTATAGTAGGAATACTGTCCTATATCATTAAACTATTTTAATGCCTTTATTATATAAAAAATACATTTCGACACATGATGGTAGCACCTTGCTACTCAAAGTGTGGTGCACTGACTAGGAGCTCTTGCATTACCTGGGAACTTGTTAGACATGTGGGATCTCAGAAACCCCAGATCTACTGGATCAAAGTCTGCATTTTAACAAAATTCTTCCTGATGTGGACATACATTAAAGTTTGAGAAGCTCTGGTTTAGATCAGGAGTCAACAAAGAATAGCCATGGGCCAAACCCAGTCCAGTCTGTGTTTTTGTATGGCCCATGAGCTAAGAATAGTTTTGACATTTTTAAATAGTTGAAAAATTTTTCAAAAGAAATCTGTCACATGTGAAAATCATATGAAATTCACATTTCAGTATCCATAAAAAAAGTTTTATTAAAACATGTTCGTTTGTTTACTTACTATCTGTGGTTGCTTTTGAACTATAGTGGCTGGTAGGCTTGAGTAGTTACAAAAGACTGTATGTTCCACAAAAATATTTACTATCTAGTCCTTTATAGAAAAAGTTTGGTGATCTCTTCCCAAATCTGCCCCCCACCTGCAGCCACCAGCACATAATGGGCGTGGGGGGAAATGCAGGCGACATTTGGGAGGACTAAGGAAGAAACAGTGTCCCCAGAGAGATCCAGAGCTCAGTGGAGGCCAGGGTGCTCCAGAGGCTGACGGAAGGGGACTTGCCATGGGGTGGAAGTCCAGAGGGAGAGGGAATAGCTGAGCACATGGTGTGGCACGACGGGGCAACAGGGGCGGTAAGGAAGAGGAAGCACAGATCAATGAAAAGACCAGCGTATAGGAGAACACAAGTGATGACATGGGGAGGGAGCTCCTCAAAGGTGCATAGAGAAGGGTGGCCAAGGCCAAGAATGAAAGGGGTGGAGTTCTCAGCCTCAGGATTCCCCGCAGAGCCCAGTTGTAGTTGTTTTGATACTGCAGCAAGTTGAATGGTTGAGTGGTATCCCAGTTGTTGAAACTGGCAGATTTTCCTGGGGTTTCCAAACTGTGAGGGTGAAAAGGTATTCTCATCCCTGAGAAATCCTAAACTTGATGTGTATAGGGATGAAATGAACTAGTTCTTTGCACCTTTATCTTTTTTTTTTTTTTTAAGACTTTATTTATTTATTCAACAGAGATAGAGACAGCCAGCGAGAGAGGGAACACAAGCAGGGGGAGTGGGAGAGGAAGAAGCAGGCTCATAGCGGAGGAGCCTGACGTGGGGCTCGATCCCACAACGCCGGGATCACGCCCTGAGCCGAAGGCAGACGCTTAACCGCTGTCTTTGCACCTTTACCTTAAGCTGCAGGCTTAAAGAGCTTGTTACATGTGCAGACTCCCAGCCTCACCCGGATAATGCCTAATTCAGTGGGAATCTATATTTTAACAAGCATCCCAGATGATTCAAATGCTTTGAGAAATACTGCTTCGGTGAATGAAAGAGCTCTGGAAGGAGCCAGCTTGAATAGATCGTGCCTCTAAAAGTAATCATTTATGTGCATAAGAGGTTGGTTTCTGGTTTTGGATGGTGTGTAGGCCCTCAGGAAGAGTCAGTGGCATTAGAGAGGAATTGGTGGGCTCCATCTGCTAATACCAATAAGCGAGCGGTGGGGGAATGGCACAGGCATCTGGAGGAACTCAAGGAAAGGCATTACCTAGGAGAGGGCATCAAAGGAGCTGGGACTGAAGCTAAGGGTTCTAATCCAGGGGATACCGCCGATGGCCACATGATGGCCAGAGAATAGAAATACCTGCCTGTCCCTAAGGACATGAACATAGCAAGTGATACTTGATAGGCTCATGGTCCCCATAGGCAGGTGGCCAATCTAATATGTATTTGTGTTGTTTTCTGACCTTTGTTAAATTTGACCCCTATTCCCACCACTTCCATGGGCTTTTATGACTGTGCACTGTATATGTATTTTCTCAGGTGCTAGATGGAGCCTCAGTGGCAATTAAATTCTGATATTGGCCCCCAAGGAATCTCTGACACCAGGGTAATATGCTTTTAGAGCTTATTTTTCACAAATTAGAAAAATAAAAATATCAGGTAGCATGAATACAAGGCATTGTCTCACATCGATAATTCAGTTCCCTAAAAAAGATGGGTAAGGAGAAGAAGGACGGGTTGGGAAATTAATGCTTGTTTTAATCTACTTTGGAGCTACTATGGAAGAGGTTGTCTTCTCTGTTTTTCTGCCTTTCCTGTCCGTTTAGGGAAACCATGCTGAAAGCAACCACATTTGAGGCACAGCATGAAACATCTGTCCTGTTTTGGCTTCTCACTGAGATGTTGGTTCAGCTTTTGCATGCAGCACCTTGCTGCCTTGAGACAAAAAACATTCCCAGGCTCTTTAAGCTATTATGTAGGGTTGCTATTAGGAACTGAGTGCATTTAAACAGACTCTCCAGCCCACCCAGGAATATAGGTCTGACCCTTAAGGATAGTAAATCAGGGAGTCAGATCCAAGAAAGGCTGACACTCCCTGTCCAGTTATTTTTAAACCCCAGAGGCTACTTCTGCATATGATATCACTTATGTAACTTCTCTTTGCAAGGACCCCTCTGTGCCCCAACCCACCCTCCACACCCAACCCACCCTGTAGCATCAGCACAATGACACATGTGCTGCTCCACCCAGCTGTGAATTTGCCAACAGTTTAAGGATGTGGACATTGAGTAAATAAACACACAAAAATGAAATTGGCTTTTGTGCAACCAGCTTTCAGGAGTTACATTTTGTTCTTTTAGGCTTAAAATTTCAGTGCAGTGGGATAAGAAAATAACCCAAACTATATTACAAAGCTGATTAGGAATTTCCATCACCAGAAATAGCATTATGTTACTTTGGGACAAAAGATTTTTAATTTATAGTGCAACTTCCCTATAAGGATATGACTATTAATCTAGAACAATCCTCCTGGTTTCTATATACTGGATTTATAAATGAGTTTATGATTAAAACCATATATTAAAACTTTTAAATAAATTCCAACAGTAATTAGTGACCATCCACTCTCTAAAAAGTGGACATCAACTAATAGGATTTTGCTTCAAGTAATCTGGCCTATTAAATGTGACATTAAATATTCATCTATTTTAAAAGCTGCAAATGCTACTGAAGGAACAAAGTTGTTAAATGCTAGGAGCATTTCATTAAGAAAACAGCCTCGAACACTGATGGGACGTGATGAAGTTGGGGACTCAGACAAGCTTTACCTGCCAGTGAGGCAGCTATTGGTATTGTTTATTGTTACCAAAATGCCAAAGAGCAGGAAAATAGCAGTATGGTGTCCTGAATTGAAATTTCTCCTTGTCTACACTTCTATTAGCCCAGTTCTATTGAAAAATAGAACCTTTATGTAACTACAGTAAGTCAACTTAAGGAAAATCATGATATCCATACTATAGTTGATTTGATGACTAGCCAGGCTAAGAGAGGAATAGAATGGATCTTCAGCATTTATAGTAACTTAAAAGGGTCATTTTAGTAATTTCTTTTAATCTTCCTACTGCTAAGTGTTTCAGGTAGGGATCCTGTTGGCTGCAAGTAACAGAACGTCCAAACAACAGTAGTATAAAAAATAGGTGTTCCAGCGTCTGTTGCTGCATAAATAAACCATCCCCAAATTTAGTGGCTTAAAATAATATTTATTTTCCTCCTAAACCTGCAATTTGGGAAGGACTTGGTAGAGGGCAGCTTGTCTATTCTCCTTGGCATCAGCTAGAGCAGCTTGAAGACTGGGGCCTGGAATCATCTGAAGCCTGAGTCACTCACATGTTTGTTCATTCTTGATGGGAAGAGTGACAGAGCTGAAGCCTGGTATAGCTGGGGCTCTGCTGGCATCTCTTTCTCTATGTGGTCTCTTACATGGCTTCTCCAGCACAGCAACTTTGGTGCAGACTGACTTCTGATATGTCAACTCAAGTCGCTGTCAAGTCGCACATGAGACAGAAGAATAACAAGGCAGAAACCCTATCGCCTTTTATGACCTAGCCTGGGAAGTCATGCACTGTCCCTCCTACTGCATTCTGTGTGTCGGAAGCAACTCACTAAGGCTGGCCTCTATTTAAGAGAAGGGGAATTAGGCCACATCTTTTGATGGGAGAGGTGTCAAGGAACGTAGCCATGTTTTAAAACCACTATGTAGGGATTTGCTTTTCATATACAGTGTCTAGAGGGAAGCAATTCTGTATAATGTGGGGCTCCATGATATAATAAAAACCAAGGTTTTGTTATAATTCTACTCCACCATTTTTAGTACATTGGTTTATTGTCTCAAAGTCGTTACTGGATGACTTTTGGAGATTCAGATGTCATAACCATGGTCAAGACCAAAAGAAGTGGAAGGTCTAGTACCAGCTGCTTCTGGTCCCATTTTATCAGGAACTAAAAGATCCTTCCCAGAACCCTCCACTGCAGAATTCCACTTATGTTCCATTGGCCAGGACTCTGTCAGAAGGCACGTTTGCTTGCCTTGTTTCAAGGGAGGTTAGAACAGTGAATATTTATCTTCTTCGTTCTCCATTATAGTGGTAGGCATGAGGAGAGAGATCTAGAAATGGGCAAGCCATGCTTCTGCCCTAATAAACCTCCATATCAGACCCATAAAATCACAAGTAGGAGGAGTTTCAAAGAGTTCCTTCTCCTCCCTCAGCCAAAGTTGCAATGAAATGACCCAAATATGGTTAGCAGAGGGAAAATGCATCAGCTAATGAATGGAATAATTTTCAGCTATATATCTGCAGATAGAATCAAAAGCTAGGTATTGCTAGATATTACTCAGCTATCAAAAAGAATGATTTCTCAACATTTGCTGCAACATGGACGGCACTGGAGGAGATAACGCTAAGTGAAATAAGTCAAGCAGAGAAAGACAATTATCATATGGTTTCTCTCATCAATGGAACATAAGAACTAGGAAGATTGGTAGGGGAAGAAAGGGATAAAGAAAGGGGGGGTAATCAGAAGGGGGAGTGAAACATGAGAGACTATGGACTCTGCGAAACACACTGAGGGCTTCAGAGGGGACGGGGGTGGGGGAATGGGATAGGCTGGTGATGGGTAGTAGGGAGGGCACGTATTGCATGGTGCACTGGGTGTTATACGCCACTAATGAATCATCGAACTTTACATCAAAAACCAGGGATGTACTGTATGGTGACTAACATCATATAATTTAAAAAAACATTAAAAAAAGCTAGATATTGAATTAAATGAATCATTTATATAGTTGAAACAGGAAGCAGAATTGGGTCACCACAGAAACTTGCCAATAAGATAGGAGGACAAAGAAGAGAGGAGATCACTGACTTGTGATAAAATGTTAAAGATGCCTAGCAGATTACCTTGCATTCAGAGGCCCAGGGCCTAAAAATAATTTGGGGCAGAGTATAAAGGAACTGCTAACTTATAATCCTAACCCATTTTGTATCTTACTTTATAGAACATCCCTCCCCCTTTTTTAAAGACTTCTGTTGTTCACTAATGAATAGAAACAGGAAAAATGCTGAGCTGATGGATTTTATTTAACCCACCTGCAACAATTATTCAAATTTAAGCTTTAAAGTTTTATAACATTTAGCTAAAGAAAAAAATCAAAACTCCTTTCTTTCCTCCCTATAAGCACAAAGCCCCCCAGGTCTATTGTCTCATGGTATGGTCTCAAACAAATTAAAGAAATCGCACTGTGGCAAGCATTTTCTGGAGCCTTCACTCATACAAGCATTATTACATGACCCCAACAATAGCTAAGATTGGAAAATGAAACAACTGGATTTATTGATGCTGATGCCGTAGAGAGCTCTTTCCCAGGTAAATTAACAGACATTCATGAAAACACATGTGCTTGAGGGAGAATGCCGAGTATGAAGAAAGTACGTGCCCAAGGTTAGAATCCCTGTAAATCCCAGGTTACAACTTGCGGTAAGTATAAGGGGATAAATGAGTGGTTAATTCTCAGAGAAAATGGAATGGGGAATAGGAAAACTTTTCCTTTATAATGAAAGAATTCTAACATAAGCAAATTAAATAATTTCTCCGAAGTGATATGGCATATATCAAACAGAACAACAACAACAACAAAAGTCCAGGCATTTGCAAGCACTCCCACTTATAGTTTAATTTGGGAGAAAAAGTCATGCAGGTCTTTATTCTAAGCAACTAATTTGATGTAACATGAAATAGACACTTCTTAAACAAAATCATAAAACATATGTACGGGAGTTACCAGTGTCTTATTATCATTTATAAGCTAATATCTGTTTTTTTAATGTTTCTATCATCTGCAAAATTTAATTAAGAAGTAAAGAATAGGCTTATAGAGATCATGATCCCAAATGCTTCTTACTTATATTTCAAATTATAATCATATCATGATGGCTTTTGATCCTCAAAGAGTACAACAAAATAATATATTTGAACTTTTTCTTATTTAAAAAAATACCAACTTAGAGACCTACTATAAGATACTTCAGATTCTCTGAAGCCATGTGGCAAAATTCTAAAGTGCAGAAATTATCATAAACTTATTCTGTAACTCTCAAAAGAAACTGCCAACAGTTTTAAGCCCAGGATGAGTTCAGTTCATACTCACAAAATTTCATTGGATATTCAACATCTCTCACAAATACATATATATTCTTTGTGTATGAAAATATTTTTCAGATCAGATGTTTTCCACACTAACTAGAAATTCCCACTGCGTTGTAAATGAAAAGATTTATTAGATATTATTCAATTAGGTGACAGTATTAATAGTCCCCATTAAACACTAATTTGCTCTTTATTCTGCAAAGACTAACACAGATGTAAAACAGGGGTTGGCCAACCCCAGAACATATGTCTAAGACAACAAGCAAGCTGAGAGTAATTTGAAACATGAGCTGGCTATCCCTTCCATACCTCCCTTTCCACTGCCAGTTCTGCCACAGATGGAATTTAATACTTTCCTATAGCTTGTCCAACTTCCTCGGTGCTAGTAGTTTTTATGTGGGGGCGGGGGAGATGCCCACACCTGCGCACACACACACACACACACACACACACACACACACACACACAGAGTTAGATCAACAAGCATTTATCAAGTGTCCACTACCCGGTACCATGCTGGTATTATAGATACAGTTGCAAAAGGTGCAGCCTTGGGAGTCTGGCTGTCTAAATTCACACCCCTTCTCATCATTCACTAGTTATATAACCTCAGGCAAGTTCCTTGACCTCTAAGCCCCTAGCTTCTTTATCTGCAAAATGAGGATACTAATAATACCTAACTCGTGGGAGTTTTATGAATATTAAATACTTCATATACAGAGCCAGTCACCTAAAGAATGCAATAAACTTAGCTATCATCACCATCATCATCACCATTATCATCATCATAGCACGGTCCCTCAGTCTTTATCCCCCAGTAAACTAGGAGGAAAAGACACATAAACAGATTATTCCAACTGTGTAAGTGGAACTCATAAGAGAGGCACTTATCTCAACTTGGAATTCAAGAAAGATCCGTGAGCTGAGAGTTGAAAGATGAATAGATTTAGCCAGATGAAGAAACGTTCCAGAGGGAAGAGCTTGAGGGAAATCACAGGGAGCATGTTGTATACAGTAACTGGATATGGTTTGCTATTATTAGACATGAAGCTCAAGGTGGGGAGTTGTGAAAATGAGGCTCATGAGGAAGGTGAAGACCAGGTCATCAGAAGCCGTATATACCATGTTAACATGACTATTTCTTTCCATAAACCAAATTTCCTAAACCAAGTTATATGAAATACTATTATTCATAGAGGTATTCCATGAGATGTTCCTTGGGGTTTCTCAAAATACTATCTTCACTCTGACTTACGTCTGAAAACATCCTCACTTTTACCCCCTGTGAGTGATTCATGGTGCATACATTAGCACATGGAAGGCTCTGAGAAGTCCTGCAATAAAGGGACCTCTTTATCTCACATTAGCCCAATATTTTTGAAATTGATTTTATTGTAGGATATCATTAACAGAATTCTGGGAGAGGTTTTGCCGGGTGTTGTTGTTGTTGTTGTTGTTGTTGTTGTTGTTTTAAGCAGGTTCCACGCCAGTATGGAGCCCAATTTGGGGCTTGAACTCATGACCCTGAGATCAAGAGCTGAACTGAGATCAAGAGTCAGACAACCAACTGAGCCAGCCAGGTGCCCCTGCCAGGTTTTAATTAAAGACTGAATTATATGGTTTAGCTTATTAGTAAAATCACTGTAGGGACAGAGATGCATTTTAAGGGAACACTACCGGAGAACACGAGAGAGGTGATGGTGACCCAGGATGGAGGGAATGAACAGATCCGAGAAATATTCAGGAGGTAAAATCTGTGAGTTTTACAATGGAGTGGAATGAGGGAGACAGCTGTACAAAATGACCTAGAGTTCTGGCTTGAGCTAAAAGAGTAATAGTGCCACTTCAAAAGGAATATAGAAAAACATGATGCAGGGAAAGGAATGAGGTGTGGGTCAGATAAAGAACTTAGTTTTGAGACTTCCAAGTGAAATTATATGTAGTAATTAAGTCAACAAACCATTATCCAGCCCCAATCTAAACCAGGATCATCTGACAATTCTCTGGTAGTCCTGGTCAAAATGTCAAAGTTAATTTGAGATTCCATAATGCGTTAGGCTAATTTTAACAGCAAATTTACTAATAATAAGATCAGAATTTAATCATATTTTAAAACTCAGGGTTTTCTCTTTTTAAAGATTTATTTATTTATTTATTTGAGAGAGGGAGAAAGAAAGAACAGGGGGAGGGGCAGAAGGAGAGAGAGAGAATCTCAAGCAGGCTCTCTGCTGAGCATGGAGCCAAACACTGGGCTGGATCTCACAACCCTGAGATCATGACCTGAGCAAAAACCAAGAGTCAGGTGCTTAATAGATTGAGCCATCCAGGTGCCCCAAAATGCAGGGTTTTCTTAAATGCATTCCCAAATGTATCCCTATATCAGAGCCTCTATACTTGCTGTTCCCTCTGCTTCCAGTTCTCTTCCATCTGGCTCTTCCCCTGACTGGCTCCTTCTCCTTATTCAGGTCTCGGTTCAAAATGTTAACTCTCTAGGGAGGCCTATTCTGACCACCTCATCTCCTCTGTGATTTATTATTCCAACACCCTGCGTTATTTCCTTCATATGTTTGTCATTCTCTAAAATTATCTTGCTTATTTAGTTATTTACTCATTATTTTTCAACTTGCCTTCTAGGTTGTAAGCTTCATGAGTACAGGGACTATGTCTATCTTATTCATTGCTCCTTGTCTAGAACAATGTTTGGCACGGAGTAGCTTCTTGGTAAATTTTGTTTTTAGTAAATGGACGAATTTTAAAAAGAAACCAATAACACACAGCCTTGGACTTTTAGAAATATGCCAAAGTTTATGGTTCTGAAAACAAATAATTTTCTTGTCTAAAATCTCCAACAGCAAAACAGAATTTCAGACTTAAATAAAAGCTAATTGCAGTATATTTGACCAGAAATAGCCAGATATACTTAATCCTACTAATTATCCTCTATCACAGGTAAATATTTTTGCTTACCACATACTCTTTAACCTAGTTATAGTAATATAATAAGGAATTAGACCCTTGATATAAGTTGCCAAGTGTCATGTTTTTAAATAAAACAAGCCTTCAGGAGTTTGGAAGGGAGCCCAATAGACTCAGTTCAAAGCTTCCAGATCCATTTACATGTGGTAGCACTAAGGAAAGGCTATCCTACAGACTGTTCCTATGGACAGCATAGAAAGTCAGGAATTTTTTTTCTAAGTTCTTCAGTTACAATCCAGTGAAAATAAAATGTGTAGGAAAAATGTCCAAGGTAATCAATACAGTCTCTTTAAGGGTCAGATGTTTTCAAAACCACAAGGAGAAGGGTATACGTTTTTGATCAGTTCTCTTTCTAGATGGTTTATTCAGCAATTTGGAGATTTTATGGGGTTATGCCAGTATTTTCATAGTAAATTCTTTGAACTGAAAGGAAAGGGGCAAGAATCTTATACCACTGCCCTTCCTAGCACTGCTACAGAGGCCAGTAGCAAAGCAAGTAAAAAAGCTCAGTGCCTGGAACTCGCAAAGACATTGTTGTATTATGGACAGTCCAGAAGGGGAGGAGGAAAACCCATAGGTGCTGGGACAGGTCAGGGCACAGAGAGAACACAAGGTTCTAGGCAGCAGCAATGAGCACTCCAAAAGTAAGGACCACTCTCTTCCCTTGGATCGTTTCATTTCCTCTGCTTTTCCCTTTCTGCAAGTGTAGTCCACAAAGTCCTGGGGACCCTTTCAGGGGATCTGTGAGATCAAAACTACTCTTACAATAACGTTAAAGAATGATTTGCCTTATTCACTATGTGGATTTTTACAGTGGTGGTGCAAAAGTAACAGTGGGACAAACTGCCAGCACGTTAGTACAAGCCAAAGCAGTGGCACCAAACCGTATCTAATGGTCACCATATTCTTCACTACCACAAACTCACAAGGAAGGAAGGAAGGAAGGAAAGGAGGGAGGAGAGAGAGAAAGGGAAAGGAAAGGAAAGGAAAGGAAAGGGAAGGGAAGGGAAGGGAAGGGAAGGGAAGGGAAGGGAAGGGAAGGGAAGGGAAGAAGAAAAGAGAGCAAGCAAGCCAGTTTTACTTAAGAAAGTCTTTGGTGAAGCATTAAAAATTGTTTCATTAATTCTCAATACTTCAGTGTAGGTCTTTGTAAGATTCTGTGTAACAAACTAGGAAGTACACATAAAGCACTTCTGCTGAAGTCACACAATCGTCCCCAAAAGTTTTTGTGTTATTGTTTGAGTTGCAAGCTGAACTAACCATTTTATTTCTTCTTTTCATGAAACACTATTTTTACTTTAAAGAACAATTTGTTCAGATTTAGGTATTAGAAGGCAATTTTCTTGAAAAGTAGCAAAGTGAGCCTGTCACTTCAAAGAACATATCTGGGGGCGCCTGGGTGGCACAGCGGTTAAGCGTCTGCCTTCGGCTCAGGGCGTGATCCCGGCGTTATGGGATCGAGCCCCACATCAGGCTCCTCCACTATGAGCCTGCTTCTTCCTCTCCCACTCCCCCTGCTTGTGTTCCCTCTCTCGCTGGCTGTCTCTAACTCTGTCAAATAAATAAATAAAATCTTTAAAAAAAACAAAAACAAAAACAAAAAACAAAGAACATATCTGGTAATATTTGTTGCCAAATAACCTTTAAGAAACTATCTCTTGTTGAGGTTTGGGATAGTATCTATAACTGTCCAAAAATGTTGTTAAGATACTCCTCCCTTTTCCAGCTATATATCTCTGTGATGCTACATTTTCTTCATATACTTCAATAAAAATGACATACACCACATTGGATACAAAGGCCAATATAAGATTCCGGCTGTCTTCTATTAAGTCAGAATTAAAAGGATTTGCAAAAAATATCAAAGAATACTATGATACTCATTACTTTTCTTTAGAAAAATATTTTTTTAATAAAAAGATGTTATTTATGGGGCACCTGGGTGGCTTAGTCAGTTGAACATCTGACTCTTGGTTTCAGCTCCGTTCATGATCTCAGGGTTGTGGGATTGAGCCCCGTGTCAGGCTCCGAGCTCAGCATGGTGTCTGCTTGGGATTCTCTCTCTCGCTCTCTCTGTGCCCCCTGCACTCCCGTGCATCCTCTCTCTCTTTCTCTAAATAAATAACATCTTTTAAAAAATGTGTAAAAGATGTTATTTATGTTACATGTAATGTGTTTATTATTGTTGTCAAATGAACTAACATTTTTTAATATCTCAGTTTTGACTACTAGTGTGATTAATATCCATGGATATAACCCAAATAAACAAAAGCTCTTTGGGATCCTCAATAATTTTTAAGAGTACAGAAGAATCCCAAGACCAGAACCTTTACAATAGATGGTTGTATTAAAAATACATTATACAACTACATAAGAGAAATAGAAAAAAAATGTATGATAAAAATATATAACAAAAATGCAAAGCATAGATGAGATCATTTTCATTCTACCACAAAAAAGAGTTCCATTATACAAAGTAAAAATTCATTGTGATGAGCACTGGTTGTTATATACAGCTAATGAATCATTGAACACTACATCAAAAACCAATGATGTACTATATGTGGGTAACTGAACATAATAAATAAATAAATAAATAAATAAATAAATAAATAAATAAATAAATAAAGTAAAAATTCAAGTAGTAGAGCCTGGGTTACTACCTAGCATGCCTTTAAAGTAACCAATGACTTGTAAGAGTTAAAAAGCTGTCAGGGAGCAG
Source organism: Ursus americanus (assembly GCF_024610735.1). Taxonomy (NCBI): domain Eukaryota; kingdom Metazoa; phylum Chordata; class Mammalia; order Carnivora; family Ursidae; genus Ursus; species Ursus americanus. Next base: position 46,457,799 of record NC_142143.1, on the reverse strand, counting down.
TGGCAGGTGAGCTTGTGACACAGGAAAGAGCCAGCAGTGACTGGACTGGAGAACAAGATAAGGCATAATGGGATAAAATGCTGTAATGTTTTATGGGTCTATCTAGGTGCAGATTTGAACAATGAGAAATGAACTCTGACGCAAGATAACTTTTTAAATTCCAGTATAATTAATATACAGTGTTACATTAGTTTCAGGTATACAATATAATGATTCAACAATTCTATACATTACTCAGTGCTTGTCACAATGAGTGTACTCTTAATCCCCTTCACCTATTTCACCCATCCCCTAACCTACCTCTGCTCTGATAACCACCAGTTTGTTCTAAATAGTTAAAAATCTGGGGGATTTTTGGGTCTCTTTTTTCCTTTGTTTTGTTTTTAAATTCCACATATGAGTGAAATCATATGGTATTTCACTTTCTCTACTTATTTCACTTAGCATTATACCCTCTAGATCCATCTATGTTATTACAAATGGCAAGATTTTGTTCTTTTTTCTGACTGAGTAATATTCCATTCCACTTCTTTATCCATTCATCTATTGATGGACATGAGGGTTGTTTCCATATGTTGGCTACTGTAAATACTGTTGTAATAAACATACAAGTACATATATCTTTTTGAATTAGTGTTTTTGTTTTCTTTGGGTAAATACCCAGTAGTGGAATTACTGGATCATATAGTAGTTCTATTTTTAATTTTTTGAGGAACCTCCATACTGTTTTCCAGAGTTGCTGCACCAGTTTGCATTCCCATCAGCTGAGCATGAGGGTTCATTTCTCCCCACATTCACACCAATTCTTGATGTTTCTTGTGTTTTTGATTTTAGCCATTCTGATGAGTGTGAGGTGATATCTCATGTGGCTTTCATTTGCATTTCCCTGATGATTAGTGATGTTGAGCATCTTTTCATGTATCTGTTGGCCATCTGTGTGTCTTCTTTAGAAGTATGTCTGTTCATGTCTTCTGCCCATTTTTAATTGGATTATTTGGTTTTTTGGTGTTGAGTTGTGTAAGTTCTTTATATATTTTGGATATTAACCCCTTATCGGATATATCATTTGCAAATATCTTCTCCCTTTTAGTGGGTTGTCTTTTTATTTTGTTGGTGGTTTCCTTCACTGTTCAAAAGCTTGGTGTTTGGGTGTAGTCCCAATAGTTTAATTTTGTTTTTGTTTCCCTTACCAAAGGAGACATACCTAGAAAAATGTTTCTATGGCTAATGTCAAAGAGATTACTACCTATGTTTTCTTCTAGGAATTTTATGGCTTCAGGTCTTTAATCCATTTTGAGTTTATTTTTGTGTATTGTGTAAGAAACTGGTCCAGTTTCATTCTTTTGCATGTAGCTGTCCAGTTTTCCCAGCACCATTTGTTAAAGAGACTTTTCCCCCCATTGAATATTTTTGCCTCTTTGTTAAAGATTAATTGACCATACAATTGTGGGTTCATTTTTGGTCTGTTCTATTGATCTACATGTCTCCTTTTGTGCCAGTACTATACTGTTTTGATGACTACAGCTTTGCGGTATACCTTGAAACCTGGGATCATGATAACTCCTGTTTTGTTGTTATTTTTCAAGATTGTTTTGACTATGTGGGGTATTTTGTGGTTCCAGACAAATTTTAGGATTCTTTGTTCTAGTTTTGTGAAAAAATGCTGTTGGTATTTTGATAGAGATTGCATTAAATCTGTAAATTGCTTTGTGTAGCGTTTTAAGAATATTTGTTCTTCCAATCCATGATCATGGAATATCTTTCCATTCATTTGTGTCATTTTCAGTTTCTTTCAACCATGTTTTATGGTTTTCAGAGTATTTCACCTCCTTGGTTAAGTTTATTTCTAGGTATTTTATTATATTTGGTACAATTATAAGTGGGATTTTCTTAATTTCTACTTCTGCTACTTTATTATTAAAGTATAGAAGTGCAACAGATTTATGTATATTGATTTTGTATCCTGCAACTTTACTGAATTCATTTATCAATTATAGTAGGGTTTTGTTTTGTTTTTTGGTTTGGGTTTTTTTTTTTTTTTTTGTGGAATCTAGGGTTTTCTATATATAGTATCATGTCATCTACAAATACTGAAAGTTTTGCTTCTTTTACTGATTTGGATGCCTTTTATTTTTCTTGTCAGACTGCTATGGCTAGGACTTCCAGTACTATGTTGAATAAAAGTGGTAAAAGTGGACATCCTTATCTTGTTCCTGATTTTAAGGAAAAACTCTGTTTTTCACCATTAAGTATGACGTTAGCTATGAATTTTCGTATATGGCCTTTATTATGTTGAGGTGTGCTCCTTCTAAACCTACTTTGCTGAGAGTTTTTGTCATGAATGGATGTTGTACTTTGTCAAATGTTTTTTCTGTGTCTATTGAAATGATCATATGGTTTTTATCCTTTCTCTTGTTGATGTGATGTATTATGTTGATTGGCTTGCAAATATTGAATCATCCTTGCATCCCAGGAATAAATCCCATTTGATCATGATGAATGATTTTTTTAAATGTATTGTCGGACTCAGTTTGCTCATATTTTGTTGAGGATTTTTGCATCTATGTTCATCAGAGATATTGGCCTGTAGTTTCCTTTTTTGGTAGTAGCTTTATCTGGTTTTGGTATTAGGGTTATGCTAGGCTTATATGATGAATTTGGAAGCTTTTCTTCCTCTTATAAGTTTTGGAATAGTTTGAGAAGAATGAATATTAACTCTTCATTTCCATCTGGTCCTGGACTTTTGTTTGTTGGGAGTTTTTTTTATTACCAATTCAATTTCATTGCTAACAGTTGGTTTGTTCAAATTTTCTATTTTTTCCTGATTCAGTTTTGAGAGGTTATATGTTTCTAAGAAGTTATCCATTTCTTCTAGGTTGTCCAATTTGGTGACGTAGATTTTAATAATATTCTTATAACCCTTTATATCTCTGTGTTGTTGGTTGTTATTTCTTCTCTTTCATTTCTGATTTTATTTAAGTCTTCTCTCTCCTTTTTTTTTTTTTTTTTTGATGAGTTTGGCTAAAGCTTATTAATTTTGTTATCTTTTCACAGAACAAGCTTCTGGTTATATTCATCTGTCCTATTGGGTTTTTAGCCTCTATTTCAGTTATTTCTGCTCTAATTTTTATTATTTCCTTCCTCCTACTGGTTTTGGGCTTTGTTTGTTCTTCTTTTTCTAGCTCACAAGATAACTTCTTTAGATTAACTTGTGTTTCTCCTTCTGTTTGCCCCTCTGAGCTCCCCTTCATGTGAGTACCAGAAACTCTGTGCAACCTTGTCTCAGTGAAAGTTTGAGGTTGGAATTCCTGAGTTTTGTTTTCAAAAGCCTGAGGGCATTAAGAAGAATTCAGTTAAATCTGAGGAGGAATATCCCCTGTCTAAAATGAGTGTCTCTCCTGCTTGGGGAGGAATCAAGGTCTGGGGTTCCCTGTGTCCTGACTTACTCCCTGTCACAGCCCAAGGGACACAGCAGGACCTCAGAGAGATTGGCCATCAGTGCACCAAGAGGTAGATCATTAGCCCAGACCTCCCCAAACACAAAAATAGTTCTCGTACTCCAAAGGTGGCACAAAATCAGCAGAGAAGAGGCCCTTAAAAGGATCACAGAGAGAGAGACAATGGCATCTCAACAGTAACTTATGTAGCCAGGTGGCTGATGCCTTACTGGGCCTCTGAGATGTCTCAACTCTGTTTGAGTGTTTGGAACCTTGACGTAGCCTCCAATGGGAAGCACTAAGAATAAGTTTGATTGCTCACCACCCCTTTGGAATGTGGGGAGAGAGTCAAAGTTAACTCTTGAGTTAAAAATAGAGAATTATGAATATTATTTGGCAATAAAAAGAATGAAGTATTGATAGATGGTATGACATGGATGAACCTTAAAAACATTAAGCTAAATGAAAAGAATCAGTCACAAAAGGCTACATATTGTATGATTCCATTTATAGGAAATGTCCAGAATAGGCAATCTACAGATGAAAAGTAGATCAGTGGTTGCTAAGGGAAAGAAGAGGTAACTACTAAACAGTAAGATTTGGGGAGGGTGGTAATTAAAATGTTCTAAAACTGATTGTAGTGATAGTTCCACAACTCTATGAATACACCAAAACATGCTTAATTTTATACTTTAAATGAGTGAAGTGTATGGTATGTGAATTATATCTCAACAAATCTGTTACCAAAAATAGTAGAGAAATGTGATAACTCTTGCCCACTTGAATTCTGTTCTGAGACTCATACCCATTTTATGTATATAATGCTTTACAAAGTCATTTTATAAGGTTGTGTCAACCTAAGGTGATAACTTCTGAACACAGACACTGTACCAGGAGCTCAGGAGCTAGTAGAAGCTAGCTCAAGACACAAGCACTGAGGCAAGGTGCAGCAGAGAACAAAACATGGACTCCAGGGAACAGGTGGTCTAGGCAAGCAGCCTGTATCACCAAGGAACCACACATACCATCAGGGCACCATCTTGGGGAACACCATAGATGTGGGAGAGCAGCCAACATCAAGGACATCTTGAGCAAGTTGCAAGGCTTCACCTCATGTAAGGGCCCAGTCACTGGAGTCCTGCTCCAGTGCATTATTGCAATGAGGGATGTAGCCCCAGAGAGACTGGAGAAATTATCTAAGAAGGACCTAAGGCAACCAAGTAAGGACCTAATTAGTGATGATAATAATAATAAAAGTATATAATTGATGTCATTTATGTATAATATTATAAAGTATAAATCAGCTAGGTTCTGTAATAATAATAACACTCTTTGCCAGGTATTGTTACATGTACTTTTATTTATAAATTTACTAAATCTTTACAACAACCCTCTGAAATAGCTACTATTATGCTTCTCATGTTACAGAGGAGAAAACTGAGCCACAGAAAGATGAAGTTATTTGCCCAAGGTCGTTAGTAAGGGCAGAGCTGAGATTAAAATACAGGCAGTATGTTCCAGGACCCATCTGAACAACTCTACCGTCTGCAGTTAGGGTAGAGGCCCATTTATTATAGCTGCTTCATGAGGACCAGCAGGAACCATGGTTGATGTTGAATCCTCTTCTACATTGAACTAAAGATCTTTAAATCCTTTGAAAGAAGGATTGGTCCTGAAGCCTGGGTTGGGGCTGAGGCTACAGATAGTGGTTAAGTGATGGCCACTCTACAGAGAAGCAAGATAGGGAGCCAGGTAACTGCTGACGTGCATCATTATTTTTCCATTTCCACCACGATGCTGAGGTAGCTATTGTTTCTTTCATTTACTGATGAGCAAACTGAGACTCAAAGAATTCACGCAATTTGGCTGAAGACCCAGAAAACAATAGAGCCAACACTGGATCCCAGACCTTCTGATTCCAAGGTGAAATCCATAAGCTGGCTTTTGGACAACGGCAGGCAATATCAAACAGCAAGAGAATTGGGAAATAGGGTAGCGGAATGATTGCAAACGTGCTTGGTGGCTAATTAACTCCAGCCATGCCAATTACCCTATGATCTTGAAAGTGCTACTTAACCTTTCTGAGACCTAACACCTTCATCATAAAACAGGTTTGGTAGTAATTATAATGTCTACTTAAGTGAAACACTGTGTACATGAATATCTGATAGAGTGCAAACATACAGTAGGTGCTCAATAAGTGGTAGTTGTTTTGAGCAGACAATGCTCTTATTGTACTGCTGAGTGAAGGCAAGCTCTGAGGCAAGCAGCCCAGGCCTTTCTCCTGAGCCATTTTATCTCTTGACTCAGAGAACATCAGTGCTAGAAGGAACATTAGAATGGATTGCATCTAGTTCTCTTTTAACAGATGAGAAAATTGAGGGTTTGAGCAGTTGTAGGAGTTGTCCAAGGTTTTACAGCTAGTTCGGAAGAGAGCAAATCAGGATCTTTTATTTGTAACTTAAATAACCATTAAAAGGAGAAAAAAAAAAAAGACAGCTTAAGAAGAAATAAAATTGAGACAACCTCAAGTTGCCCTTCAGTCAGGAATGTAACTTAGTGGGAAAGGAAGGTCTGCACACCTGAGAAGAGCAAGATGACTGATAATGCCCTGGTGGAGCCTCCCTCTCACTGTCGGCGTGCGCACACGAAGGGACACTTCCCGGGCAGCAGACAATATTACTTTCAGATACTCATTCCATATTATCACTTCCCTACACTGTGGTTTTGTCTGGACCAAACAAAGGAAACTGGACTTTGGTTGATACACAAGAGAAGTTAACAATAGGAAGGGAACCAGTATCTTGGAAAGCATATGGTAGGTATGTGATTAGTGTTAGTAAAAGGATCAGAGGCAGAAAAAAAAAAAAAAAGAAAAGAAAAAAGAAAGAAAGACAAAGAAAAAGAAAGCCCTTTTATGTCATTTGAGTGGGTTGCCTTCACTTGCTAAAAACTAACTGAAAATTGAATGGAATTAACGAGCAGGTGTTAGGTGAGGATGCGGAATGTTCAAGAAGGTGTATTGAACTGAACAGGTAACAAAGGGCTTTCAGAATGAGGTTTGAGGAAAGCCAGTGTGTATCTTTGCACACATGCACATATATGTATTTAGCAGAGAATGCCTGTCTTCCCCTTTGCAGTTAATTTAAGAGCTGCCCTCCAAAGCAAATTAAATTGTGTCCACTGCGCTATTTACAAGTGTCGAGGGAGGTTCCTGGGCATGATGGGAGATGTGGTGGGAGTCTGACAGGGCAAGGCAGTTAAGGATTAAGGAGCAGAGATTCCAAACTGAAATTGCTGGGTCCACCTGCTATGCATTAATTATGCAACAATTACTGTCTGTTTAGAGTCACTACTGCATCTTTTAAGATAAAGAAGTACATTTGGGAAACATTTGACAAATCTACTCCCAAAGAAAGAAAAGGTTAGAATTTTGTATGTTTTTTTTAACACATATATTATTAAAAGAAACTAATGATCCTATTTAATAAAAACACACCGAGTGATTATCAGGCAAAGAGATCAGCCTAAATTTCAAACCACTGTTCTAGTCCTGTTTGTCTGTTATTTTTAAGCACCCAAGTGATGTTAACTCACAAATTGTGTTACACATTTGCATTTTGACTTAAAGAGACACACGGGTACAAATATGCAAAGGAAAAAAGACAGTTAATATTGCAAACTATCGCAGATGCTATCAGTTGTGACATCACATTAATAAGATCAATCTCAAAGACCACAACTCTTCCTGGAGATTCTCCTAACAGGAGAACCACAAGTGTTATGGGAAAAGGGAATTGTTCCCAAATTGAAGTGCGAAAGTTGACGCAAATTAGAGATGATGCAGAATTCAATCTAAATATGTACTCGCTCTGACGAATGATGCACACGGATTCCCATGTGACTACCACTCCAGATGTTACCATTCATTGCCTGCCTGCTAGGGCGGCCAGTTCTCATAGAGAAGATGCTGCAGTTAGTTGTTCTGCTCAGGAGGCAGCTGTCTTTTCTTGTGAAGACATCCTTGGGGAAGTCCAGTTTTTGTCCATCTTCTAGTCTTGGGATTTTGATGGTGCTTGTCCTTCTGTCTTCACAGAACATTTACAAGCTTGCTAGCAACCCTCTCTAACCTTCATCTCCCTCAACTTCTTTCACAATATGATTTTAGGCTGATGGGCAACTATGAATGTTTGTCCAGGAGCTGCTGGGTTAACAGGTGTTGCTGGAATTTTCTGTTATATTTATGTGTTTGTTTTTTGTCAGTTTACACCATTGTTTGACCCATTTCAGTCATTTTGGGGAAGTTATATTTAAATACATACCCACAATTTACAAGCACTGTTTTCATAATTTTTTTATTAGTCTCTTCCATATTTTAAATTGCCCTGGCCACATAAATACACATAGAAGTAATTGGAATATAATTTCTATATACCTCTGTTAGCCATGTTGGTGTACCTATAAGAAAAATGTCAGCATTCTCTTGCTCCTTAAGTAAATTAGGTAGGAAATCAGTAGCAGCTCTCACTAAAGGGAAGACTGTAATTGGAGCCTTCATTAACAGGATTAGATTTTATTTTATCCCATTCCCTTCTGGAGCCAAAATGCATAAGCAGCAAGAACCTCCCTTGGTGTCAAGTTTCTGGGAGTTTACAAGGTATGAGAAAGAACCAAGGGAAAAAATCCTTCTCTTCTGAGAAGGGTGGTGAATCCAGAGGGAGAGGATATGGGCACAAGCAGGCCCTGCGAAGGGACAGTAAGAAGGAAAAAGGGAATTGAGGAGAGAAGGACCAACGATTTAGAACTCCCTCTTCCCAAGACCTCAATCCTTTGAGTGCTTTCTTCTATTTAGCACACAGCAGGGAAACTTAAGTTTAAACTGCTGTTGCCTCTCTTCCTCCTACACTGTATGGTTCTTTCTGAAACCTATCTGGTCCTAGGGCCAAAGTCTCAGGGTGAAAAAGAACAATCCCCAGACACTGCTGAACACTGCAGCCTTTGCTCTAGTGATAAAGGCACCCCAGGGGCCCCTAATCCTCCAAATAGACCTAACTAGAACAGTTCCTCCATCTGTCTTATCAGAGAAGCTCAATAAATTAAACACTTTGGTGACCCACAAAATACTGAATTCTTTCTGAATCTGCAAGAACTTTGTCTTTCCTTTACCAGAGCCCTTGTGATACTAATGTGCTGATTTTGAGAATTTCAAAATTTGTGAGGTTCCTTGGAGCCATTATGGAAGGGAGATTTGTTTACCTACTGCTATTCTTTGGGGTTCTAGAATTTCTTTGTCCAGTTTTCTTAAAAACTTCAGGAAATAAAAAGGTTAAGGGAAATATAGGAATGCCTCTGGGACAAATGATCATCCACAAAATGTTCGTTTGGGTTACACAAACAGAGCATACTTACAATATCTTTAATAGTGACCGTACTAGATGTAAGATAAAGTACATAGAGCAAGACATCTGTTCTCAAATTTTAATGTGCCTCAAAATCACCTTTGGGACTTGCAAAATATGAAGATCACAGGGTACCAACCCCTGAGATTGTGGAGTGGGGCACCCCAAATCTATAATAAGCCCCACAGTGGGCTTGTTGCAAGTGGTTCTAAACCAGTTGTCTAAAGACATCAATTTCTCATTAAGAGTCTCAGTTTCCACCTTCCCCACTTACTCTTCCAGCATTCTCCAGTGCCTTCCATGTTCCCAAATCTGTGCTTCATTCAGCCCTCATCTTATTTGACCTATTGACAGGATTTAACACGGTTGATCACTTTTCCCCCCTTGAAACACTCTTCACCTGGTTCTAGGGCACTAATCTCTCTTGATTCTCCTTCTCTCTTCCTAGGTACTCTTTCTCAGTCTCACGTGCTGACCTTATTTGCCTAATTTCTTTTTTTTTTTTAAAGATTTTATTTATTTATTTGACAGAGAGACAGGCAGCGAGAGAAGGAACACAGGCAGGGGGAGTGGGAGAGGAAGATGCTGACTCCCAATGGAGGAGCCTGATGTGGGGCTCAATCCCAGGACTCTGGGGTCACGCCCCGAGCTGAAGGCAGACGCTTAAGGACTGAGCCACCCAGGCGCCCCATATTTGCCTAATTTCTAAACCTTAGAGTGCCCCAGGATTTCAAGCCATAGGCCTTTACACTTCTTAGTCTACACTCATTTCTTCAGTATTTTCATCCACTCCCCTGTTTTCACATACCCTGTTAATGCTTGGAATTCCCAAATTTGCATTTGTAGTCCACTCCTCTCTCCCGAGCTCCAGACTTAAATATCCAGTTGCCAACTCAGCATCTCCATTTAGATATCTAATCGGCATACATTAACACACACAAAACCCCTTATACTTCTCCTCTTAGAACTTGCTCCTTCATGAATATTTTTCAGCTTAATAAAGGGTAATTCTATTCTTCCAGTTGTTAAGTCCAAAAACCTTGGAGTCACCACCGATTCCTCACTTTCTTCACAATCCACATCCAAACCATCAGCAAATCCTGTCAGCTCTACTAGGAAATATATCCAAAGTCAATCACTTCATGCCGTTTCCAGTCCTATCATCCTGGTCTGAGCCATGATCATGACTCAACTAGATTAGTACCACAGCCTTCTAGCTGGTCCGAGGATTGCTTTTACTCATGCCTGCTCCACTGCTCTGTCCTCCACACAGCACCCAGAGTGAGCCTCTTAAAACACAGTCAAGTCTTGTCACTCCTCTGCTCAGAAGTCTTCCCTTCTCAAAGTAGAGTCCAAACTCCCCACAGTGACCCACATAAAACCACATTATTGCATCCAGTGCTTTCTCTCTGGCCTCATCTTGTGCCATTCCCCCCTTCCCCTCAGCCTGTGCGCTAGCTATTTCCCCTGCCTAAAATGCTTTTATCCTGGATAGCCACATGCCTGCTCCCTCACTTCCTTAGGTTTCTGCTCAAATGTCATCTCATTAGAGGGGGCTCCCTAACTGTGGTAGGCAGTTTGTAAGATGTCCCTAGGGATCCCTACCTGCTGGTATTCATACCCTTATATAATCCCCAACACTTGAATTTAGAGACTTGAGTCTAATGAATAGGATTAGACAGTGGTGATGGGCTGAGATTAGGTTACAGAGAGACTGTGGCTTCCATCTTAAGCACAGTCTCTCGCTCTCTTGCATGCTTACTCTGAGGGAGGCCAACTGCCATATTGTGAGCTGCCGTATAGAGAGGCCCACATGGCAGAGACTGAGGGAGGCCTCCAGCCAGTCACCAGCAAGGAACTGAGATCCTCAGTAGAACAGCCTGAAACAAACTGAATCTGAGAACTATTCCAGCCACAAACTGAATGCAACCTCCTATGCAGCCTTGAAGCAGAGACACTAGTAGCTAAGCCATACCCAGGTTCCTGACCTACAGAAACTATAAGATAATAAATGTTTGTTGTTTAAGGCTATGACACTTGGAGTAATTTGTTATTCGGCAACGCGTAAGTAATACAGTGACCATCCTGTATAACTCTACAAACTCCTCCTGCCCTTGCCACCTCCTGACCCCCGTTGCTTTCTCCAGAGCACTGATCTCCAAAGCCTCGCATATTTTATATTTGTTGGTTGGTTTGTTTAGTTCTGTTTCCACCCACTAAGAGAAAAGCTCCATGGGGGCAAGGACATTTGCAGGTTTTGTTCACTGCTCTATCCCCTACAGCTAAAATGTGGCACATAGTAGGCACTCAATAAATATTTGTTTAATGAATCAATGAGTGAGCAGGGAAAAGAGCTTTGTGAGGTGGTGAAAAACAACTTAGCTCACAAGGTTGTGGTGAGTGTTAAATGAGCAAAATACGTAACACGTCTGTTCCTTGGGAGGTACTCCGCAACGTATGGTTCTCCCCCTCAAGAGAAACTTTCATCAAGTGAAGTTGTTGCGGACAGGTAAAATTATAGAACTTTTTCAGCCTGCAACGCTTATTCACAGAATATCTTGCAAAGAAGGGGGTGATAGCTCCTTTAAATTAAGACACAAAGCATCATCTCCGTGGCACTTCAGTTGTGGATCTCACCAGCTTACGCATTTTATTCAGGATCTCTGAAAGCAAACAATACTCCACTTACGGAGGAGCCACGCCTTTCGTTTTCTACATTGTCCTCTAACTCCGTCTCCTTTCAGCCTTAAGGACTTGGAGTTTATCACAGAAGTTCTTTCAGACCTCTATGAGCTCTGAATTAGATTCTCACTTGGAGAGTCATTCAGAGAAAAATAAAACAGTGCCTTCTCTCACTCTTATTGAATGGCCTCTTAAAACCCCACTGTCTTCATAACCGTTGCCAGACAATAAGATAATCCCGAGAGCAATAGGCGATTATTACCATTTCAAAACCATTGTGCAGTTGCCTCTGAAACAAAATCACTGGGTTACATGATCTTCAGTTATTATGGACTTACGGCATTCTCCGGCAGGAAGCAGCGTAAGCGGATCATTCCTACAGAACAGTAATGTCTAAAACTTTAATATTGGCCAAGCAATAGAAGCAATTTCCTTAACAGGATTGAACTGAGGATAAATGGGAAGTCTGACAAGCTGCTCCACCACACCGATGTTTCTTGAACCTTTCAGGAACTGTGCTTCTGCACTGTTTTATTCCAAATCTAGCACAGTGCCTGTTACGTGAGAGGTGCTCAGAAAGTGTCTGTGGGTTCACCGGATGCACAGGCAAATGAGAGAGTTATCATGAGCCCCCAGTGAGCGTGTCCTTGTCTTAGAAGCTGGCCCACCTGGGTTAGAGCACCCTGGGTGGTCATTTCTTTCCTACCTGAATCAGCTGGTAGCCTCACTTGCCTTGGTGGTTAAATAGATTTGACTCTCAAATCCTGACCTGCCACTTCCTAGAAGTGTGACATTTGTCCTGTCACTTCATCACTCTCAGGCTCAGTTGCCTCATCTGTAAAATTAGTATAATAATGTTTACCTCATAGGATTATTAAAAGCATTAAATTAGCTAACATGTAAAATACCGTAACAGACACACGTAGGCAGCCAATACATAATTGTTAATTAAACCTAGCCCTATCCTCTGTCATTATGAAGAAAAATATCCCACTTGGCCTGTTCTCTCTTAAGCAATTTTGTTTCTCAAGCCCCAGGTTGGTTGGTTCTTAGTAAGGAGAAACTTATGTACCAGTAAAGTACTTCCATTATTATGTTTGCTAACTCCTTTTATTTAAATTTTCCTTTCTTTTTACAAAGTGCTCTCCAATACATCATTTCTTTGAATCCTACAACACTGAAAGGCAAAAAAAATTGATTTACTTTCACAAGATAACACGATGATAAAGCAGGGTCTCAGACTCAAGCCCAGAATCTTTTCATTGTACAGCCTCTAGCAAGCGGATAGAGGCAGAAAAGCCATGAAATGGCCCAAATACATTTCTCAACCATAGCCCGCCTCAAGCAGCATAACATAAGATACTGTGCAGGCAGCCCCTTCTGGAATCTCAAACCTATGTCTTTATAAATTGATGGATCAGGGGCGCCTGGGTGGTTCAGTCGGTTAAACACCTGCCTTCAGCTCAGGTCATGATCTCAGGGTTCTGGGGTCAAGCCCTGCATCGGGCTCCCTGCTCAGCGGGGAATCTGCTTCTCCCTCTCCCTCTGCTTTCTGCCCCCTACTCATGCTCTCTCAGTCTCTCTCTCTCTCTCAAATAAATAAAATCCTAAAAAAAAAAAAGAAAAAGAAATTGATGGATCAGTATTCATCTATGACCAACAGTAAAAGGGAGTCTTTGAAAGGGTGGTGTTTAGTTGATTGTTTCCTTTGCTCTGCAGAAGCTTTTTATCTTGACGAAGTCCCAATAGTTCATTTTTGCTTTTGTTTTCCTTGACTTTGGAGACGTGTCTAGCAAGAAGTTGCTGTGGCCGAGGTTGAAGAGGTTGCTGCCTGCGTTCTCCTCTAGGATTTTGATGGATTCCTGTCTCACATTTAGGTCTTTCATCCATTTTGAGTTTATCTTTGTGTATGGTGTAAGAAAATGGTCCAGTTTCATTCTTCTACATGTGGCCATCCAATTTTCCCAGCACCATTTAATAAAGACACTGTCTTTTTTCCACTGGATATTCTTTCTTGCTTTGTTGAAGATTAATTGACCATAAAGTTGAGGGTCCATTTTTGGGTTCTCTATTCTGTTCCATTGATCTATGTGTCTGTTTTTGTGCCAGTACCTTACTGTCTTGATGATTACAGCTTTGTAGTATAGCTTAAAGTCGCATTGTGATGCCACCAGCTTTGGTTTTCTTTTGAGCAAAATAAGTCAATCAGAGAAAGACAATTATCATATGGTTTCATTCATATGTGGAATATAAGAAACAGTGCAGGGGATCATAAGGGAAAGGAGGGGAAAGTGAATGGGAAGTCATCAGAGAGAAAAACCATAAGAGACTCATAACTATAAGAAACAAACTAAGAGTTCCTGGAGGGGAGGTGTGGGGGGTGATGGGGTAATTGGGTGATGGGCATTAAGGAGGGCGTGTGATGTAATGAGCATTGGGTGTTATATGCAACTGATAAATTATTGAATACTACATCTGAAACTAATGATGTATGTTGGCTAACTGAATTTAAATAATAAAAAAGGGAACCCTTAAAAAAAAAAAGAGCGGTGTCAAGCCTTCTGGTATTTGTTCTGAGTAGAGGTGGTATGCCATTCTTGGGTCACTCCCACCAATAGTTGCTACGGTGACCAATATCTTGAAACTGAGAGGCAGTTTCTGTGAGCACATCACAATCTTGTTTCACTAGTCCTGCAAATACACAGCCCCAAGACACCTGAGAAAGGAATATTCTCTAACCTCTTGCCACTTTGCATCACAGCTAACTAGATCTAGGAAGGAAGAGTAAATTCACAATCATTGACCATCTTCTAAGTGCCAGGCATAAGTACTCTGGGTTCAAGCTTGTAGGAAGTCACAAGAACATGGAGGAGTCTTATGTCCCAGAGCCAGGTGTGTTATACAATTTAACAAGGCCCCATATATATTATCTCATTCAACTTAATCCTTAAAATAATCCCTACATCCCTTAGTGGGCAAGGTGGTACCTCCCCAATATCTAGTCCTTCTTATCTTGATAACCATTCCAATTTTTATTCAGGTACCCACACCCCTTCCACATAGTCTGTATGTTCTAGAGAAGCTGACCTATCCTGCTGCTACAAGTGGGACAAGTGGATGGGGCTTAAGTTGATCTGTATAAGCCCATTCTCTGGTCACAGTTCACAGAAGACATGTGACCAAAACTGAGTCAGTAAGAAGTTTGCTGGGGATGTTGAAAAGGTTCTTACTTGTATACTCTTTCTTTTTTTTTCCATCCTTCCTCCTTCCTTCCTCCCTTCCTCCCTGCCTTTCTCCCTCCCTTTCTTTTCTTTTCTTTTCTTTTCTTTTGTTTTGTTTTGTTTTCTTTTCTTTTCCTTCCTTCCTTCCTTCCCCTCTCTCTCTGCCTCGTCCTAGAAGGTGTGGTGAGCTAATGTGAAGTCTGGAATTGCCATTGCCATAGTGTGAGGCTGACTCCACAAAAGGAAGAGCAAAGGAACAGGAAGAAATCAATTCTTTGATGATGTCATTGAATACTGAACCAAACAACCCTAAAGTTTTCTCTACTTCTTAAATTTTCTGCTGTGTGGGAGTCAAATATACCATTTATTTATTTACCTAATTTGAGTTGAATGTTCTACTACTTGCAACATAGAGGATAAACTACTATAAATTGGTTAGGGAAAGGCTAGGCTGTCATAAAAAAGAGACCTAACAATAATGGAGAGGCTTAAAGAAGTCAGAGTTCATTTCTCTCTCTCGTAACAGTGGGCAGGTATTCCAGGTAGGCAGGCAGCTCTGCTCCACATGTTCATTTAGAGACCCAGGTTCTTTCCATGTCATTGCTCTGTCACCCCTATGGTCTTGTCCTCATCTCCATGGTCAAGCTTAGGGTGCTCTGGGTTCAAGCTTGTAGGGAAAGAGCTTGGAGAGTCTTAATGTTCCAGAGTTGAATGTGTCACACAAGACTTCTCACATTCAGCTGGTAGGGAATTAGCCCCTTGGCCACATCTAACAGCAAGGGAGACTGAGAATTGTTAGTAGCCATGTGCTCAGCTAATACATGTCCATTACCACAAAAGAAAACAAGAATGGATTTTGGTGGACTGTAAGCACTCTTAGCCACATTAACCATTTAGGACCCATTTTAAAAAGGAGAAAAGTAAGGCTGAGAAAACTTGCCTAAAGTTACATAACCAGTAAGTGGCAGAGTCAGAATTTGAACCCAAACCTCCAATTCTTACTACTGCATTCTCCATAGGGTGGACTCTTCTTGCTCTTCCATGTGTATAGTAATCCTTCTCTACAATTTCATCTTTTAGAATAACATCACCCACTATTAGCAACGTACATGGCATAAGTTACTAACCCCTGATCTATTACTGGCCTGGTTCCCCACAAAAATAGATAGCTTCCTCTGTAGCTCCCAACCATGACTTTATTTTCTGTTCTCTAGAGGGGGAGGTGTTGAAGCAAGGATTGAGGAGATTCCCCCCACATATGGCACACAGAAAAGGAGGTCTATGTAGTGATAGCCAGCTAGAAAGGTTGTTATTTGACAGCCACAGGAGAAATCAAGACACAAACTGAGGTCAGAACAGAGAGAGAAAGATGTATGGCACCTGGAGGAGCAGGGGAAATGCATTAAATGGAGGATGGATGGCCACTAAATTCAATAATGCAAGAGGCTGAGAGATTGAGGTTATAGTCCAGTTGGTGAACATAGATCATTTCAGATTTAATCTATGTCAGAGCACTCCTCTTATTAGAAATGTTTTTATATATTAATTTGGATTGGTAGTACATTTCTAAAAAGAACAAAAGGGGTACAAAGTAAAAAAAGAAAAATTCTTTCTCCCACCCAATCCCCCAGGCACCCAAATTCTCTCTACCACGGTACTGCATATTATCAGTTCCTTATATATCCTTCTGGATATGTATATATGACACACACAAGCAAATACATACATATCCAGCATAAGTGTTCTTTTTCTCCTCTTTTCTTACTCAATTTGCTGCACCTTAATTTTTGTCACTTACCAAAATATCTGGGACATCTTTCAATGTATGTACATAAAGAGTATCTTCATTTTTATGGCTGTATCGTATTCCAGTATATGGAAATGCTATAATTTACTTTAATAATCCATATTGATAGATGTCTGGATTATTTTCAATCATGTGATATTAGAACAATGCTACAATTTATAACCTTGTTATTACCTACATGCATGAATGAATCTGTAGGATAAATTCCTAGAACTGGCTTTGACTTATCAAAGAATATAGATATACATAATTTTGAAGGATATTTACAAATAACCCTTCATAAGATTGTACCAACTTATTTTCCCACCAGTCACCTATAAGAGCACCTGTCTCCTCCTACTGTTACCCAACAGCGTGTTATTCATTTTTTTTATCATTGCCGATCTATTACATGAAAAATGAGTGTTGATGTAAATGTAGCTTCTATTTCTCTTATTATGAAGCTAGCTATCTTTTAATATCTCAAAGACACATTTGTATATCCTTTTTTATAGACTTTCTTTTTTTTACGATTTTATTTATTTGTCAGAGAGAGAGAGAGAGCGCGCACAAAAGCTAGGGGAATAGCAAGCAGAGGGAGAAGCAGTCTCCCCGCTGAGCAAGGAGTCTGATGTGGGACTCGATCCTAGGACCCTGGGATCATAACCTGAGCTGAAGGGAGATGCTTAACTGACTGAGCCACCCAGGTGTCTGTGGACTTTCTATTTATGCATTTTTTGTTGGGCTTTTGGTCTTTACTGATTTGTGAGAGCTTTTTATGTAGAATCAGCTCCTCTCTATTAAATGAATTGCAAATGTTTCCCCTTTTTATAATTGTCTTTTGGCTTTGCTCATGATGGGTTTTACATTGCAGAAAAGCATTCCTTTTATTCACACTCTGAAGCATCTCACTTAGCTGGGAGGAGCTCCTTAAACAAGACGAACTTTACTAAACAGGTAGGAAAGGAACATGAACTTGGCAGAACTTTACTTTTGAAGATTTTCTCTCCTGTTGGATCCCATCTTTAATTACTCCCTGATAGTGACATTGTCAGAGAACTCACCCTACTGAATAAAATTATAATGACTAACCATGACTTCCAGCAGTAACAAAATGCAAAGGAAGCCAAGTTTCCTGCCCCTTGGCTTACGAGCTAAATCAGAGAGGAAAGTAATGTTCTGAAAATCTCCTGAGAATGCTGCTGACACATCAGCTTTCATTTCTTCTGAACCTGTTTCCTCCACACAAGTCAGTTATAAAAGTCCTTCGATGAATGGGATCATTCTAAAGGAGAGCAGACCCATGGATAAATTAGACGGATGGGAAAAGGAGATAAAGAAAAGGAGCACATGAATACCAAGAGACACCGCACTTAAATGAGGGGCATTTCACAATAGGAATGAAATTGCTTCTGCCACAGGCAGGCAAAAAAATTTCCCCACACAGGAATAAGTCCAAACATCAGTCATAGTGGGGAATTGCAAGGACACTAGAGATCGTGACAATATGTGGAGTGGGGATGCCCCTTTTCAAGGTCTAGGAAGGAATGTCAGCAGCATTTCTTTAACGTCACCAAGAAAATGTGCTGAGACAGCTTTGGGGAACATTCTGGTTCTTTCTGCTTTTGTCAGCCTGATTCATGGCAGTTACTGAAAAACCCCAACCTTCAGCCTTAGCTGTCAGAGTCTGACTCTGCCTTGCTGGATGTTTCCCCACCCCTCTAATGAGCAAGTAGCCCAAACTCTGAATTGTACTACTGCCTCTCTTTGTGCTTGCCCCTTCTTCCCAGGCCTCCTTCTCCCCAACCCAAAGCACTGTGCTATGCAGTACCTGACAGGACAACCCTTTCCAGGCCTGGGCTTCTGCCTGGCTTCCTGACAAGCGCTCCAGTGCCTGCTCTTGCTGGAGCATTGCCCTGAACTTCAGCCTCCTTGGCAAGGGCATTGACAGCCCAGCTGGCCCTCAGCCACCATCCTGTTCCTCCCAGCAACTGGCCAAAGTACTGTTTCAACCCAGATTGCCCTCTCCCAAGGCCCCCTCCTCCTAACCATCAATTGAATTAGTGTTTCCATGATCCATTGCTCAGTTTTGCCCCTGCTGTGCTCCTGCCTTCCACTAGATGGGATCCCATGGACATCTGTACCAGGTAGGTCAAGCCCAGTCTCACCACACACAAATACCAATTCAACCTGCTTTAAACAATAAGCACATTAACTTAGGTAACAAGAAGTCAAGAGGTGGGAAGATTCCAGGCTTGGTTAATTCCGTCGCTGAAGGTGTCATTAAGGACCTAGAGTCTGTAGTCTCTCTGCTCTGCCATCCCTACCATGTTGCCTACTCCTTCCATAAGATGACACAGCAGCTGTAAGCCATGAGCGGTAGGCTGGAATTTGCTCCTGAGAGCCAATTGCTAAATTTGCCAGTCACTTGTTGAGCTATTGGTAGCCTGAAATCAGCCATTATGAGGGAGTTTAAACCACAGAAATGGAAATAAGCAAACACTACAAATCAGGACTTTTTGTTTTTGGAGATCAGGTTAACACTCCATCATATCCTCACGCAGTAATATCTAGAGACAGAATGGGTCTATTTCTCAAATACATCTTTTTTGAGGAATAAAGAGGCTTCCGGAAGCCTCACAGAAGATTCCCCTGCCCCTGCCTCCTTGACCCAATTGTGTCACATGACCATGTTTCAACCAAGAATTGGCAAATGGGTAGGATTATAATAACTTTTCTAAAGTGTAGTGGGGCACCTGATACCCTAAGAGAAATCAATATTCTCTTAGCTGGAAAAATAAGGTGGGAGATGGCTTTTGGGAGGGCAATCAGAAGGATTTGTCATATACACACACCATCCATCTATCCATCTAGCTGATTGAGAGCTTATCTCTCTGCCTTGGCGCATTATGGAGGTTCCAGCAGGTTCAAAGGGCCTGTGGGATATGACAGTCTGAGATGTGTGAAAAACTACCTCACTAGAAGAGGAAAAAAACAACAGCCATCACTGAGAATCAATTTTCCATTGGTTCTAGGCCTACACTTTACCCAAGTGGTTCCAAAAAACCTCACTTCATTCAAATACTATCAAAAGAATAAAAATTGTCCTCGTTCCACTCAATAATGCCTTTTCTATAAAGAAATCCATATTCAAAAAGATTAAATGCTAGCCAGAAAGAGAAGTACATTAATTTTTATATTTTGACATGCAATTTAAATTGAGTTAAATCTTGTTAAGCAGTTCACTCGAAATTAACTTTTCCCAATTCATGCTTAACCTAATCCTGGTTTTCTCTCTTGCTTGAGCAGACTATAAGTTTGAACTCACCCAAATCTTTTTTTTTTTGGACTCGGTCCTTCCAAAAGCTTGCTTAGTTTGCAAAACTTTCAATGACGTTGCAAAGTATCAGACTCCATGCTCTGTCTTCACTGTGGCTTTCATTGCCTCTAGCAAGGGACCTCAAGACTGCTCTCTGTTAATTTTGAGAAAGTGTCTGGATTGCCCTTCTCCGCATCCCATGAATGAAAACTAATGAAAACAGAAATCAAAAACTTCTGACCACATACGCCTATGTTTTTCATAAAGAGTTAGGCTTAAATATATGAAGCTTTTATACAAGCCACTGTAGAGTATAAAAAGAAGCACAGAGGGACGCCTGGGTGGCACAGCGGTTAAGCGTCTGCCTTCGGCTCAGGTCGTGATCCCGGAGTTATGGGATCGAGCCCCACATCAGGCTCTTCCTCTATGAGCCTGCTTCTTCCTCTCCCACTCCCCCTGCTTGTGCTCCCTCTCTCACTGGCTGTCTCTCTCTGTCGAATAAATAAATAAATATTTAAAAAAAAAAAAAAGAAGCACAGAGCTCAGTCCTTAGCTTCAAAGAGCTGACAATCTGGTTGCAGAGGCTTATACAAGAAGCAAAGGAGTACTATAGAAAAGCTATAGACATTTGGAAAAGGACAAATCATTTTGAACAGGTGGTTAGAAACTTTGTTTTCTTTATCAGTGTTTTCCAGTATTTGATTATGTAATTTTCAAACATAATGAAAAGTTGAAAGAGTAGTACAATGAATGCCACATCTCCATCAGTTAGATATAACAATGGTTAATATTCTGCCATATTATCTAGCTATCTAAATATTTTGCTATACATTTTAAAGGAAGTCACAGCCATTATAACACTTCAACCTAACTCCTTCAGCATGCTTCTCGTTAAAAAGGACGTGACTAAAAACCACAATACCTTTATCACATCTAAGAATATTGACAATAATTTTCTAATATCATCTAAAATCCAGTCAATATCAAAATTTTCCTCATTGCTCCCCCTAATATATGATAGCTGATTTTTGCAAACCAGGTTCATATGTTACATTTGGTAATTAGGTCTCCTTAGCTTATTTTAATCTAGAAGATTTTTCCTTCTTTTTTAAAAAAATGAAGATGCCAGTCCAACTGCCTTGTAAACAGTGCCAAATTCTGGATACGTCTGATTGTTATCTTAGGGTGTTGTTTAACTTGTTTTTCTAGCCTTGTTGTCTTGCTAAAATAAAGGCCTGATTAGATTTAGGCAGAATCAAAGTCCTGACCAGAAGCAGATGGCACACTCAAAGAGTTTAACTGAAGGGAGTTCAGTGAAGGAACTATTTACAGCTGAGTGGGCAGACATAGGGACATAGGGAACAGCACTGGCGTGGGGACTACCAACCCTGGGCCTGATGCAACAGCAGAGGAGTGGAGCTCCTGAAACACTGTTGGAGCTAGAGCTTTAGAAGAGGGACTTGCAACAGGAGCCACTCACACTGCACCTATGCAGGGAGGAGATGGTAGGGAATAAGTACCCCAAATCTCTCTCCTTCAGATTTCTCCCAGAGTGTCCCCATTGGCCAAATCAAATTAGAAGCCCAAATGGGAGGGAGACTGGCCGATACGTTGTGTAGAGGGGCATCTCCAGGGACACAGAGCAGAAAGAGGAAAGGCATCAAATGGATTTATAAGGGCAAATGGAAAATAACAAACACACAGCTTAAACATTTTTGCCTAGAATGCTTCATAGGTCATGCAGTGAATTTCAGATCGTGTCACATCAGGAGAAACAATGTGTTAAGTTATCTCACCATTAGCAAAGCTAGGTTACACCACTTGGTTAAAGTGTTAACAGCCAGATCGCACCACTGAGATGTAAAAGGGTGTTTTTACTTTTAAATAAGCAAGTAATTCAAGGGCAGACCCTTTGGCACCAGGGTAAGGTTCGTTACCCCTACAACTTTTCATAATCATACTAGCATCCTTGATGATTCTGACCTGAATCAGTTATTTTGCTGGAGGTTGCAAAGTGTTGATTTTTCTAATTTTTTTTTTCCGTATTTGGTTGAACCAGGTGATATTTTGCGGATGAAAAATAGTTGAATATCAACAATTTCATAGAGTTCGAACTAAAACATTTATTATCTAGTGTTCTATGGGGAAGAAGTCCTTCCCTCCTCAACCAGAAAAGGCCATAGTCCTTCCTGAAGAGATGAGGTAAATGTTTAGTTCCTTTCCTTTATATACCAATTGTCAAAGTAAGATTCACCACCAAAAGAGTAAGGCAGCTGCTACTCCTTTTTTCTATTTCCTCTCCTTGTCTTTGTCCTCCTTGCCCTCCTCTTCATTGTCCTCCCCTTCCCTTTCCTCCTTCTTTCTTTCTTTCTTTCTTTCTTTCTTTCTTTCTTTCTTTCTTTCTTTCTCTCCCTTTCTTTCCTTCTCTTCTCCCTTCACTTTTTCTTTTTAATGCCCACATTGGCTCTGTTTAGCCAGTGGGTGCTCCTTCAAACTGACTCTTCAATAGGAATCTTGAAGGATGTCCTTTCTTTCTGAAACTATGGGATGTCCTAGGTTCACCTAGGCTAAGTTATGTTCCTCTGCCCCAGATCTTCTCCAAAGAGCCTTGGCTTGATTTAGTGGAAAATGATATGTGTGCAACATCTGTGTACTAGGTGTGCTCATTGCTACTGAGGTATTATTGCTTCTAAGTTTTTACAGTGGGAAGAACACTTATATGATACATACACATTCATACATATCTTTGGGAGTTCATATTAACATTTATTAACTAGTCAGAAATAGTTATGTGGGGCAAAGATTTGAACTGGCTTTGGGAGGTATGTACAATATCTTTTTTAAAAAATAATTTTTCTGTTATATTATCACATTTCCAAAGAAAAACAAAACTTAAAAAAGAAGGAGAGGGCTGCCCGGGTGGTTCAGTCAGTTGAGCGTCTGACTCTTGGTTTCGGCTCAGGTCATGATCTCATGGGTCGTGAGACTGAGCTCTGCCTTGGGCTCCATGCTCAGCACATGTCCCACTTGAAGATTTTATCCCTTTGCCCCTCCCCCTACTTGTGCACATGCTCTCTCTCTCTCTCTTTCTCTCTCTCTCTAAAATAAATTTTTAAAAAAATAAGAAAAAGAATAAATTTACCAATAATCTCACCCTTTTAACACAACCATTTAAAATATTTTCATATAAGTCTTTCATATAAGAGATGAAGGGGTGGGGGATTCCAAAGAGGAGAGTGCAGTTCCTAATGTACGGGTAGGACTTGAAACAGAAAGTATATATAGGGAAATTACTCTTCTTTAGGCCTCTGTTCGCACCATACTTCCTGGGTGCATAACCTTTCCCCTATCCCTGCCTGTCAAAATCATATTCATCTTTCAAAACAGCTCACTAGCTTTCCCTGATTCCCCCAGCCAGGTGAAGGCTTGCCCTACTTACAGTGCATTTCTGTGGAACTGACAGCACTTTTTACTTGATATCTTTTTGAGGTATTTTTGTACCTCTGTTATCTCCCTATCTAGTTTGCAAACTCCTTGAAGTCAGGAGTTAAACCTGGTTGTCTCTGTTTTCTCAAAGCTCTTTGCTCAGTAGCTCATAAATAAGAGGCCTTCAGTAAACATTTACTACATTGAATTGAGATGTCGAAACTCCTAAAATTAGTCTAATAAGTTTTCACTATATTGTGCAGACCTCCTATAACTGTTCTTTTCCCAGGTTGGAAAAAATATTCCCTTCACATAAGCATCTTCTACCCTAGTGATTTCCTTTTGAAACCTAGGGCTGATGTTATTTCTAATTGTGAAAATATACTTGAGGTTACGTGTTACAACCCTTTCAGTTGCCTAGTAATACTTCAGTTTACTTTTAAGAGTCCTTCAAATTTTCAAATAACAATTTTAAACACCTTTAAATAGAACATGTTGGTTTTTAAACAGACACATAAAGTGCTCTACATTTTACATGTAAAAATGTTACTAGACTGGGAGGTATAAAAGATGTTATAGTGCTTCACAAAGTGATTGAATTGCCTTCTTAGTAGGCTATAAAGTAGAAGACATCCTGCTGATATTGTTTAAACTCGCTATGATAGGGGTGGATGGATACATTATTATAAGAAACGTGGAGGTCCCTTTCAGCTCTATGATTTTAATTGAGCTATCTAAATTTACACAGTCCCACCTGTCTCATGACTAAACTAAGTGGATTTGAATCTAAACCTCACTATTGGCAAATAATAATTTCAGTAACACTTGGCAACACGGAAAGCTAGCCTCCATTTTCTTATCTATAAGATGAGAAAGTTGAATTGATTAATCTCTGTGATCATAAAGCACTATAACAACATAAATCTTTTGGAAATCTCTTATAGTTCAGGTACACACTTTCTATGATATTGACTGAGAATAATTTTTTTGGTTCCTAAATCTTCCTAATAGCTCATAGGTTTTTTAAAGGACAAATTCAGTTCTCTTGAATACCTTTGGTTTTCTTTTTTTTTTTTTTTTTAAGATTTTATTTATTTATTTGACAGAGATAGAGACAGCCAGTGAGAGAGGGAATACAAGCAGGGGGAGTGGGAGAGGAAGAAGCAGGCTCCCAGCGGAGGAGCCTGATGGGGGGCTCAATCCCAGGGATCCAGGATCGTGCCCTGAGCCGAAGGCAGATGCTTAATGACTGAGCCACCCAGGCGCCCCAACCTTTGGTTTCTAACAAAAGTAGTATAGTTGAGGAAAAGGAAAAGGGACAGATAGACATTGAAATACCACGGACATGGATTCAAATCCCAACTCTGCTACAAGCTACATGACCTTGGGCAATTTACATACCCTCAGTATTTGCACCTAAAATTAAATAACAACTACCACCTCATATCCCTTAGGATGGCTACTATTACAAAAACAGAAAATAACGAGTGTTGGTAAGGACATTGAAAACTAGAACTCCAGGCACCTGGGTGGCTCAGATGCTTAAGCGTCTGTCTTCAGCTCAGGTCATGATCCCAGGGTGTGGGATCGAGCCCTGCATTGGGCTCAGCCTGCTTCTCCCTCTCCCTCTACTGTTCTCCCTGCTTGTGCTCTCACTCTCTGTCAAATAAATAAATAAAATCTTAAAAAAAGAAAGAAAGAAAGAAAGAAAGAAAGAAAGAAAGAAAGAAAGAGAAAGAAAGAAAGAAAGAAAGAAAAGAAAAAAGAGAAGAAAAGAAAACTGGGACTCTTGGGCACTGTCGGTGGGAATGTAAAATGGTTCCACCACTATGGAAAACAGTATAGCAATTCCTCAAAAATTTCAAAATAAAATTACCATATGATCCAACCATTCAATTTCTGAGTATATACTAAAAAGAACTGAAAACAGATCTCTAAGAGGTATATGTATACACATGTTTATAACAGCATTATTTACAATAACTAAAACAAAGAAGCAACCCAAGTATCTATTGATGGATTAATGGAAAAGCAAACTATGGTACATACATGCAATGGAATATTATTTAGCCTCAAAAAGAAGAGAAATTCTGACACATATTTACAACATGGATGAACCTTGAGAACATTATGCTAAGTAAGCCAGTCACAAGAAGACAAATACCATATGACTCCACTTATATGAGGTACTTAGAGTAGTCAATATCATAAAGACAGAAAGTAGAATGGTGGTTGCCCGGAGCTGGGGGACAGGGTAATGAATTATTGTTTAAAGGGTATAGTTTCAGTTTTATAAGATGAAACAATTTACGGTTTTGAAGATAGATGGTGGCAATGGTTGCAAAATATGAATATACTTAATACCACTAAATTGTTCACTTAAGAAATGGTTACAACAGTAAATTGTATATTGTGTATATTTCACCACAGCTTTAAAATTAGAAAAAAAACTAAACAATTTTCTATCTTATGGTATTATTATAAGGGTCAATTAGATAACACAGATGAAAACCCCTGCATACCACCTGGCATGTTGTGGATGAACAAATGTTTATTGAAATGTCCCATAGTATAGTTTTGGTTGAAAGAGGTAGCTGGTTTTTCTATTTCAAGGTAGCTTCGGCTAGTCAGGATCTTTTGTGGGTCCATACAAAATTAGGATTGTTTGTTGTAACTCTGTGAAAAATGCTATTGGTATTTTCATAGGGATTGCATTAAATGTGTAGATTGCTTTGGGTAATATAGACATTTTAACAATATTTTTTCTTCCAATCCATGAGCATGGAATGTTTTTCCATTTCTTTGTGTCATCTTCAATTTTTTTCATCAGTATTTTGTAGTTTTCAGCATGCAGATCTTTTACTTCTGTGGTTAGGTTGATTCCTAGGTGTCCTATGGTTTTTGGTGCAATTGTAAATGGGATTGATTCCTCAATTTCTCTTTCTGCTACTTCATTGGTGTATAGAAATGCAACATATTTATGTATGTTGATTGTTTTACTGTAAATTTACTGAATTCACATATCAGTTTTAATTTTAATGACGTGAGAAAATGTTCACAGTGTCATTGTGTTTGGGTCAAATGCAAAGACCTAGGCCCAAAGGGAACCCAAGGGTGTAAGGGGAGAAGTGATTTGGCCCTTCCAGGCATTCTTTGCTGTTAAGCAATGTGTGGAAGCAAAGAGGGAAGAGATACTTTCTTAACATAATAAAGTCAGTGTTATCGGTTCATAAGAATATGACCAAAGGTATAAAAATAAGATGTGGGAGGTATGAAAGGAAATTTATCCTGTAGATGTAGAACTTATTTGAATTTCAGACATACCAGGAGACAAAAAGCAAAAGCCAGAACGTGCTCTCCCACCTTCTCCAGCAAGAGGCCACCCTTTTCCAACCTTCGCCCTTTGTTACCACCTACAAGAAGTACAGCTTTGGCCCTGAAATGTTGGGTAAGAATTGTTTTTAAACTAAAAGAAAACCCAAATGCCCTCCAGGGCACAAGAATAACAAATGAATCAAACTGACCAAGGTAAGGAAAATGGGAGTGTGGAGCAGGGATAGATGAAATAGATATCCCTCCCCACTAGGAGGGGCAGCTGTTGCTTAGCTCCTTCGGCGGTTGCCCTGCAAGAATGTGGGCCCAGTGTCATTAAAATTATTCAGGAAAATAAATTTTAGTGGCTGAACAATGTCCTAGTATATTGATATATCACACTTTCCTGACCTTTTCTAATGGATAAGTGCTCAGTGAGAGGCAGGTCCTGTGGGAAGACATGTCCCTTATGGGGAAGAGAGGAGACAGGAGGCAGTGAGGACAGGCTACCAATAAAGAGATTCTAGAATTGGTTACTTTAAGAAGCAGAAGTCTACGATGAGCAGAGAGTCCAAAAACTAGAATTCCCAAATCCACAAGTTAGGTGGTAATTGGAGGCCAAGACACTCTGTCATAAATCTGCAAGGAGGTCAGGAAGCAGATAACCAAGAAGTGAGGAAGCCAGTGGATGGGAAAGTGAACCCATAGTAATCACTGAGCAGGGGTGCAGTCATAATTTCCATTTTTTGGTTTTGTTTGGTTTTTCTTTTGAAATGATTCTCATTCCTGCTAGCTCAATTTAAGAGAGCTGCATTCCTGCTAGCTCAATTTAAGAGAGCTGATGCAGGGTATACAATAATTTAATCACTTCCCTAACGTTGAACATTTAGCTGTTTCCGATTTTCTACTTTTATAAATAATGTTGTGATGAAAATCTCAGTGCATTGAACTGTGTATTTTGAGTTATCACTTCAAGATAGATTTGTGGAAATGGGAGAATTTATTCTTTTTAAGAATATTGGGATGGGGCGCCTGGCTGGCTCAGTCAGTGGAGTGTGCTGCTCTTGATCTTGGGGTTATAGGTTCAAACGCCACATTGGGTATAGAGATTACTTAAAATCTTTAAAAAAAAAAAAAAAGAATATTGGGATATATTGGCAGAATGTTTCCATAAATGTTTACATTTATACTCCCATCAACAGTGTTTTTTATGTTCTGCTTTGGCTTCTTCAAATTAACTTGGTCTACTCACATAAATCTTTGAATGAAGAGCTGGCACCAGCATCTACACTCCATATCTGGAATTTTTCTAGGCCACTGGCTTTCAAATTTTTTGACCATAACCCATAGTGAGAAGTAAATTTTACGAAGTGACTCAACACATATTGGTACAGACCTGAAACACATGTTGCACAGAGCAATCACTTGCCCTTCCTCTATGTGATATACTCTGGTAAGTCCATTGTCTTCTAATTTAATTTTTAAAATAAGCTCGCTCATCATGATCCATTGGGTCATAGATCATTACTCTCAGTTTGAAAAATATTCTAGGACAATTTCTGTTTCACAACTTAACTTCCTAGAACTTCAGCCCAGTGTCATCAGATCTTGACAGTTTTTCAAGAGATGCTTGAAATCTAGGGTTTTTATATGAAAAACATTTTAAAACAATGTGTGTGACAAACAGAACGTGTCTGAAGGCCACATCACCAAAATGTGAAAAGCTGCTGTCTTTGGGTGATGAGATTTAGGGTCATTTTCATTTTCATTTTCATTTTTACATTTGGCTGCATGTTCCAAAATTTTAACTGAGAACACAATAGGACTTTTGTAAAGAGAAAAAAATTGTTACTTGTTAAATTTTTAAAAATTAATTAATTACTGAACAGAGCATTAAAATGACAAACGCCACAGGAATTTTCTCTGGGTAGACGCTTATTTGTGACTAAATTTTTATAATGGTTTCCGTCTCAAATTTGCAATATATCAAGAATAATTTCAGCCCAAGCATAACCACATGCCAAGCCTCAGGTTTACTGATTCTAGGTTTGTGCTCATCCTCTTTCGCTATTGTTTCCAGATCAGGACTTATGAAAACAAATAGTTTGTTCCATAATATTTTCATCATTTCTATTTAATTAAATGTTTAGCCCAGATTCTATAATATGCAAGTCTGATTCTGAGTAGATGTTGGAGAAAAAGAGCAGGTAATGCTTTCTTCAGAGTAATTATAGGGTAGTCTTCCATATAAGGTGGTTATGAGCAGTAAATGAGTTAAAATTTGTAAAGCACTTAGATGGGTGTTTGGCACAAAGCAGGTGTGAAATGAGTGTTGATCTTTCTGACTATTGCTAGCATTGTCATTATTATTGTCGTCGTCGTCATCATCATCATCATCACTATTATTCAATAAGCAGCAATTAAGTATGACCATTTCTTGCTAGGAGGTCGGAAAGATGATGGAGGGAGAGGGGAAAAAAGGGAGCTATGGGAAGAGAAGGAAAGAAAAAGAAAGGGGGAACTGGAAGAACTGAGAATATGATAAGTTTGGAGAGTCAGGGTAGAGGTGGAGACCCAGGACAAGGACAGAGCTGGTGAGATCCAGCAAAGGCCAAGGCGTCTACTAGACCTCAATTTCTCTAACTGCATGTGGCACCCATTGTGGATCATGAAATTAATTTAGGAAGTTACAATCCATATTTTTTTAAATGAAAGAGAATGGAGCAGAGCAGAACACAGTAGTGCAAGTAATGAAAACAAGTATTGTTTACTAAAAATTTGTTTTTTGTTTTATATAGATGTATGTGCGGGTAATAGCTGTGGCAGTCAAAAACTTTTGAAAGCCTTTTACTAGACCAAGATGAAACATTAGCCTTCTCTGCATTGTACCCTTTCTTCAAAAGGGTGTGTGAGAGTGTGGGTGTGTGCAGGTGTGGGTGTGTGGTGTGTGTGTGTGTGTGTGTGTGTGTGTGTGTGTGAGAGAGAGAGAGAGAGAGAGCATCCAATATACATATAATTACCCCGAAAGAATTTCAGAAAAGGAACATCTTGAGAGAAGCGAAGAAATCCCCACCCAAATGGGATGCCCTAAGTCTAAAGATACTTATTTCAAGGGCACTTTTAAATACTAATAACAAATAGTGTTCATTGAGACCTTACTGCATGCCAGGCACTGGGCCAAATACTCCTCATTTAATCCTTCCAATAACGTTATGAGATGAAAACAAACACCAACAATACTAAGAAACCCTTAGATCAACAAACGTTTCAGATTTACAATCTACAGAGGACAGATGACCCTCCTCCCCATCTTCTTTCTCTCTCCTTCTCTCTGTCCCAGTTTCATGGCTCAGGAAGGGGACAGAAGAATGGCAAAAGAGAAGGAGAAAGAAAAGCCACTAAAATACAACAGATGGAAACAAGGAGAGGAGGAGGGAAGAAGGTGATTAAAGAGAAAAGGAGAGGAATATTGAACACGGTTGATGTCGTACCATATGTCTTTAATAAATTATCGTTTTGCATGTAAAATCTTCCACGAAGCTCTGTAAGGGGACTTTGTGGTTAGGGAGCGGTTGAGAAGGGCAGAGAGGAGTGGCGTGCCAAAACAACTCCTGCTCCTTCATTCTACTCAAGGTCTGCCTTGTCTACACACATGCATCCGATTTGGCATGAAAACCTGCCGCAGACAGACTGCTTCTGTGGAAACCAGTGCTGAGGTACTGATATCAGCATCTTGTGCAGGGGGAGCCTAGAGTCATGCATTTCCCCTCTCAGGGGAGCCCTCCGTATCTATTTGATTTCTGTGAGGCATACCAGCAGGCTTTGGCTCCATGTTAATGACTTTCTTCCTTTTGAATTCCTGTGAGATGTTATTCCTTTTGGTTTCCAGGAGTTGTGTGCCATGGTGATTTCAGCCCAGTAACACTTTTGCTGTGATAAAAAGCGATGATGAGGAAGGCCTGCTGTGTATCCTCTGTCTAATGCTGCTACCCAACACAACTACTAATGCTGGCTTACAGAGAGTGCAAAGGCTACGTTCTGTTCCCAGGGCCCTGGTCATGTGCCTTTACTGTCTAATAAACTGAGAACTCCAAACCATATGCCATTCACACAGACTCCCTACCTGGAAAAGACCCCTTCTGGCCAGAGCCAAGTGGACCAACAATTCTGAAGAGACAAAAATATTGCAATTAGTGACCTAACTCTTACTCCCTAACTATGACGTGACAGACCATCAATTAGTAAACAACTTTATTGTTAGATATTCTTCACCAGCATTTTTGCCAATGCTGCTGTCATGTCAATATATTTTAAACTAGGGTTTTGTTTGTTTTGCTGGCCTCTACAGCCCTCAACCCCTGCTCGTGTGTGTGTGTGCGTACACACACACACACACACACACACACACCCTTCCTTCACTGATGTAACAAAATGGGGTAGGAAAACATCTGCTTAAACTGATAATGACTTTATCAAAATTTCTACTTTGCCAAGAATAACAGATTTAAGACAATATTACCTATATGAGCCTAGAAACTCAAGTTTTAATCTTCCTGACCCCAAAGAAATCACAAAAGTATCCCCTTTGGCTTTTGTATCTTCCAACTGGGCCCAGGTTTTATCTGTGTCAATGACGCCCTAAATATAGGATCTTTTAGTGACTCAGGCCATGCAGAGGCACCAGAAAACTTCAGGCTGGGGCACCAAACCCTCATTCCTGATCCAGTCTTTGAAAGCACCCCATAGCATCTCAAAATGTAATGAGGGCAGTAGCAGAAAAAAGTCCTCGAATCAAAATTAATTTTAATCTACTTTGATTAAATGCCTTTTAGCACTTTGTTGAGACAGATGAAGATATTGTTACAAAATCGAAAAGCAAGTGATTCTCTAATCTCATTTTTGTTGCCAAGTTCCAGCTGACCTACTTTTAAGTTGCCCTGCAAAATGTGGCCTCCACCCACTTCCCCTCCTTCTTGTCCACAGCTCCTCCTGACCTCTGTGCCTCTCTTCCCTTCTGGTTCTTCTCTGTATTTCACAGACTCCTCTTTCTCCTCCAACTGTTGTCTGCAGGAAGGTCTTGAAGTTGGCCTTGACATCCTCTTCTTCCCTTGACCTGCTGGTAAGAACCCACATCCTCATGGCATCCCCTTGTCCCTTTTGAAGGGAGACACCCAAATCTCTAGCCATGACCTCTCACTGACTCTCCAGTCCCCTAAATCCAGGGTAACTAACCACTGGTCCTCTTTTGCTGGGACAGTCCCAATTTATGTTTGTCATTCCAACTTAATTATTAATAGTGCTTATTTTCACCCTTAGAAGGGTCTCAGATAATACATGATTTAGTCAATATATTTTTAGTCACCCTACTTAAGATTAAGGATTTCCCTCTGAACATTTACTTGATCCAACATATCCTCAGTCCTCACTACACACATTCTCATTCCCATTTCTGTTGGCAGTTTTGCTGCTCTTCCGTTGTTCAGAACTAGAAGCCTTGGACCTACTGACCTCCCCTCCCTCATCTCATCTTAACAACTCACAGAACAATGGCAAGAGCCAAGGTGAAAGGAATGGACACAACTCCTGACTGTGTCACTTACCAACTCTGTGCCCTTGGTTACCTCCTATCTCTGTGCCTCCATATTGTCATTTGTAAGACAATGAGAACAATATGTACTGACAGGGTCATTGAAAAAAGTAAACAAAGCACCTTCTGATGGGGCACCCAACACTGTGCCTGGCACAACCAATATGATCGATTTTTATTCATACACTCATTCAACACAGATTTATTGAGCACCTACTACATGCCAGGCACTGTTCTAGGTCCTGAACAAGACAGACAAAAATATCTGCCCTCAAATGAACTAACATCCCAGTGGAGGGATTAGACAATGAAATAAAGAAATCATGTCAGGTGGTGATAAGGGAAGGAAAAGCCAAGCAAGATAAGGGGGATGCGGAGTGCCAAGGTGGAGAAGAGTTGCTATTTTCAGAAAGGTGGCCAAGGAAGATGTCACTAAGAAGATGACATTTGGACTGAGACCTAAAGGACGTGAAAGAATTAGCTCTGCAGATATTTAGGGGAAGAACAGGCACAGGCAAGTTCTCTGAGGCAGGAATAGGCCTGATGTATTTGAGGAACAGCAAGGGCGACAGCTTTGTGGAGCAGAGAGAACAGGTGGGCATGTGGAGTAGAGAGAACGGATGAAGCCAGAGGTAGCAGGAGCCCAACAGTGCAACCTTTGTAGATACCAGTGAAGGGTTCAGCCTGTCCCCCGAGTGAGGTGGGAGCTGATGATCAGTGTGTGCCAAGGAGTTATTGTGTTGAGATAAGACCACAGGAGGCCAGCCAGAAGCAGACAGAGATTAGGAGGAGTTTGCAATAATCCACACAAGAGATGATGGTGGCCCAGACCAGGATGGCAGCAACAGAGCAGATGAGAAGTAGGCACCACTCCTTTGAAGAGTCTCTCAATTTCCCACACATTTCCTTCCCATAGACCCCAGCCCCATCCCTGGCCTTTGTCACCTAACACCTGAATTACTGCAACAGCCTCTCACCAGTCCTCGCTGGACCTCCTATTCCTGTCTCTCCTTCTCTCACTTTCATCACATCACTTCCCTGCTCGGGACAAATAGCTGTGTCCTAGCAGCTATCCAGCCAAGTCCAAACTCCTCCACCCACACTCAAGACCTTCCACTGGGTTCTGCATCTTCAGTGTTCTTTCCTACCATAAACCAATCCCTACCAGTGGTCCACAAATTCAGTAGCAACTCAAATGGTAACTTGCTTCCCAAATGGCTAAGAGATTTGCTATTTGATTTGGCTGTTCAATATTAATAGGGTAGTTCTTTTAATTGGATCTCACCACCAGATATCTATTGCAACAACAGACAGTAACAGCTGACGTTGATGAAGTGCTTACTGAGAACTTTACAAAGTGCATCTCCTTTAAGTCTCACAACACCTCCATGAGATGGATACTATTATTACCGCCAATTTTACAGATGAGGAAACCGAGGCACTGAAAGGTTAAGTAAATTGCCCAAAGTCACAAAGTCAGTTAAGTGTGGGTGCAGCGCATGGAGGTGGGATTTGAATCTGGAAAGTCCAACTTCGGAGTCAGCACCCTTAGCCATAACCCTCTGTTGCCTCCATAGTTGGACACTCTGTCTCACATTTCTCCATGTAAATCATGTAATTGTCAGTGCACGTACTCACAACTCTCATGAGGAAGGAGGGGAGCAAAGGGAGAGGAAGAAGCAGACTCCCGGCTGAGCAGGGAAGCCCCACGTGGGGCTCGATTGCAGGACCCCGAGATCATTACCTAAGGCGAAGACAGATGCTTAATCCACTGAGCCACCCAGGCACCCTTCAACAGACATTTTTAAATAAAGCCTATAGTAAGCTAGATCCTGAATGGGTCTGGGAGACACTGTGAAGACGGTGCTCAGTAATATTTCTTGCCCAGTTGGGAGGATGGGGGAAATGCTTCCTGAAACATAATTATCTGTTATAACTAACCATTTTTTATATAAATACCATCAATGACACTGTTCATAAATAGAAGTATGACTTCTATGTCATTTCAGTATAAATTCATTGAGTACCTAGTTTGTGCAGAGAGCTGAGGCAAAAGTTTATTTCAAAAGGAAAGAAGACAAAAATCCCTGCCATTGGAGAATTCCCAGTCTAGTTACCACTTTTCAGTCTGTGTTACCATATGTCTTAGGGCATGGTTGGACATAAAGAACAACAAATCCATTTAAATCTGCTTTAGGTAAAAAAGAATACAGGGAAATCTCATAGAACTCAAATATCAAAAGAACAACAAGGCCTTCAGGTGATTGGAACAGAGAATGACCAAAGAAGTTACTTTCTCCATCTTTCCTTCCCTCTCCCCATCCCCCTCTCTCTCTATCAAACCTAACCCAGATTTCCTTCTTTCACTTTGCTTTCACATGATCCATTATGGCTCCCACAAAGTGGTACCCTCAGCCTCCAAATACCTACATGGTGATCTAGCAGGTCCAGCATCACTGTCTATTAACTCGATTTTCTATATTCTAATCCCAAATGTCCAGCAAGACAATCTAACAGGCCGACCATGAAATAGATTTTCCCTCCTGGTACAAACAGCTATGGCTGGGGAGTGGGGAAAAGATGAACAAGGTCATGTTGAATGAGACATAGGGACCACTGTTCCTGAGGCAGAATTCAAACATGTGGATGGTGTCTTCTGTAGAATAGAATACAATACATGGTACAATAGTTGCTCTAGAATATAACACACCTCAGATTCATATATTGCAGGCTTCATCTATTCATGGAATTTCAGAAGCATAAGGAATTCTAGGAATTTTTGGACACAACTTGCACACTTAAGCTCAGTGGAAACCAAAGCCCAAGAGCAGTTGAGGGTGGAGGCCAGACTAGGCCCTGTATTCTGTGACTCCTAATTTAAAGTGCCTTCTCTAATGAGCTGGGTGTTATATGCAACTGGTGAATCACTGAGCTCTACCTCTGAAACTAATAATACACTGTATGTTAATTAATTGAATTTAAATAAAATTTTTTAAAAAAGTGCTTTCTCTACCTTATGCCTAACATTTATCAAACCAGCAGACTTTTCAGACCACCTTTGACATGAGGTTGCCCAACCATAGTCTATACATCACAGTATGTCAGTTTGTCCTTTTTACTATGATTTCAGTACCTACTGAGCACTTTCACACATATTATCCCATTTAGTTCTCACAACAATCATGAAAAGAATCGTTAAACCTATATTGTAGATGATAAACTGAAACTCAAGAGAAGTCAGGAGACTTGCCTACATTTTATAGTTAGTAGTGGGCTGACCCAGGATTTAAACCTAATGTATCTGACTCTAAACCTTTGATCTTTCTTCTATGCAATGCTGCCTCTACACCCCAGAAATCAGTCAGGTGTCAATCATAAAAAGGGACTGGGAAAGCAGATTGACAAGATCAGAGGTTCAAAGAGTTAACATGTACAGT
Organism: Ursus americanus; assembly: GCF_024610735.1. Lineage (NCBI taxonomy): Eukaryota > Metazoa > Chordata > Mammalia > Carnivora > Ursidae > Ursus > Ursus americanus. The sequence goes on along the minus strand of NC_142143.1, from coordinate 46,422,193 downwards.
AGAGGAGTGGGGTGCTCAAACCATAGACACAATGTCTTTAATTCCTGACAGTCATGGCTTCTAGCACTTTCCTCCCTCAGCATTTATGTCTCCAGCACAGAAGAATGAATGATAGGAGCATTTTCCAATGCACATATCAATCCCATTTGCACAGAGGGGAAAGCTGGTTCTCATATAAGATTGTTCCACAGCAATGATTCATTCTTTCAGTGGCATCACTGCTACCTTTGATATGGATACTATTATTATCCATGTAATCAATCTTGAACCCATGTATAGTTTGGTTACCCTGGTAAAATTCTTCACAGTTGTCTAAACCACTTCAAATGCTTCTGGATACTTTGACCATGTGTTTCTGGGACCAAAAAGGAGTGAGGCACCAATATCTAAATCCCAAAGTGGTTCCAAAGAGTAGTACTTCAAAGAACTTTGCACAAGGCAATCCCTTAAAACATGTATAGTTGTACTGCCTATTGATTTATGTTTCTTTGCCATGATGGAGATTTATTATCCTTTAAATGCAATACTGGGGGCACAGGGGTGGCTCAGTCGGTTAAGCATCGACTCTTGATTTCGCTCAGGTCATGACCTCAGGGTCGTGAGACTGAGCCCTATATCAGGGCTCCAGGCTCAGCAGGGACTCTGCTTGAGATTCTTTCCCTCTGCCCCTCCCCCTGCTCACATTCCTGTTCTCTCTAAAATAATAAACAAATCTTTACAAAAAGTAAAAGGCAATACTGGACTCCAAATCAATTGCACGCTCTGGTTTCAAGAATTCCTGATAAGGCTCTCTCGACAACACAGCTAGGTATAGGGTCATCAACCTTCTCAATTTGTCCTTAAACAACGTATTTTTTATAGGTGTGCAGAAAACCCGAAGTATGAATGTGTGACAATTGTACAAATAGATCAAACAGTGATTCTTAATACTCTAAATAACAGATAAAATACATCCAGCAGATGAAGAGCACAACTGACAATGATTCGTTTCAATCCGTAAAGGCCTGACAGGGACTTCTATGTAACAGCGAGTCTTTAGCAGTCAGCACGCTAGTCTTTGAGTCATTGCCTTAAACAACAGGCCTTGCCAGATTTCACTCTTCTAATGGTTGCGGGGGGGGGGGGGTTGCTTTAGTCCCAGGCGCCCTGTTCAAACTCCTACCTCTGCCTATGTCCAGCAGTGTTGGAATGGGCAGCCCAAATAATGTACACATTAATTAAATTTTCAATAGGGAAAGAAGGGAGGGACCCTGGTGAGAGTCCAAATTGCTTTAATCCTTTCTGGGGAATATGAAGAGTTAACACTTTACCAATCTAGCTTCTAAAAACAATTCTTCAAGACTTAGCCCTGCAGTGCTAAATGATTGATGTCATTTATAAGTAACCTAATAATGTTGAATAATTTATTTAAAAATAACAGATGTTAAAAATATAGAGCCATGCTAATCTGTGTCTACTGAAGAAGATTTTTGTGATTATCATATATAATTTCAGGTCAGGATTGAGTTTCATTTTGTTTTAAAGATCTTATTTATTTATTTATTTGAGAGAGAGAAAGAGAGAGTGCAACAGAGTGGCAGGAGGGCCAGAGGAAGAGGGAGAAGAAGACTCCCGCTGAGTGGGGAGCCTGACACAGGGCACGATCCCAGGACCTGGAGATCATGACCTTAGCCGAAGTCAGATGAGCCAAAGTCAGACACTTAACCAACTCAGTCACCCAGGCGCCCCTTGTTTTGTTTTTTAAACAATCTTCAGATACCTCATTTTAGTACTTATAATAAAGTGAATTTAGGAAAAGTTCAATTTTGAGCCGGTGGACGAGGCTACATTATAAATTTGTAATTCCACAAATACATGCTAATCACTGTGCTGGGTGGTAGGAGACACAGCAAAAAACAGAAATGGTGCTTGTCCTCCCTCACTGGGTTTCCATTCTACTGTGAAGACTGATAGTAAACAAGTAAACAAATACACAAATAATTTCAGACTGTGATTAATAAAAATTAATAGCAAATCTACTGTCAGTCTTTATATTACTTTATCTATAGGTCTTTGAACCATTCATAACAGCCAACCTCAATATCATACATTATTCAACAACAGCTTTCTTTCTCAATTCAATGTTTGTTAGTTCCTGCTTCATTTAAAAAGTAAATCTTCCTGAAAAAGAGTGATTTAATATTACGTCATAATTTTTCTGCTAGAAGAACTATATTGTCCACCTTAGGCTATTAAAAATTCTTTATTACTTTTTTATTGTTTTATTCAATATTTTAAAAGCCCTGGAGACAATTGACAATATCAAAATGCAAGGTCTTACAAATAAGCTGGAAGTGCAGTTTCTCACCACTCATAAGGCCATCTTTGCTTGCTAGTAAGTTTAACACCTGTTCTTTCTGGTTCTTAGAACAAATTGAAGCATAAGGGGGAAAATCTGCATTCCATCTCTGTTAAGTATGACCAGTGCCAGGATAAGGGATACGGAAGGTAAAGCTGCCTGCAGGATAGAGACGGCCAACCAGCTTCTCTAGAGACGACGGTCAGGATGGCTTCCTGACCCCCTCCCCACACCCTATTCCAGCCTCCAAGCATCCCTCTTGCCCTCCCTGCAGGGGCAACTTTCCTCCCAGCTTCCCTAAGAGCCTTCTCCTTCAGTAAAGTTTAATCCTCAAACAGGACCCAAACTCACTCATACAAATGTGTCAGTGATTGATGACAGCAAGGATATTACCATTTTAATAAGGATCAAGGTCTTTAACTAAAAAATGAAACTCCAAGAATAAGGTCTAGCCCTGATGAGTGACTGGTGTGGGGGTTATATCTATTTGGCCAGCCCTAAAGAGATCTTGACTCTACGTTTGAATTCTCCTGGTCTAAAAACCAGCTGGCACATGGGGTGCTGGTGGCTTCTGATGCAATCTCATTGTCATACTCCATGGTCATGATATAATAGCAAGTAATGCTGTTTTTGATGTATTACAGAGTAATACCCAGGCAGGTACTCAACTAAAAAAAAAAATCACTGTAGGTACCCACAGTCCATCTTGGATTATCTTTTTTAACAGTTTTTCAATGTAGTGAAATGTCCTCCATCTATCGCATTGTTATTTAGATTTTTATGTGCTGACATTTGTCTCTCCTTCTAGGGCACAGACTTTTTTTCTAAATCTGCCCATGGAAAATATTGATGGGTAGCCTCTTGATTACTAAGTATAAATTAACTTTTTCAGGACTCACTTTAAATGTCATTTTGTTCTGGATGCCCTTAATATTGTTGTTGTTGTTATTATTATTATTATTATTAATAACAGCAATTATGTTTATTGGCTACTTACCATGTACCAGGTGCTCTTCCTTACATTATGGCTTGAGCTCACAACAGCTCCACATTCGTTATTATTATCCCTCTTTCTGTAGTTGAAGAAACCGCCCAAGGTCACACAACTGCAGAGAAACTCTCCTACATTTGTCTGCTTCTCTTTTGAAAGATCTGATGGGAGTCTGTCAAGGGTTTTGCTCCTGTATGGGTTAGGAACAATAAGGAAAGAAAGATACTATGGCCTGGCTGTTACATGGGACACATGAATTCACAAAGTTAAGGTTAAAAGATAGGCAACTTTTAAAACCTCTGTGTTTTGTGAGGGATATTTATGAGTTTGGAGGTGAGTCAAGAAGGAAACAGGCAGTTGCAGCGTGTGAGAACTATAATCAACGCTATGAAACTCAGCAGAAACAGCTTCAACAGAGGAAAGAGAGTTCCAATTTAGATTCGCCGTTTCCAAAACAGGCGATAATAGAGCAACAAACGGACTGCCAACCACAGGTTTGAAGCATGTGATGTCAGGACCAACCCTCCCTGGCAAACCCAACCTTACCCCAGACTAATTTTTAAGTGCTTATGCTTTACTGGGCATTATTATTAGCTTTGCTGTCGTAGAATAAACCCCGGGTTCAGTCAGAGCAGGCCTGAGAGCAGCTTAAGTATGGTTCTCCATTTTGTTCCTCCCTCCCGCCCTCTCTCCGTCACCACTGTCTGCAGATCAGCCTAATAATAGTCCTAACTGCCGTTGGTAGACTTCACCCCAGTCTACAAGGTCCTTTCACATAGCTTATTTCATTCAACCTTGTGAAATAAGTATGACTAGCCCCATATTAAATAGGAAGATGGTTTAGAGAAAAGTCATGATTTAATCAAATCACACTGCCAAGAAGGAGCGGAGCCAGAACCAGATCCAAATTTTCTGGGTCAGACCAAATGAAAGCCCACCAGAGAAAGGGTACCACATGATTATCATTTGATCTACCTTCCACCGCAGACTTCAGGATTAAAATGAATAACAATTTATTAGATTTAATGGGGTCCTGCCATAGTCTACCCACATCCAACAAAAACACATCTCGGTCCCCAGGACTATCCCTTACATCTTGTAGTTTAATTTAATTCATTAGAGTTTGTAGAGAGCATTGCTCTCCATCAGTTTCTCTTTTTCCCTGGAGGTTTATAGACAATACAAATAAGTATTAGTGAAGAAGAAATCCTCCTACATGTCCAGGGTAGGCCTGGGAGTGATTTTCAGTGCTTCGTTATGAACAGTTGAGGGGAAATAGCTTTTAAAAAGCACATGCCTATCCTGAGTACTCTTGAGTCTCTACAGTATGGACAATAGTACTCATTCCTACTATCAAGATAGTAGCTCATTCTCAATAAAAACGGCTTCTGTTCACTTGGAAGTGAAGAGGAAGAGAGGAATTGGAAATTACTGTGAGTACTATTTAGGTTAATGGTCAGTAATTCAAGAACCAATTATCTAATTTGTGGATTTTTTCTGTTCCTATACTACCTCCCTCTTATTGTCTACTGGGCATTTTCGCTATTCGTTATCATCTCCTGCAGAGGGAATTAAAGAAAAAGAGTGGAAGTGAGATTCAAAATCAAATTTCAGTCAGTGATTATTAAGCACCTACTTTGTGCCAGACACTGAGATAGGCGTGCAAATCCTAAAGGAGTCATACATGACCCCTGCGTGTGGGTTCCTGTGATAAATGCTGCACTAAAAATAGGTCTAAAGTGTTACAGGCGCCTGATGGAAGCGCAAGGAGCCTAGAAAGGAAGGAAGCAGGGGAAAGCATCAGATTAAAAAAATGACACTTCTGCTGGGACTTGAATCATGCCTAAGAGAGTAAGCTCTAGATTCTAGAATCAGAATATGTGAGTTAAAACCTCCATTATATAAGTAGATTATATACTTTTGGCAAGTCATTTAGCCTTTTAGTTTCCTTATCTGAGAAATGGGATTGGGAATGCTTTCAACTGCAAACAACTGCCCCCCTAACAATAGCTTTAAAAATTGTTTCTCTTTCTCACACAACTGGAAGTACTGTGGTAAGCAATTGCTGGGGGTGATTTAGCTGTTCAATGATGTCATCAGGATTCCGGGGTCTTTCTACTCTTCCTTTCTTACCATATTGGCTCATTGCATTATGTTTCCAAGATGGCTACTGCAGCTCCATCACATTTACACCAAAGGCAGCTCCAGCCATCACATTGACACCTAAAGCAGAAAGAAGTAGAGGGTAGGCTGAGAGTATTAACCATGTGTGTCCCATTTTATCAAGAAAGAGCAAAGCTGGGGCGCCTGGGTGGCACAGTCATTAAGAGTCTGCCTTTGGCTCAGGGCGTGATCCCAGCGTTCTGGGATCGAGCCCCACATCAGGCTCCTCCACTAGGAGACTGCTTCTTTCTCTCCCACTCCCCCTGCTTGTGTTCCCTCTCTCACTGGCTGTCTCTATCTCTGTCAAATAAATAAATAAAATCTTAAAAAAAAAAAAAAAGAGCAAAGCTTCCCAGAAGCCCCCAGCAGACTTTTGCTTACATCTCATTGGCTAGAATTGGATCACAGAGCCACCGTAGCAGTGATGGAGACTGGGAAAGTGAGTATTTAGTTGGATACACTAACACTTCAAGCAAAATTGTGTTCTGTTAGCAAACAAGAGGAGGGGAGAATGGATATTAGGCATTCAATTGCTCCACCTAGTACAATCGACTTCAGAATATTAATATAAAGGTTAAAATAAGCTGAAGTGCCTGGCATGCTGTAAGTGCTCAATAGATGTAGCTCTTGAAATAATAATTATCCAGGAACAAAATGATTCAACTCTGAACTAGGACATGGCAAAGGGAATAATTTTGAGACCTAGTTAAGCTAAAGGTCTTGAAAACAAAACAGATGAAACTCTTGGTGGAAAAAAAAAAAAAAAGGCTGGTTTTAATTTTTCTACTTTTATTTCTCCTTTCCCTTATAACCACAGAAGTGTCTGTTTTCCACATTATCATCTTTTTTATTTCTAATTATTTTGTAATTGTGTACCTTGTTAGAATTTACGTACTTTATTATTTTAAAAATCTAAAGGAAATATAAAATTTTAAAAATCAATCTACTTGATTAAAACACTTCCTACAGCAACTTTAACTCTACTTCCAATTAATTGCCTGCACAATTATATAATCACATAATGCTGGGCACTGTGATCTACTCTTAGCAATGTATTTGTTTTAGACATAGCTTGTCTATGTGAAGAAGTAGAAGTATCTCCCATGTAAAGTAGAAAAATTAATTGCACCGTTGTAGTCACATGACATTCAACATTTCTAGAACTAGCAGGCAACACAGCTCCCAGAAACCCAATGGCCCATTTGCTGAACCCATCTCAAGGCACTTTCAGGGAGGCTCAAACAACTGATGGACTCACCATACGTTTTCCTACCCACAGAGAATGGTTTAGGGGCCAGGATCCAAAAACCATTGGCAGCTCTGTAATTGCATAGTGTTAGAGACGAGAGAGGTAAGTGGCATGGGATATAAGCTGAGAAGAAAAGGAAGGAACTGGAATATGATACCCCGCTGCAAACCCTCATTACACCCTCCCCACTTCATCCCCTCCTGTCCCTCCCCAAACACAAATAAAGTCCTCTAAAATTTCCTTAGTAAGGGGGACAGAAGGGAACAAAATTGCAGAACAGAGCCTTCCAAACTCTTGTTAGATTTGGGCAGCATCTTTTAGCCATTCTGTATTTTTCCATTAAATATGTATTACATTTGTGTGGAATGGGGGGGGGGACAGACTATGACACAACTGGGCAGCAAAGGAAAACATAGGATAAGTTCCTCTTTGTCTGTGGCCTGAGGTCAAGGCAATTCTTCCCTCACCCTCATGAGGCTTGCTTTTTGGCCCAAAGTATTATTACCTTTACCTTTCATAGCTTCAGTTTACGATAAACTATGGGTCAGCAGTTACACGACTGACCTGGAATGATTTCACACTGCTGCCTGCCACACCACGCGTGTGCAGGGTAACGAACTGAAGCCAATGACTGTGGAAGCAGCTTCTGGTCAGACCAAACAGCACAGCCACTGCAGACAACTCTCTTTTCTGTTGTCTCTGATTGATCTTTTCACGTTTCTTTTCATTTTTTTTCTTCAAGAAGACAAGGGTGTCTCATTGAAGCTTCAGGGAAATGACTGAATTTTAATGGAATCTAATTGGCTTACATGGTTATCTCAAAGGAGCTGTGGTCATAAAAGTTAATTAAATCAGATTCATTTGCATATTCAAGACCATTCTCTTCCCTCACTTTAAAACCAGAGAAAGAGAAGATGTGTCCCTCCTCCCTGGATAGGACACGCAACAATGTCCACATCGTTTTCTTTGTATGCTTGGAATTAGAGTAGTAGGTAATTTTTTTAATCCTCTTGCGTAGCTCGTATTCTCCACTTTTTTTAGGTGTGTGTCAGTGCAAGAGTTAAATTGGTATGCATTGCAGGTCTTGCTTTGAAATATGAAACTAGTCCTTTATAGAAGGAGTTTTGCTGTGCTTAAGACTGAAGTAATTTTCTAAACAAAAGGTGAATTCAGAATGTTCAGCAGAAAAGGAACTAGCAACACTTACAGCCACAGGACTAGCTAAAGCATCTCCCATTTGTGTGTGTGCTTGCTTGCATGTTTATTGGCAACAACCGTGTCCATAGCTTTCTTAGGGGTCAGAGGAATGGAACGACTGGACCCTAAGAGGATGTCTAGTCTACCCGGCTGCCTGTGGTAGGCCTAAAATAACCAGCTGAAATGGAACTCTGGCCTGTTTTCTGAAGCCTCAAGGGAAGGCTTCCTCCTTTATAATCCAACCCATTTTTAACAACCCTTAATATCATACCCGAAAGCATTCCCTTGTGTCAAACCTATATCCCCTCTGCTGCTGATTTACTGTTTATTCTCACATGTATGCAATGCTGATGTGGGCGTTCAAACTCAGTCCCTCCACACTGCTCATTTATACATTGCCTTGGAATAGCAACTGGATATTGATATGGTCCAGTGCCCAGATCAATCTCTACAGATTAAAGGCAGTGTCTGCCCTACTTCCTTTGGCCACTCTTGCCTGTTAATGCAGGTAAAGGTATATCATTAACTTCATTCTCCCTGTCATAAGAAGACAGGCTTGACTTATTTTTAGGGTTTTTATTTCTTTAATGAACACAAATGTGCCATCCCAGTGCTTAGTTCTCGAGAAACAGGAAAGACCAAGACACTGCCCTCCTGCATGGAATTTGGACATAATACAAGTAATTACAAGTGAGGGAAGTGTTACAAAAAAGTGTAGGTTACCAAAAAATCACACAACCATATGAGCTAACATAGCCTGGGTGGACAGGAAAGCTTTCTGGATAAAGTCATGTTTCACCTGAAACCTGAAGCATGAATAGGAATTATCAAAGTGGAGAAGAATATTCATGGCAGAGGGAACAAAGGGCCCAACAGGAGAAGAGGGTGGCCTGTTGGAGGGCTGGTGCTGAAGTTCAGGCAGCAGGACAGAAGTGTGGAATCGTCAGACATCATTCATGGCCTGTACCTGCTTAGCTCTGGGAGGATTAAACTGGACTGAAACCCAATCCCCTAGTCTTGACTCTGGCAGATTCAGAGCTTGGAGCCACTGGATGCTTAGCGACAAGCATCAGGGACCTGGTGAAAAGGTGGAAGGAAAAGGCCCCACTTGAGCACCCAGAGGCCCCGATGGCCCTAGAGGCTCCGGTGAAGTAGCATGGCACAGCACAATAGCAGCAGTCCCCTCGCAGGGGATTGAGGTGCTGTGCGTGTAGTCTTGAACAAGTCACACTTTCAGGGCCTCCAACCCCTCATCTGTAAGATGAGGAATTTAGGTATGGACCCTCCTCACTCATACTCTAGAAGCATTTAGCAACAATAGTCCCTATAAGGTTCATTTGTTCTTAAGTGGGTCACATTATTACTAAGCTAGCCTACATTTGGGAGTGGGAGGAGGAGTTATTCAGTCAGCAGATCTCTCTCCAATTCACTTTTTTTTTTGGTGGGGGGAGGGGTTAATTTTTTTTTTATTGTGGTAAAATATACATAACATAACATTTACCATTTTAATCACTTTTTTTTAAAGATTTTATTTATTTATTTGACAGAGAGAGAGAGCCAGCGAGAGAGGGAACACAGCAGGGGAGTGGAAGAGGAAGAAGCAGGCTCCCAGCAGAGGAGCCTGATGTGGGGCTCAATCCCAGAATGTTGGGATCACGCCCTGAGCTGAAGGCAGATGCTTAACGACTGCACCAACCAGGAACCCCCCATTTTAACCACTTCTAAGTGTACAACTCAGTGGCATTAATTACACTTGCAGTGTTATACAGCCCTCACCACTGTCTATTTCCAAAACTTTTCCACTCCAATTCACTTTTTTTTAACAGTGAGAATAGTTTCTCTTTTTTTTTCCAGTTTCATTAAAATATGATTGACATATAACATTGTATTAAAGGTATACAACATAGGGGCGCCTGGGTGGCACAGCGGTTAAGCATCTGCCTTCGGCTCAGGGCATGATCCCGACGTTGTGGGATCGAGCCCCACGTCAGGCTCCTCCGCTATGAGCCTGCTTCTTCCTCTCCCACTCCCCCTGCTTGTGTTCCCTCTCTCGCTGGCTCTCTCTATCTCTGTCTAATAAATAAATAAAATCTTTAAAAAAAAAATAAATGTATACAACATAATGATTTGATAGCGTATATGTTAAATAATTACCACAATAAATTTAGTTAACTACAATTCACTTTCTTTTTAATTAATTAATTTATTTTTAGGGGGGGTGTGCACAAGCAGGGGGAGGGCAGAGAGAGAGAGAGAATATCAAGCAGACCCCCTGCTGAGCACAGAGCCCAACCCCAGGCTCCATGTCAGGACTCTGAGATCATGACCTGAGCCAAATCCAATAGTCGGACACTTAACCAACTGTGCCACCCAGGCACCCCAACTCCAATTCACTTTTAAACAAGTCTGGCTAAGTTCTACAAGTGTCCTCACAATCCATGAACCTGACCATCTATCATGACTCCTGACTTGGACCTTGAGAGATCAGATACTGGCTCTTAAAGCAAATATGCTTCTTACTTCTTGTATAAAAATGTGTACAAAAGGTAAAAAGAAAGATAAACTACTATGTAGTTAAATCCTCTCCTTCTGCCACTAGGTAAGTCACCTTGTTCAAGATCATGGTGCTTAATTCCACAAATTTACTGAACTCCATCTGCGTACCTAGCACTAAACTAGTGGCTTTGCACATGTCATTTGACAGGTAGATAATATTTTTCCCATTTTACAGATAAAGGAATAGGCTATGGTGGGACCAGATTTTCAACCCAAATCAATCTGCTTTTAAAATTTGGTTCACCCCTCTATACCTAGTTGCTTCCCCAAAGACAGCTATAGGGGACACCTGAAGAGGACATTTTGAAAAATGATGAAGAGCAAAGGAAGACAAAAATTAAATTTGAGCTCATGCTTAACCTACTCAGATTTGTGGTTGGTTTTGTCACATAAGTTCTAGCTTCTCCAAATCAGTCTTTCTTATCTCTCTAGCCCATGGAATTGATGGTATTTACTGCCCCACTTTTCAAGGATGGTATGTGGCTCAATTACTTAATTAAGAAAATCCTTAGAGCATCAGGGTGTTTAGCAGGCAGGAAGGGTTAATAGCCCCAGGAAGGGCTGAGCTCCCTGCACCTCAGGCTGGCACAGAAGGCCAGGAATAGTGAAGCCAGGTGAACTGCCCACCCTCCAGAAACCTTGGATGCAAGTTTTAATAGAACAGAAAATAAATGTTAAGACAAGGGAATTGTCAGGTAAATTAGTATTAAAAGTTCAGATTTTGTTTTCCTTTTCCCCTTAACAGGTGCTGTGAGAATCCAAAGAATGAGGAAGGAGAATGGGTTAAAAATAGTATGACAATAGCCAGTGTGACAATAGCATGATATAAAAAACATCATGGATTATACAAGAGGACTGTAGAAAAAAACTTGAAAAAAATAAAAGCAGAGTCAGGAGCAAGCACACTAACACTGTGGGATTTTTAAAGGCTCAGAGTGAAACCATAGTAGGACATCATAAAATAAAAAAGAAATAGAGGGTTCCAAAGTATGATGATTTTTAGGGATGCCTGGGGTGGCTCAGTAGTTAAGCATCTGCCTTCAGCTCGGGTCATGATCCCAGGGTCCTGGGATCGAGCCCCGTGTCGGGCTCCCTGCTCAGCAGGAAGCCTGCTTCTCCCTCTCCCACTCCGCCTGCTTGTGTTCCCTCTCTTGCTGTCTCTCTCTGTCATATAAATAAATAAAATCTTTTTAAAAAAAAGTATCAAGATTTTTAAATAGAAATGTTTGTCCCTCAGGGTAAAGTCAGACATCATTATCTTGGCTTGCAGGGCTTTCTGTGGCTTGCCTCTCCAGCCCCGTCCTTTCTACTGCCATGAACAACTCTCTTAAGAGCCGCTTGAATGCTTTTCATTTGTTGTCATGCTCTCTTGCTCTCTCTCCAAGGCCTTACTTCCCTTCTCTAATGTGTCAGAGTAGATCAGATCTCCCAGTTATAGCTCCATGCTAACTTATTATCCTTGTAAATATTGCTCAACATCTGCTTTCCTGCTAGAAGATCTGCTCTCCCAAGGTAGGTCCAAATTTACCTTGTTTTTGCTCTATTGCCAACCCTAGCACTTTTATGAATAAATGAATGAATGTTGGTGGCCATTTAGGTTTCCAACTGCCTAACTTCATGACATTTAAAGAAAACAATTGCTTCTTTAGTTCATGTTGCGTGTCAGAATTTAACTAGAGAAGCAGAACCAGTATAAGGGTTTTTTCAGTTTTTTTTAAATCTATCCATTTAGTTATTACAAGGAATCACCTTACACAGTTGTAGAAGCTGGCTAAGCAAGCCTGACATCCACAGGGCAGGCAATCAGAAAGCAGAGAGCACAAGCAGGCTGGGACCGCACAAGAGTGAACTTGATGATGGGAGTATCCTGCAGAAGCCAGGGCTTTCAGTCCTGGAGTTGAATACACACACTTGGCCCAGGAGTCAGTGAAATCAAATGAGGATCCAGCTGGAATGGAAATCAATTTCAGGCCCAGCTGCTGCTTCACACCAACAAGGCAAATCAGCAGATCAGCAACCCCAACATAAGTTTTGTCCCAGAGTGTAGAAAAAGATTTTACAACTTTCCTTCTGCTCTTTGCATGGACTCTCTGACATCACGGAGGGTTTAAACCCTGTTTTTTAAAGCTTTTCTTGGGGGTGAGGGGGAACTGGATGAAGGTGATCAAAAGTACAAACTTCCAGGTGTAAGATAAATAAGTACTGGGGATGCAATGTACAACATGTTGACTTTGGTTAATACTGCTATATGGTACATTTGAAAGTTGTTAACAGAGTATATCCTAAGAGTTCCCATCACTAGAAAAAAATTTTTTTTTAATTTTCTATATCTAAACGAGATGTGGATGTTAACTAAACTCACTGTGGTAATCATTTCGCAATATAAATCAAACCATCATGCTGTGCACCTTAAACCTTATACAGTGCTGTATGTCAATTATATCTCACTAAAACTGGGGGGATTTTCCACTGATTAAATCACCTAGAACAATATCCCTTTGGTTAATTTAAAATCAGCTGAGTAGGGACTTTAATTACATCTGCAAAATCCCTTCACAACAGCACCTAGATCGGTGCTTGGTTGAATGGGGGGGGGGGGCGTTACGAAATAGCTGCTGCCAAGCTATCAGCCTCTAATTTTTGCAAAAGAATCTTCTTTGTAGCTCACTATAGCCAGAAACATACTAGAAAGGGAATTCTGGAGGATGTAGTTCAGCCTAGCCAAGTGGACACATCCCAAACCATCACAGGTCACATCCTAGGACGACCATCTCCTGAACCTCCAGTCTGACCCTGAGTGAAAGAAATCAGTGACAGAAACTAGCAACATGCATAAGTGGGAGGGGCCACTGTGCTCAAAGAAGTAGTGCTGACCCTGCAGAGGCAAAGCAAATGAGTAACCCTGAATAGGAGCACAGAGCTAACCACCTTAGAGGAGCATGTTCTCAAGAAGTAGAGGAGGCATAAGGGGGCTCTTATAGCCAAAATGGTGGGTGGTAAGGATCTATTTCTATCAAAAGCTGGCATTCCAGGGTTCCAAGCTGGAATATAAGTAGGTGTTCATCAATGAAAGTTAGTTGAAGGAATGAATGAATCAATCAATGAATGAATGCCTCCTTCTTTTTTTTTTATTTTAATGTTTTTTTATTATGTTAGTCACCATACAGTACATCCCCGGTTTCCGATGTAAAGTTCGATGATTCATTAGTTGCGTATAACACCCAGTGCACCATGCAATATGTGCCCTTCTTACCACCCATCACCAGTCTATCCCATTCCTCCTTCTAACTCATCTATTCAGGAAAGGTTAAGGCCCTATGTGAAACAATGGTGGTAAATAAGACACACCTTAATGGAGGGTTCCTAGGGCAAAGATCAAACAGCTCCAGCTACAGGCCAAGTGTTCTCTTGAGAAAGAGCCTTTGACTGAGAGAGAGAGCTATCAAATTGGCTGTCATCAGTCCAGTCCCTTAGTGGGTACTAGATACTTTTTTGTTGCCATTTCTGCAATGCCAGATACACACGCACACAGGGGACACCAATAGGCTTTGTGCTGCTTCCAACCCAAAATTAGGAATGAGAGCTGAACATCTAGTTGAAGTGACAATCTGGTTATCACAGAAGGCTAGGTATGACTTATCTTGAATAATCAATGATTGAATTATGTGCCTTTAAGCTTAGCCTATACCAAATGCCTCTGGGAAAGGTTAAAAAGAAAAAAAACTCCGAATTTGCTCTCTGGCTTGGAGTGATTGAATTATGCTGTGGGCTATGGTAAATTCATTGCAGTGCTAAAAATAGATGAAGGGCAGTTCAGTAACCCTGGGGAATTTTATCTGCCTCATTCATGCATCCAGAGATGCTGCTTACGTAAAGCCAAAATAAGCACAACCAAAGGGCACTGAGGGAGATTGAGAAAAGGTGATGATTCAAATAGAAACCAAGAAAACAAGCAAGCAGTTAACGGCAAAGATGAGGACTAGTCCCCGTTGCAAAGATCTGAGCAAGAAATGGGCCTCTGATGGTGATACAGTACCTTGAACTTTCTAATAGTTTAAAGTGGCAAATTTAGAAACCTCTTTCAGGAGAAAGCCACAGCCTCCAGCTGTTCTGTCTCTACACATTCAGGCATAGACCCTCATCACAGTCTCTCGGGGATTTACACATCACACTGGCAGAGCACACTCATCATCCCTCCTAGAAATATTCCTCCTCCTTGACCTCCAGGCAAAGCATCAGAAAGTCAATTAAGAACCATTTTAAAATGTTACTCAAGCAACTCAGAGATAAGCAAAGATACTGAAAATTCCAGGAGTTCCCCTTGGCCAAGTTTACCACCAAGTTATTTTATTAGACAAGTGGTTTTTAAAGGAAATCATTTATCATAAGGTTGCAGGAAAGGTCTGTTCCTGGTCTCCAGCTGCCTGTGGACAGAGTCTAGAATTGGCTGGAGTAGCTCTAAGAGGCTGGAAATTCAGTTCATGGTCAAGTATGTCAGTGTTTTAAAACATTCTAACAAACCCAACAGCACCATCTGTAAGGACTGCATAATTTGCAAAATTTCTTGCTAAATCAGCTGGCCAAATGCAAAGCCAATTGCTTTGGCGTCGGTACAACAGCGTGCTGCAGCCGGGAAGTATTTTAAGTGGATAATGAGTAGTCTCTTCTCTCAATGACTATATTCAAATAACTTCCACTGCCTAAAATATGCAAAATCCCTAGTCAAGGCTGCCTTAGGAACTTCTGCCCCTTAACTCAGAGTTCGAATCTTCGGGGGGTTGGGAGGCGGTGATTAGATCTCCCTTCTCTATTGATATTGAAGAAAGCAATTGCCTAGCAAAGACCTCAGACACTTCCCAGCTCACACACATACACAACAGCCCACAAACACACATGGAAAAACTCAAAGACACAGCTCACATTAGTCCTGAGATAGGCAAGCCTCATCCTGCAGCTGCGAATAGCAGCCAAGTCTTTCATTTATTTAGTTACTGGACCTCCTCTAAAATTATTAATTATTTGGGTACTCCAAATGCCCTTTTTTTTTAAATGAGGAAACACAGGTAGAAAGTATTTCTCTGCCTTTTTCTCTTGAGAAATGTAGTTCTCCATTGGTTATCCATGGAAAATGTTCTCTCTCTCAAGTAGCAAAACAGATGGACATTCCTTCTGTAAAGAAACCAAATTCTATACTCTTTATATCCAACCTCCATTACCTCCATCTCTGTAATTTAAGATATCAATAGACATGCAATAAATGCTTGATTGTTTGTTTATTAAGTGAGCCGCTCCCCCAAGTTACTTTAGAATCTTACCGCTCAACCCACCGTCCACCGACAAGAGTACCAGCATCATGAGCTTGTCAGAAATGCAGACTCGCACCCCAGACCTCCTGAATCAGAATCTGCATTTTAACAAGATTTCCAGGAGACCTGTAAGCACATCGGGGTCTGAGAAGCACCATTTTAGAATACATCTTGATTCATAAGCTGTTACTATTAGTCTAGTAAGGTCTGTCACTCCTCGAAGATCATTGCTTGCCATTGGGGACACTTCCAGGGAAGCAGTGAGTAATAACTGACTTTATGGCGCACGAACTATGTGTAAGGAGTAGAGGGCACACAGTTAACGTGATGGGAGTTACACAGCTAGAAAAACATGGAGGAAGGTCAGAGCTCAATCTAGCTTCTGGGCCCACGTTTTCCATCACTGGTCTACAAAGCCTGGTGCTGCTGCTCAGCATGTGGGGACTGGCCATGTTATGGAGCTCTCCCCTGTTGGGCGGGACATGTGACATCCCTGTCTTCCACCCACTAAGTGCAGTATCCTGATGCCCCAAGAAAACCCCCCCTCATTTCTAGATACCCGTGGGGGTGGGCCTGGCTCACACAGAACCAGTGTCTTGTGGCTTTCGTGCAGTGATTTTTGAGAAACTAGTTTTCTGGAACTTGCTTCTTTCTTCCAATGTTTAATCTATTTATAAAATTCTTTGACATTTTACATTTTATTTTTTATTTCAACAGAAGGCTATAACTATTGAGTATCTACTCTATGCAGTCTAAAAGATAAGGTCCCTGCCTGCCAGCAGCTGACCATCTGGTTAGGGAAATCAGGCCTTAGCAATTCAAGGCACGCTATGATTAAGTCTAGAAATGACAACAGCACTAACAAAAAGTCCTAGATTCATATTCTGACTTTATACCACTTATTACTGACAAGTCCACTGATATTCTCTAAGCCTCATTTCCTCCATCTGTAAAATGGGGGCATTATTAAACAATACATGTAATTGCCAACACAGTGCCTAAAGCATGACACCTGCTTAGTAAATATTAACCACCCCTATCACTCACCACCTCCTCCCAGTCAGTGTAGATATAAGACAAAAATGAGGTGGAGAAAAGATGTGCATAAGGGAAGAGATAGCATTCTAGGCAGGAGGCACCGCCTAAGCAAAAACTTGGTGTCAGGAGTGAGCATGCAGAAGGAAGAAACTGTACAGGACTCACAAACTAGATGAAGTGAAGGGTTCAGGTCAAGGAGTTATGAGAAGTGAACACGTGGAAGAAAAAAAATGAGTTTGCATTTGTACAGAATCTCCTGGAGATTTCGGACTTTCTTTAGCATCATGACTTTCTAAGAAAAAAGTGTAAGCCTACAGAAAAGTTGAACCTCTATACCAATGAGGATAGATATATATACCTATTACCAGTCATTGGCTTCAAGAAAAAAGAAATACCTGGCATTGCTAGGAGATACATTTTAAATTTTTATTTAAATTCAAATCTGTCATCTAATTTATTTCCAACTTCACTAAATGTGAAGCCCAGACCTGGGCTGATAAATAAGTTCACATAAAGAATATATTTAGTTCTTCAAGTTTATAAAGTCCACAATTTTAACATAAAAGAGGATTAAAAAAATCCCAAAATATCTTAAAATGTTCAAGAAGCTATTGCTACTACTAGTGAGTTCAAATAGCTTGCTGCAGCATTCTTATTACTGCTGCTCAGTAGTAAAAGTACTATGTAACACCCAGCAGAAATGAAAATAATTAGCAAATCAATTAAGGCCCTATTGACACTCCTCTTGCCACCCCCCAATCACATCTTTGTTGTAAATAAGCTTTCTTGCCTTCATTAAAGTCATTAGCTCTCCATATGTAAATAATAATGTCCTTTAATTTAAACTGATTAAATATCAGGGAACAAATTGCAATCCACTCTTTCTGATCTAGCCAGGATATTAAAAACAAAGAGCATTATTGTCTTACTTAGCAAATTCAACACAACTGTATACACTTTTGAATTCATTAATTTCCAGATTCACCTTCCCTCCTGAGGACATTAGCCAGAAGGCTATCTTTAGCCATAATACACACACACAAATACTATAGTAATGAAAGAAACCACCCATTTCCTTCCTCCTAAGTTCCAGGAAGCTATGTTATTTCTGTGGACCAATTTCTATTTGCCAACTGTTCTCCAGAGCTTTTAACAGAAAATAAAATGTACTAGAAGCTATTCTTCAAATGACAGCCAAGAACACATCTCCTAGTATCTCCTCCCTTCAGAGGAAAAAGCAAAAAATGTTTGTGTGTATTTAAGATCTTTACATTTAGTATCTTGTTGGATTCCTGAAATGTGTAAAACCCCACAGTGTCTTGAAAAGAAATGTTCAAAGGACCCTCTAGTCTCTAAAGTTAGCTAGATTCTTGCAAAATTCACCTCTTATTTTGGCTCCTTTAATTATCCTTTTTAACTTAATGCTGGTTATTTTTATTCCACCTGTCCTTATACCACATTGTTTACGACTGGTTAAAAAAATTATATTTTTTAAATAAATTATATCAGTGGTAACTTCTCAGTGTGTTCCCCTCTCCCATTTACACAAGGGGAGTTGGTGGGGGTTTTGGGCTTCTTTTATCCTTTTCCTTCTTCAGTCAAAACAGAATAAATTATCCATATAATCACCAAAAAACAACTTCTTAACTATTTCCCACTCCTCAAACTTTGATCTTGTTATAACATAAATTAGATTTATCTCAACCAAGAGTCACATGTGGATCGCTTCATCATGAGAAGGAAGATGGAGGGTGGGGGGGACTTACTTCCTTCTGATTTGGATCCGAGACAGATATCTTGTGTTACCCAGAAGGGAACCGAGGCAAGACATCCCCATTGCAATTCCCCACACTCCAGTCTTTCTCTCTGTTCTTGTCCCTCACAAATACCTCCCAGAACGACAGATTATTTTTTTAGAGAAGCTCCAAACTGCCTAAAACTCCAAACAGGACAGAAGCTTTAGCAAAAGTTTATGTAACTGATACTTATTTTCCTCATTACGACCAACACAAAAGACAATCTCCCCTTCCTGCTCCTCAGATGATGCCCTTCGCTTCCTGCCCAGGTCAGATTCCTCTGCTGGAGGTTCAGCCAGGGCTCCACTTCCTGCTGCCTCAGAGCATGCTTCATTTCCTGTGAACTTGATGCCAGTTTTCCTCACCGGCTCCTTAGCCTGTCCCACCATTTGTTTACCTCTTGCTTGCTCCTGACGCCTTCAGGACTTGTCTCCCAGACCTGCCATTCTCTCCCTGTTCTTTACCCACTCACCAGCCTCACCCTTCCTTAAAACCATCTTTTCCACAAAAGTCATTCAGTAGCTAAGGCCAACCGGAACTTTTTACTATCCTGTTGATGCTGGTTTGCTTTATTAGCTTAATAGTGAAAATCACTGCCTGCAGGATTCCATGTCTTTTAAAGGCCTAAAACCTCACATTTAATTAGGAACATTTAATATTTGAATTGTGCTGCTTATCAACTATGAGCCATGCCTTTGTTTTTTGGTTTTGTTTGTTGTTTTTTTACACTAAGGAAGACTAACCTACCAGGTACCTCTCCTGACCCCCAAGGTTAAATTAGTTCTTCTAGTCATTCTTTCTCATAATACTTGTATTTTTTTGTTGTTTCATTTATGACCAGTGTAACAAATTGTCTAGTTATCTATTTGACAGTCCCCACACCACCCCTCCGCCGCAGCCTATAAACTTTATGAGACCAGGAAAAAGCCCAGTTGGTTCCTTGTCAAGCTGTCCTCTTTTTTTTCTATTCTGCCTTCCTCACTTTCTGCTGCCAACACAAACACAGGGCGTGGCACATATTAGAAGATCAATAAATACATATTGAATGCACCACAAAATAAAGAAAAAGAAATGGGAAGTGATGGATATGTTAATTAGTTTAATTGCAATGAATATTTCACAATGTATACATATATCAAATCATCAGTTTATACACCTTAAATATATATAATTTTTGTCCATTATACTTCCTAAAGCTGGAAAGAAAAAATACATATTGAGTAGATGAATGAATGAATGAGTGAATGAATGAATCAAAACTTTTCCCTTTTTTCATCCCTACTCTTCTTTCAATGCTACACCTAGTTCTCACTTCCAACCATAATGACTACTTGGCTCCAGTAGGACCGAAGAAGTATATGCCCTGCCCCTTGTTGATTATGTGAATGATACCTTTGAGGGCCTTCCAGGAACAGCATTCAGGCTGGAGTCACAATGGTTAAGACTTTTGTTTAACTGCAATAATGCATCTTTCTTTAATCATTTCCATTAAAAAAGTAATCTCCCTTTATAAATGTTCTCGACATCTCTGTCGATGCATTATATAACCTGACATCTCTGGGTTCTGTGGTGACAGATTTTGACATACATATAGGAAATTCTTCTTCAAACACGAACAGAAGTTGGCAAAAGATTGCTTTTCTGCACTACTTTACGAAAACCACTAATGTGGAGTGGGTTGCACAATAATAAATTATTCAGATCATAAATCTAAAGTAATTAGTTCATCATGATCAATACAATCTAAGTGAATTGGTGTGTAGCATTCAATTTTCGTAATATAATTAGTTTTGAAATATTCAAATTAAGGAGACTAAGATTATCATAAAAAGTACTGAGTCTCTTGATGAAGTAGAAGAATACTGCATTTTAGTCTTTATACTAATAAATCTAAATTATGTTCTTTTTTACTTAGATAAAAATTTCTTTTTTTTTAAATCAAATCATGTCTGACTGGAGTTACTAAAGCCCTAGCCATTGAGAAATATTTGAAGAATGATGAAAAGTCAGCAAAGATCATTTGCTGATGAATTTGAGTTGTCTTGTGATAAGAAATTTTATTTTTTTCAGTAACTAAAAGCTGGCAGTTTTGAAAACTGGTCCCTCAAACCCACAAAGAACTTTTCTAAACCACGAAGAACAGATAAGTTTTCTTTCTAATGAGAAACTTCAGATTATCATTCTATTCATATGTCCAATATAAGCTATGTCACTTCCATAAACTTATTTCTGTGTTCTGGACTTGCCGAGATAATATATTGTCTCCTGTTTTCAAATTTTTCTCAACTTGGAAAAATGACATCTACATGGCTCATTAAAAGTGTCCTCAATGAATTCTTGTTGTGTTAGGTAGTTTCTCAACCTGAGCACAATTGACATTTGGAGACAATTCTGTGTTGTGGAGGCTGACCTGTGCATGGTCAAATGGTTGGCAGCCTCCCCGGTCTCCACCTACTCAATGCCGGTAGCGTCTCCCAGCTGTGACAACCAAAAAGGTCTCCAGACATTGCCGAATGTCCTGTGGGTGGCAAAATTGCCCCCATGGTGAGAACCACAGTTTTTAAGTATTATTTCCTTCCAAATGAGAAGGCATTATTAAGTTATTATCTTTCTTTATTCTTTATCAATGCTAATAACCATTCATGGAACAGTATTTAAAGCCTCCCAAGAAAAATTCACCCAATTAAAGCAAATGGAGGAATGCATTTCATGGAGAAATTGATTTTTTTCCCTTTTCCTATTCAAGTAATTTTGTCTCTGGCCTCAAACTCTTTGCTTTGAGACCTGAGAGTTGCAGCTATAGCAAAGGGAGCTTCTGTGGGGCGACTAATAAGCTAGAGCAGTGTAGTGCAGTGAGGACGGGAACGTCCTACAAGCATCAGATGCCTAGCTGCCTATCCTGCCTTAAACAGTTTTGTGCCTTGATTTTTTCTTATCTGGAAAATGAGAATGATGACAACAGCAGTACGTATTCAGGTTTGCAGTGATACATAAACAATACATAACGAAGTACAGATAAGTGTGTACTTATGTATTAATTAGCGGTTATTAGTTAACGGTTATGAAGTAATTTGCCAGATCACTCAGAGATTGGCTATCTCCGCCCTGGCTTCTGCAGCAAAAACTTCTAATCAATAAGCATAAAACTATCATTTCCCTTAACCCTGAATTCTGGGGGTTTGGTGGGCTCTGCCTTCCAGCAGGACTCCATAGATGAATTACTCCGCAGCTCTCATAACTCTAGGGATATGTTCACCACATTTTTTAAACATGATGGGAATTGATTTTTATCTTTAATTTTTGCTTACAAATAATTCATCTGTTATGAGAAAAATAACAAGCTCCAAAGGGAAAATGCAGACACCCGTCTGTTCCCACACTGCCTTGAGTCAAAGGATAAGAATTATCTACCGCCAATAAGCCTAATGAGAAACAACCTCAAGTTCTAATTTCAATAGACTATAAATTGAGGTCTAGCACTACCCACGGTGGTGTTCTTCTAAAATTCAGAGTTAAATACTGTCTCATTACTCTGTCATATTAGCTGGGATTCTTTCTGATGAAAGTGGCTAAAACCCAATTAAAACTAACCTAAGGAAAAAAATGGGGGGCGGGTGGAATTTATCAGTTCTTGCAACCTGCAAGTCCACGGGCGTTCTGGCTTTAGAGGGAGCTGGATCGAGCTCAAGTCTTGTCATCAGTTCTGTCTCCAGGCTCTGCTTTCCTCTGTTGTGCTGGTTTCATTCTCTCCAAGTTAGAACTCATCTCTTATCAAAATGAAGGAATAACAAGGAAAAAGCATGTTGAGAAGCCAAAGCAATGGCTACTACACTAGATAATATCCTGATTTACATATGATTGTTAATAAAGAAACAAGCTAAATAGAGACCTGCTCCCTTAAGAAACCCAAGTTCTACCCATTATTCAGAGACCAGGAAAATTGCCACCTCTGCTATGTAGCTTTGTTTGATAACTTCACCCCTAGTAATTTCTACGTTATCAAAATGCTAATGCGCTTATTGTCTACATAGTTTATTTTGCAAAATAGCATGAATTTCTTTGTATTATTAACTGTATGTAGAAAAATATGCACATATACATTGTATATCTCCAACTCAATTTTTTTTTTTTTAGAGAGAGGAGCATGTGTGCACACATGCACACACATGAACACACGAGCTGTGGAGGAGTGAGGGGCCAAGGGAGAGGGAGAGGGAGAATCTTAAGCAGGCTCCACGCCCGGCGTGAGGAGCCCCACATGGAGCTTGGTCTCAAGACCATGAGATCATGACCTGAGCTGAAATCAGGAGTTGGATGCTCAACTAATTCAGCCATCCAGGCACCCCTCAATTCTTTTTTTCAACCAAATTTATTTTTTATTATAAAAGTTACACCTATTTCTAATTATACCCGGCATATTGAACACTCATATTTATTATAGATTTTTCCCAATCTCCCTTGCCCTCTCTGCCCATGTGACGATAAAAGGATTTTATTTAAAGCATAAATACACAAAGACAAAGAGGAAGCAAAAGCAACAAAACATGGGAAACTGGAAAGTCAGTGATAACTGACTTCACAAAGCCAAGGAACTGGAACAGCTTTGCGAGAAGCTCAGGGGTAAACCAGTCTGTCCTACAGAATCCCAGAAAGACTTAGGAAGGAGAAGTTGCACATACCTCTGAAAATGGAGGTTTGGTTCAGGAGGGAGGCTGAAAACTGAAGGCTTGACTGAGTGTCCATGTAGAAGCACTTTCTTCTGGTAATGAAAGGCACAGCATGGGGAATATAGTCAGTAGTAGTGTAATAGCATTTCATGGTGACTGGCGGTGAGCAAGACACAACAAATAGAGTTGTTGAATCACTACATTACACACCTGAAACTAATGCAACACTGTGTGTCAACTATACTTCGGTTATTTAAAAAAAAAAGCACTAAGTCCACCAGCCAGGACTCCTCTACCCAATGGAGCAGCACAGCTGCCCCTCCTCAACCTAGCAGAAAACCAAGCCTCCTCCTTAAGGAGATAAAACAGAGAGACTCAAGCATCGAAGTCATCAGGCCTAGCTGGGGTCAAGGACATACTGTCAAAATCAAGGACACTTGAGGCATCTGGGTGGTGCAGTTGGTTGAGCGTCGGACTCTTGATGTCGGCTCAGGTCTGATTTCAGGGTCATGAGATCGAGCCCAACGTAAGGCTATGCACTCAGCGGAGAGTTGACTTGAGATTCTCTCTCCCTCTCCCTCTGCCCCTCCCGATCCTGCTCTCTCTCTCTCTCTAAAATAAATAAATCTTTAAAAAAAAAAATCAAGGACACCAGGCCCAGCTGGAGTGGAGGAGTGGTCTGTGCCCACTAACCATGCAGCTCCATCCCTAACTACAGCAACAGTAATGATGCCATTGTGGCTCCCATTTGCTGAACATTGACTATATACCAGCCACTGGGCTAAGCATTATACGTGCATCACATCTGATCCTCAAATAAATCCTATGCGGTAAATACTATTTTGTACTTTAAAATACTATAAGGGGTGCCTGGGTGGCTCAGTCTGTTAAGCATCTGACTCTTGATTCCGACTCAGATCATGATCTCAGCATCGTGAGGTTAGGCCCCAGGTCAGGCTCTGCAGATTGGGTGTGGAGACTGTTTAAGATTCTCTCTCCTTCTGCCCCTCCCCACCTAAAAAAATAAAATAAAATACTTTAAAAGGGAAGTAAATGTTATTTAACTGGTTAAGTTATAATAAGATTAAGTAACTGACTGAAGAACTCACAACTAATCAATATCAAAGCCCAAGTTTGGACCCTGAATCACTACAGTAAATGATCCCCAACTATCAATTAATTTGTTCATTTATTCATTCAACAAACATCTGCTGTGTGTCCAATACTGACTCATCAAGATTTGTAAAGATGAATATAACATACGGTCTCTATCCCAAGAAGCTCTCAGTATAAAGAGGTCAACAAATCAATAAACAAGCATAACTGGTACATTGAACAAGTAGGTCTCCAAACTCGGGTTAAAGAAAGGATTCTGTTATTTCTGTCAGCCAGTTCTCTGACTCTGTTCTGAGGCCCGTGTCTTCCCTACATGGAAAGTAGATGAAATCTTGGGCAGATTCCATAAACCCTTTTGAACACTCTTAGTGCAAAGTCCCTCTGTCTCTGTTAGTCACAAAAACAGTCTGATTTTAATTCAATAGTCTGAACCTCATTCACAGTTAAAGCTTCTCAGGTCCCCTGCTGGAGAATAAGTGAGGAGGAAGGGGTATGGTGAGCTTCTCCTGTGTCTCTCTGCATCGTGCCGCTCCTCCTCTTCTGTGCCTTCCCAATACTGCAGCTCCCCCAGCGATGGAGGGAGAAAGAGAGGGATGAACAGGAGGCGGTGACTTAGCTATCCAGTCCTCTTGCGGTCTGGCAGCAGTGTTCTGTGGCCTTGAAGAGTTTTAGGGCTGACTGTTCCTATGATGGGGCCCTTTGGTGGGATCTCAAGATACCCCCACTAAAGCCTTCTGAATAGCCCAATGGACACAGGCCATGCCTCTCCTCTGGCTTCTGATCTCTCTCTCCCCCTCTCTCTCTCTGCCTTCAGCCACCCAGAGTCATACCTCTACTAGAGTAACTGCTCTCTTCCAGTTATCTTCTTGGGCAGAAATCAGAAAAGGCTCCAGGCTATTTTGCTCCTGTGAGTCCCTGGTCCAGTCAATGAGAAACTTTTACACACTCTTGCCAGTCATCATGAATGAAAGTGCAGCATATTCCCCCATGAAGACTGTTTCTCTCTGTTCTGCCAGCAGGCAGGTGGCTCTAGCCCCAGTCCCTCACGCTCAGCATGCTCAGGCCCAGGACCAATGCCTATCCCTTTGCCCTCAAATCCCATGGTACTTCTACGTTTCTCTTGAATGGTCCTGTTGAAGGCTTCTTGCTTGACTATGGAGACTTGAGGGTGGTAGCTCTCAGGCCTCCCTCTTTATTATTGCACATATTTTTACTTCTAGAGCATTATGCTTACAGAGACAACTCATGGTTTCACTTAATTTTCCACTGAGGTCATAATCTATTTTGAGAAATGCATTCTATGCAAAATATATAAAAAATAAGCTCAGAGTAATGCTTCCAAACACAGGACTATGTAACCCCTGAGAAAAAGAAAACCTCTGGGGTCTTGTTTCTGATGGCATTCATCCTTATCAGAGGTCACTTGGGAATTATTTATAAGTCAAGAGATGAATAAGTGTCCCATGCAGCAACAACTTTCCAGACACACAAAATTAGGCCTAATTGTCAACTTCTGAATTGCACTCACTAAGTCTTTACTTGCATGTCTTGCTTTTGCTAGATCATTTGGAAATAATCTTATCCCTGATGCTATTCGTTTCTCCCAGACATTACCATGCACATGGACATGTATTATTTTCATGGAAGTGTGGAACTTGCTGTCTCCTGAAAAAGCTTATAAAAATTCTGAGACAAATAATAGCTAAGCCATATAAATCCAAGGCAGGCAATCCAGTTTGGTTCCTCTTTGAACGATTACTCTGTGTGTTCCTCAACTTCAAGGCTAAGGGGATTATTTCCTCAATATCACTGTCTCACCCTTGTATTTCCTTAATTGGATTCCCTATTGCGTATAATATCAGGCGTTACCAAACATCATGATAATCCTATTTGTTTTCAATGGGATTGTGAGATTTTTCTTAATTAAACATGAAGCAAACTTCAGTACTCAAAGTGGGGCACCTGGGTGGCTCAGTCGGGTAAGCATTGGACTCTTGTTTTCAGCTCAGGTCATGATCTCAAGATTGTGAATTCAAGCCCCCAGTGAGGCTCTGTGCTGGGCATGGAGGCTGCTTGAGATTCTCTCTCTCCTTCTGCCCCTCCCCACTCCCTCTCTTACAAAATTTTTTTAGAAAACACAGAAGCTGCTTATTAAACAGTTTCTAAATGTCCTTCCTCTTACCAGACATGATCATAGATCAGTATCAATCACAAACCCCACAAATCACACGGCCAGCATACCCCAAAGAGGGTTACCCAGGTCTGCTACTGCCCTATACGACGTCCCCAGGACTAGGCTTAAACGCTGCTTTCTCCCTTTTTTTTAAAGATTTATTTATTTGAGAGCAGTGGGGGGTGGGGCAGAGGGAGAGAGAAACTGAAGCAGACTCTGCCCTGAGCACAGAGCTGACGCAGAGCTATATCTCACGACCCTGAGATCATGCCCTGAGCCAAAACTAAGAGTCAGTCGCTTAACTGACTAAGGCACCCAGGTGCCCCTTAAATTTTTTTTTTTCATCTTTTTGTTTTATTCAGTTTGCTCCAAGGGCAAAATCAATAGTCACAGGGATCACAAACATTATTTTGATTGGCTCACGAGCCCGATCAGTAAAACCTGAAAAACAGAAAATGTTACACAAGTTGCAAAGAAAATACTCCTGGAGTTCACTGACATGATAGCAAGTGGAAATAATATAAATGCAACAGGTGTTAACATTTAGAACAGTACTTGTAACCTGCTCCTTTCTAGACAATTCTGGGACCCTGTTGCAAACCCTTCATAGATCACTGCTGTTTTCTTAACACTCACAACTCCCCCAGGCTCCCAGAAGTCCAATCTATCACCTTTGTCTCAGCATCTCCTGAGCACACATCAGGCCTGGCACATAGTGGGCCTTCAATAAATATGGACTGAATTGTTTTATTGAATTTTAAGTAAAGACAGCCAGACCTCTTAGCAGTCATGTCACAGATGTTTTAAACCTCTTTTTTTTTTTTTAGTTTGCTCACAATCAGCAGTTGTTTTATTGCTTTTACAATAAAAATTAAATCAAGGAGGAGTCATTCACAGAAGGAAGTGGAACTTGAATGATTTAAGGCCATTTCATGTTTCTCTCTAGTTCTGCTTTGGTCTTCTACCAAGCAACTCTGCCTTTAGCTTTAAATTAAAAAAAAAGGAAAGGAGAAGGGGAAGGTTAGAAAGATTGGGTCAGCTTTTCAGAGAAGGAAAGAAACATCACTATTGTCATAAACTACAGGAAACATTTCTTGAGCCTACTAATGTGGGTGCAACTACAGGATCAATTGAATGACTTAGGAGCCCTGCTTTGAAGAAGAGAGCCTAGGAAGGGCAAGAGGGGCCTAACTTCCAACTTGCTTGGACTGACTTTTACAAGAGGTCTAAACTATTGAAATAATCCTCCATGATTCCATTTATAATGTAAAAGTGGAGCAAACTGTTGTTCTTGAATGTGCTGAAAATAGTCATTTTAATGTGTATATTAATTTTAGGAAAAAATTTATGATAGGGTAGAGTTGAATTTTATGATTTTACATAATTCCAGGTATCCTTGTATAATCAATGTGTGTTTACGACTCTTTTATGGGACTCAGGCATGATTTTACTATGTTAAATTATTTTAGAGGATTGCAGTTGTAGCTTTATCTTTTTGACATGTTATCGATCGTGACTATATTTTCTGTGACACTGAGTCCTTGGTCAGCCCTCAATTACAACATTGGCACCAGAGGAGAAAATGTTCCATTTCATGGAAGATGTGATTTCTAAGAACACGAAGTGGCAAGAAAAGAGACTGACTATAAAATCTAGAAACATGTATTTATGGCTACAAATTGATAACAGGAAACGTCTCAGGAAGAAGGAGACTGGCAGATTGTAGGATGGATCATCTGCAGAGGCTTTCCAGAGAAAATCGGCCTCAATCTGTTGTCAGAGAATTGAGTGAAGATGAGAAGACATGCTGTTGGTGGTTATAGTCATTGTTACTGAACATCTGTCGAACAGAAAGTGTCTTACCGCCCAGGCCAAGTCACTCTCCTCTGCCTACCTAGTTACTCACACCAGGTAACAGAACACTCAGGGCATAGAAATGGGTATGTAAATGTGTTTGTTTTCCTTGTAATGTAATAAATCTGATTGCTTGCTGACCATGACCCAGGCACCGTCCTGGGTCTCAGGAATTATAAAGACGGTTGTAACTTGGTCTTTCTTTTCCAAAGGCTCCCCATCTGGTAGAAAAGACAGACAAGTAGATAATGCAGTAAGGCCAATGCTATAATAGAGGTAGTGTTGGAGTACAAGAAAGCAGATCTTAAATCTACATTTGTGGGCACAAAGAAGGCTCCTCAAAAAAAAGTATGAAAGGATGAAGATGAAGACATCCAAAAAGAGGCCAAACTGATCCCGCTAGGCCAGCTAAGGGCAGGTGTCCCTCCAAAACAGGGGCCGCTTTAGCCCACCCCGCTTCTCTGCCACGTGAAAGGGAAGAGAAAAGCATTTGTCCTAAAGACATTGCCCCACGGAGAAGAAGGCTCAAAGCCACTGAGTTTCTTCCACCAAGACCCCACTCCATACCACCATGGCCCAACTGGATATTCCTGGTGGTCTCACTGGTGACAGACCTGTCCCAGAGCACCTCCTCTGAAACTGAACCAGAGGAAGCAATGAGCTCTTTCTAGGACTTAGAGGATGGGGCTTGAGTAAATGATGTTTGGAGAAGTAACTACATTTTTACCCCACTTATGGCTTTGGAAATAATGGAGTAGAGGTGCAAGGCAGGTCCCTTAGAAGTACCCCTATGACTGTCCCGGCCTCCCATTTCCTGTCCAGCTCCTGCGCTGAGTCTATGACCCAGTCTAGAGAAGCCTTATCTCTACTACTATTCTTTTAAGTCTCTCTATCTTAGACAAAGATCCAGACTTTTCCAACTTAACCAAGAATTTAATATCTTTGTTCTCTGGCTCCACTTCCCTTTCCCCTACCTCTGGCTGGCCAAATGAGGGATAGAGAAGAAGCACATTTGGGGACAGGAGAGGTGCAGAAAGAAATAAAAGAATAGTTTTTTTGAAAATCGATTAATATCTCATCCCTCTTGAACACATGGTTTGGTTGTCTATCAGATAAGGTAGTTGCTGCTCTCCAGAACTGCAACTGAAAACTTTTAACAACATGGTTGAAAATTGAAAATTGAACAGTTAGGTCCACGCTTGAGACACATCACGGGATAAACAAGTTTTCTATGGGGTGACTTAAAAACTAAACACCAGTTGCAATCAGAGAGGGAAAAAAAAAAGAGAGTTCCAAAGCCCAGACTTTATTTATATGTATTGTATAGATGATTTTCTTAATATGCAGTTTTGTATGTTTAATCTTCTGAATTTACAAATGCACATGCTAACGATTTGTATATCCATGGTATCAAGAGTTTCTTGTTTCTGTCATATTATAGATATGTTTATATTATCAAGACTATATGATTTCTTTGCTTTCTCCTCAAATTTTCCGAATCAAAACTAATTCACCCCAATTTTTGCATCCTGGCCAGTCTCCTTCAGGTTTTTTAATTTAGATAAGCCAGGAGACTTTTTTTTTTTTTTTATGATACGTTAGTCAGGAGCCTTTTTTGTGTGTTTTTTCTCAGTGATCCTGTGTAGCGGCCACATGTGCAAGCATAAATATCCCTGGTGGTCTCCCCCTTTGGGAGCATCAGATCTCTAATAGGCGAACCCAGTATTTACAGTAGCTGCCATACAGCCATCAAAGCAACTTTTAAGTGACTGTTCCTCTTTACTGGTTCCATCTAGCTCTCAAGCTCTAAATGGTATGTTGGAGTGCTCCAGGGTTCAGTGCTCTGACCTCTTTCTTATCGATTTATCTATCTACCTAGGTGAGCTCATTTAGCCCCAGGGCTTTTAAGATCCCAAACTTATAACTCCAGCCCCAACCTCTCCCGTGAACATATCACACTCATATCTAGCTGTCTACTTGAAGTCCTTACTTGGAAGTATCTCAGACTTCAAATACACAAAATACAACTTTGAATTCTCTGCTACCACATGCAAACATGCACACACACACACACACACACACACACACACACACAATATGCCTCCTGCACTATTCCTCAGCTAAATAAAAAGCAACTCCATTCATTCAACTTGTGCAATTTCTCAAGGTGAAAACCTTGGAGTCACCATGGACTCTTCTCTTTCTCTCATATCCAGTCCATATCCAGGATCAAATTACATTTTGCCCTTAACTCTGCCATTGCCCTAAGCCACCATCTCTCACCTGGATTATTACAAGAGCTAACTGGCCTCCTTGCCTCCACCATTCCTGTCCCACAGTGTATTCTCCACAGACAAGTCAGAGTGAGTTTCTTAAAATGTTAAGTCTGATCAGGCCAGTTCCTTGTTCATAATACTCCCATGCCTTCCTCCCTGGCAGAGGAAAACCCAAAGTCCTTCACCGTAACTTACAAGACCATGCATGATCTGCCTTTCCTTAACCTTGAAGCTCTGACCTTATCTCTTACCTCATCTCCCTAGTCCCCTCTACTCTCACATAGTTTCAACTATGCTGGCACACCTCACATGTGGTAAGTAGCTTCCCCATGAGAGTTGTGCTTGCTGTTCTGCCTGGAATGTTCTTCTCTGAGATAACCTGTACTTGAAGTTTCTGCTTGGATCTCACCTTATCACAGATGTCCCTGACCATCCCACATAGAGAAGCAAATCTTCCACCCAGTCTTCCTCTCTTTCTCTCACCCAGCTTTATTTTTCTACATGGCACTTACTGCCTCCTTGGAGACAGGGAGGCCAGTTAGACAGCTACTGTAATAATCTCTGACATATTATACATTTTTTATCTGTCAAATGTCTCTCCACACTACTTGATATACTCCATGGAAACAAGAACTTGGGGTGTTTTATATTCTACCCTACCCGCAGCAACTAGAGCAGAGATTGGCACAGGATTGTTGCTTTTTCAATACTTGCTGGATAAATGAATGAAAAAAGTTTTAGAGACCTCAAGACACCATGTTCCCTGATGGCTGGCCACATGGTTTCTGACTATAGCTGGGAGATGTTCCACTAGAATTGCCCTACTTTGGCCCAAACAGATAATGATAACCTGGGTATCATGGTCAATATTGGCAATACACCTGGAAACATTATCCTGCCCTGATACCCAACCCTGGAGGGCCTGCACCTCAATATTCTATGCAACTTTAGCTGTTATAGCTCAAGAAACGTCCAAATAAAAGCAAGTACAAAGATCCAGGAAATGGAGAGGACTGCCAGAATAAGTAGGAGTGACAAAAGATGAGGAAATATGATCACAATTTTTAAAATCATAATGTTGTGGGTGCCTGTGTGGCACAGTAAGTTGAGGGTCTGACTCTTGATTTTGGCTCATGTCTGATCTCAGGGTCATGGGATCTAACCCCATGTCAGGCTCCACGCTCAGTGCAGAGTTTGCTTGAGTTTCTCTCTCCCTCTCCTTTTGCCCCCCCCATCCCCCATGCTCTCACTCTCTGTCTGTCTCTAAGATAAATAAATAAATCTTTAAAAAAATCATAATGTTGTAATCAAGCCCAAGGTGAACTTGTATACAAAATCGAAGATACAAAAGAAACAAAAGAGGGAAACTCTTTAAAACTTGGAATGGAAGGTAATATGATGTGATAGAAATTTCATGAGGGCAGTGAGATAGGGACACTTGAGTTTAAACCTAAGGTCTAGGGGCGCCTGGGTGGCTCAGTCGTTAAGCGTCTGCCTTCGGCTCAGGGCGTGATTCCAGCATTCTGGGATTGAGCCCCGCATCAGGCTCCTCCGCTGGGAGCCTGCTTCTTCCTCTCCCACTCCCCCTGCTTGTGTTCCCTCTCTCGCTGGCTGTCTCTCTCTGTCAAATAAATAAATAAAATCTTTTTTAAAAAATAAAATAAAATAAATAAAAAATAAACCTAAGGTCTAGTTGCATGATCTTGGGCATGAACTATTATGAACTAGAATTTATATGCACAATTAAGATAATGGTACCTGTGCCATAAATACCATTATAAAGAGGATGCACATACAAAACACACAGCAAATGCTTATTCCCTTTCTGTGGTGAGGAAAATATTAAGATAAATGAAAGGAAGTCCTGAAGCAGAAGGCAAGCTTAGGTAAGTTTTGTTATAGGATGAGAAGAATCAAGTAAATGAATAGAGGTAGGAAATATACATTATCTTATATTCATTCTGCATTTTCGTCAAACTATTTTTGCTGACTTAATCTCCTTTGACCTCGTAAGCTACCTTATGAGGTAAGAAAGAGAGATATCATTAAACCCATTTTACAGATGAGGAAACTGAGGATGGAATTTTTTTAAGTCTTTTTAACACAAGTTCAGTGCTCCTCCCACCACCCCACAGGGCCTCTTTATAGAATTTAAATCACTTCTCAGAAAAGCTTAGTCACTTAGCAGAGACTCCCTATGTTTCACTATTAATGAAAAGAAAGATCTCTGAGGATTTAGTTTGTAAGTGGAGTCAAGAACTACCAAATGCTTTCTCAGCACACCTCACAGGCCTGTTATGAAAATATCCATCTGGCTGGAGCCTGATCTAATTCTCCAGAGCAAGCTTCTCAGCCCACTATTTGCTGTCCTTAACTGGGCATGAGTGCAGTCCACCCGTGAGACGTGCCCATGGACATTTTCTTCCTGCCTCTGGTTTTGGAGGGCATGTTGTTGTGCATTCCCAAGGGTGGAGGGCAGACTTGGGAGGCCTGGGTCTTCAGTCACAATAATCCCAGTTACCAGAAACAGCTAAACCAAATTTATAACATATGTTTCCACAGCCTCAAATACCCACCATTCGTCCCATGACCTTCTGTCTTTAAACAAATGCCAAACAAGGAGATTCAATTATTCAGTCAGTCTAATAAGGAATCAGTTTATGCTGAACCTCCATGCTAGGTTTATGTAATTTTACACTGTGGGTCACACTGAAAACTTTATGCCAGCTTGTAGCTGCAGTCAAGGAAGACTCCTACCTTTCTTTATAGTTAAATTAGTTTCCAGGCAGAACTGACCCTTAAAGGAGAAAAAGCCAATCATACCACATCAGGTTTTTGAATGAAAAACAGCAGAGAAATAGCATCCATTCATCCATGCAACAAATATTTACTGTGCTCTTTTGAAGGGGCAAGCACCATACAAGGTATTGGGACTGTAAAATGGACAAGAAGCAGTCCTTGGTCTCAGGTTCAGGGTTTTGTGGGCAGACAGACATTGAATAGTCTGAATCATTTACAACATAATGTAATAAATATTATGATGAAAAGATTTATAAGGTGCAATGGGAGCTTATACTACGTCATTATTGAATGTTGCCAGGAGATAATCACCTCAGTAATTAGATTGACCAACTCATCCCAGTTGGCCTGGGATTTCCTGTTTTTACCACTGATAGTCACATGTCCTGGGCAAAGTGGGATGGTTGGTTACCCTACCTGAGATCCTAACCCCCCCCAAAAAAAAATTAATTTTACTCTCCTTGAAAAAGATCAAGCTTATTCCCAGGAGCACAAGGGATCAGAATGACCTTATCAGACTGAAGACTCAGTAGTTGATGGAAAATTGATGTCTCCCATGGCTCTGCCAGAGACAAATGAAGATTGGCCTGACACATTCACAGAGCTCCTGCATGGTTTCCCTGGCCTTTGACTAGAGTCATCTGTTTAACCCATATGAACTGTAGTCTGTTCATCTGTAGAACTGCAGTAGATATGGTATTAGTCAGGATAAGCCAGATTCTGCTGCTAAATCTTAGTGGCTTAGAATCCCAAAAGCTGGGGTGCCTGGGTGGCACAGCAGTTAAGTGTCTGCCTTCGGCTCAGGGTGTGATCCCGGCGTTATGGGATGGAGCCCCACATCAGGCTCCTCTGCTATGAGCCTGCTTCTTCCTCTCCCACTCCCCCTGCTTGTGTTCCCTCTCTCACTGGCTGTCTCTGTCTCTGTCAAATAAATAAATAAATCTTAAAAAAAAAAAAAAAAGAATCCCGAAAGCTTACTTGCATTGCCGATCAACTGGGGCTATACTGCTCATCATCTCATTCCAGAAGCCAGGTGAATGGGGCAGCCACCATCTCAACCATTGCCCGCCCCCAGTTCAAAGGGAAAGAAAACATCCTTCTTGCCTCAGAAAACATTCTCTCACCATCCACTAGCCATCTCTAAACCAACGCTTTTGGTTGATTTTAGGCTTTTTTATTGTTGTTGCAACAGCATACCCCGGCCTATTCTGACTGGTGGGGATACCCATTGGTGAAGCCATGACCCAGAGAGGAAGTAAGAGTAGTGAAGTGTTTGGTACCTTCTTCAGGTGGCATGAGTGTCCCCAAAGGCAGTCTCCTCAGGATTACTCATGAACTATCCTGCTTAAAAACCAAAGTTAGTGCTGAGGTTAAGTGTAGGGTGAGGGTGCTGCTACAGATCTGCATTCCTGGTTTGACATTTATACAAACTTGTAAGTTTCTCGCAGAGAACACTTTTTCCACAGCCAGAGCCCGCAGCCGTGGTCCCACCCAGCTATTCTTCTGACACATAACGAGCAGCTGGTCACAGGGCCAGAGAGTACGGTTGGCACAGCAATTCCCCTCCCTGCTACTGAAAACACAGCAGTGCTGCATCATTCTTATGTTTTAAAATGGGCTTTTTAAAGCCACTGGATCATTTGGAACATATTTCTCATGAGTTTGATGACATTTTAACTCTATTCCCCTCCGTTTTCGTTTCATTGCAAGTTTCCTGTTCGTGCTAAAGATAGTCATAAACAAACTCTGTGGTTTGTATCTCAAAAAGGGAAACATATGTAAAGTCCAATTATCATCGCTTTTCTCCGAGAATGGAAGGGCTCTGCTTCCTAGAGGGTAACGTCCATTTGCAAATCGCCCTTTGACCGGCACTAAATGGCACGTCTGAACCGTCGGCCTCTCCTTTTTAGAAATCGTTCAAAAGAATCGGGTGGTTAGTTGCAACATCTGATTATAAAGTGAATAGCAAAAAGGGCTTTCCTAGGGATCATTCAGCAGGAGTTTCAACGTGGCTGGACTTTTATGTAACTGAAGTCATCCATGATGTTCTGATGAGCATGGGCGTAACATACTGCCTGTGTAACTGGGACATCAAAAAGTTCTGACCTTTTAGTTAAGTGAAATGAAATGTTTCTCTTAGTCTGATGGTTGAATGGGTCCTTGTTAAAAAAAATCATAAAAGTTTAATTCTGTTTAGGTGAGTCCCATTATGATCTTGCTTGGAAATGAGTTATCCTGAGCATGAGTTTTATAGTGACTGATTTCCTCTTCTGCTCAACACAGCAATTACTTAGCTGTGTTCTTACGTGTGAAAGCGCATTCTCTAGAGTTCAATTTATTTAGCTTCACTCCTGATGACACTGGGAATGAAATTTCAGCATGATCTCCTGAGGATACATGGACAGGAAATTGTCCAATGGTGAAACTCCAGTGAGACAGAAAAGACCAGCTTGCATCTGAAGTTGAAGAAGTTGGATGGCTGGAGCCTGGAAACAAGCATAAAGGAAATGGTTCCTGGGGATAGAGGGAGAGTCTAGTCTCCCAGGCAACACTCAGCACAGGAAATAATTACCTTTCTTACTGAAATCCTGAGAGGTCTATTAGGTCCCTCCTATGTTCACAGACGGTGGGAATTCTTGAGGAGACATGTTATGGGTGGTATTCTCAACATGCACTCTGGGTACAGTGTGAGGGACTGCAAAGCCACATGGCCTGCATTGCACAAATCCGTGCAGCCCTGAGCAGGAACAGACAAGGAATTAGTATTTCCCAACACGGGAGCCTCAGATCCCTATGTTTCCATCAAGGGGCTTAAGGGAATCAGAAACTACACACAAGATTCAAACAAAGTCTCATTCACTTACTTGTTGATTCCTTCACTGATTATGTCCAAGTTGCTCTGCTAGGTTCTGGGAATTAATCAGCAAATGAGGCAGCCCTAGTGCCTCATAGAACAAAGCTAATGTTCTACTGGAATTGTCCAGCAGTATACAACTACTTTCAAAATTATGTAATTAAAATTGTGGGAAGTGTGGCAAAAGAGAAGTGTCAGATGTTAGGAGAGCCTATAACAGGGAACATTACCTGGTCTGAAGTTCAGGGAAGGCTGCTCTGAGGACATGTTGTAAAAATTGGGAGCCCCTAAAGGATAAGTTTTAGTTAACTAGTTAGAGAGATGGGGCAAGAACATTACAGACAGAAGGGGAAATGCAAAGGCCCTCAGGTGTAGAGGAGAAAGGCATTCTCAAGGCCCAGAGAGACAGCCAGGTGGCTGGAGCATAGACGCCAAGCAGGTGAGGAGAGAGCAAGGCTCTGAAGGCTATCAAGGGCTCAGGGCTGAGCTGGGAGACAGGACATGGTTGACCGTTACATTGTACGAGTAACATAAGTTGTATTGCTTGTAAACACATAATAAACAAATCACATAATACAAAATGATATGAAAAACTCCTTGAAAGTCTCCTTTTACCATGTACCTTCCACCCCAACTCATAGTGGTTAAGAGTAAGAACTATGAACAGTGTTGTGTGTGGATTTCCAAATCTATTGCTGTAAGTATTTTAAAGGGAGAGTTGCTTTGCATTGTGCTTACATAAATTAAATTATACTATGCATATTATTGTGAAATTTTTCATTTAGTAATATGACTTAACAATCTTTCCCTACTTTCTATATTTGGATCTACCTCATTCTTTTATTTCACTATTCTTCTGTTGGCAGACCTTTTTTTTTTTTTTTAAGATTTTATTTATTTATTTGACAGAGATAGAGACAGCCAGCGAGAGAGGGAACACAAGCAGGGGGAGTGGGAGAGGAAGAAGCAGGCTTCCAGCGGAGGAGCCTGATGTGGGGCTCGATCCCATAACGCCGGGATCACGCCCTGAGCCGGGATCACACCCTGAGCCGAAGGCAGACGCTTAACTGCTGTGCCATGCCACCCAGGCGCCCCTGTTAGTGGACCTTTTTTCAAGATTCCAAGTAGTATTGCAGAAGACTTCCAGGAATATGGAATTCTAAGCCAGCACCAAAGCCTCTGTCTCCCACTCTAAACAGTAGAAATTCTCAACCAACTATCTCAAAATAAATACACAGCTCTGCTCAAAAGAGGGAGAGGAAAACCCACAGGTGCCACAAATGTGGAAGGAAAGCAAAGCCAGAATGGGCATGTCAGTCTCCATCAGAGGCCCAGGTGTCTTAGGCCTGTGGTTCCCATGCAGGCAGGGGTAGGGGATGAGAGCTCAGTCGTGCAGGGGGGCGTGAGCAAGAACTGAGCACCTGCAAGCAGCTGGAATTGTCACATGGCCATCAAAGAAAGGATCAGAAACACATCGTCTACCAACCCAGAGGAGTCATGAATAAGCCTACTGTAACCCAGAACCACTCTGGGAAGAAAAAAATACCACCTTGTGAAGTTAAACCCTCAAGCCTGCACCATATGTAGTTTTATAGGAACCCCAAGGTTAGAAATTAGCATAAAGGGGCGCCTGGGTGGCACAGCGGTTAAGCGTCTGCCTTCAGCTCAGGGCGTGATCCCGGCGTTATGGGATCGAGCCCCACATCAGGCTCCTCTGCTGTGAGCCTGCTTCTTCCTCTCCCACTCCCCCTGCTTGTGTTCCCTCTCTCGCTGGCTGTCTCTATCTCTGTCGAATAAATAAATAAAAATCTTTAAAAAAAAAAAAAAAGAAATTAGCATAAATACATCCACACAGAAAAATAGACAACATTACTGAAAGAATATAAAGAAAATCTAAATAAACAGAGTGTACCATGGTCAAGCACTGGAAAACCCAGTATTAAAAAGATGTCAGTTTTCCTCAAATTGTTCTATAGACTGTACAATTCTAGTTCAAAATCCCAGTGGCTTTTTTTTTTCCAGTGGAAATTAAAAAGCTGATTCTAAACTTATATGGAAAAGAAACAGGCCAGAAATAGCCAAAACACTCTTGAAGAAAAACGAGATGGGAAGAGACTTAACATTAAGACAGTATGATATTGGCATTATTTCCAGGTGAATTATAGATCTAAGTGTAAAAAATAATGAAACCTCTAGGACACAAAAAGAGTGTCTTTGTGAACTTGAGGCAGGAAAGAAGAAAAGAGCAAAATAAAGAAGGAAGGAAAAAAGGGAGAGGACGAGAGAGAGAGAGAGAGAAATATATGGGGTCATATGCAGCAAAAGCAAAGGCAAAACCAAAAGCAAAACACTTCTGCTGGGAGACATCCACAACTCAGAAGACACATGACTCCAAAAACAGAAAGTGAAAAAACAATACCCTGTAAAGCCCTCAGTAAAATTACAAATTGCAACCAAAACAAATGCTCAATTGGAATTGCATTAAATGCATAGCTCATCTTTAGTATAACAGGTAATTTATTAAGTATTTACTATATGCTTGGCACTGGGCTGAGTGTTCTAAACAGATCATTTTATTTAATCAGCTCATTTTATTCAACTCTCATCCTTGACACAGGAGTTAACAAATGTTATTACTCTCATTTCACAAACAAGAAAGCCACGCCTCAGGGGCACCTGGGTGGTGCAATCGGTTGAACCTATGACTCTTGGTTTGCCTTGGGTCGTGATCTCCAGCTCACGGAATCAGCCCTGCCTCAGGCTCTGCACTCAGCTTGGAGTCTGCTCAAGATTGTCTCCCCCTGCTCCTCCTGCTCATGCGCTCTCCCTCTCTCAAATAAATAAATAAATCTCAAAAAAAAAAAAAAAAAAAAAAGGAAGGAAGGAAGAAGGCAAGCAAGCCATGACTTAGAGGAGTGAAGTAACTGTCCTGAGATGACCCGGGAAAGAACTGGACCTGACTGGTCAGACCTCAGGCTCCTCGCCACAGGACACTATGCAGAAACATGGACTGTACTGCATATTCAGGTGTTATTGTTTCTATCCTTCAATAATAGTCCAGAAAGGGTTTTTTTTTCAAGTGTGAATTCACATATTTTGTTTGTTTCTAGGTGTTTTACAGTTTATTTGTTTTTAATTCTAGTTAGTTGACAGTTCAATATTAGTTTCAGGAGTAGAGTTCAGTGGTTCATCATTTACATACAACACCCCGTGCTCATCACAAGAGCCCTCCCTAATACCCATCATCCCCCACTTCCTTCCATCAACCCTCAGTTTGTTCTCTATCATTAAGAATCCCTTGTGATTTGTTTCCTTCTCTTTTCCCCCCTCCCATATGTTCACCTGTTTTGTTTCTTAAATTACACATATGAGTGTAATCATACGGTACTTGTCTTTCTCTGACTTATTTCGCTTAGCATGATACACTCTAGTTCCATCAACATTGTTGCAAATGGCAAGATCTCATTCTTTTGATGGCCTATATATATATACACACCACATCTTCTTTATCCATTTATCAGTCAGTAGACATTTGTGCTCTTTCCATAATTTGGCTATTGTTGATAATGCTGCTATAAACATTGGGGTGCATGTGCCCCTTCGGATCACTATGTTTGTGTCCTTTGGGTAAATACCTAGTAGTGCAATTGCTGGATCATAGGGTAGCTCTATGTTTAACTTTTTGAGGAACCTCCGTACTGTTTTCCAGAGTGGCTGCACCAGTTTGCATTCCCACCAAAAATGTTTTATAGTTTTTGATGTTACTGTGAATGAGAGCTTTCTTTCCGTTACATATTCTAAATGGTTACTATTGGTGATTGGGAAATCGATTGATTTTCTTATGTCTTATATCTGACTACTAAGTGGTCTTATTAGTTTTTCAGTTGATTCTCTTGGATATTCCAGGCTGTCAAGATGAGGTATATAAATAATGACAGCTTCCTCTCTTTCTTTCTCCTGACTACCTTATTTGCCAATTTTTGTGCATTTTTATGGCATAGGGAAGAGTTCATAATGTAATCCTGTGGTGAAGGGAAGTCCTTAATGCATTCCAGGCAACAGGAACTCTGTGTTTTGAGCACAAGGTTAAGAAATAGGTTGACCCATTCCCGAAATTAAGAGTAGTTTGACATGACTATAAGGTGGGGTGCAAATGAGGACAGCAAAATACAATAACTTGAAAGGGAAAACAGAGGATCCTATAGGATGACCAGCCATTAAAAGACCATCAGCAAGGATGTGGTGTGAAAAGCCTTATATTTTAGAAAAACTACCAAGTCAGCAGTGTGGGGGAATACTGAAGAAAAGGAGACAGGCAAGGAAACTATGACAATAATGCATGCAAGGAAGGAACCACCTGTGGAGTAATAGGGAAAGGGTGTGAATCTGTGAGAATCGAGTCCCTACTCATTCAGTTGCCTTCCAGCTGTGATCTTTTTTTTAAGATTTATTTATTTATTATAGAGAGAGTACATGAGCGCATGCACACGTGCGAGCAGAGGGGAGGGACAGAGGGAGAGAGAATCTCAAGCCGACTCCCCACTGAGCACGGAGGCCACCAAGGGACTTAATCCCACAACCCCCAAGACCACGACCTGAGCCACAACCAAGAGTCGGAGGCTTAACGGACTGAGCCACCCAGGCACCCCAGCCTTCTAGTTGTGATCTTGAAACAGTTACTCCATCTCCCCAAGATTCAGTTCTTCTAATCTGTAAAATTAGGATAATAGCACCAACCTGGCATGGCTGTGAAAGTTAAGCAAGAGAAGGTGCGTGACATGCATTAAAAGATGGTAGCTCTTTATGGTGGAGCTACACAAGGGAGGTGAGATTGCAGATGAGGTCACAGATTCAGAAAATGGTATCCCTCAAAGTGCCATGTCAACGCTATCACTTCCTCTTCTGAGTTATCAGGGAAGATAAACTGTGATGTCTAAGTTATGGAGGAAGATAAAGCTGTGTGTGACACCCTTTCTGCCACACCCCAAGTTCCACCTCTCTGGTGCTCTTTGCTTTCTCTTCCCCCAGCCCATGCCCCACCTTTAAGACTGCTATGGTGATTAGATTTGCATCATGACACAGCTGAACTACATGGCTCAAAAGTTAGTGTACCAGCTCAACAACAACAACAGAACAACCCAATAGAACATGGGCAAAGGACTTGAATAGACATTTCTCATTTCTGCAAAGGAGATATGCAGGTAGCTTCAAGCACATGAAAATATGCTTATCTTTAGGGAAATGTAAATCAAACCACAATGAGATACCACTTTGTATCCATTAGGATGGTTATAATTAAAAAAAAAAAAGTAAAATAACAAATGTTGACAAAGATGTGGAGAAATTGGAGCTGTTTTCATTGCTGGTGGATTTGTAAAATCATTTAGCCAGTGTGAAAAACAATTTGGTATTGCCTTAAGAAGTTAAACATAGAATTAAACATAGAATTGCAGTAATTCTACTCCTAGGTATACTCAAAAGTATTGAAAACAGGTATTCAAACAAGCACAGGTAAACACTTGTGGTCTGAATGTTTGTATCTCCCCAAAATCACATGTTGGAATCCTAATGCCCAATGTTATGATGTTAGAAGGTGGAACCTTTGGAAAATGATTAAGTTATCAGGGTGGGGCCCTCATGAATGGGATTAGTGTTATAAAAGAGATCCACAGAGTTCCCAAGCCCCTTACACCACATGAAGATACAAGAAGTCTTTGAGCCAGAAAAGGGCTTTCATCGAACCATGCTGACACACTGATCCCAGGCTTCCAGCCTCCACAACTGAAAGCAATAAATTTCTGTATTTATAAGCTACCCAGTCTATATTTTGTTTAGCAGTTCAAAAGGACTATGACAACACAGGTTCATAGAAGCCCTATTTACAAGAGCTAAAAGGTTGCAACAGCCCAGTGTCTATTAATAATGATAAATAAAATGTGGTATACACGTATAATAGAATATTACTCAGCCATAAAAGGAAATGAGGTCCTGATCTATACTACAACATGGAAAACGTTATGCTATGTGAAAGAAGCCAGACACAAAAAATTATGTATTATATGATTCCATTTATAATAAATAACCAGAACAGGTAAATCCACAGTAGAGACAGAGCAAAGATTGGTAGTTACCAGAGACAGGGAGGAAAATTACTTAATAGGTATGGGGTTCCCTTTTGGGGTGATAAAAATGTTATGGAACTAGGTAGAGGTGATGTTTGCACAACGTGGTGAATATAGTATATGCCCCTGAAATGTTCACTTTGAGATGGATAATTTCATGTTAATTTTACCTCAATAACATAAATAAGTGAAATTACATTTTCTAATTATTACAAAAGACTCTTCATAGAAACTGAATGTGATTGGCTGTATAGACCCTTGACTCAAGTCACCAGTGAATGAAAAGTAGTTTGCGTTAAACCACGTTGGGACCCAGGCATTAATGCCCAGGCATTCTCTCCTGTTTCACAACATGAGTAGCCCCAGTGAGAGCAGTGCCATCGCCTACCGATGCCATTACCTTTAACTAGTTGAAAACTGCATTGGGGCCCTCGTTTTTTCTCTCCATTGTCTTGTCTTCCCACAGTCCCCTCTGAACACTTCCAGCCATGGGCTAGTTCCAGGGGCCTTTGGGAGGCAATTTTTCTCCTTTTGAGTTGCTGAATTTTCTCTGACTGTGATATCTTTAAAAGTCCTCACATGGGGATGTCTGGGTGGCTCAGTCGGTTAAGCATCTGCTTTCGGCTCAGGTCATGATCCCAGGGTCCTGGGATGGAGCCTCACGTGGGGCTCTCTGCTCAGCAGGGGATCTGCTGCTTCTCCCCCTTAATCTCCCTCTATGCTCTCTCTCTCTCTCTCAAATAAATAAAATCTTTATAAGGAAAATAAAAGTCCTCACATACTGTTATATGAAATTATTATGTCTTATGTCTAGCCTATAAGCTCCATGAGGGCAGGAACCACTCTGCCTTGGTTCACCGCTATACCTAGCACATAGCACAACAAGGAAATTTATCAGCCCATCCTGGCAGACCTGGGTTTCCTGGGGGCTGAGCATCACAGCACCTGAACAAAAAAGTCAGATAGATAAATTGGTTCTCAGTTTTAACATTTTAACTTTATCTTTGTCCTGTGTGCATAGGAAAAGAGATTGAGTACAAACCAGCTAATGCTTCTCTAATATCACCCTTCACCTTCCCAGTCAAAATACCACCTTGGCCCCCTTACCAGCCGATAAAACACCTCTTCCACCTGCAGCTCTCTGATGCTGCTCGTTCATCACCACCTGAAGATAAAAATGCTAGGATATTAATTCAACATGGTTTGAAAAGTGAAATAACATCTCCCCGTTTCTTTCTACTCAGAATTCAAATTGTTTAATTTGTTGTATTAAAAAGAGACAAAGCATTAAACGCCCTCTCACTTCACTGTTTTTCTTTTATTCTAGGTGACTCACTTTCGTCCAGCTACTGACTTCCCAGGAAATGTTGCCAGTGCTCGAAGCTGCAATGGGACTAGTTCATTGCTCTACATCAACAAAGTCTTAATCTAGCTGTAAGGCTCAAAGAAAGACTCTACAGGTAATAATTACAGACAAGGGTTGTTCCAAAGGAAAAAGATGTTTTGACACTGTTAAGAATCACCAGGTGTAGGTGCCTCCTGTGTCAAGCACAATACGTGGGAAGAAGACCAATTTACTCGTCAGTTTCGGGTTTGAAACTCAGCTCTTCCACTCACTGTATGAGCTTCAGCAAGTTATTAAACAGCTCTGAACATCAGCTTATTAACCTTAAAAAATGGAAATAACAGTTAATTCCTAGGGTTGTTATATGCATTAAATACGTTATTGTATTTAAAGGTGACCTGATACATATTGGGCTCTCAACTAATAGCCATTATCATCATTCTATGCCAGACTCATCTTATTGGGGTAAAATTTCGTTTGTCTCTTGTTTACGTACATACACGCACAAATACACAAGTGTCTCCTCACCTGATTTTCAGGCTTATCTAATGATAAAACTGTCAAAATAGAAAAGTAAAACAAACTGTTTAATGTACTACAGCCATGAAAACAGTTAAAAAAACAAAACTCTTGGGGCGACTGGGTGGCTCAGTCGTTAAGTATCTGCCTTCGGCTCAGGGCGTGATCTTGGCGTTCTGAGATCAAGCCCCACATCAGGCTCCTCCGCTGGGAGCCTGCTTCTTCCTCTCCCACTCCCCCTGCTTGTGTTCCCTCTCTCACTGGCTATCTCTCTCTCTGTCAAATAAATAAATAAAAATCTTAAAAAAAAAACAAAACTCTTAATCCATATGAATTCCGTTAGGCCAGACAAGTCTGCATTAATTTTACCCATGTTTGCCAAATGTTACCCAATTTTCGAGGCTGCTTTCCTTATCACAATCCATAATTTCCACAAATATACACCTATGTTTCCATACATACATAGATCCCAATGAGAAACTAAACCAGATGTAATTTTTTTTTTTAAAGATTTTATTTATTTATTCGAAAGAGATAGAGACAGTCAGCGA
Organism: Ursus americanus; assembly: GCF_024610735.1. NCBI lineage: Eukaryota > Metazoa > Chordata > Mammalia > Carnivora > Ursidae > Ursus > Ursus americanus. The sequence goes on along the minus strand of NC_142143.1, from coordinate 46,377,283 downwards.
GAGAGGGAACACAAGCAGGGGGAGCGGGAGAGGGAGAAGCAGGCTCACAGCAGAGGAGCCCGATGTGGGGCTCGATCCCATAACGCCGGGATCACGCCCTGAGCCGAAGGCAGGCGCTTAACCGCTGTGCCACCCAGGCGCCCCATAAACCAGATGTAATTTTTTTAAAAAAAGGGCATTGAGGAATATATTTTTCAAGTACCGTCTGATTCTTGGGAGGCTCAGAAATTTTTTTCATAGTAAGATGAACTTAAATCAATTCCATAACTAGTTAGACAATGCCTACTACATTCAGACACAGGAGAGATCCAAAGATAAATATGATACAGGCTGTGCCCTCAAGGAGCTTATAGTCTAGTAAAAACCTGATAATATCAGCCATGTGACAGATCTCATTATTCTAACAAATCACTTCATCCCAGCTTGGCCTGTTCAGTGGATCTCACGGAAATAGTTCAGACAAAATCAGCTGGAAACAGTGCAGGTAATTTTCTAGATTCTTTGGGCAGATAATCTTGTTTTACAGAATAACAAAACAAAATAAAGGTTTCTGAATTATCTCTTGGGGCTGGCTCTGTTGTTTGTGTTCACCAGGTAATAACTCAATTATCCTTTTCTATGTAGATAGCACCATTATATATGAGACCATAGCAGAGAAGCTTTGGCAAGATTATTTGCACAAGGAGGTATTTCCTTATTTGTACCAAACACCATGATATTTAAGCAACTCGAGGGAAATAAATTTTTACACCGTGCTGGATATTCTGTGCTAAGAATTCTTATGTGGTGCACTAGGTAAATTCCATGCAAAATAATTTTCCTTAAGACTCAGAATGTTTGTGAAGACACCCTTCATGATTTGTTTTCATTGAAAAAGTTTCATCCAAAATTTGACCTTACAAACAATACCAGCACACTCTGAACCAGACACTTGCAAATCACTGTGGATCTCTGGTATGCTAAGCCCTCTAGGGAGGAGAAGGAATGGAACATCATTTCCTCTCCACCACTAGGTAACTATTAATAGTCCAGCATTCTAATGAAAACCCTCGTGACCTGGAAAAGTTAATGTGCCTTTCAGTGTCCTATTTATACAGAAGGAATAACTCAGGATCAAGTCCAAGATGTATACACGTTTTTATACACACACACACACACACACACACAGTTCATGGACTTATCCCATTCATTATGAAAGCCAGAAAGAATTACATAGTCTATATTTCTTCTGGTTCAGGAGTTACACAGGGGCGCCTGGGTGGTGCAGTCCTTAAGCGTCTGCCTTCGGCTCAGGGCGTGATCCTGGCATTCTGGGATCGAGCCCCACATCAGGCTCATCTGCTGGGAGCCTGCTTCTTCCTCTCCCACTCCCCCTGCCTGTGTTCCCTCTCTCGCTGGCTGTCTCTCTCTGTCAAATAAATAAATAAAATCTTTAAAAAAAAAAAAAAGGAGTTACACAGTCTATATTTCTTTCAGTTCTCACATTACATAGCCAATGACTCAGGACATTGCAAAATACTGAAGTTCTACTAGAAATGCCTTTAGGAAAATGATAGACCAAATTTTGGAGATAATTGCAACCCACTAAAAATAAATAAATAAATAAATAAATAAATAAATAAATAAATAAATACTGTAAAATAAAAAAATCACGGCATTCCTCCCCCTAAAAACTTAATGAAATTCAAGGGTTATGTCAAAAAGTGAGACCAGTAGAATGGAAAACGTAGTCTGAAATAAGTTTAAATATCAGTTATACAGACATTGTTCAACTTATGATTTTTTGACTTTATCACAGTGCAAAAGCAATATGCATTTAGTAGGAACTGTACTTTAAATTTTGAATTTTGATATTTTCCTGGGCAAGCGGTATGTGGTGCGACACGGTCTCATGATGGCAGGCAGCAGCAGTGAGTGGTAATGCCCGGCCAGCTATGCCATCGCGAGGGTCAGCAACTGGTATGCTTGCCAGCCTTCCGTACCCGTACGACCATTCTGCGTTTCAGGACAGTATTTCATAAATTCCATGAGACATTCAACACTTTCTTATAAAATAGGCCTTGTGTGAGATGATTCTGCCCAACCATAGGCTAATGTAAGTGTTCTGAGCACACTTAAGGCAGGCTAGCCTAAGCTGTGATGTGCAGTAGGTTAGATGTATTAAATGCCTTTTGGCTTAAGAGATTTTCAGCTAATGATGGGTTTAATGGGATGGAAGCCTGTCCTAAGTGGAGGAAGATCTGTATATACTTATATTATTAAAGTGAGAACGTAATTATTATTGGCAGGAATGTGTATCATGGTTTACAAGGCTCTTTTCTTTTTTAAGTGTCCACTTGGACTTCACTCCCTTTAAGAAGACTCTCTTGGCTCTTCTTAGAACAGATTAGGTGCCCTTTCGTGTTCTTCTTACCTTAGCACTTGTCAAGTAAGCCTGGCAAGAGTTCTGTAAGATGGATGTAGTTTTGGTTGCCGTTCTGCAGATAAGAAAACTGCGTTCAGAGAAATTGAGTGGCTTGTCTTTCCAAGATCACCAAGCAGAACCAGGAACCAAACTCCCATCAAATGATTCCAGCCCCCACATGTTAGCTGCAAGTCACAGGGGAAAGGTCATTCAATGGGCTTCTCTTCCACTTACTCTAAGACTGCATCTATTCAACATTCAATAGAGAGATGAGCAACTATCTGTTGACTTTGGGCAATAAGCATAGATCATTTGGGTAATTATAATAAGAATGTACTGAACGCTAGTGCCAAGTGCCAGGCACTTGGTAACTGCTTAATGCATTCTCCCATTTTGTTATTAAAACATCCTTTCGTATACAAATGATGATTATTTCCCTCCACCCATTTCCACACTTCACAGTTAAAGAAACTGAGGCTCAAGGAGGTTAAATAATTGGCCCGAAGTCACACCACTAGAACATAACAGAGCAGGCTCTCTATCCAGGTTTCTGACTCTGAGTCCACCTGCTTACCCACCGCACCTATGACCCACTTCAAGCCCCTCCCCCAAACCTTTTCCTTAGATATTTATTTAAGAAGGGAAAGTGTAGGCTACAAGGTAAGGATTGCCCTGAATTATCTTAATAACTGTTGAAACCTTCCCTTTTTTAAACACATAGAGACATTTACTAAGAATTCTTTCAGATTTGGGTTCAAATTCTGATTCAGCCACTTAGCAGATGGAATGACTGTGTTCACATTGCTGAACCTCCATAACTCAGTTTTCCCCATTTGACAAAAATTGCTGATAAGACTCAATCAGTAGGGTGGTTGCACCTGAAGTGAAATCATGTATCAGAAACCTCCAGTTATGGAACCTAGTAGACAGAAGTCATTAAATAAATATCAAACCCAACCCCTTCCCTTCCCCTGGGTTCTAGCTTTAAATATAGGTGTAAATCAAGCACACATTAGATAACAGAAAAATCTTCTTCAATTCATTAACTCAGCCATTCACCTCAGAATATTGTCGACCTTTCTTGACCCTCTCCAGTTAAGGAGATTTTAAGATGACAACTTCCTAAAGTTTTTTTTTTTTTTTTAATTCTATGTCTGGATGGCAATAGCCCCTTGAACATTTTTTTTTCTGTTTGTTTGTACAAGTGCATAAATGTATCTATATCTTAAACATAGTATCAGTGATGATAGATACTCTCTTTAATTCCACCATTATCTATGAAGTCCCTCCTGCACCAAAAACTATCCCCACACCCAAGGAGTTCATAGTTTATTGGGTAAACAAACACAAGCATAGCTAGGACACTGTGTGATAATGGTGCCATAACAGAGGCATGTACCAAGTTCCATGGGAGCAATTAATTCTTTTTGAGGTGTTAGGGACTAGTTCGCCGTGGAGGTGACATTTGAGTTCAGCCACAAAGAATGAGTCAGTTTCTCCAAGGCCTGAGGAACATCATCAAAGTCAAATTTCAAGGAGGGTATCCTGTTAAAACTAAAACCACGAGAATGTCACATCAGAGAAAATACTCTGCTTTTGCTTGGTCCTCATTATTAGAGACAAAAGAGTCGTGATAACTTTCAGGGTTAATCTGCTAAAGTCATTTGATGGTGGTTTTACAAAGCAAATGTGTGGTATTTAACTATCCCAAAGCCACCATTCTGTAGCCCTTAGGATTCCGAACAACGTGAGTTTCTCCTTTGAGGGCTCATGTATAATGAATGCATGTTACATTAAAGATTATTAAAGATTTTGAACCTTCTTTTTTATGTGTAAGATTGGTAGCTTTTAAAATATTGATGCATTTGTGCAAGTTACTTGACTTGAATTTTACAGTAAACTCAGGAAAGAAAATGTCAAAGTTGAACTAATTTTAAATGAACTCTTTAAAAAAAATACTTCTTAAAATGGGTAATATTTTGAGATGAATTAGTCTACACATCTCATCCTGGATCTCAAAGTATAAGTAGCTCAAGGGTACAAAATAGTAGGATTGAAATAGCAATGAAGACTTGCGGAAATGCCCCAAGACTTGTTTTTGTTCTAAGTGCAACCCATGTCTTTCTACTTTTTGCTTCTAATCATTCTTCCATATGTCAGCATACGGACATTTTCCATATGCTGACAAATAAGTCTAGTAGCCATTCACATGGCACCTGCTACTCTCTTCCCGTTGCCTTCATCCTTTCACCGTTCACCATGTCCAGCCGGCATTGCCATCAGGAGATGGAACAGCTGATGCCATGGAGCTGATGTCAGGATGACAAGGCAACTTTGGTGTTACACTGAATAATTAGGAAGAATGTCTCTCTTCCTTTCTTGACTTACTCTCTCAGAGAGACAGGACCAAGGCAGACATCTTTGGGCCCCAGAGATGGACAACATTATCAGTGCGGTGGCCCTTACAAGCTTTACTCACAACCTCCCCATCCCCCTTTCCACAGGATTCAGACATCAGGCCCTGGGGCAAGAGACAAGCTGACCGACAGCCCCAAATCTCTCCCGTCTAGCCATCTAACGATTAAAGCTTTGTTTCTGGGTCCGGCTTGTGCCTGGCTGCCTTGCCTGTCAGAACAAGTCCTCACCAAAGAAGCCCTAGGACTATGTCATGGAGATGGCCTGGCATGCCATTTCCTCAGGTAAAGCCAAATTAGTCTGAACTTCAGAGATCACCTAGCTTGGGATTATAGGACTCTTGAACTTATTCCTACTTGCTTTAGTTATTTGATAAAAATAAGTTAAGCCTCATAACAAACCTTGGAAGAAGCTAATGTCCATTTTTATTTGGTTAAAGATGAAGGAAGGAAGGAAGGAAGGAAGGAAGGAAGGAAGGAAGGAAGGAAGGAAGGAAGGAAGGAAGGGAGGAAGGAAGGAAGGAAGGTCTTATCAAAGCTATACCTTTCCCTGAGTGAATGTTTGGTAGAAATGTTCCATCTCTGTAACCACTATGCCTAAATCACTCTTACAATTTCAAATATTTTGTCCATTTTCCTTAGAAATAGTAACAGCTAGAATTGATATCACATTTTGCAAAGCCTTTCCATATACATTCTTTCATTCAGTTTTTGAGTATTCTGTAAAATAGATAGTACTGTGATCTCCATTTTCCAGAAGAAAAAATTAAGCAGTGCCTCACACCCAACCTCACTGCCCCCGCTTTCACTACTAAACTTTATTAACTGCTCAAGCTACACTGAAAACAGCATTTCCTTGAGGAAGCCTTACCTGACATCCTTGGCATCTGTTCCAGTACAGCAAAGTACCAGCACAAGAAGGAGCTCGGGATGGCCAGAGCCTGCCAGACATCGCCTCAAGCCTTGAGTTGTCCCATTCATTCCCCCCAAGGCCATATGTATAATAGTATTTTCCATGTGTGGCAGGATGTGAAAAAGGCTAAGAGGCACTGCCATGGAATCACGGCTAAGAGCATAGGTTTTGCACTTAGTAGCTCTGTGACTTTGGGCAGTTATCTAACCCCTCTGGGTGTTAGTTTCCTCATCTGGAAAATGGAGATAGCAACAGTGAGTACGTAGAGAGCACTTACTACCATGGGGGTTGTCCCATTTGCTTTTCACAATAGAATAGGGTAGGCGAATCATACAGAGAGGAGGCTGGGGCTTAGAAAGGTGAGAGTCACACTGATATCAAGTTGCTTGAACTTACCATGGACAGTATAAGAGCAGTGATTCAAACCCACACCCATATTCGTAATCAATCCATGACCCTGGGATCATAACTGAACCTTCCCCACAGACTTGTTATAGGACTAAATCTGATCATCTATGTGTAAATGATGTTCTTCTTTTCTCGAAATCATAACTGAAGACCAAAACCACCCCGCACGCCTGCCGGGGCTCTGCAGCCTTTACTGAGAGACACCATTGAGAGGTAGCTGGAGTTCCCACCCACCATCATCCCCCAGACACTACCTCACCACCCCAGCCAACAGAAGGGGACTTGCAGACCTGCCTCTATGGAAGCAGAGCCCATAAAAGAGACTTAGGGAGACAGATGCTGTGCCTGTACCGCTGAGGGTAGGGATATCCATTTCAAAGCCCTCTTTCCTAGAAAGATGGCCTCTGCACTTGTCACTCCAAGAACTGACTGGTCACACAGGTGGTTGGAATTGGGAGCCACCTCTTGCCATAATTGGCACTGCATAGTGGGCAAAGAGGCACTCGTATCAAGGTTTTACACAACTGGGATGAGGGGGTCAGCAGGAGACAACAGCTAAATCCTGCAAGGGGTCACCAGTGCTTAGGGAAAAGGCACCAGAGTGAGTCCCTCCCCGATGGGGGATGTTGAAGCCCCCTCATGCACTCACCTATGAAATATGGAAATGGTGATGCATTCCCCATGGGACTGTCATGAATCCCAGGTGAGATGATGTATGTGAGAGTCCCTCTGCAGAGCGGACCCACAATTAATGTTAGCTCTCTTGCCACGTTCTTGCTACTCTGTTAAAAGCCTGGATAAATACTTTGAGTGTGGGAAGAGAGGGTAGCTTTTCATAATGTCAGATTCAATCTAAAACGAAAAGTCTGTGTTTGCAAAGTTCTATCTCCCTGGATTACCAGGCAGATTCTGAAATTTATTAACCTTTTTAGTCATTTGTGATCACCAGCAAGGGGACTTTTTTGAATAATCAAAAAACCTTCTCATTCTGGCAGCCAAATAAAAGGAGGCCAGGTGTTCGGGATTAAAAATGCATTACCCCCACCACTGACTTTCTGGGGACGGTGTCAAGAATTTTCTCTTTCATAATATGTACCATTTCTGAAGTAGAGAAAGAGGAGGGGAAAGGGAACAGAGGTGATGAGAGGACTTTAGGAACCATGAGGGTGGACAGAAAAATGAAGTGTGAAAGTGGCAGCCAGAAGATAGGAGAATCCTATTTTTAACCATTTATGGTCTTCTTCCTTCCCCTTAAAAATAGACCTTCTTCCTGCCCACAGTGAATTGAGTGGACAATATCTGGGGGTTCCATAACACCATTTGTATATCTATTTGAAGGCATGGACATCGTGTATCTTTTGGTCAGGCTGGGTAGGCCTTTTAACACTAGATACACAGCCCAAATTTCCTCTAGAAATGTTTCTAAGAAAAACACCCACATCCACACTATTGTTTTTAAAAATGATCCTTAGCACAGGGGTGCCTGGCTGGCTCAGTCGTGGAGCATGCAACCTTGATCTCAGGGTTGTGAGTTCAAGCTCCATGTTGGGGGTGGAGATTACATAAAAATAAAATCTTGAAAAAAAAAATTATCCCTAGCACAAGGCTAAGACTATTTTCTTGAAGTAAAACTAAGATGATTTCTGATTGCTAATAATACTAACCGCACACGTGTTGAGTGTGTGCTCTCCGTGCCAAGCACCATGCTAAGTCTTGACATTCATGGTACCCTTTTGGCAGATGGGGAAGTTTCAGCTCAGGAAGCTAGCAGACTGGATCCAGGCCACAGAGCTCATGTGTGGTGGAATTTGTATTCAACCCAGGTCTCATCCAAACCCTGACACTGTCACCTCTGCCATATTATCAGCTTTAGAAACATGTAGTACCAAGCTGAGCTCTGACACTGAGCACCGCAAGAAATCCAGCCCATGGGAAAGGCAAGAAGGAGACACAGCACCGCTTGCTATAGAAAGAAGGACTGTATTACAAGCCCTTCAGACTTCGTACACAGCCTCCTGGTGCATCATGCGGCCATTTTGAGGCGCAAGGATTACTTCGGAAAGCCTTCTGTAATTTCAGAGTTTAATGATATGAAATTAGACCTAGAATGCTCAAACAAACCCGTTTCAAAACTACAATACCCCTGGCAATGAGCACTTCCATTAGATTTGAGACCATTACGTCTCCATCGCTGTGTGAGGGAAATGGATGCTTTTACGTTAGAACAAACACAAAACATCATTTTCATCCAGTACAATTTCCTGAACTCCTTTTATCCAATTTCCCAATCTTTCAGATATTTGAAACTGAAATAAAGCTTTCCTCTTAGCCCAGTTTCTTGTTCACTTTAACTCCACAACAAAATTATTCTTAGGTTTTATCATTGGCCTATTTCTTACATGGGATTTGGGTTTCATTATTTCAACATGGGGTCAAAAATAGAAAAAAATGCTCCAGTAACAGACTTTTGTTATTTTCTCTACAATATAATCATCGCATCATGCCATTTTGCTCAACCCTTGCACATCATATGGGAGATCCTTAAACAATTACAAATCTACTACAAACAATAGTTTCTGGTACTTAGGTATTGAGGAATTTCTTAAAGATGATAAACACAAGGTATTTACAATAGATTGAGAGATGAAACAACCTAAATAGAAGGGAAATATTCCCCAATCTTATATGAATGAAGATTGCATACATCCCAATTGGGAAAAGTTTCATATTTTTTAAACACAATAAAATGTTTTTAGTCTTTGGACAAGTATTTTAAAAATCCTTGGTTAAACATATTTACTGTGTATACATATATACATTTACTATTTGTAAGACTTCTCTAAGATGCCATTGGGGACTGGGACAAATAATAAATACATGGGTCACCAACTTCAAGAATCTTTCAGTCTTATAAGGGAGGTAAGAAATGTGTTCACAAGCTATAATATAAAGACAAATGTGGTAAGTGCCATAAAGTAAGGTGCAGAGCATTAAGGGAGTTCAGAAGAAGGAGGGATATTCTCTATGTGAGGAGATCAGAAGATGGTAGGCTGGGAGCACCTGGGTGGCTCAGTCATTAAGCATCTGCCTCCGGCTCAGGGCGTGATCCCAGAGTCCTGGGATCGAGACCCACATCGGGCTCCTCTGCTGGGAGTCTGCTTCTTCCTCTCCCACTCCCCCTACTTGTGTTCCCTCTCTCGCAGGCCGTCTCTCTCTCTGTCAAATAAATAAATAAAATCTTAAAAAAAAAAAAAGAAGAAGAAGAAGAAGATGGTAGGCTGACCATTCTAGGATAATGAAATGCATGAGAAAAGGTAATACCTGTTCAGGAAACAATCCCCTTTGGAATTCAAAATGTCAATGGGAAATATAACAGGCGTGTTAGCCAGAGATCGGATCATGGAGAGCAAATTCCAGACCCAAGGGTTTGGAGGTTAGTCAGTTGGAGAATACAGACTCACTAGGTATAACCAGTATTTCAAACTTTACCTATTTTTGCCTATTTAAAATATCTCTCTTTTAGACAACTTTATTGAAGTATAATTGGCATAAAATTAACTGTGCGTGTTTAAAGCATGTAATTCGGTAAGTTTTGACATGTGTGTGCACCCATGAAACCATCACCACAATCAAAATAATGAACATATCAATCACCCCCACAAGTTTCTTTGTTCCCCTTCGTAATCTCTACCCCCTGCCCCATCCCCAGGCAACTACTGATCTGCTTCCTGCCACTGTAGATTAATTGGCACTTGCAAGAATTTTGTATAAATGGAACTATACAGTATGGACTCTTCAATCTGGCTTCTTTCACTCAACACAATTTTTTGAGATTCATCCATATTGTTGGGTGTATCAATAGTTTGTTCCTTTTTACTAGTAAGTAGTATTCTATTATGTGGATATGCCATACTTTGTTTACTCATTCACCATTTTGATGGACATTTACATTGTTTTTAGTTTGGAGTTATTACAAGTAACGCTACTTTCACTATTCATATTCAAATCTTCATATCGACCTATGCCTTCATTTCTCTTGCATTAACACCTAGCTGTGAAGTGACTGACTCACATAGTAAGTTTCTGTTGTGCTTTTCAAATAACTGTCAAAGTACTTGCCAAAATGGTTTATCACTTTGCATTCCGACCAGCATCATACGAGAATTTCAGTTGTTCCATGTCAGAACGCTTGGTGTGGTTGCTGTTTTTTAATTTTGGACACTCAGGTAGGTGTGTAGTAATATCTTATTATGGTTTTCATTTGCATTTCCCCAATGACTAAAACTTTTCATGTTTTTATTTGCCACTTTTATAGCTTCTTTGATGAAGTGTCTGCTCAAATCTTTTGCCCATTTTAAAATTAACATTATTATTGAGATTCCAGAGTTCTTTATACATTCTGAATGTAAGCCCTTTATCAGATACATGATTTACGAATATTTTCCCCAGTCTTGAAAGGGGCTTCAAAGAGTAGAGGTTCTTAATTTTGATGAAGTCTAACGTATCCATTTTTTTATGAAGTGTGCTTTTCACAATGCATTTAAAAAATCTTTGCCTAACTCAAAGTCACAAAGATCTGTGTTCTCTTCCTGTTTTAGAGTTTTACATTTCAGTCTATGATCCATTGTGAGTTAATTTTTTTATATATGGTGCAAAATTCATATGGTATGAATTGAAGGGTTTTCAGGGGGGAGTTGGGGGTGTTTTGCAGATAAATATCTAATTGTTCTAACATCATTTGCTGAAAAAGTTATCCTTTTTATCTAAATACCCTTGTCAAAAATCAATTGACCATATATGTTAGGTCTATTTCTGGATTCTATTCTGTTCCATTGATCTATTTGTCTACCTTGATGCCAATGCCACACTGCCACACTGTCTTAATTACTAAAGTGTTATAAAAGCCTTGAAGTCAGATAGTGTAAGTCCTCCAAATTTGTTCTCTTATTTCAGATTATTTAAGCTATTCTAGATCCCTTGCATTTCCATAGAAACTTTAGAATCAGCTTATTAATTTCTACCAAAAAAAAAAAAAACCACACTGGGATTTTCACTGGGATTGCAATGAATCTATATATTAATTTAGAGACATGCTCTCTTCACCATATTGAGTCTTCCAATCTGTAAACACAATATGTCTGTCTATTTTGGTCTTCTTTAATTTCTCTCAGCAATGTTTTATAGTTTTCCGTGTACCAATCTTTCACATCTTTTCTCAAATGAATCCCCAAATATTTCATATTTTTATGTTATTTTAAATCATTCTTGTTTCAATGTCTGATTATTCATACATTGAAATCCAGTGGATTTTTGTATGTGATTTCATATTCTACAGTCTTACTAAAGTCACTTATTAATTCTGGGAGCTCTTTCATAGATTACATAGGAATTTCTATGTAAATGATCATGCCATCACTGTATAAAGAGAGTTTTACTTCTTTCTTTCCAATCCAGATAGCTTTATATCTTTTTTTCTTGTCTGATAGCAAGAAAACTGTGATCCAAAATCCTACAGTCCTCCCAAAGAGCACAAGGTAATAACTCATTGATGCTAGCACTTCGTAAGAATTCTTCAAGTGCAAGTGGAGATGGCTGTCTATCAGTATTAGGCCAGCTGTAGAAACCCCAAGTCACAACAGTACTAGACTCTTAAATTTACCTTTGCATGACTTCAGCTTCCAGCGTGTATATATTTACACTTACATATGCAAGCAGCATTTTTTTAAAGCCTCCCCAGCTCAGATACCCCATTCTAGAACCAGGCCTCCCCAAACCCACCCTAAACTTCTCATATGGCTTTGGTCATCATTCTGAATTCTCCTTTTATTACAATGAGTTACTCCTCATCGTTTTTGATGTCTTTGCCAAATGACCTAAGTTGAGTCCATTTTAATTCATCTGATACTTTTCTAATAATATTAAATTTCAAAAAGGAAAGTGTCATAGTTTTATCTACTACTTCCCAGAAGGCTCCTTGCACCATATGCAAATATACCCATCTTTTTTGTTTTTTGCAACCTCCCAGAAAGGCAGTATCTGTCAATGTAAAGCAAAAGTTCTGTTGCACAGTTTCCTCTAAACAATGGTATCTGTTGGCCTTATATCTGTCTAAAAGAGACCATTCTATAGATTGTTCTCAGGTAAAAGGATATCTGCCCCCAAGGAAATTTGTAAATTCTAACACTAGAAATAGAAGCTACAGGCAACTTGCAAATACCAATTTATTCTAATTTTTTAAAACTATTAGAGCTTAGTCTCATTGGGCACCCCTCTAAAGAAGTTTTTTCCAAAGTAAGAAGAATATTTTAGGAAGATGAATGTAGCAGTGATTTGAAGAGTAAATGAGAAGTGGAAAGAGAGGTGAGTCAGGAAGGTCAGTTACCAGACTATTGTAATAATCCAGGTCATATACAATAAAGATGTCTCCCAGAACCAATAGTAATAATGGAAAGAAAACAGTGAATGTATGAGATTTTTTTACAGAGAGGTTAAATAAGATTTAGAAAATGAACTATGAACTTTCCAAAGTCTATTTTTAAGACACATAATTAATAAAGAGAACAAGGGAAAGAAAGAAGTCAAAGATGGCTAACTAGTAGAGAAAATGGTAGCCCACTTGCAGAAGAAAATGGTCAATACATAGGAAAATATGATAAAGGGCAAGTCTGAGTGGAAAGGTGATCAGTTAGATGGTGGACATCTTGAGTCTGACTCCAATGTTGAGAGGCAGTAAGAATTATTGAAAGAGAGTTGGGTAAGGATCAGGAAACCTGAGTTCTAGTTGTGGCTGGGAGACAGTGACAGACACTGTGGGACCTGGCCCAACATTCATTTTCCACAGCACTTTCTTCCTTTCTGGTCTCAAAGAAACCTGATTTAGTTTCTGCATTGACCCAATTTGATAGTCCATGTGCTTCAGAGGAGGCTGGACTCAGACTCAGGGGGTAAATTCTGATTGGTCTAAGTCAATCACATCTTCCATTCCCAGGGCATGTCACAGGTCTGGCCAATGAAGCATGAAGAAAAGTCAGCTGTGTGCTTCAGGGTAATGAACTCCCACCCTTAAGAAGAGCTATACCAGAAGAGATGGTCTGTCCTTTCAGTGGACATTGCCAGGTATGAATGGGACACTAGGAACCACTTATAGCCATCTGACCACCAGCAGCTGGCCTGTGAACAGACCAACATGCTGAGGATGGCAGAGCCAGGAAAGAGAGAAATTTGGCCCCGTGATGCTGTCATTGAACTGCTACACTAACCAACCTTACCATGCCACACTCTTGTACTTCTTGTTATGGAAGATCACACATTTAAGCCCGTTTCATTGGGATTTCTGTTATTTAAAGCTAAAGCCATCCTTACTGACCCAGCAGCCTTGGCCCAAACCAATTTACTCTGCACACTACCATTTCTTCCACTGTAAATTAAGAGTGATCTCTGTAAGAACTCCTCCAGCTCTAACCACCCACGATTTTATTATTACAGGTAAAAATAGAGGTCAAGAGGAAGAATGAACATCTAGAGAAAGATCAAAACAAAAATACAGATACAGGAGTCATCTATGTAGTGTAAGACTTAGCTCTTGGGAATAAATGAGATTGTCAAGTGAATCTTACTGATTGCTATACATGTTAACAATAACATCTCATTTTATCCTCCCAACATGCTGCAAAGTGGGCCTCATTGCCGTTTTCTGTGAACAAACCAAGACACAAATGTCAAGAAAAGCATGAAAAATGTCCTAGACTCTTAAGATATTGTCAGAATTTCAACAGTATCACATATTTCAGACAGGTCAAGAAGAATGAACACTAAGAAAAGGTCAAACACCTTTATGACTTGGGAGGTTCTTAATGCTTTCAAGATAACTGTTGCCAGAAAGTCATAGGGATGAAAGACAGGGAGATCAGAGGGAGTGAAAAGGAAGAGATGTGAAGGAAGTAAAGACCATTTTTATCAGAAGTTTGGCAGTCAAAGAAAAGGGAAAGATGAAAAAGTACTTGAAGAGAGGAACAAGTCTGAGAGAAAAACTATTTTGTTTCTTGTCTGAAAAGACCCAACCATACAGGTGGGCAGAGGAAAAGGGACCCGTGGAGGAGAAGAGCTTTAGGAACAGGAGAAGGAGGGCCTCACTGGTGGAACTAGAAGACACAGGAGATGTGCTGTTTGCCTTCCCTCTGCTGTCTGCTCCCTGAGCTCCAGCTGAATTGAGGGCTCCGAGGGCCGATCGATGGCCAGACTTAGCTGATGTAATCACTGCTAAAACATATGAATAATGAATGAACGTTATTTCTTTTATGTGTTATTTTAATAGCCCTTTATAAAAGGATCATTGGAAAAAGACCAACATATCTTTCCAAAGTTTATTTTTAAGATGCATAATTAATACAGAAAAGTATTACTGTACAATAAAAACCAACATTTATCTCATTTTCCTAACAGAATATGACCTATGGAGAAGAAAAAGATGAAAAATATTATTAAAAATAAAATAGTTTTATATACCAGGTCCCAAATTTCACTGGGAAATTACCTAGACCTACATTACAGAGAGAAAATTTAAATTGAATAATAGAAGATACTATTCAGTAGGAACTTAGTAGATGCCAGGCCCTGTGCTAAACACTTCTTATACATTATCCTATTTAATCCTTATAACACCCTGTGAGATGGGTGTTATTAACTTGATTTTATGCTGAAGAAACTGAAGCTTAGAGATGTTATATCCCTGAGATCCACCTACAGTACTATTCTATATGAGTTTTCATAAATGAAACAATTATTCCTATATACAGAGTGTTAATTATGTTCTAGCAAGTGCTGGGTGCTTCCTAGTCTTGGGGCAACTATGTGAAGTATCTGTTTCTATTATCTTTATTACAGATGCAAATCTAAGGACCAGAAAATTAACCATGAGATGCTAGAGCCCATCCTCAAACCAGTATGGTCTGATGCCTACAAAGATTTTAAAAACTAAAGTTGAGGTAAGACTCTTTAATTTGAAAATGGCTTTATAAGATCATGTAACATATCCAGCAAGTGTAAGCCAAATCCTCAATTCCCTGGAAAGAATAAAGTATAGGATAAATTTCTGAGGATGAAAATGTTGCCTCTAGCACATAAGCTTAGTGGTGTAGTTAAAAACGTTTGAGTCAAAATTGAATGCCAGTCATGAGACACTAAACTGTGATGTGTTTAGTACTTTCCCCTTAAAAAAATAGTCAGTAGTTGATGTTCCAAAGGAAAGAATGTGTTTTGTTCTATGATGCAATTGACTATTAGCTTCCAAATGCCCATTGGCTTAGGCCTTTAAAGGGCCCTAGCTCATTAGTTTTCTCTGAATTTAAAAGTAATAACTAACATAACCGGAGATACTGCAAGCCATCTTTTAGCACCAATGTCATTACTCAGTAAAAAGGGGAAACATTGCATTAAAAAACATCTGGAGTCGGGGCGCCTGGGTAGCGCAGTGGTTAAGCGTCTGCCTTCGGCTCAGGGCGTGATCCCGGCGTTCCGGGATCGAGCCCCACATCAGGCTCCTCCGCTATGAGCCTGTTTCTTCCTCTCCCACTCCCCTGCTGTGTTCCCTCTCTCGCTGGCTGTCTCTCTGTCAAAATAAATAAATAAAATCTTAAAAAAAAAAAAAAACATCTGGAGTCATACTGCTGTGGTTTAAATCTAAGCTCTGCTACTTACTTACCTATGTGACCTCTGATAATTTTCTTATCCTTTCTGTGTCTCATATCCTCAACTGCAAAATAAGGAATGAAAGATGAGGTGATATGTGCCAATGCGGCATGGGGTATCTAACTGTTAGCTGTTGTACACACTTGGACGATCATAACACCATTTGTGGCACTCTCAGTTTATTCTTGCCTGGCTGGATAAATTAAAATTATAACTTTTTTTCAAGGCATGTTTAAGCGTTATCCCGGGGCATTCTTGCAGAAAAAAATCCTCTTTGAAAACCTAATCCCGCCTCTTTTGTCATTAGGACCAGCTACGTCATTTGCAGGGCCCGATGATGAAAAATGAAAATGTGGGGCCCCTTGTTCACAAAGTAAGAAATCCAAAACGGCAACAGCATTAAGCCAAGTGTAGAAGCTTTCTCAGCACAGGACTCTGCAACTGCATGGCTCACAGGCCCTTGAAGCCTGCCCTGCTTGGCATCACTTTCCTCGATGAAAACATAAAATACCAAGCTCTCCAAACTCACTCAGTTGTTTATTTCTTGGAATATTTGTTTCTAACCCTACCTTTCCAAGAAAAGATTTAAAGTAATTCTCTCTACAGATAGTCTGAGAATGAAAATATTCTTCAGAAAACCAACTTCCTGTCCCAGGGCAGATTTTTACTACATCGTTAAACACAGCTACTCTCTTGGAGTGTGGAAAAGTCAAACAATCTTGGAGTTAATAAGGATTCATTCTGTTCAGTGATAAGCTCACAGACCTTTTCCTGGACTGAGAACTGCCCCAGTCACCTCTACACAGGGGCAAAGAGTCAATGAATCCTGGGGTACAGGGACAATTCTTCATCTCTGACCAATAGTATGAATCCTAGACTACCAACTACAGGTTTTTTTCCCATTGGAAGAACCAACTCAAGTTTTTAACATGTTTTTCCCCTTGTGGTTTTTCCTCAAGTTGATCTCTAGATCATTCAACAGTATTCAAGACTGAAATCTATTAACATTAGTTCTGTATCAATATTAGGTTACTGGTGCTAATATCTATTGAACATTAAGAGAAATGCCAAGCCCCCTTCTTAATGAAGAGCCTTGATTTTATTAGGTTCAAATAGCAAAGAAGTGTAAGACTATACATAAGTATATTGTCTTTTATTTCAGAAACATCTAGTGCTTAGCCCAGATTTATCCCATATGTCCTTCCTATGGGCTCTAGCAAAGAGAAACTCAACCTATGAAAGACTCAGATGTTCACTTAATCTCCTCTGAACCTTCCTTGAACTGATAGCTAGTGAAGAGCTGCCACTTGTTTAATTCATTGGCTCCATTATTTTAACTTAAGCACCCATCAAAATTCCCAGAAGTCTTGAATCTGTAAGAATTGTTTGCAAGTAAGGCAACTCTGGTTTTTGCAACTATTGACAGATATTGATAACAGTGAGATAGTAATACCTGCTTAAATTAGCTCATTTTCTAATGTTGCTATTTTATCAGCATTTGAATTTGAGCTGTGGTTGACTAGGCCTAAGTCAGGAAGCCAGACAGCCCTGTAATCAGATCATGGAATAAGACCAAGTGTCAGTTATTAAAACCAAAGGAATACAGAATCTTCAGTCCAAAAGTAGATCCAAAACTAAGGATAAGCAGATTAGAAGAACCATGTACTAGAATCCAAAGCAAGTCCAAACACCAGGGCACATATTTAAGCAGTAGTGGAGCAGGTAAGCAACAGAACAAAATGTACCAGGTGACAGTCCAAGCAAGCAGTCCACATGTAAATGGCGCCACATTGTACAGTGCAGAACTTTTACGACTTGATCAACCCTGACTCAAGAAGGTATTGGAGGAAAACTAATATTCAGGACAAAAAGCAGTCTCTACAAGGATGGTGGTTATCTGTAGGACATGTTGGTTATTGCAAAACAAGGTGGAAACTTAAGTCCTCAGGAACTGGATCACGAAGATGAGAGTAGATTACAAGGGAGCCAATGCTACCTCAAAAAAACTACTCACCCAGAACTTCTTACAGTGACCTGCTTAGGAATAAGATTAGGCCCATGAGCTGGGCTTGAATGAATCTCTAGATAAAGGGGTTAGTGACAGTGGTGTCAGTTCACATCAGCTCATGGGAGCCAGTTGTTAAAATTTAAGGAATTTAGTAAGCCAGATGTTAAACACAGCCATTATTAAAAATTAAATTACATAAACTTCTAATTAAAGACATATTAAAACAAAGGTAATAAACACTCAAAACTCATCCCTTCCTAGTTATTTCACTACATTTTTCTATTACCTGTGGTCTTGAAGTTCTTTGAGTCTGTTGTAACTGTGTGGTGGAAATATTTCATATTGGCATGATACTGCGAGTCTCTTCCCACTTTCATGTTCAGTAACATCACATCAGGAGCTTGAAATTGGCCATTCCGGGAGCATGTACGCCATGGAAATTGAAAAGCACAACAAATCGGGGCTTTTTGTGGGGCCAAGGAAGGGAAGGTAGCTGTTAAACATATACTGGCATATCACTGGTTAGTGTCCCCAGCACAGAGTTACAGCACTGAAAAGTCTAATACCTATGCAGGTGAAGAGGATAAAGGATTCTGGGACTGCTATTTGCAGATTCCTAAACCCAGAATATACAATCTTCATGATGTGGCCCCAACTTACCTGTTTAGATTTAGCCCATACTCCCAATTCTCTGGACCCCTTTAACATCCCGCAATAATATACCATGTTTTCTCACACCTCCTTTCTCACACCTACTTAATACTGGGCACTGTGCTCTGGATTGAGGAATCAGAGATATCAGGCATCCTTCCTTCCCTCAAGTAGTTCACGGTTTAGGAAAGAAAGGGAAACAACAAATGGATGAATGCTTCTAGTCGGGTATGACAGGTGCTGTGACAGAGACAGATGTCCGCATGTGCTTTATGGAAATGCAGAAGATGCACCCATAAGTAAAGACAGCAGGGAAGGCTTCCTAGAAGAGGCAACAGTTGCACTGAGGCTTGGCTAGACAACATGCACATGTGTTCTTGAATTGAATTTCTGCAGTTCAAAACCCATCTCTCCCAGTTTACTAGCTGGGTGACCTTAAGCAAGTACTTAGCCTCTCTGAACCTCCATTTTCTCATCTACAGAATGAGATCCCTCCTTCATAGGGTTATTGTGAGGATTGAATGAAATTAGTGAATGTAAGGCATTTAGCCTGATACTGATGATACATAAATGCTTTTACAACATTTGTCTTTATATTAAGTATTAGTCAAGTGAAGAAGGGAGTAAGGAAAATGTTACTGATAGAGAAAATGGTGCGTGCAAACCGTAGATGCATAAAAGATTATAACATGTTTCCCCAAATGCGTTTTTAAAAATATGACTGTAGCCCCGGGGTTCCTGGGTGGCTCAGTCGGTTAAGTGTCTGCCTTCAGTTCAGGTCATGATCCCAGGGTCCTGGGATCGAGCCCCATGTCAGGCTCCCTGCTTAGCAGGGAGTCGGCTTGTCCCTCTCCATCTCCCTTGCCTCTCCCCACCCCACTCGTGCTCTCTCGCTCTCTCAAATAAATAAATAAAATCTTTTAAAAAATATATGACTGTAGTCCAAAATAATAGGGAAGTGCAAATTTACCCTCTTGCCAAAAAAATGGCCACTTCTTTAACTTTCTGTAACTATCACGCCCAGTTGTCAGACCCAAGAGTCATCTTACACCCTTCCTTCCACCCACTCCAACATTTACTCAAACACCAAGTCCGGCAGCTGAGTGCCTCCTGCAACTGTGCTGAGGTCCACTTTGTATTGCTTGCCCATATGGTCCAATACTAAGATAAAATACAATACAAATTAATTACTAGATAAATGAAATAAAAAGCAAAGATCTACAAAACACAAGTCCAATTTTTTCATTATTGGATTTAACAGATAAAAGATTACTCCTTTAACTTGCTACAAAAGTTTCTAAATTCTTACTGTCAATTTCTGTATTTATCTTATAGTAGATGAGTAACAACCAGTTTACAGACTGTCACCAGTCCGGGAACCATACTTGCAGAAGCACTGCTACAGAACATAATACCTCCTTAGCATCTCTAAAACACTCCACTTTCTTTCCTTAGTTCAGCTCTGAGACCTTCATCATCTCTCTTCTAAGCAACAACCTCAAAATGGTCTCACTGCCTCCAGTACCATATGTTCCTCCAATCCATTCTCCATGTTATAGCCAACCAGATCTTTTTAAGTCCCTTATCTAATTACGTTACTCTTCCATCAAAACCTTGTCAATTATTTTCCTTTGCCTTCAGGACATAGCCTAGAACTCCACCATCTGACCTCTGCCTCCTTTTCCAGTCTCTTTTCTCCCTACACATCCTCCTCCACTGCCCCAGCACACGCACGTACGCGTGCGCGCACACACACACACACACACACACACACACACAGTCTTGCACTCTGTGCTACAGGTATACCAAAGGACATGCAGGTCCACAAACACCACTAGCTGTGTCACACCTCCATGCCTTTACTCACATTAATGCCTCTACCTGAAACACCCTTCTCCATCTTCTTCACAAAAGAAGAAGAAGGAGGAGGAGGAGAAGAAGGAGAAGGAGGAGAAGGAGAAGAAGTAGTAGTAGTAGAAGTAGGAGAAAAAGAAGAAGTAGTAGTAGAAGTAGTAGAAGAAGAAGGAGGAGGAGGAGGAGGAGGAGGAGGAAGGGGAGGAGGAGGAAGAGGAGGAGGAGGGGAAGAAGGAGGACAAAAAAAAATCTGCGTACCTTTCAAGATTCAGTTCAAGGGTCATATCCTCTAGGAAACTTTTTCTGATTCCATCTCCCTGCCCAACCCATGCCTCAGGGACCTAAGACTGATTCCTTTGTGCGTTAGCTGCATCCTTAACACATCGTGATAACTATAGCACGTATCACACGTGTTTCTATTTGCCTCCCCAGGCTGTAAGTTGCTCTTGCACAGACACCATGTCTAGACTTCTTTGTGTTATTTCCCTAACACTTAGCCTACACAGTTTCCAGCATCTTGTTGGCACTTGTGAATGGAAGGATGGATGGCCTGGAATGGAATAGATGAACAGATAGATAGATGGATGGATGGATGGATGGACATACAAAGGATGGGAAAAAAATAGAGTTGAAAAGGTACAAGAACCAGATCAAGAAGTGCCTTGTATATCCTGTTACAGAATTTGGATTTTTATCCTAAAGGAAACTGAAGGCCGTGGAGTATTTTAAATGGAAGTATGACAAAATCCCTATTGGGTTTTTGAAAGGTGAGGATACAAAGGAGCCTAGAGAGACCAGTTTAGAATCTATTAGAGCAATGCAGGCAAGAAGATGGAGAGGAGATGGAGAGAAGATTGGTTCGAGAGATGTTTCGGGGATTGGACTATGAGGACTTTATTGATCGATAGGAATGGGAAGGATGATTTCCAGATTTCTGTCTTAGATCATTGCTGCCAGTCACCAATCAGAGGATAAGAAGAAGGAGCAGGTTTTGAAAGCAAATAACACATGAGGTCCTTCCTTTGTGCTCAGTGGCAATTTCAAAGCTCACTTTTCTCAAGCTTCACCAAAGACGCCCAGCAGAGATTCTCTCTTGTTTCTCCTTCAGGGAAAATAGCAGTCATCAGGCAAGAATCTCTCTAGTTCCTCACTGCCAGTGACCAACATGTCTGTGTCCTCCTCCCTCAGGCTTTGGTAGAGGAGGTGCCTCCTCAGGTCTCACCCAAGCCTGTGCCCCAGGAGCTCAGCCCCAATGAAGCCTCTTCTTATACCTTTAACCTGTCCCTCTCCACTCTTCTCGGCAGCATATTGCTTTCAAAAGTCTCCCATATTAAAAAGAACTCCCTTCCATGTGTTGCTTATTCCTTGATTTTCTTTAACAACCAACTTCCTTTGAGATAAAAACTACTGCTAACTTCAAGTACTATTTGCAATACATTATTGTTGTTAAAAGCTCAAAAATACATGGAAGTATGAAGGAGAAATTACATGTAATTTCACTATCCAGAAGTAGTTCTTGCTAATAGGCTGGTATATTTCTTTCTAGTAATTTTTCTATGCAGATACACATGTATGTATTAATGACTATTTTATACTTTTCACTTCAAATTATAAGTATTTTGCCATGTTATTAAAAAATTTCCGTTGGCATTTTAAAAGATGTTAATAATCTATTTGTCTGGCTATACCAAAATTTATTTGATTAACTCTTACGATAGAATTTTTAAATATTTCTACTATTTTGTTAAGGTAAATAGCATTGTGTACTATAAACCTTTATTCACATTTCATATTATTTCCTCAGGATAAATTTCTAAAAGTGGGACTCTTATGTCAAAGAGTATGAACATCTTTAAAGTTTTTGATACATATTCCCAAATTGCTTTCCAGAAAGGTTGTACCAAATTACATTCCCATTCACTCTGCCTTTGCCAGGCTTATTATCATTTTTTAGAATAGAAAAAGAATTTTTTTTCATCTAATGATCAAAATGGTATCTGACTGTTTTATTCTGCATTTCTTCAAGTAAAAATGAAGTTGGCTACTGAGCCATACCCTTAAAAAATGGTAGGGTAAAGATGGTAAATTTTCTGTTATGTGTAGTTTACCACAATAAAAAAAATTTTTTTTGAAAAGTGAAGTTGGACATTTTTAATATTTATTCATCTGTTTTATTTTTGGTGAATTATGTATTTATGTCCTTTGTCCATTTAACTATTGTGCTCTTAATATTTTTTCTTATTGATTTTTATGAGTTCTTTATATATTAAGGCATTAAATCTCTTGCTGTCAAATTTATGGAAAATATTTTCCCCTATTTGTTTTGACATTTAAGTTTGTTTATGAGCTTGGACATTTATGGAAGAGGAGATATATAGAGACATTTTAAATTCTTATATATTCAAATCTTTCAGTAATTTCCTTTGGGATTTCTTTTATTGCTACCATGTTCAAAAATTCCTTTTCTAGCCAGCCATTAGGGAATTGTTCATCTACATAATCCTATTATAAGTATTGTTCCTTAGTCTGAGCAGCAAAAGAAAGATGAAAACACTCATTCTCCATCTCAAGGAACTCTACCAACCAGTAAGGGAGCAGACATGTACACATATAAATACAAATGCATAAGGGACTGCTATAGAAGGACTGTTCACCCTACTTGAGAGAGGTTCATAACTAGGTCATGGGGCCAAATTTGCCTAGAGCTCATCTTCTGCTTTTATCATTATTTATTAATTTGGGACCATTTAACACATTCACAAAACTGTACTGCTTCTAGAAATATATGGAATGGGAATATGATAACTCATTCCAGCTAATCAGCCCTTTCTTCCTGGCTCTGGAGGTTTTAAAAACAATGACTCACGAAGTATTTGCCAGGCAACCATCCATCCAGCCTACCCACAAGTCTGAGTTTGTCAGCCTGCCTCAATTTTATCTATGAAATTAAATCTCAATTTTAGTTTTAGTAGCCATTTACTTCTTTGCTGTTTTTCAGAAGACACTTTAAAAGGAAACATGTAAATTATAATGAAGATAAAGAAGAAATGAAAAGCCTCAGGTACAATGGCAGTGATTGTTAATAAATAACCATTGACAAAGGTTTCCAGAAATTAATCAGCCCAGATGAGCATGGCAAACACTTGTGAAAGAAGCCTTCATAGAAATGCTTCTCTGCAAGGGTTCTGGGAAATGCTGAGTGTCATACACTGGGAAGAGGAGCATAAAACTGGTACATTTCCATAGGATAATCCTCAATGTGAGTTAAGAGGCTTACAAGTGTTTATGCTTTGTGGTATAATAATTCCATTTCTTGAAATCTATTTCAAATAAATCATCAGAGATTTATGTATACTGATAATCATTGCCATATGTATTATGGCAAATATTCTAAGTAGCCTTAAAAATAGGGAAATAATTAGATAAATTATTGGTAGAGCCATGCAGTGGGATATACTGCATAACCATTCAAAATTATGTTTTCAAAAAATTCTTCTGTGTAGTGGCATAAGAATGTGCTTTCTTCAGAAGGGGGAAAGAAACATGAGAGACTATGGACTATGAGAAACAAACTGAGGGCCTCAGAGGGGAGGGGGGTGGGGGAATGGGATAGACCGGTGACGGGTAGTAAGGAGGGCACGTATTGCATGGTGCACTGGGTGTTATACGCAACTAATGAATCATCAAGCCTTACATCGGAAACCGGGGATGTACTGTATGGTGACTAACATAATATAATAAAAAATCATTAAAAAAAAAATGAAAGCTAAAAAAAAAAAAAGAATGTGCTTTCTATACAGTGTAAGATGAAAAACATCAGGTTACAAAAGATACGTACGGCTAATTCCAATGTAGGTTTATGTTGCATAAAAGAACTTGAAGAAAATACACCAAAATGGTTTTCTGTGGCTAGTGAGATTGCTGGTGCTCTTCACCTTCTGGATTTTCCAAACTTTCTACAAGAAACTAAGTTCTACGAGGAGGAAAAAAGCTATTTTTGTAAATGTTTGCTCTGTGCAGTAAAAGACCAATCCTTGTGACTGGCTATGAGTAGGCTTATTTTCCCCCAGACCCGTTTCCAGAAAACTCAGTGATGTTTAGAGGTATGGAGCTTCCTGAATCCTTCCATTAAAAAGACTGTAAGAGACATGCTTCACCCTTTACTTAAAATATGAATCAAAGCATCTGTGTTTCCCACCTTGGCCTGACAACATTCTCCAGAAAGACCCACTGCTTCTCAGGGAAAACAATAAAGAAATAAAAACGCTTTGAGTGCCTACCATATGCCAGGTAATCTCATATACATTGGCTTATTTGATCCTCACAGACCCCTGGGAGATTGAGTTTGAATGTAGGGAAGCAACTTTTCCAAAGTTAGAGCTGTCTTAATAAATAGACTGGGATTTGAAGTCCAGTCTACGGACTCCAAGACAAGAGCTCATCACAGTGGTCTTCTGAGTGTACATTTGCACATCTGAGTGATACAGAGAGTCCAAAAGTGTCCGTGTTGTTTCAATTATTTCTCTGCTTCAAGAAATAAGACATTCATATTGTACACTCATCTGTTAGGTATATGATAATAAATATATATAGATTTTGCTACTTGTCATTTATTTAAGCTCTGCTATCCATTATCATCATTTCAAACTGTTTCAGACGGAACAAATACACACTTCTTCTCAAACAACAAGCCTTCTGTAACATTTTGAAAGGATTCGTTTAAAAAAATTTGGGTCACAGATTGTGCATTTAAATTTATCTTTCCAGATTCACTTCTTTAAATCATTTCCCAAGTCACTAGAGATATGTGTTTACCTTCACTGGCAATCCCCTTGTACTGACCAAGCTACCACTGTCCCCCATACTTCCCACCACACCAAGGAAATCAATCTCACTCATCCCCATTAATACTGGACCAAATCCAATTTCAAATTTTGATTCAATATTCTCCAGCTGAAGACAGTTTTCTAAGACTGGCCCAGTTCTGCTTTAATCATTCACTCTGTATTCTTCTAGTGATACATTTAATATGTTCTCAATTATTTCACACTTCATATATCATCTCGTATTTGTTCTCACTTTGTTTCTACCTATTTACATTCTAAGTTTCCCAGGAATAGAAAAATATTTTTTCTATTTCACCCCAGATGCTTTGTTAAGTGTTACATATGTTTTTTTACTCATTATGTGTGTAATGGATATCCAATAAATGCTTGTTAATTAACTAACCTCAGCTCACTTATATTCCCCTATAAACAGACTCAAACAAACAAACAAAAAATCAATGAAATGGAAAAGGAAGAGGAGAGGACCCCACAGTTTGAATTAGCATAGAAACCTTTACCTTCATGAGTTAACCTGTACATCAAAAAGTACATTGAGGAAGGACACCTGGGTGGCTCAGCTGGTTGAGCATCTGACTCTTAATTTTGGCTCAAGTCATAATCTCAGGGTCCTGGGATTGAGACCCGTATTGGGCTCAGCTGGGCGTGGGGACTGCTTGAGATTCTTTCTCCCTCTGCCTCTACCCCCCCACTCTCTCTCTCTCTAAAATAAATAAATAAATCTTTTTTTTTAAGTTCATGGAGAACATATTAAAAAACAGATATCAGTTTGCTCATTTAATATTTCAATATATGAAAACTGCTTAGCCAAATTTTCCTTAAATCTGTAAGTTAAACATTATTGAAAGACAAATTATGTAATGTTCCTCTTAAAAAAAAAAAAAAAAGTCTTGGCTAAGGAAACAACCATCTGAGTACTTTTTTAACCAGAATTTTTCTTTAATCACAGAAACATGAATTGAATCAGGAAACTGAACTAAAGTAAATCCTGAACCAAAAACCCAAAAAGAAAAAAAAAAACTATATTAATCTGCAGAAACACAAAGGGAACCAAACACAAGTATGGTAATAACTTTTTACAGAACCAAAATCTCTCAGAAAATTATTTGCTTATGTCTGTTTGTTTTTCAGATAAATTATAATTTTTCAATACTTTTAGAAAAATATTATCCAGCAAGATAGTATGTCCTTAAGAAGAACAAGTAGGATATTAAATAAAATGGTCATTCCATTCTTCTCTCCAGAACCACTTGGCCAACTCAGTCTGCACAACAAGCTGAAAACCAGGATTCTGAGGACCAGGCCTTAAAGGAAACTCCAGAGAAGCTGAGAAACGGGGAGAAAACCAACGTAGAGGCTGCAAGTCCCTGGCCCTGATCTGAGGTGGTGAAGGATCAAAACACCAGCAGAGGAAAGTAATGAGAAGGCTGATCCCTACATTTTTTTTTCCTTTTTAAATTCTCTTTCCTTTGGGGCACCTGGGTGGCTCAGTCAGTAGAGCATTGGACTCTTGATTTCAGCTCAGGTCACGATCTCAGGGTCATGAGATCAAGCCCTATGTCGGGCTCCATGCTCAGCAGGGTGTCTGCTTGAAACTTTCTCTCCCTCTCCCTCCACCCTTTCCCGCTCTCTCTCTCTAAATTAAATAAATAAATCTTTAAAATAAAATAAACTCTCTCTGCCATTCTCATGTTCTTTTCTCCCTTTCTTTCTTCTCTCTTTTGTGCAAATTATCTCTTTTTCCTCTACTTCTTTTGTCATTTATTTCTATATCTTTGTCTTCTATATCTTGTGCTGTTATCTCTGTTTGTCTTTTCTCATCCCCGTTTTCCCTGTCCTTTCCCTTCTCTTTTGCTACTACTTTCTTTGGATTCTTTCTCTGGATCCTATTATTTTGTTTTCCGATCTTTCCCTTCCTCCATTTTTTCCTTTTAATGATCTGATCTCATTTCCCACCAAAATGTTTATAGTCTTATGAGTTTTTAATTGATCATCCATGTTCAATGAAACAGATTCAATAATAATTACTTATTTGCCTTATCCAATGTGATGATATACATTATTCATAATATTCGGGGGGAAATGTTATTTATATACTTATCAGGCCTTTTTGTTAAATGCTGTTTCCATTTTTTCATCACCAGTCCATAATTTGCGAAGCAGGTTTTAGTGAACATGGATAATCAATTCAAAATTCATAACAGTGGTAGATTTTAAGATAACCTTGCTATTTCTCACCGTGATAGTTAGCATCCAAGATGATCCCCAATGATTCTTTTCTCTTGGTATTTACGCCCTCACATAGTCCCTTCCCACATTGTATGAAGGTTGATTTGTGTGACTAGTAGAACTTGACGGAGGTGATGGTGTGACTCCTAAGGTAAGATCATAAAAAATATAGCAACTTCCACATTGTTTACTTGAATCATTTGCTCTGGGAGAAGTCAACCATCATGTTGTGAAGACATTCAAGCAGCCCAAGGAGAAGTAGACATCATGAGGAAACAATGTCTCCTGTTAACAAACAGCACATAGTTTCCAGACACGAGAGTGCACCATCTTGGAAGCAGACTCTCTAGCCCCAGTCAAGCCTTCAGATGACTGCAACCCTGGTCAACATCTTGACTGCAACTTCATGAAAGACTCCCCAGCAGAACATTAGCTGGTCCCTAATTCCTCACAGAAACTGTGAGAGATAAATATTTATTATTGTTTTAAGCCACTAAGTTTCCTGGTAATCTGTTATGGAAAAATAGATAACTAAAATGCCTTTTTGGAAACAAAACCAAAACAATTTGTACAT
The DNA here is from genome assembly GCF_024610735.1 of Ursus americanus. NCBI lineage: Eukaryota > Metazoa > Chordata > Mammalia > Carnivora > Ursidae > Ursus > Ursus americanus. The sequence goes on along the minus strand of NC_142143.1, from coordinate 46,349,297 downwards.
ACATAAACACCTGAAAATAGCTCTTTCTTTACTCCATCAGTAGTAAATATGTACACACCAATTCTGGAAAGGAAATTTTGAAAAATTTTCTGGAACTTTCTTTTTCTGCACTCAGCTTAATTCAGCAGTGCTTCTGTTATTGTTCTCATATGAGGATGGAGAAAATAATATACATAGAATAAAATTAATATTCTTATGTTTAACAAGCCTAGTTACATTATAAAACAAGGCTCCTATGACAACACATCACAAATAAGATCCTCAAAAAAAAAAAATCAAAGCAATAAGGTATAAAGGAGAAAAACAGTCTCTCTCAAAACAGTGCATTTCTATTCTGAAATACATCTTCCTTTAATTATCCATAACATGGAGCTAAAGAACGTTCTTGTTATTTGTTCCCATTTTGAAGACATTTATATATCCCCTAGTCATAATCATATTTTCAAATAAACTTGAAATCAAAAGTAATATTAATTCTTGCTAAATCTTGTGAATAGGAATTGCTATCTAGCTTCCACCACTGCATTTTTCTTATATTACAAAAAAAAAAAAAATAAACTCATCCTTCTAATGACCCAAGAATGTAATCTTATAATGCTATTAACCTAAAGCTAAAATTGAACATCAAAACATTCCTCCATATGAAAACTGAACTGTACTGTTATATCATTTAATTGAATCTTTAGATTCACTTTCAGTGTATCACTTCCCAACTGCACTGGGAAGTTACTGCCAAATTGCTGCTATAATTCTGAATTTCTTTCTTGCAAAGTATCCTGATGGGTATAATGTGATCATCCTTTACATGATCCAAGATTAGGATGATAATAAAAAGAAATTAGATCAAAACACCAACTAAAGAATCTTTCAATACATATTTCCTTTATAAGAATAGCTACACTATATTTGTAGTGGCCTATGAGGATTTTGATAATCTGTAGATTAAAGGCTGAGTGAAATTCATTAGATGATTCAACAAATATTTACTGAGCTCTGATTAGGCGCCAGGCATCAATCCTAGAGCTTGAGAAGCAATGAACAAGAAATGTCAATTCCTTGCTTTCATGGTCTTCATATTGCAATGGTTGGCAGACAGACCAAAAACAGGTTAAAAAAAACACAACAGCAACAGATTATTTCTCGTAGTAATAAGTGTTGTGAAGAAAATCCAGAGTGATGTGCAGGGGACAACTTTGTAAGGGGTGGTCAGGGAAGGCATCTCTCAGGAGGTGATAGAATCTGAAACTCTGGATCAGAGCATTCCAGTTGGAGGAAGTACCGGATGACATCGAATCATTTCTTTAGGCGACGTACCACTAATTTTTAAACCTCTATAATTCTAAGACACACCGTAAAACATTGGCAAATGTATTTTTGTTTCTTGGTTTACGCAGTGGTAGTCTAGATTCTATCCTAGCACGGATGTGATGTTCATGTGCAAAGGGTCTATATATTGACCCATCCTCACCTGCACCTTAGCAACCTTGGCTAATGAAGACTCCCTTGGGAATCTTAGGTGTCCAGTTTAGCTGGTTCTGAATTCATCCCTCATTCTCAAGGATTCTGAGTTGATGTTGGAAACACTGGTGGTGTTGGATGTTTACAAATGTTAAGACTAGGATCTTAAAGTCCTTTGTTTTTCGATGCAGGAATCATTATTTTCCATCAGCCAGACTCTTAAATTAACATCATTTTTGAAGTCTAGCCAGTTCAAAGACTGCAGAATCAACTATAATGCTGGGTGTTTATAGAATCATGTTTCTAAGTACCTGTCCATGACCTAGCTTAAGACACACCGTAGTTCCCACCAATGAGATTTCCCATAAAGTAGCTGGCTTGACCGACACGCCATAAAAAGCTCTCTTACCCCTCTGAACCCCTCAAAGATTTCAGTAAACCCCTCTAGATCTGTGTCTAGAGGCCTCCCTACATTTTTTTTTTTAATTACTAAATACTTATTCTCAGAAGTTTTTCTCTGCGTGGGTCCACACAAGGTAACTCTGTCCTACTCCATTGATCTGGACACAAGCCCAGCCCTGACGCAAGTTTAAGAAGAAAAAAAAAAAAAAACACACTTCCACCAAATATGAAACCAGTTCCTTACTTTCAGCTAAGATTTGCGTGGGAGGGAGGAGAGGAAGCGTCAGGACAGATGGAAGCCGCTTTCGGCCCTCCCATTGGCTGCAGCCCTCCCGGTCTCTCCTTTCCCTCTGCTGGGAAGTCCCTGCCCAATTGCTCCCTTTGTCTCAGAAACATTCCGCCCACACCCTAGCCCCTCCGGGGCTCGCTTCTCCTCTCCCCGCTCTCATCAGGGTATTTTTCAAAGTAAATACAACCCCCTTTCGGAGAGAAATTCTGGTGCAAACTGCTAATAAAATAACGTTCCTTTGCCTGACGGCACATGATGCACTAATTCTCATACTGGGGCCACCCGGTGTTGGAAGAGACCTCAGGAGGTTTCGTGTATTTGAGAGCTTGCTGAGCCTGACTTTTACCAAAAAGAAAATAGTTTGAAAACAAAGTGGAGCCACAGGGAGGGGTGCTCAGAGGGGAGGAACTAACAAGTGGTTTTCCACATTTGCTCAAAGGGGAGGCTGTTGATCTGCGAGGTTTGTCACCGCCCGCTTCCAAAGACAAGTTGCATGCAGAGAAGAGTGGACCTTTTCACTTTCTATAGGATCGTATTTTGCTGCAAACTTTGACCGTGCATAATGAGCTTTTGACACATTTCTTTCGAGTTGCTCTGTATAACCATAAGGCTTTGCATTTTCTGATCCTCCTCTCTTAATTGAGGGATTGCCACATCCAAGATGACATCAGGAATCCCTGGGTTTCATTAGAAACAGCCTCTACTCTTTAGCCATCAGGGAAATTCAAATCAAAACCACGCTAAGATACCACCTTACGCCAGTTAGAATGGCAAAAATAGACAAGGCAAGAAACAACAATTGTTGGAGAGGATGTGGAAAAAGGGGATCCCTCCTACATTGTTGGTGGGAATGCAAGTTGGTACAGCCACTCTGGAAAACAGCATGGAGGTCCCTTAAAAAGTTAGAAATTGAGCTACCCTATGACCCAGCCATTGCACTACTGGGTATTTACCCCAAAGATACAGACGTAGTGAAGAGAAGGGCCATATGCACCCCAATGTTCATAGCAGCATTGTCCACAATAGCCAAAGCGTGGAAGGAACCGAGATGCCCTTCAACAGATGACTGGATTAAGAAGTTGTGGTCCATATACACAATGGAATATTATTCAGCTATCAGAAAGAACGAATTCTCAAAATTTGCTGCAACATGGACGGCACTGGAGGAGATAATGCTAAGTGAAATAAGTCAAGCAGAGAAAGACAATTATATGATTTCTCTCATCTATGGAACATAACTAGGAAGATCGGTAGGGGAAGAAAGGGATAAAGAAAGGGGGGTAAACAGAAGGGGGAATGAAACATGAGAGACTATGGACTATGAAAAACAAACTGAGGGCCTCAGAGGCGAGGGGATTGGGGGAATGGGATAGACTGGTGATGGGTAGTAAGGAGGGCACGTATTGCATGGTGCACTGGGTGTTATACGCAACTAATGAATCATGGAACTTTACGTCAGAAACCGGGGATGTACTGTATGGTGACTAACATAATATAATAAAAAAAACATTAAAATAAAAAAAAGAAAAAAGAAAAAAAGAAACAGCCTCTACTCTATCTACTCAGGTTAGGTGGTGAGAATGGCTTTTCGAAAGGAAATATATTTATTGGAAAACCACAGAAAATTTCTTAATATAAGGTAGCTTCCTGAAACAGCAGGAGCTCATGCCTTTAGGATACTTTATTTATGTGATATAATGAAATTTGATTCCTTTGAAACTGACAAGTAAATATAAAGTAAAGGAAACACTGACTCATTTTTTATGGAAACATTACCTGGCGATCTTCGCTTTTACGTCATTACATGTTCCTTGGCTAAGTGGATCATGGGCATGTAAACTGTTGTGTGCCATTGGAAAGAGCATCATTTTCACATAATTTGGAGGTGTGATTATTACTCAAATGTTTATGCTCAATTATGATAAACAAATGCCCATAGAAATAATTCAGCTGGGCCTGTATTTCTATGATCAAGCCCCCCTCTCTCCTTTCTTGACCCCTGCTTGGTAATTTCTTCCGACTCACTTTAATCACGTTTTAGCCTCACGGTGCTTCTTAATAAGAGTCCGTTCTTGCCATCTCTCTGCAGTGAAATGCTGTTCAGTAGTCTGATCTGCGGGACTAAATGATCTCTGCAGTCAGTACCACAGATTGTCCCACGTGGACAGGGAGTGATTGATTTTTTTTAAATTCAGACTGAATTTATTCAGAGCTTATAAAAATGTTTTACAGTGAGCTCTTTCATTTGCGAAGAAACAGAAAGAATGGGAACACGCTCCCCTCCCAACCCAGAACAAAAGGACACCCAGGAGAAGCTTGGGGAGCAGAGGGAGCAGAGGGCCCAAAGAACAATGCAGGAGGGGTGAGCACCTCCTTCAGGTTCAGCAGGGAGCCAAGAGGAGGGCTAACTGGAGGAGCAGGATGGTGGCAGGGAGCCCTGGCCGAAGCACCAAGGCAGAACCGCTCTCTTTCTTGGGCTGGGGCCCCTTGCAAAGAGGGGTGTTGGAGAGGCTAATGCACGCTGGGTTCAGTTTCCGAGGGGAGGGAAGCAGTTCTCCTTAGCAAATGCCCAAAGGACTTCCAAAGCTATTAATAATAATAGAGATGACTCACCTAATCAGTTTTCTCTCTGCCTCTGTTTGACCACCTCATGGAAAAGCAAGCGCAAGAATGAGACCCAGCGGAAACAGAAATGACCATTTTCCCAGCCACGCTGTTCAGAACTTCAGTGGTTTGATTTCCACAACTGTGAATCTCTTCATGCTCCCGGGGCCCCTACCAGCCCCATAAAAATCAGGCTCTCAGGGAAGACCGCAGAACAGTAGGATCCAACTAACTAGTGCATGTTTAAAAAATAAGATGACAATTAGTTGTCTAGGATATTGAAAAATACACTGTGAATTTATTTTTAGGGTAGTGGAGCATTCAAACTCTCAACCTGCCTCCTGACAGGCGTCTTTTCAAGAAGCCTGAGGGCCAGTCGCAACACACGGAGTATCTCTAACATGTGGATTCTGTTCCCTTCCATAGACAGTTATTAAACACCTACTATCCACAAGGTATCATGAGGGTCCCATGTGTAAAATCATTCTTGTCCTTAAGAAAGCATATAGTCACAGAGAATGGAGAAGATGTTAGTGGTAAAAATAACCCTGACAAATATTTACCGAGTGTTTACCATGTGCCAGATGCCCCACGTGCATTACCTCATGGAGTCTGCATGAACAACTATCTAGAAAAATGATTAAAGAGGACAATTCAGGTGAAAGAAACAAACAATTTAACACTTCACGAAGTGGACAGTCTCCTTTCTGAGGCCTGCAAAATGGGGTGGAAAGCAAGAAACTTTTCTAAGATGAAAAATAAAGAACTAGAAAGAGATAAATAAAAAATATCTGATTGTCTGGGGCCACATTGTCAACCCTGTTTGGGGTGAGAAGGCCCAGAGTTGGCTTGGCCCAGAGTTTGGGGGTGGCTGACTGAATAGACTATTTTTGGTCAAGCAGAACCATTTACAGGGACACAAAAGTGCTCGAAGTTTGGGTTTGCTGATGGGGAAACTTGGGCAGGAGTGGCTCCACCTTGGGCCTAGAAATTTATTTCAGCACAACCTTAAGATATAATGACTGTTATTATCTTTGTTTGCAGATGAGGAAATGGAGACAGAAGGGTTAAAAAAATGTGCCAAGGCCAGAAGAAAGTGGTGAAGCCAAGATTCAAATGCTGAGTCTGTTGTCAGCATTTCCGTCCCTAAGTCATTCACTACAGTGCGCCCGTGATCACCGTGCTGGAACAGCACGTGAGTAGAGAGAGCTAGGAGGGAAACTTCGAAAAGCTTGGAATGCTCTCTCATCTCTCTAACACACACACACACACACACACACACACACACACACACACAAGCACAGTGTCCTTTCACTTGAACTGAGAAAACTGAAAGCATGATTCAAAGAAAACATGAGAGGAAAAATATGTCCCCATTCCCATTCTCGCTTCTAAATATCATTGATCAATTTATTTTAAGAAGAGTTTTAGGGCTGAATTACCCTGATCATTGCTTAGATTTACCGCTTTATACACGGAGCCACCGCCTCCCTCCAGACTCACACTCTGACAACTTTTACGAGGAAAATGAGCTCTACGAAATAGAAATCACTTTGATCATGCTCAAGCTATCCCAGAGATGTTAACTATCCGATATTCTAGAATTGTCAAGATTTGATTTCTAATCACGGTCCCCTATTTTAAGGGCAAAGTTCCCAGTGTCTACAACGCAGGTGACTCTCACACATTAGGTCGAGCAGCTGGATTGGTGGGCTGCCTTTAGTGAATGTAGTACCCAAATAAATTAAGGTTTTTCAAAATTGATTTAAGTCCTCATTAAGAGAAGAAAATTAGATCTCTTTCCATTGATTCAATTCCCAGATTTGTTACTGAAGTCATTTATGATTTTTAGTTGGACTCAGATGGAGACACACAGATAACTAGTTAATGCAAACAGTAATATCAACACGTGATTAAAAAAAATAAAGAGAAACAAGATATGAGAAGAAATCAACCCTAGCAACAGAAAATAACACAAGTAAACAAGGCTAGCGGTAGTCTCCATGCTCCCCAGGCTCAACAATTTCCTTTGCAGCACAGATGCACATTTCCGCCAACAACAATGTCAAAACTGGTGCTGCATCCTAACAACTTCCTACCTTCCTCTTTCCTTCCCTTGCCCCCCTACTAGAGCAACCCCTGTGGGTGGTCCTACGGCTCAGCATAAACTCTTCCTCAGCTCAAGCTCTTTTCCTGCGCAGAGCTGAGAAGGCTTACAGGTGCTCCCTGGTTAACCCTGACCTTGCTCTTACAGAGCACATCCCAACAGGGGGAGGAGCAGACCCCAGTGGGCTCTGCGGGAGCCGACACTGCATTGTAACCCAGCCTCAGATCAGCACTGAGATCTGGACTCTCACTTCCTACATGGCCTTGGGTATAGCAGTGACACTCTGCCTGCCTCTGTGTCCTCACAAATAAAACCTAGATGGAGAGTTTTCATGCAGATGAAATCAACTTTGTTTAAAAAGCTGAGTATCAGAGCCATGGTAATGCTCACCAGCCTCTACTTGTGCATATTTCTTCCCCCCTCTTAAGGATGCTTCCCTGTTGATTATGGACTATATCCAGGGGTCTTTCCTCCCTACACCATTCTACCTCTTCTGGGTTTTTCCTACTCAGTCCCTCTTTTCTGTCAAAATTACCTAACCTCACACTCCCAAAGAATCTGATCTCCTACCATGGGGGCTACTTCCCTTTCTTTTGCTGCATTTTGTCTTTGATAACAACATCCTGCATTTGCTCAGCCTCTGCTATGGTCTGAATGTGTGTGTCCCTCCAAAATTCATGTGCTGAAACCTACCCCCCAAGCTGATGGTATTTGGAGGTGGAAACTTTGGGAGGTGATGAGGTCAGGAGGATACATCCCTCATGAACAAGATCAGTGCCCTTAGAGGAGGGACCCCAGAGACAGCCCTCTGTACTTCTGCCATGAGAGGACATGGCAAAAAGCCATCTGTGACCCAGGAAGCAGGCTCTCACCAGACCCAGGATCTGTCAGCCCCCTGACCTTGGACATCCCAGCCTCTGGAACTATGAGAGATCAATTTCTGTTGCTCATATAAGCGGTCCATCCAGTCAGCGGTATTTTTGTTATAGCAGCTTAAAGGGACTAAGCAGCCTCTGACAGTTTACAAAGCACCATCCTAGCCAAGCTCTCATTTGTTCCTCCTCATGTTCCTCTAACAAGGAAACACTGGTATTATTTCTCCTCGAGGGTCTAAGCAATGAAGGGATCTGCTCAAGGTCACATCAAGAGAGTAAGAGGTAGAGTCAGGGATCGGTGCCAGGTCTTCTGCCTTGAGAGCCCTTGCTCTTTTCCACTGTTCTGTTCATCCAACAGCCGTCTGTCGAGCCACAGCTTCGCCATTCCAGAGCCGAAAATACGTCAGAGAGCAAAGCAACGTCTCTGCCAACATGGAGCTTCCATTTCAGTTACAATAGACTTACTGAAAATAAACTAATTCTTATGTAATAATATAAATGATTTGTAATGTCCGAGAGGTATACATGCTAAGAAAAAAATAATGAAGCAGGATAAAGACATAAACAGAAAGATGGATGGGGGCGAAAGAAGGGGCTCTTTTAGATAGGGTAGTCCTGAAAGACATCCCTGCAGCAGAGATCTGAAGAGACTGGGGGGTTAGTTTGGGAACATCCACAGAAACAGCATTCCAGCCAGAGGGAAAAGTAAGGACAAAGATCCTGAGGTGGGTGTGTCCTGGCGGGTTGAAGGAACAGTATGTCCATGGAACATTAATTTTACTAGTTGTTATTGGGTGTTACTTGAAAGAAGCATGTTGCGGCCCAGTAACTTTCTGAGGCTGTGGGTAAGGCAGAACTTCTGAGAGCCTCTAACGTACAAATGCACTCCCGAGAATCTTCTCGAGCAAGCTAGAGCACACAGCATTGCACAATGTTATTCAGCCATGGAAACCTTTCCTCAAGGAGCATCTCAGGGGATTACTGTTCCACAGAACACTCTGGAAAATGCTGCACCACACCCTGCCTTTACTGGAAAGAGGAAGTTGGGCTTGGAACTAGAACTTCTGGCCCTGTGTGAAGCCATCGGAGGACACCTAGAGAGGCTCCGAAATCATATCAAGTGGTGACCAGCTCCATTTACCCACAGCGGAGAATGTTCAGCCGATCCTGTTTTTTGTCGACTCTGTGAAACTCCTCTTGGCCCCTGTTCTCCTGACACCTCTGGTGTTTTCCATGATTTAACCCTGGTTAGTCCATTCCAAGTTCTGCTGACCTTCCTTAGTGCTCTCATTTGGGGAAATGGGAGCAGGGCAGAACAGGACGGGGCGGGGGGGGGGGGGATCTGCTCAGCTGGTACCCCCCTCCAGGTGGGGGCAGGAAGCAGGGCGGCTGGGGGGGGGGGGGGAGGTCCATTTTCCTGAATGAAGCATGCCGTCCTTGGCAGTGGCCTCCCCGGCAGCTGAGGGCAGGAATTCTGTTCCCACCCTTGTACCCCGTGCTCTGAGCTCTGGCTGCCATGGACGCACCTGAGAAGCGATTCAGCGCAGACATGTGGGGATGCAGCAAGAGGAAGACTCCCATTTGGCAGGAAAACCGCCAGCTGTGAAGAATGCTGATCACTGCTTCACTTGGGAAGAATTCCCAAGCCCTCTGCAAGCTTGGAAGCCAGGAAATGAATGGGAAGCAGCTGGAGTGGGCCATGCAGAAGGGACAGCCCAGGAAGAGCAGGAGAGGGCCAGACAGCAGAGGTCTGGAGCCCAGCAGAGGTCGGCTTGGCCAGCTCCACCAGAGAAGACCATGAGGGGGAGTGGCTGGTCCCAGGGCTATCACCCAGCAGGCTGGACCAAGTCACATCAGAAAAAAGTGCCAGGGATGCCTGGGTGGCTCAGTCGGTTAGGCGTCTGCCTTTGGCTAAGGTCATGATCCTGGGGTGCCGGGATCTAGCCCCGCATTGGGCTCCCTGCTCAGCGGGGAGCCTGCTTCTCCCTCTCCGTCTGCCTGCTGCTCCCTCTGTTTGTGCTCTCCATCAAATAAAATAAATAAAATCTTAAAAAAAAAAAAAGGTAAAGAAAAGAAAAAGGAAAAGAAAAAAGTGCCAGCAGGAGTCATCAGTTGGCTTAAAAAAAATCTATATAAATAGATGTTAATTCCAGTAATTGCTTACTCCTAAAATATATAAAATGTAAGTGATCAAGTGAAGAATACTAAATGAATTCTTTCTTTCAGGACTTTCAGAGAAATCTTGCAGAAAAGATCTGGCTAAGAGCTTGACCACAAATGAACAAATACATCCCAGGTAAAATGAGAATTTTTTTCATTGTGATGCCTTGTCCTTGGGGTTTTAAAAAAGTCAACTTAGGACTATGATCGATACACAGCTGAGAAATTCTACTGAAAACAGCAAATGCCCCAGGCCAGAATTTGTGGGCATTTTCTCTTCATGTGATGGAATAGATAAAATTAAAGATAAAAGAACTATTACAACTTATATGAAGTGTTGAGAGCTTGCTGAGCACCAGACATTTTGCACACAGCATTTGTAAAGTGTACAACAAGCTAGCATTACCATGCCTCTTTTACAGATGAAGAAACCGTGGTTAAGCAACATGTCTGATGCCACAAGGTTAGTTAAGAGGTTAGTCTAGGATGCAGACTCAGACCTCTCCGACTGGAAAGTCAGGCTCTTCTGCTATCACACAGCCCCTGTGTTATTGCATAGAAGGTAGCCTAAGGCACTGGGAACTGAGGACTTCCAGTGCAAGGAATCATGCACCAGAAACCCCACCCCCCCACTAGCAATTTATAAAATACATTTTTTTAAAGATTTATTTATTTATTTATTTATTTGAGAGTCTGGGAGAACGTGGGGGGGGGGGCGAGGCAGAGGGAGGAGGAGGAAGCAGACTCCAGGCTGTATCTCACTATCTCACGACCCTGAGATCATGACCTGAGCTGAAATCAAGAGTCAGGCACTTAACCGACTGCACCACCCAGGTGCCCCTATAAAATACATTTTTTTTTTTTGGTATCCTTTTTGTCAGCTGTTGGGAAGATCACTAAATATTTGCATGATGCTTTGAGAGAATTAGAAGGAAAACCCTAGATTAAAAAAAAAAGAATTACTATGTCATGGGACAGATGGGCTAGATCAGACATAAACTTGGACTGATTTGACTGCTCTAACTCACCCACGTGTTGGTAACTTTAAACCCTTATGGAAACCTGCTGCGTTAGAGCTCCGTGAGATAGTAAAAGTAATCACAGAGCCATGGTCACTCCCTTGCCAGCTTCCAGGATGCTTGCTATTCTCATTGTCCTACTGGTTAAACCGCTCTTTAATTCTGAAGACCCTTCCAGAAGTAGGTAAAAATTCAATCACATAACTATCAACTTGGACTTTGTAGGGTCTGTGTGAGACCCTTATACACTCTCATATACTTGATTACTTAAGTGATAAATTTGTTCAGCTCCCTGCAACCTCTCTTCCCAGAACGAAATGTCACTCATGTTCTGAACAAAATCCTTTCTGTCTAGTTTGATTTCATTTTAATATCCAATTGAATTTCAATTCATAAGCCTACTAAGTGTGCCAGCCACATGTTCCCACGAAAAAAGGGAGAGAGGATTGGTTTCCAAGAGCAATCAGCCACTGCTGTTACCTATACATTTTGTTCTATTGACAAGACTGTGCATTTACGCATTTTTCAGGTACATATCTGGCAATATATAACCAGGGCTGAAAGTAGTGCCTAAACTCCCCCTCAGTAATAGTTTGACCAGTACATAATTCATGTAATCCCTTAGGGTTGCCTACGTAATCTAAATAATCTAACTTCAGTTAACAAATGGTAGCTGTGTAAAAAAAGAGAAAACATGCTTCAGCAATGTCAGTATAATATGCACAGTGATATGAATTATCGTATCTTATAAAGAGTAAAGTTTTATGAAAACATTTTGCAGTAGTTGTTATTAATGGTCTCTATTCCCATACCATAATCCACAGATTGAAAATATCTACAATTGGAAGAGAAATTGAGGTACAAATTAATTCACATACATAAAACCACCAAGAAAGTTAATAACAGCATGCAGCCTGGAATCTAGTTCAATTTAAGTTCGACATTAAAGCTACTGCATAAAAATTCCTTTGTAGTAAAACGAGCTTTAATTTTTAGAGGCTTTGTAGCCATTCTTGTCATCATTCAAGGTCAAATGCAAAAAGAGCAAAAAAGAACAAAGCTTGTCTATGTTTGCAAAAAAGTGGCAAATTTCCTTTCAACCTTTTCCCTATTTCAACAAACTGAAACCAAGCCTTTCCAGCCTAGTTGTATGCGACTATAGCCACACTTCCTTGCCTGCCATCCAATTTGTTGCAGTTTTAAATGATTTAACATTTGGACCCAAAGCAACATCCATTTTATGCACAGGTAGAGTTACTTTGTGCCCTAATTGAGGACAGTGGAGTAACTTCCTTTTGTCCTTGATAATCTGAATACCACTACCCCAAAACGCATTTCTTTGGGTGAAGATACCACCCCCTATTCAAATACAAACATTCATTTTTTATCATGCATTGGGATCACCTCGAGGATGACTCTCACTACTTAAAATTTACAATCTGGATGTTTGATGAAGCAGTTTACAGGAAGGAAAATAGTTTCCCTGGTGTTAAGCTTGAGAATACTAACCCTGTTTGGGGTCCAAGCACTAAATGCCTTTGTGGGCTGAAAGAAGACTTTCCCAAGTTAAACAAGGGAGAATGAAACACATAGGTGTGTCCTAGTCAATGCTTGGATAATCAAAAGGTGAACAACTCTTCTTGAAATCGTGGCTAGCTGATGTTTATATTTGATATCTTTAGTCCTTTCTTTTCTTTCTTTTCTTTCCTTTATGTATGTTTGTAGTTGCAGCCTTTCCTCCTAATTGCTGTGTAAGACTCTTCCCTTGAATCTTACTTTACTCTTCTAAAACACATGGTTATGTCTAGGGAAAAAATCATCAATCATCAATCTTTTCTTTGTTCTTATTCTCAAAGCCTCTCAGATCAAGAAAGAGCCATTTTCTTTTTTCTTTTCTTTCTCTCTTTCTTTCTTTCTTTCTTTCTTTTTCTTTTCTTGTCATTAAAAAGGAAGATATACCTGAATGGAGTTACAAAAATTAATGTTAACATTTGGTAAAGTAATGCTTTTAACACTCTGCCCACGCCAACCCCCACTAAACAATGTCATATTCACAGGATAATGGCAGGATTTATTCCAAAAGATTAATTCATGGTGATGTAATCCAGTAAGAAGATGTACATTTAAAGTTGTAGGATGCTTTGTGTCACCGAGACTCTACATGTGACCACATTTGGAGATAACACATCAAAAAACCAAATTTAATGTCATTTATGAATATGACTGTTACCAGTGATGATAAAGACCTTATTCCCTAGGGGGGAAAAACGTTTGACAACGTGCTTTCTTCTAGAACAGGGAAAGAAAGGGTAGATGTGATTTTGGATTGCCTCTTTGTCCATTCAAATCTTGGAAAAAAGGAGCTTAAGTCTGAGTTCCTTTGAAAGCATCATCCCAACAAGAAGAATTTAGAAAGTAATGCAGTTATTTCTCCCATACTGCCCAACCCGACAATCGAAGTCCTGACAACAGAAGAGGAAGCTTCGACTGCACCAGTCCTATCAGAGGCAGAGCAGAGAGGCATATTCAGATTATTCAGTCATCAAATGCAGCACAAAAAAAAATTTAACTTAATAACCTAACATCATCTTTCTTAAATTATTAAAATACCACTGAAGAATTGTTTAAAATAAACGGCTGATAAGGCGATTTTCTAAGAGGAAACAATTCTGCACATTTCTGTGGCTCCAGATGATTTTCAGTATATTTGCCAGGTAATGCATATCACAAGTCTACCTGATTACATAAATTTGACCCTCCTTGTTATGCAGTGGTTTCTTTAATTTTAAAATAAGGTGAACAAGTTATTTCTCATCGTAGCTCTAATATTGTCAGAGTTAACATATCACCACATTTCCTTGTCTGTTTACAAAATGTATGGTTTATTTTATTTTTTTCAAACTTTCAGCTTTGCTTGAAATGCTGGGCAACAGGAAAGAATTGAGTTCATGACTCATCAGCTTATTAGGCCACTCTTCTCAGTTACTAGATATGCTGCCGTCTGTCTCCTTTTTATGGTGCTGATAAAGGAAGGTAACCTGTGCAAAGGAGTTAGTTAAATGATCCGAAATGTCATTGCTCAACACTGGAGATGTATTAATTTGTAGTCCTATAATTGGAAAACAGGATATGAAGTCGTTAGGGGCTGGCTGGCCAGCTGGTCAACCAAATAGTATACCATTATAACAGCAAAAGGAAATGTCAGACAGCTCTTCCCTAAGTGCATCATAAGACTTATTTTGCAAATGCTTTTCTTTTTCATTGGTTCATTTGTAGCTTTTATTTGCTAAGCTTCTAACTAAAACATACTTTACAATGACTGTGTCCTTCCTGAAAATTATCTGTACTAATTTCCAAAGGACAGTTTCTCTGCTTAGCAATAAGAAGTAACATTTGTGGTCACTGTGGAAAGTAGTACAGTTAATGAGATTACTGCTAAATCAATAACACAATGAAATACAGGGAGACTTTAGTTCTATGCATTTCCCTCTTGTGACATGGTTTGACACGTTGCTTAATCACACTCTATGATCACACTATTTCAAATAGCTATATAAGCCACACAATATACAGAAATTATACAAATTGAGATTCATAAGCATAGAAAACAAAATGTATTAGGAAATCAAAATCTATATTTAAGGATTAAGGCAAAAATATTTTGGTAAAATTACAAAAATGGTGTTGAAACATGACTTAACAGAAGTACTGGCAGATGAAGCATTATTCTGCATTTAGTGATCATACCAACCACAGAAATACCATAGGAAACACTTTTGGTAAGATGAATGTACATTAGAGATTCTCTAAAAAGGAGGAGTAAAATAATGTACATATAACTGCATCCAGACCTAAACAGAAATGAACATACAGTGTTGCATAGAAAGCCGTAAGGTTAAAGAGTACATTTTATTAATCCTTTGTTTTAAAAAATACTGGAATAATGGAGAGAAACATTGTTTTAAAAATACTGGAATAAAATTAAATATTTACCATGGAAAGATGTAGCTTTGAGTAAGATAGTGTATTCGACTAAATAAAGGTGTAGACACAACATATTTCAGTTATCTTGTAACCCTGAGTTTAAAGAAAAGAAGGACCAACCTGAACAAGACTTTTTTTAAAGAGAGAAGAAGGAAGAAGAATAGGACAAAGGAAAGATTTTGATAAGAAGTCTTCTGAAGTATCAAAAGATTTCCATAGTCAACACAACCAAGACTTTCCGGGTGATAAGTCAGAAACATTGCATGTGGAGACCAAATTCTCCTCTGCTTCACACAAGAGGCCTTTAATTTCAAGGAGTCTGCAGTAGATAAATCTAACTTGCTAAAGTAAATTCTAACCATCGAGCCATGAAATGTTGAAGACTCTTCACATTCAAGAAATAATTTCTGTGTGTTTCTAAGAATTCATAAGAGAAAACATAAGATTAGGAGAGTTTTCTAATGATACTCTTTCAGGACATATACCTACTTTAAAGGGTTTTTTTTTTAATTTATTTATTTGACACAGAGAGAGAGAGAGGGAGAGTACAAGCAGGGGGAGCAGAGGGAGAGGGAGAAGTAGGCACCCCTCACAGCAGGGACCCCGATGCAGGGCCTGAACACAGGACCTGAGCTGAAGGCAGATGCTTAACCGACTGAGCCACCCAGATGCCCCAGACATTCACCTACTTTATTTCACGAGTCCCCAAGAAGCTTTCCCAAATACACCACAACATCAATTAATCTCTAGTGGAGTTCCTAATGCTGCCTCTTGACATCTACGGTTCAGCCATAATTGAGAAAATCTGGGATGAAAGTCAACCCAAAGCTGGATTCATGGCAATCATGAGTGCCTCAATCTCCAGGAGAATGCCATTTAACAGGCTTTCCCAGATATGCAAAAGAAAAGGAATTTCTTCAACTTTTAGATTCTCCCCTCTCTCTAGGATTCAGCTTAATGGTAAGAAGTGAAAATACCTAACAGTATTTGCTGCCAATGACAGAATTCAAGGTTAAAGTGAAAATGAGAGTTATGGAAAATTTATATCCACCACATTCAGTTTGACAGTTTCCCAATGCTTAAAGCTTTTCTGATGATGTCAATGATGACATTAACAAATGTAATTTTTTAATATCTATGATATATTGTGTAGACTTTGTTACATTTGCATTATTCAGTGAACTAATATTTTCCAAATGAAGGATGAATGATGTTATAAAATCAAAACATGTAAAAGATTCATTCAAAGTACAAGATAGACCAATGGATTTTAATGTAACCGAGGACAAAAGTTCATTGATAGGGGTTTAGATTGCAACTAACTGTTACATTAACATGTAATAGGGTTATTATTGCTATTTTAAATAGTTTAAAATCTCTCAATTTTAATTTTGAATATGGTAATTTTTTTAAAAGATTTTATTTATTTATTTGACAGAGAGAGAGCAAGAGAGCACAAGCAGGGGGAGCAGTAGAGGAAGAGGGAGAAGCAGGCTCCCCACTGAGCAGGAAGCCTGACACTGGCTCCATACCAGGACCCTGGGATCATGACCCGAGCTGAAGGCAGACGCTTAACCAACTGAGCCACCCAGGCTTCCGGAATATGGTAAATATTGATTAGATAAAATCTACGTAAACACAAGCTCTTTGGAGGCCTCAATAATTTTTAAGAATTTTTAAAAAGATTTATTTATTTATTTGAGAAAGAGAGAGAGCATGCACACCTGTGGGTGGAGGGGAGTCGAGGGAGAGGGAGAGAAACTCTAAACAGATTCTGCACAGAGCAAGGAGCCTGATGCCAGGCTCAATCTCACGACATTGAGATCATGACCTGAGCTGAAACCAAGAGTCGGATGCTTAACCAACTCCACCACCCAGGTACCCCAATTTTTAAGAATTTAAAAGAACTTTGAGACCAAAAAGTTTGTGAACTATTCTCTCAGGGAAAAACAAAACAGGTTTAGAAAAAAAGTTATTCTCCATTGCTCTCCAGACTTTTCTCTCCTACTTTCTCCTCAAGCCCTGCGTAAGCAGTCTTTAGAAATGTCAGTCTAATTCTTCCATCCATTGGCCAGCTTTGTCTGCTTCTCCAATTCACCATTCAGTGACAGGTCATGGTTTTATTGCAGAAGTTTTGCATTACCAAATTGAGAATCGGCCGTTCTCGGAGGCTGGTCTGACCTATAACAACAAAACTATCCTCTCACTCTAATGGATACTTTTTTTCTCCACAATAGTTTTAGATTCATTAAAAACTGTGGTCATTTTTCTATGACTCTATCCATTCTTATTTTTGAATACCTTATGTTTTATTAGCTAAGCTGTTCAAGCAGAAAGATAATTATTGGGAACTTTCTTAGTCAATAAAATTTCATTAGATCATCTCTATGCACATCTCGAACTTTAATTATTGTGGTTTCATCATGATGTGTAAATATATTAAAATGAGTAAGTTATTCCAATCTTAATCAATGGAAGTAAACAGAAATTTATATTTATGACCAAAGAATATTCTTAATGAAGCATCCACATGCCTAACTTAGGTTTAATGCTGGGGCAAATGTTTTAACTTGAGAATAACATGCTACAGATATGTATGTATGTATATATATATATATGTATATATGTGTATATATATGTATATATATATATATGAGTGTTTCCTATGCTTTCACCTCTTCATTGAATACACACTGAAGTTAAATTAATTCCTTCTACCCTAATTATATTACATTCCATTGAAATCATTTCATTTCTAAGACATGTAGCCAGTATTTTGGGGACCTCAAATACCAATTTCCATTTCATAGGTACACATAAAATTCATTCTGACAAATACTGTGGACTGACAATTGACACGGGTAACATATATTCCAATACACGTCTAGCAGAGGTTGTATAGGCAAAGCTATATTTCTTGGACTCTTTTGAAGATTGAGGATCCACCAATCAGATGCAATCATGTGGGAACTGCTTTCGGAATGGAGTTAAGTGGGGTGAGAAATAGCATGAATCACTGTTTTGGTGCGGATCAGGTTGGATCTGATTGAGGCTGCAGCAGTGTGACTCTGGACCCAGGACCTCAAGCAAGACTCCTAATTTAACAGATAGCTTCTTAGTCATGGCAGCAGAAGCCATACAATTCTATGGGTGCTTTGGAGCTGTCTGTGGAAGCTCAGACTATTTCTCCAGCTCCCTGCCTCCAATGATTCTGTAAGCCTTCAATCCTGCAATATACCCCATTCTGCTTCTATTAGCTAGAGTCTATTCTGTGCTCAACAGCAACCAAGCCTTCCATTTAAGACATTGCTCATCAGACACGATACTACCAGTGAAAATTACCTTCTTTGCCCATATCACAATTACAGCACATGTAGCTGGCATGTACTTAATGATCTGATGATACAATAGTCTAATTTCCACCTAAACTTAGAGATAGAGATGGGATTGTTTCTTGGCTCAGGGTTTTAGGTGTGATTGGTTTACTGGGAGATCTGCTAAACCTACCCTTCTCGGATTACAACCCCCAGGCATCCTGAAGGCACCACATAGCTTGCATTTATGGAACGCTTTTATAGTTGTAAACGTGCATTCACATATATTGCCTCAGTGAAAGTTAACAACAATTGGAAAGCAGAAAGAAAAAAAGTGGTTACATCCACATTAAAAATGAAAGAACTAAACCTTCAAGGAAGCTAAGAAATTTGCTTAAGGTGTTGTAGGTAAAAAGTAGAGGCAGAACTAGGACCCAGGGCATCTGTCTGCTAGTCTGGTGCTCTTTCTTGAGCTCTTTTCTGAAGCATGTATAGCCTTAGTCCCTGTGTATATACCATCACAGGGAACATAACTGCTACCGAATGTCCATTCCCTTTTCCATATCCACCCCAGGGGCGCCTGGGTGGCTTGGTCAGTAAGCGTCCGACTCTTGATTCCAGCTCAGATCATGATCTCAGGGTCCTGAGATAGATCCCGAGACAGGCTTCTCCCTGAGCATGGAGTCTGCTTAAGATTCTCTCTCTCCCTCTGCCCCTCCCCACTCCATGCTAAATAAATAAATAAATAAATAAATAAATAAATAAACAAACCCTGGTTTGGCTGGAGGCAACAATATACCTAATTATGAGATTACATTTCCCATTCTCCCTTAAACCTAGGTGGGGCCATGTGACTAAGTTCTGGTCAATGAAATTTAAGCAGAAGTGTCAAATGGCTAATTTATCGAGAAGGCTGCTAAGAAGAAGCTAACTCAGCTGGGAGAACTCTTTTATCCTTCTGTATATAAGTAACAAAACAACACTTAATTTTGTTAATGTTTAGAAGATTCTCTCCTTGGTCGTCTTCTAATGGTATTCACTTCTTCTGGGCCATCTCATGCATACCCTTCTGTACACGGTTGACTCCTGGTCCGGTACCTCCCCCCAGGCAAGTTACCCTGAGCTCTGAGCCGGCATTTCCAACCATTGTCCTGGCACCTTCCCTTCAGTGTCTTCAGACACCTCACATTCAGGTGTCCCAAGCTGACCATCTTTCTCTTCAAATCCTTCCCGCTACTTAAATGCAGATGTGATAGTGAGAACTCAATCAGCCATATTGAATCGAAGACTAGATGTCACTTGCTAAGGTTGAAGTAAAAAAAAAAAAAGAAAGAAAGAAAAGATGGAGCATGGGTCAATGACTTTGCAGGGATATGATACTCCTGGCTTCTTACCTCTGGACTTTTTTTTAGATGAGAGAAGATAAATATCTATCTTGTTTGAGCTACTGTGATTTGGGGTTTCCAATTATATGCAGCAGATCTTAATCCTAACTGATACACATAATTTTCCCAAATTATTTCTATTTTAAGGTTATGTTCTTTTAAATAGATGCTTTCACCAATGAGCAATCAGAGAATGGAGTGATTATCACAAGATAATAGCTGTCCCAAGTTACAGAGTCAACATCTGGATATACTGTTAGATCTATATTACATTTTGAAGAATAAAAGCTAGATTTTCCTGAATGTATCTTTAAGAATGAAGGGTTAAGTCGAATCAGTGTGTTTTACACATTATGAACCCTCCTCCATCTGGTTACAGGAGTACTTAGCAACACAGGTAAACTTGTACAGAAATTGTATGGGTAGTTACTTGGCACGGTCCATAGAAATACCACAGTCGGCCTGGGTTCATGTCTGATACCCTGCAGTGTAGAAGCACCCTCCGCCATTGACCCCTGGGGCCTGCTCATGTCTCCAGCTACAGGCTGGCTGATCTTCTTTATGTTCAAGATTTCTGACTAGGATCTGTTATATTGAGGATCAGTCATCCTTGCTGAAAGCCAGAAAAGCAAATGAGGTTCTCTTCCTCTTTCAAAAGATTCTCTGGACACCACACAGAGAGTTTGGTTGAGAGGACTTTGACCAGATTCCCTCATTCCACATACCTTCATACCAACCTTTCAGGGGTTCCTTTTTTTTTTTTTTTTTTTTTTAAGATTTCTTTCTTTCTTTCTTTCTTTCTTTCTTTCTTTCTTTCTTTCTTTCTTTCTTTCTTTCCTTGAGAAAGAGAGACAGAGAGAGCAGAGTGGGAGGGACAGAGGGAGAGGGAGAGAGAGACTTAAGCAGATTTCATGCTGAGTGTGGAGCCCAATGGGTGTCTCGACCTCAAGACTCTGAGTTCATGATCTGAGCCAAAATCAAGGGTCAGACACTTAACTGACTATGCCACCCAGGCACCCCTTTTAGGGGTTCTTAACCTATGTTGTGCCATGTGCCCATTTGACAGTCTGGTGGATCCCTTTCAGAAAAATATGTTTAAGTCTATGAAATTAAACTAATAGGATTTCAAGCCAATAATATTGAAATACAGTTATCAACATATTTTGGGGATTTGGTTTTTTTTTTAATTCTGGTATAGGTAATATACGGTGTTATATTAGTTTCAGGCGTACAATATAGTAAATCAACAATTCCATCCATCACCCCGTACTCATCACGACAAATGCTCCTTAACAGATACCAACATATTTTTTGAATTTGGTATGGTAATATATGTGCTTCTTTAAAGCATTAAACTTTGAGCATTACATTTTAAGATGTCACAGCATGTCTAATAATCACCATGACTTTAAAGTTGAGAGGAGGATAACTGATATTTTGTGACATCAGTAGCAATGGTAATATAAAAGGAAAATAGCTGTGATTTCTATTAGAGACAGAATCACACGTAACATCAATAGGTGATTCTATTGTGGTTTGTGGCCTACATTCATAAAGGAAGGAAAAACTACATTTCAGCCAGAGATTAGTGAAAATATGTATATGGATTTTATTCCCTTCAGGTGTATGGACCCCTCAATCCTAAACACAGTTGCCTTTGGAGTCTACGAATTCCAAGTTAGGAACCCTACTTTAAATCATGAAGGAATGAATACTCGTGATTTCTGCATTCCATTAGAAACCACATGAGAGGTCTCAGTTGTGATATGATTAATGCCTGAGAGGATCAGCCCTGGATTTTAGCACCTTTCCCAGTTCAAGAGCCTTGTGAAAGCCAGAGTGCATGGATATCTGATTCCAGTCACTGTCATCCAGAAAGGCCTGTGTTGTAAAATGTTAATTCCACTACCAATGACAAATGATATCAGATTGCAATTATAGGCCAATGCATGGATGACAGGAAAAATGAGCCACCAGCTAACCTCTTGAGGATGTCTTATTGGAGGATTGAGACCCAGGAAATTGGCTATGTGTTTTTTCTGTACAGATTATGTTTTGGCCTCAGTCTCAAAGGCCTTACTTGGGACATCCTTCTGAACACAAAAATCAAATATGAAACTAAGAAAAATAATAAAAATCAAATTCCTCTGAAAATTTACCATAAACATTAAGCTCTAAGCTCTCCCCAAAATCCAATTTAGTGAGAGAAATTTCTACAATAAAGTGGTGCTTGACAAGAACAATTTAAAGAAATAGTTCCGGTATCTTTGTCTGCTATTAAAGAGACACACACAAGTAAAACACGATAATAACAATATGATTTACAATTTTTTTGAGACCATAGGAGTTTTCAAAGACAGCTTCAGTGTTCATAAAAATGGACTATAACACAGCCTTGAAGGAATTTCTGAAACCTGTATTCAAATCAGTTCAGTGGAATTAAGGAAAATCAAAAGAAAACATTTCTGATTTAAAAGATACTTTTAGAGAGAGAGAGAGAGAGTATGTTCACATGTGTGCATAAACTCTGGGGAGGGGCAGAGGGAGAGGGAAAAAGAGAATCTTAAGGGGCTCCACACCTTGTGTGGAGAGCGTCACGGGGCTCCATCCCATGACCCTGAAATCATGACCTGAGCTGAAATCAAGAGTCAGACACTTAACCAACTGAGCCACCCAGGCGCCCCTCATTTAAAAGATACTTTTAAGTGGAGCAAAATGTGAGGGTAAAATTACCCTTCAACAAAATGATGCTTCTTTTGAGATAATTTTATATTAGAAATTTCTTAATAGGGGCTCCTGGGTGGCTCAGTCAGTTAAGCATCTGCCTTCAGCTCAGGTCATGATCTCAGGGTCCTGGGATGGAGTCCTGCATCGGGCTCCCTGCTCAGTGGGGAGTCTGCTTCTCCCTCTCCCTCTGCCTGCCACTCCCCCTGCTTGTGCTCTCTCTCTCTGACAAATAAATAAATAAAATCTTAAAAAAAAAAAAAGAAATTTCTTAATAGATGCAGAAAACATACAGAAAATTTATATAAGCATCTTGGCAATGCTAAACACGCAAATGCACCATACAGTACCAGATTTAGAGTCAGAGAATGCTATTTTATATCTTTGGTCTGCCATATATTTAATGGTGTGAACTTGGCAAGTTATTTAGCCTCTCTGACCTTCAATGTCCTCATCCATGGGAATAATAATTGTACCTGTCTGGACAGTTGTAAGAATTAAGTAAGTAAATAACTGTAAAACACCTAGAACAGTGCCTAATATATTAAGCAGGATTTTATCATAAAAAGAAATTCTTGTGAGGATTAAATGTGATTATTACCTACACGATTCTTGGCACAGTGTCTGATACATACTTAACACTCTAAGTGGTAGTTTGTATCAGAAATAGAAGTGAAAGTTTAAGTATTGGCACTTGATAATATTGAAATTAGTACTGACATTAGCATTAATAGGGTATTGCTATCAATATTGCAATTGGTATTGGTTTGGGTATCAATAGTGGTATCAGTGTATAGTGTGATGTAATCCTAGAATTCATGCCAGGATGAGGAGCCCCTCCTCAAGATGCAGCTGCACTGAGGAACTCTCTTCCTGTCTTGTCTCAAAAAAGATCATGGCTGGGACCCACCATCTTTCTTTGGTCCTATCCTAGAAATGGATTCCAAACCAACAATTCCGTGGCTACGTACAATGATGGCCAAAGACTCAGTGCCATTATCTTTGGGATCAGGCAATAGGGCCATGCAATACCAAAAGGACAGCTCTCTCTCTCAGTAACATCCAGCAAAGAACTCACTGTATCTGCAACAAATACTGCCTTTGGCCCCTGTAGCCACCAGCCCAACTCTGAAAAGGCCAGCTATTTCTGTGCTCAAGCTGGGTTTATTAAGAAAATATTCAATAGCCTGTGGGTGCCTGGGTGGCTCAGTCGATTAAGCGTCTGCCTTCGGCTCAGATCATGATCCCAGGGTCCTAGGATCAAGTCCCCTGTCGGGCTCCCTGCTTCACAGGGAGCCTGCTTCTCTGCCCCTCAGGGAGTCTGCTTCTCTGCCCCTCTCCCCCTGCCTGTGCTCTTTCTTTCTCTCTCTCTCAAATAAATAAATAAAACCTTTCTTTAAAAAAGAAAATACTCAATTGTCTAATGATTTATTAATTTGTTAGTGGTGAAAAAATTTTCCATAAAATCCCATTGTCCAAAATGTCTAGAAATAACATCTTGAACTTAGCTACATTCCTAGGGAACAGAAATTACCCTAGAACCATCTATAAATCACCAACCAGCTATGACAAGGCCATGAGAAGCAGCCTAGTTTCCATGTTCACCTCAGAAATTCTGAGCTATCTCACACTGGCTGAAAGAACTTATTATTATATTATTTAAACAATAATCTCAGTCACCATTAAGCAAGTGCCTACTATATGCCAAGTATCTTTCATAAAATACCCCTATTTCTCATAACGATCCTGTGAGGAAATCCTGTGAGGAAATCATTATTGTCTCCAATTTGTGAATAAAGAAACAAAGTCCCAATTTCCCAATAATGTGTGCCAGTCCACACAGTTACTAGGTAGACAAGCTAGGATTCAAACCCAGGTCTTCCCAGCTCCAAAAACTTCTCTATCCTCCACTTAAAGCTAGCCTTGCCAAGGTTGATAGGAAGAGCAGTCACCATCCGAGGGCAAATCTCCCTTCGAACTCCAGGGTCAGCGGAGCAAGAGTGACAATGCTGTGGTAGCACATTAGGGCTGTGAGAATGTCAGCCTGCGTGACAGGAACAACGAGGTAAGCGGGGCAGTAACAGTAGCGGTGGGAAAGCCACAGAGGTCACCAGGCCCAAGGAATGCAGCTCCGAGAAGGCCCAGAGTGTACTGTTCTACTGAATGCCAGCCTCAGCCCTCCCCATGTCCCACTTAGATACACGCACACTGACGGCATGACCTGAATAAAGAAGGCGGACCTATCAATGGGCAGGAGCTCCAGTTAGACTCAAGTAGCAAGGGGCGAGGGGAATGTCACTGGGTGACAGAGGCAGCCAAGCTGCACCCAGCCCCAGACAGGGAATACTGTCTTAAACTTTTTAAGAAATATTCTCACTCTTGGTTTCCTGCTCAGGTCATGATCTCAAGGTCATGAGATCGAGCCCTGAATAGGTCTCTGTACTCAGTGGGGAGTCTGCTTGAGATTCTCTCTCTCCCTCTCCCTCTCCCTCTGCCCCTTCCCCTACTCTTGCTCAAATAAATAAATAAATAAAAATCTAAGAAAGAAAGAAAGAAAGAAAGAAAGAAAGAAAGAAAGAAAGAAAGAAAGAAAGAAAAAGAAAGAAAAAGAAAGAAAGAAAGAAAGAAAGAAAGAAAGAAAGAAAGAAAGAAAGAAAGAAAGAAAGAAAGAAAGAAAGAAAGACTGACTTACCCAAACATTGCTCTGGGCCTGTCTCTGCAAAGATCTTTGTATGAATCGTCCCTGAGTAAGCAATTCCCCAGTGTACCCCACCAGTCCCCAGGAATAAGGTGCATCAGGAAACTGATCAGACTTAAAGATCAGCTTTTTTTTTTTTTTTTTTTGAAGTAGAGTAGGGAGAGACAGCAGTGAGGGAAAAGGAGGTCCGGGGGGATTTTGTGGTGCACATGAAGTTTGTTTCTAGAATCTCACCTCCTGCTCTGCATTTGCACCTCCCGATATCTTGGCACATTTTCTCTTTCATTCCTGCTCTCTGGCTGATGAAAGTTCTCCCCTCAAAGACCCCCAATAAAGGCTTCTTCTCCCCTAAAACTCCCACCACTCAAAATGTATCTCTTTATTCTTCTCTTCCTCCCTTCCCTGCTCTCCTCAGAGCTCCCTTTCCCTCAGTTTAAGTATTAGAGAAGCAATCTGATTAAATTCATCAATTCCAAGTGTAAATGAAAGCTACCCTACTTTGGGGAACCCTCTAGATGAATGATAAGAATAATGTGAGCACTGTGGAGAAAATGTCTTGCAGCCGAGAGCCTTTTCTTCAAGCACATCTTTTTTTTTTAAGATTTATTTATTTATTTATTTATTTGACAGATTGAGAGAGAGCGAGCTTGCATGTGTGGGGAGAGGGGCAGAGGCAGAGACTCCCAAGCAGACTCCCCCCCAAAGCAGGGCCAGACTCTTGGCTCAATTCCATGACCCATGAGATCACGACCCCAGCTGAAACCAAGAGTCAGAGGCTCAACTGACTGAGCCACCCAGGTGCCCCCTCAAGCATATCTTTGAGCGAGTCTTGATAAAGAGTGGAAAAACAGAGGTCTCGGCGGCTCCTTTTGGGAGTAGGAAGGAATTAGAAAGCCCTGGGTTCTCTCCAATGACCACAGGGTAATTATGTAGCCAAACTGGGTTTGGCTGGGTGGGGAGTGCTCCATGACCCAGGTGTTCTTTGAGGCCCTCAAGTAAGTCAGTACAATGACTACAAAGTGCTGGGAATCAGAACTTGGTGATAACAGAAAATAGGCCACAGTTTCGCTAAAAGCAAAGCTATTCCAACACCCTGCTCTGGGTGTTGACTCTGGCACTGTTTACTAAGAACTGGATTCTGGGGTAGCCGAAATGTCCAGATCCAAGCAACAGGCTAATGGAGAAAGAGGAGAAGCTACTAGCTGACTCCTCCGTCAGTGGGAAAGGAGGTGAGCCCTTGTCCCTCCTCCCAGGAGAAGAATTCAAAGGAACCTCTTGTCCCTCCTACTTTGAAAACCACTTCTCAGTCCCCTACCCTTCGCTAGAAAAACACAGCTATGAAGGCCCTTGAGTAACAGATTCATGAGCCTTCAAAGAGGCCCTGAGAGCAATTTCTGGCTCTTCTTCATTTTATTTTTCCCTTTCTTGGTTTGGCTGTGCAAAATAATCACAATGACACATCAAAATGAGCTCCTTACCATTTATGCCCAGCACAATAATTATTACGGCTATCATTAAATATATGTCTAACTCCATTACAGGTGGTGTTTCATTGGAATCCTGAACTCTTGTTCACAGATGCTCATATTTCATACTTTATTGCTCAAGTGGTATGATCATTCACTCACAACTTTAAAAATATTAGGAGAACCATTAATTAAGAGGCCGGGTTTCACTCCCAACTCTGATCATAATTAGTTGTGTGATTTTGGGCAACTCCCTTAGTCTCTTTGGGTCTCAGTTTCCTCAAACATCAAATGAAGTAATTGAAATAGAAAGCTCTCTAATTTACCATCCATCTCTCAAAGTCCGAAATATTGTGATTATACTAATATTGAACATCCTTTAACACTATTAAGGAGACTTTTTAGAATCTTATACAACCTCAAATTTTTTTTATAGAAGCTACTTATGTTATGATATCCTGCCATTCGCTGAACATCATACCTGTCCTAGGCATTATCCCAGGCATTTCCTGAACAGGGGCTCATTTAATCTTCCTAACGAGCTTGTTAGGTGCATACTACTGCCCTGACTTTAGAGGTAAGAAGGCTCAGACTCCCAAAGTCAGCAGAGCTAGAATTCACATAACTGGGCTCTACGAGATTCCAAAATCTGTGTTCTTCAAGCCATATTGTGATGTCTCCAAAATAATTTTGCATAACATAAATGGGGTAAGAGATTGGTTTGAATTAGGCCCAAATTTGAAATACACCTTGGAATTTCTGTGTATGTATTTCTCCTCTCCCCACCTCCACCCCTTGTCTCCTTCTCCTTCTTCTTCAGCCAACTTTCCCTATAAATTCACTTTTTATCATCTGTTTCTTTCTCATAACATAAAAGTTTAGATGGCTACAAGTGTGCCTATTACTGGGATTAATTGGTTGTTGTACTACCTGATAAATTCAAATTTACTGACTAATGCTAAAAGTCAAAAATCATACAGAAAATGTCCTATAATGATTTATAATCTATATGCAGAGAAAGAATTCAGTGCAGGTGCATAGGCTTTGGAACTAACTGGATAAAGTTCAGATATTAGCTCTGCTAAGCAAAAGCCCTGTAACTTGAGGTTGATTACTAAACTTCACTGGTTATGGGTTTACTCATCTGTTAAATAGATGCAGTAATGCCTGCCTTCCAGAGTAATAGTAAGGACTGAAGGTGTTAATGGAAGTGAAAGTAGTTACAACAGTAAGAATAAATTGCTGATTAAGGACCAGGTACTGGGGGCGCCTGGGTGGCTCAGTCATTAAGTGTCTGCCTTTGGCTCAGGGCCTGATCCTGGGGTCCTGGGATCGAGCCGGCAACGGGCTCCCTACTGGGAGCCTGCTTCTTCCTCTCCCACTCCCCCTACTTGTGTTCCCTCTCTCGCTGGCTGTCTCTCTCTCTGTCAAATAAATAAATAAAATCTTAAAAAAAAAAAAAGGACCAGGTACTGTGCTAAATATTTTGTTGTACTATTTCATTAATCCTCACAACTATGTATGAACTGAGTCCTGTCATCCCCATTTTATAGATGACAAAACTGATACGGCAAGATTAAAGAGTTTGCCCAACTCATGCAGGTGGAAAATGGCAGGGCCCGGATTTCAATCTAAGAAGTCCATCTTCAGGACCCAGACTCAAAGTAAGGTGCCTGACAGAGAAGAGAAACTCAGTAAAGATGTGTTTCTTCCACCCCTGTAAATGTTTAGAGATTTATAATAAGAAACTGGTCAACACATTATTTGATGGAATGAATTTAATTTCTAGCTTTAAAAGTCCTAGATTTTGTAGAGAATATCATATCTGACTGTTGGAAAGTATAGAGTGACCTACTTCAAGCAAATCAGCTTTAAGTAAGGTCTGTTTTAAATAGCACGCCCTGGAGTATTCACCACAAAAATTGCCAACCATTTATCAAGTGAGCTACGTGTGTGTGTGTGTGTGTGTGTGTGTGTGTGTGTGTATGAGAGAGAGCGAGACAGAGAGAGAGAAAGGGCATCTCACCCATTGATTTGTTTTTCTTCTTCTTTTTTTTTTAAATATTTTATTTATTTATTTGACGGAGAGAGAGACAACCAGTGAGAGAGGGAACACAAGCAGGGGGGTGGGAGAGGAAGAAGCACCCAGGACTCTGGGATCACGCCCTGAGCCGAAGGCAGACGCTTAACGACTGAGCCACCCAGGTGCCCTTGATTTGTTCTCCTGACATTTGGTAAATAGACTTTTGCTATTGCCTTTGTTTTTGATACCAAATAATTTTGTCTGAACTTGACCCTTGAGCTTGAACGCAATATGAATCAAGATTAGTCACACTTTAGGGGGAAATATTTAGACATCTGAGACTCTTATTAGACTTCTAATTTTTTGTTACTTGATTTTTACCAAATGATACAAATCCCACAAAGGAAAAAAAGAAAGAGGGAAGGAAGGAAGGAAAAGAACCTCAAGGCAAGGCAAAGGGTATAGCCACAAACATCCAAGTCAATAGGAGAATATTTCAAAAATCAATTAAAAAGATAAATAAGTTAAAATGTACATCAAGTACTTCAAAGGTAACAATAAATGGAACACCCTACAGAGATAAGAACACAACCGTTTGTGTAGTTATAATACACACAAAAATTCAGGTCTATATTCTGTAGCTCTAGTGATGAGAGAATGAATCTAGTCCTGCAAATGAGAAAATAACCAAGTGCTTTCATCAGAAATAAAACGTATTCCTTAGTAGGAAGTAATAATTGGGAAGAAAGTCTGTGAGCTTGGAGATGTGGGCAACAGACAAGCAATGTTACATGACGTCACATGTAGCAGGGCAGAGATGCCCCTTCTGGTTAGAAATCACCAGTTCTGGGCTCCGTTTCAGCCCTCCTACGTAAGTTACTATGTGGTTTATGGTAAATCATGTAAACTCTTTTAATGCATTAAAAATGATGGTACAACCACAATTAGGCTACATACCGCGTTTGGAACTCTTAATTTAGAAACGCAGTTTGAATGAAATATCAGTAATACAATGTCTTCCCATTTCTATTTGACTTTGGTTTTCAATGCACTTAAGGTGAGTTGAGGCTAAAAATGTATATTTCAAATATGATAGTTTGCTCCATGTTTGAGGTGAATAGGAAGAGATGTAGATAGAACATTTTTGCTAATGGGTCTCTTTTCTTGGGGCTATCATTCATGTTCTAGGGAAAAAGTGTGTAAAATTGTGGACATATAAGGTCTGCTGGGTGGCGGGGGTGGGGGGGTGGGGGGATGTTAAGCCAGAACACACAAAAGTTCCAGCAAATTACACAGCCCACATTCTCAATTTTGTTTCCTTGACTGACGCTAGATATGAAAAAATTGAAATGCTAATTACAGTGGGATTCAACAGCAGGGAGGAGGAGAAAGCAACCGAACCGATCACAATTTTATTTTCATTTAAATCAGTTTGTTAATTGGGTTAGAATTCTCCCGCTGAAAGGAGGAGGAGGACCACAGATTAGTTTATTTTTAGCTTCGTTGCTGCAAAATTCTCCACTGCTTCTTTCAGCTTGGAGTCGAAAGAGGAGTAAATGTGTTTTCAGGTAACAAAAGTTGTAAGTTTCTTTCCCACCGGCCGCTTCCTTCTCAGGAACCTGGCGTTTGATGTGCGGACATCAGACCGGTGTCCTGCTCCTCGTAGGGCAGCAGGACTAGCTCCCAAGCCTCTGGCCCACGTGGAAGGAACTTCTACCTTCCCCAGTGTTAATATATGGCGGTTGGGCTCTTTGTAATTTTAAAACATAAATCACGGCCTCGTATATATTAATTTTGAACTATGTATGGCTCACTGTTTTTTTCTTCCATGAACAATGCATAAGAAAATAAAACATATGGAATCGGCCTTTTATTTCTCCACCAGAAAAAACAAAAATGAAAATGAAAAACACCTAGACCAGTCTTTGCCGAACACCTTTCCATCCAGAATAAGTCAGACGGCTGAGACGTGGTCGGTGATCTATCCCCCAAGACTTCAATTCTGGCATTTCTTTTGGGACCCGTCTCCTTGTCTGCCTTGTGTTGTTACTGTTCTCCTCGTCTTTATTCTCCTTTGTGAAGTCTTGAATTTCTGGAGAGCGCCAGTCCTGCGTTAGTCTTTGTCTTTTCTTCTCCCCAGGACAAACCTCAATGTGTTGTAGACGCTATATACTCAAAATATTTTGCTATCATGTTTTGTTTTTACAGAAGGACTTACCCTACGATGTAGATAAGGAAATGGAGAAAGACCAAAACTTGCCCAAAGTCTCAGAGTTAGCTTTGTGGTCTGTGCATTCTATCAAATGGGCCAATGAAATGATCCCCAACACGAAGTTACTGTCTCAGAGAACTTTAAGTGGAAGTTCCCAGATTTGCCTGGTTACACTCACATGCCTTCAGGGCATTCGCCGTAAAGCCACAAACCTCACAGACTTTGAGGTCACTGAAAGCTTTATCTCCGTTTCCACTGGCATGCTCCGCACAGGGACGTTCAAGTCTGTTTACTCAGGTTTGCCTCAAAGCACAATGCCGTCAGTTGTCATAACGTGGATGGGGCTGGGCTGCTCCAACCAGTACTTGGTGGACGGCTTCCCAAAATGACCAGGTAATGCAGGAAATGGAGGTGACTCACTTCTAGTGGCCTGCATTCTGAGTCATTCTCCACCAAATTCCTCAGGATGGTGCAAAGAAAAAGACCAAGCCAGAGCATCCCAACGCCAGGGAGCGGTAAATAAGCCACTTTTGGCTTTTCTCTCACCTCCCTCTCTTCTCCTCTGTGCTGCCTTCCAGGCCCTAACCTGCCCCCCAGGGTGCCAGGCCTGGTCACTACCATTCTTGTCTTCCCTTTCCTCAAACTCTCTCTCTCCTGATTCTCCAGGACCGGGTGTTAATCTCAGAAAAAGAGTTCTTACTCTTGGTCAAGGTAGTCTCTTCCTTGCCAAGAAATATGTTTTCATTTGGCAACAGTCTGTAAAGTTAACGCCCTTGCTTTCATTCTCCAGTCCAAGGGTAGCAAATGGATTTCATCTCATGTGTTAAATCCAGCTGATTGCTGGTGGAGCCTGGGATGCCAAGCTGATAGGGAAGCTGTAGCCATTCCCGGGCTCCGTGGTGAAGAGGGCTATACGGGAGAGCAGGTGCTCTGGGCATGGGCATGTCTGCCATGTATTCATCAGCCCTGACCTCACAGGAAGCGTTTTCAATGGTAGGAATCTCCAGGGAGGCAGGAGGAGAGGAATTACCACAGCCGACACTTGTGACTGATACAGTTAAGTAGATCAGACGCTTGGACATTCTGCAAATTATCTGACTCAAGAAGCTTCAGACTTTTTCATATGCAGGGTCAGTGTAAGCCAGAAACACCATCCAGCAAATACAATGTTCTTATGTGTTTTTAACTCATTTGTATTATCGAAAGTACTCTTCCGTTTGTATATATTTTTTATTGTTTTTTTTCAAAAGTAAAGTGTAAAACCCTACCTTTCAGGTCTACTTACAAAATGACTGATTACTGTCTTTTTTTCTTTGTATAGAGTCCCAATTGGACTCCTTATTTTTAATGCCCTTTTCTTTTCTTTCCTTTTTTTTTTTTTTAAGATTTTATTTATTTATTTCACACAGAGAGAGCGAGTGAGCACAAGCAGGGGGAGATGCAGAGGGAGAGGTAGAAGCAGGCTCCCCACTGAGCAGGGAGCCCTATGTGGGACTTGATCCCAGGACTCTGAGATCATGACCTGAGCTGAAGGCGGACGCTTAATTTGACTGAGCCACCCGGACGCCCCAATATCCCTTTCTATACACAATGTTACCTAATGTTATTGCCTAGCTACCATATACCACTGAGCTGAAAATACTGCGGGAGTTGGAAAGTAACCTTGATTTACCATGTATTCACAGAAATATGAAATATTTGAGAAACAAATGAATTCTCATCTGTGCCTTACAGGTCTGATGGGCTTCCAAGCAAGTACAGGACTTACTTTTTGCATTTCACTACTATTTAATCTGCAGGGGGGCTGGAGTCACCTCTGACGATGGCAGAGATGCAGCTACCACCACCAAAGTTCTGTGGCTACCCCGAAGACTGTTGCACTTGCCATTGAAGAGGGGGCTGCTTCAGGGGTGCCTGGTTGGTTCAATTGGTAGAGAGTGCGACTCTTGATCTCAGGGTTGTAGGTTCAAGCCCCATGTTGGGTGTAGTGATTACTTAAAAGTAAAATCTTAAAAAAAAGAAAACGAGGGGACTGCTTCAAAGCCTGTCCCTCAGGAGCCTACCAAAGTGACCATTGCCGGTGGATCAAAGCCATTACCAGCAGCCAGGAGCTCCTTACGTCCACTATCACAGCTATCACATAGACACCAGGTCACCTGAGATGCCACCAGTGCAGCCTCTAGAGGAATAAGGCTAGCCCAAGAAAACCTGGAAAGTGGAAAAATGTGTCTTCTGTGCTAGTCTTTCACTGTCATCCAAGGAAGACTCTAAACTCTGACAGGATGGAGACCATGACTTTCTTACTCATTTTTCCATCCCTAGTATCTAGCACAGTGTATAGTACTTAACTGGTACTCAAAAAATCATTGTTGAATGTGTAGATGATGGATGGAAGGATGGATGGACGGATGGATGGATGGATGGATGGATGGATGGATGGATGGATAAATGAATGAATGTTGTTCCCTCCAGGTGCCTCATGTTAATGTGTTGATGTGAAACAAACAACAAACCCCCAGATGGCTGCAGTCAGGGGGAACATTTGATAGTTTGACACAGGAAATAACTATCAAGCAAATGATTTTTTTTTTTTTTTTTTTTTTTTAGTAACAAGAGAAGGCTTTTTGATGCAGCTCTCAACCTGAAAGTTGTTTTCTTCCTGTCAAGGTTAGGGCAGTATGACACATTGAAGAGAAAGAAAAGAAATTCCTGGGTATTAGCAGACAGCCATAGAAATCAGCACTAGAGAACTTTCCTTGGAGAATGGTTTGTTACACTCCAGGAAAGCTTGAATAGTCTACACCATGGTGAATAGGAATGGGATTAGCTAGAGCTATTTAAATACAGTTCGTAAAGACACCCTACTTAAAGTCTCAGGGTAAAATACTCTTAAACTCCATTGCCTATACATGATTTATCAACACTGATAATAGAAAGTCACCACTTCACAGTGGATCAGTGAGGGGATAGGATGGGACTGGGCATAAAACATTATGAAACCCAAAAAAAGGCTCAGCAAATAGTGTTGGACTAAGAGATTTCTTCTTTCTTAATTATTTTTAGCTATGGTTTTACCAGTAGTAACTCAGTCAAGATGACTGAGTATAGGACAGAAACAGCTTTATTGAGGTATAATTTACATACCATAAAATCCACCTGTTAACAAGTATACATTCCAATGATTTTTATAAGTTCAGGCAGTTGTATGAATATTGCTACAATCTAGTTTTAGAACATTTCTATCACCCTCAAAATTTCTGTCATTGCCACTTGCAGTCAATGGCCACTCCCATGCCCAGCCCAGGGAATTACTATTCTGCTTCTCTGTCTTTGTAGATTCGCCATTTTCAGAAATTTCATATAAACAGGATCATGCAAAATATAGTCTTTTGTGTCTGTCTTCCTCCACTTTGCATGACGTTTTTGAGGTTCAACTATGTTGTCCGTATATCCATAATCTGAGGGTGGGGGTTGATTGCTGGTTAGTATTTCATGGTATAATACCACATTTTGTTTAATGGGCATTTGGATTTTTTCCATTTTTAGCTATTATGAATAATGGTTCTAAGAACATTGTTATACAAGTCTTTCTGTGAACATATGTTATTTATTTCTCTTGGGTATATACCTAGGAAAAGAATTGCTGGGTCATACGCTAAATTTATGTTTTCAAGATGTTGCCCAACATTTTGCCAAAGTGGATGCGCCATTTTACATTCTCACCAGCAATGAGCAGGCGCTCATATCTCCCATACTGGATAAATCAGTCTTTTGGATCAGTCATTCTAGTGGGTTTATAGTGGAATCTCATTGTGACTTTTTTTTTTAAAAAATTTATTTATTTATTTGACAGAGAGAGGGACAGCCAATGAGAGAGGGAGCACTAGCAGGGGGAGTGGGAGAGGAAGAAGCAGGCTCCCAGCGGAGCAGGGAGCCCGATGTGGGGCTTGATCCCAGGACTCTGGGATCACGTCCTGAGCCGAAGGCAGACGCTCAACGACTGAGCCACCCAGGCGCCCCTCACGGTGATTTTTAACTTGCGTTTCCCAAACCAAGGATGTTGAGCATCCTTTCTGTGTTTATTAGCCATTCAGATAGCTTCTTGGTGAAATGTCTTTCAAATCTTCTGCCCCTTTTTTAATTAGGTAGTTTATTTTATTATTATTGAATTGTAAATGATTTTTTTTCTGGACACAAGTCCTACAGCAGATATATGATTTACAAATATTTTCTCCTAGTTTGTGGCTTATCTGTTCACTCCCGTAATGGCACCCTTTGAAGAGCAAATTTTTAAAATTTTGGTAAAGTCTAGTTTATCAATGTTTTCTTTTATGGACTGTGCTTTTGGTGTTGCAGCCATTT
This sequence comes from Ursus americanus, assembly GCF_024610735.1. Taxonomy (NCBI): domain Eukaryota; kingdom Metazoa; phylum Chordata; class Mammalia; order Carnivora; family Ursidae; genus Ursus; species Ursus americanus. Next base: position 46,314,215 of record NC_142143.1, on the reverse strand, counting down.
TTTTTTTGTTTTTATATTCCTTATTTTACTTCTTTTCTTAATGTTTTTATATCCATGTATTTTTTTAATTTGTTGCATCAGTATTTATGCCTAAGTTAAATTAAATAGGTATTTCATAACAAAGTGTTTATCTGATGGCACTCCTCTTTCTTTCATAAAATTACATGTTAAAAAGAGTTCCACTGGGTATTTTTAAAATGAGGTGGACCCATTTGACAATTTCAATAAATATTATGATGCCTCAAAAGCCAGATAATAATAGTAATTTATCAAGGGCATACTGTGTGCCAGGCACTGTTTTAAGCACTTTGTTGGTATTAACTCATTGAATCCTAATGGTCTCATGTAGTGGGTACTGTTATTATCACCACTTTAAAGGGGAGCAAACAGACACAGAGAATACTCACTTAAGTTGCCCAGGAAGTGGCAGAGTGGGGATTTGAGCTCAGCAATCTAGCCCCAAAGTCTGAACTCCCAACTGCTATGCTGTACTGTCTATAAGCAATGTCCCTTATAGAATGACTTCCCACATAATCTCTCTTTTTGTGGGGGTATGTGGAGGGTGTCTAATATGGTGTCACCCCCGCCCCTCGTCTCTGCCCACAGGGAGGTTTCCTGTTTCTGTTGCGTGAACTTCCTGCTACACCAATCCCTTCCCCTCCCCATGCTCAGCCATTGCTGATTAAGCCAACTGCCAAGCATACCCTAGTCTCACTCTCACTTGAGGCTTAAGACATACTGGAACCAGGAGCCACGTCAACTCACTGGACTGCTATAGGCTGGGACCTTCACCAACTGCCACTGCAGTCCCAGGACTTGCCTTGACTCCTCCCTTCCTGAGGCCTGGCTGTTCTGTAATTGCATAGTTCCCCGAGATTCCCCTGTTTTCTTCTAGTATTTTCCCTTTCTGCTTAAGGTAGCTCAGGTTGTATCTGTTATTTGCAACCAACAGACTGTCACTACTGCAGGCAGCCATGTCTGTCCAGAGTCCTCACACTGCCCCATCACTATGTGGGTTCCAAGACCTCTGCCCATACCTGCTGGCCTCAAAGAGCGCTAGTGACACTTGTCAAGTGCGTCTTCGCTGAAGCTGTGATCGTCTTTCCAGGATTTCCAGGAGACAACTAGCTTATCCGATGAACTAAAGAGTGCTAATGAGAGAGAGCTAAAAGAAACTCGGTCTCTCCTTCCTACTCCCAGGTATTCCATGGATACTGTCACAGGGGATCTCTGAAGACGACCGCACTTTGTTTTCCAAACCGAGTGGCATTACTAGTAGCCACTTCAGGTCAGAAAAGAGGAGAAGGAATATTCCCGGACAATAGGGGCTTTCTTGTGCTACCCCACCTCCACCCCATTAGCTTTCCCTAGGCAGCAGCTTCTTCCCTCTTAGCAGAGGGCGGGCTGGAGGGCAAAGGGCCGCCATGACATTCCACCAGGGATAGCAGCAGTTTCTGAAGGTGACTTCAGAACCTGTGGCAGCTCCAAACTTGACGCTGGCCCTGGGGACAGTAACAAGTGGCAGGACGTTGTGGTTTGGGGCATGTGGTTTGAGATTAAGAGCATGGACATTGGAGCCAAATCAACCTGTATTCAAATTATAGCTCACTCACTGTGCGCGCGCGCACACACACACACACACACACACACAGAGGCAAGTTCTGAACCTGTTTCCTCTTTAAAATACCGTTGAGGACAGTGACAACGTGGAGGGTCAAGGATGGATTTGTGTAACACCTGGCACACCGTCTCCCCCATATTTTTCAGGTTTACCCTTTCCAAAAGCAGCAACTCCACAGCTCTTTCTATTGTTTCTCTCTCACACACACAGACACAGAATAATTCATGAAAGGATCATAACTCTGAGTGTAAAATTGAGACGTTTCACAATTATCATTCTGTAATTAGTCGAGTCAGTAGATGCACACTCAGTGCCAGCTTTCCAGAAAGACACGGTCTCAGCCAGACAAAGTTTTCCTGTAGTTGCAACTTGGAGAGTATCTCCTGAATTACGGTGCAAATGTTACCAAACAGTTATAAAAAACTAGCTAAAATTTCAGAAGATCCAAAAATCAATATTATTTTCCTTGCTACTTATTTCTGAGCCATTGAAAGGGTCTGAAAATTTCATTTCCCAAACATGAAGGAGTAATTTTTTTAATAATAATTTTTTATTATATTATGTTAGTCACCATACAGTACATCCCTAGTTTTTGATGTAAAGTTCCATGATTCATTACTTGTGTATAACACCCAGTGCACCATGCAATACGTGCCCTCCTTACTACCCATCACCAGCCTATCCCAGTCCCCCACCCCCCTCCCCTCTGAAGCCCTCAGTCCAAACATGAAGGAGTACTTTTAAAATTAACCCAGTATCTTTGTTCTTTTCACCAAACTTCACATTGGAGCTTCATCCCTTCCATCAGAATCTCTGGATCAACTACCTTTGTCGCTGATGTGAGTGGTGACATTACCCATCCCCCCGGAATCACATGATTCAGACATCTGGAGGAAATTCCTAAAAATCCACCAGAACATCTGCCAATCTAGCCTTCAAAAGTGAGTCCCAATGTAAATAGATGATGATAAAATCAGTGGCTAACATTTATTGAGTACTGGCTATGCGCAAGGCGAGGTGCAAAGGATTCTAAACAGATTGTTTTATTTAATCCTCACAAGTCTGTAAGGTATGTACTATTCTTATTCCAATTTTTAGATGAAGAAACTCAAACTTAGGGTGTGGAAATAGCGTAGGTTCTCACAGCTAATGAGGTACTGAGTCAGAATTTAAACCCGGGCTTTCTGAGTCAGAGCCCAAGTTCTTCACCAAGACATTTTTGTATTGTGGTGAAATATACATAAGCCTAAATTGACCAACTTAAGCACCTTTAAGTGTACAGTTTTGTGGTGTTGAGTCCATTTACATTGTTCTGCACCCATCACCACCATCCATTTCCAAAACGTTTTAATCTCTCACACTGAAATTCTGTACTCATTCACCCCTAACTCCCCCTGACACCCTCAGCCCCTGGCAACTACCATGCTACTTTCCATCTCTATGAGTTTGACTACTCTAGGGACCTCATATAAACGGAATCATATAGTATTTCTCCTTTTGTGGCTGGCTTCTTTCACTTAGTATACTATCTTCAAGATTCACTTCAAGTTGTAGCGAGTGTCAGAATTTCCTTCCTTTCTAAGGTTGAGTAATATTCCATTGTATGTATATACTACATTTTGCTTATCCATTCTTCAATTGATGAAGGTTTTGCTTGGTTTGCTTTCATCTCGGCTATTGTGAGTAATGCCGCTATGAACATGGGTATAATTAATATCTGCCCTAGTCCCTGCTTATATACCCAATAAGCAAGATATTTTAAATACTTCTCTTTGCTATTGGCCAGTTATTCTTTGCCTTTTGTTTTTTTTTTTTTTTGCAGATGTCTCCATTTATGAAGTAATTATCAATGTGTAATTATCTAGACAGATTCTTGTGCCATCTTGAGCAGGAGAAGGCTGGGCTGACTCATATCTTTGGTAAATGTAGGCACATTCAGGCAAGCTGGTGAAGCAGACAGAATTTTTCAGGCCAAATATATTTTAAATATAATTTCCCTCCCTTGGCTACCATGATCTTTTGACATGCTTTCCTAGGCATTAAGGACATGACAAGCCACTGAAGAATTTAGATAGAGACAGTTAGGAAAGGGATGCTAGTGAAAAAAAATTGTGGTTCTGAGGTCTACTGAGAAGCAGGAAGGAAATGTATAAGCACATTGGTGATGTTCAAGTCTGTCTTTAAAAAGGCAAAGGATATAATTTAAAAAGAAAAAAGAAATGGACAGGATCAGCTAGTGTGGGGCACTGAGAGATACATGCCCTTAGAAGGCTGCTTCTGTCACTGTTGAACTTCTTTCAGACTTCAACCAATTTTTCTCAGAATCTCACTAAATAATTATTTTCTCAAATATATTTACCTGAAGCCAAAATAATCTATTCCCCCTGATAATACACTCAAGACTGTGTTTTTTTCTTTTTCGTCTGGGTAAAAAACTACTAGAATTTCCTGTGGTAGTTTCCCCTAAACCACCCTTCATTACCTCATCACTCTGTTTATTACCACCACACCGTAGCCAGGTGGGGGTACCAAGAGCCCCTCAAAAAGACAGACCTCACCTGCCTCAGACTGACATTGCAGCCCCATATTTTTTCCATAGTCTCCCTCAATCTGTTTCCTAACCTAAAAACAGAGATTAAAAAAACCAACTCAAAGGATTTTTCAAAGGATCAAGTGAGATAACTTCCTAGGATATAGTATAGGCTTAATAACTGGACTTCTTGCCTCGATTTGGGGATGAATGAATAGTTTTCAATCCATCTTCTGTATTTTCTTCACATAATGTAAATACGTGAAAGGGAGGTCCTTACTTTCTCAAGCTTGTATTTATAAAGATGTGTAATGTAAAAGCTGCAGGGTTTTGGCCACAGAATGCTTGTGAAGGCATTGACGAAGTGATGTCATTTGTGCAGAAGCTGAAAGATAAGGAAAAGCACAAGAGAAAACAATACAAATCGTCATTCACTCAACGAAAGGAGGAGAGACTATCAGAGATTAAGAGAGATTTGATAGGCATAATAATTAAATGTAATGTTTGGACTTGTTTGGATGATGAACTTAATAAACCAACAGAAAAAGTCATCTTTGATACAATCAGGAATTTTTTTGGACTGAAATATTTATTAACTCTTCAGGTTCTGGTTTCTACTTCTTTCTTTTCTTCTTTCTTTCTTTAATCGAGGTAAAATTGGTATATAACATTATATTAATTTTAGATGTACAACATAATAATTAAATATTTGTATACACCACAGTGGAAATATTAATTTTAAAAACGTTTTCTTTTTCAGAGAGGGAGGGCAGGACGGGCAGAGGGAGAGAGAATTTTAAGCAGGCTCCACGCCCAGCACAGAGCCCAGGGCTCATGACCTGAGCTGAGATCGTGACCTGAGACAAAATCAAGAGTCACACGCTTAATGGACTGAGCTATCCAGGTGCCCCACAATGGAAATTTTAAATATGGACTGGGTATTATATTTTGTTAAGGAGTCTTTTAAAATTTTGTTAGGTATGATAATAGCACTGTGGTTATATTAAATGTAATTAAATGTTCTTATCTGTAGGAGATATATACTGAAGTTTTTACAAGGTTTTCCTTAAAAGAAGGGATGATGAAACAAGAGTAGCAAAAATTAGGATAAATGTTGAAAATGAATGAGGGGCTCATTAAATTCTTCTCTCTATGTATATTCGAAATTTCCCACTATAAAAAGTTTTTTTTATTTTTTATTTTATTTTTAAGACTACTACTCAGAGAATGGATGGGAGGAGGGACAAAAGTGAAAGTATATAAACCAACCAGACAATGGAAATGGAGAAGAGTGGTTGTATTTTAGAGATTTTGGAAGTAGAATCGGTAAGACTTGGTAAAGAATTTGCTGTGTGGAGTAAGGTAGAGGGAAGTGCTAGATTTCTATTTTAGGGAGCTGCCACCATCTATTGAGATGAGGATTCCTGGAAGAAGAGCAATTATGGGGGAGGTCAACCATGGAAAGCTTTCCAGAAGGCAATTGGCTCTACGCATCCAGAGTTCGGCAGAGAATTCTGAGCTGCGGACATAGATCTATGAGCTGCTGTCATTTAGATGGCATATGAAGCCACGGGAAAGACTAGAACTGCCCAGAAGAAAGTATATAAGAAGAGGGTCCAGGATCAAGCTCCAGGGGACTCCAACCCTTAAAGTTCAGACAGAAGAAGAGATAGTCCAAAGAGAGTGAGGAAGAAGAACAAGCAGAGAGAAAAGAAGAAAACCACAAGAAAAAGGTGCTGTGAAAAACCGAGGGAACGGTGTTATAAATGCTGGTCAGTAGTAGTTGAAAGAGGACAGGTAGACCTGGTTTTATTATGCTTCTCTTTATTGTGCTTCCCACCCATTGCGTTTTTTACAAACAAGGTTTGCGGCAACCCCGAGTCAAGCAAGTCTTTTGGCACCATTTCTCCAAAAGCATTTACTCATTTTGTGTGTCTGTATCACATTTTGGTAATTCTCATGGTATTTCAAACTTTTTCGTTATCATCATGTTTGTAATGGCGATCTGTGGTCAGTGATGAGAACTTGCTGAAAGCACAGATGAGGGTTAACAGGTTGTAGCAATAAAGTATTTCTGTATATTTATTTATTTGAGAGAGAGAACACTAGCAGGGGCAGAGGGAGAGAAAGAGAGAGAGAAAAACAGACTTCCTACTGAGTGCAGAGCCCAATGTGCAGGGCTCCATCCCAGGACCCCAAGATCATGATCTGAGCCGAAGTCAGACACTTAACCCACTGAGCCACCCAGGTGCCCCAGCAATAAAGTATTTTTAAATCAAGGTATATACATTGTTTTTTAGACATACTGCTATCACACACTTCATAGACTTTTGAATATGTGTGAACATAACTTTATACGCACTGGGAAACCAGAAAAATTCAAAATTGACTTACTTTATTGTGATACCCATTTTATTGTGGTGGTCTGTTACCAAACTGGCAACATCTCCAAGGTATGCCTGTACTTTTAGAACTGTGTTTTTATATCTGCGGATTAAAATAGGCTTTTTTAAGCTTGCTTAATAATCAAGTCATATTTTAAGATACTCAGGCTGTAAACTACACAGCATTGTTTCCACTGTTTACATATCTTCAAGTTATAAGCTACTAACATAAAGAAACTTTAGAACACAACCAACGCTTAACTGAGGACTGTCATAAGCAAAGCAAAAGGAAGAGTTAACTAACACTTGCTGAATTCTTACTATGTTTGCACAAAATTGTATTGCGCCAGAGGTTCTAGTAGGAACCAACATTTATTTGTGATCTTTTAGATGATGACGCTAACATTTATAGAGTTCTTGCTTTGTGGTGGGCACTGCTTGCATTGTTAACTCTTTTAATCCACACGGTAATCCTATAAGGCAGGTTTTATCATTGTACTCATTTTAGCAATGAGGAAACGGTGTTGCCAGAAGTAAATTCTCTAAAACGAATGGAGCCCATGTTTGAACACGTGCAGTCTGATTCCAGAACCAATCCACTTCCTTGCTGCTCTGTATTACTTTCATTTTTATATGCGCTCTCTCTTTTTTTAAGATTTTTTTTATTTATTTATTTATTTATTTATTTATTTATTTATTTATTTATTTATTTATTTGACAGAGAGAGAGAGACAGCCAGCGAGAGAGGGAACACAAGCAGGGGGAGGGGGAGAGGAAGAAGCAGGCTCCCAGAGGAGCAGGGAGCCCAATGTGGGGCTCGATTCCAGGACCCTGGGATCACGCCCTGAGCCGAAGGCAGACGCTTAACAGCTGAGCCACCCAGGTGCCCCTGCTCTCTTATTTTTAAAAAATTTAAAGCCCTACATTATAGATATTGTTACATGCCTTTGAAAGATTACTAAAAAGGAATTTTGGAAAGGTTAAATAACTGCCAGAGATCACAAATCCACTCTGATCAGCTTGGAGGGTCTAACCAAGACTAGCAAGACCCCCTAAACTACGTTTTATTTCTACTATGTGATGCCAGGCAGTATGGTAGCCACAAAAAAGGTGTAAGTATGGTCTTGGTTCCCAAAAATCTCAGGATGGAGGGAAAACGAAAGCAATTTAAATAAGGTCATGTCTGATAAGTACCAAATGAGTGATATAAACAATAATTATTAGAGAAATTCAGAGAAGCAAGAAACCACTGGGTCTTAAATAATGACTAAGATTAAGATAAGTACAAAAGAAACAGGAGAGATTTTCTGGATGAAAGAACAGCATTAATAAAAGAATAATAGGACAGCATGGTGCCAAAAGAAAGCAGACAAAAATAACAAATTTCAACTCTGCCCACGTATTTCCATACGGCCGTGGTCACTTAGCCTTTCTAAGCTTTAGCCTTCTCATCCGTGTAATGGGTCCTTAAAACCTACCTCTCAGAATTTGGCCATTACTACTGAACACAGGATTCAGGGTTAACTTGACTAGAAGCCAAGTACTTATATCATAATGATAAAGTTTGAGGGCATGCCTAAGTACAGAACATCTTTGGCGTGATTACATTAGCTGTTTTACGTGGAGATGGCCCAGACTCTGAAAGTACTTGTATGTGGTTTTTAAGGATTTTTTTTTTTAAAGATTTTATTTATTTATTTGACAGAGAGAGAGACAGCCAGCGAGAGAGGGAACACAAGCAGGGGGAGTGGGAGAGGAAGAAGCAGGCTCCTAGCAGAGGAGCCTGATGTGGGGCTCGATCCTGCAACGCCAGAATCACGCCCTGAGCCGAAGGCAGACGCCCAACCGCTGTGCCACCCAGACACCCCAAGGATTTTCTTAATTTAAATTTTTTTTGAAATTTTTGAAGATTTCGTGGCAGGGGGTATTTCATGATTGGTTCTTCCAGTGGTTTTCTCCTTTAACACTCATTTACATGATGGCTCTGGGACTGTTGTTTTCCTCAGCCATAGCTTAAGAAAGGGGGACATTTTAAGTACAATGTGTTCCTTACATCATAGACATTAGCAATGACTAAATTATAGAATTGTTAGATTTATTTAGTGTGGCATAGGCAGGTTTGGTGGCCAAGCCTCCAACTGCTAAAACAGAATACAGACAGAATTTGAAATATATTTTGAGACAAATAAGCAGTTATTACACAGAGTTGAAAACATGCCAAGCTGCCTCATTTTTTCTTATATACGAATACTTGGTTTCCCCAAAACAGAAATCTTAGAGGCACACAAACTACCCTGAGAGTATGAGTTCTGAGTTGTTTTCCTATAACAGCAATGGTCTAATATGTTCATACCTGGTCTCTTGCGTGATAAACGGCAGAATTTATTAAAATGGCTGCATAGAGTTTGGAACACAATCTTTGACCAAAAAAATCCAGAATGAACCTAACTGGAAAGTTAAGCCATGGTTTTTCCTCTTTCACATCAATAAGTGGCCTTCTTATCCTTCTCAACCTCCAACCCCAGCTACGCAGGATACTGCAAAGGGACTATATTTATATACTTAACACTCTATATAGTGGTGTATATAGATGATACATATACACCATACACATACATATTATATATATGGATATACACACACACACATACACATGCATACATGAGTGCACACAACAGAGGGCAAAAACAGTAAGAAAGTGCCTTGAAAGGATCAAATTTCACTATTGTTCATTTGTTAATAAAATAATATAATAATATTTAAGGTTAATGACTTTCAATCCTCTTGATACCATACTTAATTGGAAGTTAAATAGCATGACTCTTGTTAATGCTAATAATCATTAACTGTTAATTAGGAAAATTGTAAATATGAGGATTTTTGAAATCCAATTTTGGATTTGCAATAAGACCTTTATTTATGTGGACTTGTTTTTAAGATTGTATTTATTTAAAGGAAACGCAAATGGGGGAGGGGCAGAGGGAGAGGGAGAGAGTGTCTCAAGCAGACTCTTCACTGAGCTTAGAGGGGCTTGATCCCACAACCCTGAGATCATGACCTGAACCAAATTCAAGAGTTGGCCTTAACTGACTGAGCCATCCAGGCGCCCCTTTGTAGACTTTCGAAATGAGACGAATGAGGTATAGATGTTATTGAAGTATAGCTTTTAAGGAAGCAAATAATATGAAAAATCAGAAATACTGTTAAATACATTATTATACAGCTAAGTACAGTTAAATAAGCAAAAGTTTTGCATAAGAATCCTATTAATTCACTTCCCCTTAAAGGGAAAAAAATTAATTTTGAGCTTCATCCACTCCCAGGGGCTAAGACATGGCTATTTTCTATATTCAATCTAAACAGTTTTCTAAGGCAGATATTATTATACCCATGTTATAGATGACAAAATCAAGGCTCAATATGGTTAAAGAGACCATGCAGTTAATAAGTAGCAAAGCTAAATTCTCTCATGTTCTCCACTATTCCACAGTGCCTTAGGAATAGAAAATTCAACAAATGCATATTTTTTGAGAGACAAAGGACTTTATTACTCACAGCAAAAGCAGTAGGCAGACCATCATGCTTGCACTGGTTCTATATATCCCCTAAGTCCCCTGGGGGCAATGCAAGTAGACTTACGTAGATGCCTACACTTGCAGGGGGTTGTGATATAGAAGGGGAACCCTGAGCTTAGGAGACGTACAGCTTTTATAGTGAGCAGAAACAATTCTGCTCTTTGGGGAGGTGTTACCTCACTCCTCAGTACTGCACAATACAAATACAACCCTAAGAAATCTCTCAACAAATACATTTTGAAGGCCTATTATGTGAAACGTACCACACCAAACATGAGAAATAAACATCTTATAGATTTTTCCCTTCTAGGACCAACTACAGAATTTGAGGAACCCAGTGCAAAACGAAAATGCAGTCCCTTTGTTCAAAAATTAGTAAAAATTTCAAGATGCTGACATTAGAGCATTAAACTGATCATTGAGCCTTTCTAATAAGCACAGGGCCCTGTCACAGGCCCATGAAGCTGGTCCTGGGCAGGGCAAACACGGACAAATCCAGCCCATTGCTTGTTTTTGCACAGCTATGACCTAAGAATGGTTTTTACAGTTTTAAATGGAAAAAGAGGAAGAGGAAGAAAGGGTGGGAGAAGGGGAGGAGAAGGAGATTTGTGACATGTGAAAAATATATGAAATTAAAATTTTAGTGTCCATAAATAAAGTTTTATTAGAATACAGTCACACTCATTCGTTATGCATCCTATGGCTGGTTTTGCACAACAAAGGCAGAGTTGAGTAGCTGCAACAAAGACCATCTGGCCCCCAAAGCCTTAAATATTTACCATCTGGCTCTTTATAGGAAAAGTTTGCAAAACCCTATTCTAGTAGGAAGGTAGAATACAAGTGACAAAAGAAAGGAGCAATAGAGCTTATAGGAATTCCAAGGAGAAGAGACCACATTCAATAGAAAATATCAGACCGCATTTGACTGGAAAAATGGTCTTTCTTGGAGAAAGTAAAGGGACCTTGATTAGCGGACAAGAGTGGAAAGGAATACTTCAGGCAAAGGAAATCACCTATACACACCAGAGCAGTGGAAAAGCACTATATTTGGGCAAGATGAAAAGTCCACTCTGACTGTAAGGCAGTTGGAAGTGAGAAGGAATAGTAAGATACTCTACAAGGATTTTAACTTTATATTTGGTAGGGCAACAGAGTAACTGAAGACCCTTTGAGGAAGAGAGTGACTTGCTCAGGATGCTTTAAGATAATTCATCTGGCAACAATGTGTGGAATAGATCACAGCAGGAGCAGACAGGAGGCCTCAAGGCAAGGTAGGAAGGTGTGGCCAAAGTCCAGGAGTTGAGAGGTAGTGCCATCCTAACAAGTGTGGTCCTAGTAGAAATGAATGTCTATCTAATGGATGTGCCAATGGGCTGATGGTTTGAGAAAAGGCTGCGAAAGGAGTGTCAGACTTGGAGACTGGCTAAGTTAAAAGATGGTGATACAATTAACAAGTGAAAAGAAGAAACTAGTCTCGTGACAAAGATGACCAGTTCCGTCTGCAAACATGACCAGTTGAAGCTGCCAGTGGAGTATCCTGGTGAAGATTTCAAGACAGGAACCTGAGTTCCAAACCCAAAAGTGAGTTTGGTGCTAAGACATGCAGATTCTGGCATTCTCTGAATAAAGATAATAGTTTAAAACAAATGTAACGATTTCAGGGTGCCTGGGTGGCTCAGTCGGCTAAGTGTCTGCCTTCGACTCAGGTCATGATCCCAGGGTCCTAGAATGGAGCCCTGCATCAGGCTCCCTGCTCAGCCTAGAGCCTGCTTCTCCCTTTCTCCCTCCCTTTGCCTCTCCCCCTGCTCATGCTCACTCTCTCTCTCTTCCAAATAAATAAATAAAAGCTTAAAAAAAAAAAAAACAAGCATAATGATTTCTAGTCTTTTAGAAGAAAAACAGAAGTATTCTTAATTAAAATAGAGTACTCCCTCAAACTCTAAATAACCCTAGCTCCAATCTTCTAAAACTGACTTTGAAAAAAATTAAAAATAAAAAATCAATTGCCCAAAGGTGAAAGAGAGATGAAAGAAAGAAAAAAGAAAAAACAGAGGTATACAAATAACATCTGCTTCCATGAACTTAAGAGTTTTAGGCTTTCAGACTTGATCAAAGTTCCATGCAATAACTGAAAAATCAGTAAACTCTAATTTGTTTAAAATTCAATCATTTAGAATTTATAATAATTCCTACAGACTGGGGCACCTGGGTGGCTCAGTCAGTTAAGTGTCTGCCTTCGGCTCAGGTCATGATCCTAGGGTCCTGGGATCAAGCCCCATGTGGGGCTTCCCTGCTCAGCGGGGAGTCTGCTTCTCCCTCTCTCTGCTTGTGCGTGCACTCTCTCTCTCTCTCTCTGCAATAAATCAATAAAATCTTTAAAACAATTCCTACAGACTGCTCTGAAATTTGCCTTTGAAATTTCCACTAAAAAAGGGTTTTCTAAGGAAACAAAAATCGCAGAAGTATGTAACATTCAACTAACCTAAATTGTGAGATACCTAGAAAGCACTTACATACAGACAACTTGGAATAATTATAATTCATTCTTATCTATTCTTTAACTTGGTTATTTTTCAATTATTAGTATTCTTTAAAGGAATGAAATTAATCATACTTTTTATTAATCTTCCAAGTTCATCAAAGTTCACCAAAATTTATTTCAAGAATAAAGTTAAGCTGAACTAAGCAAGTTAGTTTTCAATTATTTCCCAACCCCTACTTTTCCCTGCATTTTGCTCTTTGAATCTCTTATTTCATCAAAACTTTTTTTCATAAAAGAGCTGATGTTTTGTACGAAGGTAGTTGCATTTTAGTCTTTTCTCTAATAATGTAAGTTCCCTCATTAAGTTCCCGCCCTTTTTGGAACCAGGCATTTTTAGCACAGAAAGTGCTTTCTGTTGCCCAGTAGTCTCACCATAAACCTACCTATGAGTAACCCTTTAAAGTGCCCGAGTTGTCCATTTAAATATGCAATTTATTTTACTCATATAAATAGTTGATTTAGGTACAGAGTACCAAGTTGTTTGTGATCATCGATTTGTTAACTGCGTCTGGAAGGGTAATTTGGAGAGTTCACCGAGGTTAAGACACCAGTGCATGAAATACTTGTCAAGAGAAAAACCCTTTCAAGAACCGTGCCCAATTTGGCCCCTACCCATGATTACCCTCAGCTATAGAAGGTCCCCGGCCTGGTTTCCTTCGTGCAAGATCTAGGTGTGGAAACTGCACGCTCTCAGTTAGTTCCCCAGCCACTTTCCCCAGCACAAAAGAATACAGAAGCACCAACTGTTGGGTGGCGTTGGGTGACTGAATTAGTTTGCATTAAAGGCACCTTTTAAGTTTCGGAGCGTTTCTAAACCCTTCGCATCACTGTAATCCACTGAGGTCAGGGAAGTCGACACGAGCATCTGCCCCGAGCCAGGTGGCCCAGGCGACGCTGAACGGGCACTAGAGGTGGGAGAGAAACACCGCCCAGAACTCGCCGCGAAGGGGCCGCGTGTGTCCGGCCTGCGCTGCGGCGGCGCGCAAGGCCCGCCCCCTCGACTCCCCTCGCTCCGCCCCTCGGCCCCGCCCCTTCCCCGGCCGCGCACCCGCGCGCCCCGCGCGCCCCGCCCGCGGACGGAAGCGAGAGCGAGGCTGAACGCCTGACGTCAAGGCGACACCGCCAAACCTCGCCCAGAGTCAGGCGTGTAAACCAGCCGGAGCGGCGGCGGCGGCGGCAGCGGCAATACCGCCGTGGCGCCGGGAGCAGCGACCCGGAGGAAGCGCGAGGCGCGGGGCGACGCGGGCTGCGGAGACCCGGTGACAGCGTGAGAGGTTCGCAGAATGTGTGCGTGGCCGCTGAGGGGAGCGGCGGCGGCGGCCGCGCGGGGCGGGGGCCGGGCGCCGGCTGAGGGGAGCGGGTGGGGTGCGGCGCGGGCCGGGCGGGGCGCGCGCGGCGGTCAGGGACCCTGGCGGCGGCGACGGCGGCTTCACGGCGCGCGGCAGGTGGTGCGAGGGCCCGGCACCCAGCCGGCGAGCGCGCTGCCTCCCGGGCCGGCGGGGACGAGCAGCCGCCGCCGCTGCCGCCGCCGCCGCGGGGGAACAGCGCGCTTTGCGGAAGGGGTCAAATGTCTGAAATATGGCGGAGGAAGTGAGAGCCCGAGGACCCCCCCCCCCCCGCACCCGCTCGCTCCCTCCCTCCTGCCCGCGGCCGCCGCAGCTTCTCTCGATACCCGCCGTCCGCCGGCGGCTCCCCGGAGCACTCGTCCCCCGCCCCGGAGCCCCCTCGCTGGCCACCTCGGTGCCCTCCTGGGTGTGGGTGGAAGTTAGAACGGAAACCAGAAAGTTGTCCTTTGAGAAGACGCAGCTTCCCCCAGCCCCGAGCCAGGACGAGGAGCGTTCGGGGGAAACCACTCCCCGGCGCCCTGCAGGCTCCAGCCTGACAGGGAAAAAGTTTGCCTGAAACGGGACTGGTTTGCTCTATTTGTTGCGGGAAGTGGCAGGAGGAAGGCAGCGGAGGGAGCCCCACCTAGTCTGGCAGCAACCACCGCGTAGGGAAAATCTGTTAAAGGGGCCTTTCCCTTCGTCAGCAAGAGGAAATCTCTCTTACAGAGGGAGACAAAATCCAGGAAGTTTGTCGTCTTCTCTTTTTCGCCATCTCGGTGTGTCTAATCCTAAAACTGTCAGCACCATGAGTTTTATTTAAAACTACCCCCAATTACCCGGGCCATTTGGATTTTTCTTCTGAAAAGAACTGATGACTTTTGGAGAAAAGATCATCCTTGAGAGTTTAAAGCACAAGATTTGCTTCCCCTTCGCTCCTCCCCCCCCATTTAGTTTAGCAAAAAATTTTGCCCTGCAACTCTTGTGTGGAAGGAACATAAGTAGTTCTGTATTACAGTAACGGGAAATTACATTTTTAAAGGGGTAGAAATTTGACACTAAATGAACATTGTGATTTTAATATTTTAAGATTAACTGGATTTTTGTTTTGCTGGTAGCATCTAATATATATCGAGTGCTTACAACTTAAAGCTTCTAACTCGCAAATTTATTTTCGACTTTTTTTTTTTGTAGTTAGACTGCTGTTTAGACTTGCTCAACAAAATCGTATCTACTTAGCAAGAAGTAACTATCAAAAAGGGAGACGTTCATTTAGTTTCAAACTCCTATCACTCCTAAAAGCTGACTCTTGAATAGTATTTGAGTCATAATGGAGTCATGGGACTTTTTAAGGGCCGGAAGGGACTATTTAGATCATCCAGTCCCACCCTCTCATTTTATGGAGGAGGAAACTGAGGCCTAGAAAAGATAAGATTAGTTAGTGGCCTTGGTGACTTTTAGGACAGTATGTAATAGAGAACCAGGAGGAAGAAATAGAATATTTTCATAGTGAAATTACATTTTTACAGGATAACAATCATATACAGGATGTTAGTACCTTAGTCAAATAGTGTGGAAGAACCACATTGGTTTTAGGAGAGGAAATTGATACTCAAGGAGGTTAAATAACTTTAAGGGCAAAGAGCCCTGAATGATAGTCTTATTTGAGCCCTTCTTGCTTTTAAACTCTGCATGACACAGTGTTTTCACTTGGATTTTCTTCTTTGGCATTTTCAATAAATCATGAGGTTGCCTTATCTGAGGAAGCCACAAAGTAAATCTTGAAAACACCTGTAGCCAGTTCAGTTTTAATGTGCCAGGTATCAGAATACAGCCGAAGAAACCGATAATAAACTGGCTTAATTTAAAAATGTGATAGAGGGCATGAAAACAATTGCTCTGTCTTTTGCATTCTCCCAATAACACCCCCCCCTTCCACTCCATGAAAGTCGTCTGTTTCTATGACACCTATCACCTCCAACATTCTGTTACTGTTCTGTTATCATTATTCATATGATTTTTGTTATCTATTCCACTAAGTTGTAAAATTCAAGGACAGGATGTCTTCTTTGTGTGCTCCAAAGCACTGGCATGGTACATTGCACGTAGATAATACCAGTTTGTTAAATGTAAGCATAATGAGGGTAGGGACCATTGCATTCCCCATTGTATTCTTAGTTCCTAGAACCTTGCCTGTGCAGATAACAGGTATTTAGTATTTAGCCTTAAGATGAACTGTAGTGAACATTTGAAGAGAACTTTGTCTTCCTTCAAAAAGAAACATTTCCACATTGGCTTTGGAATCCTTTTAACTTTACAAATTGATTTGCATTTTACCCTCAAAGCAATCCTTATTAGAATTCCAATATAGGTTTCCAATATTTTCTCTTAGCCATATAAAGGAAAAGTGAACCCCCATGGTAAGGAGCCATCATGTAAGGAGCATCTATTGAGATGTAATAAAGAGCTAATCATAAAACTTTGATCATGTACATAAATACCATATTAAGTGCATCTTCTAGTGTAATTCAAGACTAGTAGAAGACCTATCCAGAGGTTGATAACATGGTAACTAACTATACATGTTGTTTTAAATAGAAAGTCTGTGGTTTGGATGAGAAATTGCTCATATTCAAATTTGGCTTTTGTAGTAGGTACTTGATGAATATTTGTTAAGGGAGTGAAATTAATCAGTGAAACTGGATCTGAATACAAAGAAAATTTGGCTGTTTTACACAGGTGTTTATTTTTTCCCCCAAATATGTCATTTTAAATAAGCAATTTTATTATTGAATACCAACATCTCACTGGTACGCACGAGTCATTTTCCTAGGCTTAACAAAATGTGTTCTGTGTATGTATTGATGAAGAGGGTGGGTATTGATCGGTGCTAAATTTGACACACCAGGAATAGTTTCGTATTTATGAACTACATAGTCGAAAGGGCTTCTTTTGTTGTTGTGGCAGTGATGTCACATGTTCATTCAGTCTATAGAAAGACTTTGATAAGATTGATCTTAAACTCTGTAAGACCACATAAGGTTGTGATTAAATAAATACCTTGATTATTTTTCCCCTCTTGTCATTTTTGAGGACTCCATAGTCTTAGAGATTAGGCTGAAGTTTTTACTGTTAGCCTTTTCAAGTTGAATTTCTTGTAGAAAAAGTTAAGAACAGACATTTTGGCTGATGGCAATGATTCTTTGTAACATTGGACAAATTTTTCAATAAGCAGGAATACTGTACCATGTTCTGAAACACTTGTGCTGAAAGCCTAATATTTTTCAGTGTTCTTAGATATTTTGCAATAGTGTCTGAAGGTACTAATTACCATTTGAGGACTTAAGTCTTTAATTTATTCTTTGGAAATCTCATGAACACATTGGAAGCAGTAGCTACAAAGACTAGAATGAATTTATCCATTTGCAAGAAAGACTGGCTCGCCATATATATGTATATATATAAAATCTGTTGTACTTTGAGCCTAGTTGAACACTGGATTCTAAAACCAATCCCTTTAGTCATAGAATTTCTATTTTAAAGAAGAGAGGGTTATGCCTTTAAAAAATTGAAACCACTTTTTATAATATTCCACAAACAAAAAGAAATACCACTATTCCATACTTCCATACACTGGTGTGTTTATTCCTAGTGTTAGTCAAATTAAGGGTATACAGCAACTGATTATTATTTCAGTAGTGATTTAGAAATAATTTTTGCTCAGCATTAATAGAGGATCAAGAATTTTGAAACTCTTTCCAAAGAGCCTTAAAACTTACAAAAGAAAGAAATAAACATTTAGGGAAATGTACCACATTTTAAATCATATTTAAATTATTTATCAAAAAAATATCTGCGACATGAACTGAAGAATTTCCATCTGGTTTTTATTATACAGAACAGTATTCTGGAATATAACTATGATTAAAATTGATTGTATTTGAGGTACTTGAGTACTAGAAATATGTTCACTCTTAAATTAAGAATCCTAGTCTCTCTAACCATAGAGAGTAATTATCTGATGTTCTGATTTTGGATTTTACATTGAGCTGGTTTCTAAAGCTTACTCTTGTAGTTATGCTATTTTATAATTTTGTAGTTAAGCTGCTTTGTATACCTTATATATTATATACATATAACCAACGAGACCTTTTACATTTAAACCAGATTCTGATCTCATGAGATAATTTGCTAGGTAATCTTTTCCTGTGGTGAGGAATTGAATGTTTTTAACTTTTGTACAAGTAGGCTCAATAAGGATGTTAAAGGAAGAGAGCATTTATTTAAACAGTTATAAATAATTTTGATTGCATTAAATTATTGACTTCTTGGAATCATCACCTTCACTACATTATAGATGTTGCTGAGTTTTTCAGTAGTTGCTTTGAAAATTTATTTCGGTAAATATGTACTTTTAATAAAATAGATTTTTTTCTTATATTCAAAACTTGGCATTTCATTAAATAACTTTATTTTGAAAATATACAATGAACTGATTGCCCCAGTAGTGGATTACCTCTACCTGTTGCTTTCCTCTTCTTTGCCTTGTAGAAAAGAAAAAAGATGAAAGAAAATCTGTTTTGTCCATTTAATAGCACTTTTTGGCAACAGCTTCTGGAAAGGAAATGGAAAATGTTACGTAAAATAAAATTCTAATTATCTGTGTCTTCTAAAATTTATACTTCTAAAGTTTATGCATTAGAATATATTTTTCCATATCACTTCATTCTAAAAAAAATTGGGAGACTTCCTGAAAGTTCTCAGTTAATGGGACTGAGGATGTCAATAAAATAAAAACTGTAAATATAAACTCTGTTTAATTAATAGGTTTTGGGTATCAAAGTGGTATGCATATTGCATCCAACTGTTACTTTGTGTTTGAAAGCTACAGTGAGACTATTACTATTATTACATAATGCTAGCAAAGTTATAGCTGCTTCCTAGGATTAATAAGTTATGGTTATGCTCCTTGATAACAAAACTCAGGAATCCCTGGGTAATCTTGAATACTGTATAGATAATGAAGAAGGATAGGGATGAAGCATATAAATATGTGTGTCTGTTTTCTTCTCTTGAAATTGTGCAACTTGAGATATTGCATTGAATTTGTATTGGTAAGACTGTTAAGTTTTTAAATGTATGTCTTTTGAATTTTCTTACTAAAGTGTTTAGAACAAAGTATAAAGCAAAAATTTAATGTCCCTTAAAATCCCATCAGTACAATGAATTTTTTTAAGACTTTTTTTTTTTGAAGATTTTATTTATTTATTCGACAGAGATAGAGACAGCCCACGAGAGAGGGAACACAAGCAGGGGGAGTGGGAGAGGAAGAAGCAGGCTCATAGCGGAGGAGCCTGATATGGGGCTCGATCCCAGAACGCGGGGATCACGCCCTGAGCCGAAGGCAGACGCTTAACGACTGCGCCACCCAGGCACCCCAGGACAATGAATTTTTAGACAAAATTCATACCTCCTTTTTTGAACCTTTCCTACCTCCTTGGTTCCTCAGTGGGAACAGTGGCATATACTTAGAGTTGTTGTGGATTAAGTGGAGTATTATCCGTAAATGATTATAAAAGAATATACTAATGTAGTATTAGTTTTTGTTCTGTAAAACGTTTCTCTGTAGCATCGCTTCTCTCAGTTGAAGTTATTCATTAAGGCATGAATAAGGACTAAGAAAGAATAATTGTGATTATGAACAGCTTAACAAATTGTCTAGCTCAGGGGTTTTCAGAATATACCCCAAGGAATCCTGGGGATTTCCTGGACATTTTCCGGAGTCTGCAAATGCAAAACTATATTTACAATAATATTGAGATGTTCTTTGCGTTTTTCACTGTGTTGACATTTGTAGCAGTGGTACAAAAGCAATAGTGAGTAAAACTTCCGGCACCTTAGAACAAATCGAGTCAGAGCACCACGCTGCATTCATAGTCATTGTATTCTTCACTGCTATGCGTTTAAAAAACAAAATACTTTGGCCTAAATGCACTTGATGAAGAAGTTAAAAAAAAATTTTTTTTTTTTTTTTTTTTACCAAATCTTGACTCCTGTACATACTATTTCAATATAGTATGACAAAATGGAAAATATGCTTCAAACACTATTTTGCTGCCGTATTGAAGGTGAAATGGTTGTCTATGGGAAAAGCATTTGTGTAGTTACTGGAGTTGCAAGCTGAACTAGCCACTTTCTTCATGAATACTTTTTTTACTTTAAGGAATGCCTGAAGGGGCGCCTGGGTGGCATAGTCCTTAAGCGTCTGCCTTCGGCCCAGGGCGTGATCCCAGAGTTCTGGGATCGAGTCCCACATCAGGCTCCTCTGCTAGGAGCCTGCTTCTTTCTCTCCCACTCCCCCTGCTTGTGTTTCCTCTCTCCCTGGCTGTCTCTGTCAAATAAATAAATAAAATCTTTAAAAAAAAAAAAAAAAAAGGAATGCCTGAAAACTATTCAGAGTTATTCAGACTTGGGTATTAGGCTGACATTTTCTTGAAAATAAACAAAATGAGCCTGTTGCTTTAAGGAAAAGATCAACACTATTTATGGTCAGTGACAAAGTTCTAGTTTTTAAGTGAAAATTAGAATCTTGGAAAATTTGTATCAGGCACTGTGCTCTTGACAGCTTCCCAATATTTAGAAAATTTTTCTGATGATATTGGTGATAATGAGCATAGTTTTTTAAAAATAATATAGTGTCAGTATTTGAAGATCTGCATAACTCTTTGTACAAGTATTTTCCAAGTGACCAATGCATGACGTTACAAAATCATGCATGCGTAAGAAATCCTTCCTAAGTTCTAGCTAGACCTATGGATGTTAATGTTAAAGCAGACCTTAAGTTTATTGGTAAGGTTTTCCATTCCAGTATATTGCAACCAAATGTCAAGTTTTGGTATAGTATCAAAGGAGAATATTTACATTTATCTGAAAAGGCTACTAAAATAGCCCCAGCTGTGTGCTTATAATTCACTTTTTTGTATGTTCATTTTTCCATGCTTTGCTCTCAATGTATAATGTCTTTGATTTATTTAGTTCATATTTTTGTTGGAGGGGAAGATAAGAATAGGAACCAGAGTACATGTGAAACAGTATTTTCATGCACTTCATCTTGAAATCTCTTATTAATATATAGTCATTTTAGGTTGACCTTTTTTTTTTTAAGATGTATTTATTTTAGAGAGTGTGTGCACGAGCCTGAGTGGGAGGGGCAGAGGGAGAAGGAAAGAGAATCTCAAGCAGACAAGATGGTGAGCGTGGAGCCCTGCACAGGGCTCAGTTTCACGACTGGGAGATCACAACCTGAGCCGAAACCAGGAGTCGGAGGCCGAAGCATCTGGACCACCCAGGCACCGGCTAGATTGACGTTAATAGTCTTCTCCTTGAGCAATCCATTCACCTGTTGATCACTGTAATAAATTAAGTGACTGTTATTTTTTAAGTCTATTTCTTGGTTTTAATACTTGTACCCCTGATAACTCATGCACATTGATTGCATTGTGCTCAAATTTTGACATAACCTAAAAAAAGTTTTTAATAGTTGACCTTCATGAGTTTAGGATATTTAGTAGCTTTCCTGTAGTAAAGCTATGGACTTGTTCAAACCATTTCAAGTTTAATAATGTCTCTTTGACCTGAGTATTTACTGTGTTGTCTACCTTTTGCAGATATTTTTAAAACAAATTATAATGTTCTTACCTTTTGGGGAGAAAGTGGTTTCTTGTTCATGCTTGTTTGAGAACAATCGTAGCAATCCTTGTTAACTATTTTTATAAATCTTTTGTCACAGGACAGTTACAAATTTTAAAGGATTTTTAGGCTAACCATTCAGTTCAAGTAGTAAGTTTCAGATTATGAGAGAAGATAGGTCAGTTGTAGATTATGCTGTACTTAGTTTCTTGGAAATTTAGTGCCAGTTATTCCCCTAGAGATAATAAAATGAGTGTGTTTTGTGAAGAAAAAGTAGTGAGTCTGTGTTCTACTGGTTGAAAGAACAGCATTGACGGAAGAGGCAGAGACCTGGAGTGGAGTGGTTTAGAGAAATAAGTGTAAAAATGCTAACTTTGGGGTAGCTTTGAGGAATAAGCATTATGGAACCTCTTGCCTACATGAGCTAATCCCACAGTGAGAGAGGGAGTGTAATAGGAAGCTTTAGTTCTCTGTATATTAAACAATTACCTGGTCAACTGTTCAGGCTGTTCTGAATTAGGGAACATACTGAGATCATATTTTATGTTCAGGACATCCAAATTGGTCACAAGGTTGCCACTGGCTATTGTTTATTCAGTTTTAGTTGCTAACTGAAAAAATTGTATGTGATTTCCTGTATTTTAGATTTTTTACATTTAAGCTTTCATTTCTTTTCTTCCAAGACTCCTGTCACCTTACTTCATCATCCTTCAACAAAGAGAGGACAGGATGTGCAAGCTTTTAAGGACAGAGGAACATTTGTAACATTTTTCTATTTACATGAAAGTGATAATAGTGATAATGGGCGGTGGAGAGGTGGAAGGGCAGGAAGTAGAGCAGAAAAGAATGAGGATGATGATTAAGAGATTCTCTTTCTAATGAGCAAAGCTACTGTTACTGCACTCACTTTAGAGTTCAGGTTAACAGGAATGATAAACACTTGGAAAAGCATTTGTGATGCTTTAGTGATAGATAATCTTGTCTCCCGAGAAATGGTCCTGGGTAGAAGATAAATTGGTATTATCTATCGAGATTTTGGGGTTAAAGTTTCATTACTAAGCAGTGTGAGAGTATGTTTACTTTTACTCCCCAACAGACCCTTACGTACTTTTCTCTGAACCTCCAGTGCTTAAATTGGACACTTTTCTCATAAGTTTTAGCTGATTCCTTTGAGCGTGAGGGGTAAATTTGAGAAATGATGTGCTAGTTTTCAGTAGTTGCTAGACCTCTGATTCCACCCTATTAAGTAGCATGGCTTAGTGACAATAACTTTGAATTGGGTTTCCCAGAATTCAATTCTCTTTCTGGCATTGGCTGTAAAACCTCAAACAAGTTAATGTGTCCGTCTCTCTCTCTCTCTCTTTCTCTCTCTCTTCTCAACTTATCTGTACATAAGCCAGTTTGATTAAATGGCTGTTTAGGTCTTTTTGAGCTCAAAAAGCCTGGGTTTCTGTGATATTACTCTTGTTTAAGCCATCATCTCTTGTTTGGGCTCCTATAGGACTTTCCTAACTCGTTTCCATTCTTGTCGTCCTCTACCTCAGTCTCCACCTAGATTTTAAAAATCATCTTTTAAAAGTGTAAATCAGCTCATAGAATACGCTCCAGTCCAAGCTCCCCTCCCACCCACCCCAGTGGCTTAAAATAGAAGCCAGGTCCAGTTCTTGCTTGCCTCACAACTTTATCTCCTCTCCATTGTTCGCTAAGCTCTACCCATATTGACTTCTTTCTGATCTTGACCAAAAAAGTGCTTTACCATCTTTTTTTTTTTTTTTTTTAAGATTTTATTTGGTAGAGAGTGCACCAGCAGGGTGAGGAGCAGAGGGAGAAGCAGACTCCCTGCTGAGCAGGGAGCCTGATGTGGGGCTGGTCCCACAACCCCAGGATCAGGACCTGAGCTGAAGGCAGACACTTAACCAATTGAGCCACTCAGGTGCCTCCCTCTACCATCTTTTGAGATCTGGTGTTTACAACTACTCACTAGCAGGATCTTTCCCCAGCTGTCTGCAGTTCTGCCTACGTATCAGATCTCAGCTCAGATGTACATTTACAGGGAAGTTTCTCCTGATCACCTTACATGAAGGAGCATGCCCTTTATTATCTTCATAGCTCTTATCACACTCAGTAATTAAATTTATCCATTTATTCTCTCTTGCCCTGTAAACTAGTTGTTTCAAGAGGGCAGGAATGCAGTGTCACTTTGCCACCACAGTCTCAAATGGTTAGCCTGTTACCTGGCACATAGTGCCCAACAATTTTTATTTTATTTTATTTTATTTTATTTTATTTTATTTTTTTTAAAGATTTTATTTATTTATGTGACAGAGAGACAGCCAGCGAGAGAGGGAACACAGCAGGGGGAGTGGGAGAGGAAGAAGCAGGCTCATAGCGGAGGAGCCTGATGTGGGACTCGATCCCAGAACGCCAGGATCACGCCCTGAGCCGAAGGCAGACGCTTTAACGACTGCGCTACCCAGGCGCCCCCAACAATTTTTATTTTAATGAAAAGAATACATAAGGTGTTCGATGATTTCTTTGTCAGTTCCCATCGTAGGCTACTTAACACTAATTTTTTAAAGTGTTATATCTGTTGCCAACTATAATGCCTCATTATTTAGGGCTTCTGTCTCTGGAGGACTCATTCATCTGACTCCATGTTTTTGAGAGCTAATTGTTTTCAGTTACTGTATGTTAGGATTAAATTGAGTAATTATGCACAAAAGGTTTTTAGCAAAGTTAATATGAAATTTAAATAGCAATTCAAATAATCATAATTGATACCCAAATGAGTGATATAGATGAGTGCTTACAGAGCTAAAGGAATAGTGAAAAGTCTTAGGCTCTAGTAGTCAAAGAAGTTATAAATGAGGTGGGATCTGTACATGTTATCAAGAGTATGTAAGTTTTAGACTAACTGAATCAGGGTGGGCAACAATACAGAAATTAGAAAATGCAAAGTATGTTCGAAGGAGTACTTAGCTATGGTAGATGTTTATGAATGGATTATAGGTCCTCTTAAATTTCTTGGTCTCGAGTACTTTGGAATTCAGAATTTTGTGGAAAGATTTGTTTTGAATTTTAGTGAGAGTAATCAAATTAGTATTTCTAAAGTGAAACACCAATAGTCACACTAAATGGGATGAATAAAAACTATAAATAGCCTCATGGTAGTGCTTAAGTGAAGTTTTGCTGTGTAAAAAATATATCTACTATGAGAAATGGATCTGAAATTGTTGGAAAGACTTTACTCTTTGTTACTTTGTGTCTTTGGGGAGGACATCAGGGTCTGAAAATGTTACTTTGAAGCAATTAGCTTAGAAACAGTCTCTGCCAAGGAATTGTTTTTGACACAGATTCAGGATGGAGTGCACTGCTTAGGCTGATGAGTCTATAAGGGTATGGGAAAACCACCCAATTCCTAAGAGTCCAGTTAAATGTTTGGAAATAGTGAAGATTCATCTGTGTGTATTGGTGCCTGGAACATAATAAATGGTTTTTTTTAAATCTTTAATAATTGAGAGTTCATATTTAAGCTACAATTTCTTAATAGATTTTTTAAGTCTTTTAAGATATCATGAAGTTTGTCTCCCAGTTCATAAGGTTTCTAGGAATTATATAATACATTTCATTGTTAAGTTAGAGTACAATAGAAGATTAGAATAGGAATATTATAGGACGAACATAATCTCTGAAAATTCTTGATGGACTCACTTATTTTTGACATGGAAGGAAGTAAATATCTGAAGATGCTTCTTTGAAACTCAGGATTGATTATAGAAAGTGCCTGCCCACTTTTTGTGGTTTCCCAGTATGCTCTCCTTATTCCAGCAGCCTAGTTAACACCCAAACTTTGGTTCTCATTGCTTTTATTCATTCATTTGGTAAATACTAATTTCCAAGAATGCAAACATGTATACGTTATTTTTTGGATACTAACTTTTATTTTATAGAATTGCCAAGACAGGCAAGTTCTGAAATGACTTTTTTTTTTTAAAAAAGTACTTACTGACCTACTAATTATGCAAGTTAAGTGGAGTAATGTATGAGAAAGCCAAATACAAGCATTATTGGGGCTTCGAAGTGTGGCATGCATTTTATTTTTCTGAATGGCATTTATTTTATTCGATCACTGAGGAAGAACTTAAATTAGTCAAAAATAACTTCATAAGACAGTTGTATAAGCCAATATCAGCTTTAAGCAGCTATCATAAACTGCTGCTTAGATTGAGATACTAAAATTACCAGAGAAAATTATGGGAAGTACCTCTGCTTCCACTGTTTTTTTTGTTAGTTGCTTAATTTTTCTTCTCTGAACTTTTGGCAGGTTTACTAGGGAATTTTCCATTAGGAATGTCCTGGCCTTGAAATTTCATTTAGAACGTAATTTAGTCATGCAAATTATGAACCCACAATCTAAATCATGGCATTCTTATTATGGTTTCAAATGCATTTGGGGGCAATCATATTAAGCTTTGTCATTTAATCCTAGTTAGGAGGTTAACAGTAAAATGAAATAAAATATTTTTTGCAGCCATTTATTCCTTCGTTCATGGAAGACACTAATTCTGTTTATTTCTGAATTCAGTCTTATGTTGAAACAGATTGTAAAATTATGTTTTAAAGAATGCCCCCCCACCCTTGTGGATGGTAGCGTTTTGTAAAATCTGAGTATTTATATTAAAAGAAATATTTGTGGTGGTCTTCCACTTGTGAAAACAGGTGTGGTTTATTCTGGAATCTTTACCCATAAATTCTAATTTACCTGCTACTACTAAAGTGCCTCACTTCTGATTTCTTTTACTTTTGCCCTAACAAGTCATAAACTGTACTTAGTATGATATTTGCTTGAAATATATAAAAGCAGGTATTTTCCCTAACAGGGATATATCTGGTTAATGTAGTGCAACCAGTTCAAAAAACATTGAGCACCTTTGGCGTTAATGTTAAATTCTGGAATGACAAATCAGCAAACTTAGAGAAGATACGGCTTCAGCTTGGAAAAATACATGGTTAACTTTCTTGCCCCAACAACGGCCATCCCTTTGAAGTAGTTGTGTCTCTTTCTGTGACTTGCGGAAGACATTAAGAGCAGGTTATTTAAATTACTGAAGAATCTGATTTTTGCAGACCTGAGGAACAACAGAGACTCTTTTTTCTTTACCAAATTGCGGGACAGTTATTTGGGGGCAGAATGATGAATATAATGGTTCCTGGTGAACCCTGACCTTTCTTTGCTAGGGATATAAGTCTTAGGGTCTTTAGGAGGAACAGGGAGGTGTTGTCAGAGTGTTCCAGAGGTACTTTTAAAAACAATGCATACACACACAGACATATATAATCTCTACTATGATGAGTGATATTACTGATGACCACTGCTGTGATACCACTTAGCTGTCGTAGGCTTCTGGGTCTTGTGATTTAAATTTGATCTGACTTTGAGACCTTCCTTCCCACCATTCCCAGCAGTGATTTTGTCACCTCTTAAGATATCCCATGCGTGGCTGCTTACTTCCTATCATGCTAGGGTGTGGCCCATATGGGGCAGACTGTAACAGAGATATAATATCTGTCTCAAAGTGTCTTATATAGATGTAGGAATGAGTGTGTTCACGTTTATCTTTAGAGAGACTTAACCGGTGTCTGAAAAGGCACAGATCTAAATGACAATTGGTTAATAACCTTGCTTTGCAGAAAACAAAAATGCCAGGTACTAGCTCTCCCAGCCTCCCTTGCAGCTAGGGTGCAAGTACTTGAAGTGGGTCCAGCAAACAAAGGAATTTTGTAAAATCTAAAGGGAAACTTTGCAGAGCTCCAGTAGCATGAATCCTTTAATGTGAAACTGTTTATTAACTACTTCCAAAATCAAAGGGGGCTAATTTAATAGATTTGGCTTCTAATGTAAAAGTACTTTACCCAACATGCTCTTCTTTACAGTTTTATCTATAAAGCTTGATAGAGTTTTAGGGCATATTGGGGACTTAACCTTCTTGCCGTAGGTTCCCCCTGATAACACTGTTTAATCATCCTAAGGAATCATTTTAAACAACTGCATCTGTTAACCAAGTGAATAATGAATGAATATGGAGTGAATGAATGAATATTGTAAAAATGAGCAACATCAACTGTGCTGTTTTTGGTAGATGGTCTTCAGCATTCAGGCAAACCATTCTCAGTGATTCCTTTCGGGTTGCAGGGTGGAGGGGGCCTTTGCATAATTATTTTGCAGCTAATCATCTTTGTAAAACTGTCAGACAACACTGCTAGTTATTTAAGATCAACGTATTCTACAACAGAAGTTTTTGAATGTTTTTAGAGTTACAACCCTGTTTTTTCCTTCCCCTGAACCACAGTAGTCATTGATAATGGAGAACTATACTCTTTCCCTTTGGGACTAGAGTTGGTCTCAGAATCATTCTCAACACTGCACTCTAGGTAGCCATTTATATTTTGCATTGGTGTTTGAGCTGAAACCCATTTGCCACCTGTGAATAAATAGACAAGACTCATCCTTATTTCTTCCCTATAGGGTAGGGATCAGCAAACTTTTTCTGTAAAGAGCCAAATAATAAATTTTTAGCCTTTGAGGACCATACAGTCTCTGTCACAACCATTCATCTCTACCAGAGCAACCATAAACAATATGCAGTTGCATGGCAGTGTTCCAACAAAACTTTAATTACAAACAAAACAAAACAGGCAGTTAATGGGATTTGGCCTGAGGTCTGGAGTTTGCCAGCCCCTCGTCTACAGCAAGAAACTGGTTTTGATTCATTCAACAAATAATTTGCCTTCTATATTACAACTATTTTAAGTGCTGGTTATGCAGCAATTAACTTTATACTTATATCCCTTGCCATGAAATATTTCAGGTTTTTTTTTTAAGAGAAAGAGAGTGGGGTGGGGTTGGGGGTGGGGGAAGAGCCGCGGTGGCAAGGAAGAGGGAGAGAGAGAAGAGAAAATCTTAAGCAGGCTCTGTGCCCAGTGCAGAGCCTGATGTAGGGCTCGATCTCACAACCTTGAAATCATGAGTTTGAGCCAAAATCAAGAGTTAGATGTTTAACCGAGCCACCCAGTCTCCTGAGATAATTTAAGTCTTAACTGAGTATTTTTTATGCATGTGGACAGATCCAAATCAGTTTTTTGAGGAAGAGTATGGCCTGCCCCATAAATCTGCCTCATTTGTCAATGTCAGTGAGATCTTAGGCAAATACACTAAGTGGTGCCGTGTTGTGTGGTAGTGATATTAACTAAAAGTAATCTCAGTATGCTTTGGATATCACATGGTGTGACAGCAAAGTTAATATTCTGTCGTGAAAAATAGACAGCCTTGATGTGTGCATCTGATATCTGCACTGTCTGCCCATGGTAGGTATGCAGTATTCATACAGTCTTAGAAAAGAAAGCTAAAATTACTGATTGTCTTAGCTATCTTTTGTCAGTCTCTTGAAGTTTCTTCCTCTATGCAGTATTTTGTTTCTGACCTTTTTAGTTTTTATCATCTCATTATAGGTTTTTAACCTGGTGTGCTTTTTTGAAGATTTATTTATTTATTTATTTTAGGGGGTGCAGAGGAGGAGAGAGAATCTTAAGCAGGCCCCCCGCTGAGTGAGTGCAGAGCCTGCTACAGGGCTCAGCCTTAGAACCTCACCCAAAGGTCATGACCTGAGCTGAAATCAAGAGTCAGTCACTTAATTGAGCCACCCAGGTGCCCCCAAACTGATGCATTTTAAAAGTAAGCCATATATTAATTATATTTTAATAAAATGCTTAACATTTCTAGATGTATTGTCCAGGCTTCTGTTAGAACTATTTTTATTCATTTAAAAAGTACCTTTAGTTTTCTCAATATTGGTATGTTTCTCTTCAAAACATCCAGTACTGTTGCTTATAAAATGAGACCAGGTTCTTGACAGTACTCAGAGATCTATGTTATGTTGACTGTAGACTCTCTTGCTGTTTTTGCTTTCCTATTTGTACACTGAGATCCACTCAGACTGTGCTTTCTATGGTAGTCTAATCATATTCCTACATTTTGCTGCCTTTTGTGCTTTTGCTTTCACTTTTTTCTCTAGTATGTTCTTTCCTGTTGAAATGCTGTGCCTTTTGTTCATTTGCCACCTTCTTCATAAATTTCCTGACCTCTCTTCATATTTTTATAATATTTTTGTGTTTCTCATATTTTCATATTTTTATCTCATCTTTCCAATAAAACTGTAAACTTCCTGAAAGCAAGGATGTTTCGTTCCTCTTTGTAAATCTTCGTAGTGACTTGCAATTAAGGCATATTCAACTACTAATTAGATGAAAGGTACTCCTGATGAAGCAAGGGACAGTGTTTCTTCATGAGAAATGTCCTGAGACTTTATCCAAACGAAAAAACTCGTGTCAAGATGTACTGTAAATTGTAAATGCTATGCAAATATAGTCTGTTACCATAAACACTCAATTTGGCTCTTACGCTAAGTGCCGCACAGTTTGGTTTTTAATTTCCATATTTTATTTCAGACAAGAGTATGATTCTGTTATGGCAAAAGACAAGATATGTAGTACCCCAAAATGTTTACAAGATGTTTTTTAAGCCTTCGCAGTTTCATAACTTTAAGATCATGAAACATAAGAGGAAGGAAATTCCTATTACGATGATGAGCAACCATCTTGATTTGCTCAGGACTGAGGATTTCCTGAGACATAAGACTTAAAGTGCTAAAACCAGGACTCTTGGTTACCCTGACTCCACTTTATGATGTAGCCATCTCCTTTGCACATCACAGTCTTGGCACAGTTTTAAGAAGTGTAATAAATGCGTGGTAAGTGGGTGATTGGTTTGGTGGGAGCACTTGGGCTTTTATTTATTAAGTTTCTGACTATTAGGACATTTTCTAATGTTCAAATGAAAACACAAAAGTGCATTTGATTAATTGGTCGGCTTAGGAATATATTTGTTATGACATATCATTGGTGACCTTATCAGAGGGTGGTGCTACTCAACTTTTTAATTTAAAATTACATAATCTGTCAGATGATTAGTACTTTATTTAAATGTACCTTATTAGATAAAGCAAAGTCTGAGGTGGCCTGAAATTTTCCTTAGTTCCCTTTACAGTGGTTTAATCTTTACTCATAGATTTGCATTGCAGAGACCATGTTTCTAAAGAAATGTCTAGGATAGTCTGTGTCTAGTCACACCTTAGCTGGAATTAGCTTTTGTTTGTGCTCATGTATATAAATCAGAGAAGTCCATGGCTGAGAACTCTCTAATAGCAGGTGTATAACTTGAAGTTACTAAAAAATCCTTTTAAATTTTATCAGCAGTTAAGCCATAGTGGGTTAACTATTCTGTTACATACAGTATGCCTGGTGGTATTGTTGGGAAAAGAGCCATTAAAAATATTGGTATTTTATACCAAAAAGGACAGTAATGACCCAGTTCTTTCCTTCTTCCCACCCCTCCTAGTTTTGTTTTGTTTTGAGTTGCCCCCCATTTAGTAATGAGTAATTTTTAACTGTACCTCTTGGGGCTATGTGGAATAATAATAGCATCCTTAATTTGATTAATCTTTGGCTAAAATAGGCTCTTCTGGAATGATTTGCTTGGTTGTTATCCTCTTGTTATTTTTCTTGTTTTAACAATGTGAATAGAATTCTTTGATGTTATTTTAGCTTTTTAGGGTTCTTTTTGCCAGCTTATATCTTGGGCCACATTGTTGTAGAAAAATTACTTGTGCCTTTAAAGCAAATGTATCCAACATTATATTCCTGTATAGAAATGTAAAGATCAGATTTGGGTTACGAAAAGACTTGAGAAAGCAAGAACATGGAAAAATTTAGGTCGAAGTTGAAAAAGAATGGCGTTCTTTTCACACAAAAGGAGGGAATCTGTACTTCGCTTATAGTAGTTCTAGTTGATTTTTAGTAGATATATTTTCTTTTAGACTAGATCTTAAGGAAAAAGTGTGAAGTAAACACTGGCAGTGGTGTCACCATAGCAGTAGTTATTTGTTTATTCCTAAAGAAATGAGAAAATAAGATATAAGATAGTTCCTGGCCTGTTTACAAAAGGCTTCTGATAAAGAGGAAAAGGGAGCAAGTCTAAGGACACTGTGTGGCACTTTGTGGGCAAATGATTTTTATATGTTATGTTTTATTGTACCACACAAGTTAGTCACCAAGTATTTTGCCCTGAAATACTCATTAAGCCTAGAAAGGTTTTTGGTTTTGTACAGTGTTAATCTTTTCTGTTCATATTTCTCTTTCTCATAAGTTGGCAAAAGACTCCATCAAAGTTCATTTGATGAAGCCTTAATGACTAAAACTATAAACCTTAAAGTTGAGATTTGTAATCATCTAAATAAATTACATATTTCAAATTAATAAGCCAGGAATATTGAGTGGAACAGATTACACATGGTACATTCATAATCTTGCTAAACAAATCAGTGTTCTGTTTTATGCCTGAAGCCTTTTGAATACAGGTAGTGAGCATCTTTTTTCTAATCTCTTTAAGAATAAGAGATGCTACTACCATGTCCGTGCTATTGTCAGTTTTTACTCTGATGTCTTTAAGACCTATTGCAAAAGATAAAAGGTACTTCTTGAACCAACTCTGTTCCTCGTAAGCTCCCAGTCTCATTCAGTGCCTTCAGTATCCATGTTTGATCATGCTGCATCCTATTTTTCTTTCTTACCCATCTAGTCAGTCACCATGTTCTCTTGATTCCTTTTGTGATTGCCCTGACCTAACCTAGGTCGCCATCTCTCACCTGTGGTAAACCTCTTACCGAATTCCCAGAATTCAGAAAATGGATACTTAGTTTCTGTGATCTTTCTAAAACACAGATATGTTCATGTCATTTCCCAACTTGCAAATTCTTTGTCTTTCATTTTCTTGTAGAACACAGGTCAAACTCTTAAGCTAAGAGGATCACCTGCCTCTCTGATCTACTCCCCCCTCCATCCCCATGCACTCCTAATCCTTTTCCCCCAGAATGCCCTCATTTTCCAGTGAACTCCTGTACTTCTTTAAAATAGCCGCTGGTCTGGTTTAAATATCCATTTAGTGAAGCCTTGCTTGACATATCCTTCTAGGCAGAGAATTCTGTTATGTGTACACATAGCACTTCGTTCTGTAGACCCTGCTTTACTGTGAGGTAACACAGTACAAACACTACATTGTAATGTTACAAACTAACAGATTTTTTGGGGTAGAAAGGCCACTAAAATACAGTTGTCATATTGGTTTTTTTTCTCAAATTTCTAACATGCCCTACCTCTTTGTCTTCACCGTTAAAACTAAAATATCTCTAATCTGGTCATTGAAATTCAAATGTATGACAAATTAATGTTTTCCTTCATATTTGCCTCCTATATCCCACCGCCCTTTTCCTCATTGGGAAATAATGAGGGGCCCTTATAAGGCAGCGAAGTGGAGAGAGTGCAGTCGATTGCAGAGATGCCAAGCTGGAATGGATCAGACTTGGAATGGAGAAGATAGAAGTGTCAGTGACAGGTCCCTCAGGTGTACAGGTTCCTGTATGTACTGTGTTTTTGAGGTACTGTAGGAGCTTCAAGTTGAGCACTGTAAATAGGTAGATGGGACTTTTAAAATAGCAAGTAACACTGCTTACTATGTGTTACGCATTTTGTTAAGCATTTTGCGTGGGATAAGTTATTTTATTTGAATCCTAAAAACTTTAAGTAGATAACTTACTCCCATTTTCAGATGAGGAAATGGGACACAGAGAGGTTAAGTAGCATGACCAGAGTCACTTAGCTAATAATTAGAACTGGCATTCTAGGAGATCACGTTAAAGCCTGTGCTCTTAACTCTTACATTTTCCCGTGTTATCATTTTTTCAGTTTAAAATTTAGTTAAATAAGGCATGTCTCTGTGGGTGGGTGGGTGTCAGATTCTAAGACATATAACAAATAGTAAAGTTAATCTCCATACTCACCTAAATTATGTTTGGAAGACACAGCAGATCTTTGAGTCACTATGTACACCTATAGAATTACTGCTAGATCTGACAAGAAGGAAAAAAAAAAAAAACCTGACAGGTTAATTCTTAGGTCATGTCCAAAGAACTCTTGGGAGCAGGGGAGAGTTCTACATAAATCTGACCTATTTAGAGGGATACGGTAGAAACTAGTAGGTCATTTAGAGCCCACATTATTTTTTCTTGCTTATTTTTGAAACGTGTTGAACTTTCCTTTTTTTGTCACTTACTTACCAACTCATCTCTTGATTCCACTGAGAAATCTAAGAAACAGTTCTTCTGCATTTGTCATATTACTGATAAATTGTTGTACTGTAATTTCTCAGAGACATGATCAAGTACTAAACTGAAAGGTAATAACTCCAGTAATAAAACTAGAAAACATGACCTTAACTTGCATGTCATACTATATGTTGGAATAAGCTTTATTTACTGGCAATATTAATCCATGAAAAGGTCAATGGAAGAATTTTTTCCTACTTGAGGTATTATAAATACAGTCAGAGTAGAGAAAATGCTATGAACAGTTTGATAGTCCACAAATTCTACACTTGACTAGATTTAGAAATCTAGTTCGCGAGACCTTTCTCAGCAGAATGTAAGATTGGAAGCATTTCTCGTTTGTCCTCATTATGAGAGACACAGACAACTCAAAAAGTAAATATGATACGTAATGTTCATTTTAACAGCTTTTTGTTTATTTTGTAGTACATTGTTAATTTTTAAGAGGGTATGAGAAATAGTGTTTGGACCTCCAAATACAATTTTTTAAATCTGATCAGAAGTTTTGAATTCTATCATTGTGTCCAACAGATTAGTACCAGATTCTCCTGACATTTTAATTAGTTAATTTTATTTAGGAGGGTAAGGAGAACACAGTAATCCTCTTCAGCTGCTAAAATACTGTTTTGGGAGTTGGAGGCGGAAAGGAGAAGTCGAATACCATCTCTTCCAGAAAGTGTTCAGTGGGAGAAGTAATGTCACTTGACTTCAGGAACCAGTAGTTAAGTTTTTTACTTAATCCTTTATTTATAATTTAAGATAGCAGAATTTCAAAAATGAATGGTTGGGGGTGGGTGTCGTAGCAAAATAACTTGAGGATAGAATTGCGTGAGTTACCATAGTTTTGGAAAATTTCTGATTCGACTATAGCTATTTGGAGACCCTGTGACATATTTTAATGGAAAGGAATTATGCTTTTTGACTATCACTTACCACTTTTCAAGGATTTGATTCTTACAACGTTTTTACATTTACTAATGAGATTGATTAAAATAATAAATCAGATTATGAGGTTGAGAGCAGGTGTCTCTGGAACCCAAAAGTTGCTGTTTTTAATACTTTTCCTGCTTCAGAGCATTTTCTTTTCTACTGGAATTGCATTCCTACAAGGCAAGTGTAAGAACTGATTTTTTTTTTCATGATTTGTATAGTTCATTTTCAACTGAGATTCTTGACAACTGTCAGTAATTGATGTGAACTTAAATGGCAATTTACATACAAAAGGTAACTTGTTTATGGTCTTTTAAAGATCTAAATAGTTCTTTCCTTTGCTAGAATTGAATTATTAATCTTTAGTCATTCCTTGATTCAACATACATTTCTAGACCAAATTGGGGACAAATTAAGGGGCTACTGTGCATCTAGTTGATGATAGTAATGACTAACACTTAAAACTTTTATTACATTCTTTCTTAATCTGTCCACTAAGTCTGTGAAATTGGTGTTTGCATTGTCTATATTTTCAAGCTGAGAATTAAGTGACTACCCGTGGGTAAATTATATAGGTAGTCAATTCTAGGGTTCCCTTATTTGCAGATTCCATGTTTTACCACCCTGGGCAAGAGAGGACCTTGTGTCCATACCCTAATCTTAAGTTTGTTCAAAAGAAGACCTTAATTGCACAAAGCATGTTGGATTAGCATGCCAGAACTAAGAAGAAAATATGGAAAGCCTTTGCATCTTGCCTTGGTTGAATGCCCACTAGGATCCATGGATTTTCCCAGTTGAGAGCAGCTTATGAATGTGTAAGTTGTCCTGTATTGTGTTCAACCCCTTTATTTTAGTTTTATCTGTATTATATTTGAAAGATAATTCTAAAATGTCTAATGAAACTACCATTATGAGTTAGGAAAAGAAGATTTAAATTATTGTTAAGTGTTAGTACCAACATAGAATTATATCTTTTTTTTACAATAATTAAGAAGAGTGAATATCACATTAAGATATTTTTAAAAGTTCTGTCGATATATAATTCTTCAAAACCCTGGTATATGTAACAATGCATTTTGGAATTGAAAGGGACCTTAGAGATCATTTAATCCAGAAGTAGAAAACTAGTGACTCAGAGTCCAGATCTCCATACCTTAAATAGATTTTATTGGTTTTCACAACATTCACATTTTTTAGAATTTGAATGACTTTAGCTGTATAAGCATTCATTCCCCTTGGCCACAGTTCACACCATTCCTTAATATTAACAACTTCCAGCTTCAGACATTTACATGCCTACCTGGCTGATCTAAGGCAACTCTGTGTTCAGTACTTGCCCCTTCCCTGTTCCCTCATTTTCCAAACAAGGAAACAAAATTGAGAATAAAGTAGTTTATCTCAAATTTTTTAATAGAGCCAAGCTTCTCAAATCTCAAGATAATGTTCCTTTCTACAATTTGTTGTCTCACCTTAGAAAACAATACAAGATAGTATATAATCAAGTGCTGAAGTATTTGGTGTGGGTTGTCAGAGGAACTGTCATTGTGGGCTGAGACAGTTCAAGAATACTTCAGAAATCTTTGACACTACCCTCCTAAGAATTGCATTCTAAGTATTTGCTAGTCAGGAACATTCTATCCTGATCTGTGTAGTATTCTTGCTACATTAACAGTGGAGGGGGCGGTGCGGGAGAGAGGATCATGAATGTGTCCCCATATAGAGCTGGCAAAGGAAGTCACTGAGGGGCATTTTGTACGTATTGAATAATCTACCTTATAAGACCATCTACATTTAGATTGCTCCAGAAATCCCATTTTTGCCCGTTAGCAGAGGAAGAAGGGGCATTGTAGCCATGAGCTCTCCAGTGGATTCTAGACAGAGTTCTGTGACTTTCCCAAATCCAAATTTAACTTTAGCTACAAATTAATTGGCATATTACCCTACCAGAGATGTTGATTTGAAAATAATAAACAGAAAAAGCCACATGGTAGAAACTTTTGTTGAAAACACAAAATCAGTCTATTGAAAGGGCTCTTTGGGTACTGAGCTATACAGTTGATTTCTGAACAGCATGGGGATTAAGGGTGTTGACTCCTGCACAGTCAAATCCACATATAACTTTTTACTCCCCCAAAACTTTACTAATAGCTTACTGTTGGCTGGAAGCCTTACTGATAACATAAACAGTTGACTAACACGTACTTTATATGTCATATATATTGTGTATTGTATTATTAGAACAAAATAAGCTGGAGGAAAATGTTTTTAGAAAATCATAAGAGAAAAATACATTTACAGTACTGTACTGTATTTTTAAAAATCTGCATATAAGTGGACCCATGTGGCTCAAACCTCTGTTGTTCAAGGGTTACCTGTATGGTACCTTCACCTTAACAGAAGTCCTTTATCACCATATGGTGTAAGAAGATCCCTCCATTCCCACACTATCCCCTTACCTTACTTTATTTCTTTTCTCCATA
This sequence comes from Ursus americanus, assembly GCF_024610735.1. Classification (NCBI taxonomy): domain Eukaryota; kingdom Metazoa; phylum Chordata; class Mammalia; order Carnivora; family Ursidae; genus Ursus; species Ursus americanus. The sequence goes on along the minus strand of NC_142143.1, from coordinate 46,276,867 downwards.
GTGCGTATATCACTTCTAACGTGTTTTATATTGATTATATTTGTGTCTCCCCAGACTCCATTATAAATTCTGAGGACAGAGTCTTTTGTTCACTGCTTCATTCCCTTTGGGTAGAGCAGTACCTGACATGTTGTAGGCATTCATTATATATTGATGTTGAATACTAAATGTTATGGTAATCTTGGTATAAGCTATAATTTCTTAGATTTTCTTTTTTAATCTTCAGGTACTAGCACAACCCAAACCAGAGTAGGTCTTCAGTAAATGTTAACACCAAGTAAAAGCTAAGGGTTGTTTTTTTAATTCCAGTATAGTTAACAGTGTTAAATTAGTTTCAGGTATACAATGTAGTGATTCAGCCGTTCGTTTTTTTTTTTTTTTTTTTTTAAAGATTTTATTTATTTATTTGACAGAGAGAGAGACAGCCAGCTAGAGAGGGAACACAAGCAGGGGGAGTGGGAGAGGAAGAAGCAGTCTTCCAGCGGAGGAGCCTGATGCGGGGATCGATCCCAGAACTCCGGGAGCACGCCCTGAGCCGAAGGCAGACGCTTAACAACTGAGCCACCCAGGCACCCCTCAGCAGTTCTATATATTAGTTAGTGCTCATCAAGATAAGTGTACTCTTAATCTCCTTCACAAAAAATGCGGAAACATTAATTTGAAGGGACGTATGCACTCCTGTGTTTACTGCAGCATTGTTTACAATAGCTGAACTATAGAAGCAGCCCAAGTGTCCCCCTCCCATCGATAGATGAATGGTTGTTAAAAACTATAACTATATAGTTAAAAAAAAATATATATATATATAACTATATGCATATATGAGGGTTTTTTAAAATATATCTATCATTTTTTAATGCTTTTTTTAATTTCCCCAGTGATTTTTAGAATTACTCTTATGGTTCATAATTAGGGTCAGTAGTATTTGAAGTTGGGTCTGTCTTAGGTCTTATTAATAAAAAAATATGTGTAATATAGAGTGGTAGATAATCAAGTCACTTACTTTTTGATACGTATTTTTATATAGTGAATACATTTAGACTAAAATTTTACCAAATTTTTATTTTCTCTGACTCGTAAATCTCTTCAGAATTTTCTCAGAATCATTATAGTGTCCTTCTTTGTTTTGTATTTTTGTGAAAATTCCAGTCCATTTAATTGACGAAGTACTATCTTGGATATATTTACTGAACTTCAGGTAGACTGTGATTGCATCTGTTTGCTCAACTGTCCTTTCAAGCAATTATGAAGCAGCCCATGGAACCTGACTTGGGAAGGAGCCCTAGGCGGTTTTGTTTTCTTGTGCTTCTATGTCTTCGCTATGATTTTCTTTGAGACTAGAAATAAATAACTTCTTAAATTGACTGAGAAAAAAAATGCAAGCAAAACTAGGTTGTAGAGTAAATGGAGGAAGTTGTAGAAGGTAATAAAAAAATAACCTTTTAAATTACTGAATAGGTACCCAAGTGTTTTGGAAGAAATACAGCAAAGTCTAAGACCTATCAGTTATTTTCATTTATCGGGAGTTGGTTGTAAGTCATATAAATTTTAGGAGCTCTATATAAGTAATTAAAATTAGGAATCTTTACATGTAAATATGTAATCCCCAAAGTTACCCCCCCAATTTTTAATGAAACTTTTAAGCCCTCCAAGTATTTTTTATTCAGCTTATTTATTAAACCAATTTAATTGGTTTTCTTCATCTGTAATCTTAGATTGTTGGAGAAGTAATGTGAATCATGCTTCATATTTATGATTGTGTAAGTGCCTGCTTGTTGTAGAAGTTATACTTTCTTGCTAATGAAGAAGTGTAAGTGAGAAGTGACATTATTGGTAACACCACTAAACTCATTTTGCATATATACTATTCTTACCCGTTTACCTGAAGAAAATGAGGATCTGAGAGTCCCTCAATAATTAATGACTTATAATAGGCGACTTAATAGATTAAAGCTTTGTTCAAATGCAGATTAATTTAGGCATATTATTTTTAATTAGCAATTCTTAACTTTGCTTTTAACTTCCAGAGTACACCTAATTTTTACAAATAAATGACATTATTTCAAGGAATACCACAAAAAAAGAACATACGTAAACCAACCAAATCCCATCACCTGTATTAGAAATTCAAACTAGAAGGTTTCACAGTTGACCAATAGCACCATCATTTTTGGCAGTGTTTAACCAAGACACTCCCATTGCTGGTGACATTTTCATTTAATGTTTTCTCATGGTGTTGCCCTTAACTTTCTGAAGGTTGTTAAAATTTCTTAAATTCATAGATTTTTTTTTAGTTGTTAATGAAATGGTTTTAATTCTACTTCCCATTTCTTCCAAGTAGCAGTAACTTACACCTAGTTATCAGAACTCTTAGTAATTTCTAAATCAAGTACCCTCATTTTACTTTGTACCTTTTTTGTGTCTTAATCTTTATTTTCTCCTGAAGTGCAAGAAGATAAACCAGCAAGCTTTTCAGAATACAATGCTTTGATTGTGGCACACCAGTTAAAGTACTTAGAACTTAATTCCTTTGCCACCCTACTTATCTTTTCTTTCTAGATAGACTTATTAGCATGCTAATTAATATAAAGATAAATTCTGCTTTGACAATAGAGAGGAACGTGTTTAAAATTCCAGTATTTACATTGTTAGAGTAAATATTGTCAGTATTTATGTTGGTAATTCTTCTGTTAAGCGCTTAAAACAATATGTTTAATTTTGTAATTTTCAGTAAATACTTCTTAGCCCTTTTCAAGAACAAGCATACTAGTTATTAAGGTTTAAAAATAGGATTAAAAGAATTTTAATTCTTCTTTTAAGCTTGCCTGTTTTCTTTAAACATGCACTGTCACCAACAGTATATTATTTATCTGAAAGATATTTCCCTCTGCCAGCATCAATATTATAATTACTATTCATTGTGAGTTGAATGACTGGCTAAACTTGGTATTTTTGAGTTTCTAATGACCACTTTTTAAAAATGCCAATGATTATCAACATTCTTAAATGATAATAACATAGGGTAATTAATTACAAGACAACTCCACAACTCCTCTTTTACTTTGTCTTTAATTTTCATTTGTATATTTTGTAAATTGTTTATTAGTAATAAAACGCTCAGAAAAAAATTTAAAAGTAGAAGAAAAATGATCCCCCACATTATCACATATCTGTTTTACACATTCAGGGTAATTAAAATTCATTTTATATTACAATCTCAGGATTTTTCTCACTGTTCCTAAAGTATACTGAGGTTCTCCCTAGGCTGTCAAAATTACAGTCTGTAAAACTTGAGGTACAGAAAAGTTCATAGACTTGTGTGATTAATATTAAGGGTCAGAGATAAAACCAATATTATAGGATTTTTTGTGTAGTAATCTTTTTTTAAAGACTTACAAGAGGATTATTTCCAGTCTTTCTCCCTGAACTACATCTTTAAATGATTCAGAATACTGACTTGTACTTACTAGCTTTTTGCTTTTGTATCGACATGGGAGGTTGTAACACATTTCAGTTGCAGAGATGTTAAAATGTATTTTTTTTTTAAGATTTTATTTATTTGACACAGAGCACAGGTGCACAAGCTGGGGAAGCGCAGAGGGAGAGGGAGGAGCAGGTTCCCCACTGAGCAGGGAGCCTGACGCAGGGCTTGATCCCAGGACCCTGAGATCATGACCCGAGCCGAAGGCAGACGCCTGACCGACTGAGCCACTCAGGCACCCCTAAACTGTATTTTTTTAAGTGCCTCTTCGATTTAGTAGAATATGGTCATAAGCCTTAATCTACAGCTAAAGAATTGTAATATAGTTTAGTTGATCTTAACATATTCCAAACTTGTTGTAGTGACAGGAGGACTAAATATGGTTGGAAAATAGTTTTAGCCTATACACTGTATCTCTTTGGGTACCTAGAAGAAACTTTCTCAGACAAAAGCTGGACTGCAGTCCCCGACTTGTATTGATACATGTTTTATTGAGTTAGTAGGTAAAAGGGTAGAGCAGTGCTTCTAAGTTGCGGCAACTTGAGCAGTAGCTCAGACCACTGCCTATTATTATTAAAAAACTGTCTTTTGATTGTTACTCTGTGCAAGGGACCAGTGACTCTTAAGGAAAATCACTACATTTCATTCCTGAATTTATTGAGCACGTACCGTGTGCTCCAGGCACTGTTTCAGGTTCTTGTGTGTCTCCCTCACAACTTTATCATGTAGATATTACTGTTTCCGTTTTTCCCTATAAAGAAAGTGAAGCTTTGAATGATTTCATGACTTGCCCAAGGTTATACAAAACTAGGATTTGAAACTTAGGTGCTGTGAACCATTATGCTGTCCTGTCAAAATTGTCCCTCTTTGGGATTCTATGAAAGAGAACAGTTATTCTCAGTGTCTCAAACAATAGTTATCACAAATCCCTTTGAAATTCTGATGTAACTCTCCCCATCAAAATTGTGTGTAAAATTTTAGAAATTCAGATTCTCAAGCGCTCATTCTCGGGCATTAAGTTAAGAGCACTTGAACAGGAAGGTCCTTCCCACAGCTCACAAGTACACAGGTGCCAGCACCTTTTCCCTCCTCCCCACCAAAAAGCTAATGACAGACATTGCTTATTGAACAGGGTTGTCTTTTCTGCTAAAACTAGATGCAACCACACAATCCATTTAAAAATAGAACTAATGCCCATTCCGTCAGTCACTGGCATTCACTATGAAATCCATTATTTCAATCTTAGAACCTGAAACAATTTTTCAAAGCTGGTGTAGTAGAAAGCACCTATTTGAAAAGTTAATATTCAGGGGCGCCTGGGTGGCTCAGTCGTTAAGCGTCTGCCTTCGGCTCAGGGCGTGATCCCGGCGTTCTGGGATTGAGCCCCACATCGGGCTCCTCTGCTGGGAGCCTGCTTCTTCCTCTCCTACTCCCCCTGCTTGTGTTCCCTCTCTCACTGGCTGTCTCTCTGTCAAATAAATAAATAAAATCTTTAAAAAAAAGAAAAAAGTTAATATTCAAATCTTGGCACCTATTTGAAAAGTAGAAAGCACCTATTTGAAAAGTTAATATTCAAATCTTGGCTGTCATACTGCTTTTTTTTCTTTTTAAGGAAAAAAAAATACCCCTAGCCTTGGTATTTATCAGGATTTGGATTAAAATATTTTAGTTGTTTAGTACATATAAGGAAATACTGGTAAAAATTGATGAGAGATAATGATTTTGCTCAGTTGCATTTCCTTACCTTTGCTTGTTACAAAGCTGCTTATTGGCAAGTTACATGTGTTTTGTCACTATGTTTTTAGATTTGAAAGTTTATTAACAACTTTATCATATTTCTCTACTTGAAAATTTAAAATTTCAGTTCTAAATTTCCTGTGACCGTAGGGCTCTGTAATAAAAATTCTTGGTTGAATTACTAAAAACAAATAGACAAGCATAATTTTTTTTTACAGATTTATTTATTTTAGAGAGGTGGGGGGGATAGACAGCGGAAGGGGGGAAGAGAGAATCCCAAGCAGATTCCCCACTGAGCACAGAGCTCAGTTTCAGGACCACCTCCCCCCCACCAACACACACACACCCGGCCCTGAGATCATGATCTGAGCTGAAATCAAGAGTCAGACGCTCAATCGACTAAGCCACCCAGGTGCCCCAATAAGTATTATTTATAATATCCACAAGCCAGAAATAATCCAGATGTTCATCACTTGATGAATGGGTAAAGAAAATGTCATGTATCCATACAATGGATATTTTTTAAAATTTTTTATCATAACAAATAAAAGGAACAGTATGGAAGCAATAATGTAGATGAACCTGATTCTAATTCTAGCAACAGGTAATATTCACTATGGATAAATGAAGCAATTGGGGAAACAGGTCTCAACCATCTCATTAAGAAATGCAATTCCATAAATGTTTACTTTTCATAGTCAATATTTTTAAATGGCAGTTTTTATGCTAATTCAGTCAGCTGTGTATTGTTTTCGTTTTGGGGTTTTTATACAGTTGTGCATCATCACTACAACCAGTGTTAGTACACTTCCATCACCCAAAAAAATTCCCTTGTGACTCGTGGTAGTCAGTCCACTTCTACCTCCAGTGGAGAAAGGGCAGGAATTGTTGGGTGCTTAAGTTTTCCTTAGAGCAGCATTATGGGACAATTTGAATCCTTGTACTTCACTTCCTTAGTAAATATGGAACATTGATCCTTCCTGTAGCTCTTCTTGCGTTGTGTAAGTGTCCTTATCCGTAGATTCCCATTTCTTAGAAAACCCTTTCTTAGCTTTTTCATTTGTAAGGGTCTTTGAAAAATCTCATCTGTTGTATTCTAAATCATTAATGTCTTATTTTAAGTTTCCCATTCAGGTCTGAGCCCGGTTAACAGAAAGAATGAACATGTCTTCCTTTACCTCAGCTATAGACTCTGCCACAGAATATATTTTACAGTTTCCTGACATTAATTCTTATTTTGTTTCATATCGTCGTTTTTATTTTGCTTACAGTTTTAAATCTTGACCAATTTACCTCTAAGAAAGACTTCTAAAATAGTGCATTTCCTAAATAAGTTCTTGTTCTCTCAAGGCCAGTTTTTAAAATATGCTGGGCTGTTTGAATCTGGTCTTTCCTGTTCTGCTTTTCTTTATAAAGAGGAAATTAAGTAAGTAATGATTAAGCTGAAATTCTGAAACAAATTTCTGTCAGTCTCCCTGAGATTTAAGAAAATCCCTAACTGTAAATTCAACTAAATCTAGACTCATGTTTACACTCAATTTTTACAGTTCTGTCTTTTACTCCAGCAATTAAAGAGGCTAGTATAATTGTTCCTTTGCTGAGAAACCTTCAAGAAAAGTAGTTAATTTCAGAGGTAAGGGGAAGGAACAAAAGGAATAGGATTGTGTGGGTAGTATAAGAGACAGAATGATTCAAGAGAGTAGGCTTCCAAAGGTTTGAGCAGGGGAAGTAAAGAAAGACTATCTTAGTCATTTTATTTTGAGGCCCCAGAATACCAATTAAAGAAGTTGACTATCGAATGTTATTTCGTCTCATAATTCTTTTCTGTAGTTACAGTTTCTCTTAAGGTATTAATTTTGACATTTCAAAAGTTGGTCATAAGTCCGGTTGTTAAGTCACACTTGTCAAAAATCATAGTTTTTGTCATTTGCCAGTGTAAGTACAAAAGTCAAGATTATATTGGGAGTTTATTAAAAAAACATGGAAGTTCTTCCTAGAGAAGGTTGGTGGCTTTGACAAATAAAGCAGCCACTAGAGTCAAGAAAAAGCGTGTCAGGTTAATTAACTGGGAAGAGGCACATGGGAACTTTCTGGGTGATAGAAGTGTTTTAAATCTTAATGAGGGGTGAGGTGCCTGACTGGCGGAGGTGGCAGGACGTGCAACTCTTGATCTTGGAGTTGTGAGTTCAAGCCCTGTATTGGGTATAGAGATTACTTAAAAATAAAATCTTCGGGGGCGCCTGGGTGGTTCAGTCGTTGAGCGTCTGCCTTCGGCTCAGGTCATGATCCCAGAGTCCTGGGATCGAGCCCAGCATCAGGCTCCCTGCTCAGCGGGAAGCCTGCTTCTCCCTCTCCCACTCCTCCTGCTGGTGTTTCCCCTCTCGCTTTGTCTCTCTCTGTCAAATAAATAAATAAAATCTTTAAAAAAAAAATAAAGAATAAAATAAAAATCTTTCTAAAAAAAAATCTTAATGAGGGCTCCGTGATTGTGAAGGTATTAGCATAGGTCAGAATTCATTTTACTATAATATTTAAGATCTTCCTATTTCACTTGATATAAATTATTCCTAAATAAAAATGATTTAAGAGTGCTTTAAAGAAAACTTTTTTTTTAACAAGCGTGTCCTTACAAACAGATCCTCAGTTTCCCTGACCAAGCAGAGGTTAGGAAGGGCCCACATTATCAACAACTGCACAGTTACTGACCTTACAGTAAAATGTCATGAAGTTTGTAAGTGACCCAAGGTGATATTTGACCAGTCACTCACCTCTGCCTGAAGAGGTCACTGGTTTTACTCATCTTCAAGTTTTAGTGCCTGGAGCCAGCTTGAATTGGATTGGAGACTTGTGGGGGGCTATGCCTCCATTCATTCCAAATGGAGCACTCCCTTATTCAGTGAATGGAAACAAGACAGTCCAGGACAAAACAAAATACATGACAGATTTTTGCACAAGTAGATCAACAAAAGCAAAGCAAATAGCTGAAGAATTAAACTAATGGCAAAAATATTTACCAAATAATACACTTCCAAGCCATATCCTAAAGGCTTAATTTCCTTCTACCAAGACCTACTTGGTACACATCCTAGGATAACAAAATAAATTTGGCAGTGTGAGCTCAAGGAGCCAATTGAAGCTTCCATCATTGTTGAGACTGACTCATCTGATAGCAAATTCTCAGAACAAACAAATGAGACCCAAGCATCCCCTTCAGTACTTTTGTTTGTCTAGGGCATCATTTGGGATGAGCTAAGTGAGGGTCTTAGGTCAAAATATCAAAGAGTGAAAGGCACCATTCAGTATCTGAAACAAAAAAGCACAAAGCTGAAATTATTGATTACTTAAGGAAAAGATATCCTGGTCAGACACTGCCACCCACGAGACACCAGACTTCTAGTCTTACAGGGTTTGAAGGAATTTGCGAGTTCAAAGATAGACAAGTTAAGTGAATTAATGTCAACTGTAGAAACACTGTCATTCAAGCAAGGAGGTGGTTGTTTAGTTGACTTTTTTTTTTTTAATTTTTTTAGAGAAACAGTGACAAAGAAGTTATCAAAAATTGGCTCAGCCAGCCACATAAAAAATAAAAGAATGCAGGGAGATGAACCTAATTTTATTTGTGTTGAAGTATTTGGTTTACTGTTACTGAAGTATTTGGGATGTTTAGGAAATTCTTAACCCAAAGTTACCGTATTTTCTCTAGTTGGGTTCAGAAACACAAACTTGAAGACATCTTTCATTAGAACCCTGAGTTTTTAAAAAATATTTCTCTGATCAATACAAATCTATGTGATTGGGTAATGTCTACACGGGACTGGTAACGGAATTGTCCCCTAAGTAATCCTCTTTTTAAATGATTTTTTACATTAAAAGAAATAAACGTGACTTCAGTTAAATTTTTACAAAGAGTGGTTTCTTTTTTTCTTTTTTTTCCTTTTTTTTGGAGAGAGAGTACGGGGGTGCTGGGAAGAGGGACAGAGCAAAAGAGAGAATCTTAAGCAGGCTCCATGCCCAGCACAGAACCAATGCAGGCCTCAAGTCTCACAACCCTGAGATCCTGACCTGAGGGGAAATCAAGGGTCATGTGCTTAACCAGCTGAGCTAGCCAGGCGCCCCAAGAGTGATTTCTTTACCTGTCCCAAATTTGTATGCATACTACCGTGTGGAATTTTTTTAAAGCTAAAAGTTGATTCAACTTTTATTTCATATCCTCTTTCCTAAAATTATAATCTCGTAAGAACCATGCAGATCACAAAAATTAAGGAGACATATTCGAGAACTGGGGAGAAATCTGTAGAAATGATGGGTTCAGTAGAAATAAAACATAGGATAGTAAGTGGGGAGGTTAGCAACTAATTTGATTGGTTGATTTTTGGGGGGTGATTTTCCTCCCATTCAGGAGAAGAGAAAATACGTTAACTAGTCTACACATCTAAAGTCAGAAGTGGAGAAAGTTTTGAAAGGAAGCCATGGCAATAGACATGGTGTCCTAAAGAGAAATAAAGGACTGGCATAGAGAGGTAAAACAAGGGATATATTTTCTAAGACTGTGGGTTGGGAGGAAAAAATATATAAATATGTAATATAGTGCCTAAGGGAATCCATTCTTGATTGACTGGCTTTCATAAGTATGGGGCTATTGATAATGGCTAGTTTGCAGAAGCATATTCATTCATTGAAGCAAATGGCTATTGATTGATTAAATGCATTTAAACCAGTTCTAGTAGTCACTTATTACTAGGACCATAGAACTGTCATTTCTTCATTAAGATGTAGAACCCGTTCTGGTGGCCACTTCTTTCCCATGGCCACTGACCCAATTATTTCTTTCTAGGACTGGAGGAGTTTTGTTATTATTTCCCTAGCCTGGAAACTTTTAGGATCTTCTTTCTCTCGTATACTGAAATTTTGTGATAATAAGCCTTGGTATGGGTTGTTTTCTTTTTGGTTTTGTTTTGATTTCCACTATTTCATCTTCCTGAACACCGTAGTTTTTCAGTCTGGGACTCATACTCTTCAGTTCTGCCTCTGATTCCTGACCATTTTCAGGCTCTTTGTATCTCCCCCCACTTCGGGAATAGATCCCTGGTCTGCTTTCTCTGCTAACTCATTTCCCATTCATGTATCCCAGGGGGTGGCAAATTTTTTCTGTAATTTCTGTAAATGCCGGATAGTAAATATTTTAGGCTTTGTGGACCAGATGGCCTATGTTGTAACTACTTAACTCTGCCATTACAGCAAGATAGCAACCACAGACAATACACAAATGAATGGACATGACTGTATTTCAATAAAACTTAATGTACAGAAACAGCTGATTAGCTGGATTTGTTTGCAGACCTTTCTTTCAGCCTGTTCATCTTTACTGGAATATTGCTCAGTGAGGATAGGAATTTTTTGTTGTTCATTGGACATATCCCTGTACTTAGTAGGCACTCAACTACTTGTGCAACTCAAGGTTACAGATGGTTCAGGAAAGGGAGATAAATAAACATGCCTGTTACTGCCATCTTGTAACCAGTAAAATACCCCTTCATGCTGTTTTTCAGCCCCCCCTTTTTTTAATTCATAGCACAAATGTTTTATTCTGTTTGATTTTAGGATAGGGCTGAAAGTCATGTCTGTAATTCTGTGGTTTCTTTCTACCTCTGATGTGGTATAAAGAGCCCTAGCAGTAGCATTCTTTACTAAGTGTCTTTATGGAATGTGTATATTAGTATGGTAAGAGTAATCATTTTTAAACTACTTGCTTGAATGTCTAATTTATATAAGAAGCACGTACATATGTAGATATTACCTAAGAATTCTTTTTTTTTTTTTTTGCCTTATAAGGTACTAGCTTTTGACAAGATTGCACCATGCGTGAGTATAAACTAGTCGTTCTTGGCTCAGGAGGCGTTGGAAAATCTGCTCTGGTAAGTCATTCTCACTGTACCTAAGCTATTCACTGCAACACATGTTCTTTTTCTGTTGAGTTTTAGGTTTTGATTATTTGTCTTCATTTATTTGTTAAAGTGAAATGTCAGTGATTTTAGAAGCAATAGAGTATTTTCCTTGTAATTTTAGTCAGCTTTTAGTTGTACCTGTGTAGATCATATTGTCTCTGGTCCATTGGTTCCAGACCAACATGAGATATGCCAGAATACAATTTGGGCTAAGCATAGAGAGGGAGAGCATATAAATGTGTGCCTATCTGTATTTCTGAGCCAGATAGGAATGAATTTTGGCCTTTCTCGTTGTGACTGGCTTATATATTTTATGTTGGAAAATATTAAAGCTTATAAAAAGCCTTTTTCAAATACTACCTTTGTCCAATTTTCACATTATTTTAGCAGCCATGCTTTTTGTATCAAGAATAGTATAACGATTGGACACCCAGCTGGCTCAGTGGGAAGAGCATGCATCTCTTGTTCTTGGGTTGTGAGTTTGAGCGTCATGTTGGGTGTAGAGATTACTTAAAAATAAAATATTTTTTAAAAAAATAATAATAATCAGTGAGAAAAAGTTTGATAGTCGTGACTGGGGAAGGGGAGAAACTTAGAGAAAATAACCTGATGAGTAGTGAGTTGTTCAGTCTAAAAAAGCCCCACTATAAAACAGATTGACCATCTCACTCAGCCACTTAGAGTGGCCACCTAGCACAGAACTTGATGTTTGGATCAAACTGAGAAATGTGTACAATGGGGCATGAGCTGCCTTTTCATTTGTAAATATATCCAAAGCAATGAGGCGATGAGGCGGCGTCTTGAGTGTATGTACTCACGTTCACAAAACAACTAGCCTCTTTCTAATTAAAGTTCAAATTTAAGCTGTTAAGACTAAAATAGAAGACATCTAAAAATGGGTTTAAATATAGGGCCCCTGGGTGGCTCAGTAGGTTAAGGTTAAGTGTTGGACTGTTGATTTTGGCTCACGGTCTTCAGATAGCTCCACATAGCCTGCTTTAGGTTCTCTCTCTCCCTCTCCCCGCCCCCCCACTCTTTCTTGCTCTAAAAATAAAATAAATTTAAAAATTTTAAATATATGAACTCTAAAGTTACAATTACCTAATAGGGAACATAGTAATTATTAATTTTTTTAAAGCTTTCTAAGGTAATTTTCTCACCAAATGCCTACATTAAATGTAGTAGTGGTTATGTTTTCATCGATGGTATAACTAGCTATGTAAAATCAGTAGTTCAAAGCATATGGATTTGGATTTGTTGTTTTCTTTAAGTGTATGCTTTTTTTTTTTCCCAGACTGTACAGTTTGTTCAAGGAATTTTTGTTGAAAAATATGATCCTACGATAGAAGATTCTTACAGAAAGGTATATGTTACTCTAGGAGGCTTTTGCTTTTGACTTTACTATAAATATAAGTTCTTATTTTTTAGCTTTGTGATTGCTGAATGTTGTTTACAAAGTTGGATGAAGAAGCAAGAGTTTATAAAATTAGTAAGAAAAGTTCACACTTGATTATTTCCTGGCTTTGTGTCCTTACCGGTTAATGAGAATCTTAAAACACTTGCTCTTGTGTGTTCTCTCCCCCCACCAGAAAATATTAAGTTTATCCTGACCCCACAAACGTCAGAATTGGGCCATCCATTTCAAGTGATAGTTCTGTCCCCCCACCCCCAACACCACCAAAGACTGAATACTCTCAGGCTCCCTTCTTTTTAAACTAGAGATGGAAATAAGAAGTCTCTCTAACCTTTCTATGTAATAACTCTTTGAGAAAGTGTTATTGCTTATAATAGAGTTATTTCTATGTCCACTAATACAACATGTGACAATAAAACTTAATATGCAGACATTTTTAATTTAGTAGGGGGAGAGTTATCTCCCCACCTTTATGTAACAGCCAGTTTGACCCCTGCTGCTGTGTAGATACTGTTTCTATTCCTACCTTTGTGTCCACAGTCTACCAGAGAAACTGGAAATCCCTTCTTGCACCTCAGCTGTGAGGCAATATTACTCTTTTCTTTTCACGTCTAATTCTAAATAGCTTCTTTTCCTAGGAAATGTTTGGCGGAAAGAGGGGTCACGGGTATATATAATTTATTTGCTACATGTCTTCTGCTTCTTTGCTACCAGAAATGTTGTTCCAATATGGTGAAGAAGATGTAGTTATCTAGAGAAAGGAAGGTATATCTGAGTAAAGTATGGCAGTGTTGAGATAGAATGACTTCTGATCTTATTGGAACTATTACTGCTTTTAAAAATTTTTTGAGCTATATTTTGAAATCATTTCCTCCCCCAGAATTAAGTTGAGTGATTCACTTTGAGCTTGGATATTATAGGTATCCTTATGTTGAGAACACATGGTTTTTGTACACTAATACAATTTGGGGGTCAGTGGACCTTGATTATATAGCCATTTTTTCCTCCTGTTTTCTTCAGGTACTGTGTGAAACTAGTTGTAAAGTTACAATAATCTCTATTTAAATATCATATTAGCTTTTGTATATAATAAGTTATTCTTTTACACATTAAGAATGAAGGTATATTTTAATTTTTCCCCCAGCAAGTTGAAGTAGATGCACAACAGTGTATGCTTGAAATCTTGGATACTGCAGGAACGGTATGTAAAACAAGTACCGAAGTACATGCACAACTTGTGCGATATTGACCTTGCAAGTGCTAGTACTCTATAGACAGAAACTAGTTAAGCTTATTATTTAAAAGCTTACTACTTGCATTAAATCTTACAGCTGCTTTTCTTATTCTCTTGAGTTGTAGTTTGTGTGTGTGTGCTTTGTAATTGCAGTGGGTCATTTATTGAAGAAATAAATAGAAATTTGTTTGAATGAGAGCACCTGGGTGGCTCAGTCGGTTAAGCAGCTGCCTTCGGCTTAGGTCATGTTCCCAGGGTCCTGAGATCAAGCCCCCACATCAGGCTTCCTGGGAGCCTGCTTCTCCCTTGCCCTCTGCCTGCCGTTCTCCCAGCTTGTGCTCTCTCTCTCTGTCAAATAAATAAATAAAATCTTTTTAAAAGTAAATAAATAAATTTGTTTGAAAATTTTCAGTCTCAGTAGTACTTTAAAAACAAGTTAAAATATATCACAATATTTTAGTTAATGTGGAAAATACTTCGGTAAACATTTATTCCTTAGTGGCTGTGTGGAATAACTTGAACAGTATCTTTCCTTCAAAGTATTTCTAGACCAACTAGATTTGTTGGTATCAGAAGGTGAAGGGAAGATTTATTCTGAATATATGGTATTCATTCATCTAATATGTTTGAGTACCTGATATGTGCCATGGGCTGTGTTCTTACTTATAAAGGCTCACAGTCTAGTGAAGGAGGAAGAGTGTGAGGAAATGACAAGATATAGGTAAGCATGCTGGTGGGTCCCTTAGAAGAGTATTGTGAACTAGCTGCGAGAAACTTGGGGATGCAGTTTTGGTACCCTATATATTATATATTTAAAAGCTGTCTTTTAAGTAGCTTTTGGAGAAAGGATCTTTCTTTCCCACTTAAGTATACTTACTGCACATAAATCTGCTTTGGTTGTATTGTTAAATAAAAACTTATTTCATGAAATAGCAGTTTTTCAAATAGCATCTTGCCACAGACTATAATTTTAAGAAATGTTACATAACACTACTGTATTCTTCATTGAGCTCTAATTATAGACTTTAAAAATTATCACATTAACTGTCAGAACTTTATTGTTTTTTAATGATCCTTTCTTTCTACTGTAGGAACAATTTACTGCAATGAGAGACTTATACATGAAAAATGGACAAGGCTTTGCATTAGTTTATTCCATCACAGCACAGTCCACATTTAATGATTTACAAGATCTGAGAGAGCAGATTCTTCGAGTTAAAGACACTGATGATGTAAGCTGACGTCCTAATATATTTTATTTCAAACTCTTAGTGAAGTGATATATTATTTAAGAATTTGGATTTAAATCCAATTTAAAATTCATGTGTTTTGGGGAGGGGAGTTTCAAAAGCTTTTTTCCTTAAAAGGCAAAAATATATCTTTAACGCTCATGCATATTTTCAATATATAATGTGGAAAATGAAAAATAACTTTCTTCTCTCCTTAACCTATGTAAAATAAACTTTATACCCTTCCTATTTTTAAATAATGCGTTTGGTGGGGAGGAAGGAAAGATGTGGGTGGCAGATGTTACTAATAGATGTTCTGGCCATATTTCTGGTAGACTTAAGAGCCTTTCTACAGGAATCAAAACTACATATGAACACATCTCAAACAACTGACAGAAAAAGAACATAATAATTCTTTTAAAAGGAAGCCAACCAGTACATTAGATTCTAACCTCAATGTGCATGCCCCTTACAGTGTACCATAATGGAGTTTAATCCCTGTAGGAAAAACCCTGTAGCAGTGGTTCTCAAAATTGATCTTGCATCATGATCACCTGTAAATCTGGTTAAAACAGATAGCCAGGCCTCACTCCCAGAGTTTCTGATTCAGTAGGTCTAGAATAGGGCTCAAGAATTTACATTTCGAACAGGTTTCCAGATGGTGTTGATGCCGCTAGGGTCCGGGAACCACACTTTTTAAAAACACTGTATTATACATATAATTATAAGCAAATATTGTGAGGTTCAGAGTCATCTGTGGGAAATGTTGCCATTTCCTAGACTTCTGAAACGGGAGAACTTTGGGGGCTTCTTAAATATTTACAGCTCAGTGACCATTTCTCAATTAGTAAGTCTGTTTTCTACTGTCTCTGATAACTAGTTTTCTTCTTCTGTCAATTACATTAAATAAGTATGAATATAAAATTCTTTATCTGTTCCTAAAAACCAAAATTCTTGATACTCCTAATTTGGATCTTTTTCCAAAAATTCTCTGGAAAGCCAGCCTCTAAATGATTAATAGGAATTTTGCAGAATAAGTATTATTTATCTCTATAATGTCCTTTTAAAATAGACATCACATGATTAAGATAGTCTAAATTTTTGATAAGATGATTTTATTTTCTGGCTTTTTAATATAGACTATATGAGAAACTAAAAATTCTAAATAAGGGGCTTTCCAAATTTCTCCTTTTTGTGTTATGAAATTGAGAATGATTATTTGATAAATGCGTTCAGTAAATCAGAGAACTTGGAGTTGATTCACATCCCTTAGAAAAACATTTTAAAAATTTGAAATATATTGGCTTTTCGTAGTAATACCCTTTTGTAATTTATTTTTTAAAAGGTTTCGTGTTTTGCTTACTATATTTAGTTATAAGTCCATTGGGACATAATTTAAGGGTTTTTCCCTCCTCTTTTATAAATAGATCATAGCTTGTTTTCTAAAAATTTCACATGAAAGATTCTTAACAGGGTTAAGCCTTTCATATTTAACTGTAAATTTTATTACATATTATTCAGTATTTTTCTCTGGCATAAAAAGTAATCCTTAGGGTTGACTCTTAGAATTCTTTGGTTTTGAATTTATATAGCATACTTACTTACTTTGTTTTACCCTCCCAATTTTTTTTTTGTATTTTTAGGTTCCAATGATTCTGGTTGGTAATAAGTGTGACTTGGAAGATGAAAGAGTTGTAGGAAAGGAACAAGGTCAAAATCTAGCAAGACAGTGGAACAACTGTGCATTCTTAGAATCTTCTGCAAAATCAAAAATAAATGTTAATGAGGTACGATGAAGTATACTTTAAGAAACTTTTGATTTGGAATTCATTTAAAATTAATGAAAAATAATGAGTGTGTATTAGGTTAACCTTAGTAACGTTAATGCTTACTCCTGGTACTTTGTTGATCTTACAGGCAAAAATCTTATGTTAAATATATACATGTTAATAAGCAACAATGCTAGAATTTACTATGAGAAAAAGGAACACTGGGGTGCCTAGGTGGCTCAGTCAGTTAAGCATCTGCCTTCGGCTCAGGTCATGATCTCAGGGTCCTGGGGTCGAGTCCTGCATTGGGCTCCCTGCTCAACGTGGGTCTGCTTCTCCCTCTACCTGTCCCTCCTGCTCATGATCTCTTTCTCCCTCTCAAATAACTAAATAAAGTCTTTAAAAAAAGAAAAAGGGGGGCACCTAGGTGGCACAGCGGTTAAGCGTCTGCCTTCGGCTCAGGGTGTGATCCCGGCATTATGGGATTGAGCCCCATATCAGGCTCCTCCACTGGGAGTCTGCTTCTTCCTCTCCCACTCCCCCTGCTTGTGTTCCCTCTCTCGCTGGCTGTCTCAATCTCTGTCAAATAAATAAATAAATAAATCTTTAAAAAGAAAAAGGAAGACTGGACAGAAAAGGATGGGGATGGGAAAGATAGGATTAAGTATTCAGGTATATGTATGTAGAGATGAAGGATGTTTTGTAAAAGATGGAGACAAATTCAAGAAGGCCTACACCGTTCTTGCCTTGAAGGGGCTTAAGTCAAGTTGTAGGGTAAAGATAGCATAGAAAGATTTGAAGAGTAAATCATCATTTTCTTTGAATGATATTAAATGTTCTAATGAACTACAGTAAGATCTCTGCTGCTCCTTAACTCAGTACTTATTTTAAGGAGAACAATTTTAGCCCTCCCAAAAAATAAACAAAAGCGTTTGGCAGTTAAATGACTTCCCAGTTTTATTTATTCCTTAACTGAATAGAATATTTGTTGGAGTTCATATATATATCCATGGAAAGTTCAGGTTTTCATTTTATTTTTTTCATTTTTTTGGTTTTTTTTGGGGGTTTTTTTCCTGTAAATAAACAAAAAAAAAAACAAAAACAAAAACAACAACAACAACTCTGTTTGCAGATCTTTTATGACCTAGTGCGGCAAATTAACAGAAAAACTCCAGTGCCTGGGAAGATCCGCAAAAAGTCAACATGTCAGCTGCTTTAATATATTAGATGCATTGTAGCTCTGAGCCAGGTATGTTAATTTATCTTTTTTTCTATTTTTATATTCTTTTCCTCTAACTTTAACCTCAACTTTATTAAGGGCACTCTTACAAGAAAACAAGTATAGAATGTTTTGTTGTTCTAAAAAAAAAAAAATGGTTACTTCTTTTTAAGATATCCATGAGTTAGTATGATATCCTAGTATTTAATTGTTTCCTTTATATATCATCATCAAAAGTAGGGTATTCCACATAAGTGAATAGTCTAGGTAAGTTCATCCAATATAGACTTCTGCCCCGTTGGTACACTGGTTTGTGCTGCCAGTGCAGTGGTGAACAAAACCAACCTTCTTTTCTTGTCTTAAGCTAATTCAGGTCTAGTGGAAGAGTTAGACAAACAATTGCAAAATATGATAAATGTGGGATAGACTGAGTCCAGCACAGTACTAGTAATAAGATCCCTGACACATTATCATATGCTAGCAGTCTTAGTATTATCCACATATTCATTGAGTTCCAGGCATTTATGAAAATTGTCTCAGCAGCCACATCTATATTAACAGCATTTCTGGAACTTGCAACAAGTCTGAACCCCAGAAAAACAGTAAAAAGAAAACTTTTTTTAGCCCAGGAATGTATGCAGAAAATCATCCAAAGTCAATAAATACTTGGCAGACAATGAGTTACTTTTTTTTACGTCACTCACAATTATTTTTAAGTTTAATTACATATGATTTCAGTGTAATACCAGCTTTTTCTGACATTCATCTTAAAGTTGATAGAATTTGTTTAAATATGGAATTAGAATGTTTATAACCGTCAACTGTAAAGAACCATCATGAAATAAATTATTTTTTGTCTGCTTCTCTGAACCAGCTTTGTAGCCACTCTTCCTGGAAGAGTAAGGAAGAAAGGTCTTGATTTTCTGATACTAAAAACCTTGATTAGATGTGTGTTCTATACTTACGATGTAATTCTAGGATTGGAAACACTCATTTTGTTGATATTGCTATCTTTTTTAATCCTAATTCTAATAAAGTTGACCTGACCTAAAATTTTAATGTGGTGTTTTTTGTTTTTTGTTTTTCTGCTTTTAATCTTTGGAAGGTAATACACAGAAATATGCACTAAGGTACATTCCCTTTTTGTGTCTAAAACTTTTCATTTGACTGACTTTCAAGAGGGCAGCAAAGTAGATGAAGTCATCCCAAAAAGATGAACGTGTCTGCCTATGCTTTGCTTTGCTGTGAGTTGTGTGGCACATCGTCATACATTGTCATGAATGTAATGACAAGAGCCTGTATATTCATTTCTAACACTTATAACACTGCTGCTTTATTGTGTTCCTTTGGATCTGTAGTGAGCTGTTTTCAACCCATGTTTTCAATTTAATTTTTTCCTTTCGACAGGTCTGAAGAACTGTTGCCCAATTCAACAGTGCCAGCATTCCAACTTTGTTAAACCTACCAACATCTTAAATGGACTTTCTGTGGTGGTACCCTTTAAGAGGCGGATGAAAGCTACTACATCAGTTTGCACATTCTAATCACTTTCCAGTATCACAAGAGAGATTTTTACTTATATAATAGTCCTAGAGTATGCAGCTGGTAAAACCAGAGGCTACAATCCAGTATTACTGCTAAGAGACATTTTTCATCCACCAATGTTGTACATGTATGAAAATGGTGTACTGTATACTTTAACATGCCCCATACTTTGTATTGGAGAGTACAATAATGTAAATCCTAAAAGCACCACTATTTTAGCATAATAAAAGAAAGTCCAAAGAGCTCCTATATAGACTACTCCAGATAACTTCGCTTCTTTGATACTTGTAGCTTATTGTAATTTTTTTTAAGAAATTCAAGGTCATTATCATTGTATTGTACAAATAAGCGCTTTGATTAACACAGCTATATAGTTTTTTTAATTTTTAAAAAAACCTGTGGAGACAGTGATCTTGTCTTTAAAATATGATAGTCCTTTCAGTATAATGTCTTAGATTAAAGACATTGCCTTTAATATCTGTTGGGAAAGAAATGTCCAGACTTTTCAAATCTTTTATTATATGTTTCCTTTTTTGTTTACATAGGGAACAATGTTTATAGTTGTGTGTACAGTGGGGGTCTACAACAAGAAGTGTATATTTTCAAACAATTTTTTAATGATTTAACAATTTTTGTAAATCATTTTCAGGCTTCTGCAGCTGTAGATTCTCACTGTGAATCCCTTGCTTGCTCATGCATAAGTGTATTTGCAATACCAAATATACAGGTTTAGTATTTTTGCCTGTTAGTGATTGTTTCACATGTGTAACGTTTTGGTTGAGATGTTAAATGGTGGACGAGTACTGTGGATGTGAATGTGGGAAGTAATTTTAATCATGTGTAATTGGTCACAAGGCCTAAGTTGCAGTAACTCTTGCTGTTTTATTTAACAATGCCTTGTTGCTTTGTATGCATTAACCGTTTGGGTGTAAAGATTGTGTGTCTATCCAACAGGGAGCCACAGTATTTAAATTGACCAACCTAATGTTACAACTACTTTGAGGTGGCCAAATGTAAACTAAAAGCCTTAATTAAAGTGGTGCAATTTTGTATAACTTAGCATCAGTAGTTCAATAAATTTGGATTGCCATGCAAGGGCTTGCATTATAATTACTTGCCACTTGAATGTGTTTTGTGTAATGTTTAACAGTGCTAGCAAATAAATATGGGTTTAACTTCTTTTTAAATGTAATAGGTGCATTTTACGTAGTGTGGTTTCATAATTTAACATTTGGGCAAGCCAGATTGATTCATTGATTATAGAAATAATGAGTGAAAGATGCCAGATTTTTTTCCCCTAACGTTGTTTGAATATCCACATAACCACCTTTTGAATTTTTTCTTGGGAAAGAATTTTGTAAATCAAGCAATATTACATATGCTTTCTGGGTAATGTTCAGTAGCTCTTTGAGGTGTAGGAGAAAGATTTGAAAATTCTTTGATAGATGTTACGCTTATGGATTTTTTAAAAAAATATGGGATGAAGTTATACTTAGAATATTATGGTTATAAAGATCTTTGAATGAAGTGGACTCAAGAACTACTTTTTTTGGATAATCTGTCTTTTTCTTAGGTGTGCTATAATTCAATTCTTTTTTGAAATTTTTGAACAAATCTTAACTCAAACTTTTCAAAGTATTTGCCAGTCACTGGAGCATATCCTCAATCAATGAGTGGTATCATCTAATTTAGGGGTGTCTGCTAATCTCTTAAATATATATGCTATTTGAATGGAACATTTAAAGGCTTTCATTTTAAGAAGAAAAAGGTATTATTCCTTACAAATTTAACTCAAAGAGTTCCATGTATTTATTTAAAGGTTTTATGTATCTAAAGAAAAAATATTCTCTCAGAAGGCCTACTTAATTAAGAGGCTTTGTCTTGGCAGAACTGGTTTTATCTGTAGTCATTGGGAGAAAATTAAACCCCCAAAAATTGGGATTATAGAGCACTAAAATCACTTCAATTTATTATGTCTGGTTACACCCATTTGACCTTCTTTGTAGGTACCACCATTAATTCAGTTACTTTTAATAAATGTTGCCTGCCCGCTATGCAACAGGCTGAATTCTAGGCTCTTTTTTTTTTTTTTTTAAGATTTGTTTATTTTAGGGTGGGGGAGAGGGAGAGAGTGAATCCTCAAGCAGACCCTGCATTGAGCAGGGAGCCCAATTGATCAGTGAGCCCGACGCAAGGCTCGGTCCCACACCGTGAGATCTTGACCTGAGCCGAAATCAAGAGTCAGACGTTTAACCAACTGAGCCATCCAGGTGCCCCCTGAGTTCTATTCTAGGCTCTTACAAACAAGTATTCAGATAAGTTTAAGTGTTCTAGGTCTGAGTATAGAGCAACAACTGAGATCGACTTAAGACCCTCCCCTTCTAGAATTTATACTCTATTATAGGGCTTCTCAGCACTATGGGTGTTTTGTGCTGGGTAATGAGTTGTTGGGGAGCCGTCCTGTGCATTATAGGATTTTTAGCAATGTATCTGGTATCTACCCTCTAGATGCCAGTAGTACCACCCCCACCCTCAAGCTGTGACAACCAAAATTGTCTCCAAACATTGCCAAGTGTTTTCCAGGTAGATTCAGGGGAGGGGATGTCGAAGGGCAAAATCACCTGACTGAGAACCACTGATCTGGTGATAAGCAACACGGTAATTACAGATTAGTGTTAGGGGAACAAAATGGACAGTTTCGTGAATAAGACTGGGCTCCCCTGGAGCCAGATACCTGGTTCTTATCCCAGCTGTGCTACTTCCTAGCATATGACACTAGTTAGGTGCCTCTGCTTTATCTGTAAAAATGAAAATAATAGCACCTACTTCATAAAGAGTTAAAAGGAGTGACGTAAATGCCAGTGCCACCCTCTTGGTCATTTTTTAAATTTTATTTTATATTTTGCTACTAGAAATAGGACTGTGGTTTGGCAAAAAGCATCATTGTCTCATATAAAATAGTAACTGCAGCTTAGGAACGTAAATCATGTAGATGGACTTTTCTGGTCCTTAAATGGAAAAATACTAAAGTAATTCAGTCAGTAAAGTCATGAGTTCTTTTTCATGTCCCCACAGATACTTGGAGAAACTTGAATTTCAGGAGAAAACCAGAGTGACATTTCATCTAATTTTTTTTTTTAAGTGTAAAAAACTCTTGCTTTGACTTTTATGTTTGTTGATGCAACTTCTTTTTCTTATGTATATAACCTTTATCACATGTGGATATTAGGAGTAGAAAGTTTTAAAACCTCCAATTAAAGTAAATTTTGCTTTGCTTTTTTAATCTCAATTTAGATGTGGGGCAGGAAACTTAGAATCAAAACTTATCACCACAATGTTTTTTCTTTTGGTTTACTTCAATCTGTGTCTTCATTGAATTAATCTCCATCTATTATTCTGTCTCCTCCCTTTTAAATCTTGGAAATGTAGAAAGGAGTTAACAGTATTTTATAATTAATGCTCCTATGACTTTATTTTAGAAGTCTTAGTGTTTTCAGGCTTCTCCTGAACTATTGGTGAGTCTTAATAAATTGTGATTGATAGCCCTTAAATTCTTTTAAAGATTTTATTTATTTGAGGGAGCACGAGTGGGGTGAGGGGCAAAGGGAGAAGCAGACTCCTAGTGATCAGGGAGCCCAACGCACGGGGCTTGGTCCCAGGACTCCAGGATCATGACCTGAGCCAAAGGTAGATGCCCAACCGACTGAGCCACCCGGTACCCCAATAGGACTCAAATTTTTTAAAAGATTTTTTATTTAATTGAGAGGGGAGGGGCAGTGGGAGAGGGAGAAGCAGACTCCCTGCTGAGCGGGGAGCCAGATGCAAGACCCCAGGATCCTGATCTGAGTTGAAGGTAGACATTTAACTGACTGAGCCACCCAGGTGCCCTCGAATTTTTGTTTTACCGATTCTATAATTTGTTAAAGTGCACAGTACGTCTGGTGTTTTATGAATACATGAGAGAATTGTAAAGATTCTGGGTAGAACTAAACCTAGTTTCCCATAACTGCATAAGTCTTTGTTAGGATATTGATACACTTGTCAAAATTGGCTAATAAGCCTGTTAACGGAGCAGCTAAATTTGTGGAGTTGACAGTTAATTTTTGAAAGGTAGAAGTAAAATACTGCTAAATAGGTTTTCTAAATGCAGATAAAAAAGTATTCCATGGTGTTGCACATAATTTCAACTTTCTTAAAACATCCTTGTTTGTAGCCTATAGATTACTGAGTTTAAGAATTAAAGATTTTATCCAAAATTAGAGACATCTGCCTGACTTTTGTATCAAAGAATCAACAAATGTATTCAGTACTGCCTGTCTGCCATGTTCCTGGCATCGTTCACTGTGGTAGGGATAGAGCAGGGATGTTCTGTCCACATGGAGCATACGTTCTATTGGGGGGAAAAAAAGACTATCGGCAAGTGAACAAAGCTCAATTGGTAATAGTCTATTAAACTTTCTCACAGCTTTCCATTTGGGACAATTTAATAATTTTAGGAAAACATTTTTAATATGTACAAAGATCATCTATAGGCAGTCAATCTCTCTGATTTGAAAGGGCATGGAAAGAATTTTTGCTCTTGCTATAATATTAAGCTAGTTTATTCTGATTTTCCTTATACAATGACATAAATTATTACCCAGATTCAGCATTTGGGTCAAAATCCAAGGTTGTTTTTTTTTTTTCTGAAAACTAAACACATACCTTTTAGGATTTTTATGTGAATAACATTTTCACTTAAGTCAAAAGCTTACAGCAGTTTTAAAGTAGGCAGAGATCAAAGTCTTTAATATTTTTGTCATTTGCCATTATTAACCATTAAATTTCTATTTATACTGTGATAATCTGTATCCCTTATGAACACTAAGTTCGGAACGGGAAACTCTACTGTCAAACTTTTGAACCTGCAATGTACCGTGGTTGGGGGCATAGAGGAGTAGTAAAGAGTAAGTGATAGAATAAGCCCAGACCCTGCCTGCAAGGTGTTTAATGAATCAGTGGTGGGGAAGATCAGTCAAAAAGTATCCAAAAAGTAAAAATCTAATAATTCATATCTAACCACAGATAGTTTGTGCTTACTATCTGTACTAATAATAATGACTAACAGTTCAAATTGTGCTTGGCTTTTAAATGTATGGACTATTTGATTTATATTTCTGTTTTGCTCAGGTCAGTTTAGATTCTCTGAGTAAATTAACCAGTGATGGAAAACTATATGGCTGGCAGGAAAAAATGAGTATCTTTCCATACTAGAAATGGAGTACAATCAAATGGGTACAGTATACAGCAGGTAGTTAGCAGGGAGCTACTCTGCTGTTGTAAATAGGAGTAATATGACTAAAGCAACAACAGATTTGATAGCTGTGTGAAAGATAGCCCAGGGAGGAGTAATGGTAGAGCCAGACTTAACCCAGCCAGCCTGTGGGCTGCTAGGGTCTGTAAGCATGAAATGACTAGTGGAGCCATGGTGAGAAGAGGAGCCCAAGAAATTTTTTAAAGGAATAATTGGAGTCAATGACTTAGATGTGGGGACTGAAGGAAAGAGTGAAACACCTGATCATGTTAACAGGACCAGTGGGATTGAGCACCAATGACAATAAAATGGAAAAGCCTGCAAGGAACTGTTTTTAGTGCATGAGTGAAAGAATTTTGGTGAGAGAAAGTTTATGTTAAGTGAAATATTATGTTGACTATATTCTGAGTGGAGGCATATTTTACCAGTTGAGTCTTGGAGTCATTGACATACAGGAGGCAACTGACGATGAGTGAATTAAATTATTTTCGTAAGGATTAAATATGGAGAAAGTGAAATAGGAAAGCCTGGCCCTAGCGGACTGGGGTTGAGAAGGGTTGGAGTACAAAAGATGGCTATTGCAAAGAGAAGGCAGTAAATAGCCTGAGAATACAGCATCTTTGATGGCAAGGAACAAGATAATGTTCTTCTCTACTTGTCTCATGCTATAAGCCGGCAGTAATTTATTCTCTAGACACATCATAATTTATATTCGTCCCTCTTTATACTTCTTGGTGGGGAATTGGCTACTAATCTGAGACAATAGGATGGTTTTGGAAATACCATCCTCTAATTTGTACCAGGTCTATGGATGTCAGTGTAGTGACTAAAGTGTTTGAGAGCCAACGTTGACAAGCCTTTTTTCGAATTCATCTGAACCAAAACCAAGAGGCATCTTTCAAATATATGCCAGTTAAGTATTTCTCCCCATACCTTTCAATAATACAAACATTTTTGTTCCTCTCAATTTTCTTAGAGTTTGCTTTGGTGTTTTATCCACAAAAAATGTGTTAGGGAGATAAATTCTGATTAACTGGGCTCTCATCTGTTGTTGACCTATTTCTATTGCTCCGTAGAAAGATATTCATGTTCTAGTTGAACGGTATTAGTTTGTAGGGCTACTTTAACAAATCACCACAAGTTTGGTGGGCTTAAAAGAACAAACTTTTTCTCACTTCTGGAGGCCAAAGGCCAAAATCAAAGTGTCAGCAAGGCCTTGCTCCCTAGCAGCTCTAGAAAAGAGTCCATCCCTTGCTGCTGGCATTCCTTGGTGTTAGGCCTCAGTCATTCCAAACTCTGCTTCCATCTTCATATCGTCTCTGTGTATGTCTCCTCTCTTTTAGGAACATTCGTGATGGCATTTAGGGCACACCTGGGTAATCCAGGATAACCTTATCTCAAAATCCTTAATTACATCTGCAAAGACCCTTTTTCAAATAAAGATAACCTCTCAGGTTAGGGCTTAGGACGTGGACATTATCTGGGAGCCATTATCAGCCAGTGCACAGTGTTCTACTAATTTTACAGTAGCAAAGACCAGCATGGGTCTGTTCGCGGGTAACCCCAAACATCCTGAATTGAATCAGCAGGCCTAGGGATCTCCCTTGAGAGATCCCACCCAGGAAAGTCCCAGGTTTAAGCTGCTCTGTAGAGATTCTTTGGAGGGAGACCTAGAATCAGGTGAGACTCCCAGGAATCTGTAAGAGGTCGAGTTAAGGCTAGTTCCACAATTCCAGAACCGACATAGTACCCATGGGTAACTGCTAACTGTTACCCCACTGAATTCCCATTCACTTGTGTGTTAGCATACATCTTGTCTACACTACATATTTCATATTTTTCAGTGGTGACAGAAATTTCCCCCTTCCACTGACTTAGATTTAGGAGTGATATAAATAACGAACTTTATTTTCTTTCTTTTCATTTTCAGACTCAAGAGGGTTTTCCCTCCACCTCACCCCACCTTTAATCAGACATACATGATTCATATTAGAAGTAAAGGAGCACTTCTGAAACCAAACAGGTCATGATTTAGAAGATTTTACTCAACTTCACTGAATTGAATGTTTTCTTTACTACTTTTTTGTTTCTTGTTTTAGAGATTGGAGTGATGGACAGGCACGAATTACATGACAAAAGTTTATTTGGTTGAACAGAAGGAAGTACATTGAACATTTAAGCAAATTAGGGATTAATTTAGTCCAAGATGTTTTTTTTTTTTTATTTGTTAGTACATCTTGCATTAGGGGTGAGGTTTCCGTCTGTAATCACTTCTCAAAACTGAATTTGGACCTTCTCCAGATAAGTTTTATCCATTAATTACTTGAAGTAATGATAGAAGGAGCCAGTAACCATCTGTGTGGTTTACATGTTTAAGAGACAAACTTAAAGTTCCCAGAAGTTGATTAAGTCATTCTCTACTGGAACTGTTTTGGAAAAAGTTCTCATTTCACCCATTCATTCCTTTGAATTTTCTGACTTCAGTAAAGCATCATAAAAGATTTTAACTGGCAACTTAATAGAGTCTATTTGGTTAGACTAAAAAACAAAAGTATTCCTGAAATAAATTTTGAGCTCTTGCAGAAGCTGGACCAGCTGGTAGTGAACTAGTTAGCAAACACCTAACAGCTCGCTCTTAATTTTTCAGGAACAAAGAGAATGTTGTTAGCCACTTTCAAAACATTAATTTCATTCCACCAATGAATAGAGGATAGCACCAATGAAGGAAGTGGCTCTCACTACTCCCCTCTCCACTCTGAACTAGTATAGGGTATTCTTAGGTCAAGGCTTACTCCCCTTCTCAGAATGTGGCTAATGTCAGATGTAGAGTTAATGATTTTGTTGCCCAAGGCCCTCTGCCAGGGCTCGTTCAGGGAGGGTAAAGAGGACAAGTCTCGGGAAGTTGTCCAAACGGTCGATGTAAAATGCCAAACTATGTCAGCCCTGGAAAGTGAAGGCAATTTGCAATGCCACCTCTTCCCCCACTGTCGGAGCTGCATCTCCCCAAGAGTTCCTCTCCCCTAGGCTATTACATCATAAGGAAGGGCTTTTTTTCTTAGCTTAGTTGCTCATCAAACATTGAGACAAGCAGTAAAATTGGTCATAATTGGCTTAACTGCTTTAGCTCACTTTGAAGAAGAAAGGTGAATTCTAGGTGGCAAAAGATTTTGTGGCAGGTCTCCTTGATCTGCACAAAATAAACTCTGGAACACCACATGAGTTAAACCAAAATATATTCACTATCTAGCCTTAAGCCTAGTTTGACTGTAACTCCTCTTTTCCAAAGGAAAATAATCTGTGGAATTGTAGTAACAATTATTATATATTAATTATTAACGTGTTACTACATAATAATCTATGGAACCATTCGGTATCATAGGCTATTTCTCTGCTTTCCTTTCCTGCTGTTCTGTCAAGGCAGAGAATCACAAATAAAAGTTTAAGAAAGCTGTCACTCAGGTTCCCCAAAACCAATTAGTATGGGGAATGATGAAAGAATAAGAAAAACTAGCAAATGATTCTTTAATTCTTGTTTTTTGGTATGATGTTTCCATTAAAGAGACCTTTTTAGATTGAAGAACTCAAGCTCTAGTAGTTGGAAATAATAATAATATTAATCATTCCTTGGGTCCCCTAGTGTATGCCACTCACTGCTCTAAGCACTTTACATGTTTTTATTTAGTCCTCAAAACGATGCTGTGCAATTGGGGTTATTAGTGTCCCCTAATACTGCTAACAGAAGCATTAAATCAATAGAATTAAATATTCATTTTATACACTGGAAAATGAAATTATTTGCTGATATTACAAGTGAATAGCTTGAGGCGCCTAGCTGGCTCAGTCGGTAGAGCACGTGACTCTTGATCTCAGGGTAGTAAGTTTGTGCCCCATGTCGAATGTATAGATTACTTGAAGTCTTAAAAAAGAATTAGTGAATACCTCAAGAGCTCAAGAAAAAAATCTATTCGAATTATTCATGAATTTGGGAAGTGGCTAGATAAAAGATAAGTATGCCAGATAATTAATAGCTGTAGTCTATATTCACAGTAAGCCCTTGGAAGTTAATATGGGGGTACACATTTATGACAAAAACTATAAATCCCTCAAGGAGTAACGCTATTAAGGAAGAGCTATTATAAAGTCCTAATAAAGGATATAAATCAAGATCTGAACAAATAATTATATTATTGAATGGGAAGGTAATATCATAAAATATCAATTCCCCCAAATTAATATTTTAATGTAATATAATTCCAATTTGAATTTCAACTGGGTGAAGTTTTGAAATTGAAATTTAAGTGATTTTTTTTTTTAAGATTTAATTTATTTGACACAGAGAAAGAGAGAGAGCACAAGTAGGGGGAGCAGCAGAGGGAGAGGGAGATGCAGGCTCCCTGCGTGGGGCTCCATCCCAGGACCCTGGGATCATGACCTGAGCCAAAGGCAGACGCTTAACTGACTGAGCCACCCAGGTGCCCCTGAAATTTAAGTGATCTTAAAATTCAAGTGAAAGAGGGGCGCCTGGGTGGCACAGCGGTTAAGCGTCTGCCTTCGGCTCAGGGCGTGATCCCGGCGTTATGGGATCGAGCCCCACATCAGGCTCCTCTGCTAGGAGCCTGCTTCTTCCTCTCCCACTCCCCCTGCTTGTGTTCCCTCTCTCGCTGGCTGTCTCTATCTCTGTCAAATAAATAAATAAAATCTTTAAAAAAAAAAATTCAAGTGAAAGAAGTAATGACATTAATCAGCATAGAATTGAGTCCAGAAGTAGATTCTAGTGCATAACAGAAATTAATATATGAGAAAAATATATTTCAATAAGAAAGAATGTTAATAAATGATGCTAGCACAACTAGCTATTCATCTGAGGAAAATAAAAGTTCGACCCCTATATAAAGCGAATTTCAGATGTTTTTTAAATTTTTCAAGCTATAAAGTAAAATGAAAATCTTAGAAACTAGAAGTGTAGTCTAGAGATAAAGAAGACCTTTTTGGCCAATTCAAGAAACTCAAGCTATTTTAAAATTAAAACATTTTATATATTTAAATTATAAAATTAAAGAATATCTATTTCTATATATCTAAAGAATATATATACATATATATATAATTTGCTTGGCAAAATACATTACAGAGTAGATTTGGGAAAATATAACAATATATGGAAAACAAAGTCCTTAGAAATTGTGAAGAAACAATCCAAAGAAAACTAGATGAAATATTATCAGGCAGTTCAGAGAAGAGCAAATCCAAATAGCTCATAAACATCAAAGAATGCTCCAACTAGTAGCAGAGAAGTGCAAAGCAAAGTACCAAAGAACCCAACACATGGGCAAAATTCACAGAACACTCTAGTTCCAGAAGAGAGTTTAGAGAACAAGAAAGGAATCCTGTATGGTTGATGGCAATGTACATTGTAGAGCCTTTGGGTAAACCAAAATTTTAATTTGCTCTCTGCTAGTATCTGTTAAAATTGGAAACAAGCATATTTGACCCAGCTATCCTATTCCTGATAGCTACACCAAAAAAATGAAAAGATCTATACACAAGACTATTTACTGTCACACAGTGTTGAAGAAAAAACAGAGAAAGGGTAAATGACATCATCAATGAAGAATAATCGGATAGATTATGATTCATGCATAACATTGAACATTATGCAGCATTTCAAAGTGAGCATGATAGTTACTGGTTGACTTAGAGGGATTTCTATGAGGTATCAAAAGTGGACAAAGCAAGCTACTGAAAGATACGTACTGGGTTGTTAACATGGTTCCAGAGGAGGGAAGGGGTGAGGAAGTTAGGGGGATCTCAGTAGGTGGGAGAAAAAAAGCAAAAATACATCAGGAAGAAAAAGAAAAAACAGGAACACAAAGATATAGAGCATCCTCATTGCCAGCAGCAGGTAAATAACAGTTTCTGGACTATAAATTTTAAAAGCTCTATGAATGTCATTATTAGATATAAAATTGGAGGGATAATGTGCAATAATAAAAATCACCGCGAAGCAGTAGTAATATGAGTGACTTTTGAATTATTTGTTTGCCCCACGTATCGTTATGCTCTCATTAAGTAAAAAATAAGTTAAAAAATGTTAAGTAAGTCATCATCATAACTTCATACTTAAATCAGGAAAAAAAAAATCATCATTCGAAAAGTCAAAGGAGTTTAGCTTTCTTTTCTTACCAAAAATTCAACCTTTTACACGGCTAAAGACAAGGAAGGACGAGGAAGTGATTTAGTGAAGGACAAGGAAGCGATACTCCCCTAGGATGGCAAGCAGTTTTCTAAAGATTAAACTCAATCATTCAAAAATCGCAAATAGGAAGCCCAGATGGATTTTGAAGTGCAGATTTACCTAATGCCCTCTCGTAGCACAGACTAAAGCTTCCAAACAAGTTTCAAGGTCAATGTTCAAGACAGACAGCTTTTTCTTGCATTATAGTGCACTGCCGATACTTATATTCTATTATTTTATGCTTTTAAATGCACTTCTATCTATGAACCTGTGTAGTTTGCTCTTACATGTCAATATATTTGTAGCTCAAAATGCTCTCAAACTATTTTTAAAGTCATCTCCTGCTCTTGATTTATGAAACAAATATGCTATGTTTTCAATCATTAAAATAACACCTTGAAAATTTTGTTAAAGAATGATTCATAGCGGGGCGCCTCGGTGGCTTGGTCAGTTAAGCGTCTGACTTTTGCTTTCAGCTCAGGTCATGATCTCAGGGTCATGAGATTGAGCCCCAGATGCTGGGTGTGGAGCCTGCTTGGGAGTCTCTCTCTCCCTTTCCCTCTGCCCCTTCTCTCTCTTTCTCTCTCTCTCTCCCTCCCCCCCTCTACTCCCAGGGGGGGGAAAAAAACAAATTCATAGCATTATGGATGCATGATGCATTCTCTTAAGGATATACTTTGATAGATTCTCTAAATTAGAAGATATTTATTTATAAACAAAGGTAACAGTGCATATTTGGTAAACTGCCTATTCAAATTTTTTTTTTTAAAGATTTTATTTTATTTATTTATGTGACAGAGAGACAGCCAGCGAGAGAGGGAACACAGCAGACGAGTGAGAGAGGAAGAAGCAGGCTCCCAGCGGAGGAGCCCGATGTGGGACTCGATCCCGGAACGCCGGGATCACGCCCTGAGCCGAAGGCAGACGCTTTAACGACTGCGCCACCCAGGCGCCCCGAGCCTATTCAAATTTTTAACTATTTGTTATGGTGATTCTTAAAGTCCATCATTTAGTCAGATAATAATGTGTGTTTGTTCCCTCTTTATTCCTTCCGCCTCCCTGCCGTCTTCCATCTCACTCTGTATCTCCGTCTCACTCAGCACATGCCTCCCATCTTCAGCCAAACACTGAGGTCTGGACAATGACCTGCATGAGATAAACGGGACTAAACGCTAAACGCCTTTATCCATGTTCTTAGCACTAGAGAAGCCACTCCCTGGGTTCTTGTGCAAACCCCAGAAAAGAGGAGAAAGCACCTGTGATGTGTGAGATTGAATTTCCTGCCTTCAACCCACTAAGCCAGGCAGGATGAGGGCTCAGTCAGAGCTAACACACACCATATAAGAAAAGCAATTTACTGTGACTTTTCTTACCCAGTTGAATTTATGGGGTAAGGTTCATGCTAGCTACCTTCTTTTCATAATAAAACTAAACAGAGTATAAATCGTGCTATTTAGAGAAAACAGAACAAAGCAATGCTCTCTCCAGGGCCCTAATAAATCATTCTTCAGAAACGCAAATGTGTTTGATTTACAGGATCTCTATGCCAAGCAGAGAAGTATGTGAAAACAGCCAAGTGAAATGCATAAGCTGCATTGTGGTTTAGTCGGAGAGTGTCCTATATCAACAGGGAATAACGATTTTAGTTTTTCAATTGCTCCCAAGATCATTTCCACTATTGATGAAGCCTGAGATGTCTGTAAGAGGAGTCATTGCAATTGATTTATTTGTCTGGCAAACTTTTTGTCAGCAAATTCACCACTACCTTGAAAATGTCACTGACTACTTTATACTTAAGACTTAGAAGCACAAGCCACAACGATATTGAGCTAACCCTTACTGTTAGAATTCTAAGAAGCAATAATAATATATTTATGATTTTATGTTAAAAATCTCCCAGACATCGATGTTTAAATCACAATTCAGCAATAAAAGAGTAACTCAAAATTACAAAGTTTCACATTTCATCATTCTATTTCCTCTTCAAATTAAACACAGTTTAAGAGAATTAAGAGAAGCCGAAACATAAATTATTCAAGGTTCTTCCTGTTTTTACGCTTCACAAGATTAAGATGATAAAGAAGTCTTTTGAAGTGGTGGAGAGTACTGTGAAGTATATATATATATAATAGAATAAAATATAAGTGAAAATAAATTTAATCTATTTATACAAATGTAGATTCTCTTGCTAGAATATTTTTTGAGGAATTGAATCAATTGTATTGATTGGAAATGACCCACTCCTTCAAGAAAAATCTGAGCACATACTAAATGACAAAAGGTAGAGGTGAAAAAAACAGATATGCTCCCTGCCTTCTTGGTGCTGAACAAAAGAGCCAGCACTTCTATTGAATATTTGCTATATGTGCTGATGATAATATTAGCCAATGTTTATTGAGTGGTTATTATATACCAGGACGGTTCTAAGTGATTTAAATATGTAAACTGATTTAATCCACACAATAAATCTGTCCAATCTGTTATATGGAAGCATACACATCATTTGTCCAAGTCTCCACCAACTAAGTAGGGGAGCCAGGATTCAACCCAAGCAGTTTTTGTGTTCCTCAAATTGCTATATAAATACTATTTAATTACCAGTACACACTGTTAAAGATAATACTCATTTCTCAATTTTACAGAAGAGGACACTGAATTGTAGAGAGGTGAAATAAATCATTAAATGTGAACTGACCAACATCCTACCCACTAACCTGCTTTATTGGGAAGAAAGACCAGTGTCAAGCAGGCTCTACATTTAAACTTTGATCCTACTTGACCTTGGAGTAAAGCATTTTTCTTCAAACCAAACAGCATTACCCTTCCCCCTGCAAAAAAAAAAAAAAAAAAAAAAGGCATATCTGAAACGACAAAATGTACTCAGTCAGTAGCTTCCCGTTATCACCACAACCACATCCTTGTCTAGAATCCCATCACTGTCTCGTTGAGTCTTTCCATTAGTTTTTCTCCCGCACATGAAGTTCAAATAACACACCCAAATCCAGTGCGCACACTTTTACGCTCCACACTGAAGTATTGTTTTTCTCCCTGACTCATGAACTTACTTTTGAAAATTTAACATTTTATTCTATCCTTTTTTGCTCCCTGATCTGAACCAACTTTGTATCTTGCAACAAAGCTCTGTTTTGCTTCACATCATTGATGTTTTAACTACTTTGCAATATCACTGCTACTTATGCATAAAATATTTGTCAGAATTCCATTCTACTTACTGAGATCTGATATATTTTGAGCAGGGAGCC
Source organism: Ursus americanus (assembly GCF_024610735.1). NCBI lineage: Eukaryota > Metazoa > Chordata > Mammalia > Carnivora > Ursidae > Ursus > Ursus americanus. The sequence goes on along the minus strand of NC_142143.1, from coordinate 46,242,503 downwards.
GAATTAACTAAAAAATAATTTAGAGTTTATTTTGGTATATATGTGTGTGTGTGTATATATATACTGAACATTGCCTTGCACAACAATGTGAATATGATTAATGCCACTGAACTGCACACTTAAAAATGGCTAAATACTAAATTTTATATTATGTATATGTTACCATACTTTTAAAAAAGATTTTATGTATTTATTTGACAGAGAGAGAGCACAAGCAGAAGGAGAGGAAGAAGCAGACTCCCCACTGAGCAGGGAGCCCGATGTGGGCTCCATCCCAGGACCCTGGGATCACGCCCTGAGCCGAAGACAGACACTTAACGACTGAGCCACCCAGGTGCCCCATATGTTACAAGAATTTTTAATAAATAAATTAAAGAGCTGGTTGATGTGAAGGGGGAGAAACAATAAAACACTGGCAACCAAGCACTAATGCCAATTTGCAAGATGGAGTAGTTTAACTTCATAGTAAGTTTTAAGTAAGAGTATTTTAAGAAAATAATAACCACATTTTATTTGGTAACTACAATATGGATTTAAAGTATTTATGTTACCCGTGTCAAGATCAAATAACTATGTTTGAGTAGGTAAGTTTACATGATTTTTTTTTAATGAGAGAATGTTCTTTTCCCCCCAGTGTATATCTTCCAGGTACTAGCACTGTGCCTAGTACATAGCAGACATTAAATAAAAAATTGTAAATGGATGATTAAGGCTTCTTCGGGATTAGATCCACTGAACTGCTTTATACAGAGAACAAAAGGACACTTTACAGCCGTATTTCTATTTTTCAGTATAAAGCTGATTATTTTGAGCTCTTCATCTAGACAGGGAAGAATGCTTCTGCTGTTACTGCAGCCTCGCAGAAGGAAAAGGATTGGGACTGGTCCAATTCACCCATGTCGCTAATGCCTCTATCACTGTGTCTTGAGTCTGATGTTGCCAAACGAACTGATAAGTATTACCAGAGTAAGAATAAGATCATATTTGAACATACATAATATGCCATACATATGATAATGCCTAGTACTGTTCTAAGGCTTTACACGTATTAAGTCATTAAATCTTTATAACACCTGATGATCGAGCACCATTATTACACCCAAAAGGAAAACCTGAGGCACGCACTTGCGCTCCAGGTCACATCGCTGGTAAGTGGTGGAGCTGGGATGTGACACTCGGTAGTAGTCGCATGGATATATAGTAAGAAAACCACTAACCAGCAACTTCCAATTTACCACAAGAGAAATTTAGCTGAGAAGGGAAAGACTGAAAAAAACAACAGCCAGAAAGAAGGTCCAGGTGAAAGAATGCTTTCTTCTGAGGGAGGAAAGATGTCAGGCAGATTTTGAAACAGAGACAAACTGACCTCACAAGCCATCTGATGTGACTGTGAGAAACACTCAACAATACCCAGGTCGTATCCCTGCACCCTGTCCTTCCAAATGTTTTTTTAAATGCTTATCATGAGAAAACCATGGGGACAAATCCAAATTGAGGAATATTCTGCAAAAATTGGTCTGAAAGTCTGGAGGACTATTCTAAACAAAAGTAGAACAAAGAGGACAACTAAAGGCATAACCCTCTATTGGCTCCTGTATTGGAGGAGGGCTGTTATAAAAGGCATTGTCGAGATAATTGAGGAAATTGAATATGTTGATTATGGTATTCCGTCAATGCTAAATGTCCTGAGTGTTTGTCGTACTAGGTAGAAGAATGCCTTGTTCTTGATTTAGGAGATGCCTTCCGAAGTACTTAGGGGGGAAGTGTCAAGATGTATACAACTACCTTTCAAATGGTTCAGGCAAAAAAACAAAAGAGAGCAAGCAATTGTGGGGAAATGTTAGTAATTGGTGGTCATAGTTAAAGAAATATTAACACCTTGGAGTGCCTGGGTGGCTCAGTCAGTTAAGCGTCAGACTCTTGGTTTCTGCTCAGGTCACGATCTCGGGGTTATTGAGCTCGAGCCCCGAGTGGGTCTCCATGCTCAGCGCAGAGTCGACTTGAGATTCTCTGCCTCTTCCTCTCCCTCTGCCCCTCCATCCACTTGCGCGCTCTCTAGCTCTCTCAAATAAATAAACAAATACAATCTTAAAGAAAAAAAAAGAATATATTTGATGTGGGAAACAAAGACAAAAGAAAAATTATTAAATTTTTCCTTACTGCCTACAGCCCATTGACAAGTCCTTGAAATAGGCAGAGTGACATTCCTCTAGGGGACTCAGCTGCCTCAATATTAATATTTTGCTAAGGGCAAAAGGCAATCTTAGCCCGACCTCCCCCCCCCAGGATCCTGTAAGTCTACTTTAACATATAAAAATTCCTTTGGAAACTTCCTTTATCTTTACCCCCCCCCCCCAAGATACATGTTAGGAATCATCCTCCAAGCACATGGTCCACCGATACACATCTAAAGGGCCTCGTGACTGAGGGTTTACTAAAGAATAATAAGTGACCTTTCCTAGCCCCCTCATGGTCCTAGAAACCTTGTTTCTAAAATACCTTGGAGGCTTGTGCTATCCCTACCCCCTTCCCAACTTGAAACTATATAATCAGTCACTCCTCACAACCCCAGTGCAGCTTTTTCTGCCCATGGGTTCTGTCCCAGTGCCTTAATAAAACCACATTTTTTTTTTTCACAGAGAGACAGCCAGCGAGAGAGGGAACACAAGCAGGGGGAGTGGGAGAGGAAGAAGCAGGCTCCCAGCGGAGGAGCCTGATGTGGGGCTCGATCCCAGGACCATGGGATCAGGCCCTGAGCTGAAGGCAGATGCTTAACCACCCAGGCACCCCTAAAACCACATTTTTACATCAAAAACATCTCAAAAATTCTTGGATGTTGGCTTTGAACCCTAACATCATATTTCCTACATCATATTGACACCTATTGTACTGTTTTTCAGCTTTAATGTAGGTTTGAAAGTTTTCGAAATAAAAATTTGGGGAGGGGATAAACAAGTAATGATTTTCTTCCTCAACTGTTGGGGTTAAGGGAGAGGAAAGAGTGCTCCAGATCAGACAGTTGGGGTCTGAGTGCTCTTGGGATAGCTGTTTCCTGGTCTTTAGCTCCTGTGCAGCTGTTCCCAAGCCTTTTCTCCAGCTTCTTAACAATTCTGTGAGTTCCTGATAAGCTTCTAGTAAATTCCCTTTTGCTTAAGTTAGTGATAGTGAATTTCTATCATTGAAATCAGGATCTCTAAAAATAAAGCTAGAATATATACAATATGCCCCACACAAGGAGTTTATTCCAAGTAATTTTAAGGTAGGTAATCAAATGAATACATTTTCAAATATTTTGGGGGCAGTATGGTGTTCATGCCTACTAATTAAATGTGTCAAAGTGAACCCCTCTACACTCTTCAACAAGCCTTTTCTCTTTGACTATGAACTGAACACTGGGCTAATCCTTTGCACCAAATTGCTCTTCCTCCTTATTGTGTGTCTTATGGTCAATCACTTCAAATACATTATATGAATTAAACACATCGGAATTCAGTTACCAGGGGACACATGGCAAGAACGTGAACCACTGGCTCACATGGTGAATAAATTTGCTCCAGCACCATAAAATCATTAGGACCAGATTTCCCTTTCAGAAAACAACAAGTGCACTTTTGTACAGGAATATTAGGAGATAGGAAGAATGAGAGAGCACAGGCTGGGACTCATCAAGTAGGTTATTGAAAGCGGAGACTTTTTTTTTAAATTTACATTTTAGGTAGTGAACATAAAGTGCAAAATTGGTTTCTGGAGTTGAGTTCAGTGATTCATCACGTACATACAACACCCAATGCTCATCACAACAAGTGCCCTCCTTAATACCCATCACCCATCTAGCCATCCACCACCCACCTCCCTCCAACAACCCTGTTTGTTCTCTATTGTTAAGAGCCTCTTATGGTTTGTTTTCAAAAGAGGAGACTTTTGAGGACTACAATGTGAAGTGTACATTTGGCATCTGGTCGTTTATCTTTGTGATAACTCTCTGATAAAGGCGTTACCTCCATTCTACAGATGAGGGGGAATATGTGCAGGAGGAAGGTTCAAGCCTACATAGAGCCCCAAATCACTTTTCCCCTCAAAATGTCATGTGGTCTTAGTGGGAATCCAGTATGAAGAGGCCTTCCAGTACATTACCTAGGATTGCAGCAGAATATAAACGGGTAAGGCAAAACTTAAGACTGATTCCTTCAGGGCCAGAATATTCTAATTTTGCCTATAGGGGCACTTTGAAATAGAGGGCAATACCATCACCCTTTATGCTACTTTTGTATGTTTATTTCAAGTTTTTATTTAAATTTCAGTTATTAGAGTACCTATACTGTAATATTAGTTTCGGGGAATTTAGTGATTCATCATTTATGTATCACCCTTTATGCTTTTTAAGACAGGTGGTCCTTTTCTCCTTAATAAAGAAAAATACCAAGTAAAAAACAAATAGTCCGGATAGAATACAATTTCAAGAACTGTAGGGGGTTTACACTACAATTCAAACAAGGTGAATACAGTGAGACTGTCAGGGACCCCCCGAGGTGGAGGGCAGAGCCTGCACGTCTGAATTCCAAGTCCGAGGTTCCTTCTTACTAAGAATACCAGGAAATGACTGCACATTTCTCTAGACGTCAAGAGACGTCAAGTTTCCCTTTAGGATAACCTGGCGCTTGGACCACGCCCACAAATACCCGTCAGGCAAAGTGGCCGCAGCGCCTCAGCGCTAGACCCTTCAGGCCCCGCCCCCTGCCCCGCCCAGCACTGCCGGCCCGGCCCGGCCCGGCGCCATGACACTAGTACAGCCTTCGCGCCTGCGCAGGCCGGACCTGCGGCAGTAGGCGGAAGTCGTCGCGCGTGCGCTCGATGGGAAAGCTAGTTCTCCCTCCCTCCCTCCCCCTTTGCTCTAGGGCGGCTTTTCTGGGACATACTTCCGGGTCGAAGGTTTTACTTCCGGAGAGCGGGAAGGCTGAAACGGGGTGATTAAACTGGAGTCGAGTTTGCGAGGTTCTCGTTGGGGAAGGCCGTGGCCATGGACAGGTCAGTTCTGGTGGTACTGACTAAGCTCGGAGACTTGCCCCTCCTGCTTGTTGGCGGAGCGAAATAAGTGAAACCCGACTCTCAGAGGAAGCCGAGGAGGGCCCGGGTGCTAACCTTAGGACTCCTTTCCTGGGCTGGGGGGCTCTGTAAATGATGGGAGAAAGGCCGCTTGGGTGGGGGTGAGTATAGACGGGGATAATGCCCTGCGTTCTCACGGCAGCTCTGCCATCTGTTTTGTGTTCTCGCGCGACATTTTTCGCTCCTGGGGTGGGCGGGATAAGAGGTGCCCGACATTCGAGATGCTGAGTGACCTGCCCGAGATCACAAAGCCAGTTTGTGGCGGAACTGGGTTCTCAACCCAGACTTCCTGATTACAAGTTCCAGCATCAGAGAGTTACTGAACTGAGTTGTTTCTATGACCGTGGCACTATGCTAGCCACCTGCGACATAGGTGAGTTATTCTATGCTCTTGGCCACGGGGAATTGGTTGTATAGTGGAGGAGACATCCGAGCAGTGCAAAGTGATGTGTTTTGATTGTTCTGTGAGAAGAGAAAATGAGGATGCGGGTTAAGTCTACCTGCCACGGGAGGTAGCAGGAAGAATTCTCAAAGGAGGTAACTTTCTAGTTGGTCTGAGTAATAGTGCCAACACGGAGTGCCTTAAACGCTTTAAGTATATTATTAGCTAATTTAATTTTCCTACAGTCCTTTGAGGATAGGTACTATGATCCTCTTTTCATACATAGTACTTGGGCTAAAAGAGCTTAAAAACTCGGTCACATTTAGGAAGCTAATAAATAGAAGAACCAAGTTGCCAACTTGAATCATTGTGTCTCCAGACTCCAGGAGGATTTCTGGTGAGTTCAGTGTTCACCAGGTGGATCAAGGGGGCGAATGTAGTCTTCTATAGAAGAAACAACATGTACAGGGTGCAAGAATATGAAAAGGAATGCGTTGTGTAGCCAAACGGTCACATGCAATATGTGTTTGTATGGGGATGTTCATTGCCGAATATAAGGCTGAACTGGTAAGTTGGGGTTAGATTGTAAAAAACAAAGGAAATTTGGACTTGATTCTGTAAGCCAGAGAGATTCTGGCTTCAGAGCTACCTGAAGGTTTTAAGTGGAGGAACAGCATATTGGATTCTTGTCTGAAAATACAGGCCTTTTGATTCACACAAACTACGTTCTAGACCTTGGGCTGAGAATGATGGGAGATCAGGGGCACTGTGATTGCAATAGTACTGAGACGAGAGATACCTGTCCAATTTACCTGAATTCTTTTTCACTTAGCCTTCCATCTGCCAGTCCAAACAACAGAATTTTTCATAGTATCCCTGGTTTGAAACATTTTGGAAACTACGGAAGATCCTTTTAAGAGATAGTTCCTGCAATTTTAGGGAACTCCTCAAATTAACAGAGGAAAGACCTGCCTTCCTGAAGCAATTATGTAAAACAGTGTTATAATATAGATTCCAAGTGTTGAAATCATTCCATAGGCAAAAAATAACATAGTGAGTGCTAGAAACTCAAAGATGACTGTGCAGGAAAAATTTGAGAAGGACTTTGAGGGATAAGCAAGATTTGGAAACAAAGAGCACTGTCAACCAAAGATCAAAGACTTGGCTACTGGGACGATCTATACCTTGACTGACCCAGGGTCCTTTGCTCCAATCATGATAAAGTTCTTTGCAAATGCTACATTCTCTATTTCATTCACATGAACTTAATGATACTATTTTAGGAGTGGCTATGGAGAGATGTCATCGCCTGTGATCCGGGAGGCAGAGGTGACTCGGACTGCACGGAAACAGAGTGCTCAAAAAAGAGTTTTAAGTATCCTTTCCATTTTAAGTATTGTTATACAAATTGCAATATGCTTGGAATCAGGATCATAGAATTTTCTTTTAATGAGAGATATTAAACACTCGCTATTATAATAAAATGCTGTGAAAATTAGTCTTTTAAGTCCCCAGATGTTATTTGGTAAATTGAATGCTGAAATACAATGAGGTTAAGATTTGTGTTACCCTGAAAATAAGGGTGTTCTGTTTTACTGCTATCATATTGTCATTAGCTTCCGCTGAGATTAGATATCCTTTTTTTAACTTTGAAATGTAAGGACCATGTGTAGTAATCTAAGATTGATATCTGAGAAATTAATTAGTAGAGGGAGTTATTTACTCTTTGCATAGAAAAAATGGTAGCCATAAAAACCTTGTTTTTAAAAAAAGTATTCCCATATTTTATTTGGTGTAAATATGGTTAATTCGAACTTTAATGGTGTCTTTTCTATGTGGAAAACTTTTCTTAACATTTCCTGTAGTTCGGCCATCCCAAGATGAAATTTTTGCCAATACTACACCAAGAAACCAGGTTATCCCTCGGACTCCCAGTTCATTTCGACCACCTTGTAAGATTTTTTGCTTTTAAAGCATTTAATAATAATAATAATATTAGCTATAGGTTAAAACTTACCATACACATATTTAAATATACTCTTTGGTTACAATATCAATAATTTAGGACAAATAATAATGATCGTGGTTACTGTTTGTTGAACTCTTACCATGTACAAGATACTGTACATAAATACACAATGACTATAATGTATTATCTCTATTTTGCCAAAACAAAGTGAGACTTGGAGAAACTATTCAGTAAGAATAGCATGGCTGAGCAAATATGTAAGTAATGGAATCAGAATTCAAGCAATGATTTGTATACTTCAAAGCCTATACCCTGTATACCAAATGGCCTCTTCAGTACACTTTATAAAATTAGAATATGAAGAATCCATGGGCTTATTCATGTCTTTTTTTTTTTCTTTTTCTTTTTCTTTTTTTTTTTTTTTTTACCACTTGGTTATATTTTAACGAAAGCATCTCTATTTGCAGTAAAAATTTTTCCTGATGGGCTCAGTAGTACCAAAAGCTGAGATTTAGAAAAATCAGTTAAATCTTTATATCGTGGAAATGTTAATATTTAAAGTATTTACTTAGAATCTCTGTAATTGAAAACAAAGTTATTGGGGCACCTGGCTGGCTCAGTCAGTAGAGCGTGTGACCCTTGATCTTGGGGTTGTGAGTTTGAGCCCATGTTGGGTGTAGTGATTACTTAAATAAATTTTAAAAATTAAAAAAAAAAAAACCAACAAAGTTATTGTTTGATTGATTGATTGTTTTGTTTTCATGATCACTGTTCATGCACTTTAGATTCTTTTTACTAACCTCTTATCTGTAGTTACTCCACCCAGCCGAAGCTTACTAAGGCATCCAGATGTTTCCTGCATTCTTGGAACAGGAGGGAGGTCTCCCCGGCTTACACAGTCTTCAGGGTTCTTGGGAAACCTGTCTATGGTATGTAGGAAAGCAGGGCTGAAAATTTCCCCCTTCGTATAAAAGTATGATCTTGAGCTGAAAAGCCTTTAGTGAGATTTGAAGTCCTAGTCATCAAAAGAGTAACTAGGTGATAGAGATTGAAATGGTTTTTGGTTAGGCTTTCAGAAAGCAAACCCTGAAGCATCTCAAGTCACAGATGGGAGCTGCAAAACCAAAAAGATTTAGATGCAGATAGAATGCCCTAATCTGATAGTCCGCTGATCCAAAGAAATAATTGGCGGGTTGCTGATAGCTATAAAAGCTGAGTCCTGTTTGTTTTTTGGTTTTTTTTTTTTCTTTTTAAAGATTTTATTTATTTATTTGACAGAGAGAGAGAGAGAGCCAGCGAGAGAGGGAACACAAGCAGGGGGAGTGGGAGAGGAAGAAGCGGGCTCCCAGCAGAGGAGCCTGATGTGGGGCTTGATCCCAGAACGCCAGGATCACGCCCTGAGCCGAAGGCAGACGCTTAACGACTGAGCCACCCAGGCGCCCCTGAGTCCTGTTTTGAAACATAAAAGAGTAGGAAGCCAAGAGTAATGGATGAAGAGTAACATAAGGAAGAGAGATGATGGATTAAAGGAAAGAAAAGAGAAAATGTTGGGAAAAGTAGATGAGACACGCTTCAGGAATCACTGTGGTACAGTATTTAAAATAGAAGAAATGTCATATAAACTGATACGGATTGACTTGACCTAGGTGTTTAAAATATCCTCTAGGAAAAGAAAGGATTGTATCTGAGACAGCACAGAAGAGTTCTGTTGGAGTAGTAGAGTATGATGGCTAATTTAGTGCCGAAAACAAGATAAAAACGGGTCTTTTGTATTTGCCTCTATGCTTATTAAAAAGGCACGGATTTTTATACACACTTGAAATTGTCTAGATAAGGTGTTTTCTGAAGAATGGTTTTGCATGTTAAACCTCTCCTTAATCTTTAAAATATTTATTGTTGTCTTACAGATTTTGAGTGTTATATCTAACAATGATCTAACAATTGAACAGTTTTGCTCTGCATATGAATCTGGTTTATTTTGGCAGTGTTCACCTTATTCTGCTTGAAAACATGAGCTAACTGACTGCATCTGGTTTTAAACAAAAGAAGATGACTTATTATTTACTGTTTTAGAACTGCAAGATTAATAGTAAAATTCTTACTGTCTTAAAGCCCAAGACAGAGTAAATGTGTATTGATTATTATAAATATTTAGGTTTAAATATACATTTTTATTGTTGCTTATGCCTGGATTTTATTAATAAAGGCAGTTTTTTTCTTTTTTTTTTATAAAGGTTAAAGTTTTTAAACCTTCAGATAGCTTTTTCTGCCTTAAAAAGATGGATTTTAAAGAAAGGTGAATTTTAAAAACAGGGACATGTTTTTAAACAGTTTAGACATGTCCAAAAATAGTAGAGTAAGCCCCACGTTCTCATTGCCCAGTTATCAATATATGGCTGATCTTTTCTCATCTACACCCACAAGCATTTCCCCTACATTACTTTACAACTCCCAGATTTCACACCACTTTACCCATAAATACTTTTGTATGTGTCTCTGAGACATAAGGGTACATTTCTTTAACACATCTGACACTGCATACGTCACACGTGCGTGCACACACACACACAGTAATTCCTTTATCATTTCAAATATCCATTCTGTATATATATTTTGTCATTATTGTATATATTTCATTAAGTGTCCACATTTCTTCAGTTATGGCAATTTTTTTTAAGTTGGTTTATTTAAGCTTCAAATAAACACATTGCATTTGCTTGATATGTCTCATCTTTTAATCTGTAAGTTCCTCCATCATCCCTTTTATTACCATTTATATGTTGAAAAAACTGGGTCATAGGTCCCATACAATTTCCCAATATTGAAAAAGTGATGTGAACTTAGAGCAGTAGGACTTACCTGTTAATATCAGCTTCAGTAGTACAAAATGCAATGTTTATTGCCTTTAAAAATATAGAGAGAGTAGTACAAAGAAGAAAACATTCATGAAAGGTGTGATTTCCTTAACAAATAGCCTGTGGTTCTCTCTTAAATATGAAAAACACAGATAGAGGTTTAAAAAAAATTTAGCAATATTAAAGTCTTTATTCCCTCAATGGGCAGTAGCTCATTCATTACTTTTCTGTATCTTCCCTTTTTTTTTTTTTTTAGGTAACTAATCTGGATGACAGTAATTGGGCCACTGCATTCACATCACAGCGATCCGGAACCCTCACAAACACAGAGTCCCACAGTGTAACAGAGGACGTAACTCTCAGTGCTGTTATGTTACGTGAAGATGATCCTGGTGAAGCTGGTAAAATGGCTTTGAACTTTTTAACAAAGTAGACTCTTCCTTTACTAAGATGAAGGAAGCTGTCTCTTACTTGTGAGTGTCATTATAAAGTAGTTTTTGTTAAGCTGAGTAGTTCCGGTAATGCCTGAGCTGTTCGATGTGGTAGCTCTGGAACGTTGAGAGCCTCACCTTTGTTCTCAGTTGGAGCGTCTTGCTTCAGCGTAAATACCTGGTCAGGTTAGTAGACTAGGCTCATATCTTTAGTCTTTTCACATTTGTTCTGTTGGAAGAACGTGTCTTTTTCATTAGGTTTAGTTTTTATCTAATATTGTTGACATGTTTTGACGTGGACGCTAATGCTGTTTTTTTGTTCTTGTTTTTTTCAAGTAGTATTGTGACCTTTCTAGTTTTAGGTTGGTTATTACCATTCCCTTGAGGAAAAAAAGTTTGCTTTCCATGTGTTTGTGTGTACTTGTTATTACATAAGTTCTTCACTTTATCATCATCATAAGCTAACGTAATAGAGTCAGTGTGCTTACGTCTGTGTGAACATTATCTTCTGTAACTGTCCATTAGAGTTACAATAACTGTTCCCGTTTGCGGGGAAAGGAAACTGCTGCTCATCGTGGTTAACTGGCTCCAGCTCACCTGGCTAGGAAGTGAAGACACCAGGATTTGACACTAAGCAGTTTGATTTCATAGCCCTTCTCTTACATGGTGGCAACCACTGCTTCCTTATAGTATCTGCCAGAAATAAGTACTCAAATTTTGAGTGATTCAGAAATCCTTTGTACTGAATCTTTAAAATACAAAAAAATCTTCGTTTTTAGTATAATGGATGAGACCTTAGATATGATATAGCACTTTAGTAGAGTGTGTGTATTTTCCCTGAGTAGAACATGTCATCTTAGTATCTGTTATAACTTTCTCAGCTACTTTGTTACGTGTTTAAAGTGCAATTCAGATATTTTAAAATTTGGCTCACATTTTCGTAGTAATTGTTGATAGATCAGATTACTACCTAACACATCTTTGGGCTCTTAAAAGACCTGTAGGTAACAAAAAAAATAGATAACGTTGGACTACATTAAAATCTAAAATTTCTATGCATCAAAAGATACAATCTGTAGAGTGAAAAGGCAGCACACAGAATGGGAGAATATATTTGCAAATCTTAAATATCTGATAGGAGGTTAATATCTAGAATGTAGAAGAATTACAGCTCAACGACAAACAACAATGCAATTTAAAAATGGGCATAAAGGGGCGCCTGGGTGGCACAGCGGTTAAGCGTCTGCCTTCGGCTCAGGGCGTGATCCCAGCGTTATGGGATCGAGCCCCACATCAGGCTCCTCCGCTATGAGCCTGCTTCTTCCTCTCCCACTCCCCCTGCTTGTGTTCCCTCTCTCGCTGGCTGTCTCTATCTCTGTCAAATAAATAAATAAAATCTTAAAAAATAATAATAATAAAAAAAAAATAAAAATGGGCATAGGACTTAAGTAGACATTTCTCTGAAGAAGATATAAAAATGGCCGGTAAGCATATGTTATGATGCTCAACATTACTCATCAGTAGGGAAATGCAAATCAAAACAGAAATGAGACTACCTCACATCCACTGGAATGGATACTACCAAATCAAAACAAAACAAACAAAAAACCCAGAAAGTACATGTGTTGGCAAGGATGTAGAAATATTGGAGCCCTTGTACATTATTGGTGGGAATGTAAAATTGTGCAGTGCTATGGAAAACAGATGGCAATTCCTAAAAAAATTAAAAATAGAATTACCGTATGATCAGCAATTCTACTTTTGGGTATATGCCCCAAAAAACTGAAATCAGGATCACAAAGAGATTTGTATACCCCTGTTTGTAGCCCCATTATTCATAATAGCCAAAAGGTAGAAGCAACCCAAATGTCTGCTGATGGATGAATGTTTAAATAAATGTGTTATATAATACAGTGGGATATTATTCAACCTTAAAAAGTAAGGAAATTCAGACAACATCCTACCACATGGATGAAACTTGAGGACGTTTTGCCAAATGAAATAAGCCAGTGATGAAAGAAGAAATACTGTGTGATTCCACTTATATGAGGTACCTTAATTAATCAGACTCCTAGAAAGTAGAATGATGGTTGCCAGGGACTAGGGGAAAGTGAACAATGGAGTAATTGTTTAATAGGTACAGAGTTTAAGGTTTTTTTCAATTGAGATGTAACTGACATATAACGTTGTGTAAGTTTAAGGTATACAACATTGAATTGATGTGTTTACATATTGCGATGTGATTATTAGTGTTAGCTAACACCTCCATCATACCTTCACATCACAGAATTACCATTTCTTTTTTGTGGGTGAGAGCATTTAAGATATAGTCTCTCAGCACCTTTGAACTGTATATAATACAGATTTGTTGATTATAATCAATGCTATGCATTAGATTTCCAGAACTTACTCATCTCCTAACCGCACGTTTGTACCCTTTGACCAACATCTCATTTTCTCACCCCCTAGCCCTGGTAACCACTGTTTTACTTTTTGTTTCTATGAGTTTGGATTTTTAAGATTCCATGTGTAAGTGTTATCATACAGTATTTGTCTTTCTCTGTCAGATTTATTTCACTTAGCATAACATTCCCAGAGTCCAGCCATGTTGTTGCAAGTGGCAGGATTTCCTTCTTTCTCATGGCTGAGTAATATTCCATTGTATGTATATACCAGTTTTTTACCCGTTCATCTCGTGATGGGTACTTGGGTTGTTTCCATATCTTGGCTATTATGAATAACACTGCAGTGAACGTGGCAGTGCAAATATCTTTTCGATATCCTGTTTTCATTTCCTTCGGTTATATATGCAGAAATGAGATTACGGTTTCAGATGGTAGTTCTTTTTAAAAATTTTTTGAGGCACCTCCATACTCTTCTGTAGTAAGCTGAACCAGTTTACATTCTTACCAAGAGTACACAAAGTTCCCATTTCTCCACATTGCAGCACTTGTTATTTCTTGTCTTATTAATAATAGCCGTCCTGACAAATAAATAAATAAAATCTTAAAAAAAAAAAAAATGAAAAGGCTAGCCTTTCCCCACTGAGTATTCTTGGTTCCCTTGTCAAATATTAGTTAACTGTATATGTGGAAGTTTATTTCTGGACTCATCTTTTCCATTGGTCTGTGTGTCTTTTTTTAATGCCAGTATCATACTGTTTGATTACTAAAACTTTGTAGTATTGTTTGAGATCAAGAAGTATGGTGCCTCCAGCTTTGTTCTTCTTAGGATTGCTTGGGCTCTCCTGAGTTATAGTTTTCCAAGATGAAGTGTTCTGTGGGTAGATGGTGGTGATGGTTGCACAGCAGTGTGAGTGTACTTAATGCTACTGCATTGTACACTTAACAATGGCTAAGATGGTCAAGTTTGTTATATTTATCGTATCACAGTTACCATTTTTAAGAAAATACAGGAGTTAAAAAAAAGTTGTGTAGCTGTGTTTTTAAGTTTTCAAAGAAACAAAATTACCTAGGAGTATGTCACTTAACTTTTTTGTTCCTTTTCTTTTTAATGTGTTCTAGCATCCATGAGTATGTTTTCTGATTTCCTGCAGTCTTTCTTAAAGTACTCTTCATCTACAGTTTTTGACCTTGTAGAAGAGTATGAAAACATTTGTAGTTGTCAGGTAAGTTCATTTTATACCAAGTTAATTTGGTCAAGCTTCAGTACTCTTAGTTTTTTGAGCAGCCTCAAGCTATGAATTTCCATACTGTATGTAAGGGGGATGTCTTAGGGGTGTAGTGGCAGGAGTGGCATGGTTGGGAGGTTAGCCAGAGCAGCTCTGTTTTTTGCATAATGAAGGTCCATATAAGATTTCTTTGGGAACAAGAGGATTCTGCTGCTTTAAAAAAAAAAATGAAAAATCCAAAATATGCAAAGAACTCTTAAAATCCAATAATTAGGAAATTAACAGTCTAATTAAAAAAATGGACATGGGGCTTCTGGGTGGCTTAGTCGGTTAAGCATCTGATTTTTGATCTCAGCTCAGGTCTTGATCTCAGGGTTGTGAGTTCAAGCTCCGTGTTGGGCTCCATGCTGGGCGTGGAGCCTACTTAAAAAACAAAACAAAACAAAACCCCACAAAATATGTTAATAGACACCACACCAGAGAAGATACACAGATGGCAAATAAGCATATGAAAAAATGTTCAACATCATGTATCATTATGGAATTATAAATCAAAACAATGAGATGTCACTGTATACCTATTAGAATGGCAAAAATCCAAACACAACACCAAATGCTGGCAGGGATGTAGAGCAGCAGTAACTCTCATTCAGTGTTGGTAGGAATGCAAAATGGTACAGCCACTTGGGAAGGCAGTTTCTGTGTCTTACAAAACTGAGCATACTCTTATCGTATGATTCAACAACATTCATACTCTCATATTTACCAAAATGAGTTAAAAACTTATGCCCACACAAAAACCTGCATATAGATGTTTATAGCAGCTTTATTCATAATTGCCTAAACTTAGAAGCAACCAAGATGTCCTTTAGTAAGTGATTGGATAAGTCAACCATGGTACATCTAGACAAAGGAATATTGTTTGATGCTAAAACAAAATGAGCTATCAAGCCATGAAGAGACAAGGATGAACCCTAAATGCATATTACTAAGCTAAAGAAACCACTTTGAAAAGGCTACATACTGTGTGAATCCAACTATATGACATTCTGGAAAAGGCAAAACTTGGAGAGAGTAAAACTAGACCTGTGGTTGCCAGGGGATGGGGAAAATAAGGATGAAAGTGGAGTTGGGTGGATTTTTGGGGAAGTGAAACTACTCTAAGTGAGATTGTAATGTGGATACCTGTTATTCATTTGTCAAAACCCGTAGAATATACAATACCAGTGGGACGCCTGGGTAGCTCAGTTGGTTAAACATCTGCCTTTGGCTCAGGTCGTGATCCCCGTGTCCTGGGATCAAGTCGAGCATCTGGCTCCTTGCTCAGTGGGGAGCCTGCCTTTCCCTCTGCCTGCTGCTCCCCCAGCTTGTGCTCACTCTCTCTCTCTGACAAATAAAATCTTAAAAAATATATGTATAAAGCACATCAAGAGTGAATCCTTATATAAAGTATAGACTTTGGGTGATAATGACAGGTCAGTTTTGGCCATTGATTGCTGTAACAAATGTACTGCTCTGGTGCTGGATATTCATAGTAAGGAGTGAAGTTGTATGTGGAGTCAGAAAGTAACAGGGGCGCCTAGGTGGCTCAGTTGTTAAGCATCTGCCTTTGGCTCAGGTCATGATCCCGGGGTCCTGGGATTGAGCCCTGCATCGGGCACCCTGCTCAGCAGGAAGCCTTCTTCTCCCTCTCTCACTCCCCCTGCTTGTGTTCCTTTTCTCGCTGTCTCTCTCTGTCAAATAAATAAATAAAATCTTAAAAAAAAAAAAGTAATGGGAAACTCTTTACTTTCCACCCATTTTTGCTGTGAACCTGAAACTGCTTGAAAAAATTGTCTATTTTATTTTATTTGTTTATTTATTTTAGAGAGAGAGAGCACGTGCACACCTGAGCTGGGGCGGGGGGAGCATAGGGAGAAGGCAAGGGAAGGGGAAAGAATTTCAAGCAGACTCTGCATGCTGAGCGTGGAGCCTGACGTTGGGGCTCAATTTCACGACCCTGACATCATGACCTGAGCCCAAACCAAGAGTCAGCTCCATAACTAACTGAGCCATGAGGTGCCTGTAAAAAAAATTAAGTCTGTTTTTTAAAAAAGGAAAAGGAGGGGCGTCTGGCTGGCTCAGTTGAAAAAGCATGCAACTCTTGGTCTTGGGATCATGAGTTCTAGCCCCACACTGGGTGTAGAGATTACTAAAAAAATATATATTTAAAAAAAAAAAGGCCTTCAAATAACTATTGCATTTAAGAATGATTAAAATAATAGCCAATATTTTGAGCATTTAATATTGTTTCAATAATCAGTCTCTGAATTGTTCCATTATAAAAGCAATAGCTTCATTAAATAACAAAAGCAGTAATAATAACTTAGTGAATTACTGGAGTTAGGATTCCAATAGAAAATTTAATAATGGGAAGTACAGATAACACTTTTATTAAACATTGCCCAAAAGGAGGGAAAAATTGTGGTGGTAGTGATTCTTCATGTTCTGAATGAGAGCTCTCCTGTTTCCTAGTTCTTCTTGATAAGATAAGGAAGTACTATTCATAACCTTTGAGAACGATTTCCTTTACCCTGTGTCCTTAAACTTTCTGATAAACAGTTTTGTGTGTGTTTCTGGAGAGAACATCCGTACTTTTCGTTAGATTTTCACACGTGCCTCAACCTGAAAAAGGTTAAGAACTGTTTCAGAACAAGGAGGGACTTTGGTTAGGTTTTGGTTAGAAATGACAATGTTTTAGTACCAATCTTTTTTTTTTTTTTTTAAGAGAGTGCTTGCACGTGGGATTGGAGGAGGGTGGGGGTTGAGGGGGAGGGGGATGAGGGGAGGGGAGAGAGTCCCAAGTAAGCGTGGAGCCCGACTAGGGGCTCGATCCCAAGACCATGACCCAAGCTGAAATCAAGAGTCAGGTGCCCAACTGACTGAGTCCACCTGGCACCCTGTACTACCAATCTTAAAATGTTTTTCTTGATTTGTTACATGGTATTAATTTTTCAGGCATAATTTGAAGATATTTTTAATTTTCATTGCTATGCTATTAGCTCGTGTTATGAATTTGTCAGGTATACGTTAGATTTAGCTTATCTCCTGGGTAGGTATACAAGAAGAAAAAATATACCCATGGCCATTATTGTTGAATCTGAAATCTAGAGTATGTTAAAACTTTTACATATATACTCACATAAACATACCTTAGTTCAAAGGCTGTTTCTGGTGGGAATGTTATATTTCATTCAATTAAAAAAAGGCAATAGATAGGCAGGAACAATTTATAATATAATGTGTGTGTGTATTTATATATGTATATATTTAGTTTTAGCACCATGCAGTTGAAGAATACGAAGTTATGACTCGGAATGGTAGAAAACCTCTTTACCTCTGTGTTTTACGTCAGGTGAATATACTGAGTAAAATAGTGAGCCGAGCAACACCTGGACTTCAGAAGTTCTCAAAAACAGCCAGTATGCTCTGGCTTCTTCAACAGGAGATGGTCACATGGAGGCTGCTGGCTTCCTTGTACAGGTACAGTTGTGTGGGACTCATCAGTGAAATAAACACAAGGTGACCAATACGCAAATTAATTTAAAAGTTAGAGTAGGATGTGTTTGGAAATAGGTTCTGCTATTTTTGATATTTATCGTTTCTAAAGCCTTGTAATTAGATCATTGGCAGGGTGAGTTAGGAGGGAGGAGGGAAATACTAGGTCATAAAGCTGCTAGCTCCCAAGAATGTATGTATTACAATTTAAGGAAAGTGCTGAAAATATTGCAGTGCTTAGGAGAGGATAGGTAAGAACTGAAAAACTGACGTTATGTCAAGCGGCAGTCTGAAAGAAGTTAACCATTTCATTCTCAGATGCTCAGTAGTTTCGGCTCTCTTTCAGTTGCTCTCTCATCATGATGAGAAAATCTTGAAAGAAAATCAGATTACTTTTGCCATGCGAAAACATTATATTCAAAGGTTAGGTATGTGCATCAGGAGGTAGCCATGACAGACTTTTTGTATATTCTAGTATCAGTTTTGTTCAGGTGTCAGTTACAGATCCAGAAGGTATTTATTGTATCTTTATCTTTAAAGAATGATTAAATTTGTTGGGAAGCTCATTTATTTATGCTGGCTAGAATGCTGGTTTGTGTATATGAATAGTTTAAAAGGTGATTTCATATATAAATTACGGCTTTTTCATTTTGTGTTATTTTTCCTCAGAGACAGAGTACAGTCTGCATTGGAAGAGGAAAATACATTTGCAGTTACTGTAAGCTTAAAATTAATTTTTTCCTCTATAAATATTTAAAAATTGAAATGGTTTTTAGTAATAGAATTTTATTTTTTACCATCTTGAGTTTCTTCATTTTAAAAATTTTACAAGTAAATAGAGGATATCAATGTCATAAAATAATCAAATATTGATTTATATAATAGAGTAAAAAGGTAAAGGTCGTCCTTTTTTATCTCTCTTACTCTTCAGTCTAACAGCTTGCTACCAGACACTTTTCTGTGAATCCTTATGTCTACATACACATAGTTTTTTTGTTTGTTTATTATTAACATATAATGTGTTATTTGTTTCAGGGATACAGGTCTGTGATTCATCAGTCTTACACAATACACAGCACTCACCGCAACACATACCCTCCTCCCCAGTGTCCATCACCCAGCCACCCCATCCCTCCCACCCCCCCTCCATTCCAGCAACCGAGATTATTTCCTGAGATTGAGAGTCTTTTATGGTTTGTCTCCCTCTCTGGTTTCGTCTTGTTTCAATTTTTCCTCTCTTCCCCTATGATCCTCTGCCTTGTTTCTCAAATTCCACATATCAGTGAGATCATATGATAATTATCTTTCTCTGATTGACTTATTTTGCATAGCATAATATCCTCTAGTTCCACCCACATCATTGCAAATGGCAAGATTTCATTTTTTATGATGGCTGCATAATAGTCCATTGTATGTATATACCACATCTTCTTTATCCATTCATCTGTTGATGGACATCTGGGCTCTTTCCATCGTTTGGCTATTGTGGACATTGCTGCTATAAACATTGGGGTACAGGTTCCCTTTCGAGTCACTACATTTGTGTCTTTGGGGTACATACCCAGTAGTGCAATTGCTGGGTAGTAGGGTAGCTCTATTTTCAACTTTCTGAGGAACCTCGGTACTGTTTTTCAGAGTGACTGCACCAGTTTGCATTTCCACCAACAGTGTAAGAGGGTTCCCCTTCTCCACATCCTTGCCAACATCTGTTATTTCCTGACTTGTGAATTTTAGCCATTCTGACTGGTGTGAGGTGGTATCTCATTGTGGTTTTGATTTGTATTTCCCTGATGCCAGGTGATGTGGAGCACTTTTTCATGTGTCTGTTGGCATTTGGATGTCTTCTTCGCAGAAATGTCTGTTCATGTCTTCTGCCCATTTCTTGATTGGATTATTTGTTCCTTGGGTGTTGAGTTTGAAAAGTTTTTTATAGATTTTGGATATTAGCCCTTTGTCTGATATGTTATTTGCAGATATCTTCTCCCATTCTGTCGGTTGTCTTTTGGTTTTGTTGACTCTTTCCTTTGCTGTGCAAAAGTTTTTTTCTTGATGAAGTCCCAGTAGTTCATTTTTGCCCTTGACTCCCTTGCCTTTGGTGATGTTTCTAGGAAGAAGTTGCTGTGGCTGAGGTTGAAGAGGTTGCTGCCTGTGTTCTCCTCAAGGATTTTGATGGATTCCTGTCTCACATTTAGGTCTTTCATCCATGTTGAGTCTATTTTTGTATATGGTGTAAGGAAATGGTCCAGTTCCATTCTTCTGCATGTGGCTATCCAATTTTCCGAACACTATTTGTTGAGATTGTCTTTTTTCCATTGGATATTCTTCCCTGCTTTGTTGAAGATTAGTTGACCATAGAGTTGAGGGTCCTTTTCTGAGTTCTCTACTCTGTTCCTTTGATCTACGTGTCTGTTTTTGTGCCAGTACCATACTGTTTTGATGATTATAGCTTTGTAATAGAGCTTGAAGTTTGAAATTGTGATGCCACCAGCTTTGGTTTTCTTTTTCAGTATTCCTCTGGCTATTCAGGGTCTTTTCTGTTTCCATAAATTTTAGGATTATTTGTTCCATTTCTGTGAAAAAAAGTGGATGGTATTTTGATAGGGATTGCATTAAATGTGTAGATTGCTCCAGGTAGCATAGACATTTTAACAATGTTTGTTCTTCCAATCTATGAGCATGGAGCGTTTTTCCATTCTTTGTGTCTTCTTCAATTTCTTCCATGAGTATTCTATAGTTTTCTGAGTACAGATTCTTTGCCTCTTTGGTTAGATTTATTCCTAGGTATCTTATGGTTTTGGGTGCACTTGTCAATGGGATCGACTCCTTAATTTCTCTGTCTTCTGTCTCATTTTTGGTGTATAGAAATGCAACTTATTTCTGTGCATTGATTTTATATCCTGCCACTTTACTGAATTCCTGTATGAGTTCTAGCAATTTTGGGGTGGAATCTTTTGGGTTTTCCACATAGAGTGTCATATCTGCAAAGAGTGAGAGTTTGACTTCTTCTTTGCCCATTCGGATGCCTTTTACTTCTTTTTGTTGTCTGATTGCTGAGGCTAGGACTTCTATTACTTTTTTGAACAGCAGTGGTGATAGTGGACATCCCTGCCTTGTTCCTGACCTTAGGGGAAAAGCTCTCAGTTTTTCCCCATTGAGAATGATATTCACTGTGGGTTTTTCATAGATGGCTTTTATGATATTGAGGTATGTACCCTCTATCCCTACACTATGAAGACTTTTAATCAAGAAAGGATGCTGTACTTTGTCAAATGCTTTTTCTGCATCGAGAGTAACATATGGTTCTTGTCGTTTCTTTTAATAATGTAGTGTATCACATGATTGGTTTGCAGGTGTTGAACCAACCTTGCAACCCAGGAATAAATCCCACTTGGTTGTGGTGAATAATCTTTTTAATGTACTGTTGGATCCTATCGACTAGTGTTTTGGTGAGAATTTTTGCATCCACGTTCATCAGGGATATCGGTCTGTAATTCTCCTTTTTGGTAGGGTCTTTGGCTGGTTTTGGGATCAAGGTAATACTGGCCTCATAAAATGAGTTTGGAAGTTTTCCTTCCATTTCTATTTCTTGGAATAGTTTCAGAAGAATAGGTATTAATTCTTTAAATGTTTGGTGGAATTCGCCTGGGAAGCCATCTGGCCCTGGACTCTTGTTTGTTGGGAGGTTTTTGATTACTGCTTCAATTTCCTTGCTGGGTATGGGTCTGTTCAGGTTTTCTGTTTCTTCCTGGTTCAGTTTTGTAGTTTATAGTCTCTAGGAATGCATCCATTTCTTCCAGATTGTCTAATTTGTTGGCATGAAGTTACTCATAATATGTTCTTATGATTGTTTGTATTTCTTTGGTGTTGGTTGTGATTTCCCTTCTTTCATTCATGATTTTATTTATTTCGGTCCTTTTTCTCTTTTTTTTTTTTTTTTTGATAAGTCTGGCCAGGGTTTTATCAATCTTAATAATTCTTTCAGAGAACCAGCTCTTAGTTTCATTGACCTGTTCTACTGTTCTTTTGGTTTCTATTTCATTGATTTCTGCTCTGATCTTTATTATTTTTCTTCTCCTGTTGGGTTTAGGCTTTATTTGCTATTCTTTCTCCAGCTCCTTTAGGTGTTGGGTTAGGTTGTGTATTTGAGACCTTTCTTGTTTCTTGAGAAAGGCTTGTATTGCTATATACTTCCCTCTTAGGACAGTCTTTGTTGCATCCCAAAGATTTTGAACAGTTGTGTTTTAATTTAAATTTGTTTCCATGAATTTTTTTAGTTCTTCTTTAATTTCCTGATTGACCCATCCATTCTAAAGATGCCCTTTCTAACTTTCCTCTTGTGATTGAGTTCGAGTTTCAAAGCATTGTTGTCTGAAAATATGCAGGGAATGATCCCAGGCTTTTGGTGCCAGTTGAGACCTGATTTGTGACCCAGGATGTGATCTGTTCTGGAGAATGTTCCATGTGCATTAGAGAAGAATGTGTATTCTGTTGATTTGGGATGGAATGTTCTGAATATATCTGTGAAGTCCATCTGGTCCTGTGCGTCATTTAAGCCCTTATTTCCTTGTTGATCTTTTCCTTAGATCGTCTGTCCATTTCAGTGAGGGGGGTGTTAAAGTCCCCTCTGATTATTGTATTATTGTCAGTGTGTTTCTTTGATTTTTGTTATTAATTGGCTTATATAATTGGCTGCTCCCATGTCAGGGGCATATTTACAATTGTTACATCTTCTTCTTGGATAGACCCTTTAAGTATGATATAGTGTCCTTCTTCATCTCTTATTACAGTCTTTGGTTTAAAATCTAATTTGTCTGATATAAGGGTTGCCACCCCAGCTTTCTTTTGATGTCCATTAGCATGATAAATGATTTTCCACCCCCTCACTTTGAATCTGGAGGTGTCTTTGGGTCTAAAATGAGTCTCTTGCAGACAGCATATTGATGGGTCTTGCTTTTTTATCCAATCTGATATCCTGTGTCTTTTGATTGTAGCACTTAGCCCATTTACATTCAGTCATACACATAGTTCTTTTAATGTATAGTATGATCTCATTTGTATACTATACTGAGTTTCTGTTTTATTCATCAATATTTGGGTTTTTTTTCATGTCAGTTCTTATAGATTTACCTTATTTTATTGTAATATGCCAGAGTATACGTGAACCATAATTTTTTCAGACATTCTGATGGACATATCTAGCTAGTTTCCAGTATTTCTGCTATAGCAATCAGTAATGCAATGAACATTCTTCATATTTGTATATTCCGAAATTTCCTGCATTTTCAGAAGTGAAATTGTTGGGTCAAAGTTTAATAGACTGTCACAGTGCCTTCCCAACGGAATGTACAGATGGTGGGTAAAAGTGTTTATTCTAATATCAATAATTTGATGTTGCCAGTTGGAGGGAAGGTGTATTACTTTAATATGCATATCACTGAGCATTAGCAAGGTGGAGGGTTCTTCATTCTTACGCATTAGTATTCTTATACAAATTCTATAGTCATATCCTTTGTTCATTTTCCAATTAGTGTTTCCTCTTGTATATGTTACAGATCGTTTTCTGTTACTTGTCTTTCAACTTTGTTTAAGGGATCTTTGTCAAGCAGACAGTTCCACTTTTATGTGCTCACATCTGTCAGGTTTTCCTTTGTCATTCATTATCTTGTGTCTTGTTAAGGAAGTCTTTCCTACCCATTTTCAAAATATTCTCCAATGTTTTCTTCTAAATCTAAATCTTATTTACTGTATAATTAGCTCTTGGAATTCACCTGGAGTAAGTTTGTCTCTGAAGTAAGAAAGAGATTTAACTTTTTTCAAATGGCGTCCATTTAGTCCAACACCACTTATCAAACAAATGTATTTATCATATTTGTATATAGATCTTTTCTTTCATTGATCGATTCATTTGAAAACCAGTATTATGCAACTGATTCTCTAGTTCAGAAGTTTTGATATTTGGCAAGGTAAGTCTCCCTCCTCATTTAAAATTATACATTTTTGCACACTTTTTTTCCAGCTGAACTTTACAGTTTTCATTTCTTTTAAGTCCTATTGGGATATTTATTGAAATGGTATTGAATTTGTAAATCTGGGGAGAAAGGACGTCTTTACATGTTGAATCTATTTATGATCATACGTATCTCTCCATTTATTTAGATTTTTTTAATTAACATATAATGTATTATTGGTTTTAGAGGTACAGATCTGTGATTCATCAGTGTTAATATAATACCCCATGCTCGTTGCATTACATGCCCTCCTTAATGTCTGTCACCCAGTGACCCTATCTGTCCACTCTCTTCCATTTACTTAGATTTTTTATAGTTTATATAAACTCTTCTCTATAAAAGTCTTTATGAATCCTATTGTGAATGAACTCTTTCCTGTTACATTTTCTAATTAGTTATTAGTGTCAAATAGGTTAATGATTTGTGTGTAGTGCTCATATTTAGCCATTTTTCTGAACTCATACTAGCTCCAGTTGGTTTTTTCATTTGATTTTTTTTGAGTCTTCTACATTGGCAGTAATTGTCTACGCATAGTAAGTTTCCTTTAATCCTTCTAATCTCTAATTTCTTTTACTTGCTTATAACATTGATTAGGAGCACCCGTACAGCATTGAATTGTATTAGTAATAGTAGGCATCTTTTTCTTATTCCTGACTTTTGATAATGCTTTTGTTTTATTGCAGATTAAGGGTTTTGTTAACTAGCTAAGAGTTGGGATGGGTATTGAATGTAATCAGGTGTGTTTTAGCTTCCATGAATATCTGCCTTAATTTATTAATGTAATGGCTTGCATTTTCCTAACGTTGAGTTATCTTCAAGTTGGAGAAACTCTGTTATGATACATTCCTAAATATACTACTAAATTTTATTAGCTAATATTTTATTGAGAACTTTTGCCAAATGTATTTTCTTTTTTTGTGACTTATCCTTATCTAGTTTTGGTGTCTGAATTATGTTAGCTCTCCAGAACAAGATCATAGATCTCCCATCATTTTTTCATACTCTGTTTGAAGAACATAGAAACTACTTGTTCTTTAAAGACTTGGTAAAAATATGCCTTTAAGATCATAAAGACCAGGGTTTAATTGCTTTTTATTTTCTGATTATAAAAGTAATTCATGTTTGAAGTAACTATAAATCAAAAAAGGAAAAAATACATACACATTTTTATAGTAAATGATTTCAGTCATACATGTCTGTTGTTAATCTGCTCTTTCACCTAAAATATTTTTAATATCTTTCCAATCCTTTAATATATTTATTCTACAAACTCTGTTTCATTCCAGTCAAGTGACATGCACATGTAGGAAGATTATCATATATTTGGCTATTTATTGAACTTACTGGTTTTAATAGTTTTCCATTGATTATTTTATTTTTCTATCTACAAATAGTGATGACTTTCCATACTTATTACTATTTAGTTCTTTTTCTGATTTTACATATTAGCTAGAACTTTCAAAGTAAAGTTGAATAATTACAGGAATTCTTTTCATCTTCTTGGTATTATTTTTCTTATTTTTATTTGTTTTAAAGATTTTATTTGAGAGTGAGTGCGAGTGGGAGGGAGGGGCATAGGGAGAGGGGCAAGTGGAGCTCCCCACTGAGCACAGAGCCCAAAAATGGATGGGGCTCAATCCTGGGACCCCAAGATCATGACCTGAGCCAAAGTCAGATGCCTACCCAACTGAGCCACCCAGGCACCCCTGTCTTCTTGATTTTATAGGAATGTCTCTCTATAGTTATCGTTTGTTATAGGCTTCAGCTATATTAGCAAAATATTCTTCTATTTCTAATTTCTGAAGATATTTTTATCAAGTGACATTTTGACATCTATCAAGGTGTTCACATTGCTTTTTCCTTTAACCTACAAATAAGATGAATTAATTAATAGATTTGACCCATGCTTCTACTGGTCACAATATCTTACTTTTTGATATACTGTTTAATATTACTTGCTAATATTTATGTGAAGTTGTCTTTTAAAGTCAGTCTTAAGACCCTTAAATTGTCAAGTTTTATTACCTATCAACTTCTGCTCTGTAAAGTGAAAAGAGTCTAAAGTTTTTAAATGTTCACTTTCTGATAATGTCACATGACTACATACTGCCATTTATTAAGATTTTGTTTGTTTGTTTCATTTTGTTCTCTGTTTCATTTTTCCCCACAACATCATCTCTGGGGAAGTAACGTTTTAAAATTCCAAGTGTAGCCAAAGAATTAAAATATCAGGTAAGAGCAGCTGCAAATTGATCTAGCAGTTTGAAATTTACTTACGAAAATTTTCCAAACATGAATATACAGATTTATTGTATGGTTAAATGTTTATGGGTAATTAAATATAATTATGTTAGATTCACTTTTCCTTTTCTATTGAAATAACATTCTTAGAGCATCTTTTTTTTTCTTTCCTTCAAATAATTTTTTTTAATAGGCTCTTAATGCCAGTGAGAAAGTGGTGGTGGAAGCATTATTTCAGAGAGATTCACTTGTCCGACAAAGTCAGGTATGACTAGAACTTTGAAATATTTTTTTAATGAAACATGGAGAGAAGGTAAATGACATACAAAGAACTGACTTTTTAAATTTAAAACATTAATTTTTTTCTTTTTGATCTTTTTACTTGTAATTAAAAGGCATTAAGAACCTATTCTTCAATTTTTGAGTAATAGCCCTAGTATTTGCAGGAATAGCCTTTTAAGAACTGTATTATTCCTATAGAAAATTTAATTCTTTTGCCATATCTGTATATCTTTTTTAAAAAGATGGTTGGAAAAATTGTTAATTGGTATTTTTTTAAGCAGAAGCCTTTT
Organism: Ursus americanus; assembly: GCF_024610735.1. NCBI lineage: Eukaryota > Metazoa > Chordata > Mammalia > Carnivora > Ursidae > Ursus > Ursus americanus. The sequence continues at coordinate 46,215,774 of NC_142143.1, read as the reverse complement.
TTGAATTGAGAATTGGAGTACCACTTCAAATAAAACACTAACAGATTTTTTAGTTAATACTCTTCTTTTTTTTTTCTTTCCTAGCTGGTGGTGGATTGGCTAGAGAGCATTGCCAAAGATGAGATTGGAGATTTTTCCGATAATATTGAGTTTTATGCAAAATCAGTGTATTGGTAAGTTACTAAACATTTATTCTTGAAGTCACTTAACATTGGTTTTGTTTATTCATCTTTCAACAGATATTTATTCAATTCTTACTGCTTATTCAGTCTGTCAGCAAAACAGATAAAAACTCTGCCTTTATGGTGTTCTAATTGTTTAAGAGAGACCAGAAATAAATATTTAGCCTGTTGGGTAATTAGAGTTTTTAAAAAACTCCTTTTCTTACTGATCAGTGGAACAGACTATAGAACCCAAAACCAGACCCACACTTAGATGGTCAGTTGGTGTCCAATAAAGGCATTAAAGCAATCCAGTGGGGAGAATGAATGTCTTTTCAGTAAACCATGTGGAGAAAACTGGATATCAATGCAAAAAAAGGTCAACCTTGACACCTCCCTCACACCATACCCAACATTTAATTCAAGGTGGATCACAAAAGCTAAAACCACAGAGCTTTTAGAGGAAAACATAGGAGAACATCTTTGTGACTTGGGGCTAGACAAGAGTTTCTTAGGTCATAGGAAGCAATAATCGGGGAAAATTGGACTTCATCAAAATGAAAAACTTCTCATTAAAGACATCATTAAGAAAATGAAAGGGGGCAAGCCACACACTGGAAGAAACAGGTAAGACCTGTAGCCAGTAGAGAGCTACAACTCAATAATAAAAAGATAATGCAATAAAAAGGGCAGAGATTTGAACTGATATCTCACAGAAGCGGACAGATGAATGGCCAATAAAGGCAGGAAAACATGTTCAGCATCATTAGTCATCTGAGCTAAAATGCCTCTTTCTCTTTAGCATTTTTGCATGTTTTTCTGAGTTTGTACTCTCTTTTTCTTACTTTGACTTGATTTTATTTTTTTATTTTTTTATTTTTTAATTTTTTTTTATTTTTATTTTTTATTTTTATTTTTTTTTTAAGATTTTATTTATTTATTTGACAGAGATAGAGACAGCCAGCAAGAGAGGGAACAACACAAGCAGGGGGAGGGGGAGAGGAAGAAGCAGGCTCCCAGCGGAAGAGCCTGATGTGGGGCTCGATCCCAGAACGCCGGGATCACGCCCTGAGCCGAAGGCAGACACTTAACGACTGAGCCACCCAGGCGCCCCTGATTTTATTTTTTTTAAATAGACCTACTAAAATTACTCCTATAAAAACTTTCGTACTTTTTCTTGCAGGGAAAATACCCTGCATACCCTGAAACAGAGGCAGCTACCTTCTTACATAGGAAGTGTCCGTCCCCTTGTCACTGAATTGGTAAGTTTCTTTGAAATGAAAGTTGTCTTCAGGTGTCCATGATTGTTTTTGGTTTTTGTTGTTGTTGTTGTTGTTTATTTTTATTTTTTTTAAGAGTTATTTATTTGTTTGAGAGAAAGAGTGAGAGAGAGTTTGAGAGGGGAGAGGGTCGGAGGGAGAAGCAGACTCCCCGCTGAGCAGGGAGCCCGATGCACGACTCAGTCCCGGATCATGACCTGACCAAAGGCAGTTGCTTAACATGCTGAGCCATCCAGGTGCCCCCTGTGCTTGTTTTTTAAAGGCTGAGAATTTTTCTTCACACAGATCCTTGGTTTGGTTTCCCAAAGATTTGCATATATTGTTTAACTCTAAAGCTGCTCAGTTGCATTCGAATCTGATGAAATGTATTTGAACATATCTGGGGCCCATGAATTGTAAATTGTAAAAGAAGGTAGAGAAAGTGATTTGCCAGCTTTAAAAACAAATTAATTTTGGTCTTACAGTAAGGTTTGACTCCTCAGGGGTAAGGTGATGACTTATGAAAGCTCTTACATGGGGCACCTGGGTGGCTCAGTTGGTTGAGTGTCTGCCTTCGGTTCAGGTCGTGATCCTGGAGTCCTGGGATTCTGGAGTCCTCTCCATGTTTCAGTCTGCTAAAATTCACAAGTCAGGAAATAACAGATGTTGGCAAGGATGTGGAGAAAGGGAACCCTCTTACACTGTTGGTGGAAATGCAAACTGGTGCAGCCACTCTGAAAAACAGTACCGAGGTTCCTCGAAAAGTTGAAAATAGAGCTACCCTACTACCCAGCAATTGCACTACTGGGTATGTACCCCAAAGATACAAATGTAGTGATTCGAAAGGGAACCTGTACCCCAATGTTTATAGCTGCAATGTCCGCAATAGCCAAACGATGGAAAGAGCCCAGATGTCCATCAACAGATGACTGGATAAAGAAGATGTGGTATATACATACAATGGACTATTATGCAGCCATCATAAAAAATGAAATCTTGCCATTTGTAATGATGTGGGTGGAACTAGAGGATATTATGCTAAGCGAAATAAGTCAGGCTCCCTGCTCAGTGGTGAGCCTGCTTCTCTCCTTCCACACCCTGCTTGTGCTATCTCTCTCTCAAATAAATAGATGAAATCTTTAAGAAGAGAAAGAAAGAAAGCTCTTATATATAAAAAGCAAGGGGGGAAAAGCTTGAGGTTAGAAAGGTCATTCTAGGATATGAGTAATAGGAATAACAGTAGATTTGAAAAGATCAGGAGTCTAATTCTTGTAGAAATAAAGGAATAGAGCATTGTGACAGGTGGAGACGTGGGAACTAAATGTTTATAATGAAAAGTGAGAGAAATAAGTAACAATTGGGAAAATTGATAGAATTCCATTGGGTACCAAAGTGGTTTTGACAAAAATTGTTTGGAAACTACTAGAAGAGCATGAAATAAATCATAGCTAAATTACCCTGTAGCAAGGAACTAAAAATCATTTAATCTTAACGGCTGGAAAGTGGTGATTTCCTTCTTACCAAAAAGAGACCGTGCTCCAAAACTGAATGATTGTATCGGTCTGCAAAGTATTTGTGAAAGAGCTATCTCATCTATTATGAACTTTATTTTCCAAATCGATATTAGTATTACCATATACTTAGTAACATTTGAAATAAGAGTCACATTAAAATAGTCTTTCACTTAAAATTCATCATGAAGATCACATGTGCTATTTGCTGCAAAAGTGAGGACAATATGTTATCCCAACTGTTTAAAGGCACATTTTGTTCTATCTGTGAAAAATAGTATGTGGGATTAACTGTTTTAGGTAGATTTTATTTACTAGAAATTTATTCTTAAAAGATTTTTTTTTTTGGACACGGGTCTGTTTTATATGGCCTTAGTTCCATAATGGGCTCTCTTATATGTTCTCGGAGTATCAGCTAAGCAATTTCAGGTCACAGAATGTATTGTCGACTCCTCCTTCAGTTTTTCCTCAGTGCTCATTCTCCATCTAGGCCTATTTCTGTTGAGAATTAACTTGGTTGTGTAATTGCTACAACAGGGTACAGCTCATGTCAGCTTGAATGATGAGTAGCAGTTTTAGAATTGTCTGGCTAGGCTGCCATAGTGGTGTTACCCGCCTTGCCTGACCGAGGCTTGTACCTTTGTGGACCAACAGAGTTTGTTCTGAATGGGCAGCAGACAGTTGTGTGGCTCTCTGGAACACCTGTGATACTTTCACTCCCCTTGTTACTTAACTAAATTGTAAATAAATTTATTTCAGTATATAAACTCAGGAGATTTATCATCTCGGTGATGTCCAAAATGTACGTGGCTACAAAGAATTTATCATTGATGTTTTTTGTTTTGGTTTGGTTTGGTTTTTTTGGTAGGACCCTGATGCTCCCATTAGACAGAAAATGCCCCTTGATGATCTGGATAGAGAAGATGAAGTCAGATTACTCAAGTATCTTTTCACTTTAATCCGTGCTGGAATGACAGAAGAGGTAAGTCATACATCCCTGCTTCTTCGGTTTCAAAGTCATAGATTATTTAAGTTGGAAGGGATCTTTGTGACCACCTACTATGTCTCCTCGATGTAGTAATCTCTTCCACAGTATTTCTGGATCTACTTCCTGTTTGAACGTTTCCGGTGATAAGAAACACATTGCTGCAGAAAGCAGTGCATTCTTGTTTGTGCAACTCTGATAGATTCTTTTTAAGAAGTCAAATTTTGCCTCCCTGTATTGTACTGCATACCCTGGGCTTAACCCCCTTATTTTTAGTTCTGATTTTTAAGAGTTAAGAATGAACCTGACCCTAATTGCTCTTCTAGGTGACACTGTTTACCCTTGAATGGCCCACAGACTTCTTCCTTAAAATCTCACTTTTTAAAATCTCTTTTGTGGTACTTAAGATGTTATGTATAGAATGTGAAGGATCTAATTCATTAGCTTACTGGATGACTTTGCTGACTCTTGAGGTGGGCAGTCTGATGCGTAGGCGCTTCAAGCTTGGGGTAATAGGTGGCACCTGTTTTGCAGTCTCCTTGGTGATGTTCTTTAGGTAGATCTATGTTAGTTCAAACTATTGTAATTTCTTATGGTAGTAAGTCCTGAATTATTAAGCATCATTCTTATTTTTTAATTAAGAAAAGAAGTGGTTATTATATACTCATTTATTCAGAAAATATTTGAGTTCCAGCCACTCTGTCTGGTGATATGGGAAGTAACAGTGGCAAATAAAGTTGTATTTTAAAAAACAGAAAACAAAAATATCACATTACTGCAGCCTTGAAAAACAAAATCTCTTAAGGTCCCACTACCTTTACGTAACCACAGGTAGTGGGGTTTTGTTATTATCATTATTATTACTATTATTATTATTATTTACTAGAGCACTCTTTTTTTTTTTCCTGCCTTTTTTTTTCTTAGAGACAGCAAGGGCTTCCATAAAGTCCATATTTTCCATCGTTTCCATTTACAAGCAAACAATAATATAACCCTGAAACCCAGAGATCTTGGGTGACTTCCAAGGTCACAGGATTAGTGAAATAATCAAGGCTGGAATGCAAGACTCTGATCCCAGTTCATGCCTATTCTATTACAGTGTGGTCACTCTGGCTCTGCCACTCATTGTGAGTCCATGAGTAAGCTAATCACCTTTGGGCCCCAATTTTCTCATCTGTTGAACAGGCACATAATTAGCACCTCTTTCTTGAGGTTCATATGAGGATCAAGTGAAGTAATTCATGTGAAGTACCTCATAGTGTCTGGCTCATAGTAAATATTCAATAAATGAGAACTCCCATTATTAACATTTTCACCTCACATATGAAGAAACTAAGTATTAGAGCCTCAAAAAGACTTGACAAGAGAACAGGATTTTTTTTCTTTTTCTTTTTTACTGTTACCTTTTGACCCCCCTTCATCCATTTCTCCCAACCCCCACCTCTGGCAGCCAGTGTTCTCTGTATTTATGAGCTGCTTTTGTTGTTTACTTTTTTAATTCCAAATATAATAAGGGAGGTCACATGATATTTTTCTTAGTCTGACTCATTTCACTTAGCATGATGTCCTCTAGGTCCGCCCATGTTGGTGCAAATGGCAAGATTTCTTTCTTTTCTGGCCAAATAATATTCCATTGTGTGTGTATATATATATATATGTATATATATATACACCCCACATCTTTTTATCCATTTATCCATCAGTGAACACTTAGGTTGTTTCTATATGTTGACTATTGTAAATAATGCTTCGGTGAACATGGGGGTGTATATATTTTTTCAAGTTAGTGTTTTTGTTTTCTTAAGATAAATACCCAGAAGTGGAATTACTGGATCATATGATTTTTCTATTTTTAATTTTTTAAGGAACCTCCTTACTATTTTCCACAGTGGCTGCACCAGTTTGCATTTCCAGCAGCGGTGCTCAAGGGTTCCCTTTTCTCCACATCCTTGCCAGTACTTGTGTTTGTTATCTTTTGATAAGACCTTTCTTTTTTACCTCTTTTGAACATAATCATAGTATAATACATTGAGGTTTTTATAACAACTTTATTGAGATATAATTCACATACCATATAATTCATCCTTTATCTTGTATTTAAAATACACAAGTCAGTAGTTTTGATACATTGCATTATTCTTTTTTTCCTACTGTGATAAAATATATATATCACAAACATCACAATTTGTCATTTTAACCATTTTTTAGTGTACATTTCAGTGCCATTAATTGCATTTACAACTTTGTGAAATCCTCACCACTATGTTTCCAAAAGCCTTTTCATCAACCCAAACAGAAACTCTGTAACCATTATGTAGTAACTCCCCATTTCTCCCTTCCCTCAGCCCCTGTAACCTCTGATCTACTTTCTGTCTCTCTGAATTTGCCTATTCTAGCTATTCCACGTGACTGGAATCATGCAGTATTTGTTCTTTTGTATCTGATTTATTTTGCTTAAAAAAATGTTTTCAAGATTCTATATACAGTTCTTATCCTTCCTTTTTTAGATAGTATGTCAAAACAAAGCATTTTTCCATGTTACTACAGAGCTTTTAGAATTTTAATAGCCCGATGTTTGGGGTAGGATATTCTTTAACTGGTTATATTAATCGAGTTCTCTAGGTTCAAGTGATAAAAACCCGACTCAGGTTATTTACAAGTGAGGAATTGATTGGTTTGTGGAACAGGGAAGTATAGACGGTTATATCTGGTTTCAAGCAGGATCCGGGGACTCAAAAGATGTGTATCTCCAGCAGGAGCGCTGGGAGTAGTAATTCCTCTGAGATCACATCCCTAATCTTAGACTTCAGAGGTGGGATCATAGGATCTTACCCAAACCATATGAACTAAATGGGGAAAAGACAGTTCCTAAAGAGGTGTTGTATCTATCTCACTGGTATATTTTGCTGGTAGTCTAAGCTCATCTGCTTGGTCACAGTTAACATAAATATCAGTGGGCTGAATGAGCACTAGTGCCTTGTCATTATAGAGACTAACTCTGTTTTCGTAATACTTTAGTGTGAATTGGGGTCATCAACATCTTTAGCCCCATTTGTCTCTAGCAGAATTAAATGCTTGTGGGCACCATGGGAGCCAATTAGGAAGCCCAAAATCAAAGAGTAAAGGGAGTATTAGGGAAGGGAAGAAAGGCGGAGACCACAGAAAGACATGCATGCTTGTGGCAAAGTGAAATGCCATTACTAGTTGTCTGCATTGTCCTTTGAAACATCGTTCTTTATCTAATCCTGTCATATATTGCTTATATACTTTTCTGTTAGGTACAGATACTTTTCCAGTACTGCACTGGTTAGATGACTAACTGCTCTTTTTTGTTTCTAAAGGCACAACGGCTCTGTAAACGTTGTGGTCAGGCATGGAGAGCTGCATCACTTGAAGGCTGGAAACTCTATCATGACCCTAATGTGAATGGAGGTATTTTAGTAGATTTGATTCTGAGAATTGGGGATATATTTAGTTCTAAATGCCAGTCTTTATGAAGCACAGCTTTTGTTTTTAGAAATTGTTGAAATAAGGAGTTCTCTATTTTAAACTATAAATTTTTATTTCTTTCACTGTTTTATAGGAACAGAATTAGAACCTGTAGAAGGGAATCCATATAGAATCATTTGGAAAATAAGTTGTTGGAGAATGGCAGAAGATGTAAGATACAAGAAAATCTTTACTGATACTGATTTTTAATTAATTGCAAGCCTGCTGAAGGTGCTGTGAAACATTCAGAGTGGTATAAGACTAAGTTTCTGTTTTCAAAAAAGCTTTTTTTTTTAAAGTAGGCTCCACACCCAGTGTGAGGCTCAAACTCACAACTCTGAGATTGAGTTGCATGCTCTACTGACTAAGCCAGGCAGGCGCCCTGTTTTCAAAAAACTTCTGATCAAATTGAAAAATAGGGGTGGGCAGGCTTACCTACTAATCAGAATTATTCAGACACTAAGAAACACTGATAAAAGGCAAAAATACAAAAGAGGTACCAAATGAATTCAGAAAATAAGCATTTGGGCTAAAACGGACTTCCCCGGAGAGCGAATTGAATTGCGCTTTAAAAAATTAGTTGTTGGGTTTGAAAAGAAGAGGAAGGAATTCACGGTAGGATGTGTAAGTTGGAAAACCCAAGGGAAGGTGGGAGGTCTATCAGGGAGAAACAGAAAGCTCACCAAAGGAAATAGAGTCAGTTCTGTTACGACACCACGTGACCTGTGCATTCCTTAAAAATCACTACAGCACGCAAAATTGCGCAGAAAACCCACAGGCCTTTTGGGGAAAATAGAGTTGCAAGCACGGTACGAAAAAACCATTGGTGAGACATCACAAGATAAAAACTTAACAAAACACCGTTAAACAGAAAATACACAAACACTACAATAAATGCAGCACTTTACCTTGAAAAAGCACTGACGTTTACTTGTGGAATTGAGTGTCGGGGGTTGCAGCTTGTGAGTTACTGTGAGGTGTAGAAGGAAGTTAGCTGAAATTAAAATGAAAATTGTAACACTTGATATGGATGGAGTTAGCTTACAATACACCTAATGAAGTGAGGTAGCAGGTAGATGTGTGAGGTATGTTAGTTTTGTGTATTTATAACGGGCTCCATTCAGCTAGGTGTGGTTGTCTGCGTCCACCTAGTATTTCTTGTAGATGAAATTGTGCATTATGGGAAATTTGCATTACGTTTAAGTTGTTCCTTGGTGGATCAGTTGCACTGGCACAAATTCACATTTTCAAAACAAAGGTTGTAACAGAACTAATGGAAAAGATGATTGAAAAAGATAAATCAAGAACAGGCGCTGGTGGTCCTCAAGTGTTGCTCTAAAGGAGTATATCATAGGTAGTAGTGAACCAGCAAAACCTCAAGGGCACACGGCAACAGTGCTTTAAGAAGATTAGCATGACAGTGAAAAATAGGCTCAAAAATGGAATGGACCAAAGGCTGAGAAACTAGTTAGGAGCCTGTCGGAATTATTCAGACACTAAGTATTAAGGGCCTGTCCCAGGATAATATTGATAGTGGAAAGGAAGGGAACAAGAGTGGTCAAGAGAATGATTGGAAACAAATGCAGAGGAGGTCTCAGGTATATAGTGAAAGCGAAGCCTCTTATTTAGATGATAAGAAAACAGGAAATGCCATCAATAGAATCTGATAGTAAAATGGACTAATTTGGTGAATATAATTAGTCCTGCTTAGGAATTAAATTCAAACTGGTGCAGGACGGGTCCCAGGTGCTTTGTTTTGATATTCTTAGGTAAGTATCAAATAGTGTAGGTATTTAGGAACTTCCTAGAGGAAAACATCTACCCCGGTTCTATCTGGAATAAAATTTGACTATGATAAGTAATCATTAGAGTTGGATCTTTCGTCCTGTATTTGAAACTTAGATGATTTTTCCTGAAGATTTCAGCACCGACTATATCAGCAAACCGAGTCCTTATTGACCCACTAGATCTCTAACTAACGTTTAGAAACTATCAAGTGAATAAATAAGTTCAGTTTAGAAGACATTGTAAAATTCCAGATGATGAAAAAAATTGACATGTTAAGAAAAACATCATTTCATATTTATACTCATTGTATTTCAGGAGCTTTTTAATAGATACGAGAGGGCAATTTATGCAGCTTTAAGTGGGAATCTCAAGCAGGTATGTAATCTATTTTAATTCTATTTTTTTCCTGTGGAACAAAATCAGATACATATTCTAATAATCATATATAATAAATTTTATAAGCTTAAGCTACTTTCTAAGAGTGGCAGTGACAGCGATAATCATGAAATAGAATAGTGACTTGAGCTGCTTAATTTCATGTATGTCGTACACCAAGTGATGTTTTAGTACATGGAATCAGACTTTAATTTCTAAGAATTGTAAATTTAATTACAATACATACATATATTTTTTTACAACACACATTTATTGATGACTTATAGTGCCGATAGGTTTATACGGAAGTGTACCACTAAGGCGGAGTGACTGTTGGGATTGTCTTGTGTGTGTGTGTGTTGTGCTTCTTGCAAACCCCACCACTGCCCTGCATTTTATAGCTATTTGAGGGATGTTAGAATAATTAGTTGAAACACCATCTTATATCAACATGGAAAATTGATGCTGTTGTGAACTGAGTATGGAAAAAAATCTTAATAGTTCAAACTTTTTAGAAGATGTGGTGTGGGTGAGGTAAAGGGCTATATGATATGGTATTTTACAATCCACTATATTTTATGTCTTTAAAATGACTTTATGGTCATATCAATAGTAGTAACTTCTTCCTCCCCCCCCCCCCCCGCCCCCGCCCCTTGTTGACTGTGTATGTGTTTCTGGTTTGGCATGGGGAAAAAAGCTGCTTCCTGTCTGTGACACCTGGGAAGACACAGTGTGGGCCTACTTTCGGGTGATGGTGGACAGTTTGGTAGAACAGGAGATCCGGACGTCAGTAGTGAATCTAGATGAAACTGAAGAACTCCCTAGGGAATATTTGGAAACAAAGTGAGTTTTGTTTTTTTGTCCTGGTGATTTGCAGTATGCTCTGTAAAGTTTTATTTTGTAACCCTTATTAATATTGTTTTATCCCTTTTCTGTTTTCTTTTTAAAGTTGGACCTTAGAAAAGGTATTTGAAGAACTTCAAGCCACTGATAAAAAGGTAAATATTAGTAGAAACATTTTAGGATAACCGGAATAGGAAACAATGTTATGCTATTGTGTCGTGTATCTGAAAGGCAAAAAAATATATGAAACTTTGTTATATTTTCTCTTCTTTTCCTTACCTCTTATCTAAATGAGAGACATTCTTTTTTTTTTTTTTTTTTTAAGATTTATTTGAGAGAGAGCACAAGTGTGGTGGGAGGGAAAGGGAGAGGGAGAGGGAGAAACAGACTCCCCACTAAGCAGGGAGCACAACTCGGGGCTTAATTCCAGGGTCCCGAGATCATGAGCTGAGCTGAAGGCAGACGCTTAACCGACTGAGCCACCCAGGCGCCCCTAAATGAGAGACATTCTTTAAAAGGAAGAGACTTAACTGCATATTTAAATGATACATCATTTCTGCCTCTTTGGTTCAGGATTGGTTTCATCTAAAAACAAGGGTATGCATGTAAGCTAACTTACCCCTCTTTGGAAAACGAAAAATATTAATGGAAGATTAACAAGACTTTTCCTAGATCTTAAAATCATCTAATATTTTTAAGTAATATTCTAAATAATTTTAAATAACTGAAGTATGTAACAAAATAATCCAGAGATGTAAATAAAACCTATATAATAACTTCCTCCTAACCACTTTATGATTATTCTCATCCCCCAGGGGTAATAAAATATATAGCTATGTAGTCTTCCATATCCTTCTCTATACTCTTACAAATATGTGTAAATAATGTAGATATTCCAAGGTAGGATTTTGATTTTTGTTGTTGTTTTTTTTGCATCATACTACATACATTACTCTACAAGTTGGCGGGGGGGGGGTTGTTTTTTGGGTTTTTTTTTTAATTTACTTTTTTGAGAGAGAGGGAGAGAGATTGCATGGAGGGGAGGGGCAGAGGGAGAGAGAATATTAAGCAGGCTCCATGTCCAGCGCAGAGCCCCAGCATGGAGCCAGACACAGGGCTCAGTTTCATGACCTTGAGATCATGACCTGAGCTGAAATTAAGAGTCAGATGCTTAACTGACTGAGCCACCCAGGCATCCCAATTGTTTGCTTTTTGTGTCTGTTTTTTTCATTTAATGATACTTTTTCCAAGTTAGTGGATGTAGATTTAATGTAAACTGACTTATTCTTTTTAATCATTCCTCTTTTGATGGTATTTAGGTTGTTTCTAGCACTGCAGTGAACATTCTTATATACATATATGCTTACCTGCTAGTCCTGTTTTAGGATAAGTGTCCTAAAAGCAGGACTGCTGAGGTAAGGGGTAGATGTATATTAAATTAATTACCTGGTTGTAGCATTTAATTCATACTCCCATAAGTAATTTACTAATGTGGCCATTTCCCTGCATTCTCACCAGTCCCAAATTTCACACTTTGAATTTTTTGCTAATCCATCAGATTAGGTGGGAATTAGGAACTCACTGTCCTACTCTTACTTCCCTGTCTATTCATCAGTCTAAGCAAGTTTTCCGGTGTTTATTGACCATTTGTGAATTTCCTATTCAGATCTTTTACCTATTTTCTTGTTGAGTTTTATCTTTTCCTTATTACTATATATGACCTCTTTGTATAGTAAAGAAATTAATGCTTCTTCTGTCAGGTGTTTATTACCAGTCTGTTATTTTGGAGATTCTAGCTAATTGAAAATAAAACAAGTAAAGGAATAGATATAAATATTAGAAAGGGGGGAATATTTACATATGATAAAAGTGTAAATCTAGAAACTCAAGATTCAATCAGTTATTAGGATTAATAAAAGAATTAATAAGAATTAATGAGAGCTTTTTTAAGTACCTGAATTCAAGACAAAGTTACCCCAAAAAATCATAGCCCGTCTGTACTTTACACAACTAATTAGAAAAGGATTTAGTGCTCCCCCCAAAAAATGTCCCATTAAATTATTGACTAAAAATATAAGATATATAGGATAAAATTAACTAGGGGTTTGAGGACTTTCATAAAGAAACTATAAAATCTTATTGGAAGACATGAGTAAATAGATGTACCATGTTCCTGGGTGAGAGGATTTGATGTAAATATTAGGCATTCCAAAATTAACATAGAAACCTAATACTTTGGGGGATTATTTCTGAACAGAAAATTTTACAAGTAGAAGAGTAAGTGAGAATGGCAAGACAGCAAGAAAATTTGGAAAAAAATAATACTATGCAGTACTTGGCCTTATTCAATAATAAAACAATATAATTATACAACAACGGTATGCAGTTAGCACAGGAATGAATAGATCAGTGAAACACAGAAGTCTTTATTAGATCCAAATAATGAATTAGCACTTAATAGATGACAGAGGTGATCTTTCATTTCAAAGGAGGAGGGATGGTTTATTTACATACACGGTATGGGCATGATTGACTTCCTATCTGGAGGAAAACCGAGTAAATCCCTACGTCATGCCACATTTTAAAATCAGTTCAGATGGAGCAAAGATTTGAATGTAAACAAGAATGAATGCTGAAAGAAAATTTAGATAACAAAATTAAAATTAATATATATTTGACAAAAAAAGAAACTATTTGCTTCCAAACAATGCAACAGCAGGTCACTTGTAGTTTTTTCTACTCTGTGTCTAATCACTATTTTGGTGGTTTCTGTTACACTTGGTGCCGTGTGCAGAAGAGAATACGCAAGGAATGCTTTCAAGAACTGTTGTTCATGTTCGAGGAAATCTTATAGTTTGTTTTGCTTAAGTTACATGTGCCCTTCCTTTCTGGCTCACTATGGAGTGCCAAGAAAAACGGTGGTAAAACATAAAAATAAAAGTTTAATAATATTCACAGACATTAAATTGTTTTACCACAGTTCTCTGCTTTCAAAGATCGTTCAGCTTGACTATATCCCAAAGGCATTATCTTTCTCAAATTTGTTTTGATCTCCTAAGACACCTCATATGCAACTTTTTCTTTATGTTGTTTCAAAAGTTGACGTTTTCGTTTACTAATAATACGTACTATAGAATGACCACTGGGAGATTTATGGAAAATGTAAACATTTTTTCAGAGAGTTTTGGAAGAGAATCAAGAACATTATCATATTGTTCAAAAATTCCTTATCCTGGGAGACACTGATGGTAAGATACTATACCTTTGTTTTGCTTTCTATGAGTTCTTTGTTATGGCAATTTTGTAAAAAGTTATCAAAACAGTGCATGACTCACCACATCTTATAATCTTTATATCAGCGTATTTGAATGCAGCTGTTAATTAATTGCTAGATAATAGAGTTTGAACTTACTCCTGGGTCTGTTTTATATGGGGTTATTAACAATGAGGTAGTGATTTCGTAGTACTATAGGAATACAGTAAATATCCTTAGTAATGTTTATTTCTGTTCTTTTCATATTTATCCCTATTATTGAATTTTTGCTTTGATGGCTTGTAGGTTTGATGAATGAATTTAACAAATGGCTTTCCAAAAGCAGAAACAATCTACCTGGACACCTCCTCCGCTTCATGACTCACCTCATTTTGTTTTTTCATACTCTGGGACTACAGATCAAAGTAAATAAAGAACAATTGACTGTCCTTTGCAAGGCTGATGCTATATGCCTCTTATTAGGAAAACATGCTACTTTTTTGCCATTGTTTTCTAGAAATGGTGGTAAGGGTACAGAAGTCTTTTTTTAAGATTTTATTTGAGAGAAAGTGAAAGAGCACAAGTGGGGGTAGGGACTGAGGGAGAGCAACAAGCAGACTCCCTGCTGAGCAGGGAGCCTGACGCAGGGCTCGATCCCAGGATCCTGGGATCATGACCTGAGATGAAGGCAAACCCTTAACCGACTGAGCCACCCTGGTGCCCTGGTATAGAAATCTTCTATATAGTCTAGTATGGTCATTCTATGATAACTCGCTATGGGTGACCCTTTGGGGCTCTGTTTTATGGATGCAGAATACCAGTGGTTGTATTTGTGTTTCAAGTAATTTTTTTAAAGATTTTATTTATTTCAGAGAGAGAGCATGCACGTGTACAAGCAGGGGGAGGGACAGAGGGAGAAGCTGACTCCCCGCTGAGCAGGGAGCTGGATGTGGGGCTGGATCCCAGGATCCTGAGATGATGACCCAAGCTGAAGTCAGATGCTCAACTGGACTGAGCCACCCAGGCGCCCCTATGTGGTTTTTGATAAATTCATAACTTTATCTTCGTCAGTACCCAACTCTAAATCAGCCAGCTAAGCTAACTGAACCAGAGTTTTTCTATGTGAGGTTTCAAATCTTTGTTTTCTTTTTTCTTTTTGTTTCTTTTTCCTAAATGATAATAACATTTTAGTCAGTACATGTAGAAGGCAAAATGATACAGTAGTTGAAAGCTGGGGCTTTGGAGTAAGTCCTGGGCTTACGTCCTTACTCCCCAGCTTCTAGTATATAATTCTGGGTAAATAAAACCTCCGTAGTTTCTTAGTTTAGAAACTCTTAGTTTCTTCCTCTGTAACTTGTGAACAGTGATAGTAACCACCCACAAAGAGTTATGGAAGGTTAAATTGGACAGCACATAAACTCTGCTAAGCACTTAGCCTACCTAACATATAGTCATTGCTCCATAGTAAATATTAAAATCATTAAATCATTTAATAGCAGAATTTTTATTAGATTTATTGCTGGTACACGTAAGCAATCGTGTTTATAATTTATCTTTTTTTTTCTACAAAGGAAGAAGTTTCCATTGAAGTTTTAAAGACATACATACAGGTAAACTTTAAGAATCCACAATTTGATTTTTTTTTTTTTACCGTTTTGGTGGAAACAAAAATCAGAATGGTAATGTTTTAATGCTCAGTGGCAGGAAAGTTGTCAGAATCTGTAAGAGATCTTTTAATTATCATAAGTATATTTTATTTGGAATTTAAAGTCATTCTGTTCAGTACCATAAATCCACGTCTATATGAATCTCTTGTAAATGTTTGAAATTTTAAAGTGAATTTTTTTAAAAAGCACTGCTGATCCCAGAACCTGTTCTATCATTGACATACTTTGGCCTTTTTCTGTTTTTTAGCTTTTAATAAATGAGAAGCATACAAATCTCATAGCATTTTATACCTGTCATTTGCCTCAAGACCTAGCGGTTGCCCAGTATGCATTATTTTTGGAAGGTGTTACAGAATTTGAGCAGCGCCACCGTTGCCTGGAGCTGGCTAAAGAAGCAGGTAAAAATGGTTGAGAACTTTTTGTTGGGCTTCACAGGCAAGTTATCATTTTGGCATTAGTAACATTTATCTTTCTAGTTTTAAATCTTATTTCTCTTGAGAGAAAAAGAATGAGATTTTTGATGAAATTCTGTTTTAGGAATAAAATAACTTCTGTAACTCATGTGTAAAATATCCCCATTATGGCATTTCCTTTTATAATTTTATAATGTCTTTTCATACTTTACATGTTATATTTTTAAAAAATTTTTATTCTAATTTACCAAATCATTGTGACTATTTAGAGAATATTAGTGTGAATGATTAATTCTTGTTTTTGTCTCTTTAAAAAATTCCTTAGATTTGGATATTGCAGCTATAACAAAGACTGTAGTCGAGAATATCCGGAAGAAAGATAATGGTGAATTCAGTCATCATGACGTGGCCCCCGCCCTAGATACCAGCACTACTGAGGTAACGTGAGGGGCAGAGGAGATGTGTGCGTAACTCCTAATAATCCCTCATGTGGCTCTTTGGTGAACTTCCACCTTAACATACTCTGGCTCCTTTCTTTTTTTTAAGAATTTTTCTTTGTCATCTGAAACCTTTTAAATTTTAAAAATTGGCAGCAGACTTAAGGTCTTATGTATGGGATTTAAATTACTTACAGTAGTATTGTGCTAAAGGAAGCTTCTTTAACAGAAAAAAGTGAGCATTGGATTTTTGCTCATTGGATTATTCTAGATACATGATCAATCACTAACTCTTAAGTAGATTACTTACCCTATTTTCAGAAAGCAAAACATTTTAGAGGAGGAGGAGGAGGAGCAGTTAAGTTGATGGGACATAATTCCAGATTCACACTCCAATAAGATTTTTTTTGTAATTTTTTTTCAGCTTTTTTTTTTTTTTTTTAAGATTTTATTTGTTTATTTGTCAGGGAGAGAGAGAGAGTGTGAGCATACAAGCCCGGGCAGCGGCAGGTCGAGGGAGAGGCAGGCTCCCTCCTGAGCAAGGAGCCCAACGTGGGACTCGATCCCAGGACCCTAAGATCATGACCTGTGCCGAAGTCAGATGTTTAACCGACTGAGCCACCCAGGCGTCCCTTTTTTATAATTTAATAGAGTTACTAAGTGTGAGAAGAAACTAAGGAAAGCTAGATTCTTTCAAAATTTCGGATAACTTGAGGGAAAATCATGCTTACTAAAGTGCAGACGTAAGTTAATTCTACTAATTTGCAGAATATATTAGAAAAAAAGCACAATTGATGTTTCTTTTTTTTCCAATTAAATGAATAGGAGGACCGTTTAAAAATTGACGTGATTGACTGGTTGGTATTTGACCCAGCACAGAGGGCAGAAGCACTTAAACAAGGCAATGCGATAATGAGAAAATTCTTGGGTATGCTTTATTTTAATATTATTTTTTCAAGTTTTTGTTCAAACCTATATATTCTTAAATTTTGTTTCGTTGTGTTTTTTTGTTTTTCTAATGTTCCAATGGGGGAGGGGAGGGCAGATGACAAAACCACCATTCTTACATATCAAGAGCCTAGTATTACGAAACAAAACATTTAACGTTATCATTGTCCTAATCAGTTTTTCATATCATCTCAAGGCTTTTGAAAAATGTAGTTGCCTTAAGACACAAAAGTTGGTAAAAGCAACTGCATTAAATGAATCCTTTTGTGACTTGACACATTGAAATAAGGAAAAAGCCTGGCCGTTAAGTAGAAGGAATCACCCAGACCTTTAACAGAAGTACTTTGGGACTCGAAATGCTTATAGCTGACTGTAAAAGTTGCAAACCAATTAATTTGACTCCTTTAGAAACCACTATATTGCAATTCACATATATTGAAAATTGTGTATCTTTTTCACAGCATCAAAAAAGCATGAAGCTGCAAAAGAAGTGTTTGTGAAAATTCCTCAAGATTCTATAGCGGAGATCTATAATCAGTGGGAGGAACAAGGAATGGAAAGTCCGCTTCCCGCTGAAGATGATAATGCTATCAGAGAACATTTGTGCATTAGAGCTTATTTGGTGAGATGATAAAGAAAATCACAAATGTTTCTATCTTCATGATGATTTTTCTGATTTCACTCTCAGACTTTGAACTGTTTTTCCAGAAGTGGTGACTGACTTCTTGGCTTATCTCCCTTGTGACTGTGGTACTGACTGATCCACAGGAGCATTGAAATCGTGGTCTGGCTTTCATCAGCATAAGCTTCTAATTAATGCCGACTGACCAAGAATTTCTCACATGGTAGAGAGTGTGTGATGTCTGAAACTTAGTTTTCTTAAGATTCTTTGAATGCTTTTATCAACTTTAATATTTCTTTTGTGGGGGGCAATAACTGAGAAAGGTAAGATAATGTAAATTTGTTATACCTAAAATAACAACATACTTAAAACTCATTCAACAAATAATGAAGTAATTACATCAGGCTAGATTCTAGGGCTACATCTGTGGATAGCAGTCTGTCCTTGCCCTCTAGAAGCTAATGGGCTAGTCAAGAAGACAGACAAGTAAATGTGCGTACATCATAGAGCAGTAAATGGCAAGATACTTATATGACTGGAGTGCTTGAGTTAGGAGTAGGTGCCAGAAAACACAATATACGTGTACCTTGCTGGTATTTACCAGTTGACAAAATATTTATTCACAATGATTTTTTTGTGTGCAAAAAATAAATATCGAACAGTTCTGTTTTTTGATGTTGCAAAATTACTTCTAAGAACCAAATTTTTTTTTTTAAAGATTTTATTTATTTATTTGACAGAGACAGCCAGCGAGAGAGGGAACACAAGCAGGGGGAGTGGGAGAGGAAGAAGCAGGCTCCTAGCAGAGGAGCCTGATGCGGTGCTCGATCCCAGAACGCTGGGATCACGCCCTGAGCCGAAGGCAGATGCTTAACGACTGTGCTACCCAGGCGCCCCTAAGAACCAAATTTTAAAAACTGCGTAGAACATATGAAAACTTGTGTTTGTTTTGTATTTTTCTATTTTATTTTACATCTTAGGAAGCCAATGAAACCTTTAATGAGTGGTTTAAGCATATGAATTCAGCTCCACAGAAACCTACTTTGATACCTCAAGCAACTTTTACTGAGAAAGTGGCTCATGAACACAAAGAAAAGAAATACGAAGTAAGTTGAATATAGACAAGACCTACCTATTGCATTTTAAAAATACAGGTCATATATTTATTTTTTTCAGACTTTTTAATTTTGATTCCAGTATGTTAACATACATTCTTACATTAGTTTCAGGTGTTGTCCAGCATCGTGATGCAACACTTCCATACATCCCCCAGTGATCATCACAAGTGCACTCCTTAATCCCCATCACCTATTTCACTCATCCCCCCACCCACCTTCCCTAATCTGTGGAAGGACACTTGGGGGCTTCCATAACTTGGCTTTTGTAAATAACACTGCAATAAACATAGGGGTGCATGTATCCCTTTGAATTAGTTGTTTTTGTATTTTTTGGGTAAACCGCTAGTAGTGCAATTGCTGGATCATAGGGCAGTTCTATTTTTAACTTTTTGAGGAGCCTCCATACTGTTTTCCACAGTGTCTGTACCAGTTTGCGTTCCCACCAACAGTGCACAAGGGTTCCTTTCACTCCACATCCTCACCAACATTTGTTGTTTCTTATGTTTTTGATTTTAGCCAGTCAGGTGTGAGGTGATACCTCATTGTGGTTTTGATTTGTATTTCCCTGATGATGAGTGGTGTGGGCATCTTTTCCTTTATTTCTTGGCCATCTGGATGTCTTCTTTGGCAAAATGCCTGTTCAGGTCTTCTGCCCATTTTTTAATTGGTTTATTTCATTTTTTTGGTGTTGAGTTGCAGAAGTTCTTTATATGTAATTTTAGATACTAGCCCTTCATCGGATATGTCATGTGCAAATATCTTCTCTCATTCAGTGGGTTGCCTTTTAGTTTTGTTGATTGTTTCCTTTGCTGTACAGGTTTCTATTTTGATATAGTTCCATTAGTTTGTTTTTGCTTTTGTTTCCCTTCTGGAGACATCTAGAAAAATGTTGCTATGGTCAGTTTTTTTGTTTTTTTTTTTAAAGATTTTATTTATTTAGTTGACAGAGATAGAGACAGCCAGCGAGAGAGGGAACACAAGCAGGGGGAGTGGGAGAAGAAGAAGCAGGCTCATAGCAGAGGAGCCTGATGTGGGGCTCGATCCCATAATGCCGGGATCACGCCCTGAGCCGAAGGCAAACGCTTAACCGCTGTGCCACCCAGGCGCCCCACTATGGTCAGTTTTTGAGATATTTACTGGCTGTACTCTCTTCTAGGATTTTTTTTCAAGATTTATTTATTTTAATTGAGGGAGCGCAAGAGTGCGAGTGCAGGTGGGAGTACGGGTGGGGGAGAGAATCTCAAGCAGACTCCCCGCTGAGTGCAGAGCCTGTTGCTACGCAGGGCTGCATCCTGCGACCCATGAGATCATGACCTAAGCTGAAACCAAGAGTTGGATGCCTCGCTGATTCAGCCACCCTGACACCCCTCTCTTCTAGGATGTTTACGGTTTCAGGTCTCCCATTTAGGTCTTTAATCCATTTTGAATTTATTTTTGTGTTTGGTGTAAGAAAGTGGTCCAGTTACATTCTTTTGCATGTAGCTGTCCAATTTTTCCCAACACCATTTATTGAAGAAACTGTCTTTTACTTATTAGATATTCTTTCCTGATTTGTTGAAGATTATGACCATATAATTGGGTAGATCAGGTCATATTTAAAGAGATAATTTCTTCAGCAGTTATATTCTTACTATAACAGGTGATCTTTCTGTTAATGGTCTTTGAAAAAAAGCCATCTGTTTAGTTAGTTTTCTGCACATTATTAACCAAACATGAAAAATACCTTCAGGTGACATTAATGTTCATTTATGAGGTTGAGATTTTAGTGTTTTATTCCACTACAATCTGTTGATAGTTATTTTTGTATTTGGCTGCCCAAAGTCAGCTCTATTTTTTTTTTAAGTTTTATTTATTTAAGTAATCTCTACACCCATGGAGGGCTCGAACTCACAACCCAGAGATCAAGAGTTGCATGCTCCTCCATAAAGTCAGCTCTTTAGAATGATATTCCGTGTAAATGTTCCTGTCTGTACTTTTACAAATACATTATTTATTGATTTTAGTTTGTTAATATGTCTGCCTTATGTTTGTTTTGCAGATGGATTATGTTATTTGGAAAGGCCATTTGGATGCCCTAACTGCCGATGTGAAGGAGAAAATGTACAATGTCTTGTTGTTTGTTGATGGAGGGTGGATGGTGGATGTTAGAGAGGTAAGCTCTGACCATTGTGTACAGCTAAAAAGAAGAAGTCTTTTTTCAAATGTTCTTTCTCTGAATAGGAGCATCTATGGATCTTATATAACCTTTGTTCTTATAACTGAACATCCCATAATTTAAACCTAGACTGAAAATACTAATACTAACTAGGGAATAGAAATCTTGGACTGTTGGGTGAACAGTTTCTTCAGATTTAATATGTTCATTCTGGACCTAAAAATTTAATTTTATGTGTATTCAACTCAAGAATACAAAGATAAGTCTAGTAGCCGTGGCCCTCATCTCTGAGCTATCTATTTAAGTGACCTGGGGGGCTTTTTAAAAATGCGGGGCTCCACTCTGAGATTCTGATTTTAATTCATCTGAGGTAGGGCTGGGTTTTTTGGATATTTTCTTGTAATCTGCTGGAGAGCTAAAATGTGTGTCTTGGGTTGAGATCAGTTGCAGGAGTACTAAATGCCATAAGAAAAGCACAGATTAAGTATTTTGTGCGTTCAGGAAAAGAAAAGGTTGCTTTTACCTAGAAGAGGTCTAGACAGGATGCTTGAAAGGTGTGCCATTTGACTGATTCCTGAAGAATGGGGTAGAAGCTGGATGAGCTGAGGGGAAAGGAAGGATACTGCAGCTATCACGTGAGCAGAGAGGCAGAGGCCTGATCCTGTGGCATAGCAGAAACCGTGCGTAACCAGCTTTGCCTCTGCAGACCTCATGATCTGTCCAAGGGAAACTGGAAATGCTGGATTCTTGAATATCTGGTACAGTATTTTGAACAGAGAAAACCATAGGAGCGTTCTCGGTATCTTTCCTTCTGCTATTCTCCGTGTCCTGATATATTTACTTTTTTTTTTTTTTTTTTTTTTAGATACTACATTTGTCTAGCTCTTCTAGCCTCCCTTTCTGACCAGAAGCAAAAAACGATAGGGCATAAGACTAGACTAGATTTGAGCCCCTACTTACTGCTGTTCCTGATACAGTAAATTCTCCCTAAAGTTCATAATAGAATACTGTTGATTTCATAAATAGTTTTGAACCTTCAGCAAGTTACTTGAGCTAAATTTTTCTCTTCTGATGCATGCTGGTTTTCATGAAGATAAAATTTTAGTGTTGCAAAATGCTACTTAAGTATCATTCAAATTTTGAAAAGTCTTTAGTGGTTTATTTATACATAAATCTTTATTCTAATTATTAACCTTAATAGGTTAGATAATGAAAGTCAAAAATAGTCTGGAGTATTGTAAAAATAGAGTTGGAGTGGAAGGCAATGAATGATACTTTCGTATTTTATCAAATATTTAAAAATCAATATTCAGGGGCACCTGGGTGGTTCATTCAGTTAAGTGTCTGCCTTTGGCTTGGGTCATGATCCCAGGGTCCTTTGATTGAGCCCCACATGGGGCTCCCGGCTCAGTGGGGAGTCTGCTTCTCCCTCTACCCCCTGCTCATGCTCTCTCTCTCTCTCTTGCTCTCTCTCAAATAAATAAAATCTTTAGAAAATAAAAATAAAAATCAATATTCAGTCTCAGTCACTTCTTCAGATCTAATCCAGAAGAGATTTCTTGAATAATCAAATGATAAATAATGATATTTTGAATCACCTCAGTTGAGTTTAGCTTAATACTCTTACATATTCAACAAAGTAGGGAATTACTCAGGGCTCCTGCTGGCCCACAGTCACTTGTATATGAATTTGGGAATGGTGCCCCTTCTCTTAAAGAGATCGATTCTGTGCCAAGTGCACATAACCTGTAGGGTCTAGACACAGGCTAGACCTCGGTGCCTCACTTTCCAGGCCAGCCTCCATTGGGCAAGGATAGCCCTGGCATTGTACGCGGTCTCTCATATCCACAACTAAGGCTTTTACGTAATGCCAGAACAGACGCTTCGTGTTAGAAGCTCGTAGCACACAGGGTTGGCAGGGGGGTTGGAGCAGGCAGCTCGTCTTTACCTACTTTTCACCACCTGCACCTCGACCACACTCTAGTTGAAACCTCAACTGTCCTTCCCTAACTTCCCGGTCCTCCTTATACAGCTTCATCGTCTAGATCAGCTAGTAATCCTTTTAAAATGGACTAGACGTTACTCTTCTACTTAGAACCTTCTGATGACTCCTTACTATGTTTTGAATAGAACTCAGTTCTTTTCTTGAGGTACAAGACGGCACATACACTGGACCTTGACTACCCCTCCCCCAGTCTTGTATCCTACTACCTGACCCCCCACTACATTTTAGCCTCTGGGCCTCTGCTGTTCTTCCTCTGCCTAGTATGCTCTTTCCCCAAGGTAGCTGTGTGGATGGCTTTCCTGCCTCCTTCGGTAGTGTGCTCAATGTCCTCTCTCTTTAGAGACCCTCCCCCTCCCCCAGCCAGCCTGTATCACTTTCTCATTATCCTGCATTGGTTTTCCTCATGGCAGGAAATATATATAATAGATATTTATTTGCTTCTTGTGCGTCTACCTCCATTAGGATGTGGACTTCATGAAGGCAGCAACATTGTTTTCTTCATTTCTCTTTGACACTTAAGTTAATGCCTAGCACATAAGAGGCTTTCAGAAAATATTTGGTACCTTTTGTAAATGACTGGGGTGAATGCACTGTCTTCATATTAGAGATACCTGTAATGTCAGCTCAACTCCTGCTGGCAACACATACCAGTGAATGAATTTTTCTCATGTGTAAGGCACTACTATATGTCCCTAATAGAATGTTTTAATTTTATATATTTACAGGATTTTTCAAAGCTTTTGTTCATTTAGATGACAAAAACAGCTTAGGTTGTGGAGAGCGATTTATTTCCTTTTCCTTGTGGCAAATTGCTGGGCCCATCGGACATGGTTCACGGTGGTTGGTAGCCTGCTGGTATGGGAATCCATTTTAGTTCGCAGAACAGGTTACCTGTAACACCCCCATGATATTTGGCAGCAACAGGACCCAGAAGAAGCAGGTGCCAGAATCCATCCTGTCAGATCAGATTACTAATAGACCTGCTGCTACTTTCAGGTGTTAAGGGCGTCTGGGAGCCAGGGGGCACTTTGCCTCTTTAGCGTGGGGGGGAAAGATTACATTGGAACACAAATGGAGTGACTCAGAGGAAGCAGTCCTCCATTCTTAACAGGCTCTGGGTGGAAACAACTATTTTGAATTATGAGTAAGACCTTTGGTTTTAAATCCACTTCTGAAGGTAGCGAGTGCCTATTTGAGAAAAGAAGAGTGCTTTCCCTTTTAAAGTTAAGAAAACACAAAGCATGCATTTTAATATTTACTGTTATATATTTTTATCTCAAAACAAGACTAAAGGATTGATGGTAATTTTTCCTATGTGTGGAAACCTGACCTAGGTCACCCTAAATTAGTACAATCACTCATTGGTAGAATTACCACATTACATTTTGTTGCTTCATGCCTCCACTTACCTACCTCTACCTTTGACAAATGCTTTAGCCACTTAATATTATACTCTGTCCCATGAAGATAATTTCACTGATTAATATAAATTGTCATAAACAAAAAAACTTCCAAACTTCTAAGAAGGTACTGCTTTTAAAAAAATTAATTAGGTATTTTATTAGGCTTTTCTGAAGACCAGTTATTTAGCTTGTCTTGTTTTCAGTTTTGTCTTATGCTATGAATTCCATGGATTTCCTTCCTATTTTTAAGAATTGCTTCATAAATTTTCAGGTTGGGCACTTTTTAAAATTATTTAAATGATTTTAGTTTTCAAACTTGTTGCGAGAAAATGTATTGGGTATATTTCTCTACTCTTACTGTGCCCACATAATTTTTTAGAAAGGCCCATGTATACTTAGGAAGAAATGCTAATTGTTTTCTCTACATTATTTTCCTCATAGATCTGTTCTGTCTCATTAATTATATTATTCAAATCTATAGGTTCTTTTAATTTTTCTATTTTTGAAAAATTATACAAATGAATCATAAATTCACGTTGCTTAAACACAGTTTGCGGTGACATTGTCCCACCCGCTGTGCCTCTCCCCTCATCATGACCCTTCTTCCTAGCAGCGATCATCACGAGTTTGTGTGTCCTCTCGCATGTCTTTCCAAATCTGTACACATCCAGGGCAGGTGCCACTTTTCTGTTTTGTTCCAGTGGTATTTAGTCTCTAACTCTTACTGCTTTAAGCATGTTTTTATTCAAGACACAGTAAGTATTAGAAATACAAATTCAAAAAAGAAAAATATAAATTCAGAAGCATTTTGTTTTCGTTATCTAACCTGGGACTCCTCTGCAGTATGTTTTGTTTACCTTCATGCTGTTTTACCGAAAATTATGTCTCTAGCTATCATTAAAATCCTGCCTTGTTTTCTTTATAATGGGCGTCATAAGCTTTAGAGAAACCCCATTAGCTTTTACCTGTTGCATTTTGGTTTTGATTCAGCACTTGATTTTTTTTATAACAGTTATTTAGCTTCAACTTGTTAAAATGACAACTTGATGTCTGACTATAGGATGCTGAAGAAGACCATGAAAGGACACGCCAAATGGTCTCACTGAGAAAGCTTTGTCTGCCAATGTTGTGTTTTCTGCTTCATACCATATTGCATAGTACTGGTCAGTATCAGGAATGCTTGCAATTAGCAGATATGGTCTCCTCTGAGCGCCACAAACTGTATCTGGTAAGTTCTAGAGCATTTACAGCTTTCAATTTTAGTGATTTGATAAGCTCCGTAATAATATTTGATTTTGTGAGATGTGTTTACATTTTTTAGATGTTCTTAGATTTTCTTAAAGTAATGGTCCACTTCTAATGTTTGTTCTGTTTTTGGAAATACATACATATTCGTAAACACTAGGAAGTAAATAGACTGGCTCAAAGAAATAGCTTTGAAGTTCTTGGACCACGCTAACATACTGGCCTTGGCTACATAAATCTTAAAGAGGAATTTCTTCTTACGTTAAGCTAATTGGGTTAAGTGACTATAAATTCATATATTCTTCCTTGTTCTCATTCTTAACTTTTTTTTTTTTTTTCTTAAAATCAGGTATTTTCTAAGGAAGAACTAAGGAAATTGTTGCAGAAGTTAAGAGAGTCCTCTCTAATGCTCCTAGACCAGGGACTTGATCCATTAGGATATGAAATTCAGTCATAATCCATCTACTCTGTGATCTCACTAACTTCTGTGATAAATGGAGTTTCTTGTAAAATATACATATTTGTAATTACTGGGTTTTTCTTTTGCATTGTCATGGAGAAAATGAAAATTTAGATATTTGAATTTTGTACTTTTCAGAATATTATGGTGATACTTTGAAAATTTAATGTATTATATCACTGTCTCCCTTTATTAATAAAATTATATAAAAATTAAAATTTTCTAATGTAATAAGAAATTAAATTTCCTATTATCCTACTTTTCTCCTGTGAGTATAAATACTCTGATATCTTAAAATTATAAAGAGGATGGAAAGTAGAATCGTATCTAAACCAGGTATGTAATTTCTTATCATAAAATTTAGTATTTTTTAAATACTACAGTTAAGATGAATATAGCAAGATTTTTGTCTAATATTATACTCTTGTTTTCTTTATTTTGAAAACATTTCTCTTTTATTAACTCATTCAGCAAACTGGCTACTAAAATAGTTGGATCTTCTGAAAACTTATCGTGGTTCATAGTACCTGGTACATAGTAGGCACTGAATAAATTGGGAAATACAAAATGAGTGGAATCTAGTCCAGCCCTTGTACTAGGGGAAGTACAACAAATAATGCCGTGAAAAAGTGCAAGTAGTCTGTGCAAGAAGAAACTGTTTCAGCTAAGAGGTCTCTGAGGAAGTAGCATTAGAGCTGCTGTTTGAGTAATGCACTGAATTTGCAAGGGCAAAGAGAAAGCACAAGAAGAGTGAGGCACTGCACATTAGGAAATCAGTATGAGCAAGGCCTGGACATGTTAATGCATGTAATGCATGTTTATGAATCAGCTAGAATTTTTCTTTCTTTTTCTTTTTCTGTTTGTTTTTTTTTTTATAAAGAGAGAGATCACATGCAAGAATGGAGAGGGAGAAGAGGGGAGAGAGAATCTTCAGCAGGCTCCACACCCCATGAGGAGCCCAATGCAGGGCTCGATTTCATGACCCCGAGATCATGATGAGCTCAAATTAAAAATTGGACACTTAACTGACTGAGCCACCCAGGTGTCCCACACCTGAGGAATTTCTTAAATACATAGTTACCGATGCCACCTCTAGAGATGTCTGGCTAAGAGGCCTGGGATAGGGTCCTGGACGTTGTATTTTCAAGTATAATATGCCATAGGTGATTTCAGTTAGTTTGGGATATTCTGGCTTAAATCAGAGATGGATATTGACTCCTCCTCTTGTACGCAAGGCAGGTAGCAGTAGTTGACCGTGATGCTCTGTTGGCATCAGCTGGGGAAAGCTGTAGAGACAGCCAGTCCTCCCCAAATTGATAAACAGGTTCAACACAATTCTTATCAATATTTTAGCAAGAGAATAGATTGTATATTAGTTGGTATGACTGAGTTAATCTTAGGTGTGGTAAAATTGTATTGTGGCCAGGTAGGGGAGTGTCCTTATTTATTTATTTATTTATTTTTACTTTTTTTACTCAGAGAG
The DNA here is from genome assembly GCF_024610735.1 of Ursus americanus. NCBI lineage: Eukaryota > Metazoa > Chordata > Mammalia > Carnivora > Ursidae > Ursus > Ursus americanus. Next base: position 46,188,154 of record NC_142143.1, on the reverse strand, counting down.
AGAGCACAGCAGGAAGGGTGGTAAGCAGAGGGAGAAGCAGGCCCCGCACTAAGCAAGGAGCCCCGCGCGGGACACCTGAGCCAAAGGCAGGAGCTTAACTGACAGCCCCCCAGGCATTCCGGGTGTCCTTATTCTTAAGAGATAAACACTGAAATATTTAGAGATGAAAGGTCGTGAAGTCTGCACTTTAAAATGGTTTAGCTTTAGGGCACTTGGCTGGCTGGTGAGATAGTGACTAGAGCACGCGACTCTTGATCTCGGGGTTGTGAGTTCCAGCCCCATGTTGGTATAAAGATCACTTAAAAAATAAAAATTTAAAAAATAAAATGCTTTAGCTTTAAAAGTCTACACAGATAAGTATGTCAAAATATTAACTAATGAATCAATGTGAAGGGGACAGCCATGTTTATTATACTAATCTTTAAACTTTCCTGTAGATTTAAAAATCTTCAAAGTAAAAGATTTGGGTGGAATTAAATAGTGACACGCAACTGACTATCCATACAAAAAAGAAATCAACTGTGACCCTCACTTTATATCATTCACAAAAATTCATTAGAGGTGGATTATAGGCCTCAATATAAAAGCTAAAACAAAAACTTTGAAGAAAAATAAATACCTTCATGACCTGTGAGTAGGCAAAGATTTCCTATAGAAGAAAAATGAGATTTCCTATTGACAGAAAGCAGTAAGCATAAAGGAAAAAATTGATGAGACTTCATTAAAATACAAAACCGCTCACCAAAGACACCATTGTGAAAATAAATAAGGTAGACACAGGCTGGGAGAAAATACTTGCAAAAATATATCTGACCAAAAAAACCTACTCAGAATATGTAAAGAACTCTTACAATTCAATAATAAAGGAAAAAGTGGGCAAAAGAATAGATGATTCATAAAGAAAGAGAATGTGCATAACCAGAAGCCCATGACAAAGTACTCAAGTCAATAGGGAGTGCAATGAGAGACACAATGAGCTACCACCACCTGTCTATCGAGGGTAAATCAAAGAGACTGACAGCACCAAACTGGAGCAACTGCTACCGAACGTGGCTGGGGGAATATAAAATGGTACACTCTTTGGAAAAGTTTTGACGCTTTTTTTTAAAGATTTTATTTATTTGTCAGGGAGAGAGAGCATAAGCAGGGGGAGCGGCAGGCAGAGGGAGAAGCAGGCTCCCGGCTGAGCGAGGAGCCCCATGCAGGACTTGATCCCAGGACCCCAGGATCACAACCTGAGCCAAAGGTAGACACTTAACCGACTGAGCCACCGAGGTGTTCCAAGTTTTGACTTTATTCTTATAATCACCTATTCTTTAACCCAGAAATTTCACTCATATATTTACTCAAGAGAAATGAAAATGAATTCCACAAAAACACTTGTGCAAATGCATTTTATAATAGCCCCAAACTGGAAATGACCCAAATGACCATAATAGGATGACTAAACAAGCTGTGGTATGTTCATACAGAACAATATTACTCAACAATATGAAAAGGAAAGAACTACTCAACAAAACCTAGACACCAGAGTACATACTGTACGATCCATTTATATGAAGTTCTAGAACAGTCAAAACCATGGTGAAGGAAAAATGAAAACTGGTTTCCTCTTGGGGATGGGGATGTGGGGATTTCCTAGGGAAACTTGTAAGGTGATGGAAATGTACTGTATCTTAACAGGGGTATGGGTTACATAGGGGCATCCATTTATCAAAAAATGTACAGTTTAGATTAGTGCATTTGAGTGAATGTAAATTTACTTTTGAAAGATCAAATGGAGGGGTGAGGAGTAGGTACACGTGAAAACGGCAGCTGGTGAAGCCAGGTGACGGGTATTAACTTTGCACAAGTTTGAAATTTTCCATAATAAAAAGGAGGGGAAGTGGGCCGGGAGCCAGAGAAATTTGGGTTGGAATCTTAATCTTATCCCTCTAGCTGCAAGGTAACAGCCATGAACCTCTATTTTCAACATCTGCAAATGAAAATAAAGATAATTACATTTCAGGACAAGTGAAGATGAGGACTACTGTGCTTTGTGAAGGAGGTAGAGAAAGCCGCTTAACCAATTGAACCAATCTGGAGAAGGGCAGTTTCCTGAACAGTAGAAACCTGGATGAAATGGCAAATATGGGGTTAGACTCAGTAGCCCTAATCCAACAGGGATTTCAAATCCACTAGATACTGTTTTATTTTAATCCAAATTTCAGATTTCATATCAAAACTATTTCCAAATATTGCAAGATAAATAGATGAATGATAAGATTATTATCCATGCTAAAATTATCAGTCCAACTCTATAACCACAAGGAGACAATGAATTGAGTAGACTGAATGAAGACGGGGTGCCACAGCCCTTAATTGGGGAGCAGATGAGGGTAAACATTGTAAATGATTGATTAGAGGGTTCTGTAGATCCAAACTGGAAGGGAGGATGGCAATATAAACTGTGGAAAGGGCACGTGGTGTGGTAAGAATCCGTAGAATTTGGTGGCATGATAGGAAGAAAAGCTCATCAGGAAGACCATGTTAGGAAAACCAGACTTTAGACTTTGCCTAATTGACTTCTACGCATTCTCAAATCTTGAAGATTCATTTCCTTGGGGAACTCCTTGACCACCTCTCCCTCCCCAGGTTTAGCTCTGATTGTGTTACACCTTCACAGAACCGTATTTTATTACTTCAAAATATTCATTTATCATAGTTGATCATTGTTGCCTGGCAGTCTCTCACTAAGTTCTAAGGGAGAGGGTCTGGTCTGGCTTTACTCTCCACTATCTTCCAAGTGCCAAATTTAGTGCCTGGCACAAAACAGGTGCTCAATATCTGAATAATTCTTACATCAAAGAGGAAATTAAAACTCAATCAGACTACTTAGGAATTAAGGACTGAGAATATTACACTGTCGTGAGGGCTGTGGGTAAAGCTATTCTCAGGGGGAAAACTCATAGCCTAAGTCCTTTTATTTTTTATTATTTTTTTCTCAAAGATTTTATTTGAGAGAGAGAGGAGAGAGCATGTGTGCCCTTGCCGAGTGAGCAGCAGGAAGGGCAGAGAAGGATGAAGAGGGAAAGGGAGACAATCTCCAGCAGACTCTGGGCCACTGAGCACAGGGCCCCAGACTAGGGGCTCCATCCCACCACCCTGAGATCATGACCTGAGCCGAAACCAAGAGTTGTGCTCAACCGACTGAACCAGGTGCCCTTAAGTCCTTTTATTTTTAAATAAATTGAAGAACTGAACATTCTATTCAAGAAATTAGCGGGGAAAAGTCAAGAAAAAAAGTTATAACTTGAATCAAAATCACTAGAAGTAATCCTTGAGAAAGCCAATAAAATAGTCAAGTTACTGGGACCCGTGGGTGGCTCAGTTGGGTAAGTGTTTGCTTTCGGCTGAGGTCATGATTCCAGAGTTCTGGGATCAAGTCCCACACTGGGCTCTCTGCTCAGTGGGAGCCTGCTTCTCCCTCTGCCTGCTTCTCCCTCCCCCTGCTTGTGCTCTTTCTCTCTCTGACAAATAATAATCTAAAAAAGAAAGAAAGAAAAAGCTTAAAATAGTCATATTACTGGTAAAACTAATCAAAGGACAAAGAAAACCCAAATGCATACTTTTTACAATAAGTGGTAGAACAGCAGATGAAATAATTTTTTTTTTTTTAGATTTTTATTTATTTATTTAACAGGGAGAGAGAGCGCACAAGAAGGGGGAGCAGCAGGCAGAGGGAGAAGGAGAAGCAGGCTACCTGCTGAGCAAGGAGCCTGATGCAGGCTCGATCCCAAGACCCTAGGGTCATGACCTGAGCCAAAGGCAGATGCTTAACCATCTGAGCCACCCAGGCGCCCCCAGAAAAAATAAATTTAAAATAAGGTAGATCACTATATACAACTCTAACCAAGTATATTAGGACGTTTAAGTTAAACGGAATTTTCCTAGAACAATTAAAAGGCCCAACATTGATTCAAAAAGAAGAAAATCTAAATAGTGTACTAACGATGATGAGTATGAGAATTCATCATACTATTTCGTGTATTTTGATTTTTAAAATAGAATGTTTAAAATACACTTTCATTCCTTCCAGGCTCAGAGTTTTCCAACAAGTAATGCTAGAAGAAAATGGAGGAAAGTCTATGAAACTCTGTAGGAAAGAAAGTGTGACTATGAATATTCATGCAGTCAATTTGTGATAGAAGTTTAAGAGCCATATCAAAGTTTTTAAAATCATCTCTGTTAAATAAATAAATAAATTAATTAATTAATTAATTAATTAATTAAATTAAATACACTTTCAAGAAGTAATGCTTTCCCTTCTTTGGGGATGACTACATTTGCTGAGCACCTGTCTCATACTGGCCCATAGTGTCTGCACTCCACCAGCTTGAGAGCAGCTGTCTAGCAAGTGCGTCAACTGACACACAGGAGATGTCCAACAACAAGAGAGGAGTCCCAGATGAACCCAACCAGAGTCGGGGTTAGGCGACCAAGGAGGTAGGGGACCGAGGACGCAGTTTTTCCTCACGCAGAGCCCAACGCGCCTGCGCAGGATGGAGATCGCTCCACCCACAGCTCGGGGTCGGAAGCAAGGGCGCCCCGAGCCACGTGGTCGCGGGCGGAGGGGGGCGGGGCGCGCGGGACGTGCTGCCGCGTCGTCACCAGCTGAATGGGCGGTGGCGGAGCATGTGTGTGCCGCTGAGGCTGCTGCTCGCCCGGGACGCCGAGAGTGCATGCCTCTCCCGGGCCAGACCGTGAAGCCGGAGAGGACGTGGCGGCGGCGGAGGAGGGGAAGAGCAGCGGGAGACAGGCTGGGCATCCTTGTCGGGGGCTGAAGGGCCCCGGCTTGGCGGAGGTTATGGCATCGCTTGCGGACCGAATGCGAGGCAACGGGCGCATCGCCGCTGGGCTCCTGCTCAACCTCCTGGTGTCCATCTGCATCGTGTTCCTCAACAAATGGATCTATGTGCACCACGGCTTTCCTAACATGAGCCTGACCCTGGTGCACTTCGTGGTCACCTGGCTGGGCTTGTACATCTGCCAGAAACTGGACATCTTTGCCCCCAAAAGTCTCCCGCCTTCCAAACTCCTCCTCCTGGCCCTCAGCTTCTGCGGCTTCGTGGTCTTCACCAATCTCTCTCTGCAGAACAACACCATAGGCACCTATCAGCTGGCCAAGGCCATGACCACGCCGGTCATCATAGTCATCCAGACCCTCTGCTACAAGAAAACCTTCTCTACCAAAATACAGCTCACGCTGGTGAGTAGCTTCAGCTTCGCGAGGTGCACCTTTTCACAGTCCACGTCCTGGACCGTCTTTCTCCCCGGGAAATTTGAATGTTTAACCTTGCGCCACGCTCTTTCCCCATCGTCTTGAAATGCACACATGCGTCATCTGTGACCATGTGAACTTCAGGCTTATTTGGGAGAAGTGAAAAAAGTCATCCTGGCACTCTACTGGGCTCTTAGCCCAGAAGAGTGTGCTTGTGTGAGTTTTAGGTAACTACTCTTTGATGGAAATCCTTAAATGCTGTGATTGGTAAGAAAACTGTATTGCGTTACGCAATTCAGTGTATCGGAATATCTGCAAAATCTCAAACTGAAAAACGGCCCTCTTTTGACCCAGGGGAATCAGATCATGTATGGTAAACCTTAAAGATTCAGCATAAAATATGTCTTCGAATATGTCTTCAGCAACATACTGCAGAGGTTTCTGTGTCTTTAAATAAAAAGAGATGATAATTTTAGCACTTAATGATTTACAATATTTAAATTCTTAATGCTTTTGTTATACGTTCATGCTTATGTGTTGTTTAGACACTAGTCCGAGGGGTCCATTACTCCTGTGTGCCTGCAGGTGGTATGTGTTTGTTGCAAATTGCAATGCATTGACTCATTATTTTACCCCGAATTTGAAGTAAAATTAAATACCAACATAAATATAGAATTAACATATTTCACTTTGAGGAAATCGGTTTGTTTTTTCAAATGGAAAAAAAAATCCATTTTTTGTAGAAGTTCATTGTTTCCCAGTGATGTTTTTATGATTAACCTTGTAAGACAACATGAAAAGAATACTAAGTTTATGTCTCATGAATTTAATCTGAACAACATTTGCCTCTTTTTCTTTACAGATTCCTATAACTTTAGGTGTAATCCTAAATTCTTATTACGATGTGAAGTTTAATTTCCTTGGAATGGTGTTTGCCGCTCTTGGTGTTTTAGTTACATCCCTTTATCAAGTGGTTGGTAATTTTTTTTTCTTTATGTGCCTTTTTAGCAGATTTCATAAATTTTGAAGCTGTATCCCAAGGTTTAGAAAATACAGTATAGAGACAATAGACTGTTGGGAAGAAGGCATAATTGCATAAATTGTCTGACTCCGGGTGAAAAGAAGAAAGGAGACAGAGAAACTTGGGTGTAGGGTGCTCACCCAGTACCTCCCCACCTGTTGTAAGTGTATAGTCCCCATGCTTACCAGTGTGTGGGGGGGGGTGCTGTAGTATCATCGGGGAAATATTTACAAAATGAGTAGTAAGACTTTGTCCTTGAAACTGAGATCATTGGTTAAATTATGATTTACTCTTTCATTATAAGATTACTGTGAAGGATCGGGTACCTTTTCCAAAATTTGATCAGGAAAGGAAAATTTCAGATTTATAAATCTTTGCCTCAAAAAATATGCTGCTGTTACAACTTGTATGTCAGCTTCCCGTGATTTGTCTCTATCCGTAGTTTCTAGCAATGGGTATTTCACTTCTGGTACCACAGTAGCTCCGTGCCTTGCCTGTAGCAGGCACTCATTAAAAATTTGTGCACGGATCCACCTACTTCATTACCATAAAATCACAACAAGTATGGTTTTTTGTTTCTTACATAGTGGGGAAAAATAACTTGGTGAAGGGTGCAATGAAACAGTCTTTTCTCTATACTGAAAACCTTGGAGTGGAAATTCTGGGTGTGCCTGCATGGGGAGTCTGAGCCAAAATGTGTAACCAATTTTCCTTTTTCACAAATACCTTCTGGTTATAAACTAAGGCATTTGTGTTACGAATGTTACAGCTTTAAGAAGCCTTAAATCTACAGCCTTAGCACTTTCTAGTACTGATCATTTCGGAAACATTGTTACATAAATGTGGTGGGGTTGAGTACACTTTTAAGCGGGAAGAAGCAGCATAAATAAGAGACCAGTGTCATGAAAAGACAAAGCACCCACTCAGTGCTGTCATTTGGCTTCAAGATGGTGTGTGTTTCGCTACAGAGAGTAAACAGAGCAAACTCAGCTTTGTGCTTTAAGAAGATTGTACTTAGATGTACTTCAGTGAGTTTAAATTTTGTTACTAGATACGGCAGGTGAACGTTCCTATTTGTCTTTTTTGTTAGACTATTTTTTTTGGCCCAGTGGGGTTAAATGTTTTTTAAGTATAGCAAGAAATTGTATTTATTGAACATTAGAATTTCTTGTATTCCTTAATGCATAATTTCAACTCAGAGTATTCACTTGCCAATATGACCATTTTTGTTCCCAAAAGTCTCAAAATTGCTGTAGATTAGAATCAAAGAATTCTGTACCCTCAGGTACGTATCTGAAATGGGACTGACTAAGGAATGATTTGTGGACAAACTAATAGGCAGAGTTTTCTCTTGTTAGTAAACAGTAAAAGTACTGTTAGGGAACAGGTATATTCCCCAACAGGTATATTCATTTTTTAAAAGTTGTATTTTCCCGTTGTATCCCGGTGTAATTTCTAAGTTATTTCTTCTTATACTGCTAGGGCATTAAAAGGAGTTAAAAGATGAGTGATGAGGTATTAGCTTTCGTTGTGGAGAGACGGTTGACTCACTTATGCATTCATTCAGCAGACATTCCTTCTGCTTGATGCTTGGCCTTGGAGATACAAAGATGGATAGCAGCTAAGATCCCAGCAGTGTAGAAACACGTGTAGACAGCTAATCACAAGCAGTACAGCTCAGGGTATGAGGAAAGGTCTGAGGAGCACGGGAGAAGAAGTGGCAGTTCTCCTAGGGGTGGTGAGGTAAGACTTCATGGAAAAGTTAGCGATTTAAATGGAAGGGCCTACAGGAATTTGCTTAGCGGAGAAATACAGCAAAGGCCTTTCTTTGCGACCACGTGTGAAAGTACGGAGCATTTCTGGAGAACTTGGTGTATGGGGTGAGACTCTAGTTGCATTGTGGAAGGCCGAGGCTTGGGGGTGGGTGAGGCCAGATGGCACAGTCTTGAATGTCATGCTAAAGGAAGTGTGCTCTTTATCCTGCGGGCGCCGGGAAAGTTTAGATAGGGGAGTGACTTGACGGCTCCCTGTGTTTCAGCACATTAACTCTGGTGGCAGTGACGGCTGAACAGTTGGGAGGCTCTCCATGGTTCAAGGGGAAGACAGGAAGGCCCTGAACAGACAGTGCTAGAGGCCCCGAAACCTTTTGGAGCAGGAATTATTAGCAGGACCAGACCGAATGTAGAATGAGCAAAGTAAGGCATCTCATCCTGGGGGTGATTAGGTCTTTAATTATGGGAGCCACACAGGAGGAGCTCATTTGGGGAAGTAAGCCCTGAGTTGTTTTACAACAGTCCCTGCAGAGTGTGGCAGTGAAGGCCGCCCAGACGCTGTTGACGTTTGGGGATGAGGGATGCCCTGAGAAAGGAGGTCCGAGCTGGAGACATCTTCGGGTGTAAGTGAGATCAGTCAGGGAGATACAAGAAAAAGGCCACACATCTGCCTTAAAAATAGTAAATGAAGAAAGACGTAGGTGAGGAAACAGTGCAGAGCAGAAGTCAGGTTCGTCCAGGAGACACTCGCCAGTTCCGCAGAGAGCCCCAGCAGGCGGAGGGCAGAGGGGTGGCCCGTGGGTGTGGCCGTTGGAGGTGACAGCGCCCTTCGGGAGAGCAGTTGCGTTAGAGCGATGGTGGGCAGAAGCCAGGGTGCACAGAGGGGAAGTGGAGGCCCTGAGAAGAGCCACCATTCCAGGCGGTTCTGTGTCAGAGACATGCAGCTGCCTCGTGAGGCTGCTAAAGAAAGCGAGGGGCGGGCGTCCACACTCTCCCTGCGGCCCCCCAGGAGCAGGCCGCAGAAGAATCGATCCTTTGTCCTCCGTATTCACAGGAGACTCTCAGGGAAGGCTGGCAGGAGTATGTTTCACATTTCCTGCTCCTCTATTTTTGTCTTGGTGAATTTCTATAGCCCTCGAGTTTATATAACAGGATACCCAGATCTCCAGGAAGAAGAATTATGTAGGAGCAGTCATTCAGAAGCCTGGCTGTTCTCGCCAGATCTTATAAAAACAGCCCTGTCAGGCTTTTTTTAGTCATATTTGCGAAACATTTTGAGGACTGATGGGATTTGAGGTTTTGAGGTGTTGGTTCTCCTGAATAATATAGTCTTTTGGGTTTTTTAAAAAATCTTTTTAAAAGACGTTATTTTAGAAAAAGAGAGCTTGAGTGGGGCTGGGGGAGGGGGGAGGAGAGGGAGAGAGACAAGCCGACTCTGCACTGAGTGTGGAGCCCAGCTCCAGGCTCGATTCCATGACCCTGAGATCATGACCTGAGCCGAAGTCAAGGGTTGGACGCTTAACTGACTGAGCCACGCGGGCACCCTCTGAATGATACCGTTTTTATTTATTTTTTTAAGATTTTATTTTATTTATTTGACAGAGAAAGTGAGCACAAGCAGGGGGAGTGGCAGGGAGAGGGAGAAGCCTGCTCCTTGATGAGCAGGGAGCCCGATGCGGGGCTCAATCCCAGGACCCTGGGATCATGACCTGAGCCAAAGGCAGACACTTAACCAACTGAGCCACCCAGGTGCCCCTCATAGAGTCTTTTAAAAGGATTTGCAATTATCTAATTTCTTCAGATGTATTGGTGGGGGATTACCCACAGAAAAATCATCCATAAGGAAGAAAATTCTTTCTGCCATTGGTTGAGTTTTCTAATGTGAATGAAAAGGCCTCACATACTTTTCTAGCCACCACATCGGTAGCCCGGATAGCTGAGGTTCCTGTCATTCCCTAATTAGCCTGCCCTGCCCACCCTGTGTTCTTTTGCTGGGGGGGGGGGGTTAGAAAGAAATGAAGTCTAGCACTGCATCTCTGTTCCTGCTTCTCCCCTAAATTTCCATTCCTGTCTCCTTTTCCCAAGATCTCTGATACTCTTGGACCCCCCCTGTATGAATTCATTGACTTGCCCCATTTACTAGGGCCAACAGGGAAAAGAGGATATTTTTTCTCCTTCTTTATAACTGAGAAGAAAATAGATAGTCGTGCACTGAATTTATAAAGCTCCTTTCATCCACGATGCTTAAAGGACATTCGTATATATTACTGATCTTTGGAGTCTTGTAGAATAATTAGGCACTTCCTCTTTCCCCAGCCCTGCCCCACGTTCCCATCCTGGTGACTAGAGTTGCATCTTTTGTTTACGAAGCGATGGTATTTTTTTCCTGCCTCACGTGTCTTGTCTCCGATTTTCAGTGGGTAGGAGCCAAGCAGCATGAATTGCAAGTGAACTCGATGCAGCTGTTGTCGTACCAGGCGCCCATGTCCTCCGCCATGTTGCTGGTCGCCGTGCCCTTCTTCGAGCCAGTGTTCGGGGAAGGAGGACTCTTTGGCCCCTGGTCCGTGTCCGCGCTGGTAAGTTCTACTTGTTTTGCTGTCTGCGAAACAAGAGAATCATCCCGCTGCTATTCGTGCGATTTTTAGTTTTCAGAGCACGGTCTCGGATCCATTCTCCCGCTTAATCTTCATAATTACCCTTGAAGGGAGGCAAGCGAAGGATTATTTTTTAGACAAAGAGACTGAGACACAGTGTGCGTGCGTGTGTCTGTGGGTAATTTTATAGACACAGAAGCATGTCATATATGCTGCTTTTATCATGGATTCCTTCTCCCCAGCCCCCTCCCCACACACATTCGACGTTTCATTTCCCCGTCTCTGCCCCTGAAGGTAAGTCGTGTTAACATTCTAATGCGTGTTCTTCCCTGGTTTTCTCTGTGCTATCCATACCCATGTAAACTATACACACACACGTGTATATACGTAAGTTAAACATTTGTTTCTTTGACAAAAGTGGGATCACAACATAAATAATTTTCTGCGTCTTGCTTTTCTTGCTTCGTGTCTCATGAACATCTCTTCAAAGCATTCTGTTCAGTGTCCGTGTACTAGATGCAGTTCTTGACCACCGTGAACAGCGTGGCCGTAAACATCCTGATACATGTGTCTCTAGGAGCTGGTACTTTCTTTCCTTTGGACTAGAGTCCTAAGAGTGCAATTGCCAGATCAAAGGGAAGTGTACTTTGGGGGCATTTTAAGTTAGAAAGTGTAATCCCCCTACTTAGGGAAGGAATTTCTGCTTCCCGCAGCTTTAACCTTTGGAACGCAGCCCGTAGAAAAGGCTTGTTTGTTGGTGGGGTTAATTTATCAAACTTACACAGCCCTTACTCTAGCCCAAGAACTAGCCCAACACTTTGCAAATGTTAACTTATTTAATCCTCATAACAACTTTATTAGGTGGATACTATTATTATCCTCATATTTTGGATACAGGATGAGGAAACTGAGGGACAGAGTTAAGTAGCTGACTCAAGATCCCACAGCCAGTAAGCAGACCCAGAGCAGGAGTCCAAGCATGCTGACTCCAAAGCCCGTATTCTTTTTTTTTTTTTTTTAAGATTTTATTTATTTATTTGACAGAGATAGAGACAGCCAGTGAGAGAGGGAACACAAGCAGGGAGTGGGAGAGGAAGAAGCAGGCTCACAGCGGAGGAGCCTGATGTGGGGCTTGATCCCATAATGCGGGGATCACGCCCTGACCCAAAGGCAGACGCTCAACCGCTATGCCACCCAGGCGCCCCCAAAACCCATATTCTTAAGTGCTCTGCTGTGCTGCCTGGGAGCAGAATGCTGGTGGTTTCAAACTCAGACACTTGGCATAGAACCTTTTTTCCACAGTAGATATCACTTGTCCGTCTCTCAGATAATATTGCCCCTTAATTTTACAAAAATTCTAGCCATCCTGGTTACCTGGTCTTCAGACTCTTGCAGCATAGATACCTTAAACCGGAAGCAGGGGGCCTTATGCGATAGGCCCTCTGACAGATTCGAAGAAGGGAGAAGCAGCCCCCAAAAGTCAGAGGAACTAAGAACATAGCCGTCTGAGTCCACAGAATAAGAAGTCACTTTCGTTCCTTAATGTCCCTAGAGGGCATCGTTGCCTCAGAATAGAGCCGGTGGTTGTGTTTTCTGTGTGAGTCAAGTCATCAAGAAGTACTGTGCAACATTCTATCCACTCAGTAAAATTAACAATGGTGTATTTCTACAAACAGTTTTTTAAGTCTTTAATGAACATTTCTCTTAGTTGAAAATATAACGGACTCACTGTTGTAAAACAAATGAGCTTTTACTGTTTTTACCTAAATAGGACGCAAATCCAGCCCCTTTAGTCCTCCTGTGACCACGGTGATCTAAAAGCTGATAAAAGCCTCAGGGGACAGAAGGAATCTTCAAATAGGACATATTTTCTATAGAATTTGATTTCTTAATAATTCAAATCATAGCTGATACTTTATCTAAATTCTCTTATTTTAGAAATAGCAAATGACTTTATAACTTTTTAAATACAACGGTGGGAAAGTTTGGACAGATGTACTGTGGACACACAGCGGTGCAGCCACTTTGTCCCCATCCTCGGCCGGGCTGGTTTCTTCACGGCCCACGCACACGCCTTGTGCTTTCTTGCCGCCATGCTTTGGCCCCCACTGTCCCATCTGCTAGGAATCCTACTCCTTCTTCTTTCTCTAATGTGTACATACGTTCAAGGTCCAAACACCACTCCCTCCCTGAGCCCCAAATGACATCTCCTGCCTAGAGATTCATAAAAAACCTGTTGTGTGTTTGCTTGTTAATGAGGCAGCGCTCAGGACTCTTTCATCTATTTCCTGAGCTCACTGCCTTTCATGTGGCCAAGAGGTGGCATAGCAGAGTGGGTTACGCACAGGGACTCCAGAGCCAGGCTGCCCTGGGCTTAAATCTCAGCCCTACCACTTACTACTGTGTGATCTAAGGCAAAGTGCTTTTCCTCTCTCTCTGTTAAAAGGGATAATATTTTACTACCTCATGGGTGTTTGTGAGGTTTAAACAAGGTAATATATGTAAAACATTTAGGACAGTTGTTGGCATGTAATAAGTACTATGTAAGTGCAAGCTATGATTATTATGATTTTTTAGTATGTCCTCAAGTGGTTTCAAAGCTCTTTGAGGATGAGACCCTATTCTGTTCCTTAAAAGGTATGGCCTAGCTTTATAGATAACCAATGAATGCCCATTGATTTAATTTAAATAAGAATAAGCATGAGCAGTTAGTAGAAAAACATCTGGAAGGATACGCGAGAAGGTATTAACAGTGGTGGGTGGTTAGGATTATAAAAAGTCCTTACATTCTTTTTGCTTATCTTTATTTTCTGATTTTTTTTGCCTGTATTTGGAATATGCATTATTTTTATAATTAGAAATTATTGCAAAATAGTTTTTCTTCAGATGGATAAGAAAAATGAACCTGGAAATTCACATTCAGGCAGGATATTATTGGAGAATTTTCACTGCATTTTGTAGACAAAATTACATTTCTAAATACTATTCATTCTGCTATTTTATTCTCAATGCCTTGCTGTCTCCCAAAGGGATTCTTTTAAAACTCTCGTTCTTAATGGTGGTTGTTTAAGTTTTTAGGAATGCCTAATGAAATGGATTTTTACCTGAGGACTATAATGATCACAAGTGCTTTACATTAATGATTTTTTGGGTTTGTTTGTAGCTTATGGTGCTGCTCTCCGGAGTAATTGCTTTCATGGTGAACTTATCAATTTATTGGATCATTGGGAACACATCACCGGTCACGTATCCTTTTCCTCGTAACTCACGAATGCGTAGTCTTTTATATTTTCCCAAACTCTGTCACAATTATTTCCTTCTGGGAGCCTTGCATTTACTATTACTGGCCTAAACTGAGTAGCTAGACTGATCTCCAGGCTTTTCTTGTATCTTTCCACACTAGACTCTACGGAAACTTAAAGAAAGGTGAGCTAGGGAAATGAGTTAGTTTTCTGTCTCATGCAGGCTTTTTTGTTTTCTTATGCAGTAAGTGACCTTTCCCCTTACCAAAATCAACATAGAGCACCAAGCCTGGCACATAGTGGAGTTAAATAAATACTGGTGGAGTGGATAACGGAGTGGACGCTGGGGTTCTTAATCACTTGTCAGCCCCTATAGTAATAAAGTGCAGGTACAGCCAATCCAAAAACAGAAGATAACTTCAGACCGTTGACATCTGACTTTTGAATATGTTTTTGTACTTGTTTGGATATGGGTGTGCCTGTTTTTCTCAGTATTACCTCCAATCAAGAAATGAAATCAGGCCTTAAAGGTCTGAATCATTTTTAACATTTTGCTTGTCCTGCTGTTTCTCTTCTTGTTTCACTCTGTCTCCACTCTTAAGCAAAAGCAAAGGATTTCCCCAAATCAGAGAGGTAGTTTAGTAACATTATATCCAAGTGTGCTGATTTATTTAAAGGAGTGAACGCTGAGATGTCAGCAAAGTAAAAAAGCAGTCTCTTTGCCAACTATCGATAAATACCAACAACAGTTATAACAAGAATAATTATAAAAAACCCAACACTTAATAAATGTTTATTTTCCACCAGGCACTGTTGGAAAGAAACACCTCAGGTGTATGAGGCATCATGCTCTCAGAGCAGCTCTGTGAGGTGAATTCTGTCGTATTTTGCAGAGGAGAAAGTGGAGGTGCAGAGAGGTCAAGTGACGTGCTTACGGTCATACAGCTGAGAAGTGTGGTGTCCAGATTTGAGCCCACGCAGTCTAGTCCCAGACCTCGTGCACCATGCTGCCAAATCAGGGCATCCAGGGATGTGCCCTAAGAACACTCGTTCGTTCAGCAAATATTTACTGAACGCCCACTGCAAACCACGCTGTGACTTAGTCAGTACTTACGTGGTGAATGTCTACTGTATGTTGGGTCCTGGAGCAAGCAAAAATCCTTGCTCTCCCAGGTTTCAGTGCTGGTGAGGGAGACTATAAGCAAGAAAATTAAAGTATACGTAGACAGTGTGAGATAGTGTGAAGTGCCAAGGAGAAAAAGTAAAGCAGGAAAGAGGAGCTGAAGTGTCGGGGGCTGGGTTGAAACTAAAGAGGGGGCAGTCAGGAAGGGGACTTCTAAGTGAAGACCCGGGGGAAATGCAGTCGCCCCATGCAGATTGGGATGATTAGCGTTCTGGGCAGAGGGAGCCGCGGGGAGGCCCTGACGAGCAACAAGGAGGCCTTGTGGTTGTGGCGGGGAGCGGACAGGGTGGAGAACAGCAAGGCTCTGAGAGGAGCTTGTACTGAGTGAGATGGGAAGCCTTGGATGCCAGGAGCGGAGAAACGACGTGATTTTACCTATGTTCTAATGGGATCAGTCTGGGCTGTGGGTTGAGCAGAGACTGAAGCAGGGTTTTCAGCCTCCGTCCTGCTGCCCTCGTGGGTTGGACAGGCCTTGTTTGCAGGGGCGTGTCCTGCCCACTGTCAGGTGTTTCCCAGCGTCCCAGCCACTACCCGCTAGGTGCCGGTAGCGCCCCCTTCTGCCCAATGGTGACGGCCAGAAAGGTGTCCAGACCTTTTTGGCGGCAGAATCACCCCGGTTGAGAAGCACTGCGCTGAAGGAGGCAAGAGGAGAAGGGACCCTGGAAAGAGGATGGTGGTTTGGTACCAGGATTGGATATGTTTTCAAGTAGCACCAGCGGGTTTTGCTGACAAATCGGATGTGAAGAATAGGAGAGGAAACAGGTTGGCTCACGTGGTTTGGGGCCTGAGCGCCTGGTGTGCTGCCAGCAGCTGAACTAGGACAGCCCGAAGGAGGTTTGGGGGTGGGAGTTGGGGGGAGAACAAGTCTGGGAGTTCAGGGTCAGGGTCTCAGCAGCAGTTCTTCCAGAGTCGGGTGTCCTGTGTAGATGCTGTTTAAAGCAGGGAGGCTGGTGCCGGTTACCATGCAAACAAGTAGAGGAAGAGCCGCCATGAGACTGGGTTCTGGGTCACGTCGGTGTTGACTCTCCGGAGCTGAGAGGAGCTGGCAGTGGAGGCAGAGGAAGGGCGACCAAGGCAGGGGAGGGAAGCCGTACAGACCCCCCAGGTGAGGAGGAAGGGGGTCAGCCGTGTTGAATGCCACTGACAGGTCAAGTCGAGGAAGGCCGGGAATTGAGGAGGGGGCTCGGGAAGGTGGAGGGCGCCGAGGTTGTGACGGGAGCTTTCCGAGCATGGAGGGGAAAGCCGGAGCGAGCGGAGAGGGGAATGAGGGGACTTGGAAATACCAGGTGTAGACTGTTCCTTTTTGATTGAATTTAATGTATATATGCCTTTTTTACCTCACTGAAGAATTTCTTTAAATTTGCCTTCCCTCTCGTGTAACTGCCTTCCACAGGTCGTGAACTACGTCAAAAGAGAGGCTGAGGAGTCAGGAAACACCGAAGTGTTAGAACCAGTGTTAGAACAGTGTGCTTTGAGACAGTTCAGCGTGGAAAGTGAAGCCTGTCTTCTAATGGTTAGAGTTAGCATCCTGGGGAGGGGTCAGTGCACGCCCGGCCCGGCCCTGCAGCCGTCGCCGTCCCCTGCCGGGAGTCAGGGCTGGGAACGGCTGCAGTGTCAGAGCTGCCCTGTGTGTTTGCGAGAAGATGCCTCAAGCACCCGGCAGATACTTGTTAGGCATAAATCCTGCTGTTGACAACGGCCGACACATATGGTGCTTGCTATGTGCTGAAAACTTCGCATATGTTGGCCTCGTTAATCCTGGGAGGGAGCCTTTATCGATTTCCATTATACAGACAGGGAAGCTGAGGCACAGAGTGGTAGCTATTTCTTTTTTTTTTTTAAGCTTTTGTTTATTAGCCAGAGAGAGAGAGAAAGAGCACAAGCAGGGTGAGGGGCAGAGGCAGAGGGAGAACCAGGCTCCCCGCTGAGCAGGGAACCCAACACGGGACTCGATCCCAGAACCCTGGGATCATGACCTGAGCCAAAGGCAGACGCTTAACCGACTGAGCCATGTAGGCGTCCTTGGTAGCTATTTCTAATAGCGTTATTGGAAGAGCAGCTGAGTGCACACCAAACATCTGAAAAAATAGTGAGGTCCTAATTTATAAGGGAAAAAACATATGTAAAATATGGAATGAACGATTTTTAAAGGCATGGCGTGTGTTTAGTTTGTTATTTTAAGTACAGTGATTTGGAAACCTCTAACCAAGCAGCACGTTACTGCTGGCCACCCACCAGACTGGATCCTGGACTTGGAGTTAAATAGACCCGTCCACATTTGGACTCCAGCTCTGCCACTTCCAAACTCGGTGATCTCAGTTATTTGAAATCCTTGAACCACAACAGTTGTAGGATGGGAAGAGTGGTACCGCAGTGAAGGTCAATGTCATGCTTAATGACGTGAGGTGACACGTGCGGGTAGCAAGCATAGCGCCTAGTGTGTCACTGGTTCTCCGGCTCACCGCTCCCTTGCCCTGTTTCCCTCCCAAACTGAGGCATACCGGATGTGTTTACCTTGAGTCTGCTGTCTGGTGCCATGCACACCTCCCTCATTTGCCAAGGGAAGTTTATTAGAAATAGCGCTGTAAAACATCGTAATAGATTGCTGGGCAAAATCGCTTCTCTGTACCTTGTTCTCAACTCCTTTTTCAACCTTATCACATAGCGCCTTTGTTCTTCTTTGGAGAGAGATAGTAGAGACAGTCGAGGCAGTGTCCTGTCACTATTGCTGAAGCCTACTGAGAAAACTAGGATTGACCTAGATCGAAGTCCTTGTTTCTTATATGGGGGATTGGGGGGATTCAGGCTGTGCTCCATGCAGTCCTTCCAGCCACAGGAAGCCACACTTCACGTGTATGTGTGCGTGCGTGTGTGAATGTAACATCTCGCTTGTTTTTCCTTCTCTGTGTGAGTGTGTGGGTATAACAATCTAGCTTGTTGGTTTTCTTGATCCTTAGCCAAAAACCTCAGCTATAACATGTTTGGACACTTCAAGTTCTGCATTACTTTATTTGGAGGATATGTTTTATTTAAGGATCCACTGTCAATTAATCAGGGTCTTGGCATGTTATGCACGTTATTTGGCATTCTCGCCTATACGCATTTTAAACTCAGTGAACAGGAAGGAAGTAAGAGTAAACTGGTACAGCGTCCATAATTGGGTTTTGGTGGAGAAAAGAAAGCCACGCCAAGAAGATAAAAAATGTTGAGTGTGCAAGTTACTTTTAAAGAAGAAGAAAAATTATATTGCAAAATTCATTGAATGATGGTTTGCAAGAAGTAACACAAAGGAAATTTTATTCATAAATAGGACTTTCTCTTTTAGAGTACCTCTAAGACCATGGCTCATGCTTCTTCTCAAAGATTGATTATGTGAAGTCTGTAGGATGCTTCGATTATACCAAGTGAAATACATGAAATTTAAGTTCTATAATAGCGACAGAGGGATCCATATCACTGTTCTACAAATGTGTCATGGTTTGTAAGTGTTCGTACCCTTCTAAGGAAGGACTGTGAGGACTCCTTTACTTGCTCATAGGTGGCCCCCAGTGTGAGCTCTTTTATAATTTCAGCCGAAGTGTTTAAGTCAGAATTTAAATCTAGCATTTCTATTTTAGTTGGTTTAGTAAAACTTCCTGCTTATTTCACTTACAGAAATGAAATATCATTTCTAGAAAGCAAAGTGTAGGAAAGAAGACCCTAAGACAAAATCCAGATCTGAAAGTCCCATATTTCCAGTAGAAAATTGATGTAAGAAGTCACACGTTATCCAGAAAACTACAGTTGCTGTAGGTATTCCCTTGTTTCTGAGCTCTCCGTGAACTCTAGAAACCGCGTATGGCATTAAAAAACAAAACCGCTCCATGTTTAACTGGCCCAAAGAGGAGACTATGGACGGAACCGAGCAGATGTCTTACCCCGTTCTCTCGGCCTCTCGGAGCATTTCACGTTGGTAATATCTTGGTACCAGCTCCCCGCGTCACCCCCTACCTCCCACGTTGGAGGCAGGCATGGAGCTTTCTTTGGCACTGAAGGCTTTGTTGTGAACTCTAAGGTGACTGAGGAAAATTTTCATGCAGCAACTCAGGGCAAATACTCTCCAAACGTTAAGCAGAAACTTGGTGAAAATATGAGGAAAGATTTTAAAGAGAAGTAGAAAAGTAGTGAATATTTAACCAGCTCCATTCGTTTCTAGAATAATTTTTTAAAATGAGGATACAGGGGAAGTACGGGGTTTCCACTGAAGGAGTGGGGGCTGGATTATTAGTGCCACAGATTTCCTCACACAGCATGTCTCTGCCTTCCAACTTCTTGACCGTTGAGTGTTAAAAGCGGTTGTCGATAATTTCTCACAATACATTGAGACAGTCCCTCTTGGAACAAATCTTTTAAAAATATTACATATAAACTTTAAATGAAAAAAAAAACACAACTCTTCAGAGGACAAAGAACCACCTATAAAAAATATACCTTTTTGGATTTTTTTTTTCATGGCCTATTTGAAATGAAAAGCCTGACTGAAAATCTGTTTTGACAGAATTTCCATGTTTCGGTCAATTGTCAGGTGACTAGTACGTGCGATTTTCTGTTTTGTTTTAAATATTCTTTGGTTCTTCTCGGTTTCTAAAGAAATATTTTGCTGTGCTAAGAATCAGCAAGCACTCTGTCTTACCAGATGAGCCTCAGGCATTATGTTTCTCTAAGAAATGTTCTCCGTGTGTGTTTAAATTAACATATAGTTATTTCCCCAAAGCTGGAGAAAAGTATTTCCGTGCAGTGAGGATTATGTGACTTCTGCACACGGACAGCTGAGTCGATTTGTGCTGTGTGGAAATTCTATTTTAACTGTAAATACGCGGGGGGTGTAATAAATGTTGGGGAGGGTTATAATAAATGGCTGCTGTCAGTAGGAATGCAATAAAAAGGTTGGAGCAAGATAGGGTCAGGGGATGTGCATATATAATTGAATAAAATATGTGCCACCGGAACTGGGGTCTGATCAACATTTTTTACCCTGAAGATGATCTTCCCGTCGAAAAGGAAATCCCTGGGGGAAATGACCAGGCCCAGCCACAGAAACAAACCAGAAACAGTGCCGTGGATGACACCCACTGTCCTTTTGTTACAGATGTAACTGTACTTGTTTGTAATTCTATGTTAAGTGGCCGAACTTCAGTTTTCACCTGTTACAAATAAAGAGAACCTGATATTTTTACTTTTCATGTTGTGCGTCAGAACTTTTTAGAACCAGTGAAAGAAGGATCGCCTCTGTGTGTATTTGCAGTGGTAATGCTGGTCTGTCCAGCCCCCCAAAATGCAGCTTCTAATAAAACAAAATTCTCATGTTACTTTAAAATAACACGGGGGCGCCTGGCTGGCTTAGTCGGCGGAGCGTGAGACTCTTGATCTTGGGGTTGTGGGTTTGAGCCCCAGGTCAGGTGTAGAGATTACTTAAAAAAGTAAAATCTTTTTAAAAAAAAATAACATGGGGCACCTGGGTGGCTCAGTCAGTTAAGCATCTGACTCGATTTCTGCTCAAGTCATGATCTCAGGGTCCTGAGATCAAGCTCGACATCGGGCTCCATGCTTAGTTGGGAGTCTGCTTGGGATTCCCTCCCTCTGCCCCTACACTCAATCATGCTCTCTCTCTCTCTCTCTCTAAAATAAATAAATAAAAATCTTTTTTAAAAAATAACATACCTTGAAGGAGAAATCTGTCTTTGAAATGAAGCAGGCTTTCTTCTGTTTCATTTTTATTTATTTTTATTTTTATTTTTTGTTTTATTTTTTAAAGATTTTACTTGAGAGAGAGCAAAAGTGATCACAGAGAGAGAGGGATCACAGACGCAGAGGGAGAAGCAGAACTTGCCGCTGAGTGGGAAGTCCAATGTGGGGCTTGATCCCAGGACCCTGAGACCATGACCTGAGTTGAAAGCAGATGCTTAACTAACTGAGCCACCAGGCGCTGCTCTCCTGTTTCATTTTTTAAAATGCTTTTTAAACCTTGCCATTTTTTTAAGTCATAGTCTTTTTTTTTAAATTTATTTAAAAGCAACAGCATTAATCAGACATTCCACATTGACTCCATCAGTAAATATTTGTTGGGTGAATGAATACACAGAATGGCCAAAGGTGAAAGTCTGATTGAAAGAATGGAAACCGGATTTATTAGATATATTGTGTTTTGCATTTCTATTTCCAAACTTGAATTGGATTATACTTGCTACGCTCAGGAATACAATGATAATTTCATTCACTCAGCAAAAGTTTATTGAACATATGTGCCAGGCATTCTACTAGGCACTGTGCAAAGACAGTCCTTTCATGCCAGAGCAGTCCTGGATGTCCTATGATCTTAAACCTCTATCTAGCAGAAAAGATATTAAGTAAAAACAAGACATTAAAAATAAGGCATTCATCAAATAAAAACAGTGAGTTTATGATGACAAATTCAGATAAACGCTAAGAACATAATTCTCTAGGGCATGTCACAAGAATCTGGCCCAGAATTGGCTGTCAGTGAGGTGTCCATGAAGAAAAGATGACTGAGCTGAGCTCTGATGGATTTATGGAAGTTAGATAAGTAAAGGGAGGGGATCGCATTCTGGTACAAAGGAATAGCACGTGCAAAGGCCCATGAGTCGAACTGCAACAGGATGCTGTAGGAGGCTACATTTCAGGGAGGGAAGGTACGGTGAGACATGAGACTGGAAAGGAAGGCTGGCCTCGGACTACAGAACACCTTGCAGGCCATGTTAGGAATCTAGTATGAGCAAGAGGGAGGGTTCTGAGTCTTGTCGCAGTCAACCCCTTTGTGCTGAAACTAATCAAGGAGAACCAGAGGGATGCTAGGAGACCAGCTGGGAGACGATGTACCGAGATGTGATAGCTTGGAGGGCTGGTCGCGGCGAGATGATAGATGTGGACAGATCCAGGAGAATTTAGTAGATGGCATCAACATGGCTGGAGATGGATTAGAAATGGAGGGCACGGGAAGAGGTGAAGTCAGGAATCACACTGATTCCTGGGTCTGATTGGTGTAGCTGAGAGAGAATGGTGCCATTCTGCGAGACAAGAAACAAGATGAGGTGTAGCATGGGAAGGAGGAAGATGATGAGTTCATAAACAGCCATCTTGATTTTGAGGCGTCTTTGAGACATCCAGTTAAAAATGTTAATCAAATGATCAGATACACAGGTCTAGAAGTCAGGTAATGTTTTAGTTGGAGTGGAAAGAGTCCGTGGGGAGTTCACGGGGGTGTGACTGATATGGATGAAAACGCAGATCAGGACGGGCTTGCCTAGGAGGCCTGTTTGCAGCCGAGCCGTGAGGAACTCTGGCATACACCGGTGGAGGAATATAATTCTGAGAAGGAAGAAGAAGACAGGAGGAAGCCGAGGCTAAGATAATGGGAGAGAGGGTGGACAGATGAGACGTCACTGCCGAGAGGTTAAGGGAGATGTGTACAGAAAAATAACCATTGCGTTTGCTGGCAGTTCACTGTTGACCTTGGGAAGGCTGTTTCCGCGGAGTGATGGTCGCAAATGCAGACTGGAGCGGGCCGAGTCCTCAGTGTGAGAGAGGATATGGAATCTTCGAGTATCCCCAGTTCTGCCGCCATTGCAGCTTGTGATATTGAGTGCTGGTTGACATGAGCAGGGGGCTTTTCGTGTGTGAGTCTAAGACTCTGACCATAACGGTAATTTATTAGAAGTAGAGTTGTAAAGCACCAGATAGCCTGTGTACTTCTGCCAGGGACACGTCCTTCTTTCTGTAGCAGGGATGATCTTTTGTCCTGAAAAGGAGTTTCCTCTTTGGCTACTGAAGGTATTTTTGAAATATGGATTGCTATTAATAAGATCAACTGTTACTTTTGCCAACTGCCAGCGTACTTTGAAAAAAAAAAAGTTTGCAGGCCCACTAAGGGGTGATCAGTTATGCATTTTTGGTTTCTGTTACTGCAAGATAACCCTGCTGAGAAAAAGGCCAGTCTCAGTCGGGGAGCTAGTATGGCGCAGTGGAACGGCTTAGCCTGGACATCGGGATCGCGGCTCCCGGTCCAGACTCCACCATTACGTAGATTGTCTTTGGCTTTGGGCTGTCTTGGTTGACTCTGGGTTCTCAGTTTCTTCATCCACAAAATGAGGGCTTAGATGGAAATGATTTCCAAGGGACTCTTCATCTCCAAAATCCCCTGCTTCTGCTTTTTCAGATTAAAATTACAATTTCTCATTTGTTTATGTTGAGAGCAGATTTGATGAAACGAGAAAGATTTTTTTTTTTTTTTTGGCCCTTGTAAGAGCTCTTCTTGTTCGTGTGCATTTTTTTACTGGTGGATTGTTTTTAGAAAGTATATGCAAAATATTAAATGTAATATATTTTCATATTTGTTAGGTTACAGGACATATGGTTTCATTTGATTTATCAGAATCGCTTCACACTTCGTATGAAGTCATTGAGAGGTAAAGTATTGCCAATTCACCAAATTATTTATGGCTGTTTGAGGGATACTCTTTGATACGCTGTTTCTAATTTGGAAAATAGCACATCACACAAACCATAGTAATTCACATTTTTCTATTGAATTAAAAACTTCATAAATATATGTACACCACAAGAACAAGCCTGCTTATTTATTTAACCAGCCAGGATTAGGCCTTCCTTTTTTTTTTTTTTTTTTAGGACTTTACTTTTTTTAGAGCAACGTTAGGTTCATATGCATTTCTAAATGTTGGATTTTTATTACCCATAAAAATTGTTATTTTTTTGTTTTGTTCTTCTGTTTTTTCCTGAGAGAGAGAGAGAGAGCAGGTGTTGGGGAGGGGCAGAGGGAGAGGGACAGAGAGAATCTTAGGCAGGCTCCATGCCCAGCATGGAGCCCGAACTCGGGGCTCGATCTCATGACCGTGAGATCATGATCTGAGCCGAAATCAAGAATCGGATACTTAACCGACTGAGCCACCTAGGTGCCCCAAAATTATTTTTTCTTTTACAATCAAATGATTTATATCAACCAAATGTTTTCATTTTCCTTTTCCTGTTTGTTCTTAGACTCCCCAAAGTCAGTTTCCTATTTTCTCAATTCTCCTTTTCTCAATTTAAAATTAGTGTTGGCGGTTCGGTACAGGAGAGTGATGGGGAGAGGTCTTACCAGGAGACGGGAGGCTCAAAATCAATTAGTCTGTTGAGATTGGGGGTCTCCAAAACGGGGATTTACTATGGGAACGATCAGACTCTCCAGGTCTTTGGACTAGAGTTCTTAGAGATCATGGAGTGGCTCGCTGACTGTATTTGCCAGAATCAGAATGTTTTATACAATTTAACAAAAACTTATACAGGGGGGAAAAAAAGACAAAAAATGCTGTGGAAGCATGGCTGGTTTCCTAACCAAACACCCATTCCTATTCTTTGCGTCTACTCCAGAGGCTGAAATGCTAAATTTTCTTTTCACCATGTTGCCACATAGTTAAGGATAGTCGTGTAAGATCTCGCCAGTGAAATGTAATTGGAGGTCACTGAGGATTTCTGGGGAATGTTTTGCTTCCCTGCTAAAAGGGGCAGATGTGGTCGGCGCTGCCTTTTCCTGCCTGGAATGTAGCTGTGTATGTCTAGACTTGGACTAATAGCTAAAGGAGTGGTGAAGACAACCTGATGTGAAAGTGCTGAGCTGCTAAAACAAGGCCGTCAGGTGCCTGTTTCCAGGCTTCTTGTTCTAGACGAAAAGTAAACCCTTATTTGTTTAAGCCACTTTTAATTGCTCCTTGCCACTGAAAGCATACCAATGAGAATTTGAGGGTGAAACGGGGCAGGAATGGGGGACTTGCTCTGTTAGACTTTAAAACCCAGGAAGCAGCAAGTGAATGTAGCTGGTTAAAAACAAAACTAGAGTAGTTGGTAGCCTGACCCCAGCCGTCTTTGCAGTCCATAGGGCACCAAAGCACGGGGGCCGGGTGGATGGGAGAGAAGAAATTGTTTGGTGGACATGGGGGCACATAGATGGAGTCCACACCTGGGGCTATTGGTGCCTTGGGGTGAGTGAACCAGCTCTAACAGGAACAACCTTTCCAGTTAAGTGGGAGGTGGTCTATCTCAGACATAGCTTTATACTTATTCAGTAACTGCCTTATTCCCAGAATTTTCCCCAGTTCTTCAAGTTGAGTTGGTAGATCAAGAAAGCACTATCACCAGTGTCTTAAAGGTTATGCCTCCATCTTGGAACTGGACATCAATGTGAAGGTTCTAAGGATATTCTGTAAGAGGAACAAGGAAAAACTCTGTAATGCTCCAAGACTTCCATAAAATCATAGGAGAATGGAGTGTCACTAGAGGGCCTCCCACTGCCCACACACATAGGACTGTGGATGCTAGTGAGAGCATGTGTGATGGAAGGAAGTGAAGTGATTGTCATGGAAAATTCTTCAGCCAAACACAGGACAATTTTTCTGAAATAAAGAATATCATGAGGATATCCAGTGTCTGCACTCAAATAGCGTCCTCACAGGGACGTCAAGCCTGTGAATATCTCTTACCTCTGGAAAGCTCAATGCTGCTCTGAAACTCAGGGATTTTGCCAAGGAAACTATGGGCTACAACTTTTGTCCTCTCCTCCCCTGACACTGCACTGTGTGGCCCCACAGAAGTATGATAAGGCTTGTCATCATGGGTTCTCCAAAGTCATCATGTTTGTCTCCATTCTAACCCAACCTTGGCCTCACCCTCTTTCCTGGTGTGAAGATCCAAGTAGAGTGGTCTGAATTTCCGCCACCCTCAGGGATGAGAGAAGTCAAAGGAAGTCAAGATGCTCATCTGGACCTGCTGGAAATGGAGTTCACTCAAAGAATGACCATTGCAGGGTTTACCAAGTATGGGATCATGCAATTGATAACAGTTCTCCGGATTAGTGCCATTTAAGGTATAGACCAGTGTCAGTCCACGAACGGTTTCTTACCCGGTCAGACAAAGTAAGCACAGAAGTTGAGAGTAAGTGTTGAGGAACTTTTATAGCACTTTGGTATCACCGTGACAGCCAGACAGTTGACTTTGTATTTTACAAAAGTGTCCCTCGGCAGTGGATTGGAAGTAAAAAACTGGTTTCCAAACAGTTGGAGAAGGATTGCCTCTCCCCATCTGCGGAGAAAGTGCCAGAGTTTTGGCCACAAAATGATTTGATTGTGAGGAGCTTTGTGGTTTACTCAGACTAGCCTCTTGGTTATGTGGCTTAAAACAGGTCTTATGTTAGGGCCTTTGAATCCCAGACCTCTCCAGCCCACTAGAGCCGTGGAGCTTAGTGGAGGGACAAGAGGACGTGGGGCAACAAGTTTGCGGCATCTCATATATAACTCATTAATCTGATCGCCTGCTCGTTGTCTCCACTGGGCGGTCTAAGAGATCTCTCACACTGAACTTCTCTTCCCTGACGCCAAACCCCTTCATCCACAACATTATCTTAGCATTTGCTCGGATGGAAAGTCTTGAAGTGGTTATTGACATTTCTCTTTTTCTCACCTCCTTACCCACCCTGGCAGGCTGGTTGGCTCTGCCTTCCAAACATCCAGAATCCAACCTCTTCATACCATCTCCACTGCTACCATGATGGTCTCCTAAAGGATCTCCCCACTTTTACCCTAACTGTCCACAGCTCACAGTGCAGCAGCCAGAGTTGGCCTGTCCTGTCCTGCCTCTTCTCAAAACCCCTTCATGGCGCCCCCATTGTACTCACAGAGTCAAATCCTCCCAGCGGCCTCAGGCCATATAGTACAGGAGCTCCTCTCTCATGCTTTCCTGCCTCCTCCGCCCCTACCACCAGGCCTTCACGCTGTCACTGCACACTCCAGCCATCTCCGGCCTTGGGGGTTTGCTCTGGCTCTGTGTGGAAGCTCTTTCCCCATCGTCTGTGTGGCTAATTCTCGCTTCATTCTAGACTTCCCTCAAAACCTCACATTTTCAGTGAGGCTCATCCTGATCGTACTACTGCAGCGTACCTCTCCTCTCTCCCTGCACTCTCCAACCTCCTGCCCCTGCCCCAGTTTTTCTTTATTCCACTGAACGCGTATCTTTGTATTGTACCATTTTCGTGTGCTCATGGTTTACTCTTGCCCTCTCCCACCAGGATGTGAGCTTCACGGAGAAAGGGATACCGTTTTATTGACTGCTACGAGTAGAGCCAGGCACTTAATAAATGCATCTCCCTATAGCAGTTCTTACCAATTCCCTTGAAGAATCCCCCCGAATGAACCTCACTGTCGCCTCAGAGAAGGGAAAGCCGAGGGAGAGAAGGAGGAATAAGAGAGCTCTCATTAAAATTCAGGGCTGAATTACCCACTAAAAACTGCAAGAGCTTCTCGTGCTCTGGCATTGCCCTCCCCGTCTCCCGGTCTTCCATTCTGTCTTTCTTCATTCCATTCTAGATGGACCAGAAACAGGTGGCGAGTGAAGGATCGGAACCCACCCACTGACAGACTTGCAGACTTACACAGGCGAGGCAGGAGGGGTGGAGGAGCGGCTAAATCTATTCATTCACTTTTAAAACATACATCTGTAGCCCTCAGTTTGTTTCTCATAGTCCATAGTCTCTCATGTTTCATTCCCCCTTCTGATTACCCCCCCTTTCTTTATCCCTTTCTTCCGCTACAGAGGGGAGGGGGGTGGGGGAATGGGATAGACCGGTGATGGGTAGTAAGGAGGGCACATATTGCATGGTGCACTGGGTGTTATACACAACTAATGAATCATCGAGCCTTACATCGAAAACCGGGGATGTACTGTATGGTGACTAACATAATATAATAAAAAATCATTATAAAAAAAAATAAAAAAATAAAACGTACATCTGTACTGGGAGCTCCTGGGTTTTTTTCATCAGAGTGGGAGTTTGGAACAGGCATCCAGAACATCCCTTGCCTCTCTGTAACAGAAAGTTGGGAAGCAGGAAAAAAGCAAAGACAAAGTTTAGCGGAGAGAAAACACAAAATAAGATAGAATAATTCCATTCAAATGTATCTGTAATCATAACTGCACTAATATTCATATGAAATTCACCTAATTTAACACAAAGACTTTAGATAGAATCTAACTACAGTTGACCCTTGAACAACACAGGTATGAGCTACGTGGATCCACTTATACGTGGGTTTTTTAAAATGTAGTTGAGCTATAATGTTATGTTAGTTTCAGGTGTGATTCAACAATTCTCTCTATTACATAATGCTCACCACAGCGGTGTGGTCCCCATACAACGTTACTGACTATATTCTCCGTGCTGTACTTTTCATTTCCGTGACTTATTTATTTTATAACTGGAAATTTGTACCTTTTAATCCCCTTCACCTGTTTTGCCCATCCCCACACCCACTTCCCTCTGGCAACCACAAGTTCTCTGCATTTGTGAAACTGTTTTGGGGTTTTTTTGTTTGGTTTTCTTTGCTTTTTGGATCCCACAAATAAGTGAAATCATATTGTATTTTTTTTTCCCTGTCTGGCTTACTTCACTTAGCACAATATCCTCTAGGTCCATCCATGTTGTCCCAAATGGCAAAAATCTCATTCTTTTTTTTTTTTTTGGCTGAGTAATATTCCATTGTATATATACACCACATCTTCTTTATCCATTCGTCTATTTTTGGGCACTTAGGTTGTTTCTATATCTTGGCTATTGTAAAACATGCTGCAGTGAACTTAGGGGCACATATCTCTTTTTGATATATGCAGATTTTTTCAATAAATATATTGGAAATTTTTTTGGAGATTTGTGACATTTGAAGAAACTTGTAGATGAACAGGGTAGCCTAGAAATACCAAAAAAATTAAGAAAAGGTTAGGTATTATTGTAAGAATACAGCATATAATATGTATAATTTACAAAATATGTGTTAATCACCTATGTTATCAATAACATTTCTGGTCTATAAGAGGCCATTAGTAGTTAAGTTTTGGGGGAGTCAAAAGTTACCTATGGATTTTTGGCTGGAAGGTGGGTCAGCACCTCTAACCCTTGTGTTGTTCAAGGGTCAACTGTATGTACTTTTTGTAGGAGACTTTCCTAAAGGGACGTCTGGGTGGATCAGTCAGTTGAGCGTCTGTGTTTGGCTCAGGTCATGATCCCAGGGTCTTGGGATCGAGTCCTGGATCGGGCTCCTCACTCAGCAGGGAGCCTGCTTCTCCCTCAAACTGCTGCTCCCCTGCTTGTGCTCTCTCTCTGACAAATAAGTAAAATCTTTTAAAAAGAGAGAGAGACTTTCCTATAAAGAGAAAGAAGAAAAAAGAAATCGAGGGTAGTAATAGCAATATTAGACAAATTAGAATTTAAGGCAAAAAAGCATTAACAGGATTAAGGAAGGTTTTTTTAAAAAGGAAAATCCACCAAGAACATAAACAATTATGAACAATGTAACAAACAGTCATAAAATTAAAAGGACAATTGAAAATTTTAACACAGCTCTGTCAGAAATGATAGAGCAAACAGCCTGAAAGTTAGCAAACTTGTCTAATAGGTTTATTGAGGCCCTGCACTCAGCAAGCAGAGAACACACATTCTTTCCAAGTACTTGGGAAATATTTCCAACAGTGAGGATTAACAGATAATATTATAAATAGTTGGTAGGTTTAAATGAAGACATTTTTGTTTCTGTCCATTTACTCAAACAATAAAAATGATGTATTTAAACCACCTTTTACTGCTTTAAAATACTTCTGAGAATATATTAGAATATTGAACAATTAGATTTCAAGATACAGTTTTCGGCGCAGGCGATCTTGTGGCTTCAGGGAGGCTTTGGACGGCACTGCAGGTGGGAGGAGAAGGAGCAGGACCATGCGCTGTCCTAGACGTGTGCCTGGAGCCAGAAAGGGTGTAAGCAAGCATCACATGAGAAGAAGAACAGCTCCGGAGCAGCGAACTGATGAAGCCGTTCGCAGAACTACCCAGGAAAGTTAAAAGAATAGAAAAATAAATGTGATTAATAAAGAAATATGGGTTTCCACTAAGCATAAAGGGAGTGAGCAAGAGAGACATTTTGGGCCACTTCTTTGGCCCCTGTTTCTATCTTCTTTTTTTAAGTTTATTTATTTTTTAAGTAATCTCTACACCCAAAGTGGGGCTCGAACTCAAGACCCTGAGATCAAGAGTCACGTGTTCTTCTGGCTGAGCCAGTCTTGATAGCAAGTTTCTGTCATTTCTAATATTATTCCTAATGCAGGACATCTGGGCTATCCTAGATCGGTTACTCTTTTTATTTCCATTAGTTCTACATTTTGTTTTAAAATCTCAATGCATAATTTCTAAGGTTAAAAATTTTATGGGGCGCCTGGGTGGCTCAGTCGTTAAGCGTCTGCCTTCGGCTCAGGGCGTGATCCCTGCATTCTGGGATCGAGCCCCACATTAGGCTCGTCCGCTGGGAGCCTGCTTCTTCCTCTCCTACTCCCCCTGCTTGTGTTCCCTCTCTCGTTGGCTGTCTCTATCTCTGTCAAATGAATAAATAAAATCTTTAAAAAAAAATTTTTTTTTAATTTTCTATATGCCCTTCTGAGAGCTTTGCTTCCTTTTGGGTTGGAGAACTTTTTCCATCAGACCTAAGATTGCAGGACTGCAGTTTGCCACCCCCAGCCTATGAAAAGGGGGCTTGTCTTCTCCAGCATTTATGTCTTGGAGCCCTGGTTCAGAGGGAACAGAGCCAGACTCTGGGCCAACACGGAATGAATGCACAGTCAGGACACAGAGGGGAGAAAGCAGGGAAGCCTTGTTTAAACCCTGGTTGTGGTGAAATCTTTGGGGGAAGAAAAATTCAAGAGGAGTTTATGAAGAGCGTTATTTGAAAAGTATAAGATTGTGATTGCAGTATAAACTTAAGTGACTTGGGGAATGAACAATGCATGTGGCACAAGCATAAAAAGGTAACCATCATTCTCGTTGTAAATCTGACAGTATTTGTAATCAGGGCTGTCTGTGATACCGCCGCTTGCCAATTAATTCTGAACGTTCTCATGGTGAAAATTCTCTGGACGAGCAAGGATTCTCTATAAAAAGGAAAAAGCAAGATCGTTAAAGTATCAGTATAAGTCGAACCTCCTTTTGCTGAAAAAAACTATCATGGTTACAGTTACAGAGGACTGTGTGTACATTTTGGCTTAGAGCCGTCAACCACTCTGCTTTGCTAATAATAAACAATAGTGGTTTGCAGAGATGTTACTTTAATTAATGCGTCTCCTAAATGGTTTCCTTTTGACCTCTTTTTCTCCTCCTAGCCCCTCGCTTCAAATATGAAGCAAATCTCCAGTCTGACCTCGACTCTTCTTCTCTTAGAAGCTTCCTGAGCGCAGAAAATGTGTCTGCTGACAGTGGGTAAAATAGTGCTGGTCACATATCAGACACGATCAGCCCTAAGCAGCCAGCTCTCAAAACCACATCTTTCGTTCTGTGCTCCTGTCCATAGTTCATCGCTGTTCTTTCAAGAAACAGTGGAGTCCCGTGAAAAATGCAGTTTACTGCAGTTCACAGCTCGATGAGGGGAGAGCTTTCCCTTGAGGTCCCCGCGTGCGTACGTCGGTGCGCAGCCCCAGGGCCCTCCGTGTCCTTTATCACCCAGGCTCCTGAAGAGTCCTGTACTCAAGGGTCAGGCCTAAATAAAACGATCATCGTGACTGCTTCTTCAAGGACGTTGGTAAGTGACTCTTAAGGGAAACTGGCTTTGTTGTTGTTTCACTCGCGGGCATGGTGATGAAGGACAGTGTGGTGACGGCTGGTACCGCTGGTGGCAAGGCCCTGAGTCGGGCCGGCGGCCAATAGTTCTGCCCACCCTGCTCTTCGTGCCGTCAGTGCAGCAGTCCACGCGGTCAGTGCCAAGCCAGTCAGGTCTCAGTATTATTAGGAAGAGTTTTGACCTCACAAGACCCTTGCAAGAGGTTCACTGGAAACGTCGTGAATCGCTGCCCTAGGCTTTCGGGATGTCATGGCTGCTGCCCCTGGGGAGCTAGAGTTCCAGTGATGGAAGACAACCAACAAGGGGAGAAGTAAACGAGGGGCTTTCAGAGCGTGATCGAGTCTGTGAAGAGAGTAAACACAGGGAATGGGAGAGACAGTAACTAAGGGTGGAGGAGGGGCTGCTTTGGAAAGGTGAAGAGATGACCTCTGACCCGGGAACTGAAGGGTGGAAAGGGGTCTGCCATGCCCAAGACTGGGGAAGAGGTTTCTGGAAAGGTGATATAGCAAGGGCCAAAGGCCCAAAGCAGGAAACAGCTTGGCATTTAAGAAAGAGGGGCCTCTGGGTGGCTCAGTCAGTTAAGCATCCAACTCTTGGTTTCGCCTCAGGTCATGATCTCAGAGTCTTGAGATTAAGCCCCAAGTTGAGCTCTGAGCTCAGCGGGGAGTCTGCCAAAGTTTCTCTCTCCCTCCCTGCACTTGAGCTCTCTTTCTCTCTCTCTAAAATAAATAAACAAATCTTAAAAAAAAAAAAAAAAAAAAGACAAGAAAGAGTAGTCCTTTCCAGATAACGGCAGTAATTTTTATGACCCTTAGGATTCCTTCAAGGGGGAGTCTATATTCTTATCATTGAAAATTATAATAGTATCTATATTAACTTTTTAAATCCTTCTACCAATGTTGTTATCCCCATTTTACAGATGAGGAAACTGAGGCATGCTGAGAATAGGAAAGTGGTGGCAGAGCTAGAACACCAGGAAGTTTGGCCACAGAACCTCTAATCTTAGAGCCTCTTTTTGAGAAAACAATCACTCAATAGTTAAAAACTTCCTTGTTAGTGCATTAAAAGTCTTTTCTCTTTCTTTCTTTCTTTCTTTCTTTCTTTCTTTCTTTCTTTCTTTCTTTCTTTCTTCTTCCTTTCTTTTCTTCTTTTCTTCTTCTTCTTCTTCTTCTTCTTCTTCTTTTTTTTTTTTTTGGTGTTTAATGTATCTAATTTATCCCTCCTTACTTTGGGTCTGGAGAACTGAAGCTATCAGAGCCACTGACACATCACATCTATCACTTGAGGAAGGAACAGTAGCTCAGTGGAAAGGAGTTTCTCTGAGTAATTCCCCTGAAAAGTTTCTCTCTCAACTTGAGTAGTCACAGATGCATTGATTCTTTATGAAGATTTTGTCTTATTTTAAATGAGATAAAAAGAGCAACGAGCTGTGAAGCCAAATGATCCACTCTGTGACAGGTTCTGTCTCTCTGCGACACAGGTTGGTCGCTGAGTGATTTGTCTAACTTCTGCATGGTCCTGTCAGGAGGTTACAAAAGTCGAACGTCCTACTGCCAAATCTATGCAGAGAGGCCAGAGGTTGTAATTCCCTCTCTAGGAGGGAAGGGAAGGGGACCTCACTGTCAGCTTGGGGAGGAAAGGAAGCCTTCCCCCAAACAAGGGCAGTGAGACCCCCTACATCACATTCTTGAGATGTTTGCACTGACCCAGCAGCATCTCTTTAATCTTCTTTGTGGAATCTTCTCTGCTTGGCTTATTCTCAGCCCACCCCGCCAACCCCCCCCCCCCCCGGCTCCAATCCATGGGCATGGGCTGAAGTTGCAAACCTAATTCAAAAAGTCAGATTTACTCTCTGGTTATAGGCACTCTGTTATCTGGACTGCAACAGAACCACATTCCTTACTGAGAGACCAACCCCAGTCCACCAGGCTTTGGCCGTCTATACCTCAGCCCTAATGGTAGACTCTGGCTTCCGTCCACCAAAGATCCTGCTTGGAGCTTCCGGAAATTATGTGGTCAAATCAAGGCCTGGACCTGTGTTGGGAACTCTGTCCTGGCAATAAAGAAAACACAGAATATGCTTCATCAATTTTCTTTCTTTTCTTTTCTTTCTTTTCTTTCTTCCTTTCTTTCTTTCTTTTTCTTTCTTTTTCTTTCTTTTTCTTTCTCTTTCTTTCTTTCTTTCTTTCTTTCTTTCTTTCTTTCTTTCTTTCTTTCTCCTTCCTTCCTTCCTTCCTTCCTTCCTTCCTTCCTTCCTTCCTTCCTTCCTTCCTTCAGATTTTACTTATTTGACAGAGAGAGGGAGAGAGAGAGGGAACACAGGCAGAAGGAGAGGGAGAGGGAGAAGCAGGCTCCCCGCTGAGCAGGGAGCCCAAGGCAGGGCTCGATCCCAGGACCCTGGGATCATGACCTGAACAGAAGGCAGACGCTTAATGGCTGAGCCACCCAGGCGCCCCGATCAGTTTTCTACCTCTGATTTCTGTAACATGTAACAGACTCTGAGCTTCAAAGGGCAGGAGTCCTGGCTGTTGCTGCCCACCTCTCTACCCCTGACACTGGCACAACGCCTGGCACCGTATGTGTCCAGTGACGATCTGTTCAGTGATTGAACGATTACACGAGTGTTTTAATTGGACACGTGGAAATAGACACGTGAGTGTAGCAAAAAATGTATTCATTCACTTGGTCTTTTCTTCAAGGTTTCACAAAGGTGTATTGAACCCTGATTACGGCAGACACGCTGTTAGATGCTAGGAATAGAAAATCCCTGGTGAAGCAATCTAACCAAGGGGACTTTCCCAACAAGGTAGTCTCAAAGAAATAGTCCTTTTTTTTTTTTAAGATTTTATTTATTTATTTGACAGAGAGAGAGAGAGCCAGAGGGAGAGGGAACACAAGCAGGTGGAGTGGGAGAGGAAGAAGCAGGCTCCCAGCGGAGGAGCCTGATGCGGGGCTCGATCCCAGAACGCCGGGGTCACGCCCTGAGCCAAAGGCAGACACTCAACGACTGAGCCACCCAGGCGCCCCTCAAAGAAATAGTCCTTTATTCAGTTGGTAGCGTGAGTTAAGAGTCTTCTGCATGCAGTACTCTGTACTAACCCAGAAAAATGGAACCACATGGAAGACATTTCCTTCATCACGGAGCCTTCTGCCTAAAGGCCAGAGAACATGGCCATATGCAAAACACTAAAATGTTGTGCGATGACATTTAGGAGCAAGAATTTTCTTGTTAATACATCACCTATTGTACCAAAACACT
Source organism: Ursus americanus (assembly GCF_024610735.1). NCBI lineage: Eukaryota > Metazoa > Chordata > Mammalia > Carnivora > Ursidae > Ursus > Ursus americanus. Next base: position 46,153,129 of record NC_142143.1, on the reverse strand, counting down.
GCAGCCTTATGAGTAATTGAGTGATTATTAGTCATGGTGTCTTCATCAGAGTTTCCGTCTGGCTGTGAAGCTGTCCCCACCCTCTGCTTGTGGAACTCCCCTTCATGCAGATCTCGGGGAGTCAATATCTACTTCTGTGTCCAGATGCCCCTGTGAGTCTCTCTTTTAAGAACTCAGTTCTCTTCCTTCTAAAGTTTCATCCCAATTTGCAATTAGATCTTTATTTGTTTATAGTGTTTCTCTTTTACTGCACTGGAAGCTCCAAAAATGCGAGGACTTTTTATTTTTAATATATTTTTAAAGATTTTATTTATTTATTTGAGAGAGAGCAAGAGCAAGGAGAGGGGCTGAGGGACCAGGAGAGGGAGAAGCAGGCTCCCCACTGAGCAGGGAGCCCAACATGGGGCTCGATGCCAGGACCCCGGGATCATGACCTGAGCTGAAGGCAGATGCTTAACCGACTGAGCCATCCAGGTGCCCTGGAACTTTTTATTTTGATCAGAAGATCTTTCACATGCCTTGCATTGTGCCCATACACATTTGTTAAATATATGAATTAAGGATCACAAGCAAATTCCTGCTTAAAATATTTTGATACCTAGGGGCGCCAGGGTGGCGCAGTTGCTAAGCGTCTGCCTTCGGCTCAGGGCGTGATCCCGGCGTTTTGGGATCGAGGCCCACATCAGGCTCCTCTACTAGGAGCCTGCTTCTCCCTCTTCCACTCCCCCTGCCTGTGTTCCCTCTCTCGCTGGCTGTCTCCGTCAAATAAATAAATAAAATCTTTAAAAAATTTTTTGATACCTAGCAGATAGGATTACAGTGATGATTGAAGAAGCTTGTGACACGATTGGTTACAAAGGATGTCTCTCTTCACATTGAGCCAAATGACTGTTTTCGCTCATGCTGGGCAAGATTCTGGTCTAGATTCTAGTTTACTTTTTTTTTTTTTTTACTTTTTTAAACTTTATTTTTAATCATGATAAAGACTCGACCTTTTTAAAAACTAGTACTTAAATTTCAAGTGATTTATTTGCACAATTTATTAATATTGTTTTCAACTGAAATTTAAGAAATACATCTTTTAAACATCCCCTGATTTAGAAAACATATCAGAATTCAAGTAAATTGATACTTTGGTAAAGATGTATCCATTAATCTATCTTTTTTTAACTCACTTTTATTTTTTATCTTTTATTTTTTTTAAAGATTTTATTTATTTATTTGACAGAGATAGAGACAGCGAGAGAGGGAACACAAGCAGGGGGAGTGGGAGAGGAAGAAGCAGGCTCATAGCTGAGGAGCCTGATGTGGGGCTCGATCCCACAACGCCGGAATCACGCCCTGAGCCAAAGGCAGACGCTTAACAGCTGTGCCACCCAGGCGCCCCTTATCTTTTATTTTTAATTGAGATATGTTGATATCTCAATTATAGGACAGCTATATATAACATGCTGGTATAAGCTGTACAACATACCGATTTGGTACACTGACATGTTGCGGTATGATTACCACCGTAGCCTTTGCTAACGCCTCCATTACCTCACATAATTATTTCTTTTTTGTGGTAAGAACATGTAAGATCTAGTCTCTTAGCGACTTTGAGGTATATAGTACAGTCTTGTTAACCATAAACACGACGTTGTGCGGTAGATCCCCAGAACTTATTCATCTTCTAACTGCAGATTTTCACCCTTTGACCAACATCTCTCCAATTCCCAGTAATTTATTTTTTAAAGATTTTATTTATTTGAGAGAAAGAGAGAGCACAGGAGAGGAGCAGAGGGAGAGGGACAAGCAGACTCTGCACTGAGCGTGAAGCCTGATGTGGGGCTTGATCCCAGGACCCTGAGATCATGACCTGAGTTGAAATCAAGAGCCGGCCACTCAACTGACTGAGCCACCCGGGTGCCCCGACCATAGTTTATTTTTAAAAATTATTCTTGGGGTGCCTGGCTGGCTCGGTCAGTAGAGCATGCGACTCTTGATCCTGGGGTTGTGAGTTCAAGCCCCATGTTGGGTGTAGAGTTTATTTATTTATTTATTTATTTATTTATTTATTTAAGATTTTATTTATTTATTTGACAGAGATAGAGACAGCCAGCGAGAGAGGGAACACAAGCAGGGGGAGCGGGAGAGGAAGAAGCAGGCTCATAGCGGAGGAGCCTGATGTGGGGCTTGATCCCATAACGCCGGGATCACGCCCTGAGCCGAAGGCAGACGCTTAACCGCTGTGCCACCCAGGCACCCCGTGGTGTAGAGTTTATTAAAAAAACAAAAAACAACAACAATGAAAAACTAAAAACTATTGATTTTTGTTCCTTTTTTATGTGGTATATTTGGATTTAACTTTAAAGTGCTGACACTTTTTAAAGATGTATTTATTTATGAGAGAGACGGGGGAGGGACAGAGGGAAAGTGAAACTCAATCTGACTCACTGTTGAGCGTGGAGCCCAATGAGGGGCTCCATTTCAGGACCCCAAAATTACGACCTGAGCCCAAACCAAGAGTCAGACGCTTAACCAAATGCACCACCCAGGTGCCCAAAAGTGCTGACACTTTTAAGTAAAGTGATGAGGGCTGAAACATTTAGCCTTACCCAGATTTTTAATACTAACCACACCACCTGTAAGTTTGAAAACAAAACCACAGATTGTGGCATTTTCTGGCCGTTAGAGGGAGCCACTGCTTTCTAAATCTTAAACTGTAGAGAACTTCCTCTTCTGTCATCTTAAAACCAAGGCCTCTTGAAAGTATTTAAATTAAATTTCAGCTCGGTAAATTCCCTTAAATAGAAAAGATCCTAAGAGGTAGAAAGAAATAAAATAGATAGTCAATTGATTTACATTTAACATTCAGAAATGCTGCTTATTAGAATTTGAATTCATTTTCAGAATTTCCAGAGGTTTGAAGGGCCCCGCTGGGTTTATTAACAACACAATAGTCAGTTAGAGAACCAGAGAGGGAACTGCTTAAAAGGAAAGAGTGACTAATGGGGTCAGAGCCCTAAAATCCTGGTGACTTAGCAAATTGCAACGCAAGGATTTTTCTCTTAAAAAGTGGGGGGGGGGGGTGCACCTGGGTGGTTCAGTCGGTTAAGCGGCTGCCTTTGACTGGGGTCATGATCTCAGGGCCATGGGATCAAGCCCCAAGTCCCTCTCTCTCTGCCTCTCCCCCTGCTTGTGCTCTCTCTGTCTGTCTCTCTCTCTCAAATAAATAAATAAAATCTTAGGAAAAAAGTCTGTATTGATTTCTCTTGTTGGTCCCGGTCATTACTTCTCAGCCTATAATTGTGCTCCTCCTTCGTTTCCTCCTCTAATGATAAAGGAAGCTGCAGTTGCTAAATGTTTGAACCAAAAGGTAGAGCCTGTGGTGGCAGAAGCCTGGGCCTTCGCCCTCATCTGCGGTTGCTTTTTTGTTTTTTTTCCTCACTCTTGTTCTTTTTGTCTTCCTTTCCTATCATATTATGGGTTTTTCTTAACCCTCTCCCCAGCCTTTCTTCCTTCTCTCACTTCTACCTTGAACGCACCTGCGAAATAAAGCAGGGCAGCGCACTGCTCCTGCAAGTCAGGAAGGCTAGTGCAAACGAACAAGGCCTCAGTGGTCACTGCAAATATAATGTAAAGAGAATTCCTTTTGAAAATAAATGAAACACACAAGGTGTTCTAACTCATTAATATAGATATGAGATGCAAATGGAAATTTTTAATATATAAAATTGGCAAACATCCGGTTTTAATTTTCATAGAGACCTAGAAATCCACGTCGTTCTAAATTTAGTATAGCCAAGGGATATGGGGAAACAAGTACCTCTTCTATCGATCGTGGGACTGTAAATTGGCGTAGCCTTCCTTTGACGCAGAGAATCCATGTGATCCCAAGGAAGGAGGAGTGGATCCCAAGGAAGTAAAGATGGGCATAAGGGTTTTTGCCAGGGAAGTTTATCGTGACCCTATCATTAACAGCAAAAAAGTGGAAAGCACCTAAATGTCTAACAGTTCTTGGTCTGCTAATCCGTGTGATTCCCCAAACTTCTGGAAAGACCTGGAGTTTTTACTTTGTACTCGATAGGTGACCCTTGGTTGGATGGGTAAGGACCCTGGAGGTTCGTGGACCTGTCCAGTTTTCTCTCATTTCTGAGTATAAACCGCTTCGTTTCACCACTGTTTTTAATCTGCTGCTGCTTAGAACTTCCACCTACTTGCAATTATAACCCTCTTTAACTTCTAGTCTGGTTAAATATAATAACGGTGGTCTTTTTAAAAAAGTATTATTATTGTATTCCTCAGAGCTTAGCATCACGATGAATATGCTCTTAAGAAATTCTTATTGAGGGGGCGCCTGGGTGGCGCAGCGGTTAAGTGTCTGCCTTCGGCTCAGGACGTGATCCCAGGGTCCTGGGATCGAGCCCTGCGTTGGGCTCCTGCGTTGGGAGCCTGCCTCTTCCTCTCCCACTCCCCCTGCTTGTGTACCCTCTCTCGCTGGCTGTCTCTCTCTGTCAAATAAATAAATAAAAATCTTAAAAAAAAGAAAAAGAAAAAAATTCTTGCTGAATGAGTGAATAAGTGAATGAGGTATTTGTGATCTGCCTTGAATGTGATTGGCTCTACTTCATGCTGTAGGCCTGTATCCCTCTGCAGAAAGAAATCATTTACACAGTAATACAATGGGGGGGGGAAACGACTATGATTCATAGCATTTAAAATGTTAACCTGACAAAACAACAGTGATGGTTTGGCCATCCATCCATTCAACAAATGTACTGAATACCTTTTAGGTACTAGGCACTGTACAGCACTAGAGATAAAAACTCAGAATTACAAATTCAGAAAACTATCTGGCTTGAGTTGTTTAAGGTCTCTTAAGGGACTATGTGTGGGGGTATCAATTTCTCAATTCAGACAAGTAGATACACCTGAAATACTCATTTCCTGTCTATGGGCATCCCCTCCTTTTATGTCAAGGTACCTCTGAAACTAGATAGGCTACCAGAAAGTTTTTTAATTGGCATATCATCAGAAGTAAAGGAGTAGACTAATGTAGAAAGCTATTTCTTTTAAGCCATGGAAAGACCTAGAAAATTTTATGTTTTTCTCTAGTAAAGCGATTATTTCCATGCCAGACAATCATCAAATTCTTATTATTTAATTCCCTTTTTTTACATACTTCCTGTATATAAATATAGCAGTCCTTTATATTATTTCAGATAATAAGATAACTAAGTTACAATTCTCATTTTAGGACACATCCTACTTACTTAGAGAAGTCTGGGGTATTTGCCTAACTTCAGCCAACTGTGTGTAAGCCTTTACATAGCGTGGGATGTTCCTGCAGATGACTAGTTCACCCAAGTTAGGGTGATTTGTACAATAAAGGTGGAATCCCCTCTCACTGGGGGAGCTATTAAAATTCAGTAAATGGCATTGGGACAGCCATTTGTCTGGATAAAAATGAAGTTATATTCTCTACCTAATACCGTTCACAAAAATATATTCTGGAGGGATTAAAGACCCAAACAACAAACAAAACTACCTATATCGGGGAGAGAATATAGGAGAGTATGTTTATGATTTGGGGGAAGTAGAAGTCATTCTAAACCAGGTCCTAAATGCAAAATATATAAAGGAACAGACTGATAAGTTTGACTCCACAAAGACTGACCGATGCAAGCAGCATATCAAAGTTATCTGATACAAAAGGCGTCATCAGCGAAGTTACAAGATTGATAAGCGTGAATAACACCTACGACATGTTTAGGCAAAGTCAAAAAACAAGTGACAGATCAGGAGACAGTATTTGCCATAGGTATAGCACAGAAAAGGTAAGCATTTAGATCTATAAAGAACTCCTACAAAAAGGGAAAACTCAGACCAATGGGAATATGGAAAAAAATAATAGGACAAGTTATTTATAGAAAAATAAATATAATTGGCCAATGAACGTATGAGGAGAAGCTGAACCTCACCAATTACCAAGAAAAAAGGATTATATTTAGAACATCGGGTTAACAATTTTCAATCATTATATGGCAAAAATTAAGCATTCTAATAAAATATCTTATGTGGGTGTGGGAAAGCATACAGGCACATTGCTAATGGGAATATAAAATTGATACAGTCATGTGGAGGGGCAATCTGGCAACACTGAGTAACATAAAAACACGTGTATGCTATGAGCCAGCAATTCTGCTGTTGGTATCTGCTTTGGAAAAACACTGGCACTTGTGCATTAGAAAACATGTACAAACATGCCCATTGCAGAGTTCCTCATAGGGAAAAACTGGCAACACTGAACTACGACTAGAACAAAGGCTAACAAAGTGTACATTCAAACTACGTAAGCAGTGGTAACGAGGCCATTACTGCAGTCGGAGCTCACCTGGATGGCTCTCCACCGTGTCCAACTGGATAGAAAAAGCAAGTTACAGCTATATTGTTGATGCCATTTTATAGAGAAAGAAAATAAATGACACCATGGAATGAAATTACATATGGCCTTAAGAACACGTGTAAAAGTGTGTAAATATATGAAGGAAGAACTGAGAGGAAACTAGCCTAATTGATAAGCCAGGTTGCCTCTGGGACGAGGAGGGGCAGGGATGTGGGTGGGGCTGGAAGAGGATTTGTCCTTGTCCCCTTTTTAAAAGAATGCATGTATTATTTCAATTTTATTTTAAAAAATTAAGTCGGTTTTCTGGTGAATAACTGCTGAAGAGGAGGGACCATGTCTGGTCCCTTTAAACATAGATAGATGCAGACAATATCAAAACTGAAATATGTATACATTTATAAATAGAAATTTATTTTTTAAAATTTTTTGTTTAACTTTTTTAAAAAATAGATTTAATTTATTTATTTGAGAGAGAGTACGAGCCAGAGAAAGCGGGAGGGGGGAGCTGAGGGATAAGCACACTCCCCACTGAGCAGGGACCCCCCCACCCAAGGAGTCGAGGTTCTTGGTCCCAGGACCCTGGGACCATGAACTGAGCTGAAGACAGACGCTTGACCGATTGAGCCACCCAGGCACCCCTATAAATAGAAATTTAGATTTAAACACACGTGTATATGCATATAAAGCCTAACTTGAAATCAAGAGAGACTTTCATTTGTACCAGCAATAAAAAGGGAGCTCCCAAATCTAAGCAGGAAGCGCTAGAGCCGAGGGGCTCGCCGAGCAAGGGAATGGGATTGGATTTTGTTAGTGGAGACTGGGATTTAAGCTCTAGGTAGCAGCGTCAGAAGCTAACAGAACGTGGAGGAACCCGGTAGACAAGGGACATCAGGCTGGAGAGCAATGTATGTGTGCAGGACTGACAAACAGCACCTGGCCAGGAGCACCTCCCCACCCCCAATGTAAAAATACCAACTTAGAAAGGCAGAGAGTGAGGGAAATCTAAAAGACTGAATATTTCTTTCTTTCTCTTTCCTTTCCCCTCTGTCCATATTTTTTTTTTAAGATTTTATTTATTTATTAGAGAGCAGGAGTAGGGAGGAGGGGCAGGGGAGAGGGAGATGCAGGGCTCAATCCCAGGACCCTGGGTTCATGACCTGAGCCAAAGGCAGACACTTAACTGACTGAGCCACCCAGGTGCCCCTCTATCCATCTTTTTCTTTTTTTTTAAGATTTTATTTTTAAGTAATCTCTACACCCAATGTGGGGCTCGAACTTACAACCCTGAGATCAAGAGTTGCATGCTCCATCGGAGGAGCCAGCCAGGCGCCCCCATCCATCTATTTTTTAAAACCAGAATACTTATTGCATGACTACTCATTGAAATCCTTATGATAAACTGATAAATACCACAAGCACCTATAAACAATTCTACTTAAGAGAGACTGGAAGCTGTCTAAATGGACTGTTTAAATGATCCAAGCCAGCCAGATTTAAATAATATCAGGCACTTGGTTTTCCTATTAAAATCCAGGTAGAGCCTCAGCAATAATTGTAGGTAAAATTAAAATGTCATTTTTTGTTTGCCTTTCTGAGTTGTAGTGAGTTAAATGTGCAATCCCTCTACTTAGTAAAAATCCATTACAATATGTATTGTCTATAGTTCTATTTCCCCCACGTTTTCAGTGCCTGTTTGTTCCAGCCAGAGAGTTCACTGTGCTGCCAAGACTCTCATAAATGAGAGTATCTTGAGCTATTTTTAGTTAAGCATGTACTGCAAGGCCAGTCATTTGTGCTTCTTTTTCTTAACTTTCTGTCCTTTATTTTGGGTTCCGGGGAACAGTGTGACCCAAAATGTCTGACATAATGTATGTAAGTGATAGTGTTGGCTCACAGTGAAGAAACAGACTATCATGACTTTAAAACCAAAACCAAAACCAAGGGTTACAGTGACCTGAATTACAGGAACGGCAAGTAGAAGTTGGCCGTCCCCTCCTAGATCTAGCCACAGGAGAAAAAATTTGAAGACCCAAATGTCGATGAGGCAGCTCCGCATTGTGGAGAAGGCAGTGTCTTTTTTAAGCACTCTGAAGATCCGTAGCAGAAACATCTGGATCCAGTTACATGGTGTTAGTTTCAAACAACTCAGAGACCAGCAACGGCCTAAACCTGCGTGGTCAGGCAGAGACCTTGACCTCCAGGCAGGAATTTCCTGACCCACTGAAAGCATCCACGAGGACAGCAGCCACCACCCAACTTGCCTTGGGAGGAAAGCTTTCATGTCACGAAAGATTGCTCTGCTGTCCTACAAGATAATACCCCTTTTGTGGGATTCTCATTTGAAGCTCATGCCAGCCTGCCATCCAGACACCCATCTCTGCCTAAGCTGTCAGATTTGCCCGGTCTGGGCTGGACCACAATTATTTGTTCAATACAAAATTGTATCCGTCATGAGCTTGAAAGGCATAATTTTCTAGGAAAAATGTCAATGAACAAAACTGACTTCAGGAGAAATAAGAAATCTAAACACTGGGGCACCTGGGTAGCGCAGTGGTTAAGTGTCTGCCTTCGGCTCAGGGCGTGATCCCGGCGTTCCGGGATCGAGCCCCACATCAGGCTCCTCCACTGGGAGCCTGCTTCTTCCTCTCCCACTCCCCCTGCTTGTGTTCCCTCTCTCACTGGCTGTCTCTCTCTGTCAAATAAATAAATAAAATCTTTAAAAAAAAAAAAAAGAAATCTAAACACTAATCATGCCCCAGAGCAGGCTAAATTTGTGGCTCTGGTGACCCGGAACTGGAAATGGGGACATGGGTCATGGATCTGTCACATGCCACACCCTCTTCTCCGTTCTCGCCACTGTTATGCAGAATTCCAGAAATGACCCTCAGCGATGCTTACCCTGTATATTCCTCTCCCCTTTGAGTGTGTGTAGAACCTGGCGAATATGATGAGATATTATGCCCATGATTATGCTACATTACATGGCAAAAAGGAGTTTATCTGAGTTGGCCAAGTCCCATCACAAGAGCCTTTAAACTCAGAGTTTTCTTTGGCTGGTCTCAGGGGAGTAAGTCAGAGGTCTGAAGTATAAGGGGTACTCAACACACTGTTTCTGGCTTGAAGATGAAGGGGGCCATGTGCTAAGGAATGTAGGTAGACTTCGGGAGCTGAGAGGGGCCCCTACTGACAGCAAGGAAAAGGGGGTCACAGTTCTACAATTACCAGGAGCTGAATTTGAACAACAATCTGAATGAACTAGAAAGCAGGTTTTTCTCTAGAGCCTCCAGATAAGAACCCAAGTTGGCCAATCTTCATTTTGACCTTGTGCAAACTGGAGCAGAGAAACACAGTCGAGCTTACTTGGATTTCTGACACATAAAACTATGAGCCAAAATATTTGTATTGCTTTAAGCCAAGACATTTGTGGTAATTCATTACACAGCAATAGAAAATTACTACATTACTCCTTTGGCATTGAGGGGGGGAAAGAGGAGGTGGGAGAAAATGATCTTTTCTTACATGATTGCCCTTAAAATTTGTTGCACTTTTATTAGTTGGACATATTCATGTTTTCTTTATATGAAAAATACCAGCTGGACAATGGAGACATTTCTGTCCCCTTTCTGTTGGTCGTGTTGGCCTCTCTGCTTAATGCAAATTGAATATCAGTTCCCTCCAGGTGGCAGGTATACAAAAGCTAGTTCTCCAAAGGGTCCTATGGCATGGCCCTGGCAGGAAGTTGGACAGGGGGGATCCTAATGAAGCTCAATTTTTTTTTTTTTTTTTTTTGCCCCAACACAGCACATTCCACCAATGGATGTCCTTTGGTGTCTGTTGCTGCCAGGGTTCTCTTACCACTCCAGTGGCCATCTTGGGGGCTACCAGCAAAACTCCTTAGACCCCTGCCATCTTCTTCAGGGACCACTGACCTATGAGAAACTCCAGAAACCCTTCCACACCTAAACAGGGAGTGCTACACCACCTCGTTATGTCTCTTCTGCCAGTTGAGTGGTTCAGCAACGTTCAGACAAGATGTAGTCACGTCTCAGATATGATTGGGGGGCAAGTAGGGGACTTATAAACTCTTCATTCCTCCAGAAGGTAACCTGTTTTGCTCCTCGTCCTCCCTTAAAACTGTCAATGCTAAAAGTCATCAAACTGGTTGAGCCTGTATTGCCCTATGGGAACCAGAATCTCAGGTCAAGAATTGGACCTTATCTGAACTTAGCCTTGGAGAATTGAGTAACTGTTCTCAACAGGACAATATTTCCACTTAAATCCCAGAGATATTTGGTAACCTTTAAGGACAGGATAAACTCTCAGGTATGCTCCCGTATCATCCTGTTACACTATTCCTGTTGCAAATTCAATTCATCAGTGTCCTTAAAAAAAAAAAAAAAAAAAAAAAAAAGACCCATTATAACTAAGTAGAGTCTATCTGAGTAAATACAAGGATGGTTCAATATTAGAAAATCTATCACTACAGTCTTAACATATTAACAGATTAGGGAGAAAAGCCACGTGATCATCTCCAGATACGTAAACACTCATTCATATTTTTTAAAAATTTCAAAACATGGGGGCATCTGGGTGGCTCAGTCGGTTAAGTATCTGCCTTTGGCTCAGGTCATGATCTCAGGGTCCTGGGATCGAGTTCCACATCGAATCCCTGCTTCTCCCTCTCCCTCTGCCTGCTGTTCCCCCTGCTGGTGCTCTTTCTCTGTCTCTGTCAAAGAAATAAATAAAATCTTTAAAAAAAATAAAAATAAAAATTCCAAAACATGAATAGAAGGAAACTTTTATAATGTAGTAAAGGGCACCCACCTAAAACTTACATCAAACATCAAACTTTGAAAGCATTTTTATTAAAGTCAGGAATAAGACAAGGATGTCTACTATCTTTGCTACCATTCCATAAAATAATAATTGCTCTAATGGTTATATGACAAGAAAAGAAGATGTAGGAAAGGAGGAGACAAATTGATGACTTTTACAGATGATTTTACTGTTTTCATAAAAAATTCAAGAGCATCTACTGAAAAACTGGCAGTATTTATAAAACAAAATAAAGCAGTTTTAATGGCTGTAAGATCAAAATACAAAAATCAATCATTGTCCTAAAGAGAAAATGATAGAACATTATTAAAGAATGTAAAGAGAGACCTGAAAACAAGTGTCACGTTCGTTAGGACAATGAAGAAGCCAGACTGAAAAGACATCAAACTAATCTGTTGATCCGATGCAATTTGAATGAAAATTCCAGTAGGATTCTTGTTTATGATTTAGACAAACTAATTCTCAAAGTGACATCCAAGAACAGCGAAAACAATGCTGAAAAAGGTAAGACAGATTTTCTTGTTAGATTTTGAAACTCGGCGTAAGGCTTACTACCCTATGGTCCAGTAATTCCTTTTGTATGTTTACAGATTCATAAATTTATAGTCAGTGTCATAAAAACATGGACTCAACGGGTGTACACCAAATTGATAGTTACAGCTGCCTCACAGAGGAAGGGGAATGGGATTAAGAATAAAAATAGGGAAATTTCAACTTTTTTTAATATTCCATGTTTTAATATCTCTGAAGCAGAAATGACAAATGTGAACTGTAGGCAGCGGTTACATTAGATATTAATTGTTCTGTGGATGTTTCTGCATATTTTAAACTGTCAAGTTTAAACAAACAAAAAGTGGATTACTTCTCAAAATAGAAACAAAATGCCTCTGTTTATACTCACCATTTGATGGGATTTTGCTTTTTAAATAACACTATTCAACTCCAGACGTTTGGAAAGATAAGAGGAATTTGAACTACTTCTGTAATTTTAGACAGCCAAGTAAATATTGTGGAACTTCCAGCATTCTAAACATTGTACACACTGTTTCCGAGATAAATCTTGTTTATTTTTACTCATTCTTTAAAGATTAATCAGTTATCGTTAATAAATGCAAGTATGAAGTGGTCCTGGGACCAGGACAAAAGTCTATTGTGAATGTGTTTGCAGAGTTTAGGTCCCAAAGAATATCAAGATGCTCAAGGCGTCTCCATCTCTTGGAACAAAGGACCGTATCAAGAGCAACGCTACTGGGGCGCCTGGGTGGCACAGCGGTTGAGCGTCTGCCTTCGGCTCAGGGCGTGATCCCGGCGTTATGGGATCGAGCCCCACATCAGGCTCCTCTGCTATGAGCCTGCTTCTTCCTCTCCCACTCCCCCTGCTTGTGTTCCCTCTCTCGCTGGCTGTCTCTATCTCTGTCAAATAAATAAATAAAATCTTAAAAAAAAAAAAAAAAGAGCAATGCTACTAAAAATTAAGCAGAAGTCGGCTCCAGAAAAGCCTGGAGTAAATATAAGGGCAGAATGACATAGGATAATAGTGGAATGCAGGGAAACAGCAGCACCTGGTCTGCATTTTTTAAAAAGATTTATTTACTGAGAGAGAGAGAGAGAGAGAGAGAGAGAGATAAAGAGTGGCACATGGAGGGGGGAGGGACAGAGGGAGAAGGAGAAAATCTCAAGCAGACTCCCCACTGAGCGTGGACCCCCCCCCAACTCGGGGCTCCATCCCCTGACTCAAGATCATGACCCAAGCCAAAACCAACAGTAGGTTGCTCAACCGACTGAAGCATCCAGACACCCCTGCATTTTTTTTCTTAATGGTAAAGTCACAAACAATAGGAACAGATTCTCAAGTGAGAAGATGCAGTGTGATTTCTCCTTCCTCTTTTTCTTTGACTTCTGCAGTATTCAGTATCATTACCTAACTCACCATTTTTGGGACACCATTTTTGGGACACCATTATGTGGCCTGTGTTGGGTGGCTTTCTGGTCATTCCTCTCATTCTTCGCTGTTTCTACCCCTGCTGCCTTATCCCAGTCCAGTCTCTTTTCTCCTTTGAGGAACTCATCACTTTTTATACGTTGAGCCAATCATCCTCTCAAAAGGTCTGTCTCTAGCCTGAGCTTCAGTTCCACATTTTCTACCACTGAACTCTTCGTTCTGTAATGCATAATTCAAAACTCAACAACCAGCCAGCTTTTCATTTCCTCTAGACTTTTTGTCAGTGGTATCCTCCTTCACTTTGGGTGGAAATTCAGAGTCAGCCTGGTAGGTTCTATGACAGAGGGCAGTATGACTATCTTGTTCACTCCCTGTAGCCTTGGGTAGTGTTTGTTACACATGGTAAGTTTTTAATACCAATTCCTTGAAAGATAGAATCCATGCCTCAACCACCTCTCTCCTCAACACCTTAAATCCTATCACTTCTTCCCTCATTTCTGTTCTCTTGTATTTTCTCCATCTCTTGAGATTTTCTTATCCTATGTCAGACACACAGTTTCACAACCAGAAACCTCACTGTATTTGATATGATAAAGATGAGATTTGTTAAAAGCCAAACCCAATCCCTGAATATAATAATGTTAACAATTCAATCAATTGAATGACCAGTATGTTTAAGAAAGATTCCTTTCTATAGGCTAGGGAGTGGGAAAAGGGAAAGTTACAACTTTATTAAAAAAAAAAAAAAGCCCCTATAAAAAAGGAACTAATTGCTTCCTGGACAAAGAATCTCGTTTTTTTGCAATGACTGTGCTTTTGGGTTGAGCCACCTCAATTCTTACGTCTTCTCATTTTTTAAATTGCCACGTCTATGTGCCAAAAGGAGAAAGGTGAGTCTTTCAGTAGAGCTCCTAACATATAAATATATATTCTTAATGAGAATGCATGTTATATAAACAAACCCAAACATTCTAAAAGCATAAAGTGAAAAGTAACCGCTGTTCGTTATCTCCTCCGCCACCCCGCATCACGGTCGCCACAAGTCTTCTGCTTCTCCAGCTAGAACATTTGTATGCGTCGTGTACAAGTGTATATTGTAGTAGTTTTAATCATACTTTTTAAAAACAAGTCTTGAAATAACTCATTTGTATACAACTCCGGTAGCTGGCGGTGTGGGCTTAATATATCGCACAGCTGTTAATTTTGGTTTCGTTTTTGGTAGCGGCACTTAGGGCCTGGTGCCTGCAGTTTCCACCGCGGTCGGGAGTTGTAAACACATGACACACAGAAATAGCACAACGGATAAAGAAGTCCCCAGGGTTGCGCGCCAAACGAGGCGCGGCGGGCTGGGCCGAGCCCCACCCCAGGAGAGCTAGCAGACGAGACCCGCCGGCCTCACGGCTGCCCCGCACCCCCTCCCGCCCTGCGGGGCCGCGGGCCTGTGCTGTGCGCGCCGCGCTCCGGGGCCGCCCCCTTCGCGGAGGCGGCCAGCCCAGCCCCCTCCCCCCATTGGCGGACGTGGTGTGCCCGGGGCGCGCGCGCGCGTAAACGCCCGGATGAGCCGCGGCTTCCGGCGCGCTCCCTTCGGGCAGTAGGGGGCGCGCGGCGGGCGCACCTCGGCTGCCTCGGCTCTTTCTGGGGCCTGTGCGGCCCTGTGTGGCTGGGAGGAAAATGGAGCAAGAGCCCCAGCCCCAGCGGCAGCTCTAACCCCTGTGACCGAGGTCCTGCCGCTTTCGCCCCCAGGAGCCTCCTTCTTCTCCGGACCTGGTGCGTTCGAGCACCCCAGTGGGTGCCTGGGCCCCGCGAGTGGAATGGTCGCCGAGGCCCAGGGCGTCGGGTTTCTGCGCGCCCAGTGAAGGGAACTGGGGAGCCTCGAGGGTCTCCGCTCCCCATACCCTCCAGGCGCGGACAACCCCGCTTGGTGAAGAGCAGGTAGCGGCGGGGAAGCGCGTGGCAGTTCTGGGTTTGTTTTGTGACTTGGGTCTCCCAGCTGGCAGTCGTTTGCAGTCTCGTCCCCGCCCGCAGCCTTTGTGCATTTGGTGGTGGGGGGCGCGGGGCACGTGGGTTTGTGGAGGTTTTGTTGGTAGGACGCGAGGTTGTAGCCGCTGGGGAGGAGGGCGGGGTTTCTGGCCCGTGAGCCCGGCGGGCGGGGGCCGGGGGGACTCCGCGGGTGGTCGGGGTAAAGGTCATGTGGGCGGGGGTTGTGCTGAGCTGTGGTCCGCAGTCTCCCGGCTCGGGGTCCGGATAATGACAGGTGCCTGTTCTGTAGCCTGCGTGAACCGGGCGCCGTGTCTGAGCGAGTTTGGGCTGGTTCTGTGAGCAGGTTGACTCAGCTTTTCCCTTTGGGCTGGTCAAGTTCGGACACGTTCCTAGGACGCAGTAAAGGGAGCTAAGCCCTGACTTGTCTCCAGCTGGGTCTATTTAAACCATGCTTTTTCCCAGCTGTATTCACTGGCGATTAGATACCTGTGGTCAGCGACGTAGAGCACTTATTCTACACTGATCCAGGTAAGGACCCGCTTGCTACTGGCTTTAGTTTTAATAAAAATAGTATTTAAGGGCATTATTTACATCTATTCCGTATGACTTTTTTTTTTCCACAGATGTTTCATTATTTCAAGTTTTTATCTTGTGTGTTTTTTCTTCCCCTACTCGTAGGCAAATGTGCAATACCAACATGTCTGTGTCTACTGATGGTGCTGTAAGCACCTCACAGATTCCAGCTTCGGAACAGGAGACCCTGGTTGGTATTTTTGTCTCAAGTGTAACTTTTAAGAATAATTGATTTTGTGAGGTGATCTACTAAATTCCATAGACCCCATTTATAGCATGGTTCTCTAAGTGAAATTGTATGTACACAGTTTAAATTCTGCCATTTATGCCAGGCATAAATGCAAAAGCTGACTGTAAGAATCGGTATTTATTTTCTTAGTCCTTTATCACCCTGGATTTAAAATTGAGTTCCATTAACATTCTTAAGCATGGATGCTGAGGTGGTGTTTGTTATTGCCCGATTTTTTTTTTCTATTTTGACTTGCCTGTATTTAACTTTTTAGGTGGTTTCTAAAAGTCACAAAAGCAATTCATGCTTGTAAAGATTTTAGGCATTACAGAAGTGTAAAAAGTGAAAGCTGAAAATTCTAGTCTTCTCTTTTGACCATGTCTCCTTTTAGATTTTTTCTGTGTGTGTACCCACATATATACATGCAGGTTTTAATCTGTTATTGTCTTGTTTTGTTCTGTTAAGACAGGTGTGCAGATTCCATTCACGTCAATAAATCTATAGAATTCTGCTTAATGGCTCCATTGTGTTCCAAAGCATTAGTGTACCTTTTTAAAAATTTATGCCTCTGCTATAGGTTTTTTTGGATAGGTTTTTAAAAAAACTGCCTTTAGTTTTTGAGTATTACAAATAGTGTTGCTTTGTATGTGTATCCTATGTTATGTGACTCCTTCTGTAAGATTTTGTCTACAGAAGTAGAACACCTGGGTCCTAAACTATACGTATATTTGATTGCTATTCATAACTTGCTAACAAAAGATTGTGACAGTTTTCCCCTCTGCCAACACTGAATATTATCAATTTTTATTATTTTGCTATTTTTGTGGTGAAAGGTTCTGTATTACTGTTTAAATTTGTATTTCCCTGATCTCTCTTGAGATTGGGCATCTTGTCATTTCTTTTGGGATTTCTTTTGGGATTTGCTTGGTCTTATCTGTCCACTTTTCCTTTAGGTTTATGGTGTTTTTTCTTAATAATTTGTAGTAGTTCTCTGTGTTTCAAATATATGTAATTTTTATCATTTACAAAGTTTGCACTTAATTTTGTCATCTTTTTCCTATTGAGAATGTTTTTATGAAGTCAAATTTATTTTGTTGGTTTTTGCATTTCACATATCATGCTTTGGAAGAACGCTCCCATCCCAAGATTATACAGATAGAGCCCTATATTTTCTGGTAGTGTTTTTAATTTTCACATCTAGATCTTCATCTGGAATTTATCTTTTTGTTATTAAATTTAAGATTAAGAATGGTATTGTCTTTTATAGTGTTCTTGCATGTCTTTTAGGTCTTAATAAAAAACTGATGGCTTTCCATTGCAGATTTTTACCTTGAGTTCTGTGTAGTTTGAAGTTAATATAACACACATAAAATTTTAGGAGGAAAAAAAAGTAATTTTTTTATCTTTCAAGCAAGAGTTCATTATTTAAGTGACCTGAAAGTAAAGTATATATGTAAGCACACACACACAAAAGTGTGATCAAAACAGTTAATGAATCAATACCACACTTATTGTGTATTTTAAGTTTTTTGGTTATTATTGTTAAAGATTTTATTTATTTGAGAGAGAGAGAAAGCACGAGCAGGGAGAGGGTGCAAAGGGAGAGGGAGAAGCAGTCTCCCCACGGAGGTAGAGATGTGGGTGGGACTCGATCCCAGGACCCTGGGATCATGACCTGAGCCAAAGGCAGATGCTTAACCGACTGAGCCACCCAGGCGGCCAGTGTTTTGGTTATTAAATAATATTCTGTTGATTAGCTGGAAATAGGCAATTTTCTTAAATCTAGTTTTGATAGTTAGATTCCAAACTGAGATGCTGTTAGATTTCAAAGTTAGGCAAAGGGTAGGAGTATATTGAAGAGAGACACAGAGGCACCAGTCTATGTGGACATGGCAAGCTACAAAGACACTTGAGTTTTAAAGATTTTGATATAGCAACGGTTAGGGAGAAAGAGTATATTATATCCCTGCCTCCTTGCCAGTTATTTTCTCCATACCACTTGGAAAACCTCTAGATCGGGGTCAGGCACACTATAGCCTGTGGGCCATATTTGGCTTCCTGCCTATTTTTGTAAATAAAGTTTTATTGAAATGTAGCCATGGCCTTTGGTTTACATATCTGTACTTCTGAGTCAGACCATCTGGCAGGAAAAGCTTAAAATATTTACTATCTGGGTCTTTATAGAAAAAATTGACCCTTGATCTAGTTGGTGGGTTCCTTATCATCCCCCCACCCCCAATATCTAGCACTGTCTGGTGCATGGTAGAAGCTCAGGAAATGTTCGTCAGGAGATACTTGAAATGCAGACCTACTAAGAGGTAGCATGATACAGTAGGAAGAAAATGCTGGTTTGTAGTTGAGGGTTGTGAGTTGCAGTCTCAGATCTGCTCTCAATTATCCTTGTTAGTTGTTTAAGTCCTCCAGCCTTCAGGAGCCTAATGTGTGGAAAGAAAAGATTGGGAAATGGAGCTACCCTAAATACTTACTCTTTTCTCTTGGATTTTGCAATTTAGTTTATGGTAATCTCATTGGAGTATTCCATTTATAGTTAAGTTTGTAAGGTAGTAAGCAGATAATAGAAATAGCTGGAGGAAAAAGAATAATTTTCACTGCCTTGGCATGGATACTATGTTTGATTGCAGCTGATGATACTTGAGGATTCTGTGATTATTTGCATAGTGAAATCTCAGCATTTTTTTCCAAATTGCCTTGACAGTCTATGATATTCAGTTTCTATAGTCTGTTATGTTTAGTGAAAACATTATGACTTAGTTTTTGAGTTCTAACCTTGTGAGATTGTTAAATATAACGTCTGCTACCTTTATTGAAATTCTTCATGGAAATGCTTGCTGTGGAGCTTATAGATCTGGAATAATTTTGGAAGCATAATAGCAGCTTTTTTGTTCTTTGTAGGTTAGACCAAAGCCTTTGCTTTTGAAGTTGTTAAAGTCTGTTGGTGCACAAAAAGACACTTATACTATGAAAGAGGTAAGCTGAATTAAGAGTTAACAAGATAACTAATGTCTTGCTAGTTACATATAGCCATGGGGGGAAATTGGCCATATAGAGGGATTTTTCAGTAAGCAGCAGTATTAAGTATTGTGGTCATTTGAACTACAATTTGAAGCTGAAATTCTAATTATTCTTGAATACCTTTTCTCAGCTAGGAACTCTGAGACAGAGGGAGGCTCTGCAGGGGTTCTTAGCATTTTTGTGCAGTGGACCCCCTTGGCAGACTGGTAAAGTCTTCTCAGAATCATGTTGCTAAATGCATGAACCAAAATGTATAGATTACAAAGGAAACACATTATGTAAAAAAGTTATCAAAATGGTAAACAAGTTTGTGGTCTGTGTGCTTTTCTGAGTGTGTTTTTTTATTAACACATGAAATAAGATTTAGCAGCAGATCTAATAAATGTAATTTCAGAATAGTGAGGAGTATAGTTAGTATTTTGAGATGTTTACACCAAGCATAGTATGATATGAAAACACTTGTGATTTTTATTGGTGACAGAAATCACAGGTATTACTAATGCTTTGTGGTTTGTGGCCTATATTCATAATTGAAGAAAAAGCTAAATTTCAGTTAAAAGTTAGTGAAAATATAGATAGAAATTTTTTTCCATCCAAATTAATGGACCCCCTGAATTCTATCCAAGGACGTCTTGGGCATTCATGGATCCCAGGTTAAGAACTTCTGCACTAGCGATATATGAGTACAGTATACTGATCTTTCTGGGATAGAGGTGAGCTGATTCATGAACATATGTTCTATTTAATGGATGCATTTCAATGTAATGTTCTCTAGCTTTAAATTGTGCACAGAAGCATGATTTTCAGTGAGACATTGGGCCATCTTAGGCAAAATTTCATTGTGAATGAAATGTGCCTTTTTCCCATCTCTCCCACTTAGTTTATGGGGCCCAGATTGCTTACAACACCGAAGTAACTTATCTACATCAGGATAGTGGGTCAGAAAGAGACTCCACGCCATTTTCCTTTTTCAGCCACACTTTTTATAAACTTATGGGGTGTTTGGTAGGAGTGTAGGTTCTCTTCTTCCTTTTCCATTGTTTATCAACTTATCTTCAATCCATAGTCACCAGGGAATATTCCTTTAAGTCTGAGGCCTGCTTAACCAGTTAAGTCTATGGACAGTAGAGGAGCTTGCAGGGAGGTGTCAAGGTTAAGGATGTTTTTGAGGTTAAGGATGTATTTAGGGCTGTTAACTTGGGTTTGACTTCATGACCATCATGTAATTGGTTAAGGAAACAAAAAGGTATGCATTTAGTACTAGAAATGAGGAGAAAATTGATCAGGCCATTATAAAGGTGTAGAATGCTTATGCTAAACCATGTAACAGTTATATATATATTGTCTGATTGAGTTTTCAGTTGCAGGATCTTTGTTTTGGGGCATATGGGAGAATGATGACAGCTAGTATGGAGTAGTAGAAAAAACACTAGACTAGGAGTCAGAAGACCAGGTCCTATTTCCATATCTTTAATACAGTGAAAACAATTCTATAAAATATCAGAGAATGAGACGGTACTTGTAAAAGTACATTTAAACTGTAAAAAAAAATTCATACATATTTAGGTGGTTAATAGGTTTGTATGTGGATATCTTAAGATGTATCACTTCTTTGTCTTAATGGAACATACAATATTTAGCTGTATAGGCATGAGTCAGGGTCACTATTTTGATTATTGTTTTATAGATTATATTGATATCTTCAAGAGTTCATTTTATTCACTGAATTCTTCCAAACCGTTGTGTAGATATAATTGGTCACGTTCCTGTGGTCCTCATCTGTGATGACTTCAGAGGCTGTTGAGATGTATGGTGTTTGGGATTATTTACTGTTTACTAAATGACTCCAGGTCACTGCTATGTTTTAGTTGATGTTTTGATTTTGCAACTTTTTATTGCTCTCAATGGTTTTGCATTTTGCTGCCTTTTCCCTTCTCCGAGTACGTAGTTCCTAGATATCTGGGCAGAGTTAAAGTCTGTTAGGCACACTTTATCTAAGTAAATTGGAAAAGCAATGTCTACTCCCATAAAATTAGAAGGAAAAGATTCAAAAGCTTTTTTGAGTACTGAATGGTGGTTATTATAGACAGTTACAGGTATGGTTGCAGGTTATGTAACCATCTTTAGATAAATGAGATATTGAATGTATTTGAAACTAACATTTAATTTTCTTTAATGCTCAGAAATCTTATTTCTGTTTCAGGTTATATTTTATCTTGGCCAGTATATTATGACTAAACGATTATATGATGAGAAGCAACAGCATATTGTGTATTGTTCCAATGATCTTCTAGGGGATTTGTTTGGAGTGCCAAGCTTCTCTGTGAAAGAGCACAGGTAAATTCTTCAGCTTAGTCCGTTGTAAAAAGCCAGTTGGGCAAACATTTCAGTTTACCTCCCTCTTCACTGCCTTTTGTCAGAGAAAAATTGTTGCTGTATATATAAAAGATGCGGAAATTTAATTTCTTAGTAATATAGCATATTGCTTGAGAACCTGAGTTCTGGAATCTTATAAACCTGGGTTTGAGACCTAGCTCAGTCATTTACTAGCTGTGTGACTAGGTAAATTGATTTACCCTCTCGAAGCCTCAGTTTACCCTTACTGTAGGGATAATATAAATACCTCATGTGGAGGTTATGAAGAGCCAATGTGTAAGAAGCAATGTTTGACACATAGAAATCATTTAAATGTTAGTCACAGGGGCATCTGGGTGGCTCAGTCGTTAAGCATCTGCCTTTGGCTCGGATCATGATTCCAGGTCCCAGGGTCCTGGGATTGAGTCCCACGTGGGGCTCCTTGCTCACGGGGAGCCTGCCTCTTCCTCTGCCAGCCGCTCCCCCTGCTTGTGCGTGTGCGCACTGTCTCTCTCTGACAAATAAATAAAATCTTTAAAAATAAATAAATGTTAGTCACAGTTACTGTATCTTAAAAAATATTGTTGCAATTACTTTCAAAGACAATCTTTAGACCACACTGTGGTAAAGGCTTAAATTTGAGCCTTACTTTGGAGATTATTTTGTCATATACCATTACAGCACTTAGCCGAATTTAACCCAGATAACATTTCTAGAATTAGTCTACTCAGAACTGAAGACTTTTTTCAGTCTTCGTTCCTTAAATTACATTTGGAATTCCTTTTCCCGTTTGGTTTAGCACAGTCCGTGTAGAGCCTTAGCATGCATGTGTATCTTAATAAATGGGATGAATACTTTTCACCTGAAGCAATTAATTAGAGTCTACTGGTATTTAATGTTCAGTAATACTATAGCTAAAAAGATAGTAATTAAATGGAATATTTATAACTTTAAAACAATTTCATTATATAACCATAATATATATTCATTATTGGGCAGTAGGAAAAGACAGAAAGCTAAGAATAGGGGAAAAAAAGACTATAGTTTGTCATTGAATGGTATTTAAAAAAAAATAGTTTCAGAGAGAGCATGAGCGGAGGGGTGGGGCAGAGGGAGAGGGAGAAGCAGACTGTCCACTGAGCAGGGAGCCCAATGCAGGACTCGATCCCAGGACCCTGGGATCATGACCTGAGCCGAAGGCAGATGCTTAACCGACTGAGCCACCCAGGTGCCCTTCGAATGGTATTTTTACCTGTTGTTTTTATATTATGTGCAGATGTGTTTTGACCCAGTTGTGAACATACCATATTTAATTTTGTCATGATTCTTAATTTAACACTATATAAACACCTTTCCATTAAGAAATCACATTTATCTAATAAATTTGTTACTGTTTTATACTTTGTCTTGGGATATAAGCTTTATTTTATAAATTTAAGAATTAACTGTATTGGTGATTTTGTACCCTTTGAGTGTTGAATCTTCTGATAATGTTCTGAGGTATTGTATAGTTTCTCAAATTGAAAGCATAATTTACAAGTTATCTTTGACTTGAATTCTTGTATGTTGAGAGGTTAAACACTGGGGAAATTATGTACCTGGAAAAAGAATATGAATAGGAATATTGATATTTATGAGTTTATGGGGCCGTATCATTAGTCCCAAAGGTGAAAAAAAATAGTTGGGATTGGCACTTCCCCTTAATCATGAGAATTAGAAATGATAGCATGTGACCAGTAACATTGCCTAAAATCATTAGTTTAAAAGAAAAGAAGGAAAAGTGTACCATAACATCAATGAAGACTAAAATAAGTGAATTGTCTTCCTATTGGGATATAAGCTCCCTGAGGGCAGAGATTAGTTTATATTTTATTCCTTTTTTTCCTCCGTTTCTAGAACAGTGGTTCATAGTACGTTTTCAGTCTGTATATATTAAATGAGTGAAGGAATCTTCATCTTTTTTTTTCAAGAGAATATTAAATCGTTTATTGATTACACATGATAATGGATGATACACAAGCTTTAATCCCATCTTTAATTTTATCTGATACCATAATTCAATTTAGATATATTGCATAGGATGTGCCAACAATCATATTAATAACCAAATAAACTCCAGGACTTTGCT
This sequence comes from Ursus americanus, assembly GCF_024610735.1. Taxonomy (NCBI): domain Eukaryota; kingdom Metazoa; phylum Chordata; class Mammalia; order Carnivora; family Ursidae; genus Ursus; species Ursus americanus. The sequence continues at coordinate 46,129,665 of NC_142143.1, read as the reverse complement.
TGGGTGACCCTTTTAATGGTGAACTCCAAGGTCACAACACATTAACTGTCAGTTCAACTACACCAAGGTTTGTGGAGACAATGGCTTCTTGTGCCCAAGCAGGTTGCAAATAAATTTCGAATGGAACCTGGCATCACCCTGATGGAATTCTAACTTCACACTATTGGGGTAGTATACCAAGACGGCTTCAGAGTAGACTAACTTTACACAGCACATTTAAAAAAAGACACATTTATTCAGCGTCATGATCAGACTATTACATTTAGCAATCAATAGCATGGGTGCAAAAAAAAAATCTACATTAAAACCCTTTGTTGGAATGCTTTACACTTTCCACAGAACAGAAATTAAAATAACCTGTTATACAATTAGTCACAAATACAGTCCTCGAGTTTTTTGCCCATACACATGAGTATTGTCTAAAACATGTCTTCTTTGTAGCAGCTAGGCCCTGCCATGCTTGGCTGAGTTCACAAATCTGTTGTAACCTGTAGCTTCCCTGTCACTTCTCTGGCTCTCCTCTCCTGCTAAGCTTTGTTTCCTGGCAGTAATTAAAACCTTCTGCCACTGCCGTAGCTACTGCTGCTGCTGGAACCACCATAGCCACCTTGGTTTCATGGTTTGGCAAAGTATTGGCCTCCACCACCATAGGGGCCAGAGCTTCTGCCCCCAAAATTTCCTCCTTTCATGGGTCCAGAATTTGAGGATTGACTCTTGTAATTGCCAAAATCATTATAGCTTCCGCCACCTCCAAAGTTGCTTCCACTACCACCGCTATAGCCGCCTCCGCCTCCTCCGTTGTTATAGCTGTCATAGCTGCCACTCCCGCCATAGCCACTGCCCTGGTTTCCATAACCCTGTCCACCACTTCCATAGCCTCTGCTTCCTCCGGAGTAACCAGGGTCGCCTCCTCCATAACCACCATCATTACCAAATCCGTTATAGCCATCCCCACTGCCACCATATCCACCACCACCTCGACTGCCGCCACAGCCACCTCACCCACTGAAGTTCCCTCCACGACCAAAATTGTCATTCCCACCAAAACCACCTCCACGACCACCACAGAAGTTTCCAGAGCCACTTCGACCTCTTTGGCTGGATGAAGCACTAGCCATCTCTTGCTTAGATAGGGCTTTCCTTACTTCACAGTTGTGGCCATTCACAGTATGGTATTTTTGAATGACGATCTTGTCAACAGAGTCGTGGTCGTCAAATGTTACAAAAGCAAAACCTCTCTTTTTGCCACTGCCTCGGTCAGTCAGGATGTCAGTCACTTCAATTTTCCCATACTGTTCAAAGTAATCTCTTAGATGGTGTTCTTCAGTGTCTTCTTTAATGCCACCAACAAAAATCTTTTTCACAGTTAAATGGGCACCAGGTCTTTGAGAATCTTCTTTTGAGACAGCCCTCTTTGGTTCCACAACTCTTCCATCCACCTTGTGTGGCCTTGCATTCGTGGCTGCATCCACCTCCTCCACAGTGGCTACGTGACAAACCCAAAGCCTCTGGAGTGCTTGGTGTTTGTTTCTCTCATTACCACACAGTCCGTAAACGTTCCCCACTGCTCAGAATGGCTCCTCAGACTCTTGTCGGTTGTTTCAAAGCTCAAACCTCTGATGAAGAGCTTCCGCAGCTGTTCAGGCTCTTTGGGAGACTCTGACTTAGACATGACGGCGGTGGGAGGGGAGACTTAGGATGCTTACTCGGCGGCGTCCACGGGCAGAAAGGAGTTGGAATCTTCATCTTTTAATAGATTTTAAGATCAAGAAAGAAAATCCACGAGGTGATTAATGGAAGTCAGAATTAAAATCAAGTTCCTCTATAGTGGGTTTTGTATAACCCACTGCCTTTTTAGGCAGTCTGCTTCTAAGCTTTAAGCACAGAGCTAGAAATTTCTTTTGTGTTTGAAAATACATATATCAACCTGCTTCTGCACTCACACCCATTCCCTGGGGTCTTTTGGTAAAGTACAAATATGGCACATTTCAGGAAATGGAGATACGAAGTCTTTTCAGCTAGAGAGACCTTTGTGGTTAGTCAGAGTAAGTGTATGTAATCACCGTACGACTAATTATGATGCTTTTCAGGACCTGGAAGCTTGCCAGTGATGTAGTTTGAATGCAGTGATTTAAAATTTAGCTTGTGTACAGTATTTAAACATATATTTAAAAGTGTGGTTAAGTCCAGTTTAATACATTTTTATTTTAAAATGTACATCTTTTTCTTTTTTTCCTCCCTACAAGGAAAATATATACAATGATCTACAGAAACTTGGTAGTAGTCAATCAGCATGGTAAGTTAATTCTGAGTACCATAAACAACACCATAAAAATATTTTAAAGACATTTTATGTATGTGGAGTCATTTAACAGGAAGAAATGAACTATATGAACTAAACATAATACTAAGGTTCTAAGGCGTATTTGCGATATGTGAAGTTAAATACCTTATTCCATCAATGTAAGCCTTGGGATGTCAGTATTAAAATTTGTTTTGGAAGATTTCTGGATTTTTTTGGGGGGGAGGAGGTTCACAAGCATTTATTAAACACTTTATTTTTAAAATTTATTTTACATTTTTATTTTAATTCCAGTGTAGTTAATATACCGTGTTGTATTATTTTCAGCTGTACAATGTGGTGATTCAGCAAATCCATACATTAGCTGGTGCTCGTCGTTACAAGTGCACTCCTTAATCCCCATCACCTGTTTAACCCATTCTCCTACCCACCTATCCTCTGGTAACCATCATTTGTTCTCTATAGTTAAGAGTCTGTTTTTTGGTTTGTCTCTTTTTTCTTGGTTTTGTTTCTTAAATTCCACATATGAGTGAAATAATATGGTATTTGTTTTTCTCTGACTTACTTCATTTAATGTTATATTCTCTAGATACATCCATAGTGTTGCAAATGGCAGGATTTCATTCTTCTTTATGGCTGAATACTATTCCATTATATATATATGTATTTATATATATCTCTTTCTATATATGTATATATATATATATATATATATCCTATTTTCTTTATCCATTTATCTATTGATGGACACTTGGGCTGCTTCCATAATTTGGGTATTGTAAATAATGCTCCGTTTATCTTTTTGAATTGGTGTTTTTGTATTTTTTGTGTACTCAGTAGTGGAATTACCGGATCATATGGTGATTCTATTTTTAATTTTTGAGAAACCTCCATACTGTTTTTCACAGTTTGCGTTCCCTCCAACAGTGCATGAGGGTTCCTTTTTCTCCACATCCTTGCCAACATTCGTTGTTTCTGAAAGGTAGATAATTTCAAGGCCATGCTTACTAGAGATATGATCAAACCTTGAAACGTGTATTGAAAGGGTTTGAGAAGTAATATAGATACATAAGTAGGACCATTTGAATGGATGAGCCCTTTTTTGTTTGTTATTTGTAATAGACAAAACTTTATCAATTTATTTGTGTAAGTGGCATTTAATTTCTCTACCTGTAGACTAGCAGTTCTTAACTGGTTGTTTTTGGGTTACATACTCCTTGGATTATCTGATGAAAGCATTGGGTTCTTATTTCAGAGACACACAAACATAAACATATACAGTGATGCGCTGGTGAATGTTTAACAACCCACTTTTCAGGGGAAAAGCCCTGATCTTGTGGTGTTTGCTGAGTTCCATGGTGTAAATAACTCCCACCATGGCCATTTTCAGGTTACATGAATGGAGTTGGTAAGAAAGGTACACAGTCTGCTTTGAGGACCAGTAGGAGCTGGCTCCCCACACACCATAGACATCTTAAAGCCCATCCTTGAACTACAATTAAGAACTGTTCTCAGAAGCTTCCTACAGTGAACTGGCTACTCTTTTGTGCTTCCACTATTCTGTATTTAGACTTTATTGTTACATTGTTTTCTTACACTTATTTGTATTTCTGTTTCTTGTATCCTAACCAGGTTTGCATTATGCATCAACAGTATGGTGTTTTATTAATACAATGTTTAATAAATGAGTTGAATGCTCTTCCAAAGTTAGGACTTAAGGCCCAGAAAGGGCATCACTCTTATCCTAGAGTAGAAGTGAGACTGGTGACATGTTTTATTGTTTTACAAAGCTCTTTATGAAATCAGGTGAAGGCAAATAGAACAAACGACTATAGTATTATAGTAGTATTTTCAGTTTTCTTAAATATTATCCCTGATGTGTTCATTCATTCGTGTAAAGAAACCTTGGTAGATTACTAGGACAATTATATCAATGAGATGGTAACCTGTAGATTACTTGGGTTATTTCCATTCTGGATTTGTTTCAGGTTTCAGTTTAGTAGAATTAACTTCAGAACTCCTGTAACTGTGTTCTCAACCTGTCACACCTAGTACTTCCTTTTTATTACATCTGTATTGTAACATCTTTTATTACATTAAAACAAAATATAATCTGGCTGTATATATACAACTTAAAATCAGTATAATACATAACCCATAATATAAAGAAATTATTATGATAATGTGCATAATTTCAGAATGTTAGCGCGTGAGCCTGACATTCCTATTAAGATGAGAATGTTTCCCAGGGAGTAATAAAGGGTGTTTGTTTATGATCTTTGGCAGCTCTATTCCCTATCTGAAATTTTGACTTCTGAGCTCTGGGTCTATATATCCAACCACAAACTAAACCTACCTACCTGAATGAGTTTCATCCACTTAGGTCATTATCTTTCTATCCTAATCTGTTTGTCTTCTGAAGTTTCTCTCTTGGTGAATGGGACCACCCATTTATCCATCCAAGGCAGAATCTTGGAGTCCTTCTTGACACCTTTCTCCCTTGCCTTGTATATCAGACACCAGGCCTTGTTGGTTTTTACCTTTTTAACTTCTCTGGAATTGATCTTTTTTCAATGCCGTAGTATAGGCTTTAATACTTTGGCATTTGTAGTTTTGCAGTTACTGTCTAGTACTGGCTTCCCTGCCTCTGCTCTCTTTTTCTTCTGTTTTGCCAAAGTTTTTAGGGGTTCCTTATTGTTCGTTGGATAAAAAACTTGCTGTGAACTAGCAAATCAGTCTTATCTATTGGATTAAACGTTTTTAATGGTGAGTGGCTGCAGCAGTGCCATAGGGCAGCTTCTGAAGCTGGGAAGAATGCGGTGATGCAGGTTGGACGGCATGCGTGCTGCTTGCTGACGTCCTTGAGCTGTTTCACAAGCCACACGGGATCCTAGATCCTGCTCACATTCCAGGAATAATTGACTACCTGTAATTCCCTGCAACAAGCATTGGTACTTCACTTCTGGATGCTTTTTTCATGGGGTGCTCCCTCAGTCTGGAATAGCCTTTCTTAGTCCTGCTGCTTCATGTTCTATTATGTGAAACCTTTCCTGATTCCTTGTTCCTCAGACTTTGCCCTGTCCCTACCAAATAATCATTGCTCTGTGTTCTTCACTGATTTATCTTACAGTACTTCTTTTATCCTGTTTATTATACTTCCATTACTCTTAATGTAATACTACTCTGTATTAAAATTGAATTATCTTATTTACATCTCCAGTATCTAGCATGGGGTTGGCTTCTGGGAGATACACATTTTATGTGTGTTGAAAGGTTAAACTGTGTAAGGAGTTTGTCCTGGACTGGCAAACTAGTGTCTTTCCTAGTTGTGATTCTTTGTTGTTGTTGTTGTTTTTTTCCCCCCATCAGAACCATCAGATTCAGGCACATCTGTGAGTGAAAATAGGTGTCACCTTGAAGGTGGGAGTGATCAAAAGGTAATCTTGAAATGAACACGTTCTAGTATGATGTTTCTTGAAAGTTAGGTTATTTTAAACAAATTATTTTTAGCTTCCTGGTGTTACAAGTTCGTTTTTGTCCCCTCCCTCCCCGAATGCTTAGGAGCCGGTGCAAGAGTTGCAGGAAGAGAAACCTTCATCTTCAGATTTGGTTTCTAGACCGTCTACCTCATCTAGAAGGAGAGCAATTAGTGAGACAGGTATATACGATTGTTTAATAGACACTTTCAAATAGCTTTTCAGTGTTTATTCTCTAATAAAATTAATGCATTTAGGCTTCATGAGATTGTGTTTTGTTTTTTAGATGAATTTCTGAGTTTCTTTCGTTCTTATTTTTATGTGATTTATTTGGTTTAAAAATTGCTTTCTTAGCAACATCTTTCTGGTGGACTGTAGCAGGCACGGTTTCCTGGGCCCCACTGGAGTTCATAGTCCGTTGTCTATTATTCAAGATAATAGAGGACAAGTGTATATCCTCTATATTAGTCCTTAGTTACCTTAGCAGTTAAAATATTTGTTGCTTCTAATAAGTGATAAAACACTGAGTGTAAAAGCAAAGTGAATAACATCTAGAACTGAAGATGAGATAAAATAGCTGAGAACATTTTACAGAGAAAAGATAGTGGAGGAGGAGGAGGCTGTTGCCTGATTAAAGTCATAATAACTAAAACTGCATGATGCGGATGAAAGAAGGGTTCAAATCAGTGAGATAGACTAGATAAATCCGGACTAGTGTGTACGCGAGGGCAGAGGGCGGTAAGGACACCTCTGTTTTGTTAACTGTGTGGGACTGAAACAAATGGTCAGTTATTTGGGGAAGAAGAAACAAGTTCTGTCTGTACCACATGCCAAAATGAATTCCAAATAAGTTTAAAAGATAAATGAAAGAAATTATATTTGAAGGTTATTCACTTTAAACTTGACAGTGTTAATACCTTTATTACGTAAAAAGTTCCCCAAAGTTGATTAAAATATTAAAAATTCATATAGCAAAAAGGGCAGAAACCCACGTTTTTCATAGTAAATACAAATGACTGATAAATAGGAGGGAGTTTATGGATGTTAGTGATTTCGCTTTATAGACAATAAAAAATGCAAAGGTGTCTTTTCTAGGCTATCAAAGTAGCAGAGATGAATTTTTGACTCATCCTTGTTAGCTTGTGTGTTGGTACTGTTGTACTATTGGTATATCAGTTGGTGTAAGTTGTTGGTGTTAAACTTTTGTGGATTATAAGAAGGTATGTAGTTCTTACCATTTTTCCAGTAACTGTACTTCTAGAAATCTATTCTAGGGATATAATCAGAAATTCAAAGATTATATATGTAGAGACACTAATTGCATCATTTATAATTGAAGACATATATGATAGAAAATGTCATCACTCTGGTTCATGCCGTTGCCCTGTCTCTTTTTTTTTTTTTTTTTAAGATTTTATTTATTTATTTGACAGAGACAGAGACAGCCAGCGAGAGAGGGAACACAAGCAGGGGGAGTGGGAGAGGGAGAAACAGGCTCATAGCAGAGGAGCCTGATGTGGGGCTCGATCCCAGAACGTCGGGATCACGCCCTGAGCCGAAGGCAGACGCTTAACTGCTGCGTCACCCAGGCGCCCCTGCCCTGTCTCTCTTGACCATAGCAGCATTGTTCTGATTTTCTTACTCCTAGTGTTCCTTCATGTAGTACCAAAAGAGATGGTAAAAGGTAAATTGAAATGTATCGCTTCCCACTTAGCCACTTTTGTTACTTCAAATAAAACCCACATTTTTGGGGGCACCTGGGTGGCTCATTTGGTTAAGCGTCTGCCCCCAGCTCAGGTCATGATCCCAGGGTCCTGAGATCTGGTCCCACGGTGGGCTCCCTGCTCAGTGGGGAGTCTGCTTCTCCCTCTCTCCCTGGCTTGTACACACTCTCTCTCTCTCAAAGAAAGAAAGAAAATCTTTAAAACAAAACCAAACCACACTTTTTACCTGAGCCTACAAGGCCGTGCTCTACCTTTAACCATTTTTTGGCCCTTTCCCCCCACCTTTATTGTTTCCACTGTACTGATTATTTGGTTCCTCAAGTCAAAACTCCTTCCTGCTTTAAGGCTCTTTGCACACGGTTTTTTTCTGCCAGCAGTTCTTCCTATCTCTGCTTACATGGTCAGCTCCTCATTTTTCTGTTTTTGCTTAAATGTGACCTTCTGAGAGAGGCTGTGTATAACCAACCGGAATCTCTCTCTCTTTTTCCTTAGCCCCAGCTTGTTTCCTCATAGTACTTACTATCATTTGTAAATAATTACGTTTTGGTTGCCTTGATGTTTGAAATTAAACTTCCTCTGGTGGCGGGGATGATTGCTGAGTTCACTTTTGTGTACCCACGGCCTAGCACTGTGCTGGACAGTAAGCAGGTGCTCAGATTTGTGGACTAAATCATTGAATTATGATGAACAGTAGAGGGGCGCCTGGGTGGCTCAGTCGGTTAAGCATCTGTGTTCGGCTGAGGTCATGATCCCAGGGTCCTGGGATCAAGTCCCACATCAGTCTCCTTGCTCAGCGGGGAGCCTGCTTCTCCCTCTTCCTGCTGCTCCCCCTACTTGTGCGTGCACTGTCTCTCTCTTTCTGACAAGTAAGTAAAGAAAATCTTTAAAAAAAAAAAAGTATCAAGGACTTATGATCTAGTTGTGGAGATCAACACAGAATTACTTAAAATATAGGATATAAGAGTGTTTGGAGAATTCAGAGGAAAAAAGATGTCTTCTGGCTAGGAAGGTCAAGAGAAGGAAATGGAGTGAGCAGAGGCGTGCGAGTTGTACCTGTTTCAGGCATATGGATTATAGTTTATTTAATCCTATAACCCTATTTGGTACTGACATAAAAGGCAGCAGTAAACACCTTGCCACATACATCCTTAAGTAATTACGCAGGTATTTCTCAATCTCTAGGATAGAGATTGCCCACAAAATGTATCATTTTAGATTTCTACCAACAGTGTATAAAAATGTCCTCTCTCTCAAATCTCTTGAAATTTTTTCTCTCATTTTAATTTTTGTAGTTCTTGTGGGTAAAAAGTGGTATCTTGTTTTAATTTGCATGTCCCTGGTCAGTAAGAGGTAGGAGATTTTTTCATATGTTTATTTAGTTCTTTGTGTTCTGTGAATTGCCTTTTCATATATTTGACTTTATTTTTTTTTTTAAATCAAGTTTTGTTTTACTTGATTGGTGGGAGGACTTGTATTAAGGGATAGTAACCATTTTATGTATGTTGCAGATTTTTTTTTCCGGTTAGACATTGCTTTTTAACTTTTATTTTGCCGTGTAAGCCTTAATTAATATAGTCTTATCTTGATAAACTTTTTCTTGAGGGCTTTGCAGTGCTATTATCATACTTCCTTACCCCAGTATTATAAGAATATTATTCTCTTACAACTATTTGGATGGTTTTATTCTTTGTTGTTTGTCTCTTTAATTCACTTGGAATTTATTTTTATATTTGGTACACTGCATGGTAGGACTCTCACTTACGTTCCTGACAGATTTGGTAACGTTATAAGTCAGAGATAATTTATTATTTAAAATAAACCATTTTCACTGGTTTTGTTTCCTATTGAAAACACAGGGTACTGAGGAAAATGTTAAGAATACCTTCTAAGTAGGGGGTGCCCAGGTGGCTCAGTCAGTTGGGCATCCAACTCATGGTTTCAGCTCAGGTCATGGTCTCAGGGTCATGGGGTTGAGCCCCGCTTCGGGCTCCGTGCTGAGCGTGGAATCCGCTTGAGATTCTCCCTCTGCCCCTCGCATTTATGCTCGCTCACTCGCTCTCTAAAATAGGTGGATCTTTAAAACACACGCACACACACAAACTTCTAAGTAAATTAAACATTTTTGGTTCTTTTCAGAAACAAATCTTATATCCTAAAGTATGATTTTGACAAAAATTTTAGCTTACTTGCTTAATGAAAGCTCTAGATGGGTTAAATTAGTTGTGACTTAACGGAGATGATGTTCTGAAAGAAGCTTAAAAAACCTTTTTTTTTTTTAAGTTTATTTACGTATGTACATAAGTTATCTCTGCAGCCAATGTGGGGCTCCAACTCATCACCCCGAGATCACGAGTCACACGATCCTCCTGCTGAGCCAGCCACACACCCAGAAGCTTGAAGAGCTTTTTTAAAAATGCAGTGTTCTAGGGGCGCCTGGCTGGCTCAGTCACAGAGCATGTGACTCTTGAGCTTGGGTTCCTGAGTTCAAGCCCCACATTTGGTATAGTGCTTACTTAGAAAAAATACAGTGTTCTGTCATAGCTCTCAGTGGGACAGATCCAATAGAAGTGTTGACTTTTGAAACAATAGTAATTGTGACTATTTTTAATTTCATTGAAATTAGATTTTGGTACAAATAGGTACTCAAGGCAGCTCATTTGCTGAATGAATCATAGTATAGGGTTTTAATTGACTTGTCTTTCTTTATGTATCCAGAAGAACATTCAGATGAATTACCTGGTGAACGGCAGAGAAAGCGCCACAAATCTGATAGTATTTCCCTGTCCTTTGATGAAAGCCTTGCTCTGTGTGTAATAAGGGAGATATGCTGTGAAAGAAGCAGTAGCAGTGAATCAACAGGGACACCATCAAATCCGGTAATCTCTTCATTTTAAATAAAGCAAGACTCTTGAGGCGCGTGGGTGACTCAGTTAAGCATCTGCTTTCAGCTCAGGTCATGATCCTGGGGTCCTGGGATCGAGCCCCACATTGGGTTCCCTGCTCCATGGGGAGCCTGCTTCTCCCTCTGCCCCTCAGCCCGCTTGCGTTCTCTCTCTCTCTCTCTGTCAAATAAATAAATAAAATCTTAAATTGAAACTACTATATAAATCTTCTCCACTCCCAACCCCAAGTTTGAGAGAAGAGTGGGAGATAGTTGTAGGGTATGTTTGGTAAAATTAGTACCAGTATTAATAGTTGTGAATGTCATCCTACATATTGGAGAATCTTCGTGGGCCACTGCACCAGAAGTAAAGTCAAATAAATAGGAGTATAGAGTGGTCTGAGGATATGTTGTTTTACTTTTTAAAAAATAAGGGAACAAAAAAGCAAATTTGGTTCAGTTACATATGTTAGAATTCTAAGGCAGTTTTGTTTTGAATATTTAGAATAACAGTGTCTTTATTTTCGTAGCTACTAACGAATAAGTCAGCATAGTCTAAGCCACACATTTGCCACACAGAGGCCTAGATATCAGGAGAGGTCTGTTTACTAAGGCTGTGGAATATAGGTATGTTACTGCATGGGTGGTGGGAGAGTTTTAGTACTTTTTGATTATTGATAGAAAATCCCAAAGCATTAGGAGTAAAATTCTTAAGGCATGTCATTGGAAGAAGTTTGGTGTAAAAAAAAGAAAAAGAGAAAGTTTTTGCTGACAAGAATGCCTGACAAATGGAATATTATCTTTCTTTGTCATTAAACATTTGTCTTTAAAATATTAAAAATGGAACTTTTGTGTTATGGCAATATCTCATGGCCATTATTCTGGATATTAGTGATCATTTTATAGTTCCTAGAAGGTGTAAGGGACTGAATCAGTTGTGATAGTAATCTTATTCTTACTTTTTCTGTAATGTTACTTCTCACATTATGTTTACATTTTTCTCTTCCAAAGCAGTGATTCTAATGGATACGGGTGGACTGTCCAGTTAGGATTTACTAGAGCGGTTACTTCTGTAGGCCACTAGGTGGCATGGACGGCAAGTTCTTCAGTCAACCCGTCCGTCAGTGTTTTGTGTCCCAGGTTCTGTCTGGTACTGGGGTGGAGTGGTAGTCAAGGTAGATATGGTCCCTGCCCTCAGCGGGGGACACATCATCAACAATGAAATAGGTAATTAAGACATTTAATAAATGCTATGGGAAAAAAATACAGGTTATTGAGGCCAAATATATGCCATCTGAAAATTAAATCCAATTAAAGAAAACTTGACATGTACACAGACTTCATGTTTGGATGACGCTATTCCTTACAAATGATTTAAATAGAACTCCTATTCCCTGCTAAACTTAAGTCTTTGTTACAGTTGTTTCAGAATTCTAGTTGAATGATACTTTAAGTCCTTGTTTTTGCTTTCTACCTGGGACACTGCCCTGTTACCAAAGTAACAGAGGTATTTATTTTTTCTTTTTGTTAGTTCTATCCTATATTGTCTTCTAAAAATTCTATTAAAAAACCACTGTTTTTCAGGCTAAAATTCTAGTTGTGAAAGCTTTTGGTAGGGCAGGGTTTTTTCCTTCATTTTAGCTTATCCGATATGAGAATGTTACAGTCCTCATTTGGTGGTGGTGTTCGCCAGTTTGTGAAGGGGGTTAAAGAAAAGTGCATTTGCCTTCCATCTTTCTTAGCGGTTTAATAAATTGGGGAACTAAGGCTATATTTTAGGCTCTATACTAGGCAGTGTATACGATATCTCGGCAGCCTCAAATTCCATTTACAGATGGGAAAGATAAGCTTGAGAGTTTTAAATAACTTGTTTTAGGTCCTATAACTAATAATTGCCACAGTTGGCATTCAGGCAAAACCAGGGACTTCTGACTTCAAAATTTAAGATCTTTCTGGTGCTTTTTACATGTACAATATTTTAGAAGTTTCTGGGTCATTCTTTTTTGAACATTAGCCAAAACTTTAAAAAACAGCTTTTAACTTGATTTCTTCTTAGCATCCTAGAACAGGGGTCGGCAAACTTTTCCTTAAAGGGCCAGTTAGTAGCTCATTCTGGGCCTTGTGGGCCGTATGGTCTTTGTTGCAGCTACTCAGTCTGCTGTCGGGCTTAAAGCACTCGTAGACAACAGGAAATGGCTGTACTCGGTAAAACTGGATTCCTTAAAGTAGATGGCAGCAAGCCATACTTTGCCAACCCGGACTGTAGGGGATACTTGCTGAGACTTCAACCTGCCTTGTGATTTACCCCCATATTCTAAACTTAGTGCGCTAAATGCTAGTTAATTGATGTATCCAGTTTCTTAGGTTACTTTATTAGAGATTGTATTCTAGGAGCCCGGTGTGGGACTCGATCCCAGGACTCTGGATCACGCCCTGAGCCGAAGGCAGACGCTTGACAACTGAGCCACCCAGGCGCCCCTTACTACTTCTTTCCTAACATCGCTATAAAAAAAGTCTTTTGATCTTAGTGTTTATAAAATACTTTGCTTTTATAGATAATAGAAATATCAAAGATCATTTAATCCAAACTCTTCTCATAGATGAAGTAGCTGTGGTCTTTACAGGTTAATATGTCCAAGGTTAAGTAGCTCCTTAGTGGCAAATCTAGAAGAGTGTTTATATCGTGATCCTTAGACCACTGTACTTCTAGTTCTAGCTTTTGGCTTTGTATATGTTCCTCTTGTTAGCCACTGATAGCAAATATTATGGGATTAATGGTCTTATTAGGGTTCTTACACTATAAAATGAGGAACCACATGAGCTGATACAGAATTTTTAAAATAAATTTTAAAAAATTATGTCTGAGGGGCGCCTGGGTGGCGCAGTCGTTAAGCGTCTGCCTTCGGCTCAGCGCGTGATCCCCGCGTTCTGGGATCGAGCCCCACATCAGGCTCCTCTGCTAGGAGCCTGCTTCTTCCTCTCCCACTCCCCCTGCTTGTGTTCCCTCTCTCGCTGGCTGTCTCTATCTCTGTCGAATGAATAAATAAATAAAATCTTTAAAAAAAAATTATGTCTGAAAGCTGTTTCAAAGAAATTATTCTCAGAGTTCATTAAAAAATCTCATGGGGCTCCTGAGTTGTTCAGTCCGTTAAGCGTCTGCTTTTGGCTTAGGCTCCCTGCTCAGCGGGGAGTCTGCTTCTTCCTCTCCCTCTTGCCTCTCCCCCCTGCTCCTTCTCTCTCTCTCTCTCTGTCTCCATCACACTCTCTCAGATAAATGTTTAAAAAAAATTACTGTGTGGGTTGTAGCTACTAGCATTCTATCAATGGGAAGATATAGAGATTAAGACATGTTTTTAACTCAAAGTGTGTATAACTCAGATCTCTAAGACTTATGCATGCAAGATTATGCATAATTTATGTGTAAAAATATGTAACTTATATATTTATATATAAAATATATTCAGTATGTAAGTAAAGAATTAAAAGGGGAAGTACTCTTTTAGTTGTGGTATTGACAAAAGCTTTAGCAAAAAAGGATGAGTGGGACTTAAAAACTGTGAGGTTATTCCAGTGAGAGAGCTAAATGTGGAAGTTGAAGCGCCATGTTTGGTTGAGGAAAAAAATGTAGAACTGGCTGGTTGTTCATATTTGGGGGATGGGGGGGAGTGTTTAGTTGGAGAGAAGATAAAAATGTTAATGTGGTCCTGGGTGAACCTTGAATGTCAAGGGAATTTAGCCTTTTTCCTTTATGTAGCAATAACCCAGAATCTTACTCTAGTGACATTGTGCAGGCGAGATCTAAGGAAGTAGGACAGCAGGGGTGAGCTGGGAAGCTGTTACAGAGGCCAGTAGGTAACGTACTTTAACTTTTTTTTTCTCCCCCTGATTTTAGGATCTTGATGCTGGTGTAAGTGAGCATTCAGGTGACTGGTTGGATCAGGATTCAGTTTCAGATCAATTCAGTGTAGAATTTGAAGTTGAGTCTCTCGATTCAGAAGATTACAGTCTTAGTGAAGAAGGGCAAGAACTCTCAGATGAAGATGATGAGGTAGTTTTTTCTCTCTAATTACAGTCTAAAGTTCTTCAGTATTTTCTGTATTCATTGATAATTGAAATAATAATGTATTCTGATTTCACTTAATCTTTGACTTTTGATTTGTTCAAACTAGCATATGGTTTTGTGGACTTGAGGCTTTTGTAGTTCCTTGTTGTCTGGTTTATATTCTTGTAACTATAAATGTCAAAAAGTCAATACTTCTTAATGAACATTCTTATAATAGTCTTATTTTAAAACAATCCCCCTCTTTGGCATGCCTAGCTGGCTCAGTAGGTGGAGCATGCCGCTCTTGATCCTGGGGCCAGGAGTTTGAGCCCCACATTGGGAGGTAGAGTTTACTTAAAAAAATAAATTTAAAAAAATTCCCCTCTTTTAATATTAATTTACTTTTTATAAAAGTAAAGCGTGCATACGGTTAAAGTCCCTGGAGATGACCTTCAACATCGTTGACTGTTTCACAGTTAATATCTCCATATTTATAAAAATAAAAATGTTTATACTGAATTTTTTGCCTTACTTATTTTGAACATCCCGTCTGATGCCTTTTAACCATAGTGGGTCAGGATTTCATGGTCGTCCACTTTTCCCCTTTTACACTCACTTATTCCATTTGACCTCTGTCTCAGAATTTCTCATTTATAGTAGTACATGCTTTTTGTTTAGGACTTACCACTTTTCCTGGTTAAGAAAAAAAGGTGATGAATTGATGCTAATGGATTTGTTTTATTAGGTATATCGAGTAACTGTGTATCAGGCAGGGGAGAGTGATACCGATTCATTTGAAGAAGATCCTGAAATTTCCTTAGCTGTAAGTATACATGTCCTTTTTTAAGGAATTAAGAAAACATAGAGGTTAAGGTTAGAAAAATACGCATAGTCTGCTTCCTGACATGAGGTAATTTCTATAAAATTAAAATCTTTTTAGAAAGTGTTAAAGCATTTTTGTTCTTTTATTTGTTGTGTCGGAATGTTACTGAATGTTTTTTTTAAGATTTTATTTATTTGACAGCGAGCAGAAGCAGGGGGAGCGGCAGAGGGAGAGGGAGAAGCAGGCTCTCCACTGAGCAAGGAGCCTGATGTGGGACTTGATCACAGGACCCTGGGATCATGACTGAGCTGAAGGCAGACCCTTAACTGACTGAGCCACCCAGACGCCCCTGTTACTGAATTTTTTAGGGTGTGTGGGTGTGTGTGTGTATTTGAACTTTGAACAAAAATTTTTTTAAAGGTTTTATGTATTTGAGAGGGCAGAAGTAGGGGGAGTGGCAGATGGAGGGAGAGGGAGAAGCAGGCTCCCCACTGAGCAGGGAGCCCGATGTGGGGCTTGATCCCAGAACCCTAGGATCATGACCAGAGCCGAAGGCAGACACTTAACCGACTGAGCCACCCAGACGCCCCGGAACTTTGAAAATTTTTTATTGAAAATTTCAAGTACGTGCAGCATAGAGAGTAGTATTATATATCTCTAGTATATTTATCACCCGGCTTTAACCGTTACCAACGTTTTGCCAGTCTTGTTGATTTGTACTAGAGAATGTGGTAGGTAGGATTTGCCGTTTAAGAATTCAGGACTAGGGCCGCCTGGGTGCCTCAGTCAGTTGAGTGTCCTGACGACTCTTGATTTTGGCTCAGGTCATGATCTCAGGGTTGTGAGATTGAGTCCCGCATCGGGCTTGGTGCTCAGGGGGGAGTCTGCTTGTCCCTCTCCGTGTGCTCCTCTTCGCCTCACCCCTGCTCACACATGCACGTATGTTCTCTTTCTCAAATAAACAAAATCTTTAAAAAAAAAAATTCAGGACTAAGGGGCGCCTGGGTGGCTCAGGTAAGTGTCCAGCTCTTGATTTCGACTTAGGTCATGATCTCAGGGCTGTCAAGGTGGATCCCTGCGTTGACCCTACGCCCACCGTGGAGCCTCTCTCTCCCTCTAAAAAAAAGAAAATAATAATAAAAGAATTCAGGACTTAGCACACTTATATTTCATGTTTGTGTTTTTTTAACTGAATATTAATGCTTTAATTTTTGTTCTTAATATTGCCTTTAACTATATTTGAATGGGAAATCTCATTTTTCTTTGCTGAGTTGAAAAGTTATCCAAATGCAAAAAAGATGAAATTGTAAAATTTTTGAAAAAAATTTTTGCTGTATTAGAAAATAATTCAAGTAACTAGTTGACATAGATCCTGCAATTTATCGGGCTCTTTGAAGCACTTTCTTTCCCATATTATAAAACTTCTGTCTTTGGTTTTTATCAGTTGGGTAGCATCCTACTTTGAGAACTTGGAAGAACTAATGTGAGAGAATGAAGTCATCTCCATCCTTACTGCTACTTTCTTAGGTCATTTGTGAGGCAAATTAAAAATGGTTATTCATGGCAAGTTTTACATGGACATTGTCCTCAGGCAAGAACCATGCTTCAGTTACGATAGGGGGATAGGATGTGTTCATTAAAGAGCCTGGGGATGGTAAGGGGGTTTCTTACCCACATGGCGTGACGGTGGAAAGGCTTGGGAAGTAAGTTGAGGTATGGGAGAAGCAGTAAGCACTTACAGAGATGAGGACACAAGAAAGTATAGATAAGTAGGGGGCATACATTTTGGATAATGACAAGGATGACAGGTTTTAGCTGGCAGTGATTGCCGAGAAGAATGTTTTAGTGTTTTCTTTGTGGATGAAGTTAGGGAGCACTCAGTTGAGCCCAGGCTGCAGAGCACTGCGGAGGCGGTCCCAGTCAGCGGCGCGCTGGGCAGTAGCTTCATCTAGGTTGATTGGGTGGACATTGGGCACGGTATCCAGGGTTAAGCCTTTAAGGGAGTGAAGTGAGTACAGGCCTCGTTTCAGAATAAAAGACTACATCACACTTGCTTCAGCTAAATGAACCAATTGTATCTGTGTCCTTAAACAGATAACTTTATTGGGACATGGTTAAGATCACAGTGAATAAATTTTTTTGTTTAGGATTCTTTAGCATGGTTTGGCTGAAAAAATTATGTACTTCATGTACTTTTTAATCTCATGCTTGAGGAAAGATGGTTAGATGTCACATGTTTTATATAAAACATGAAATGCTGAAAATTGAACTGTGTGATAGATTTTACGTCAGACATATTGCAGTTGCTGGTGTTGGCTGTGACTAGTGGTTAAAGGGTTACAGAAACTAACTCTGTCTTTTTCATTGAAGGACTATTGGAAGTGTACTTCGTGCAATGAAATGAATCCTCCTCTTCCACCTCATTGCAACAGATGTTGGGCCCTTCGTGAGAACTGGCTTCCTGAAGATAAAGGGAAAATACCTGAGAAAGCCAAACTAGAAAACTCAACACAAGTAGAAGAGGGCTTTGATGTCCCTGATTGTAAAAAAACTGCAGTGAATGATTCCAGAGAATCATGTGCTGAGGAAAATGATGATAAAATCACACAAGCCTCCCAATCCCAAGAAAGTGAGGATTATTCTCAGCCATCAACTTCTAACAGCATCATTTACAGCAGCCAAGAAGATGTCAAAGAGTTTGAGAGGGAAGAAACACAAGACAAAGAAGAGGTTGTGGAATCTAGTTTTCCCCTGAATGCCATTGAACCTTGTGTGATTTGCCAGGGTCGACCTAAAAACGGTTGCATTGTTCATGGCAGAACAGGACATCTTATGGCGTGCTTTACGTGTGCAAAGAAGCTCAAGAAAAGGAATAAGCCCTGCCCAGTATGTAGACAGCCAATTCAAATGATTGTGCTAACTTATTTCCCCTAGTGGACGTGGCTATGCAAGTGAGTTCTACATTTCTAACTATATAACCCTAAAAATTTAGACAACATAAAACTATTTTTTTACATGTATCAAAGGAAGAAATTATCTGTACATGTAGATTTCTTCTCTAGTGTAATTTACCTACTTTGGGAGAGACAATAGTAAATACTTCTTTTAGAAAAATTTCAGTTTTGTTTATATTTTATATTTGGGCTTTAATGTAATTAAAATTGGACATATAGCTCATCCTTAACCCTTACTCCTCATATTTTAAATGATTTCCATTCCTTAAAATTTAGAGAAGTACCTGATTTTAAAAAATATAACATTTAAATATAAGTTATGTACATTCAGGTTATGGTATGCAGTGATTATGTTACTTACAAAACATTCAAATCTGCAGATAGTTTCATTCACCATGCTTATGCATTAAATTGTCTAAATTTTTAGGTTTAGTATACGTATATTATTTATTGATTTATAAATAAAATATTAAATGATTAAGAATTGTTTCAAGAATGTGATTATTGGATCTTATAAATTTTTTTTGGTAATGGGTTTTAAAATGGAAATTATACTTGAATATCATCTACTTGGGTAATCAAAGGTACGAGTCTGAATGTGCTTCTGTTTTTGGGAAGGCCAAGACTGCCCACGGTGGCAGTACGCATAGTAATGGACAGCTCGATGCAGTCGGCAGCTTCCAAGGCATCGAGTAAGACTCAACTTGAGAGAATGATGTTACAAAGCTTAGTAGGGCCATGAAATGCTGTTTTCCCCTCCCATTAACTTATATTATCATATGGCAAGTTGGCTTAAGTCGTTTCTCAACAAGTAATAGTGAATGTTCTGGAAGGGATGTAGCTGGGGCAGGGCGGGGAGCTAGAACTAACCACCCTGCTTCTTGTCAGCATGAAAAGCCCTGTTGTAATTTTCTGTAGTTTCTCTGCATCCTCTCTGAAGCTAAATTCCACGGGGCCAAGAACCTGTGTTTGATTGTGACACCATATGTAGGTGATCAATAAGAGTTTATTGACGGTCTCAAAGCATTGGGACCTATCTTGAAATTGACTTCAGAGCAGGAGTCTGTGGGCTCCGAAGTCAGACCAGGGTTAGCTGTTGGCATCATTTTGTTCACCTTCATTTTTAATGAAGGTTTTAAAGGTACTGATTAGCGTGAGTGTGTAGACCTCTGTCTAAGGCGGCAAGTGCGAGTTGCCGTGGCATGGTGAGCACAAGTTCATAGTTGCGCTTGCTCGCTGTTCGGACTTCGTACTGGGGTTTGATTTCATCTTTACAGAAAAGTGTTTCTTCAGCTTAAAAAAATACTGTTTAAAAGTTTGTGGCCATATTGTCTATCATACAGAGCCAGTTTTCACTTATATATAGTAGGGAATTCCTGACACAAGTACTGCTTTAAAAAGATAAATATATGAAAGCAGTAGCACGTAGGGTGCTCAGAAGTGTTGTGAGTATGTTCAGTTATAAAGTAGACTGTTAACAGGAAGTAATAAAAAGCAGAGCATAGAACAAGAGGAGTCTCCAGTGCAAGCAGACGGGAGACTCCCCGCATGTTCAGTAATAGGTAATACGTTTGAAATGATGTGTTAAAATTGTTAGAATAATATTTTGGATAAGTAGAATAATATTTTGGATAAGTAGACCATAATTGATTATTTTTAGGAGACAGATGATCCTAAAACATATAAATTTTTATTGTTCTCTTTTAAAGCTCTTCTTTAGAGATTTGTGTTTTTAAAAATTACGGACATTGGAGCACCTAGTGGCTCAGTTGGTTTGGCCGCTGCCTTTGGCGCAGGTCATGATCCTGGCCTCCTGGGAGTGAGCCCTGTATGGGGTTCCCTGCTCAGCGAGGAGTCTGCTTCTGCTTCTCCCTCTCCCTCCCCCACCCTTGTGCTCTCTCTCTCTCAAATCTTAAAAAATAAAAAATTGATAGACATTTTCCTCTTATCCTGTTTCAGTCCCACAGACCTGCTGTCAAAATATAACTATTTAGATGTCCTGCTAATAACTTAAAGTCAACTTATTACAGTAATATCTTTCACATTCCAAATTGCAAAATTTGCCTTTTTTTCCCCATTTTTGTTACTGTCATGTTAGATGAATTCCATTTGAACATTTCTCAGTTAAATTTCAGTACATTTATGTGTTAATTTTGGTCCACACCTTTCCAGGTCACACCCTGCTATTAGGCCTTCTTCCAAGTCAGTGAAACCTACCTGAATTGACCTCCCTGCCTTTGGTCTCTCCCATTTTTGGTTCATTTATTGATAATTTACAGATAGCTTCATGTTGGTTCCCTGATTTAAATACAAGAAAAAAAACTTGAATAATTCTATTTCTCGTTGAATATTATCGCAAATGTTCTGGGTGTTCATTTTAGACTTTTAGGCTCCTCTAACGAAACAGCTACTTTTCTTTTCACCACCATACTCTTAAACACTTTTGCTGCAACAAAGTTCATTTACATCCTCTCTCATGAGTTATTTTTATTCTAATGGAGTGGGAAGGGCTAAATTCAAATAGATCTGGTACTTGCTCTGTGACCTTAGAATTAGAGCCAAATCTATAGAGCCTACGGTAGGGCCTGGCAGGTAGTAAAGAATTATAAATGTTAGCTTTTAATACTTTTCTGACTATTAGCACTCCAAAACCCAGCTGAATCAGCCTTGAATTAGCCCTTTTTTTCCTTCTGTACTGTCTCAACTCTGAGGTACTTTGTTCACACTTAAATTTATTGATATGTTGCTTTGTATCTTCTCTCCAAAAGCAGGTCGTGACATCCGTTTGTACCTCCCCCGCCCCCAGCAGATGCCTGTGTAATGCGTTGTGTGCACAGTAAGCATTCGGTAAAGGATGATTGCCAAGGAAAACGGCTATGTAGTTTTCTCAAATTTAGAAGACGAAAAGACAGTTTTAAAAAATATCCAGGAAAAAAGTCTGCAATATTGCAATAATTGCAATAAATTACCTCAAAGGCAAAAGAGAAACATTCGAACAAAACCATGGTTTTCAGAAGTTGATACGGTATCAGAACTGTAACAGAATTGGTAAAGCTTTGCCTAAAACATCCCTCTGTTAAGTTTTTCCACCTTTTCTCACGTTTATCTTGTTCTTTTTCAAGAGGCAAGTGAGAAGACCAAATCTCTTTAGTCAAACACTGTTCTGATCACCAGGTGGAAGCGCTGCTCCGGGAGTTCTCGCGGGCATCCTTCAATGGTAGGTAGACCCCTACGGGACAGCACGCTCCCGCGGAGCTTGCTGGGCTAGAGAGCAAAGACCTGCTGGAGCTCTGCTCTCGCTTGTTAAAACACGAACTTCCCATCTTGGTCCTGAAATCCTTCAGTATTCATCCTTCAGAACTTCATGTCCGTGGTCAATAAGGGAAGACAATTTTTAAATGAACGTTCACTTAAGTAAGTGTTATTTCAGCATGAACTCTGAAAATGTTCAATGAGTGTGTTAAGAAGGTGTAGCGATTACCTGTGTGAACTGGTGCCTCTAAAATTTGAGGTTCCAGTCGTTAGATCATTTGCTTTTCCCTCATTATAAAAAATAGAAATAGAAAATTTCTGCATAATAGAAACTTTCAAAAACGAAGTCGGAAAAATAAAAGCACATAATTCTGCCATCCAAAAAATGGACTAATCACTTATCTTACTTCTTTTCCCTATTCTAATGTTTTAGAATTTAGTCCATTTTAAAACTATACCTTGCTTTTTGGGGAGTAATGGACCCTCTAAGGAACTGCAAATATTGAAGTCTAGCTAAAATGTCCCAGGGAGCTTCTGCCAAGGGGGTTACTATATATAATGAATTTTGAAGAATTTTGAAGATAGAAAACCTTTTCCCATTTACTGAGTTGAGATAGTCGTTGTTTTTTAGAAATTGGTACCTCTAAATTAGCCATTTTTTTTTTAAGTTTTTATTTATTTATTAGAGAGACAGCCAGCGAGAGAGGGAACACAAGCAGGGGGAGTGGGAGAGGAAGAAGCAGGCTCCCAGCGGAGGAGCCCGACGCGGGGCTCGATCCCAGATCGCCGGGATCACGCCCTGAGCCGAAGGCAGACGCTTAACGACTGAGGCGCCCCTCTAAATTAGCCATTTTGTACTCAGCCATGTCTCATTTAAACTGTTATATACGTGTTTTAGAGGGCAAACTTGAGTCTGTCCTTGGCTAGAAATTTGACATTGGGTTACAGTGATGAGGGTTAGAGGCTATTAATTTTCCAATTCCTACAGAAGGCAAATCTTTGCTTATAACTACACTCTGTTTCAAAAGCACTTTGAAATCAACAAAATTTATTACTTGGGACAAAAGACTTCTCCCTATACCAGCATTTCCCAAAATATGTTTGGTAATCAAGGAATTTAAGTTCAGAGGGTTGGTACTAGGCTTAACTATTTAAAGAAATGGTTCTCTGGCTTAGTATGTTTGGAAAATCCATTTCTTTCCTGCATGATTTCTCAGAGCCTTCACTACATTACTGTGCATTCTGAAGTTTGCAATTTTTTTTTTTTAATCAGAAGGCACATTTTTCACCCATCATCTGCCCCATGGTACAGTGATTTAGAATATAACATACACAGCAGGATGGGTATGTATCTTAACTGTCCTGGAGTGACTGGGTTTTGAAGAGTTGTTGCAATATTATTGCCTCATAAAAAGATCATTACATTTGGTCTTGTCCAGGCTTTATTTGGTGGTAATCAGTTCTGTCTTGTATGTGGACTTCGTTACATTTGCATATTTGTTTTTAAGGCAATGGTAATGGAAGGAAACCATATTCATTGCTTACACGAATATTCTTTATTAAGAATCAGGACGGGCACCTGGGCTGGCTCAGTCAGTTAAGCGTCTGCCTTTAGCTCAGGTCATGATCTGGGGGTCTTGGGATTGAGCCCCACATCAGGCTCCCTGCTTAGCGGGAGTCTGCTTCTCCCTCTCCCTCTGTCTACACCCCCCACCCTGCCCCGCTCATGTGCACTCTCTCTCTCAAATAAAATCTTCAAAAAATCAGGATTATTCTAAATTTACTAAATTCAGAGGTAGTGATGGCCCCTACCCCATAAACTTCGTCTTAGACAATTTGTGCAAGTTCTTAATTATAGAAGAAAGTCACTGAGAAAACTTATAAATCAGCTGTGAAACATCTAGAAAAGGCTGCGGAGTAGTTCACGTGCTAAAGTAGGATACGTTGTTTTGTGGCCAGTTGAGTATCTGCTTGTTAGTGATAGAACGTAAAGTCTCTAATGAAGTTAAACTCTTTCCCTAAACTTCTATTTTCGGTGTTGTGAGGTGGTTTGTTGTTGTTGTTGTTGTTTTTTGGCTCTTCAATCATTTTCTCTCCCCTTCCCCCCTGTAAAGTCATGAGGAAGATATAAGGGATGTCGTAAAATAGACAACTGTATCGTCCCTGTAGAATAAAAAGCAAACTTCTTAATAAGCAGTTTCCCATGTTGCAATGAGACAATATGCTGTGCTCATTTTTTCTGGATTTCCTAGGAAAAGGCATTTCCAATCCAGTATCAGATAGTTTTACTTTCTAAAGCTAGAGGTAACTTCTTAGAGCAGCTTAAAAAACATTACAAATGCAAATTCGCTTGCGGAACAAAACACAACAGTGATTTCTTAGACTTCCAAAATACTAAGAGGCTTTTAATATTTCTGCTCTGAATGTGATAATTAAGCACCAAAATCAAATGGACACTTAACCTGTGGTGGGGACTTACCATTTCTCTAAAATACTCCTTTCCATTTAGATTCATTCATGTTCATTTATCATAATTTAGATACATAGAAAAAGCTGTTAGTTCAGGAGGTTCCTTAGCTCTTACTAAATGCTCATTGCAGCTAGCCGGTGTTTCAGTAATCAGGTCAATTCTGTTTGTATCTGAGACAAAAGACCTGGTCTTTAATAAGGTTTATCATGCTGCCTTCAAATTATTTATGCCACCTAGTGTTAATGATCCTTTTTCTGCTGGGGCGAGTACCAAAAAGGACATCAAAAACATGGCATCTTCAACTACGGCTTTCGATAGCCACAGAGTCAGTCAAGCAGGGGCCTTCCTTTAACAGGTAAGGAAACCGAATGTGGGGTGGGTATGAACTCGGGGTTCCTGCCTTCTCGTTAAAATTTTACTCCCGCATTCTGTCGTCTTTTCTCTGTCTTGTAAACCTTTACCATGTTGTTTCCTCCATAAAAGGAATTCTACCTGAACTGAGAACCCGAGGAGTCTGCCCCCAGTCTAAGAGGGTAAGGGATAGGAGGGAAGATGGCCTGTGGGGGATCTGGGGCTCTGGTCTGCGCATAGTTGGAATTGCATGGTGGTTTCTCCCTTTGGACACTTAACTTGGTTAGTGGAGATTGAGTCATACTAAACCCTCACTACAAAGTTCACTTCTGAGCACTTTGCTGCAAAATATGTACCCTGAACGTGCTCTGTATTAAATTCAGGGTTGGTTTAGATTTGGTTTGGAGATTGTTTTACTTGTCTCTAAGTGATTTTAAGTTTGATAAAATTTCTGATTTTAAAAACATTATTTCCTTAAGGAATTTACATTAAGGCTCGTGAACCAGTTCAGATTTTGGTTCATGTCCCTTTGAAAATGGGTATCTTAGAAAAGTTAGGACTCAGGATGTCTGATTGAAAAATAAGGCTTGAAGGTAAATCGAGTTCTATATATGTTTTGTAGCAAACCAAAATCACTTCTGTAATATTAATACATACTTTCAAGTGTATAATAAATTACTGTTTATTTAAATAAAAATGATCCAGATATTCAAAAGTTATTTATAAGAGATAAAAAGGCTACCAATTCTGTTTAGAATAACAAGTTAGATTCTGCGCATGTGGAATGAGCTTGGTCCTGGAACAGCCAAGTGCCCACGAATCTCCCATTCATTTGTGGTGCTCGCGCATTCCTCACGTACTGAGCAAGGTATAGTTTTGTGTTTAGGTCCTAGAGAACTTGCAGTTTGAAGAACCAGGGCAACTCACATTCCATGAGCAATACAGAGCACTTAGAAATCTGCTTAGGAGTTGCTATTTTTTGGTTTGATGTTTCTCCCCTTAATTCTTACATAAAATGTTTGAAGATATGGTTAACTCTCATGATAATGGAGAACAGTTGCTTCAATTGAGTACTAATGGTAAAAATTTTGTTTTCTGATAAAAAAGGTAGCTTGTGTTGTTAACAGGTAACACAATACATTTACTATGAACCTTAGGATAAATGTATTTGACTTTATTTGTTGATACATATTTGAAAACTCTTTAGTCAGTGTTGCTACTGAGACGAA
This sequence comes from Ursus americanus, assembly GCF_024610735.1. Lineage (NCBI taxonomy): Eukaryota > Metazoa > Chordata > Mammalia > Carnivora > Ursidae > Ursus > Ursus americanus. The sequence continues at coordinate 46,104,161 of NC_142143.1, read as the reverse complement.
ATGACTCAACGCCCAACACAGTGTCTGGGAGAGACTGGGTTTAGTAGGTTCATGGAACTCTTTGTTCACTCATTCATTCAGTTTCTACTATGTACGGGGCTCTGAAGATAAAAAAATGAAATTTTCAAATAATTAAATAGATCCTGGCCTCAAAGCTCACATTCTATTAGGGAAAATCACACATGAAAGTAGATCATAATACAGTTGTAAATTCATAATAGAGGTAACCCATTTAATTTGAGTACCGAAGAGGAAAGGTCCCCAGATTGACTGGGAGGGAGAATGGACTGGGAGGGGTGATGGTCAGCAAAGGCTTCCTGGAGGAGTTGACACCTGAACTGAGTTGAAGGGGCGGCAAAGAAAACGTGGTGGGTCAGAATGGCGCTCAGACACGGGACGCAGACGGCGCACTGAGTGCACACGAACTACAAGCAAGTTGACTGTTGTTTTTTGTTTCGAGTAGACCTTCTTCCCCAGTGCTGCGCGAGGACGGATTTGAAGAGGAGAAGGCCAGGCGCGGGAGACCGTTCAAGCTGCTGCAGCGGTGCCAGTGAGTCACGGTGGCCTCGACTTGACGACGTTACTAGCCATGGAGAGAGGGAGAGTCAGCCAAGGTTTATAATTCACGTCGATCTTTAGTGACTGATTTCTCCTCCTCCCTCAGCCCATATCGTCATCAAGGATGACTGTCAGTTCCTAGTTTGGTGGTGCCAGAGACCAGTACAGGGGGAAGAGCAGCTCCAGGGAGAAAAATACGTTCAGTTTCAACACGAGGAGTTTGAGGTACCTGCGGGTCCATCCGGTGGGTGCGTACAGTGGGAAGTTGGACTTGAGTTTGCAGCTCAGGCAAGGGGCTCGAGTGACACATTTGCAGGTCATCGGCACAACAGAACTGGCAGCTGAGTGCAGAAAGGAGGGGCGCTTAATTGATCTGTGGTTCTGGGGCTCTGTAGATAGAACCTCTCCATCCATCAGGCCCATAGTTTTTCTTGGGCCACTGAGACGTGGTTGCCTCTTTCCGCTCCTCTTTCCTTAGAACATTTTTGCAGTGAAGTATTCCCAGTCCCGTCGTCATTTCTGCCTGCGCCGAGAAGTAATTACATACGGCCCTGCCTGTGTCTTCACATACAGCACGACGGCCAGGGTTCGTAGGCGGTCGGGAATCGGCGACTGCTCACCTTCATTGCTTACGTTCATCTGGCTCTCCGTAGACAGAATCTGCTCCATTTTTTTCTTGCAGGAACTTCTTTCTTGATCCTCAGCTTTTTCTTACAAAGTTCTAAGACAACTTCAAGATTAAGTGTAAGTGGACAGTACTTGAAAGGTAGGTGTCTTCCATTCATCAAGATTAAACCATTCCTTTTGTTATCACCACACACGGCTGGTTGTGGTTTGAAAACAACCGTTTCTCTTCTTAGGGAAGGACCATGGCGTTTCTTTGGTCCAGGTCCCGCAGAGGGAGTTAAGAGTTGCAGTAACCTGGTGTGCATAATCCCTGATTCCAGGTGATGATGGGGCTTGTGTTTCACATTTTGCTTTATTTGACAAATATGTGAAAGATAGTCACTAAGAATAAGAACAGACCAGGCTTTGTTGCAGCTGAGTGGCTTGGCAAATCACTATACAGAGGAATCTTAGGACATGAAGGATTTGATACTGGGATAGAATCCAGTTGGCCTCTGAAGGGAAGTAGAATATCCTTTTTAAGAGCACTAAAGTTCTGGGATTTTTCTGGAATAACCACCTTTGTGAGGTATGGATCGTGTCCAGGGACTGTAACCTGAGAGGAAACAAAAAACAATCATCTGAGTGATTTCAGATGTTTTGTGGTGCCAACACTAAAAACACTGAAATCCACCGCTAAAATGAGGCCTTTGTAAGCACACGTAGCCAGCTGCCAGGCCTCCCAGGCTAGTAACGGCTTCAGGCCTGCTCACTGAATGAGTTGTCCAATGCCTGTTGTCCCAAGTTATGAAGCGAAATAAAGACAGGTCCTTCATCTGGAGATGTAAGCTAGGAGAAGGCAGCCATAGACTGATTCTCTCCCCATCATTTTTATGGAGAGCAAAGGTAAAGAGCTGACTGTTTCTCTTTGTTCCAAGTCTGTACTTAATATCCAGATTGGGTATCGAGATTATTTATAAGTGGAATTCTGTTCCCAATTTATTCCATTTTCCTTGTAGCTGGTCTAAGTTTATTGCTTCCTCAGAAGGCTTTGATTTTTACCTGGCTTTCTCCCTGAGTCTGAATCTTCAGCTAGATTAATTGATTGATTGATTTTTGGTGGAAGAAATCAGGAAAAATAGACAAATGCTAAACTAACTACAGAGGAGAAATACTTTTTTAAAAATAAATATTAGAGATAGAGCGAGCGCGCCCATGAGTGCACCAGCCGGGAGGAAGGGGGTGGGGGGGGGGATGAGGGAGAGGGAGAAGTAGGCTCCTTGCTGAGCAGGGAGCCTGTCGCAGGACTCGATCCCAGGACCCGGGGATCATGACCTGAGCTGAAGGCAGACGCTTAACCAATTAAGCCACCCAGGCGCCCCTAAGAAATACTTTTATTATATATGGAGAAGGAAAAGAATGGGGGAAAATCATTTATATTTTAGTCATTCATTTCAGCTTCCGAAGTCTTGCCTTCGAACGTTGTCCTAGAACTAGTAGCTAAAGCCAACAGGTACGACGTTAGTCTAAAAGAGGAAATGAATAATTCATAACTTTATAAAGGTGTGCCTTATTCTGGGGATTAGATTTTAGATTCTAATTTAGATTCATTACAATGACCTCCCCCCCCCACGCGCACACACTTTTTTTCATGGAATGGAAATATCACTGTAACAGGAAAATAAAAGGCCTTTTTTAGGCAAAAATTCACAGTGAATTGAGGTCTTTCCAGTTCTAGGAGAGATTGTTAAGAAGATTAGCAGTTGATGGGCCCCTCTGCTGGGCTTTGTCGCAATAACCTATGGAACAGAGCAGCTGTGAATCCTACAGTTTTATGAACTGACAAACATGCCTTTTGTTATTTCACCTTTAGGACATAACAAAATACAAAGCCAGTTTTTACTACCGAGTAGATGACCGCCTTTTCCCAGGAGTTGCTTCTACAGAACAACTGCTGGTCACTGGCATCAGACCCACTAAGCAAAGCAGAAGAATCTTGAGAGTCTTAGAGAAAGTCGTATCGAGGAGGAAGAGGCACGATCTGGCCAACTCAATCAGGTACTTATTCATTTAGTTCATTCACAAATCCAAGCCTCCCTCTAGGAATAAATGATTCAAACATCTTCATAGAATTAAACCTGGGACTTTACTTGCATTGATTGGAACTCACCATCATTTCCTTACAAAAGGGCTGCAAAATATGCTTTAGATAGCGGTAAAATTAGTGGATCGAATTTTATTTATAATGAATTCTAAGGAACTTGTATCCCAATCCATTTTTTAATAGCAGAAATTATGTTTCATGAAACGGGCGTTGAAATGGTATTCCATGAAGCTTGGAAGTACTTTGGCTACATTGTTTAATTATTCTTATTAATAATCAGGTTCATTCCATCTTTTATCATAGAACATATCGCAAGAAATAGATTTGGCTTCTATTAAAAACACTGCCAGTTGGGAAAAAAACATGATTTGTTTGGCATGTTCCTTTATTCCCACCTCTCCCACTCCCTGCCAAATGCAAGTCTGATGATGTCCTTTCCTTCTGTCCTGATGTTTCTACTTTTGGGACTTTACAGACTTATTACAGATTCCTTCTGGGTAAGTACTGCAAGTTCTAAAATGTTTTAATAACCATAATGAGGGCTGTATACTTACATTTATTACATAGGACCCAGGCAAGAGAAGAAGATAATACTCTCCAAATTTGTTGGTTCTATAAGGGCAGATATGTTTTCTGTCTTGGACTTCTACAATTACATTGGGTAATGGATTTCCATTCTGATCAAAAACTTGACCCTTTACACCTGCAAGACAAAAAGAACATTAAATGTTAACACTACATTTTATGACATGTGAAAAAAAATTTTTGTAGCTATTTAAGAAAAATACACCCAATATTTATTAGGCTGTTTGGATGATGATGATGATAAAGTATTTAAGAGAAGGTTAACCTTCCCAAAAAACTGAGAAATAATGGTCATATAACATTAGTTTCAGATGTACAACATAATTTATTTGTGAAGTGGTCACAGTATATCTAGTTAACATAATTCAAGATTTTTTGTTTAGAGTTTTTATAAATGGGTGTTAGATTTTGTTAAATGGTTTTTTTCTGCATCTATTGGGATGATCATATTACCATCTTTCATTCTGTTAATGTGGTATATTACGCTGATTGATTTTGCATATGTTGAGCCATCCTTGCATCCCTGGAATAAATCCCACTTGATCAAGGGCCTTTCAATATATTGTTGAAGTTGCTTTGCTAATACTTTTTTGTATTTTTGCATCTATTTTCATCAGGGATATTGGCTTGTAATTTTCTTGGAATGTCACTGGTTTTGCTATCAGGGTAATGCTGGCCATGTAAAATAATTTTGAGAGCATTCTCTCCTTCTCTGTTTTATGGAAGAGTTTGAGGACTGGTATTCTTTAAATGGCAGAATTCACCAAGGAAGCCATCTAGTCTTGGGCTTTTGTTTGAATTAGTAATCAAAAACATGCCAAAAATCTCTTACTAGGTCTGTTCAGATTTTCTGATTTTCGTGATCCAGTCTTGGTAGGCGTATGCTTCTGTGGATTTAACTATCATCTAGGTTGTCCAGTCTTTAGTCTTTTATGATCCTTTGCATTTCTGTGGTATCAGTTGCAACATCTCTCTCATTTCTGATTTTGAGATCTTGCTCTCTTTTTCGTAAAGCTTTACCTTTTCAAAAAACCAGCTCTTAGTTTTATTCATTTTTTTCTACTGTCTTTTTAGTTTCTATTTCATTTATTTCTGTTCTAATCTTTGTTTCTTCCTTCTTCTAACTTTGGGCTTATTTTGTTCTTTTTTCAGTTCATTGAGGTGTAAAGTTAGGTTGAGGGTTTTTTTTTTTTTTTTTTTTTTTTTAATTCCAGTTAACAGTGTTATATTAGACTCAGGTATACAATATAGTGATTCAACAATTCTGTGAGATCTCTGTTTCTTAATGTAGGCATTTATCCCTCTGAACTTCTTAGAACTGCTTTTGCCGCATCCCATAAGTTTTGGTATGTTGTATTTTCATTTCATTCAGGATTTTCTCTTTTGACCTGCTGGTTGTGCAGTAGCATGTTGTTTCATCTCTGAATATTTCTGAATTTTCCAATTTTCTTCTAGTAATTGACTTCTGGTTTCATACCACTGGGGTTGGAAAACAGTTGAAATGATTTGTCTTTGTAAATTTTTTTTTAAAGATTTTATTTATTTGAAAGAGCAAGAGCAAGAAAAAGCACAAGCAGGGAGAGGGGCAGAGGGAGAGGGAAAAGCGTTCCCCCACTGAGCAGGGAGCCTGACGTGGGGCTTAATCCCAGGACGCTGGGGTCATGACCTGAGCCGAAGGCAGACGCTTAACCACTTGAGCCACCCCAGTCTTTGTAAATTTAAGACTCATTTTGTGGCATGACATATGATTTATCCTAGAGAATGTTGTATGTGCACTTGGAGAAAATGTGTGATCTGCTGCTGGATGGAATGCTCTATATATGTTAAGTACCATTTTCTGTCTAGATGACCTATCCATTAATGAAAGGGAGATATTAAAGCCCCTTACTGTGATTATATTGCTGTCTATTTTCCCCTTTAGGTCTGTTAATATTTGCTTTATATAGTTAAGTACTCCTACGTTAGATCATTTTGTTGGATTGACTCCTTTATAATTCTGTAATAACCTTGTTTCGTATTAGTCTTTGTCTTAGTCTGGTCTAAGTGTAGCTATTCCAGCTTTCTTCTGGTCTCCATTGCATGGAATGGGTTTTCCACCTCTTCACTTTCAGTCTGTGTGTGTCCTGATATCTGAAGTGAGTCTCCTGCAGGCAGCATATATAGATGGGTGTTACGGTTTTTAATTTTTACTTATTTTTTTATCCATCCAGCCACTCTGTCTTTTGATTGGAGAATTAGTCCATTACATTTAATTACTGATAGGTATGTACTTATTGCCATTTTGATAATTGCTTTCTGGCTGTTTTGTAATTCCTTTGTTCTTGTTCTCTTCCTTCACGATCTGTTGGTTTCCTACAGTGGCATGCTTAGATTCCTTCCTCTTTGTTAAAATGTATAGGTTTTTGCTTTGTGGTTACCTTGACACTTACGTAAAACTGTAACAGTCTATTTTAGTTGATAATAACAAGATTGCATTCTAACCCTTTGCAGGTTTCTTCCCTCCTGCCCACATTTTACATCTTTGAGTATTCATTAATTATTGTATTTACAGTTATTTTTGCTACTTTGTCTTTTAACCTTCATAATAGTTTTATAAGTGATTAACCACTACATTACATTGTTCTGAATTTTATTCAAGATTTACCTTTACCAGTGAGTTTTTCTGTTACTAATTAATACCTTTCATTTCAGCCTAAAGAAGTTCCTTTAACCTTTCTTGTAAGGCTGGTCTAGTGGTGATGAGCTCCTGAACTATTTGCTTGTCTAGAAAATCCTCTCTCCTTCAATTCTGAATGACAACTTTGCCAGATATTCTTGGTTGTCAGTTCTTTCAGCACTCTGAATATATCGTGCCACTCCCTTCTGGCTTGCAAAATTTCTGCTGAAAAACTGATAATATGGGAATTCCCTTGTATGTAACAAGTTTTTCTCTTTCCACTTTTCAGATTCTCTGTCTTTAACTTCTGCAACTTGATTATAATGTGTCTTTGTGTGGGTCTGAATTCATCTTATTTGGAACTCTCTGACCCTCCTGGATCTGGAGGTCTGTTTCCTTCCCCAGGTTGGGAAACTCTTCAGCCATTATTTCTTCATATAAGTTTTCTGTCCCTTTCTCTCTCGCTTCTCCTTCTGGGACCCCTAGAATGAGAATGTTGGTATGCTCAGTGTTGTCCCATAAGTCCCTTACGCTCTATTTCATTCTTTTCTTTTTGCTGCTCTGGATTAGTTCCATTGCCCTGTCTTCAAGTTCACTGATTTTTCTGCTTCATCTAGTCTGATGTTGAGTGAGTCTGTTGTATTTTTCAGTTCTATTACTGTATCCTTCAGCTGTGTGACTTATATTTGGTAGTGTCTTGTAGTACCTCTTTGTTGAAATTCTCATTTTGTTCATGCATTGTTCTCCTGAGCTCAAAGCATGGTCATTATTTGAACTCTTTATCTCCATTTCAGTAAGGTCTTTTTTGAGGCTTTATCTTATTCTTTTGTTTGGACTAGATTGCTCTGTTTCTTCATTTTCTTTGACTCTGTGTTGGTTTCTATCCATTGGGTAAAACAAACAGCCGCGTCTTCCAGTCCTGGAGGAGTGGTCTTTTGTAGATGAACCTCATCATTCAGCTCTGCCCTAGCTCCTGGTTGTTTCTCAAACCTTTGTGATTATCTAAGCAGCCACTTTATTCTTAGTGGTTCCCTGTAGTAGAGATTTTGCCAAGACCTCTCAGTACCTAGATTCAGGCTGATTGATTGTATGCCAGACCCTCAGGCAGAGGCTTTTATGCAAATAAACCTCTTTCAGGGGAAGACTGGGGGATGGATGTGTCTCCCTGGTCCCTTTACACTGAGCCCTGGGGTGAGAGCCAGTTAGAACCATGAACACAAACCCCACTGGCTACCAGAGCTACTAAGAGGTATCTCCTGGGTGGTAGCCCCCAAAACTTGGGCACCAGATGTATGCACAGACTCCCTTTTGGGAGAGACTGGTGAGCTGGAGGGAGGGAGCATGCAAACATGGTGTCTGCCAGCCTCCATCTGTGGAGAGTATTTCAGTAGACCCCTAGCAGTGCGTTAAAGTAGCTGCCTGCCCCTCAGGTCAAAGCTCTAAGACCAGCAAATAGGTCTTTTTCACAGAAAAACGGCATCGAAATTTCAGTTGGCTGGCTCTGCACTGGGCCCTGGCAGGCAGCCAGATGCACCTGTGTGGACCCTTTAAGCACGATTTCCCAGTTCGAGTGTCTCGTGGATGCAAGCTCTGTGGCTTTCAAAGCTAGGTATTTTCAGGGATGGTTTCTTGGTTGTAGCTTTTAAAAGCTGGGGTGCCAGATGTGGGGTTCAAACCTTTTGCTGCTCGGGGAGAAGCTTGGAGTTGAGTTCCTTCGGTGTGGGTTGCTGCAGGAGAGACGGGGTGAATGGCAGGATCGTGTCCCAGCCTCTCCTACTCATGGCCATGTAGGGTTATTCTCAGTCATCGCTGTGCAGCCATGGCTCAGGTAGTTTCTGCATTTCCCTCAGAGGAAACTGTCCCATCTGGAGCTATAGATCCGGTGCGTCTTGGGGAGATGAGTTCAGGATCCCCCTGCACTGCCATCTCGAACCAGAACTTGGTAAGCTTGTTTTTGATGTAACTTAAAATATAGTAAGCTAACAATCAAATTTATAGGCTAAATTTGCTGCCAAATAGTCCATTTATAGCACCTGTTATCAAAATGAGAGAACACAGACCAACCTAAATCCATTGCTGTCCTTTCCAAGTTGCTTACTCAGTCACCAAACTACTACAGCACTGCCCGCAGTAGCGTCCGCTAAACTAAAAAATGCCAGTGTATTTACAAAAAGTGGGGGAGGCGGTGGCACCTGGCTGGCTGAGTCGGTGGAGCCTGGGACTCTTGATCTCGGGGTTATGGGTTTGGGCCCCACGTTGGGTGTAGAGATTACTTTAATAAAAAAAAAAAAAGCTAGTGTATTAATTTACAGTAAGATACTTACCTATGTAAGGGACTCAATAGTTTTGTCTCATGGTCAAACTACATGGGAAACAATTACAACCACAAGATTGCTTGGAATCATAGAATCGATTAATGGTGTCTTATTACTAATAACAGGAGTGAACATTTATTGTTAGTATATTTCAGACTCTACGGCAAATGCTTAACGTGCATGTTCTCCTTGGAGCCTCCCATCAACTCTGTGACGTAGGCAACATTATCACACTTTTACAGGTGAGGAAACTAAGGCTTTGGATTATTAAATAACCTTAACCTCCTAGAGCTAAGTGGTACACCCTGGCTATAAATCCACACTGGTCTCCAGGGCCCACACTGAACCTGATACCATTCCCCTCACCTCAAAATTTCAGGAGCACAGTTAAGAAAAAGTCATTTTAAAATGTTACATTTTACCTTCCAGTGTGTTCATTCAGTGACATATCATCTTAATGACATGAGAAGAAGCCACAAGGTAAAAATAACCCTGAACTATCTCCAGACCATTTTACTTAGTAATTATTTACTGGAGCACAAAGATATGTGGCATATATTATAGTTCCTTCAGAAAAGTTTAAAATGAAATGTAAAAGTTTTGACACATAGCAACAAAATCTTTGTCTCAAACATTAAGGAAACTTCTGGGTGACCCAACTTGCCTTTAACTTTCCTAATTCTTGACTCTTCATTTCCGCCTCCCCCAGAGAAGAAATTACTAAATGCCATATTTCCTTCTTGCATATTCAACAGATAATAGCAGCTGTGAACCTCTATTTTCAGGTAATGTGTCCTTTTGCCTCTTCTAAAAGTTTCCTTTATTCTTACTACTTGGTATGTGTCCTTTTGATCTTTAGGTGGGACCCAACCATAAACATCAGTCATGACTTAGTAACCCAATTATGCATTTATTCATTGGAAATCAGTGGCATTATTCTTTGAAGAGATATTTCCATCATGCCCTTCTTAGGAAGTCTTTTGACACATTAGGTAAGTACCAGTCAGGTATCAGTGTAAATCCCACATCACTAAACATTCCCAAGACACCGTATCATCACCTGTAAAATGGGAGTGATAATGTACCACCTTCCAGGCCTTTCCTTCCCAGACAAGGTGAGCCAGAGACATCCAGATGGGTCAAAGTCTCAGATGCATCTTAGCAAGTGGTGAAGCTGAGCCACTGAATGCAACACCACGTGACAAATACCAGTAAGAAGGTGTTTGCTCCCATCATCCCCAAGCAAAGACCGTCTTAGGTTCTCTCCATTTCCGTGTGTAGTAGGAAGACAAGTCACAAAAACCACACTATGGGTTTCATTATTAAATTAAATTAGAAAAAAAAAAAAGCCTCTGTCTTAAACCACAAGGGGGCAGGGTTGCTGTGCTTATATATATATTTTTAAGTAGGTCCTGCATTCCTGATTATAGGGACAGGCAGATATTCTTTATAAAACCTAGTATAAATGGACTTGTAAGCCCTCCAAATTAATAAGTCATGCTATAATGTGTATGTTAGTTAACATTTTACAAAGTCCTTCACTGGCATTATTAGGTCAGCATGATACTCAGAGCCGACCTTAATTCAGTGCTTGGAAAATAACCTTTACAGCTAGACTGAAATTCTGAACAGAGTAGTGCAGTTGTGTGTGGCATATTTTTTGTTCAGCTGCACTCCCATGTTGGTGGTGATGGAGAAATTTTAGAATAGGCAGAGTAACACTAAATAAATAAAATAGAAAGGCTAAATTACTGTGTGCTTCAGGAGGAAAATCTAGTAGCAGAATACCAGAATATTGAGAGGACCCACTAATCTAAGATGCTGATGAAAAATGACTTAACATCCCTTATATGAAGTAGGCTGATTCCCTGTGATATGTCTCAGCCCTGCGAACTCACCAATAATCTTGGTGCACCTGTGCTGTGGGGTGGGGGTGCTGGAAGTTGGGGAGAGAGGTGTGAAAGGGGGGAGGGGCATATATGGGGCCGAGGGATGCTCTTATCCTTGCACTCAGCCCTGGACCCCATGTCCTTCTGACTCTCTCCCCTCCATCTCTCTAGCAGGTGGAAAGCTTTGGGGTGAAACATGCAGAAAATTCCAGGAGTTGTGCAGTTAAGCAGCAGGCCTATGATGCAACCCTCCTCAACACAAACCCACACCTACTTGAGCTTGGTGTGGTAGCCTAACTGCTATGCTAATTTCTGAAGCCGTTCTGAATGGAGAAAAAGAACTTAAACCCTGGCAATGCAGACAGCCTTCCACACCCAGCCCACAGAGACGCAGCTTGGCTAAATAAGCTTGAACTGCACAACTCCATCACCATCGCAAGCACTGTTTCTCTGGTAGAGTGGTTTTCAAAGCGTGGTCCCTGGACCAGTGGCAGCAGCATCTCCTTGGCAAAGATGCACCATGCAGGACACACTAAATCAGACTCCGGGGCTGGGGCCTGGCGATCTGGGTTTTCACAAACCCTCCAGTGAGTCTGCGGTGCAGGTTGGAGAACGACCACTCTTGCTCTGGTCAGTCTGCCCATCTATGATCAAGGCTAGACAGCTGTCAAAAGACTAGACGGGGAAGATGGCCAGGACCAGGGAAGTCATGTGGCAGAGTTGCAGGTGTGTAGGGTTTGAAGCTAATGGTGCTGGCTCACCACGCCAGGACTGGGAAAAACGCAAAATGGCACATCCAGGGTTCTCTGGATCTACGATATTGTGGGACAAGTGACAGGCAAACTGGGCATTTTCTAGATGGGTGATGATTTAACAGTAAAAACTGGTTTTCCTGGGTCTTTTGTGAGATTTCCTGGTCATTCGACATGAAAAATTTGAAGTACTCTGGATTTTCCACCCACATATTAAAGTAACATACATCATGCTTTCCCTTCTATGCACTGACGGGCATTGCATTTCTCACGTGCTGCAGATATTCAGGCAGAGAAAAGTGTTAGTCATTAGTTCTGGTACTCAAAATGAGGCTGTACCAGGAAAACAGAGGGGCTTGCATTTTCTCAACCCAAAGATTTTGCCAGATTCTACATTTTGTGTTAACATAAATTAATAAAAAGAATCTTACAAACCTAGGTGCACCTGTTTTATATATTCAATCAATGAGGCCTTGTTTTTATTCCAGAAGAACGGAAGCTTCTCCTCATGAGGATATTTACAGCATGACAGCTCCAACGTAATTTCAAAACACTGGGCCCAGATGTAGTTGTAATCTTGCATTCCACCTAAACACAAACATTTCATTTTTTAAGGTCTAAAACTAGAATGGAGTCAAGTATCCTGTACCTTGGGGACAAGTCAATCAGACAGTTGCCAGGAAAGTACATGTAAACAGGAAAAGATGAATTTGACATATTAGCATATAAACTCAGGACTTGATATTTTATTATGCAGGCACGAACAGGCAATCCTAACTACTCCCATATGGGTACCTGGATCAGAGCAGACTGAAGTTCAACTGTGCAGCCACTGAGGGGGAGGGTCAGTCCTTTTTTGTCAATCAAACATTACAAAAAGGATTCATCAGCATACATTTCTTCTGTAAATTACATTCTAAACAGATATGGAATGATACTTCTAAAAAACTGTTTACAAACCATTCATAAATACATAATGTAAAGCCAAGTATACTCATTTAGAGAATAATGGCTAAGTTTAGTGAGCATTCGCTATGACCGGGTACCATTTGGAGCGTTTGTCACGGCAGTGACTCCCCAGGTCTTACAGACGAGGAGACTATCCCAGAGGGAAGTAACACGCCGGTGAGTGCAGAGCCCAGCATAGGCCTTCCAGCTCAAGGCCCGGGCTCCTGCCCGTGACACGGAGCTCCTCCGGGCATGAAAGCCGGGCCCGGCCGGCTCTCGGGAGAGAAGGGACTGCTGCTGCCTTCTGAGGCCACCAGTGCCCATGCTCACCTCCCAGTTCTCACCTCTGGAGACCCTATTTTCAAAGGGTTATAATCCTATTTCGTATTTTCTCAGATGCAAAACTTTTGATATTTTAAAATCTCTGAATTGGGAGGGGTCTTAAAATTGAAGGCTGAAAAACACCATCGTCATTAGTTTGGCCAGAAACATTTTCTTTTCTTCCTTGGTGGTACAGTGTATTTTGTAATCAGTGGCATCTTGGATTTGATGAAATACAGTAACTTTGAAGGAGGTACTTTCTGCCAGATTTTAATTTGTTACGCTTGATATCTGCCTAATAAAAGATGTATTCTCAATTCCATGGGGCATTTGAATTAGAAAAAACCTCATGCTAAGAAAACAGTCAAAATATATCAAAATATTTAAGTAATATCTACGTAGGTCTAGATTCTAGCAGGAAGAATTCCTCTGTCCTTTGTATTTACTTACCTTCTAAGTTTTGCATCTCTCGGACCTCGTTTTCACCAAGAAATGAAAAAGGAAGAGAGAAACAAACCCGAAGTCCTCTCAGGTTGGACGGCTGTCAGGCCGAATTTAAAGGGCAGGACGGGTACAAAGCGCACAGGAGCGGGGCTGCTAGGCGAGAGCGTGCACGGCTCCGGCTCCGGAGAGTGCGAGTCCGGCCTGGGGACAGAGCCCCCGCCCCGAGCAGGAGTGCTTTGTTCTAAGCTTCTCAAAGGAGCTGGCTCCGCCTGCTTCTCTTCTCAGGACACACCGCTTACACACGGGTCCCCTTGGGGGCACTCCCCGACGGCAACGCTCGGTTCCTAGCTCATCCCCACGCATCTGGATCTGCCCTGAGGGACAGCTCCGCCCTGCGGCAGGACGGAAGCCTCCGCAGTCTGAAGAGTCAGGAGCATCCCGGGGGCGACAGAGAGAAGGGTGGGGTGCTGCGCTGTCGAGCGGGCCCTGCTGCTCACGGTCGTGGTCTCTGCTAATCTACGTTACCCGGAGAGCCGGCAGAGAGACACGAGTGCCGGCCTGTGCAACAGGACGGCGCAGCCCGTGCGTCCACGGTGACGACTGGGAAAGGGGCCCGTGTGCCGAGGGGCAGCCTCCAGCTTGCTGCGGGCAGGCTCCGGCCAGTCTCCAAGGCGGCAGCTTCCACTGGGTGATGGAACCCAGTCCCCGCCCACCGTCTCCCCTCGGGCTCTCCCGCCCCAGAGCCCCCGACAAGCACGAGCTCTCCTACATCCCTGGGCTTGCGCTTACAGGATCCCTTCTACGAGAACATCCTTCCCGCCCCCAATACCCTGATCCCTACATGGCAGTCTCCTTACCCCTTCCTCACCCAGCCTTCCTGTTCCAAGGGCAGAAAACTAGAACCCCCTTTCCCCCCACCTCATATCCACCTGGAAAAGTGCTTTTGTTCAGCTTGCAAAGTGGCTTTAAAAATCACCATACCTCATGTGAAAGTTCAGCCTATTTTACACACTGGATGATCTGGCGATACGTGGATCCCTCCTATCTCGTGGCCCTAGGTAGCTGGGTTAGCAGCTGTCCCTGGTGGACGTAACAGAAGCGTTACATTTCTCCAGGGTCTTCTCTACTCCCTATTGTATTCTGCCTTTCTACCTCTGTGGCACACTGTACCTTTTCTAAATCGCTTACTTTTATTCTAATTACACTGCCACCACAGTGATTTACTTGCATGTTGCTCTTCCCTGTTAAGCCTGAGGGTAGGGGCTGTGTCCTGCTCCGCTCTCTTGGCAGAGTTCCTGGCTCATGGTAGGTGAACGCTGGGCGAGTACCGAGCAGCTCTCGGGCAGTCACCCCCCACCACTTCTGGGACATCAGCTGACGGAACACGACTGAAAGGACGGCACCGTGCCCAGCAAACTGACAACTTCTGGGGTCAACCAAAGCCAGCTGGCAGCTGTGGATGAAGGCACTAAGGACAATGCTAGAAGTGATGAGAAAAGAAACTTACCTTTGAGTGGATACCAAGAGTAGCCATTCGTGATGCCATTGGGAAAGTTCATTTTGTTTTTACAGTGGTCTCCTTTCTTCATGGTGGGATTTCTTGAAGCGTAGGTATGTGCAAGGTGTTGAAAAACATCGTCGTCGGGGGTTAAGCTACGGGAGTGTAACGTCCCCGTCGCTGTGTGGGAAAAACAAACCAAGACCCTTCTGTTGGTGTCGGAGGTCGAGGAGGGTCGAGGAGCCACGTGGCGCCGTGTTAGCAAACACGCCCTCGCATCACGTGCAAAGACCCTGCTTTCCCAGAGGGACCCCTGCCCCCTCCCCCGAGCACTCGTTTGTGATGAACAGAGTGATATCACACCAAATAGACGAGATGCATATTCCAACTCCTCCTGTATCGGCCTCCAAGTTAAATATCGTCTTAGCCAGTCTACTAGTTTCTGGAGGGCGCTGAACTTTCCTTACATACTGGAGGGGCTGACTAAAGGCACCGTGCTCATTTTAAGTCCTCGTCCCACAGGGTTCTAAACGGAGTCCAATCATCACTTCTATGATTAGCAAAGAAAGGTAAGGTGTTCTGCTTTTATTTTCTCTCAGGCATGCTGCCCATGTGGGGTATTCTAACCCAATTTTCCTGCTTTTCTGATGAATCTCAACCCCATGGGTTGTCAGGTTCAGCCACACTGCCCATCTGCAGTGTATAAATTGTAGGAAGGGTGGCCCAGAGGTGAGAAAACGAGGCTCTTCTACCCCTGGCAGAGGAGGGAAGAAAGCAGACTTCTGCCCTCCGGAGACCGTCTGTGCAGTCGCACTGGGGACGGAGAGCCGGGCCAGGCCGCTGTTTGCTCACCTGGAACACCGTTGTCAAATGGGTAACTGGCCACCAGGGCACCGCCGTGGAGGTTGGCAGAGAGGACAAACGTCTCCGTCTTCAGCCACTCCATGACGGCCACAGTTTCAGGCTGCCTTGATACATTATTAAATTCAAAAGCATCGGGGAAATTTCTATTCAGGTCATAGTAGTTGTTATTTTCCCTTTAAAAGAAAGAACATTTGAGGGTTTACTGATGGTATGTGAGGAAGTGGATTCGTGCAGGGTGTATCCCTTTGGTTTGGGCTCCAGGTGTTCTTCCAAATGTGAACCCAGGGAAGGTGGACAGTTGTCCTGGCAGCCTGGGCCGAGCCACAGCTGGCACTCACGCACTACTAGCCCCTTCCGTGTGACCTGTCCTCACTAGTGGGAGAGTAGTAGTGTGCTGTAAGCAGGGCTTTGATAAGTGCTTGCATTTTGGGGCTTTTGCTCTTGGAACACTCCCTGTGGGAAGCCTGAGGCTCGGGTGCTAGGCCTGTGGAGAGTCCGCCTGGAGAAATGAGGAACCCGGGTGACAGCCAGAGTGCAGACTCCAGACGTGCCCCAGACTGGCTGTCTCTGCCAGACCCAGCTGAGGCTCCAGACAGGATGGGACAGAGACGGCCAGCCTTGCTCTGGCTGGTCCAAATTCCTAACTCACAGGATTGAGAGTAAATAAAAAGGTTTAAATCCCTAAATTTGGGGATGGTTTGTTACATAGCAAGTGATAACAGAAACAACAGGAACACACTACTTTATACAAATGTATTTCTGGAAAGTGGACTGGCCATGTTCAAATACTCTAGAAAAACAAAGTTGAAGGGAATCAAGTGGTGAGATTTTTTTTTGGTAAAAGCAAACAAATGTTTGCACAAATATAAATGTGTATTAGACATCTGAGAAATTCTAAACTTCCTGAGGCGGATTGCAACAAAATAAACTTTAAATCAGAAATACTGCAAGATTCCCTCTTCCTTTTTGTTTTTTTTTTTTTTTTTTTTTAAAGACTTATTTATTTAGAGAGAGAGCACAAACGGGGGGGAGGGACAGAGAGAGAAGCAGACTCCCCACTGAGCACGGAGCCTGGTGCGGAGCTCGATCTCACGACCCCAAGATCATGACCTGAGCTGAAGTCAAGAGTCAGACACTTAACTGACTGAGCCACCCAGGCGCCCTGACTCCCTCTTCTTTTTTGGTTAGTTCTTGTACCGGGTTAATAAACCAACTGGTAATTACTGAGGGCCTAGGTAGGCCCTGGGGATTTAACAGTGAGCAACACAGGCTACAGGATTCCTGCCCCTGGGTAGCTTACAGGTTTGTAAGGAGAGACGCTGAACAAGAAATCAGACCTTAACATTTGTGCTATGAAGGGGAAAGGGCGGGTGATATGAACCAGGGGCTTACTATAGGATAGAGCAGGGAGGGAGTCTTCGCAGAAACATTGTTGAGCAGTGAGGGGGATGAGGAGTGGGAAATGAGGTGTGCCCAGTGCCTGAGGCGGGAAAGAACCAGGTCGGTCCAGGAGATGGCGGACACTCCAAGCGGCCGGGGCAGGGTGAGCAAAGGCGAGCAGCAGGGCGGGCACAGGAGTAAAGCGGGCTTCTTTGGGATTTTACTTTTCCTCCTCAAAGCAGCGGCAGCCTGAAGAGTTTTCAGCGAGGCAGTGACATGACCCAGGCTGAGCTGGTTCACGAACCAGGCCCCGGGGCACGGTCTGATGGGGGCCTGGTTGTTCCACCTTGACCAGCCCATCCTTACCTTCCAATGCTGTAAAAACAATCAGGCTTGACGACCGCTTCAAATCCATCGGGGTTCATGGAGGGCATGAAGTGTATCCGGGTACGGTTGATTAAGTTTGTGATTTCAAGGTCTTTTCCATCATTGGTTACGAGATGTTCAATTAAATGGAGCAGCAGCTCCCGCCCGACAGTCTGTATGTGTTAAAGACAGAATGGGATATTATTAGGTCAGAGGAAAAGAAGAAAAATAGTCCCTAAAGCACAAATTCACCGGCGAGGGATTCTACTCCGATTTGGTATTTGAAACCAAAACCAGTTGGGAGCCCACTGTTTCTCAAACACGTGGTGCTCTGGTAGGTGGCAGTCCCGGCGCTGAAAACCGTTAGTGGACATTAGGGGAAAAAATTAAAAAGTTAATTAAAAAAAAAAAAAGGTCCCATCTGTAAAGAATTTACTTTTTAAAAAATGAATTAGGTGGGATAAAGATTATTCTGTTTCAGATTTGTTTCCCTTCCAAAACACTTTCTGGAGTGGAAGGGCAGGGGCGGCGTTACCGAGAGGGCCCCGGAGCGCAGCTCCATGAGGATGGGCCGGCAGCCGGCCACCGTCGTGTGTGTCTCGGTGGATCGCAGGGTGACAGTCACTGCAGCAGACACATGACACAAATGTAGGTTTTAATAGGGAAAAATTCAGGTTTGTAACAAGCATAATTTAAATAGGTCTCAGATTTTAATAGCCCCCTATTTCCGAATTGCCCTCTTGCGCACTTGGCCACGTTGGCCATCTCTGCGTATTTCCGACTGCCACAGTCTCGTGTTGCCGAAACCTGAGTCATTTGCACATCGGCCTCACAATTTTTTTTCCATATCTGCATATTATCTATCCACTGCTTTGTTTCTATTTTTAAATCAGCTCCCTTTTTACTCACGGGAGAAATGAAAACCTTTGTGTTGTCACTATTTTGCTAGATAGGTTTCTAATGTGCATTGTTTAAAAAGCAGGACTATGAAAATAAAAATGGTCATATTCACCTTACATATCACCAGTGACTGGGAAACTAAAAACCTATGAGAGATCTCGTTTTATAATCCCCAATGGTGAGGACTGTTTTTTTTTTAATTAAAAAAACACTTCAACCTTACTATAGAAACATTTGACTGGGCTCTATCAGCTTGTGTCTATAGTTCTGGGTTCAAGGAATCGGCTTCTGAGTCGGAATGCAGGCCTCTTACCTGAGACCAGACGCTGCTGAGGGCTGGTGAGTCATGGGAAAGTGGCTACATTAGAGGCACTAATGTGGGCAGTGAGCAGGACAGGAGTTTCCAGTCACAACTCCACCGCATGACCTCACTGCTGTGACAACGGACGAGCGATCCTCGCGTGCTAATTCCTCACTTTATCCCCCCCACTGGCAAGCAAAGAAACCACATTTTATGCATGCGTTATCCTAATGAACATGGAATAATTGAGACTAAGAAAGTTTGGAATATGTGAATTACATATTCACAGGTAGTCATCAATTTCAGAGCGGAAATATATTCAATTCTGACTTTAATTTCTTCCTACTTATTTCTATCTTCTACTACCTTGACTTTTGTTTTTACAAGTCAACAGTGTCAGCTTGTGGGGCACCCGGGTGGCTCAGTGGGTTAAGGGTCTGCCTTCAGCTCAGGTCACGATCCCAGGGTTCTGGGATGGAGTCTCACATCAGGGTCCCTGCTTCTCCCTCTGCCTCTGCCCTGCCCCTCCCCCCTGCTCATGCTCTTTCTCTCTCTCACAAATAGATAAAATCTTAAAAAAAAATCGTCAGCTTGAAAAAGTCCTCACAAACTAATAACCAAAAAGTCAAGTAAGCCACACACTAGGTTTCCAGTTCTCTGTTTTGGGAGCTCAAGCACTCTGGAAGCAACCTTATGAGCTCTTTGCTGGCCAGAGGAACTGCTGGTGACTCTCTTTTGTAAAAAGTTCAGTTACATGTGGAGAGTGTGGCGATTTAAGGAGCATTCTGCCAAGGGGTTTGGGAGGAGGAGAAGGTTAAGGAAAGGGAGGAGGCAGTGGCCAGGAGTCAACTGTGGCTCCTGAAATTTCTAAACGTTGGTTGGGACTGTCGGATGGCTGGTTCAGGAAGAACCCGAGGCCCGAGTCCCCAGTCAAGTACAGAGTACATCCCCATGGGGCTCAAGATGGGACATTCCCTGAACTAAACCACCGTAAGCACGCCACAACTCAGGACAGGCGTTGGCAAAGACGGTCGTCCAACTCAAAGCAAATGGAAACAGAGAGGACTCAAGAAGCTACTGTTAAGCTGTAGAATGAGACTGAGAAACTGTGGGAGAACAGGTACAGAACAGAATGTGAAAGTCAATGTTTATCATTAACAGAGGGCGGGGGCTGGGGGGAGAGAAGTATTCATAGCCAGGGGTCAGAAGATTCTATCAAGAGCTAAAAATTATATATTTTAAATGATTACAATTTCCAAGTTTTCCCTCATTTTTTTCCTTGACTTTGGAAGAATCTTCCAATAATTTCTTATTTTGAGAAAATATGTATCAAGTTCACCAATTATTGTAGTTTCACTTCAGTTTTATCCTGTCCAAGTAAAATGAAACCTCATAAAGGGTACCATAGAATAGGACACCCATTTTATTTTATATCCTTTTAATCCTTCTCATTCTCTTACTACAGAAATCCACAGGTGTCTAGCATGATGTCTGGCAAAAATTTAAGAGGGTTATTTCTGAGTGGGGGATTCTGAATGATTTGTATTCCTTTTATTTTTCTGGTGTCACTTTTTAAAGAAAACCTTTACTATTTTTACAAAACCAATAAAATCACGATTCTTTCAAGTAAACAAATGTAAAACCAAGGTATTTTCAGTTTGTCTCCATATTCCAAAACAAATCACAAGTCCTTAACTGCAGAGGAGAAGTAAAAAATCTTGGAAATATGGTAAAGAACCAGTTAAGAGTCAGATAATTTAAAAAATGTTGAGGTTAAACAGCTAAAATTTCAGGGAGTTAAAGTCCTCTCTTTTTGTTGGGCTATATTTTGCTGCCTTCCTAACAGCAGATTTATGCCAAATATTATTCAAATTAATTCTTTCCAGCCTTAATATAAATGTTTCAAGCACTCACTCATGTTTTATGCATAAACCTCCCTTCTTTAAGTCTTTGAATATGAAACCTCAGAGAGTCCAAATTTTAAAAAAGAACACGGTCAAAGCAATCCCAATAGCTTAATCAGCTTTCCATTTAGCACGCTCACTTCCTCTCTGTGAGGGTGTAGACTTAATATGAGAATCCCTTGTGAAGAGACTGAAAGGTTGGATGAACACACTAGTTCCCAGAGCCTTTCACTGATCATTCATCTACCAGGTAAAATGGCCATCACCCAGAAAGCAGAAAATAAATTCTCCATCAAGGTGGGATTTGCTAGAAATAAAAATGAGTGTTCTAGCTCTTCAAAGACTGTCTTTTAACAGTGGAAAAAAATTTTTGAAGAGTCTACAATCTAGCTAACTTGTGAGAGAGTCAGAGAGAGAAGGAGGGAGGGAGAGAGAGAGAGAGGGAGGACGAAATCCAGCTATTGCAATGATGGAATCTGTTTTTAAAATGCTACACTGTAATGCAGCTTCTCAGTGAAAAAAAAAAAAAAGCCTGTGAGTTCTGCGGCTCCCCTAATGGTGTGTTACTAATTCATTTGTCTGATTGCCTTAAGTCCTTCCTCAAATATCAACCTAAATATTACATTATCTAGCAGACTTTTTCCTGGGCGCCCAAAGTCTGGGTCCCATGATCTGCCCATGTGGTCCCAGAACTCTGCACGTTTGTGTTTCTCCTAATACTGCCCCCATACATTTACAACGGCCCGACTGACCTTTACTGACCTTGACTGACCACCCCGCCCCCCATTCCATCCTCTAAGCCTGAGGTCAGGGTTCCAAACAGGCTTTCTCTGTAGCCCTCGTATCCTGCCCAGCTCTGGGGATATCGTGTACTCAGTAAATGATTGCTGATTACTGTTGACAAATCCATTACAAGGTCAAGACTATTCTAAGGAGGAAACTTCTGAAAACATGAGGACTTAAGCTGCTCAATGAGGGCAGATGTACAAATGATCAAGTTCTTTCCTTTGAACCATTTTCAAACACTGAACCACTTTTCCAGAGGTGGCTAACAATTCTGATCATGCCGAGGACTCAGGATATCGGGTCGGCCTAGCCCAGCCTTACCAAAAGTGGAGATGCAGAGAAAAAGCACAATTACAGGAGAAATTTAATACATGCTCAAAAGAATCAGACACTTCACTTGGAATAAAAATTCTAACCCCAAAAGGAAAAAAATAATGGTCTAAAGCCACACTGCATAACGGAGGACATTTTGCTATCATCTGGGATAATGGTGGAAAAGAGAACTTGGCAAATGGCATCTGGAAGGACAAGCTTTAATTCTGTTGTTTTTAGTACATTTGGAACCTGTACTGAATGTTGACTACACATCCCAGATTTTCCAGCACAGGCAAAATTCAGATATTATGTCTCAGTGTTCGTATAAATACCCTCTAAATACAAACATCTAAGCATACAAACTGTCTCATAAATTGTCTCTTACATGCCTAGAAGGTGTGTGAAAATCATTTTTTCATTATCCTTTATTTTTAAGTTGAAAAATATGGTCACTGTTATCCAGGGAATGTTTTTGCTTTCAACTTACATAGAGAGAGCACAATAAATTATAAATTAATGCCATCCAAATGTGAAATTCTAAGTGTGATGTGGGTATTTCAAAACTCTACCCGAGGGGTGCCTGAGTGGCTCAGTCAGTTAAGTGTCTGCCTTTGGCTCAGGTCATGATCTCAGGGTCCTGGGATCGAGTCCCACATCAGGCTCCTTGCTCAGCAGGGGAGTCTGCTTCTCCCTCTGCCTGCCGCTCCCCCTACTTGTGCGCGTGCCCTTCCTCTCTCTCTCTCTGACAAATAATAAATAAATAAAATCTTACACACACACAAAAAGTCTGCCCGAATAACCCATCACGGTAAAAGTAATTCATTGATGTTTAAGAAATAGGAGGTTAAGGGGGAAAAAAAAGAATCCAAGCTGGGCAATTCAGTTAAGCATAACAAGCACATATTGAGTACCTACCCCCCGTACTACTTAAGACGATGGCCCTGAGATCAAGGGAACCGTGTGAACCCAGCCTATGACCTCTACTTTGCCTATTACTGGATTACCTTAAAACTACTGGCGCTCAACTTTCCAGCACATAGTCATGCCTTACTTCAGTATTTCCATTAGACAGGAATTAGAGATGTCTTAACGATCTAGAGATTAGCCAAGATGTTCTTTTTCTACAAAGTTTAAAAACCATGGGATAGGAGCAGGCACAGAGCAGCGTGAGGCGGCCTTGAGGAAGGAACGAGGAGTGATTTTCCCAGGCTTCTCTCCTGCCCACACTGAGGCTGAAGGTAGTAGATGTTCCCAGTTTGGGGGCCTGAGAGATTCCTGGTTAGAGCTTATGACAAAGCCAGCCGGTAGCAGAAGGAGGGCAAGGAGGACAAAGACCCCATTCTCAGACAGTGTCAGTATTGGTGGAGTAAGGGAACGGTAGGGAGCCCCACTCAGTGTGTGCTGGCATCGCCCCTTCCAAGGAGAAACCATCACTAGACCTCAGCTGGGTCTGCAGAAATTAAATCTAGAATCGAGGCTTCTACAAGGCAGTATGCACACGGAAGGCCCAGATGAACTAGAAAAACACCTGCTAGTCTCATGAAAATGAGAAAGATGGAGACTCAGAAACACTTCTCCCACGTTGTTCTGGAAAGAGCATGAACACCAGGTGGCAAACGCTTACCAAAGGGTGCTGTTAGCTATCCCGTGTGATTCTCCCGCAATCAAGGAGGGGGAGGCAGGGAGTAGAACAAAAAAAGGGACAGATGGGGACTTGGATTTCTATCCAGGGTTCCTCTAAGAGCTTGCCACTCTTTTACATGATGAATGAGACCAAATCTCATCGAAGGGCACTGTTAGGTATCCATCCAAGCAGATCATAGATCTGTACATCAAAAGGAAAAGAGTACAAACAGAACCCTTAGAAGGCAGCAGAGAGACGGGGCGCCTGGGTGGCACAGTCATTAAGCGTCTGCCTTCGGCTCAGGGCGTGATCCCAGCGTTATGGGATCGAGCCCCACATCAGGCTCCTCTGCTGGGAGCCTGCTTCTTCCTCTCCCACTCCCCCTGCTGTATTCCCTCTTTCGCTGGCTGTCTCTCTCTCTGTCAAATAAACAAATAAAATCTTAAAAAAAAAAAAGGCAGCAGAGAGAGTCAAGGAGGCAGACCCGTAGCTGGATAAGGCTCAGTGCTTGGGCTCGGATTCAGGCAGCCTACGACGACGCACATGCCTGGCTCCCTTCTGGATAACCAGGACTAACCCACATGCCTTATGCAGAAGAGATCGAAAGAATCAATGCCCACCAAGCACTTAGTGTAGCCCATGCTCATTAATGTTGGCTCTCGTTACTATGTGCTTGTAAAGCACTGCGGAGAAGGTAACTTGCCAGCCTCATCGGCGAGGCACAGTGAGCCAATGTCATCGGAAGGACATGGGCCAACGGCAGGGTGATGGAAGACAAGAGAAGTATTACACAAGAGGAGGCTTAACGTCACTTCTTTTATAACAATACCTGCTGCAAAGGGGCCGTTTTGATTTTGCTACCTAAAGTTTGCTTTTTTGCAACCCTCAGTATCAGCCAAATTAATCCATCTTCATGTTTCCTATGGGTCTATTAGCTAAAAAATGTTTCACCTAAATCCAGCAAACCTTTACATTTAGCTTCCAGTTGAAAGGAAACAGAGAGACCAGAGGCACAAGTTCAATGATACCGTAAGGAAGGAAGCAAAAATCCAGAATGTGGGACATTCTGAAGGCCAGGTAACTGATCAGGTCTCTTTATTAAGTCTAGGGGAATGAAAAGATCCTTTAAGTGCTAGAACAGAAGAGATTCAAGGGAATGGACCACACGTGATGCCTGGTCGTGGACTGGCTCCTGATGCAGACAATCTGGGGGACGTTTGAGAGACTAGAAATCGGGGTAGAAGACAAAGAGAGGATAAACTCCTATTGACATGCAAGGGTAGCTAGCATTAATTAAATGTTACAAATAGCAAATCAGCACAGCTCATTTAATAGACGTGCACACGTGCACGCACAAACATCTAGAAGAAGAGTAAGGAATTAACAGCACTAATGTTTAAAAGGTCAACAGACAATGTTGTTGTCGGTTTATGTTTTTTTCTGATCACATGACTGATCTTATAATAACAACAACAACAGATTATCTTTAATTTATAAAAGACCTGATTCAAAAACAAGGTTTAAGGACAGAAGGTAAACATTCATGGGGGAAAGAGCAGGTATGACCGGCAGAACTGGGTCTTCCTAATGCCGCCGATGCTCACGGCCATCTAGCCGGGTACCTAGCGCGGGCAACACACACACCTCTGTGGGGTGGGGTCCAGGTGAGAGAGGAAACATTTTAAAAAGTGTGGTCACTTCTGTCCACCAGGCCACTCTGTGCATATGTGTCCCCTGTGGGGTTCTCCACACGAGGCCTACAGACTCCTAGAAGATCTATACATCCTGAGGTCAGCACCCCAAATCTGTGGTGGAAAAGCGAGGCATCCATCTAAAGACGGTGAGAACCAGTGCCCTAAAATGTTAGCTTTGCAGCTTTTTATAGTGGGTTCTCGAAAATGCTCTTTCAATTCCAGAAGATCTGAGAGAGGAAGAAGGCTGGGTAAGGTGGGTGGACCCTCAGACTCGTCTGCTCCTGCGTGAAGCCATCACTGTCCCCCGCTCCTCACGGCACCAGGAGGACAGAAGGTACAAGATCCCACATTCAGCATACGTTCCTCAGTGGCCCACAGAGCCCGGACACTGCCACCAGCTGGGACACACGGGGGATCACAGGGCCTCAGGTCCCCGCCTCAAGGTGCACGGGGACTTTCCCCCTTCTCGATCTCAGTCCTTAGCATGCCTAAGAATCCGGGTGAACTGCAGAGCCCCAATGTGATGGGCTCTGTTAACGACCCAGACAGCAAGATGCCGCAAGTCTGGGAAAGCGCATGTTAGGAGTAAGCAGACTTGGAGGTGAGTGAGGGAAAGGACTCTGCCTTCTCTTTCAAAGTTTCAGCTCGGAGGATTATTTCTGAGCAGCACGCTGCAAACTCTCAAGCGCCAGGAATTCAATAAGTAAACTACCGAAGTTAACGAACGCTAGACACTCTTACTAAAACTGGACCCCACGGGCCTGGGTCCAGAGTCCACAGCACGAGCGAAGCGCGGGCGGCCACCTGCAGCGAGCAGTTCTCTATCACCACAACGCTGGTCCAACTCCCGGCAACATCAAGCCTCTGACAGGCACAGTCCGATCACACTCAGAAAGTCATGGGGGGACTGACCTTCCATCCACTCACAAATCTGGTCCAAAGGCCACCCCGTTCTTAGGGGCGTGGGTTTGCGTCTTGCTGCCGCTGCAAGAAGTGCCCTCTGCCAGCAGGACAGGTCGGGCAGCGCGAGTCCCGAGACGTGGCTCCTGCTCCTACGAGCCTGGGGTTGGGGAGGGCGAAGCCAGGACAGGAAGCCCGGCACCCGAACAGAGCGGCCAGTTCCCAACTGTCTTCACAGGTCAGCGGGTTGTACCTATCGGACTACGCCTTTGCTTCGACATGCCTTAAAGTTAAGCCCGTTCTAGGGGGCGTTACACATACTGCTATGTAAACGTTCTTGACTGTGATGACTGGGAGCCCACTTCCCCTCCCATTGGACTGCCCAGGCGTATGGTGTCCCAGGAACAGAAAATACCGCAGTTGTCACACTCCGGAAGTCCTCCGAGCAAGGGTGGCGAGACACAGAGGTGAGCACCCTCAAAGGCCTGCTGGGGACGACCGCCCAAGAGGGTCATTTGCAAAATGAAATAAATAACTGGACATCAAACAAAACAAAAAGTTTCTCTCTGAGAAGTTGGAAAAGAGGCAAAACATTATAAAATTTAAGGGTGTTTGTTGAGAGAACCCTATGTTTGATCACCCCAACTTCGATATTGAAAACACTGAGTAGAAAATTAAGAGAAGGTGACAAAGCTTTCAAAAAGCCAGATATTAGGAGTTTGGATAGCTCTCTGGGATCTTCTGATTGTTTGGAGTTCAAATACAATAGAGCTCCTTAGCTGGGTCCCCGATGCCCACCAGGAGGTGGGAAATGCCAACCCAGGACGGGTTCGGGGGCTCG
This sequence comes from Ursus americanus, assembly GCF_024610735.1. Taxonomy (NCBI): domain Eukaryota; kingdom Metazoa; phylum Chordata; class Mammalia; order Carnivora; family Ursidae; genus Ursus; species Ursus americanus. The sequence continues at coordinate 46,077,610 of NC_142143.1, read as the reverse complement.
GCCAGCCATGTGGAGCTGGGCACTGCGGTTGTCCCAGCTCCGGCACAAAACCAGCGCCAGTGACCCTCCCAGGGCACTGGCTGTGGTGGTTGCCGGACCCTGGTTCCTTAAATTCTCTCAGAAGTCCTCACTGGAAGACCTTTCCAGACTTTTTGGTACGATTTATGCTGCTTCCTTAGCATTTACATGGATCGCGAGAGACCCGAGGGGACGTTTCTCTGCTGACATCACATTCAAGCCACAAACGTACCTCGTCTCCGTGCATGTTGGCCACGTATTTGAACTCTGGAATCCCAATTCTGTGCTCCTTTGGAAAGCGCCCCACGACAAGAACCCACAGGTTTCTACCTTTACAGGGAAGAAAAAGATAGACAAATAAGTTGTGTTTGTAAATGACAGAAGAACTCCGGGAGAATGAGCCGGGAAAGCAAGCCGCGGCTTCTCCCACCTGACTCACGTCTCAAGACGACCGGAGTGTGCAGGACTAAAACCTCGTACTCAAGATGCCTCGCTCCCGACCAGCCCCACCCCCTTCAATTTAGCACCGATATTCCACTTACTATTTCAGAATGTGATTTTTAAAAATTGAAGACTGATTAGGCTCCATGGGTCTGATTTTTCCAAAACGTTTATATACTTTACTCTGAGTTCCTAGTGCTTTATAGAAATGACCTTGCTAATTCACACGATTACACAAACTGAAATTATAGTTGATGGTTGACTGGGAGGGTGCCGTAATTCTCAGTTCAAAGAAGGTGAAAAAAGCAACAAGGAATAAAATATGGAACTCGGAAGGGAGATTGTTATTCAAGTAACAAATCCTGAATCTTGCATCAAACACTGTGTAACACAGCTCCTTTGCAGCAAGTGTCCTTGATATGCACGAGTCCTGTCAAGTAAACTGGGAACCATAATCCATCCTAATGATGCCTCAAGGATACTTCTAAATCCTAATCCTGCCTTGAGGAGCATGATTCGGGCAAGGAAGGGCAGAGACTAAAGATCACTGAGGATTTGCTCTGTGTAGACATTATGGTTGGTACTCTGGTACGTGTTATCTCGGTAATCCCTTGTCATGACCCACGGAGATGGATTTTTAACCAAACTTTACAAACGAGAAAACTGATCTTCCAAACACTTAGGTAAGCTGCTTCTGATCACACAGCCAGTAAGAGGCTGTGACTTGAGCCCCGGAGCCAAGGCGTGGCCTATTTGACTTAGATTCTAGGGTTCCTTCCACTACAACTGCCCATCGCTCAGGAGGCTTGGTTTCTTAATCAGTAAAACGAAGAGGTCTCTCCCGGTTCTAAAATCATCTCTTTCAGTCATCAGGCTCTCTTAATACAAAAGACTTTAAAGTTAGAAATTGAGGAATGTGTTCAAAATCTATCACACATACACAAAGTTCAAAAATCTGTGATATCTGAGCTTTCTGTGGAATTCAAGAGTCCGGGGAAGGAACTTAATGGCAGCTGATGGGCTAATGTGGAACAGGTTTCTGTGGGATTTCAGAGCCAGTCCCTTAAATCAGGGGTCCCACAGGCTGAGGAACACTCAATTGCCACGAAGAACCCAAGAAGAAACAGATACTCGGCCCGTCTTTTTCACCATTCTTAATTTATTGTAACAATATTTTAGGTACATTTTTCATGACAGGGTGATGTTCTAAATTTAGTAACTGCAGGATGTCTCAGAAAACACCCACAAAATGCTGTCTATCTGACTGATGCCACCTGACTAGAGCAGAATCCTCGTTCATTCATATATTCGTTCACTTAGTACGACTATATCCAGGCATTTAGACATGTGATCAGACTCCACAGGGAAGTTATACGCTCTACACCCAGTGAGTTTCTGATCTAGTGGAGAATAGCAACGTGCAAACATATAATTACGCCAGATGGTGACATATACAGCCAAAGAAGTGTGTACAAGGTACTGCTGTGCATGTCGAGTAAAAGAAATGGTTAGTTCTTTCCAAGGAGGGGGATCATGAAAAGCTTTACAGATCTAGGGGTTTACAGAGGACTTTTTTTTTTTTTTAAAGATTTTATTTATTTATTTGACAGAGAGAGAGACAGCCAGCGAGAGAGGGAACACAAGCAGGGGGAGTGGGAGAGGAAGAAGCAGGCTCCCAGCAGAGGAGCCTGATGCGGGGCTCGATCCCAGAATGCTGGGATCACGCCCTGAGCCAAAGGCAGACACTTAACGGCTGCGCCACCCAGGCACCCCCTTACAGAGGACTTCTGAACAGGGTTTTGAAGAATGATTCTAAATTTGCCATATGGACAAGTATAATCCATCTAGTGATTTCCCATCAGAACCATTTCATTAATCAGAATCTTCTATTCCCTGGTATGATTTCTCAGGTCATCTGGAATTTCAATTCTACAAAGTTAACATTTTCATGTGAGCAAGGAAGTTTTTGTTTTGTGGTTTTTTTTTAAAGGCTGGGTGTGGAGCCTACTTAAAAAACAACAAAAAACAAGGGCCTTGAACTCATGACCCTGGAGCCATGACCTAAGCCGAGATCAGGAGTTGGACGCTTAACCGACTGAGCCACCCAGGCACCCCAAGGAAGAACTTTTTCTGAGCGAGCTAATAAACCTGTTTCTTTAGGTTTCCTTCTGCAGAATTCTTTTTTTGTAGATATTATTGCTTTTAAAGCTAGAATAATCACAGATTTGTACAGAATATGATTTAGTCCCCTCACCTACAAGGGGGAAATTCAATATCATCTCAACATAATATTTACCAATTGTTATAACAATATAACAACCAATTTGCAACAGCTGGCCTGTTACAGAAGGATAGGGTAAGACAACAAAACCTGACTTGAACTGGACATCCGATCTTAATTGGCTTAAGGAAGGAGGGAGATCAATAAAACCTAAGTGGAGCAGTACTTTGTGGGTAATTCAATCCCAATTTTAGCACGAATGGCCCCCAAATGAACTGCGAGATGAAAAATTTATGAATAACCTCAATGGCACAAAGTTTGAGAGTGAAAACCAACCAATAATCCTAGAAGATAGTCACGCAATGCTTTTGGAATTACAAGCTTCTTGAAGGTTTTAACTCCCCTTTCCCACAAACACTGGCCATCTCTGGCTTAGACCAAAGTAAATGCACAAAAGACAAACTTTACTTTCCACAGTATGATTGCCAAGGTCAGGGTAATTTAAATAAGATTTTTTTTCTATCAAGGTTGGAAAGGCTACCCTTATTCCCCCCTTCCCAATGGCAGGTGTGCTGAAGAGTTCTGAAATGCTTGGCCTCTTCCTCTTCACTACAAAGTAAACAAAACCTGGAGGCCAAATATTTTAGTAACTGTATTATATTCAGGAACTGGAGCTTGATACAAATCCCAGGGATGTGACACAGGTGCCCAATTAGGTTTGCTTGGAAGATCAGGAAAAGCTTTACAAATTTAGAAGGATTCACAAAGATCCAAAGACAAGAAAGCGGGCGAAAAGTGCCATGAAATACTTCAGGAATTCAGGAGAAAGCCGATGGCAAAGTTCAGAAACTTAAATATAACTTCAACAGGTAGAAATAGGAGGAGTGTCCTGCCCACATCAGATCCTCGTAACAATGCCAAGCCCTGAGCCCCATCTGCTAAATCAAACTCTAGGGGGAAAGCTCAAGGCCAGCATTTCACAGGCTCCCTTGGTGATTCCGAGGCCCATTAAAATTTGAAAGCTGGCTGAGGCTGAAGCAGTGAACATCCAGATAGATCTGGGAGGCACTTGGTTTTTAGGTAAAACCATTTCATCTTACATATAATCACAAGCACACGCCTATGTTAACAAATATACTTCTCTATCTTTTTAAATGGCTGCTTATTATTTTACTATCTGAATATACTACCATTAGTTCAACCACTGCCCTTTTGTTAGATGTTCAAAAATAGTTTTATGCGAACTACAGCATATCCACCAAAATTATATACAGAATTTTGAAATCAGAATACAAAATTGTATTAACTACAGCCATGTAAAAATCGATTGTTCATTTAAAAAGTACCATGGAAGGAAACCGCTCCATGCATATAAAGCCTTGAATTAACAGACGGGTCTACAAGAGTCGACAGTGACGCACTCTGAGTGATAAGGGTTCGAGTGATGGGGTGATGAAATGAAAAAACTTTTTTCCCCACTTCCGTACCTTTCCAGTTTTTAAAAAATAAAACACCAAATCCTATCACTCATGCAGTACAGATCCTACGCACCAGACCCCAGCACTTTGCTACTTGACCTGCACAACATCTCCCCACGACGGGTGGTACCCACGGCTTCCTGCTGGGGAAACAGATCCAAGTGGCCCAGCCAGGGTCCACACCAAGGTCTGTCTGATTCTAAAATCTGTGTTCTTCTGATGATGCCAGGCTGCCGTAATCTCCCTGAAAGCACTGGGTAGGCCAGAGCCAACCTCACCCTGGGGGAAATGTTCCCAGGCAGTTCTCTCCATGTGGTGTTGCTACGGTTCACACCTGCAACAGGACCCAGCTGCCACCTGGCTATGACCAATGGAGCGAGGACAAGAGCCCCGACTCGAGGGCTAGCTATCCTGTCAGACTCTTTCTGCTCAGAGGGTTTCAGACTCCGCCTGGGTGGCCTGGTCCCCGGAGCAGAGCTGGAGTGATGAGGCACATTCCGGTTTTTCATGAGGCTTGTTTGTATTGATGAGCCACGAAGCTCTGGTATCCAGAGGGATGACTCAGTGGCTGGTGTCCCAGGCTCCACAGAGCTCTGCGTATCGCTACAATCACCGCCCGAGCTAAGTCAGAGCTTGAGAGAGCTTGCCCGAGAGCTGGGGTGTCCTCATATGAAAATGGGAATAACAGCTCAATGGACGAGGCTGTTGTAAGGCTGACGAATCCCTTCCTCCTTCCCCAAGGATGAGTCAAAGGTCTGACGCCACACCTTCAATGTCACTCGTGCACGTTCCAATTACCACCCACACAAAGAGCTCAGCACACATGGCTTAGCCCTACAGTAAATAATGGGCGAGATGAACACAGCACGTTGCTTAAGTCACGTTAAACACCTGGCTTCCAAAGTTCACAGGGCCTCTGGCTTTGAAGTGGAGGAAAAGAGGTTCCTGCTAAGCAGCTCATTACAAAAACAACGCACGCACAAACAGCAAACAAACAGGGACAAAAGGCATGGGCAAAAGTTTCCAGCCTGGCTAAGCTTGCAGAGTAGCATCACTCATAGCTCACAGCATTTTCTGTGACCACCACAAGCGGGAGGCACGAGGACGCTCCTTTCAGCCAGCTGGGCACAGCCGTAGGTGACCTCAGAAGGCCGTCATTCTGGAAGTGTGGTCTCGGGACCAGCAGCATCAGCAGCATCTGGGAGCTAGTGAAATAGGCACTTTCTCGGGCTCCACCCCAGATGGGCTGCACCAGAAGCTGAGAGGGAGGACCAGTGTTCTCGGTTTTAATAAGAACCCAGGGGATTCTCATGCACACTGAAGTTGACAAACTGCCGTAACAGGAGCTGGAGATTTGGGGTATTAAAAATTTCTGTAGTAGAGTTTAGCTTCTCCTGTCTGATACACACTCTGTAACCAACCCGCCCCAAAGGAGCCTCCCTCCGCTGCATGGTCATCACTCTCAATGCTGATAGCCGGGGCTCCCAGAACCCCAAGATTTTGTGGGGATGACCCAGAGGTGAGGAAAGCTTAAACACTTTGCTTTAAAACTACTCAGTCTGCTTCTTTACTTCTCCCTCTGCCCCTCCCCCTGTCCGTATGCTTGCTCCCTCTAAAATCACGGGGCGCCTGGGTGGCTCAGCCGCTTAAGCGTCTGCTTTTGGCTCAGGTCATGATCCCAGGGACCTGGGATGGAGCCCTGCATGGGGCTCCCTGCTTAGCAGGGAGTCTGTTTCTCCCTCTGCCTGCTGCTCCCTCTGCTTGTGCACACGCTCTGTCAAATAAATAAATAAAATCTTAAAAAAAAAAATCAATCTTTAAAACTACTCATGTGGGGGCACCTAGGTGGCTGAGTCAGTTAAGCAACTGACTCTTGGTTTCCGCTCTGGTCATGATCTGAGGGTTGTGAGATCAAGCCCTGCATCAGGCTCCATGCTGGGCATGGAGTCTGCTCTCCTTCCCCAACTCCCACACCCCCCCTTCCCCACGTGTGTGCGCTCTCAGGGAAAAAAAAAAAAAAAAAAAGTAATACCATAGAAAGACATCACTGGCAAAGCCTATCTCTTCAAATTCCCCCCCCCCCGGATAATCTCATTGTATCTGCCTGCATCGTCAAATAGTATTTGTATGTGGACAGCCATGATTCCAGAACTGGAATAATGTTTTGAGTTTGAGAAGTGCAAAGTGGGACATGAATAGAGAAAAATGGACAACAAAAGGACCTAAATACTGGTCATATGGCAGTCGAGTGGGGCAGTCGCAAGCCAGGTGAACAGAGGAGGCCCTGTAAGGATGAGGTAACACCCAGGCATAGGCCGAGCGCTAGCCCGGTTACCTGCTGGAACACAAGCCCGCCTGACTTCAGGAGCCAGGAACGGGACAGCAAAGGCTTTGCTGACCATGGCGAGGAGACCAAGCTGGGGGCACAGCCAGCACCGCAGCCTGGATGGACTAAGTGCTCCCCGAGGCAACTGGACTCCTGCGTGAATCCTGGTATGGACCTGACAAAAATCAGATGCATCTTCACTGTGAAACCTACTATCCTGCACAGAGGCTTAGCCTTTCATTTTCCCATTTATTCATTCAATAAATAGGTATTGAATGCCTAGCCTGATTCTGGCATTTAGTCAGCTAAAACAATTGTAAATCACTGATTATACTAGCCTGAAAAACACTAATTTTCTACTTTTTGAAACTATTTTGGAATGTCATATTTTTTATTTAAGTAATCTCTACACCTAATATGGGGCTCGAACTCACAACCCTGCGATCAAGAGTCTCATGCTCTACTCAGCCAGCCAGTCAGGTGTCCCCTGATTTTCTGATTCCTGACATCACTTTCATCATTTGGAAAAAAAAGACAAAGAAAGAAAGAAAAAGAAAGTTCAAATGAAGCACAATGTCTTATAAACTTTCCATTATTTGGGGCCTTAATCAAATGTGAATCAAATCCCATGGCTCCACTGCTTATCCTGCAGTAGCTCCCCGTGGCATTATGATAGGACCCAAGCCCTCAGTGGGGCACGTCGGACCTCTCATGGTCTGTCCACTTTCTGCTTCAGCACCAACCCTCCCCGCCCCAACCACAATCCCATACACCAGGCTCTAGCTATTCTTAATTACGTGGAGTCCCAGAAGGAGCCAACCATCCACCTCTACCTTTAATGCATGCCGTTTCTTCTGCATGGACAGTCCTCTGTCCACCTGATCAAAGCGGCCCACTTCCACTGGCCTTTTCAAGGCTTAACCAAAAGCCCCCTTCCGTCCAACACTTTTCTTACCCTTCTCCTCCCTTGGTGCCATCCCTTGCCAGCCTGAGTTACTCTCCCTTTGGAACCTTTGTAGTACTTCTGCAACCCCTCTCCTAACACTAATTGAAGCCACAGGTTTTCCTGCCAGCAAGGGATGGTATATCATTGTGCTTGCAGAATCTCGTATAGCGCCTGGCACGTACATAGATGATCGACATGTGATTGTTGATGGGATGGATGACTGGATACGTTAACAACTCAGGAAGTCCAATTGGAGCTGGGGTCACCCCTCGTCCAGAAACTAGATGGAGTTTTCCAGTATTATGGAGAAGTCTGCAGCTAATCTACAAAGTACAATTTGGGTAGGATCTGAAAAGGATCCAGTTTTCTAGATTGCAATTCCAGAGTAGATGGACCTTCTTGGAGTATTACCATGGCAGAGTGCAGATATCCAAACCAAATATCTGGCTTTGAGTTAGACTCTTCCAACATTATGGGGAGATGGCATTTCATTTGCTTCCACATTTGTCCCCATGCACAGCACTAATGTTTTGAAATGATGCCTGGGAAATGCAGACGTTAGGTTCCATTTTATGTCTTCCTGAACAGGTGAAGGGAGTGGGAGAGGAGATTTCAGTTTCTAAATCAGGGATTCTGAAAGACATTTCCTTTTTTAATTGAAAAACAGAAAGGAGGGACGCTTGGGTGGCTCAGTCAGTTAAGCATCTGCCTTAGGCTCAGGTCATGATCCCAGGGTTCTGGGATCAAGTCCCGCACTGGGCTCTCTGCTTGGCAGGGAGCCTCTTTCTCCCTCTACCTGTGGCTCCCCCTGCTTGTGCTCTCTGATAAATAAATAAAATCTTAAAATAAAAAATAAAGAAAAACGGAAAGGAAAAATTTGAAGATGCATTGAGTTGGGATAAATTTTCTTTTCTTTTCTTTTTTTTTTTTAATTTCAAAACAGGTCACGACTCTGGAGAAGCAGAGCAGCTCGTCTTGTTAATTATTAACCAGAGCATCCTCGGCAATCCCTCTGCCTTTCTGCTCTGGCGGGTCTACCTTCTCTGGTCCTCCCACTCTATTCCCAAGTCAGAGGCTGAGGAATCTGTCCCTTCCTCTAAAAATTTTAGTATTTGACCTGTAAATTAGAAGAAGTTTTAGAAGAAGTTTTAGAACTTCTTTAGTTTAGAATCTAAAGTTTAGAAATTAGAAGTTTTAAAAAATTGAGTTTTAAGAACTATCCATCATTCTCATATCCCAACCACCATAATCTCCCTATGTTCCTTTCTAGTCTTTTTTTTTTTTTTAAATACAGAGACAGGAAACTTGTTTTTAAATCCCCAAAGTGAAAATCTCTAGAGGCTTCATACTATAAAAAGCTGAGAACTTCCCTTTTTGGTCCCTCGGAGAGAAGTCAAACATCACCAGATCATCCTTTTGAAGAGAGTGCAGCAATCATGGTAGCCACGCTGAGTATTATCTTAAAATGCAAACAAAACTTAAAGAGATTTTTTAAATCTTGTTTTAAAAGATGCAATAATTACAGCTAACACTACACATTTATTGTCCATTCGAGAGTTCTCTTTTATAGTTTGTCAGGAGCATCTGCATTCAGTATTGATGTTCCAGTTCTTTCTCCCCAGTTGTTTTTATTTCTTATGAGTTCCTATAGGTGTCTCAGAGCTGTGATTTGTGATGAGGTCAATTCAGATCCATTTGACCCAGAAAAAGACAGTGTGTTGGAGGCTGGCTTATCCTTCCTATTTATTGTTACCCTAAGAACTCATCTTTTCGTGGCAAGGAACAATGGCAATTAATTTACTGGTTTCCTCATAAGCTACTTGGGAGGATACAACTTTTTCTTTCCGTCATCCCACTCCCTGAGCTTGTGCCCTAACAGGCTTTCTTTGGAGAGTGAAGCCACTAGGTCCAGACAGGGATGTGGAGCTCCTGACTGACAGCAGGAGGAGCCCTGAAATGAGGTTCCTTGGAGGACTCGACCTGACCAAAAACTAGGGCATCTGACAGATTCGAGGGATTAACAAAGGTGGACTTCTTGCTAGTACCATGGTTCTGAGATTTAAATCTCACAAAGGACTCAATAGTTTAGTAAGGACATCAAAACCAGTATTTCAGTGGCACACCATCTGCCTCAAAACAGCACCTGGGATTTTTTTTTTTTTAAGATTCTTATTTATTTGAGAGAGAGAGTGCACAAGCAGGGCAGAGGAGCAGAGGGAGAAGGAGAAGCAGGCTCCCCGCTGAGCAGGGGCCCAAGGCAGCACAGGGACTCGATCCCACGCGGGACTTGATCCCAGGTGGGACTCGATCCCAGCACCATAGGATCATGACCTGAGCCAAAGGCAGACGCTTAACTGAGTGAGCCACCCAGGCGCCCCACATCTGGGATTTCTTCAAAGATACTCAGTATCCCTCAGCAGCACTTTATGTACTGATACAGGTTCTAGAATCAAAGTGCCAGGGTTTAACCCTCAGTTCTGCCACTTACTAGCCATGTGGTATTGGGCAAGTTGCTTCGCCTCTGACTGAATCCGTTTTGTCAGCTTTGTTACAGGATTAAGAGTAACCACACCTCACGGGGCTGCTATCTCACTTAATCCCCACAAGCTTTACGAATAGCGCCAGGAACATGGTAAGCACGCCCCTGCTTGAGGACCTCAAATGCACAGAACTGGCTGATGACAAACCTCAGGCTCCAGCAGACGAGGCAGCAGTGGAGCAATTACAGAAAGATTTCAAATATGAAGTGTCCATAACATACGGATAGAGACCTTCTGCCAAGAATCAGCTGCAATGTACGTCCCAGAAGATCTGCACATAGGCTCAGTGCAGAAAGACCAATACCCGCTTAAGTTTTTTAAAAAAATTAGAAGTATGGACTCAGGAAGCAGAAGGGGCTATCTTGAGAAAACCCGTCCTTCAAAATCTGTTAGCAAAAAAAAAAAAAAAAAACGGCCACAAACATTCCTATCACCAGACATCCAGTGAGTTTACTTTTTAGAGATTTCATTCAGAATTCCCAGGACGAGATGCCTGAGGATGGCGTTGGGCCTGCAGGCTGCACGCACACATGGCCAGAGGGCAGGGCAGGCAACTGGTCACCTCGGCTAATGGTGCTGAACCGTTAACCATAAACATGTCTTTCACATTTTCTTACACGGCTTATTGTCAAAGTGATTGAAGCCATCACACAGATTTTAACTATCTCCAGTCTAATGAGGCTGGAAGCCATGTTAAGATTTCCAGTCTGGAGGGAGTCCAACTCATCACTGAAAGAGCACAGCCCAAGAGCTTGTAGATAAGGAATCTGTTCTTTAACAAGTCAATGACATAAAACTGGTTCAATAGGAGTGGGTCAATGTCAACAAAAGGGAGGGGGAGGGTCCCAGATTACGAGACTAAAAAGACATTAACACCATATGCAACATGTGAGCCTTGACTGCATTCTAAAAAAAAACAAAAGTTCTAGAAAGGCATTCGTGGGATCATTGGAGAACTTTAAAATGGAATATATTTTCATTGAGTAGTATTTTTCCTAGTTTAATAATGGTGTGTTGTGGTGAGGTAGGACAAAGTCATTTTTAGGTGATGCATGCTGAAGTATTTAGGGATGATGTGGCGGGCTACTTAGCATGTCTAATAGTTCAGCGAAATCTACAGATAGAGCGCAGAAAAGACAAAGCCAACATGGCAAAAGACTAACAGCTGGGGCTTCCACATGAAGACTACGCGAATATTTTACTATTTTTACAATTTTTCATAAGTTTGAAACATTTCAAAATAAAGAGCTGGGGAGAGGGGAGGTTTCGAAAAGGTTAAGGTAAAAAATCATGGGCTGATCCACTGGCTTCCACAGCTTACAGAGGTGAGATGCAGGATCAAGAAAGGTTGGAGTTGTTCATCTGAAAGCTGAGGCCGTGAGGAAGGGAATGGAGGCCCGGAGGTGAGAAATTCACAGGCTGCCTCTTCCCACTGAAAACACAGGACTATCCTACGAAAGGAGTTAAGAAATTGCTGTGTCAACTATCTCAAAACCAAACCACATTAGCTTCTTACACATCTCCACACATAATGAGAAAGAAATCATCCCAATGTGAATGTTAACTAAAGGACAAACTTTTTTTTTTAATTTTTACTATAACCGGAAAACAAACCACAAAAATTTTTTTTTGAATCATATGATTTATGTGACCATTGAGCCTTTGGATCACCAAGTCATTAAGCCAGCAAAGGCCAAGTGACTAACAGAGGATAAAAATAAGAAATGAGTACAGCTTGGGTGTTAGGCAACTGAATCATGACTCCCATCTCTTCCCCAAGATTGGACTTTGGATCAGGGGAAAAAAGGAATGTAAGCGGTTGGAATTCTTCTCTCTGCCCCAATGTGATCACCATTCCCCTTCAGGCTTTAGTTGAAACAGAGCAGCAAAACTATTCCGGGGAAGGAAGGGTGAGGGGAGGCAGGGACAGGGGCAGAAAAGTCTGGAAAAGAACGGCCTGTCACCCAGCCCTACACAGACTCTGAAGAAGCCCTACTTTACCCCATGGACATCAGTGCAGGACCATACATGTGTGGCTTTCACGGATCTTTTCAATTTATCCTTTGACAAACAAACAGCATATATTCGCTGTCAACAAACTTGAGAAGCTACATGATAATCACTCAAGGGCTTTCAAAGAAGTGGTAAATGGGAGATTTATTTACATTTCTGTTTCTGTTCATTTTTAATACAGCCAAGAAGATTGGGCATACTTTAACACCATAGTTCTAGATGGTGCCTAGAACCATAAGCTGGGGCTAATTTTTTTTTTAAGATTTTATTTTTGGGGTGCCTGGGTGGCTCAGTCAGGTAAACATCTGACTTTGGCTCAGGTCATGATCTCGGGGTCCCGGGATGGAGCCCCACGTTGGGCTCCCCTCTCCGTGGAGAGTCTGCTTGTCCCTCTCCTGCTCCTCTCCCTGCTCAAGCTCTCTCTCATTCGCTCTCAAGTAAATAAATCTTTAAAAAGAATAAAAATAAAGATTTTATTTTTAAATAATCTCAACACCCAATGTGGGGCTTGAACTCATGACCCCGAGATCAAGAGTGGCATGCTCTGTGGACACCCAAGGAGGCAGCCCTGCTGGTGCTAATTAATTTCTCTACCAAAGTAGCATGTTACATTTGCTGTCCCTATTGTTGCAAAGTGGATACAAATAAAAACATTGACTTAAGAAGAACCAGCGCCCAGGCATTCACATCACTGCAACAGCGTACTTTCAGAAATGTCAACACCTATCTCAAGCTTACAAAGCAGATCCACTCACAATGGTCACTCACTGAGGGGCATGATAGAGTGAGCTGCTTCAGTAGGAATTTCCACTCATTTTGGGCTTTTCCAGGGCTTCACTGAGAATTTGATTTGGATTAAAAAGGGAGAAGCATATTTAAATGATGTCATAATTTTGGAGTCAGAGGAACAACTCAAAGATTTTAGGAATTCCTATCTGCTTAAAATACTGATATTTGACATAATTTCCAAGGTGTTTTCATATACTTCGTATTATTTAATCCTCAGCAGAAACCACATGAGATAGGTAAGGCAGGCATTATTATCCTCATTTTACTGATGAGGGAGGGAACAGGCTAGGATAACCTTGGATTTGAAGCATTTTTTGTTTCACTCTGAGACTAATGTTTGTTCCACACCGCTCTTCCAGTGTAAAACAGCACTTTCCCTGTTACCATCTTAGATGCGATACAGATTTACCTTTCTTAAGACAAAAACTTGAGGCATCTAACTCCCAAAACAAACAAGAGCTTCATCTTCCTCGTCCCTCTGCCCACCCTACAAAAGCAACTTCTATGTGTGTGTGTGTGTGGTTAGTGTATATTGTGTTTGTGGTGTGCATGTGGTATAAGTGTTGTGTGTGTGGTTTCTGTTGGTGAGTGCACGGTGTGTGTGTGACATAGGTAGGTGTGTGTGTTTGGTCTATTTGTGGTTTTTGTGTTATGTATATAATGTGTGTGATGTACATGTGTGGTGCATGTATGTTTGGGTGTGTTATATGTGTGGTGTATACGAGTGTTTTGTAGTTCTAGGTGTTGTGTGTGTGATGTATATGTGGTAATCGTAGTGTACGTAAATGTGTGGTATGTATGTGGTGTTTGGTATATGTGTGGTGTGTGTGTGGTGTGTGTGGTGTGTGTGTGGTGTGTATGGTGTGTGTGTGTGGTGTGTGTGTGTGGTGTGTGTGGTGTGTGTGTGTGGTGTGTGTGTGTGTGAGTGGTATTATTGTGGTGTGTGTTTGGTGTATGCGGTGTGTGCACTGATACACCACACATATACCACACATGTATTACATACACAACACACAAATACCACACATACAGCACACCACAAAACATATACTACAAACACACAACACGCATGCAGCACACATACATGACAACATACATGGGAACCACACACCTCAAACGTTTGACATGCTTCTATACCACGCACATACCACATTTACCGCAAAACCCGCACATATCACAGAGAACACACATGACACACAGAAGACCAATACGCACATACCCCACACAAACCACAAATATACCCCATGCACACATCACTCACATACCACACATACAGTACACATACATGAAAGCAACTCAAGTCACCTCTCCAATAGCGACATTCAACTCATCAGACTCATCAATGAGAGATGCCTTCTGGGATGTCATGTGTTTATTTTCTTTTGTGCCTATAGAAGCTTTGAGAAACTAACTGCTTACCATTCAAAATCAATGTTATCTGGGGTACTTACAAGAAGAAAATATACTAATTCAAAAAGATAAATGCACCCTTATGTGTATTGCAGTACTCTTTACAATAGTTAAGATACGGAAGCAACCCAAGCACCCACCAACAGATAAATGGATAAAGAAGATGTGGTATATGGATAACTGAGTATTACTTAGCCATCAGAAGGAATGAGGTCTGGCCATCTGTGACAACACAGATGGACCCGGAGAGTATTAAGCTAAGTGAAACAAGTCAGAGAAAGAGAAATATCATATCATTTCACTTGTATGTGGAATCTAAAAAACAAAACAGATGAATAAACAAAAAGCAGAAACAGACCTATACAGAGAACTGATGGTTGCCAAGGTTGAGGGGGATGGGCAAAATGGGTGAAGGGGAGGGGGAGGTAAAGGCTCCAGCTACGGACTGAATAGGTCGTGGGGATGAACGGCACAGCAGAGGGGATATAGCCAACGGTATTGTAATAGCGTTAGATGGTGACAGAAGGTGGTTGTACTTGGGGTCAGCATAACATACAGACTCGTTGTTGAGTCAGTATGTGGCACACCTGAAGCTAATGTAACATTGTATGCCAGCTATACCTGAATTTAAAAAAAAGTTTTAAACCCTTTCCCCACCCCACCCCCCAAAAACCAAAGTCCATGTTATTTGCAAAGCAGGCCTCTGCACACACAAAGAAGCCAGCATTTATTTTGGAAGTTGCTATGTTTCCCAGCTATTTCTCTGGCTGTGTATTTATAATCGGCTGGCTGATCCTAATTCTTTTCTGAGTGGAAGACCGTGGCCTTAATGATGCCGCCTTGTACTCGTAACTGCAGCTTTTACTCAATACACCGAAAGTAGCAACACTGAGTGTTCAGGCTCTGAACTGCCTGTCAGAGTAGATCCACACTGTAAGGTCAGAAATCTCTCAGGCCCACCTTTTCGGCCTTATCAAACTGCGTAATTAAGCTTACATCTCAGGTCAGCTCCCACCCTAAAATGTGGGCCGAGAAATGCCCACTTCTGAGGAGTATGAGGAAAGGCAGCCGCTAATAAGCTGCCTAAGTGTACTCGCCCATTTAAGCACATCTTATCTTGATCTTTGGTAGTTTATAAAATATTTAACAATTCATGCCCTGCCAGTTCCACAAGGATACGAGGCAGCTTGGTCAGAGAGCACATTGCTCACTGGCAAACTATTCGCAAGAAAGAGTAGGCCTAACAGACTCATGAATGCTCAACATCGCTCGGCATCAGGGAAATACAAATCAGAACCACAAAGAGACACCATGTCACACTGGTCAGAATGACTGCAATTACCAAGGCGGGAAACATCAGATCTTGGCGAAGATGCGGAGAAAAGGGAAACTCTTGCACTGTTAGTGGGAAGGCAAACTGGCGCAGCCACTCTGGAAAACAGTAGGGAGGTTCCTCAAAAAGTTAAACATAGAGCTACCCTACGACCCAGCAATTGCACTACTAGGTATTTACCCAAAGGACACAAACATAGTGACCCGAAGGGGCACATGCACCCCAATGTTTATAGCAGCAATGTCCACAACAGCCAAACTATGGAAAGAGCCCAGATGTCCATCAACGGTTGAATGGATAAAGACAAAATGGCACATGCACGCGCGCACGCACACACACACACACACACACACACACACACATACACACACTGGAATATTACTCAGCCATCAAAAAGAATGAAATCTTGCCATTTGCAATGATGTAGATGGAACTAGAGGGTATTATGTTAAGCAAAATAAGTTAGAGAAAGACAAATATATTGTTTCACTCATGTGATTTAAGAAACAAAATAGATGAACATGGGGAAGGGAAGGAAAAATAAAATAAGATGAAAACAGAGAGGGAGGCAAATCATCAGAGACTCTTAATTAGGGAACAAACTGAGGGTTGTTGGAGGGGAGGTGGGTGGGGAGATGGGGTAACTGGGTGATGGGCATGAGGGAGGGCACTTGATATAATGAGCAGTGGGTGTTATAACTGATGAATCACTGAATTCTACCTCTCAAACTAATAATACACTATGTATTAATTAAGTTGAACTTAAATAAAAAAAATTTTTAAAAGGAAGACACTTGTCATGATGAGCACTGGGTGATGTATGGAAGTGATGAATCACAATATTGTACACCTGAAACTAATATTGCACTGTATGTTAACTATGCTGGAATTAAAATAAAAACCTAAAAAGATAAACTTATATGCACAAACCCTATTAAAGTCCCAGAGCTTCTCATGGTCTGCTAAAAAAAAAAAAAAAAAAAAAAAAGAGTGGGCTACGTGCCATGTCCAAAGGCCTAGAACTGAGTTCATGCACACAAATGTATGATGCAAGACAAGCTTCTCAAAAGGCGCCTATATTTCCATGGGCTGTGACACAGGAACCGGAACGAAAAGTCTCAATAATTATAAGGAGCCATTCCAGAGACACTTTTTGACTATATTAGACACTTTCTCACAATGGATCAATGTTGCCCTGGCTTCTCTCCCACCTGTTGGGACAGTCACAGCTCTGCACTCATCATTTACAGCACCTGGTGGCCAGCCTCGACCTTTTCTGAGGTATGCCTCTATTTTCCTCCGTTGAGTCTAAAAATTTTGTGAATGGAGACTGTATTTAAGCTGTTGCCCAGCTCACTTCACCACACTCAATCAAATGAGTGGGCTGAAAAAAATGAGGCAGATTCTTAGGAGAGGATAGGCAATATGAGATTTGCCAGGGTTTTCTCATTGCTCAACAAGTCAGCAGTGCTCAGCCACAGAATTACTAATAGGGCACCACCTCGAGACAGACCCGACCATAACTCAGCATCAGATACAGTCTTAAAGACAAATGAGGATGTACTGTTGAAGCGACCCTCCACACTCGGCACACAGGTAGGTAAGGTGGGCATGAAATGGCAAGACAAAGGGGGAAGGCTGGGGAGGAGCCGTTTTAACCACGGCTTTTGCGTTTGGGTGGAAGGGGAAGACGAGGGCTGGAGGATGTGGATGGCGATAGGGTCATGTACAGATGACTTCTACCTAATGGAGATAAACTTCGGTAGAACAGAGCCAGTCCTGGCATTTCTCCTCTTTCCATTAAAATGCAGGAGGATTTGTAAACACCTCTCATAGAGGCATGAGAGGGATTCAGAGAATTCTTGTTGCAGTAATTTTATGCAGTGGTTCTGCATTTTTGTGGATTTTTTAAAATCATGTAAGATATATCCTGCAGTGTGAGTTCGGTCATTCCCAAAAGTTCTCTTGCTCTGCTCATACAGTCCTGTTGACGGCCAGAGTTAAGCAGATCAAAAGCAGACTAGACCAGGTTGGTAGCATTGCTGTGTTTCTTACAAGCGTATCTCTGGAGGCACCTGGCTGGTTCAGTCGGGAGAGCATGCAACTCTGGACCTTGGGGCTTTGAGTTCAAACCCCACATGGAGTGTAGTGAGTACTTAAAAATAAATCTTAAAAGAAACAAAAATCCCCAAGCAGATCTCCAGACTACTTGCAGCAGAATTACCTGGGGTTTTGTTAAAACTGCGAACTCTCAGGCCCCACCCAGAATGGGAATCTCTAAATATAAGTTCAGGAGTTTGCATTTTTCACAATACCTCAGCTGACTAGAATGCACACGATTAAAAAAAACCAACCAACCTCCTTAGTGAAATACAATATACACATAAAAATTGAATTGTATAAACTGAACCCACAGTTGTGTAGCTAGGGCCCTCGAAGGACCCCGTGCCTACTTTCAGGCACTGGGATCACGCATCTGTTGTGTATACATGTAAACCATTCGTTCTCCGGGCTGCATAGTAGGGCAGCGTGAGATGCAAACCCGATGGGGAACCACGGCCTTCCAGAACGAAGCATAAACAGAACTTCTCTCTGCACGATCGGCCACATCTTATATCTGAGGGCACTTTTCTCCTTTTTTCACCACGACGTTGAACTTTGCCAGGAACTACAGAACTCCCAGTCACGGACGCCAGAGGGCTGTCTGGGTGCAGGTGCGCTACAGGCGCAGCTGCTGTTCAGCTGGGAAGGCGGCCTGAGAACCACAGACACTTGGTACAGAGGTTTCTCGCTCTGCCTCACGAGGACTCATGGGAGCGTAGCTCTCCCAGTCCGCAGCATTTGCAGAAATAGCCAATGCGGAGGCCGGAGCAGCGGAGCGGTTCTGCTTACCTGGAGCCAGACTCCGTGGGGCCGCGCTGGGATTCTGCTATTTCTGGCGTGACCCTAGGCACCCAATTTAAGTCCTTGCAGTCTCAATTTCCTCCTGTGTCAAACAGGCTTATAACTGTACCTTGTTGGGCTGTTAGAGGGAGTAAACGAGCTAACCTTCGAAAAGCACTTAGAACGGCGTCTGGCGCATAGCAAGCAATCACGCGTGTTTGATGAACGATCTGGGATTTCTAAGCTCGCTGGTGTAACACACACACTATAGGGTTGTATGGTTCTAAATGCCAAAAGAAAAGGGGTACTGAGGTGATTTTGAGTGGACTGGCCCAGACTAGTTCCCACTCCAGCCTTCTTTAAAGAATTATCTACTGAAGGCTTACTGGGTTGTTACCCATATTTCAGCCACAGGGCATCCTCTTTCAATTTCTGAGGATGGAGACCAGCTTCATTAAGCAGTTGGAGGTGGGAGGGGGGTGGGGAGAGTGTTCAACAACATGGGGGCCAGTCAGGAGTCTCATTTCTGTTTTGCATTTGAGGAATCCCAGAGCAGCCAATTGAGGCTCCCTAATTTTATAAAAATCACGGAGTCTTATGAAGACTCAAGTGTTAATGGGATTTTAGCTGTTTATTTTGGTTGCATTTTCCAATTTTTAAAAATGTTTAGGTAATCTCTTTCACCTTCCCCAAATCCCAATTTTGTAGATTCATTAATTTTGAGCCAATGCTTTCTCATGCCTCAATTCTTTGTATATGCATTCTTTTCAGATGTATTAAACAAAAAACCCTTAAAAAATAAACTCTCTGAAGAAACTCTCTTAAATCTAAAAAGGGTTAATTAACATACCTACCACTTAATGGTCTACTTTGAACCTCTGGTAGCCAGAATTAATGGAAATAAAGTCAATCATTAATCCAAGGTAGGGTTATTCCCCCCCCCCCCAGGTTGGGTTACTTTTACATAGGATATTATCCCAAAGTCATTTTTTGTCCCAGATGATGGATTAATAATCCTATTGCATTACATTGCATTACAACTAGAAATACCAAAGAATCCAATCTCTGAATCATTCTGGCTTATTTTTGGTTCTTGTATCTGAAGCTGTGACGTTTCATGTATTTGAGAAGTTTCATGTATTTCCTGAGCAACCAGGACACAAGGTCAACCAGGGGCTCGGCTCATCCTGCTGCCTCCATCCCTTCCTACACCCATTATGACCCAGTTTATTCGACAGGCTACAGCCTTCTTTCCCATCACTTTACTCTTTCTTGACATCTACTCCTTAAGTGTCTTTCTTTTTCCTTTTTTCCAGATTTTAAGTAATCTCTATACCCAGTGTGGCACATGAACTCACAACCCTGAGACGTGAGACCAGCAGTCACATGCTCTACCGACCCAGCCAGCCAGGTGTCCCCTAAGTGGCTTTTCAAAGTCTTCATGTTTCTTTCTGCTTACAGAAATCATACACACGTTTTAAAATGTTGAACTTTCAAAAATACATATACTGTATGTAGGATGTGAAATCTATCTGCACACACTCCATTCACAAGAATAGATTCCAGATGGAGTCAGGTGCCAAATGTAAAACGAAAACTATAAAAATATTGGAAAAAAGCATACACTATATTTATGACCTTAGGGTAAAGGCAGTCTTTTTAAATGAGACATAAAACATAAAAGCATAAAGAAAAAGATTGACGACTATGCCTTCATAAAAATTAAAACTTGTGTAAGGCAAAACATATTAAAAATATTTATATTGTATATATATTGAACAATAAAAGACAAGCCACAGAATGGGTGAAAATATTCACCACATATATCACAGAGAATGTCCAGAATATCTCAGGACTACAAATAAGCAGAAAAAGAGGCAAAGGGCATGAGGAAATAAAAATGACCAATAAACTCTGAACGTAAATTCCTGGGGGCAGGGATTTAATCTTTGTTCACTGCTATCTCTAGCATCTACCCCAGTAGCTCAGTGTTTAATGTTAAATAAACACGAAAACATGCTCATTCTGATTTTCAATCATGAAAATGCAATTTAAAAATGGAGATTTTTTTTTTTTTTTACACTGATTGGATTGGAAAAAATTTAAAGTGTTGGTTAGGATTGGGGAAATGCACATATTCATGTGGTGCTAGAATGTAAGTAAGATATCTTATTGAAGGGCAATTTGCCAGTATCTACCAAGTACAAAAATGCATGTAGCTTTTGACTTAGCAATGCCTACCTTGAGAAATTATGGAGGCTATATGCTTGTTCAAGGGTATCAATCATAACATTGCTTGAGATGTCTGAAAGATGTTGTAAATACCCTAAATACTCATCAATATGGAAATGATTAAATAACCTCTGAGAAAAATCAAACCATGAATAGTATGAAGCGGCTAAAGACAAGGAGGTACAATTACCCCCCGCTTTTTGAAAGTTTATATTATGCTACTCCATTTTTATGAAAGACCTACATTACTACCAGTTTTTGCTAGCTGAAAAAAATCTGAAGTAGGATTTTTGCTTTATGAAAAAAGGCAAAAAGAGGAAATAGTATCCAGCATTTGTTTTGCAGCAAGCGGTTAGAGGAAGCGTGCCCGAACAGCAGCAAGAGGGCCCCCCCCACCTACTCTCAACACCTCAGCATCAAGCCACCACAGAACTGTGTTTGCCTCTGTGCTTCTCTTGATTATTTTGTGCATCTGTTAGTACGAGGTGTGCTAAGATATCAGAAAAGCCTAACAGAAGTTATTTTTTGGGTCTGTGAACACTCAAAAACTTTTCTATATGAGTTAATGGTAATTGCTTCTTCACTTTACTCCATTGCACTAAGGAAAGGGGTCAAAGGAACACTCGACTTCTGGGTAGCAGGGGAAACCTGTAATACTCTGCGTGCCAACCCCCAACACACGTAAGTGAAAAAGGCAAGTTGCATAACAATACTTAGGTAGAGATGCCCACAAAAGTATGGACATGTGCATATATAGAAATGCGTAGAAGAATTTGGGACATGAATTTTTTTTTCCTTTACAATATATTCTGGACATCTTCCCTATCAAAAACATAAATTACCTTGTTCTTTTTTTATAAAGCTTATATAATATTTCATTGACTGAGTATAGCATAATCTAATCAGTTTCCCATTGATAAATGTATGGTTTTATTTTTCAAAAGCTTTATTGAGATAATTTACATTCAATTCACCCACATAAAGTGTACAATTTGATGGTTTGGGCACATTAAATTATTTTTTTTAATTGTGGTAAAATATAAAATTCATCATTTTAATTACTTTATGTATACAATCTAATAAGCATTAGTTAGAGGACTATCATTTTCAGTTTTTACTGTTATAAATAAAAAAAAGTATAGATTTGCAGCATTAAGATTTTATTTATTTGGGGGCGCCTGGGTGGCACAGCGGTTAAGCGTCTGCCTTCGGCTCAGGGCGTGATCCCAGCGTTCTGGGATCGAGCCCCACATCAGGCTCCTCCGCTATGAGCCTTCTTCTTCCTCTCCCACTCCCCCTGCTTGTGTTCCCTCTCTCGCTGGCTGTCTCTATCTCTGTCGAATAAATAAATAAAATCTTTAAAAAAAAAAAGATTTTATTTATTTGACATAGGGGGAGACAGCCAGCGAGAGAGGGGACATAAGCAGGGGGAGTGGGAGAGGAAGAAGCAGGCTCTCAGTGGAGGAGCCCGATGTGGGGCTCGATCCCAGAATGCTGGGATCACGCCCTGAGCCGAAGGCAGATGCTTAACGACTGAGCCACCCAGGTGCCCCCAAATCTACATTCTTATACATACTTAGTGCCAACGTGTTTCTCTATTGAACAGAAAGCACTCAGCTGCTGAGGACCAGTGATAAAAATACGGGTTGGTCTTTTCCTAAGATTACTACATTATTGTTAAACATGACTTTAAACCTCTTAAAGAGGCAAATTTTCAAAGCAAATACAAAAGTGGAAAAACAACAAAAAAAATCCCTTATTATTCTATGTTCATTCACATTGTCAAGTATACAAATACAAGCCAATTAAGCAAAGGATGATTTGTTATCCAGTATCTGACAACTTACCCTGAGTCTTTTTTGCCAAACAGATCATAAGCAATTGGGCCCTACATAGGAGAGACACAGCCTTAATATTAAATCTGCTTTCCCCATCTGGACTTCACAGTCTAACTAGAGGGGGACCTTTGGCAAATCACTTCATCCAACAGCCTCATGTTCCTCTTCTGTCAAATGGAAGGTCTGGCTTGGATGCTGGAGCCTGTACGGCCCAGGTCACAGGTGTGCCGGCAGGAATGAGGCCAGCCTAAACCTGCAGGTGTGGGGGTAGCCAAGCTCTGAAGACGGACAGCTCGGGTCTGAATCTGCCAGCTACTTACTTTGTGGCCCTGGGCAAGTTACTTAACCACTGGCAAGTCAGTCTCCAAAGCTGTCAACTGGTATTTACTTCACAGCTATAAAAGCTCAATGAGAGAAAGCACAAAGACCGCCTGTCCCTGTGCCAGATGGCAAAGATGCCCTCAGCAAATGGCAGCTTCAACCGCTCAGTGCCAGAGCATGTGGCAGGGCTGTGCTTCCCACTCACCACAGACCCCAATTTCTGCAACAGCGATCGTAGAGGTACTTCCGTAGCATTTCTCAGGTGCCAATCATGTCCTGAGCACCTCATATCTATTAATTCATTTACCCTCAACAACCCAGAAGGTTAATACTATTATTTCCATGTTACAAAAGAGGAAACAGGCCCACAGAGATTAACAATCCTGCGCAAAAAATCACGATTACTGAAAAGCATAACAGACTCTTAACCACTATTCAACTGTCTTATCGTCATTTTCAAATATCTGTGTATTTGCAGATCTGAGTATAAATATTTCACTCTCCGATAGCTCTCCAATTTTAATACCTGCTACCAAGATCTCTTTCTTACCAAGATTTTAAAAATTAAGATTATTTTGTTAAACACTCAATTTTCACCCTACCACTTACTTTAAAAACCTATTTTTATAATAACTGCCAGATGGGAACTTGTTTTTTTTTTTTTTTAAAGATTTTATTTATTTATGTGACAGAGAGACAGCCAGCGAGAGAGGGAACACAGCAGGGGAGAAGGAGAGGAAGAAGCAGGCTCCCAGCCGAGGAGCCCGATGTGGGACTCAATCCCAGAACGCCGGGATCACGCCCTGAGCCGAAGGCAGACGCTTAACGACTGCGCTACCCAGGCGCCCCATAGATGGGAACTTGTTTTAACGGGGACTCTATAAAAAAAGAGTGAATGGGAGAAGAGGCATTTTTCAGCTTCTCACTTGGCACTTACGACCTCAGAGATCACGCCATGGTGCCTAAGGAGCCAAAGATACTTGGGAACTCACATGCCTGGACAGTTACCTTCTCCTACTGGGCAACACTCTATCCCATTAGTTCACTCTATTTCCCTACCGTTTCCACCTCAAAAGTGAAGGATTTCTCACTAGACCACACTAACTTTATGCTAGCTCACGAGGCATCCCTTAGAGGACAGCAGGCCTCAGGGTGGGACAGCCTCAGATTCTGTTCATTTCCCCAGTTGAAAGGTTACTCTGTTTTCCTTCCTTAACTCACTTCTTTTTTTTTTTTTTTAAGATTTTATTTATTTGACAGAGACAGCCAGCGAGAGAGGGAACACAAGCAGGGGGAGTGGGAGAAGAAGAAGCAGGCTCCTAGTGGAGGAGCCTGATGTGGGGCTCGATCCCAGAACGCAGGGATCACGCCCTGAGCTGAAGGCAGACGCTTAATGACTGTGCCACCCAGGCGCCCCCCTTAACTCACTTCTATCTCCATCTCTAGCAAGCGGGACCCTGATGGGGAATGACATGGTTACTTGTCTGATCCGACTGTCGCATTCACAGGCAGAGGCTGGCATGCTGCACGGCCACCTTCTCCTCCCAGACATTAAGGATGCTACAAGAAGCCTGTCCTGCCAGTCAGATGGCTTGATGTCTTATGCACAGTTCTCACCCGGGAACCTGCAGTGATAGCATCTAAGGTACCTTAGTCTGTGCTCACTGGAAAATCCAAAGTTCCTGATGGCCAGATTCTATCCCCTGCTCTCTTCCCTTCCACCTTGTCAATCAACCGAGCCTCTATGAGCCTGAACCTCAGTTGTGAGGGATACTGCTGGGCTCAGGCAAACGAGAAGCTGTGGTTAAGTGTTTCCAAGCATTTTGAGATATTTCGAGAGACTGCCTCCCTGGAGCATAGCAAGGATTTGGGCATGGGGAGGGTCAAGAGTGAGATCTTTTCCCTAAACCAACACATTGGTCATCAGCCAAGACACTCTTATGTACACAACCTCCTAGCATTTGGTTTGATATACAGAGTATATTCAATATTATCTAATGGATACAATCTTGTCTTGATCAGTTTCAGAGGTCTCTGAACCCTTTGTAAAGCATCTATGTTCAAAGAGCACGGACTGATACTCCTTCGCACGTACCAGGCAGCCTGGCACATTGCCTTGCTTACGGCACACCCTCAGTCTGTTCTGGCAAAGGTATCATGGTCAATACAGTAATTTTCATGCTACCCACTGTGGGTCATGTGACCTTCATTCCAATAAAAAAAATCCAATGTATTATCCAATGTAAAAACTTAAAGCTGAGCTGCTCTGCATTAGGGAAGGGCAACCCAAGCTGTCTTCTGTTTCCTTACCCACTGAAGAATCCCAAGCCACCTCGACAGGAGCCTCCAGGCTCTAGAGACCATTTGAAAATCAGAACAACTGGGGCTCTGAATTCTGACAGATGTGGGTATGAATTCCCAGCCCTGCCACATACTAGCTAGAGTGTCTTGGGCGTGTCATCTTTCTCAAAGCCTCAGTTTCCCATCTGTAAAACAGAGAGACCACCACTGAATTCCCAGATAGCTATCAGGATTTAAAATAATGCATACAAGTAAGTACCCAGCACATAGTAAGCGTTCAATAAAGTGTAGAACTTTACTACAAACCCTCAAATACCCTTTATTATTCCTTTTTAAACATATTTTCCCAAGGACAGAGAACAGAATGTCCTATGGAAACATAATTCCCTTGGGGCTACAAATATTGCAATTTTAGTGAAGAGTTACGGGAGTCAAAATATTTTCCCTATTTATCACTGTTCTTTGAACAATCTGTTTCCAAAAAACCAAAAAACAAAAACAAAAGCCGCATGACAACAAAATCCTTCTAAAACTTTGTATCTTCCAGTGAGCACAAACTAAGATACCCTAGATGCTAAGATACAGTAGAAACAATCACCAGCAAATCTTTATCTTTGATCATACATACAAGGGCATCGTTGGCAT
Organism: Ursus americanus; assembly: GCF_024610735.1. NCBI lineage: Eukaryota > Metazoa > Chordata > Mammalia > Carnivora > Ursidae > Ursus > Ursus americanus. The sequence continues at coordinate 46,051,875 of NC_142143.1, read as the reverse complement.
ACACACACGCTGCTCCAGGGGCTTCTGGCAGCAAACCCCACAAGCCCCCTAGGCTGTAGTCTGTTGTTTTTTTTTTTTTTTTCATTCACTTTACCTGGAATTCCTATCCTCTCACCTGTCTGCCTGATAACATTCAAAGCTTTGTCTAAGTATCAGCTTCCTTGGTAAGCCTTCCTCCACTTTACCAAGCATCTTGGAGGTTAGTTCTTTGAAGGTCCATGGTCCTGTCACAGTGCTTTTCTCATTAAAGTGCCTGGGTATCAAGCCCCCAGCTCTCGTTCCTGCAGAGAAAGATCCAGGCCTTGTTCTTTGTATCGTCCCACAGATTCTGGTAGACAACAGAAGCTCCCTACATATTTGAGGAAATATATACATGAATTACTAAGAGACAAATTTGGATTAATGACCCAAATCTACCAGTTACCAAGATAGAAGCTTGGCTCAGCAATTGCTTCATCTTTGAACCGTATTTGTTCTCAGCTCTACAATGGGAATGTAAAGAATTCAGAGTTTTTACATAGCTTAAATGAGGAAAATTTGTGAAGGGCCTAGCACAGTGCCCGGTATGTAACAGTGACTCAATAAACGGCACTCGCATTTCTTTCATTTCCCATCCTCACTGCTCTTACTGAATAGCTTTCCAGAAAATGAGACCACGACTCAGTTCCCTCTCAGTGCTGCTACCACCACCTGGAAATACAAATGGTGGTGTTTCATAAGAACGATACCCCAACGTTATTTTTAAGTACAAAGTATCTGTGCACTGTTGGTGGGGATGTAAAATGGTGCAGCCATTACAGAAAACAGTATGGCGCTTCCTCAAAAAAATTAACACTAGAACTACTATATGATCCAGCAATCCCACTTTTGGATGTATATATCCAAGGGAAATGAAATCACCATCTCTAAGAGGTATCTGCACCGCTATGTTCACTGCAGAATTATTCACAATAGCCAAGACATGGAAACAACCTAAGTGTCCAGAGAGGGAGGAATGGATAAGCAAAACCATATATAGATCTATAGATATAGATCTATATAGAATACAGTCTATTATACATAATATATATTAAATTGCCTATTACATACTATATTAAATTTTCTATGCTATATAATGGAATTTTATTCAGCCGCCAAAAAGGAAATAACTGCCATTTGAGACAACATGGATGAAACTTGAAAGCATTATGCTAAGTAAAATAAGTCAGACATAGGAAGATAAATATTCTATAATCTCATTTACATGCGGGAACTAAAAAAGCCAAAGTCATAGAAACACCGGAGATTGGCGATTGCCAGGGACCAGGGAGTGTGGGAAATGGAAATGGGGAGATGTTGATCAAATGGTACAAACTTCCAGTTATAAGACAAGCTAAGTTCTGAGGATCTAATGTGCAGCATGAAGACCATAGTTAACAATACTGTAATATATTCTTTTAAAGTTGCTGAGAGTAGATGTTAAATGTTCTCACCGCCTCCACAAAATAGTAGTAATGTTAGGTGAAAGATGTGTTATCTTATTATGGCAATCATTTTACAATCTATGCATATCAAATCACCATGTTCTACACTTCAAGCTTACACAATATTATATGCCAATTATATCTTAATACAGCTGGGGAAAAAGTATCTGTTTCTACATATCTGGCATTTCTCTTTGAATTTTGGATTTAATATTTATCAGTTTCTCTATAAGTTTAGCACACACAGAATCACCTCCAAAATTGCTGATTAATAAAATCCTTCCCTCTCATGTTATCTGTGCTCTGTGAGGGCAAAAAGAAAAGATAGTATGTGTCATACACTGTCGAAATGTTTCTAACAAACTGTATTGTAAAATAATCTTTAAGGTTTAAATGAACAGTTCAGTCCAATTACAGGATTTAATGAGAACTTTTCACACTGATAGTTGTTGGGAACTGTTATTTTTACGGATTTGATATTACATTTTGTGGTGTTCTGATTCACTCAGTCTGGTGGGTATTTTCTCACTTATTTCCCCCCCCCCCAAGAAATGGATATTCCATCTTCTTTCTTAAAGGGTATCTTTACAGTAATGCAAAATGAAATGTAAAGTTATCAGAAATTTTCCAATCAAGAAAACGAATTTGTCATTTTCCTATCAGGCATGAATCCCAAGGAGGATTGTGGCTCCTTCTGGATGAAGCCAAAAATCTTCAACAAAGTGTATGAGGTCCTCCATGATCCCCTCACCTTGCCGCCTCTCTCCCCTCCACACTATCCTCTTCAGCCACACTGAACTTCGTGGGTTCCTCAAGGGCAATAAGCTCCTTCACCACCAGGCCTTTGAATGTGCTATTTACTGCCTCGCCTTCCCCCTTCCACCTGGACACCTGCAGGTCTCGGCCACAGTGCATCTCCCACGGGGCCACTCACACCTGTTATCTCCTGGGGTGTCTCTTTCCTCCCACTCACTTCTCAGGCTGTCAACCGCATCAGGGTGGGGACCAAGTCTAACTTCTTTATATTCCTATGGTAGCACACGCCACAAACCATATTAGGCATTCAATAAATATCCTCGGAATTTGTCTAGAGAATATGTCTAGAGAAAAACAATTTAACACCACTTTATGGCTCTCAGTTTTCACTGACAGCAACATTCAACATGGTTGTTAACCCAGACCTCAGCAAGGAAAGAGTTAAAACAGCCTGTCTGTTTTACTCACCTCTTGTTTATCTCTGGAACACCTGCAGTGGCAGTAATGACCCTTAACCAAACTCTGAGCCTATACTTCTGAAATGCTCACTAATTAATGATGTTATTCTGTACCCTCAAGTCAGGAGTAGGTCAGGAAGAACCAAGCCAAAAGCATTGTTTAAAGTAAACAAGAAGATTCATGATGTGCACCTGGTATCTTGCAGGAGTCTGCACTCTGGATGGTCGCTAAGTTATGTGCGCAGCTCCCCTGAAGACTCTGGACTGCCGAGATTGGAGTGGGCTTCCATGACTGGAGGTACAGTTCACAGGTGGAGAGAAACACGGATCTGTGGGTTCTTCACAGAGGGACAGCCAAGAAGCTGGTGCTGACCCTTCAGGTCTTTGCCCGTGTAGATCATTATCCTGCTGTTCCTGCACCCTATCCTTTAATAAACCTTAGCTCTGGGATGCCGGGTGGCACAGTCAGTTGGGCATCCATCTTCGGCTCATGATCCCGGGGTCCTGGGGTCGGGCTCCCCACTCAGTGGGGAGTCTGCTTCCCCCTCTCTCCCTGCTCATGCTTGCTGGCTCTAATAAATTAATTAAATCTTAAATAAACCTTAGCTCTGAGTAGGACTTTTTGAGTTGTGAATCCTTCTAGCAATTCACTAGTGGGTGGCCAAGGGACCCCAAAATAGCCTCCTTCTTGAGCTGCTGCCCTTCCTTGATGTCTATGATCCCACTCTTCCTTTTCCTCCTACCTTATTGCTTATTTTCTTTTCATCTTCTTCACTGGCTTCTATCTTTACCAGACTCTAAATGGCATAATGTCCCATAGCTTTATTCTGGCCTTCTTTTATCTTCACTTGCTTGTTAGATTATTTTCAGTTCCATGGGTTTCAATACCATCTATATATTGATAACCCTCAAGTGTATTTGCCTATTTCTCTAGCCAACCTCTCCCCCAAACTTCACACCCATACCTAACTACTGGACATCCCATTGGATGTCTACTAAGGATTCCAAACTTATAAAAAGTTGTCTACATCACAGCTCTTGATTTCAACCCAAACTTGCCTTTTTCTAGTTGTCCCCATCTTGATCAATAATACCTCCCACACTCAACTGGCCAAGCATAAAAGCTAAAGGTCATTCCTGGATTTTTTTCCTCCCGATAGTCCCCTTCCCCTTCCAATCTCTTAGCAAGTATTGTTGGTTTTGTTTCTGAAACAAATCTCTAATCCTTCCACTTCCTTCTGTTTCTAATACAGCATTTTAATCAAAATCACCACCATCACCATTTGCCTGGATTATTATAAATGGATTATTCTTTCTGCTTCTATCCTTGCCCCTTTTTATTTAGATTTTATTTATTTATTTGACAGATATAGAGACAGCCAGCGAGAGAGGGAACACAAGCAGGGGGAGTGGGAGAGGAAAAAGCAGGCTCCCAGCGTAAGAGCCTGATGTGGGGCTCGATCCCATAACTCCGGGAGCACACCCTGAGCCGAAGGCAGACGCTTAACGACTGTGCCACCCAGGCGCCCCTATCCTTGCCCCTAATTCTCTATTCAGCCAGTTATTTTTTATAAACCTACCTCAGTTTATATTACTGTCCTTAAAATACTCCAATGGTTCCCTATTATCCTCAGAACAGACTTGAACTTTCCATGCTTGATTGGCTTGCAAAGTACTCTATGAGCTGTCCCCTACACACACCTCTCCAACTTCATCCAGTATGACTTTCCCTTTGCTCATTATCCCCTGGCTCCCCTGGTTTTGCTTCTATTCTTAGAATATAGCAATAACCCAGTCTACCTCAAGGCCTTTGCAATTGTTGCCCACTTCTGCACTTGGAACTAGTGTGTGCTGTAGATCTCATAAACATATGCTGTGCGCTTAAAAGTACATGTTCTTAAAACTTAAAAGATGACCAAGCCCAATTAAACTGTTTATTAAAGCCAGAATGTGGTATATCCCAATTTATCTTTCTGTTTCTTTAAAAATAGAATGGAACTTATCAGTAACAAATAAGCCAGCTAGGCTTATCTCTAGAATGGTAAGATTATTCAACTGAGTTCCTAAGAGTAATAGGAAAAAATAAAACATGTTCCCCAATTGAATAGCCTTTATCTGAAACTTAACTCCATGTACATCTGGTATTATTAAGGTGTACGTAATCTTCCTAATTAAAAAGTAATGGGGAAACTGAATTGTTGCATGTTAAAATGATCTGTGCGGGGGCGCCTGGGTGGCTCAGGTCATGATCTCACGGACCTGGGATGGAGCCCCATGTTGGACTTTGTGCTCAGCAGGGAGTCTACCTCTCTCTCTCTCCCGCCCCCACCCCTCCCCACTGCTCCTTCCCTCTTTCTCTGTCAAATAAAATCTTTAAAAAAAAAAAAAAAATGATTTGTGTGCTCTACACATCTGCAGGTGTCTATACTCACAAGAGTGACTATCCCCCTCCCCCTTGCCGCCTTTAAGAAAATTTTAATGGGTGGGCCTGACTGAGTTGCAACAATGGGCAAGGGAATGAATATTTGGTAGGATCTAAACATTAAAGTTAAGGTCCTTCAACAGTCTATCTCCCTGTGAATTTCCAAAACCTGTGCCTTTCTGAACCACTCGAAGCAAGAAAAATTAAATGTGTCAGATCCCTTCATCTTAAAGCTCTACAACATTCCTGAGTATGGATGGAAAAAGACACTGAATCAAGGGTTTCCATTTTCTGCTGAGCTGTGTGGGGTGGAGGTCAGGTTTCATCACAGGATTCTTTTCTTCTCTTTTTAAATTCTCTAAATAGACACTTTAAGTTTTCTTTGCACTGTTCTAATAAAACAAGGCATATTTACTCAAACTCTTCTTACTAGAGGAGCATGCGTATCTCCTATATTTATTCTCTCAATACATGTTTGGTTAGTGTTTGAGGGACCTTGTGAGAATAATTCAATTATGCCCTTCACTGCCTGAAAGACACTCAGGTAGGTCCCTGCTGCCACCTCTTACGCTCCAGTGAATTACCTTGAGCTGTGGCATCGACCTCTCCAGTTTATATTATTTGCCATAAAATAGCAGCAATTCAAGTTTCCCCATTACTTTTTAATGAGATTTATTTATACCTTAATAACAGTAGATGCACATGGAGTTAAATTTCAGATAAAGGCTACTCGGTTGGGGAACGCAATTTTCTTTCTTTCTACTACTCTTAGAAACTCAGTTGAATACCATAAAAATACCATGAAATACTTGAGAGGCTGAAGTACTTACTACATACAATTTATGTAGCAAGGTAAAGTTATATACCCACGTTATATATGGTAACTATATAAAAGCATATATAAAAATATAGATCCTATATACTTACATAGTGTAATAACAGGAGTATACACTATACTGTGTAAACGTAGGTTTACATTCACGTTTCACTTACTATGCATGGAAAGACTTCAGCTTTGCCCCCGAGAGTGCTTGCCTTTTAATAAGCACACATCTGGGCCTAGGATAGGAAGGTGAGCACAGCCCGATCCCTGCCCCCAGGTGCAACATAGCTAGAGCCACCAAAGTTGCTCAGAGAGAGGAGTGCAGGGAGGTGCTAACCCTGCCCAGGGGACTGGAGAAAGGCCTCCAGGACAAGCGAACATTTTGAACTAAGCCGTGAAGAACTGAACGGGTGATCACAAGGTAACATCCATTCCCACTCTAAAAATGGGACATTGGGGGCGCCTGGGTGGCTCAGTCGTTAAGCGTCTGCCTTCGGCTCAGGGCGTGATCCTGGAGTTCTGGCATCGAGCCCCATGTCAGGCTCTTCCTCTGGGAGCCTGCTTCTTTCCCACTCCTCCTGCTTGTGTTCCCTCTCTCACTGGCTGTCTCTCTGTCAAATGAATAAATAAAATCTTTAAAAAAAATGGGACATTGTACTAAATTTTGTCTGACTGTATTAATAATATACTCGTGTACTTTGTCCGGAAGTATCTGAGGCATGAATTTGGATAATTGTTCATGTGACTTCAGTTTTGCTCTAGTATGGTTCGAGTTTCCTCAGAGATTTCTATCAGAGAAATTAAAAAACTCAGAATGTGACGAACGGAAAGCTCTTTAAACAGAAGGGGGTTTCACTGGTTTCTTCCACTAAACTCTGTGAAAGGGTAAACCCTCCCGCTACGTAAGCACGACTGTTCATGCCTTTACACCCCCCATGAAGGCTGTTATCTTCAGCTCCGGGTAAGTTCATGATAACTCTGTGGAGCCAGTTTGAAGGCCATTTGTTTGAAGCTGGCAGCCTTTTTCTGATGCGGTGTAGACAGCCCTCCAGCTAAGCTTGCTGAAGCTACTATGCCAAGGGTCACAGACCAGAAAATTTGTACTTTAAAACATCTGACATGCAGCAATCCCTACAACACTGTGATGAGAAACATTCTTAATGTGCAACTCATGTCTGTTTCCATTTAACCAAACTCAAATTAGGATTTACGAACTTCTCAGCAAACTACTCTACTCTTACACTGAATCACTGAGGAGCTAGGGAGAACACCCAATTGCTTTAAATCACTAGATAGGAAGATCCGCTTTAATCTCCTCCTAAACCAGATGCAAGTTGGTGTTTGAAATAATCTTAATTTTTTTTTTTTTTTTTTACTTTAGGATTCTTTTTTATCTTCCTAGGTACTCTTAAAGAAAGGGACATTCTAGATACACAAACTAAAAGAAGGAAACAGGACTAATGGCAGTTTTTATCGCTCAACTCCAGATACCGCCGTCACCACAGTGTTGCCTCCAGACACGCACGTTCATTGACTCAGAACAGAGACCAAACACCTTCTGGATGCTGGCTACATAAACTTGAATCTAGGTCTGTGGTTTCACTTCAACAGCTCCTAGCCCTATCAGTTTATGCCTCTTTTCTCCTGTCCAGTATTCTGCAACTCTTCCTTTACCATGCTGGCGTAACATTCACAGAAAACACATTTATGTAGATAATTTCAAAAAGATCAATATAACATTCAAATCATATAAACGAGAAATAAAAGGGAAACGACTTATAATAAAACATGGCAGCAGCAGGTAAAACCTTGGGCACGATCCCCGAGAAAGCCACGAGAAAGTCAGCCGCTTACACCTACACTCGAGAGTCACCATGGAGGCCGCGGTGACAAAGGCTGACTGATTCAGCTGTGTGGTCACTGGCGTCAGGATTTTCTGAATGTGAAATCCCTCTCAATCAAGTTCAGAGCGACGGAAAATAGAACTTCCCCTCAGTTTACATAGTTACATTCCTGGAAAGTTCAGTATGTATTAAAACTGTGGGGACAGTATTTTTATTTGTACATAAAACAGAGTTTGGTTTTAGGTTCAGATAATTATAAACTGGTCTTTCACCTCAAGGGCATTAGAAAATGTGGGTGACAATTTTTTTTACTCTGCATAACTATTCCTGCATTGCTGGCAAGATCAGAAGGATGCATCAGAAGGGGTCTCCCTCCCAAGACTTGTAAATTAGGGCCTAAACCACCCCCTCACATTTCCAAAACTCCCCCTAGGGGGCGGTACTGCTCTTAATGAGAACCACTGTTCTCTAAAGAGATGGCACTTTGGTGGGTGGTGTCCTATAAGCGTGCAAACCAGAATCTCAGACGTCTCCTTTTGCCTCATACTCAAAGACTGCTGGCATATAGAAAAAAATTTATCTTTACAACCAAAGATGGAATCTGAACTGCTTTAGATTAAACTGAATACCTTAAAGGGGTCAAGGAATTCAACAGACGACCACTTAGCACAAAACAAAAACATTTAATATAGGACTTTTCCTGGATGATAGAGGATGCTTGTCAACTTTTTCAGAATCAGAGGTCAGAGGCGAGATGGGGGGGGGGGCAGGAGATACAGGGTGGAGGAGGTAAGGAACAAGGATAGAGAAAAAGTAACTGGAGAAACTTCACAGGAAAGAAGGTTCAAAATTTGGCACCAAGATAGACACACTGGTTTCATTTACTAATAATTTGGTTCCACTCTCATTTACTATGTATAATCACTTAATCTCAATTCTTCATATGTAAATTGGAGGATAATAAGGGTATTTCATACCATTGTTAAAATGATCAGGTGAAACATAATGTGTAAAGTACCAGGAAAATAGTAAAAGCCACTTGATGTTGGCTGTCACTATTTTTTAAAAGTTTCAAATGCCACTTGTTTCTAGAGTATTGGTGTTTAGATATATTTGAGATTTGGAATAAAAATGGTTACTAGACAGAAGAAGCAGAGTAAAATTCTATATTACTTTTTGGATATTCTGTCTCAATTTCTTTTAAAATATCATACTACAAACGTAGGTGAAATCTAAATCTTTAAAAAAAAAAAAAAAAAGGCAGAATCTTTAAGAAACCCCAAATGGTGAGGGGCTCCTGGGTGGCTCAGTCGTTAAGTGTCTGCCTTTGGCTCAGGTCATGATCCCAAAGTTCTGGGATCAAGTTCCGCATTGGGCTCCCTGCTCAATGGGAAGCCTGCTTCTCCCTCTCCCACTCCCCCTGCTTGTGTTCCCTCTATCGATGCCTCTCTCTCTCTGTCAAATAGATAAATAAATAAAATCTTAAAAAAAAAAAAAAACCCTGAATGGTGATAAACAAGGCTAATATTTGTAAGATGTTTCAGAAAAGGACTCTGCATTTCAAACCTTTAAAGAAGCAGAAAGGTTTGCCAAACCATTATAACTTTAAATCACAAACGTGTATTACAGCTGAAATTCCTAGATTTTTGTTTTTAAAGATTGTATTTATTTGACAGAGAGAGACAGCTAGAGAGGGATCACAAGCAGGGAGAGTGGGAGAGGGAGAAGCAGACCTCCCGCTGAGCCGGGAGGCCAATGCAATGTGGAGCTTGATCCCAGGACTCTGGGATCATGACCTGAGCCGAAGGCAGACACTTAACGACTGAGCCACCCAAGTGCCCCTGAAATTCCTAGATTTTAATGCTTTTCTTGATATTTGGTCCTTGATGCCATATATACATTATAATGAGCATTTTAGGGGCGCCTGGGTGGCTCAAACATGACTCTTAATTTCAGCTCAGGTTGTGATCTCTGAGTCATGAGATTGAGCCCATGTTGGGCTCTGCACTGGGTATAGAGACTGCTTAAGACTTTCTCTCTCCCTCTGCCCCCATCCTCCTGTGTGCATGGCCTCTCTCTCTCAAAAAGATAAAATAATACTAAAAATTAAAATGAGCATTTAATACAGGATCCCAAGCAAACTAGCTTTAGGATCACACTTGAGAAATGAACAGAGTGTGACAGACAACCAAATGTTGTGGCAAAGTTTTATACACAGTTCTTTTCTGAGGGCAAATCACCAGCTAAAATCTACCCCATCAAGGGCAGTAGACAATGAAAGATCTTTGTATGAGAACACAGTACATGCCTCTTTGGGGCAGGAGTCTAAACCAATTCCAGAGAGATTACTGAGCATCTGATATGGTATGGCTCCTGGCAGAGTAATTCAATTAATATCTGTTGAATGAATATATGAAGGTGAGTGTTGTTGGGGAAAAAGCATGAGAAATAAATCCTCCCTGATACATTAAACAATGAAAAATAGACACTTCAATAGTCTTTATTATTATGCTATTATTTTAAGAACGCAACATAAGACCTACCATCTAGGCAAATTTTTAAGCATACAATACAGTATTGTTACCTGTAGGGACTATGTAGTAAAGCAGATCTCTAGGACAGATTTATCTTGTATGACCAAAACTGTGTACTCTTTGACAAATACTACAATAATCTTTCAAACCACTAACGCCAGTACCGATTTATGACTAGTAGAAGATTTAGAAGTTGTTTTTTTCTTAGCATATATTTCTTTTGATACATAGCATACATTGATTAAAAAAATCAATACAATCTTTTTAGGAAAGCAATTTGGTTACATGTATCAAATACATAAAACTGCTTAAGACCTGGTAATTCCCTTTTGGAAACTTCCCCCTAATAGCAGTTACTGTATTCCTAGCAGCAGCTTTTATGTAGCACTTTCTATGTGCCAGGAATTATCCAACAACTCCAGGTCGCATTGCTACAGAGTAGAGGATCTAGAATTTGCACTTGGGCGCTGTGGTTCCAAATTCGGTGTTCTGACAACTTTTGCCGTCTTAGCTATGACGAGGTCTACTTTGGCACTGTTTGTAACAGGAAAAGTTTAGAAACAAACTAAATGTCCATCAGTGGGGTAGAAGTTAAATAAACACTAGGGGGGCGCCTGGGTGGCACAGCAGTTAAGCGTCTGCCTTGGGCTCGGGGCGTGATTCCGGCGTTATGGGATCGAGCCCCACATCAGGCTCCTCCGCTATGAGCCTGCTTCTTCCTCTCCCACTCCACCTGCTTGTGTTCCCTCTCTCGCTGGCTGTCTCTATCTCTATCGAATAAATAAATAAAATCTTTAAAAAAAAATAAACACGAGGATATCCATTGATAGGACAAAAAGCAGGCATTAAAATCAAGTTTTAGAAATAACATGTTTGCATGGACAAACAAGATAATTGGCTTAGTGTGAGGGAGAAAGGCGCAGAAGAGTACACATAGTGATTTTGGTCTACTAAATGTTTTCTTTGTATAGTAAAAATTTTTCCTTGGTGTTTTGCTGTATCTTCCAAATTTTCTAAATGAACTTAAATTCCTTTTGTACTCAGAAAAAAAAAGTTACTAACAAATTTCTCTCTAGGCCAGCACAGCCCAAGCAATATATAATGCAAGTCATAAAATTTAAAATGTTCTCGTAACTATAACCACGTTAAAAAAAGTAAAGAGGTGGAATTTTAAAAATATTTTTAACCTATAGTTCTAAATTATTTCAACAGATGACCAACATAAAAACATTATTTTTTTGTACTAAGTTTACAAAATCACTTTAGCACATCTTAATTCTGTCTAGTCACATTCCTCCTGCTCAACAGCCAGATGACTAATGACTACCGTAATGGACAACACAGCTATAGATTCTTGGCAGAAGCTATACTTTGAAATCACATGCGCCCAAACCAGGACTTTGCAACCCTCCACTAAACAACCTCAATCTCCATGTAACCAACTACACCTGTGTCAAACTGCTTCTTTAAATGCAAAAAGATGTGCTTGGGAGATACATGGATCTGCATTTGAATCCTCTAACACTCATTAGCTGTGTGCTCTTCAGCAAGTTAATTAACTTCCCTGTGCGTCATTTGACCTGTTTTGTAAACAAGGATAACAACACCTACTCAGAGTTGTTGACATTGAAATAATGTATTAAAACATATAATATGGAAAGCACTTGATAACAGATTTTTATTATCTACTCCTTGCCCTTTGCAACCCTCTTTATTCAGATTAAGTAAAGGTTAGACTTAGCAGAAGGGAAAATTCTTAAAATGGAGATGGTAGAAAATGTCATTTTAAATGGTCCTAAAACTAGAAAAAGGAATACTCATTCACTGTTGGGAATGCAGACTAGTGCAGTCAGTCACTCTGGAAAATAGTGTGGAGTTTCCTCAAAAAGTTAAAAATAGAACTACCCTACCATCCAGTAATTGTGCTACAGGGTATTTACCCAAATAATACAGAAACACTACTTCAAAGGTATACATGTACCCCTGTTTGTAGCAGCATGATTCACAAAAGCCAAGATATGGAAGCAGCCAAGTGTCCATTGATTGATGATTGGATAAAGAAGATGTGAGATCTATATACACACATACACACACAACAGAATATTATTCAGCCATAAAAAAAATAAAATTGTGCCACTTACAATGACATGGATGGAGCTAGAGTGTAATGGCTAGCAAAATGTCAGTCGGAGACAAATAACCTAGGATTTCACTCATATGTGGAATTTAAGAAACAAATGAACAAAGGAAAAAAAGACAAAATAAGGAAACAGACTCTTAATTATGGAAAACAAACTGATAGTTACCAGAGGGGAGGGAGTGCAGGATGGGTGAAATGGGTCGATGGGGATTAAGGAGGGCTTAATGAGCACTGGGTGATGTATGGAAGTGATGAATCACTATTGTACACATGAAATATAACACTGTATGTTAACTGGAATTAAAAACTTAAAAAGCCAAAAAAAAAAAAGTCCTACAACTAATTTTGGGGGCTATGGAGAGGCTTGTTGGGGAAATCCAATAAATACATTTGTCCTTTGGCGGGGCGGGGGTGGGGGGGGGGGCTACCTAACGGCAGGCAATGAATGGCACACAACTTTGCCTCACACGGCTTTCGCTCAGCAAACATTCAATTCATTTAACAGATATAAATTACTGAATATGTGCCAGCATTAATACTAGACAGACGTGATTAGGAGTGGGGGAAAAAATGGGGGAGTATATTCGCCTAACTAAATGGAGGAATGAATAAACCAATGAATATTGTACCTTTTCTAATTTTTCTCAACTCAGTTGTCAATTTTTTGAGTTGCTGCTCTTGTTTCACCTAAGATTTTACCAGGTCAGTAGGTAATGGGGTTTCTTCCAAAAGGTTCAAATGAAATATGGTCAGTCTACTATGGCTGAATGTGGGTGCAGGGTATATGTGGGTTCAACTTTTGTGTGGGTTTCAAGCATTTCAAAATAAAAAACTGAGAAGAACATCACCAGTTACAACGGAAGGTAATCATCACGACACGTGTCAATGCTTTTAAAGCATCATTGTTTATAATAGATCATCAGAACCATATAGAGGCCCCCAACAGGTGAAGGACTAAGACAATCCCCATAACCAAGAGGATAAAGTACTAAACGGCAACCAACTTACATCTGCAGACTTTGTCAATTCATAGAAATATGTAATGAAATGTGAACTGAGGGAAAAAAAAGCAGACTAGGATCCATGATTACAACAACAAAAATTCACGTGATGTGCACTTACAAAACCTAAAAATGTATTTGACCGGGCAGGAATATTACTTCCTCTTCTAGGTAGATTGCCCAGGTTCATAATAAAAAAAATAAATAACATCTATGGTAAAGGCTGTTTGCTAAGCAAACATATCCTACACCAGAGGGCGGGATAGCCAGGGAAAACTGCCTGTCTAGTGAAAAGAGCACCAACAAAGGAGCACTGGTTTTCAGTGGTCATGATAACATGCAGTGATACAGTTTAACCACCACTTGGAACCTTTTTCCTAATCGGAGTAATTATTCAGAACAATATACTCAACACAAACATTTGATGACTAGTGCCAGATTTTATTTTTACATAACTTCTCAATCTTTTAACCGCAAGAGTGCATACAAAGTGGAGGGGGGGGATGCCTACTGCCTTTCACTGTTACTGTGGTCTGATATCATGCAACATGGATCAAAGTAGCTGGTTCACATTAAGAGACTCCCCAATTTTCTTCCACAAGCACTTTGTGCTTGAAAACATAAAAACTTGCCAAATCATTTAGTACTTAAAATTAACAACACTGTCATCATCTCGTGGCTTAAATGATGACTGAACAATAACTCAAGATACTTGCTTTATTAATATAATTAGTATTCTTAGATCTTTTAAAATTGCTCTTCTCTAACCCTAGGGGGAAAGGATTTCAAAAGGCTGAATACATATGCTGATTCAGGATACGATTTCTCACACATCCAACCTCTGTAATTTGGATTATAGAGCAATATAGAGTAATTCTGGCACCAACTCTTTGGCAATGTTGTTTGAAAACAAAGATACCATTACACACATGATCCAGCATTTTTTAGTTTGCATTGCATGTAAGTAAATTTGTATAATAGGTCTTCTTTAATATAAAGTACTAGATTTTTTTTTAAATGATTGAGAATATAGTTATTAAGAGACACTCCTTGGTTCAAAAGCTCAGAGGTAAAATCTAGGTAGAGTTGGAACACAACTATAAAGAGAAGAGATCCAAATTGCATTAACTTGACAAAAACTTTTGATTTAAGCATTAAGTTCTCAGGTAATCTCTTTGGGGGTACAAATACAAAAATACCAAGAAATAATAATGTTTGATAAAGTATTTGCCTTGTCCCCAAAGTATTACGCCTTTAAGTAGAAGGATCTAAACGCCAATTCTGGTTATAAAGTCTAACATCTGGTGATCTTAAGCAAAATACTTAATATCTCTCTGATTCAAATTCCCTGTCTATAAAAATGAGACTTAATATACAGTTATTTATATTTAATATATAATTTCTAAATTAAAACAATTAAATGATAAATGTGAATATGGTAGTCCCAATCATTGCTAAGATATTATCCAGCAACTGTCTTATTCAAATAGATAATTTTAAAAGAGTCTTTAACCAGTATCAGAAACACTTTTTTGCATAACTTCAAGCCCTGGGGCTAATTACACATGACACAAATCTTGCCAACTGTACTGCTTAACATTAAAAGAAACTTATAGTTTTGCATCGCTTTATGTCATAGGGTTAATTACACACAACAGAAATTTCACCAACAGAACTGAACTATTTTAGCTTAAAGGAGACTTTGAAAAAAAAAAAAAAGATACTAACAGTTCAAATCACATTTAAAGAAGCCAACAAAAAGGGAAAGCTGCGATGGATAAACGCAGACTTTCTTGACATAAGTTTATCTACCAAGACAAACTAAAATACACACCTCAAGCAACCAGTGCCTGTAAGATGGAAAAAGAACGCCATTAACGCACAGGACTCAATGACACTGAATGACAGCAGAGGCGTTTACTAAAGTTCAGGTCTCCCCACTACTTCTCTGACAAAATAAACCAACACGACACACAAAAGCGGAAAACCTCCAACACGCAAGGCACCGGCTTACCCGCTTGCAGCTCCCCTGAGTAGCTCCAAGGAAAGGGGGCAGGAAGCTAAGGTATATTCAATGAATGAAAGCGAGGACTGGGGCTTTGGGAAAGTGCACGAGACGGACCCTACCTTTCACAGATTTCCCAATACTGTGTAAGCGAGTGATGGAACTGTAGTTTTGGGCCACATTCTTCAAAAACGCTTCCATCTCTTCCTGGTGGTGGTAGCCGAAATCCAGCGCAGCTACCAAAGGCAGCAGCAGCCCTAGCCAGAGGCGGACGAAGTCCATGTTCTAGAGATGAATACAAATAACAAAGCTGAGAACAGATAAGGAAAGGGTTGTGGACGTCACTAGCTCGGCTCAGCGCTGTGCTGTCAAGTCTCCTGACACTACCGCTCCCTGCTTCCAAGAAGGTAAAAGTTGGAAGCAGCACCTTCGGGAGTTGGTGTGAGCGGAGCACGAGTAGCCTCGAGTGCCCTCCATCCCGCCGCCCGCCCCTTCCTCCCTCTCGTCCCGGAGTCGCCGCCGGCCGGCAGCTGCAGCAGCTGCGAGAAGCTCCGCGCGCGCCCTCAGCCTCACCCCTGCCCCGACGCGCACCTCCAGCCGTCGCCTGCCGCTCGCCGGGACCCGGCATTATAGCCGGGCGGGGGGGACGGGCGGCCCCAGGCCCCGCCCCCGGCGCCTGACTGACGTGCCGCCGGCCCACTCGGGCGCCGCGCGGCTCCCTACTGGGCGGGACCGAGCGGCGCGGCCAGGGCGGCTCAGCGCCCTTCGCACCTGGGCGAACAGGAACGCGCGCGGCGCGGGGTTACGGGGGCGCGGCGGCCCGTGCGGGTGAGCGGCGGAGGGCGGCGGAAAACCGAGTCGCCTGTTGCGGTCCCGCCCTTTGCCCGCGCCCCGGGGTGGAAGCGTGTCCTCCCTTTGGCCACGGCTCCCGCGAGGGGCACGCGGGCGTGTGGGTGTCTCCAGCTGCTGCGAGTTTGCAGCTGTAGAGCCGGGCCCTTGGCTCACCTGGAGCCCGGGACGCTGTGAGAGCTCCACGTGGCTCTCACGGTCTCGGCGGCGCCGGTCGTAGGGGCCGAGCTCCCGGCTGTGCCAGGCTCCCCAGCCCTGCTCTGAGGGCGCGTGTGTAGACGTTTTAAATTGCCAACTGTGCAGTATAGGAAAATTTCCGACAAATTTATTTGGTGTGCGAGATTGGCTCAATCAGTTAAATTTAAAACGGGAAGTCACATGCAAGAAAGCACAGCCACTATTTGTAAATCCAACACTCCTTCCACCGACACTCCCTAGGCCAATTTTAGTTCTCTTTTTCTAAAATGCTTCTTTCTGGAAGGATGAGGTGGTCTACATTTGCACGAGGGATAAGAGATTTCACCAAAGCCTGAGAGGCGGTTTGTGGCGTGGGCCAAGACCACACACCTGTCACACGTTACCTGTCAGAGTAATTGAAGATTCCTGCCGAGGTCCAGTGAATATAAAAAGCTTGAAAACCACCGATTTGGAGTAACATTCCTCTTTAACAGATTCAAAATACTAGTGCCCCACTGAAAACTAATTGAACAGAATTTCTCTCTAGGTCCTGGAAAGGACATTTTTAAAAAATGCATTGAGTGAACCCAATATGCCATCCGAAGCTGAAAACCGCCATTGATTTGCCTGCCTCTTCCTTGTTGCAGATACAGATACAATTGTAGAATTGAGCTCTCAGGAACAATGATGCCCCCTGTGATTCCCAGGCAGCAGAGCCCAGAGAGAGAAAACCTAAGACTGTAGCGTCACAAGATTTGGGTTCCAATCCCTGCGCGGACTCTCAGTGGTTGTGTCAACTCACTGTGCCTTAGTTTCCTGGTCTGTAAAATGGAAATAATAATTATACGTACCTAACTAAAGTTGGCAGGCCCATTGTAACAACTGTATGAGGTGTTTATTAAATAATCTAGTTTAATTCATAAGTCTTTAGACTTTTCTAAGAGTTGGAAAATCTTGACATTGTTGGGTTTTTGAGCGGATTTCTTTTTAAGTGTGCAGCAGTTACTCTGCCGTGACTTCTAGCAGATGGCTTGAAGAGATTCTTTCACTGTTGTTCATTGACTAAAAGGTCTCAAAGGAAGTGGAATGGAGTTGAGGAGGTTACATTTAGGCAAAGTTACTATAAAAATAGGAAAGGGAGTTGATGAGGAACAAAGTGAAAGCTTGCTGATTGGACTTTAGAAATGCTACATTTGTTATAGAAGAAAGTAGTTATAGGATTTCCTTCAGTGGTACTGCGGCTGGAGACTGGAGAAATAGTGGCTTTGTCAATACTGAGGTAGAGATCGCAAGGGTTGTTGTTCCAGAAAATCAAAGGGGTGAAGTATAGTTGAAATTACTGCCCTTGGAATTCACAGTAGGTAGGAAGGGAAGCAAATTCAGAGAACCAATCAGAGAATTGAGGTAGAAAGAGTACAGAGGATTGAGGGCTGAAGGTCTAAAACCTAGTGACTCAAAGCATGGTCCAGGAACAGCATTGACAGCACCTGTAATCTTGTTGGAAAGGCAGGCTCCCTTGTCTCATTACAAACCTACTGAATCAGAATGTGAATTTTAATAAGATTCTAGTTAATTCACAGGTACATTCAAATTGGATTTGCACTGGTCTAGAGGTAACAAAAGCTTAGTACTAGAGTCTAGTGAGAAATAAAGAAAAATAGAAAGTTGGTCTAATACAGTAAAACATTAAAGTATGAGGCTTCAAAGGTGATCTAAGTATGACACCACTAACAGTAAAACCACAGTAAAGAGGCTAATAATTTGACAACATAAAAAATGTATACCTTCTGTAAAGGAAAACTCAGCACAAATGTTACCTGAAAAATTACAAACTGGAAGAGAGAATTACTAGCTCTTACAAAACCAAGAAAGACATTAATTAGCAGCCCACAAACGGAGTAATACAAATGACCAATAAACATAGTAAAAGCTACCAAAGTGGTTAGCAATCAAAGAATTTACAAATTTAAAGGGCAAAATAGTATTATGTTTTGCTTTTCACTAAGAAAGATTTAAAAGATGGATAGTACTTGGACAAGATCTGAAGAAATGGCATTTCTGCTGTTTGAACGGTACTATAAACTGATACAACACTTCTGGAGGACTATCTGGGAATAGACATCAACATTTAAAATACGTTCTTCCTTTCTAGGACTATAAGCTATGCAGGTAATTCAAAGAAGTGCTGAATTTATATATGTTAGGATCTTTACTAGCACCACTGTTTTTAATTGTAAAAAAAATAGATAAATGTAAATGTCAAATAATAGCAGATTGATTACATCAATTGTTCTCAGCTGGGGCGAGATTGCCCACAGAAGCCATTTGAAATAGCAGGAAACATTTTTTTTTTAAGATTTTATTTATTTATTTATCTTTTTAAGAGCGAGAGAGTGCTCCTGCTCTTAGGGGTGGGTAGGAGTGGGGGGAGGGGTAGAGGGGGAGGGGAGGGGCAGGAGAGGGGAGGGGCAGGAGAGGGGGAGGGGCAGAGGGGAAGGAGAGGGTCAGACAGATTATTTTGCTGAGCATGGGGCATGATGCTTGGGCTCCATCTCATGATCCTGAGATCATGACCTAAGGGGAAATCAAGAGTCAGATTCTTAACTTACTGAGCCACCCAGGGGCCCCTAGCTGGAAACATTTTTCATTGTCATGACTAGGAGGATGGTGCCACTGGCATGTAACTGGTAGATGGCAGGGATGGTACAAAACATCCTACAATGCACAGTACAGGCCCCACGATAAATTATCCGGCCCCAAATGTCCGTGCTGAGGTTGAGACACCCTGGGTTAGATAAGGAATATTACATCCATAAAATAAATTATTTTTCAGCCATAATAATGATGATGTAGATCTGTATATATTGGCTTGGAAAGGTCAACCATTGAGTGACAAAAACCCGATTAGAAAAGTAAAATGAATGGTAAGATCCCATTTTGGAAAGCAAACAAAAAACTATTCCTAACAGCAAGTTTAAAAGGTCACAAAAATGCTGAGTGGTATGCTCTGGATTGCAGTGTTTTGATTCTCTCTTTTGAATCTTTCTGTATTTTCTAAAAAAAAATTTCCAGCAAATGTGTTACTTCCTTTAATCAGAAAAATAAGGTATTTTCATCTAAAAGCAGAACAGAGCAAAAAGCACAGAAGCATCTGAGATGAACAGTTCTGAATGAATACAATATCAAAAATTCTTTGTACTGAATTAGAGAAATGAAGAGTGAAAAAGTGAGTTACAGAACTGAGGAAGGCCACTGGAAATGGGATATGAAAGAACTGAAAAGGGAGAGAGTAGATCAGTCTTGCTCAAAAACGCTGAAGTTCCCTGAGTTAGTGGCAAGAATTGGAACAGAGGGAAAGACTATAGCTATGGGCTAAATACCTCAACAGAGGTCAACAAGAATAAGAGAAATGTAACTCGATTTTGTAATCTTTAAGCTTTCTTTTTTCTTCTTTCAAAAGTGTCACAAGAAAATATGAACAACTAAAAGAAATTTTGGAAACCTACAAATTCCACTTGCTCAAAAACAACCATTCTTAAAACAAATTTAGGTATCAATCTGTCCTTTAGCATTGCATAGTTGTTTCTATTTCACTATTATATACAGAATACCCATAATCATTCGTAGAGCTAAATCTTTGAGCACATCCTTATCTTCTTAGGATCAATACTTAGATAAGCAATTGCTAGGTAAAAGAGCATGTACATTTTTAAGATTTTAAATATTTTTAAATATTTTAAATAATACCAAGTTGTGCTTCTATAAAATGTCAAAGTATAATTTCAAAATGTTATAAAATAATTCTCATACAAATACAGTTAAACACAGTCAAGTTTTTAACTACCAAGAAAATCAGCAGTAAACAAAGCTGATTTAAAGAAAGATAAGAGAATTAATGTGTATAGGTAAGTATAAGAAAATACTGAAGTCATTCTAAATTATTGCTAAATTAGATAGAAATCTGATTAATGTCTTACAGAACATTAAATTATGACCTTTGGTGCTATCTTCTTTACACAGCAGAAATTATGAGCGTCTTACCAATTTTCCACAAGTTAACAACTAAATTTCTTTTTTTAAAGGATGAGTTTGAGCTTATGCTTATTAAAGAAATTGAATCAATAATGAATAACCTTTCCAAACAGAAAGTATCAGACCCAGGTGGGTTTACTGGTGAATTCTACCAAACATTTAAAGAAGAAATTAAACCAATCCTCTACAAACTCTTTCAGAGGATAGAAGCAGAGGGTACACTTCTTAACTCATTCCGTGAGGTCAGCATTACCCTAATACTAAAACCAGGTAAAGACATTATAAGAAAAGAAAACTATAGGGGCGCCTGGGTGGCACAGTGGTTAAGCGTCTGCCTTCGGCTCAGGGCGTGATCCCGGCGTTATGGGATCGAGCCCCACATCAGGCTCCTCCGCGGGGAGCCTGCTTCTTCCTCTCCCACTCCCCCTGCTTGTGTTCCCTCTCTCGCTGGCTGTCTCTATCTCTGTCGAATAGATAAATAAAATCTTAAAAAAAAAAGAAAAGAAAAGAAAAGAAAACTATAGGCCAATATCTGTCATGAATATAGATGCAAAAATTCTTAACAAATTATTAGTAAATCAAATCCAAGGGAGCATAAAAAGAATTATACATCATGCCCAAGTAGGCTTTATCCCTGGTATGCAAACCTAGTTGAACATTCAAAAATCAATGAATGTAATCCATCACATTCACAGATTAAAAAAAGAAAAACAGGGGCGCCTGGGTGGCACACCAGTTGAGCACCTGCCTTCGGCTCAGGGCGTGATCCCGGCGTTATGGGATCGAGCCCCACATCAGGCTCTTCCACTATGAGCCTGCTTCTTCCTCTCCCACTCCCCCTGCTTGTGTTCCCTCTCTTGCTGGCTGTCTCTCTCTCTGTCAAATAAATAAATAAAATCTTAAAAAAAAAAAAAAGGAAAACCACATGATCATATCAATAGATGCAGAAAAAGTATTTGACAAAATCCAACACCCATTCATGATAAAAACTCTCAGTAAACTAGGAATCGAGGGGAACTTTCTCAACTTCATAAAGACTATCTATAAAAAAACTGTAACTCACATCATACTTAATGGTGAGAAACTCAAAGCTTTTCCACTAAGATCAGGAACAAGGCAAAGATGTCCCCTCCCATTACTCATTTTCAGTATTATACTGGAAGTCCTTGCTAATACAATAAGGAAAAAAAAAAACCAAAGGCATACAACTGAGAAGGAGATATAAAACTACTTTTTTTCACAGGTGATATGATTGTATAGAAAATCCGAAAGAATCGACAAAAAAAAAAAAAAAAAAAGCAACTCCTGGAAACTGATAAAAGATTATAGCAAGATTGCAGGATACAAGAGTTAACATTACAAAAATCAATTGCTTTCCTATATACTAACAATGAAGAAGTGGAATTTGAAATTAAAAACATAATACCATTTACATTAGCACCCCCCCAAATGAAATACTTAACTATAAAACCAACGAAATATGTACCAGATCTATATGAGAAATGCCACAAAACTCTGATAAACGATATCAAAGAAATAAACAAATGAAGAGATATTCCATGTTTGTGGATAGGAAGAGTCAATATTGTCAAGATGTCAGTTCTTCCCAACTTGCTCTATAGATTCAAAGCAATCCCAGTCAAAATTCCAGCGAGTTATTTTATTGGTATTAACCTGATTTTAAAGTTTATATGGAAAGGCAAAAACCCCAGAATAGCTAACACGATGTTGAAAGAGAAGAACAAAGTTGGAGGACTGATGTTATCCAACTTCAAGACTTACTCTAAAGCTACAGTAATCAAAGCAGTGTGGTACTGGTAAAAGAAGAGATAAATAGGTCAATGGAACAGAATAGAGAGTCCAAAAATAGACCTCCATAAATACAGCCAACTGATCTTTGACAAAGGAGCAAAAGCAATACAACGGAGCAAAATAGTCTCATAAATGGTACTGGAACAACTGGACATCCAGAGGTAAAAAAAATATAGAGATCTAGATGCAGACCTTACACCCTTCACAAAAATTCATTCAAAATGGGCCATCCGCCTAATGTAACACTCACAAAGCTATAAAACTCCTAGAAGATAACATAGAAGAAAGCCTAGATGATCTTGGGTGAGGTGATGCCTTTTGAGATACAACAGCAAAGACATGAATTATGAAAAAGAATTCATAAGGTAGACTTCATTAAAATGAAAAACTTTTGTTTGGCAAACAAATCAAGAGAATTAGAAGATAAGCCATAGGTTGAAGGAAATTATTTGTAAATGCACATCCGATAAAGGAATGTTACCCAAAATATACAAAGAGCTCCTAAAACTCAACAATAAGAAAATACCTTGATTGGAAAATGGGCCAAAGACCTTAACAGACCCTTCTCCAAAGAAGATATACAGATGGCAAATAAGTGTATGAAATGATGCTCCCCATCATACGTCATCAGGGAAACGAAAATTAAAATAACAATAAGATACCACTACGCACCTATCAGAATAGCCAAAATCTGAAACTCTGAAACACCATGCAGGTGAGGATGTGGAACAACAGGAACTCTAATACATTGCTGGTGGGAATGTAAAATGGTACAGCTGCTTTGGAAGACGGTTTGATGCTTTCTTACAAAACCAAACAAATTCTTTCCATACAATCCAGTAATCCTGCTCCACGGTAGTTACCCAAATGAGATAAAAAATGTATGTCCACACAAAAACCGGCACAAGGATGTTTATTGAAGTTTTATTCATAATTGCCAAAACTTGAAAGCAACCAAGATGTTCTTCAGTAGACTGTGGGACCGTCCAGCAATGGGCATATTATTCACTGCTAAGAAGAAATGAGCTATCAAACCATGATGATATATGAACCTCAAGTGCATATTACTAAGAGAAAGAAACCAATCTGAAAAGACTACATACTATATGAGTCCAACTATAGGACATTCTGGAAAAGGCAAAACTATAGAGACAATAAAAAGATCAGTAATTGCCAAGGTGGATGGGTTGTGAGTGGGCTGAGAGCAGAGGACTTTTAGGGCAGTGGCGATGATGGACATATGTCATTACACATTTGTCCAAACTCATAGAACATACAACAATAAGAGTGAACCTTAAGGTAAACTAGGGACTTTGGGTGATTACGATGGGTCAACATAGGTTCATCCTCCATGAAAAATGTACCGTTCTAGCGAGTGATGCTAATAATGCGAGAGGCTCCGCATATGTTGTGGCTCGAGTCCAGGTGTCTCCTGCTATCAGGAAGTAGAGCGTTCCCATGAGAACCTTCATAAGTTTAAATGGCATAAAGCAAAGAAACAATAGCATTAACTTATATGGAAGATTTTTTGAGCATT
Organism: Ursus americanus; assembly: GCF_024610735.1. Classification (NCBI taxonomy): domain Eukaryota; kingdom Metazoa; phylum Chordata; class Mammalia; order Carnivora; family Ursidae; genus Ursus; species Ursus americanus. The sequence goes on along the minus strand of NC_142143.1, from coordinate 46,028,022 downwards.
CGCAGACCCCCCAAAAATAACCTCTTTTAGGCTTTTCTGATATCTTAGGACACATCTTATTACCGGATGCACGAAATAAATCAGGATAAAGCATAGATGCTCACAGACACAGTTTCAAGCCATGGAGGCTTGACGCTGAGAGGCTGAGCGTAGTGAGTCTGGTGGGACCACTCTTGCTGCCTGGGGTGCACACCGCTTCTGTAACAGCTTGCTGCAAAGCAAACACTGAGACTAATTTTACTTTTCACCTTTTCCTGTAAAAGTAAAAATCAGAAACAGATACTAATGTAGGCCTTTTTTTTTTTTTTTAAGATTTTATTTGTCAGAGAGAGAGGGAGAGAGAACACAAGCAAGGGGAGTGGCAGGCAGAGGGAGAAGTAGGCTCTCTGAGGAGCGAGGAGCCTGATGTGGGACTTGATCCCAGGACCTTGGGGAACATGACCCGAGCTGAAGGCAGACACTTAACCGACTGAGTCACCCAGGCACCCTAATGTAGGTCTTTTGTAAAAGCAAAGTGGTGTAATAACTTGAAAAGCAGGAGATATCTGTATATGGGAAATCTCTGTACCTCTTCAATTTTATTGTAAACTGAAAACTGCTCTAAAAAAATTGCCTTAAAGGTTGCTGGAGGGGAGAGGGGTAGGAGGATGGGGTAACTGGGTGATGGACATTGGGGAGGGTATGTGTTGTAATGAGCACTGGATATTATATAAGACTAATGAATCACAGACCTGTACCCTTGACACAAATAATACACTACATGTATTGAATTAATTGAATTTAAATTTAAAAAAAACTGCCTTAAAAAAGACAAATTTTCTTGAAACTTCACATGTAAAATGATGTCTTGTACTAATGCCACTCACTAATTCTTTCTGCTGCTTGCGGCTTCCTATATAGCTGAGAGGGGTTGGTATTTATGTTAAGTCTGACTCTTCCGGTATCTCTCTCTCAGCACTATACCTACCTCTTGCAAACTAGCTCCCCCCAAATCAGATCTATCCTTCCACCAAAACTGGATTTGTTATTATTTGATAAACACTAAAGAAGAAAGCGACTTTACAATGTGGTAGAATAGAAAGATTATAATATTTAGCAAAGGTTATAGAAGTCGTTAGTGAAAAGCTAGATGGTTTCCATGAAGGTCCAAAATTTGATCCTACCCTTGACTACCAAGGAGTGATATCTAAACAGTGGGACCCAGAAATTTAAAGAACGCAGCTTAACTCAAGCATTCTGTTTAAAACAAGAGCTCTGTAGTCTGTGCTGTACCTATTTTTGTTTTGTTCCTTTTTTTTTTTAAGAACTATAAATCTTTTTAACAAGCATTTCTCTAGGGATAATGATTGTGTTTTCTATTTGCTATGGAAGCTATCTATCAAAATCCAAGCAAAGTAGTTCTTTTATCTTGGATGTGTAACTGTAAATATGTTAGCATTCCTTTGGGAGGTTCATAAAGAATTTATGATAAAGTTCTGAATCTTAGAATTTTCTGTTTTTTTTTAAAAAGTTATTTATTTATTTATTTATTTATTTGGGAGAGAGAGAAAGCATGATCGGAGGGAGGGGCAGGGGGTGGGGAAGAATCTCAAGCAAACTCCCCACTCAGCTCAGAGCCCCACTCGGGGCTTTATCTCATGACCCTGAGATCATGACCCAAGCTGAAACCAAGAGTGGGACACTTAACCGACCAAACCGCCCAGGCACCCCAAATCCTAGAATTCTTGATGACACACAGGAAAAAATAAAAGGACTGGGACGCCTGGGTGGCTCAGTCAGTTAAGTGTCCGCCTTTGGCTCAGGTCATGATCCCAGAGTCCTGGGATCAAGTCCCACATTGGGGTCCCTGCTTAGCAGGGAGCCTGCTTCTCCTTCTCCCTCAGCCCCTCCCCCTGCTCGTGCTGTCTCTCTCTCTCTCTCAAAGATAAATAAATAAATAAATAAATAAATAAATAAATAAATAAATAAATAACATAAAGAAATAAAAGGACTGAAAAATGCTATTTAAGTCATCAAAAAGCACAGCATAGTTCCTAGAAGAGTATGACAAAACATAGCATGACTGTAAAGGCATCTACCATTATCATTCTTTCCATGGTCCCTCTTCAGCACTGTTACCCTGGGAGTAGACCTATTTGTAGCTCTGCCCTACTCTCTTATCATTCATTCACTCACTCATTCCTTTATCAAATACTTATTGCTTACTCTGTGCCAGGCGCTGGGATATTGCCAAGGGATGACAACTGTGAACAAGACAGGCCAGATCCTTGCCCTCGTGTAGCTTACGTTCTACAAGAGCCCAAACTCCCCAATAGAGAACATCATATGATCTCAGAAACCTGTGATCTTTCTTGGGAGCTGGCTTGACATTACTTTCTGCTTCTTATATCTAATCCTTAGTGGCGTGGACCACATTCTACACTGCATAGCACGACCTTCTTTGCTCAACATTTTCTCTACTTACTGAGAGTGAGGCAGAATTATACTTTAATCAGATCAAAATTCGATCCAACGCTCCAGTAGGTCCTAACACACCACTTGAGAACCACTGTCAGGAAAAATCTAAACAAGTGTGAAATTTAATTTAGTCCAGAAAGATATCTCTAGAGTGAGTGAAGCATCATGTTATAATTTTTTGTTTCTTCCATGGCATCTAGGTCAGTGCTCAGTACATGCTTGCTGATTTATAAATGTTACTCTAGGAAGGACAGAACATCACCATATTATACATAATAATGAATTGCCAAAAACTGTGTCTGGGGACCCAGACTACCCAAGTTTAAATCTTAGCTCTGTCACTTAACTATGTGGCCTTGAGTTTGTCACTTAATCTGTTTTCACGCCCTTATCTGTAAAATGGGGCTAATCATGGTATCGATCTTACAGGGTGATAGGGAACTTACAGGGGTGCATATATTAAGCAGGTTACTATAAGCTAAGAGCTTATAACCAACAGTGGCATATTGGAAATGCTTTATAAGCCCCAAACTAAAACTATTGTTATTATTATTACCACCTAGTGAAAGTGAACAAAACAGAAAGGAATACAAGGTCCAATACATGTTTCTGTTTTTCTTTTATTTCTCCATGCTAGCACCTTCCACATACTGCCAACAGTGGAATAGATCTTTATCAATTGGGATAATTTACTCTCAGGGAGCAATTGTTAGGACAATGACTTTTTCTCTTAAAAGCTTGGTCTTTGAACACAAAAGTAATACTTTTCCTACTATGCTTTATATATATGATAGATTTGAAAGAAAGCTTCCTGGGCCTAACAAGGCAAATTTCCAAAGCCCAGATGGTAACATTTAACAGCATTTAATCTGGTCATTACATTATATAGATATCAAATGAACTGATTTAACAGCAGATGATAAATGTACTCTTGTCTCTTTAGGAAATGGTGTAATTGCTGGATTCTATTTTCTTTCTTTCTTTCTTTTTTAAGATTTTATTTATTTATTGAGAGAGAGAGAGATTGAGAGAACGAGTGGGAGGAGGGGCAGAGGGAGAAGCAGATTCCCCCTGGAGCAGGGAGCCCAATGAAGACTTGATCCCCTGGGATTATGACCTGAGCCAAAGGCAGACACCCAACCTACTGAGTCACCCAGGCACCCTGAATTCTATTTTCTTCTCTACTTTGTATAAAATGTTGAGAAATGGCTATCTTTTGGCTCATTAAAAAAAAAAAAGTATATATTTGAGAAGCAAACCTCCTGACTTGTTAATATCCCAAAGCTGCCAAGAAAAGGGGTGGGGGTAGGGAGAAAGAAAGAAAAAAATGTACATAAACCAGAATGATGAAGAGACTATTTGAATGTAGTTGAAACTTGTAAGTTTCACTTACGCAGAGGCTGCTTCTACACGAGGCCTAGAAGCAATATAGAGGCTGCTGTTAGACAACAGGTTTGAGCAATGGAAACTTGATCAAGGCAGGAGAGCCCAAAGCGACCCGAGCCCCTGACTGAATTCAGGTGACCCACCTCAACAAAACACCCATAGGCACTAGCTAACCAATGGGCTATTTACAACCAGGCACGGGCACCAGAAAAGGGAGAATCCCATACGTCCCCATGCCTCCTCACCTTCCCTCTTCAAAAGCAGCACCCACTCACTGCCTCCTTGCGACAGCCTCTCCCTCCCTGTCCTGGCCGCCTCTCCCTTGCAGCGTATTCAACACACTTCTATTGCCTTTGTCCCGCCTCAGGTGAATCCTTTCACCGCCCGCACCACCGGCTCCCACCCCACATTTGGGTGCCCTCATCCAATCGGGAGAGACACCACATTTAGACACCACAACCTAATCATTTACTTTTCAGTGATTCTTTTGAAAACAGCCTAAATCTTGTCCATTCAACAATGGACTCCACAAAATCAAATTATAAATACATTTAGACAACACTCAGAGCAAATTCTCTTGTCTTCTCATGGTTAATTGAGTCATTCAGTCAGGGTGCCAGTGTTACAGGATTCTTTTCCTTCCTTGGTGCCCACAGTTCTTGGTCACACCAACTGGAAGAATGAAGAGGTAGACTGGACTGGGTGGTGGGCAGCAAAGCAAGGTTTATGGAGCGATGGTAAGATCCCAAAGAGGGAGGGGACCCGAGAGGGTTGCCACGGGAGTTTCTAAGTCTAGGGGTTTTTATGGGCTCATTGGCAGGGCTGTTTTAATCTGATTAACCCTCCCCGTACCTGTCATCCAATCAGGTTTTGTCATCTATCTATGTCTCGCCTGGGAAAGGCTGGAGGGCTCCTTCCAGGGTGGTGTAAAATCCTTTTAAGGGTGGTTTCCTCTTAGGGCGGGGCCCCTTATCCCTGCCCACCTGCCTTCCAACTATCCTTCATCACCAATAATTATTTATTGAACATTGAATAATATGTTAAACAGTGAGAATGCCGTGGTGGACAGGAGAAACAGCCTTCACTTTAATAGAGCTCCTATATTGGGGAAGCCTCAAACAACAGCTCAATGGCCAAGTTGATCTGTATCACAAACGAGAAATTGTAGGATATTGTGACACAGACTAACAGAAGGTACTAACTGGGTAGGAGTGGACTTGAGTGGAGGTCAGAGAAGGCTTCTAGAAGGTGTGTCTAAGTTGAAACCTGAAGGAAGGAGCAATAGAGGGGCCAGGCAGAGACAATCGTATGTTTTATTTAACATGCTCGTGTAATTTTTATTACATTTCTTCACACACATCAGAAACAATATTGAGATAATGATAAGCTGTTTTGTTTTGGGAGGCAAATTATGCTTGGAGACTGAGTTTGTCTTTGACAGCAATTAACACAATTTTGCTGTGGGACTCTAACAAGCCCAGAGCATACAGAATAAGGTCTCTTAATAAGCTAATAAAGAAATAACATACCCCAAACCAGTGATGGATTAATCACATAATTCTAGGCAATGGGAAAAGAAAGGAATAAAGTCCAAATGTAGTTGAGGTGTGCCTTTATATGAGCTGGTACTCAGGCTGCCAGACTGCCTTAGACACTGTTGGAAAATAGTCGCCTTTTACCAGGAAGGAGCTAATTGCCCCAAGGTCTTTGGAGAGCTGCTTAGATCAGCTACGTGTTGCCTTGCCCGAACCAAACGTTCTTGGACAGTCCTCACAAACTCTTTGTATTTATAGTCAAAATGTCCCCTGGCAGGGCGCCTGGGTGGCTCAGTCGTTAAGCGTTTGCCTTGGGCTCAGGGCGTGATCCTAGGGTCCTGGGATCGAGCCCCACATCAGGCTCCTCAGCTAGGAGCCTGCTTCTTCCTCTCCCACTCCCCCTGCTTGTGTTCCCTCTCTCACTGGTTGTCTCTCTCTCCGTCAAATAAATAAATAAAATCTTAAAAAAATTCCCCTGGCCATTTTTTCTTCTTTGAGTGCTTTTATTGATAAGCCCCCAGTGAGGCCCAGAGTTCCTAAAACCTTTGGAAATTCCTAAGTGATGAGAGTTTAAAGGTGTCTCTTATTATGTTAATTAGGTGATTTTTTGGGACTACACCTAAGGAGGGGGCTAGTTGCCAGGAGAGCCAAACATGTGATTAGAAGTTTGGAATTTTCACCAAAGGATAAAAGACAATCTCTTCAACAAATGGTGTTGGGAAAATTGGACAGCCACATGCAGAAGAATGAAACTGGACCATTTTTTTATACCATACACAAAAATTAACTCATAATGGGTAAAAGACCTAAATGTGAGGGATGCCTGGGTGGCTCAGTCAGTTTAGCATCTGCCTTCGGCTCAGGTCATGATCCTGGCGTCCTGGGATGGAGCCTGCATTGGGTTCCCTGCTCAGCGGGGAGTCTGCCTCTCTCTCTCTCTCTCTCTCTCTCTCTCTCTCTCCATCTGCCTGTCCTCTAGCTCATGCTCTCTCTCCCACTCTCAAATAAATAATTAAATAAAATCTTAAAAAAAAAAAAAAAGAAAGACCTAAACGTGAGACAGGAATCCATCAAAATCCTAGAGGAGAACACAGGCAGCAACCTCTCCGACCTCGGCTGCAGCAACTTCTTGCCTAGATACGTCTCCAGAGGCAAGAGAAAAAAGGCAAAAATGAACTATTGGGACTTCATCAAGATAAAAACCTTTTGCACAGCAAAGGAAACAGTCAACAAAACCAAAAGACAGTCTATAGAATGGGAGAAGATATTTGCAAATGTCTTATCAGATAAAGGGCTAGTTTCCAAAATCTATAAAGAACTTATCAAATTCAACACCCAAACAACCAATAATCCCATCAAGAAACGAGCAGAAGACGTGAACAGATGTTTTTCCAAAGAAGACATATAAGTGGCCAACAGACACCTGAAAAGATGCTCAACATCACTCGGCGTCAGGGAAATACAAATCAAAAACCACAATGAGATACGACCTCACACGGGTCAGAATGGCTAAAATGAACAATTCAGGAAACAACAGATGTTCGTGAGGATGCGGAGAAAGGGGAACCTTCTTACATGGCTGGTAGGAATGCAAGCTGGTCCAGCCACTCTGGAAAGCAATATGGAGGTTTCTCAAAAAGTTAAAAATAGACCTATTCTATGACCCAGCAATTGCACTACTAGGTATTTACCCAAAAGATACAAACATAGTGATCCCAAAGGGCACCTGCACCCCAATGCTTATAGCAGCAATGTCCACAATAGCTGAACTATGGAAAGAGCCCAGATGTCCATCGACAGATGAATGGATAAAGAAGGTGTGGTGTATATCTATACAATGGAATATTATTCAGCCATCAAAAAAATAAAATCTTACCATTTGCAATGACGTGGATGGAACTGGAAGGTATTATGTTAGGTGAAGTAAGTCAATCAGAGAAGGCCAATTATCATATGATTTCACTCATATGTGGAATTTAAGAAACAAAACAGAGGGTCATAGGGGAAGGGAGGGAAAAATAAAATAAGATGAAATCAGAGAGGGAGACAAACCATAAGAGACTCTTAACTCTAGGAAACAAACTGAGGGTTGCTGGAGGGGAGGTGGGTAGGGGGATGGGGTAACGGGTGACGGAAGAAGGGTGATGGGCATTAAGGAGGACATGTGATGTAATGAGCACTGGGTGTTATATGCAACCGATGAATCACTAAACTCTACCCCTGAAACTAATAATACACTATGTGTTAGTTAATTGAATTTAAATACAATACAATTAAATTAAAAAAATAGAAAGTTGGAACTTTCAGTCCCACCCCCTTGGTCAGAGGGGGATGGGGCTTGGAGGTTGAATCAATGACCAATGACTGACGACTTAATCAACTGTGTCTAAGTAATGAATGTAAAACCCCAAAAGGACAGGGTTTTGAGAGGTTCCGGGTTGGTGAGCACGTGGAGATTCAGAGAGAGTGGCAAGTTTGGAAAACTGCTTTGGGAGAGCCAATGCAGCCAGGACAGCCCCTCGAAGTACAGTTTTTTGGGAAGTCCCAGAAAAATCAGGCATGAGATGGGACAGCTGACCGAGGCAAGTCCCCTCCCCCCTCCACTTAAGAATTGTGGGATGCAGTTGGCATGGAAATAATCACTGAAGGCATTAATATACTACGTAAAGTTATGTGATATATTCGTGTTATAAATATTGAGTTTCAGCAGTGCACATCTTATTTTGACATCTGTAACAGTAAAGCGACCGGGAGAGGCAGTGAAGGCAGGCTCGTATTGGGCAGGGCAGGGCAGGGCACCGGAGCACAAGCGGCAGCTCAGAGACGTCGTTGCTTCCCTGCTGACTCACACGGTTCCGCATGGCGCAGCAGCTGGGCCCTCCGCTCCTGAGGTCCCGCCAGAGCTCCTCCTTCAGCCTTTGTGAGCCCAGGGCCAGGCGTGGTGTGTTTACCCCAGACAAAGGTGCCTACTGCTTCTGGAAGTCATCCTCATGTGGATACGAGGCTTGGAGGCAGGGAGATACCAGTGTGGGCTGCAGCGGGTGTCCACAGCTCCAGCTTGTGCTTGCTTTCTCCTACTTTCCTTCCGACTGTCTGCTCTGCACACTGCAGGCCCAGCACCAGATGCAGAAGCAATAGCCTTACACAGACCATTTAATGAGCTCCGACAACGACTCTTTCAAGGTCCAGTTCTTAAACCAAATGCCTCACTCTGTATCACTCCTGGTGGTTCTATTTCTGACTGAACTCTGACTGACATAGGGAGTTAAACGTATAGACTTAGGGGTCTCACAACCTGATGGAACCACTTGCAGCTGTGTGACCTTAGGCAACATCCTCAACCTCTCTGAGCCTTCCTTTTCCCATCTGTGAAATGGGAACACTAATCCTTTCCTTCTAGAATTGTCGTGAGATTATAAGTGAAAATCGCTTAACGATGCCTAGCCTTCAACAGCATTCTACACTTTTCTTATTGCCAGGTTCGGGGAATATAATGGAGAAGGCTAGCAAGTCCCTTTTCTGATCAGGCTGAGGGTCTGGTGAGGGATACAGGCAAGTTAGCAAGAGTGTAGTAAGTACAATGTGGTAAGTATTCCTATAAGGGGAAGAAAGAACAGTAAGGGAGGACTGGCTTAGTTTGGGTGGTGAGTGGGAGGCAGGGTTAAGTATGTCAAGGTAGGATTCCCAGAGGAAGTAGCATTTAGACTGAGACCCAAGGACAAGTAGAAGTCCTTAAGCATTCTGAGAAGAGGGCACTGCGTGTGCAGACCTGAGAGACAACCGAGAGCCAGTGACTGTCATCATTGTTCGAGTTGGTTAGATATGCCCCGTGCTGGCCCTGCCAGCCGCTGCCGCTGGTAGGTCTTGAGCCAGAGCAGGGAAGGGGGGTGGACCTGGAAAGTGGATAAAACCCAGAACTGCACAGCCTTACCGGGAGCCTGGAGGCCTAATCAGAAGTCAACTGGCCTAGCCATGAGGTGCCTCCAGACTGCGAGAGGAAGTAGAAAGCACTTTTAGGGTTGGGTCCTAGCAAGCAAATGTGACTTTCTTTATAAGAAGAAAAGGAAGAAGAGCAGAAAAAAAGGAGCCCGACACCATGTGTTATATAATGGGCCAGTGAAGGCCACAGGCAGGGCCATGTGAGGAGGGACAGGAAGCTGGAGTCCTGTGAGGGGTATTTGCTGAACTGGAACTCGGCAGAGCCTCTCCTTGACTGGTGTGCCCCCCGTTGCCACAGCATGGGAGGTTATTTGGTGAGGAGGGGGCAGAAGGCTTTTATACCCAAGTGAGAAGGAGGGTGTATCTTCTTCAAGTGTCAGTCTTACTTAAAGATTATTTTGGGGGAAAAGGCCTATCTTATTTTAAAAATGTATCCAACAGATATATTATGGAACAGTATGCAAATATCTTTTTTTTCTTTTTTTAGGATAAAATATAAGCTTCCAAAGAAATGTCACAGTTGAGAACTGTTTCCTGCTTTTCCCTCAGATCCCAGTTAGCGAGTCCAAGGTCCCTCTGTTCTGATGTTGGGTGTGCTTGGGGGGACAAAGAACTTGACCAGAAGCTGGTCAACAAGCACCAGGGTAAGGCCCAGGTGAGAGTCAGGCCTGAGCTTGCTTTTCCCTGCAGGCTAGTTCTTACCAGCTCCCGCCTCTGGGACTGGCTACACGATGTGGGGCCCTGTGCAAAATGAAGTGAGGTCGTTTGTTCAAAGACCAGCAAGAATTTCAAGACGGTGAAGCCAAGAGCCCTGAATAATGGTGCAGGTCCCACACTCACGAAGCTGGTTCCACTTCTCTCCCTTCTACCAAACACACACCTGGGACACTCACCTTCAGCTGAGACACCAGCTGAAGAGAGGGAGGAGAAGGGGGAAGAGAGAGAGAGGCACTTTCCCCCAGTTTGTCCTATCTATAGCCTTTCACACCTCCCAGGGTCTTTGCCTTCTCTGAATGGTTGAGAAGAGGGTGGTCAGGGCAAGACTCCACAGAGGTTCCATGTTGTCAGTTAGTCCTTGATGGTGGCCTGTGTTTCCTCATGAAAGTAAGTAAGTAGGAAGGCAAACCATTTGTGGCTACCTGTGTGCACCTCCTCTGTGCTTACAGATAGATGGGTCAGGAGAACGTGAGGCTTGAGCTTGGCTATCTGTATGATATCGTGGTCTAGTTGCATGATAGCTGAAGTTGGATGGCTGGGTATCTTCATCCAAACCACTATTTCTCAAGTAGATAAGGTCAGTCAGGGGAGATAGGTACTAGTTCATAGAAAACAGTTTCTTCTGCATGTTACTGTGAGAGCCAGCCCAGGACACTGATACGCATTGCCGCTACAGAATACTTGGCTCCATATTAGATCAGGAACTCAAGGCAGTACGCTTCATGGGATTGGGCAATGAAGAGCCCCCTTCAGTATGCATCTCCTCTTTCCTCTTTAAAGGATCTCCTTATGTGGTCAAAAATCTTAGATTTCTCACCCCCCTCCATTCTAAAGTTTTAAAGACACTTGTCTTTCTGTATTTTAAATTCACTCATTTATTCGTTTATTGTCTCAGGTGCCACTATGGCCTGGACGTTTGTGTCCCCCCAAAATTCAAATGTTGAAAACCTAAGTCTAAGGTGAGACCATTAAGAGGTGGGATCTTTGGGAGGGACTTAGGTCATGAGGGTGGAGCTCTCATGAATGAGGTTAATGCTCTTATAAAAGGGACCCCACAGTGGTCACTCACAGCCCCTTCGGCCATATGCAGATACAGCAAGGAGCTGGCTGTCTCTGGACCAGGAAGCTCTCGCCAAACACCAAATCTGCTGACACCATATCCTTAACTTCTCGGTCTCCAGAACTGTGAGCAATTTCTGTTTCTAAGTGATCCAAGTAGTTGGCATTTTGTTATCACAGCCTGAACAGACTAGGACGAGCGACTTCTACGTCTAGGTGTTGGCTTACAATGGTAATCCTGAGAGACTCAGTCCCTGCCCCTGTTTGGTGGCGGACTGGTGGTGATAGAATTCTTGCCAGCTTTTTGAAGGCAGGAACTGCTTATGACTCTTCCTTGTGTCTCCTTCAGCAGTCATCACAGCCCCTTCCCCTTACCATCTGCATCGTCAACAAAAGTAGTTGCTGAATTCAATGGAATAGATGCCATTTCAGTAGCACGTTGTGACAAGTGAAAAAAGTCTGTCACAACTCTAGACAAATATTTTGCTAGTTTGAGGATTAGTTATAATATGAATGCCTTAACCACAGAAGTCAATACCATGTGTTTATGGTAGCTTCGTTAGGATTACAGCATAGAAATTCATCAGGCATAAGTTACTCCCAGTCAGGTTTTCTATTTTTGTTAGCCTTTTTACAATTGCTTTTATTAGTTATTCCTTCATGATGTCTTGGAGAGCTACCCCATAAAATTATTAATGCTGGCTATTTGGCAGTTCTTTTAGGACATTGCAAGATTTATGAGCTATGTAGGTGGCAATGAAAACTTCACAGCATTATTTTTGTTGCATATTTTCTCTGTGCCACATAGATAGAAAAAATAAAACACCTTTAAGAATATTATATGCTCCAGCACAGCTTTGTGGGGTGTTGCCTAAGCTTGAGAAGTATGCACCTGTATTTCTTCAATCCCCTCACTCTTCCTATCACTCTGAAACTGCCCTGTCAAGATAGCCAAAGAACCCCAATGGGCACTTCTCAGTGGCTCCTTTGCTGACTTCTCTGCTTATCCTCTAAGCAGTGGTGTTCTTGACTCCTCATCTTCTCCATTTATCCTGTCTTTAGATAATCTCATCCAACCCCATGGCTTAGAATTCCATCTATATGCCAATGACTCCCAAATTTAAATTTTTATCCCTGACCTCTCCTCCATGCTCCAGACTTACATGGCTAAATGTTCACGTGACAATTCTACTCGGATGTCTAAGAGACATCTACACTCAATATTTTTTGAAGATGTGACTCTTGATTTCCCCCTTAAAACCTGTTCCACCAAACTACCCTTCCCCAGTTTTTCCATCTCAGAAAATGACACTATTATACATTCAGTTACTCAAACTCAAACCAAGGAATCATCCTTGACTTCTCTTTCCTTTCCTCACTGCCATATGCAATATGCCAGCAAATTCTGTTGACTCTATCTCCAAGTATATGCTGACTTTGCTGCTGACACCTCTACAGGTGCCATCCTGACCCAAACCACCACCATCTCTGTCCTAATTGCCCTCCCTGTTCCCTGTCTGGCATCTAGAGTCAAGTCACAACCCAAATGCCAGAAGGTTGTTTTAAAACCCAAGCAGAATACGTTATTTCCCTGCTTAAAACACTCCAGTGGCTTCTAGTCACACTTAGAAACAAACCCAAAGACTCCTCCTGGCCTCTAAGACTCCACGTAAACTGGCCCTTGCCTACCTCTCCCCTCTCATCTCCTTTGGTAATTCTACACGCTAGCCACAATACCCTGGAACACACAGGGCTACCTCTCACCTTAAGGCCTTTGCATTAGATCTTCCCACATGTCAGGCATGTTCTTTTTCTAGATCACCCCATGTCATCCTTCTTATCATTCAGGTCTCAACTTTAATGTCATCTCCTCAGAGAGGCCATCTTTGACCACTCAGCTGTAGCCCCCAGCCCATGTCCTGGTGGTCACTTCTCTTCACATCATCATGTCTTTACTTTTCTTTTTTTTTTAAGATTTTATTTATTTATTTGACAGAGACATCCAGCGAGAGAGGGAACACAAGCAGGGGGAGTGGGAGAGGAAGAAGCAGGCTCACAGCAGAGGAGCCTGATGTGGGGCTCGATCCCATAACGCCGGGATCACGCCCTGAGCCCAAGGCAGACGCTTAACGACTGTGCACCCAGGCGCCCCATGTCTTATTTTCATCATAGTGGTTATCATTACCAAATGTTTCCTTATTATTGTTCATAGGTTTATGTGGGGAACATGCCTAGAATGTAAGTTCCATGAGGATTGGGATCCGATCACCTTGTTTAAGGACCTAGCACAGGCTAGGTCCTTAGTACGTGTTTGATATTGAATAAAGAAATTATTACGTGTCTTTTACAAAGAGCCAGTCCTGTCCATAGGCTATTACCTAAATTAAGAGACTCAGAGGTATTTCAAACTCCCAGTTGCATAGCCATAATTTCAACTTTCACAGTCACTCCATTGCCACTGTCCTGAAATATTGTTATAGTGAAAAAACAAAACAAAACCCCAAAACAGACAGGAGAATAGAATGCTACCTTGCTAATACATTAATTCATCAAAACATGAGCCTGAGATAGAAATTAGATTATTTTCATTTTGGAAATCAGAAGAAGTGGGACCAAGAACACGTAAATTATAATGGATGTGTGCAAGAGAGAATATGAAAAGTTGTCTACCTGGGGGTGCTGCCCAGTAAGGACAGATAAGGGTGAAAAATTAGCTGGTGGGAGGAGCTTGATCCCTGAGAGGCCGTAATTGGAGAGAGGGTGAAGAGAGGGTTTGCTGAGTTCTTTTCACGTGCTGGCATTATTAGGTGACTTAAGGATAGGAGGAAGTAAAACACAGACTTTGGACGTCAGTGCCTTTTGAGAAAGCTGACTTATGGTGATTTCTGATGAGGAAGGATAATCATGCTTAATAAATAGGCACAAACATTTCAGTTCTCTCATATCCCCAGTCTTCTCTTCTAATATCAGTTTATATCTCTACAAGCAAAAATCAGTTAGCTTTGGGGTTTATAAAATTCACTAAAGCACAAATGTAAAAGTAAAATGTTACTCTGCTGATTTGCAATGGATTCTGGCAAGAATTCCCAGATAAACATACAAATACATTCTTTGTTCATTTCCACGAACAGCCTTTTTATAGCTTTTGAGACCTAGTCTAAATCAGTTACCATAAGAATTAGTGTTTCTGATAGGTGTTGGCCTTGTGAAACTGGAAAAAAAGGAATCATATTTTCTATAACATATGAATGCACAAGTGATTCATTCTTTGGCTCAGGATGGAAACTTTTTTTTTTTTTTTTTTGGCATTCTTGATTCAAATTTCTGCATTAGCTTCCCAGATTTTTCTCAATAAGATGTAGACACTGGATAGACTTCATTCACAAGGAAACACCAAGATAAATGGAGTGACTGATATCCAGCAATTTGAAACTTGTAAATATTTATGAGAAAATTATATCTGTCTTTGTGAGGATTTCTGTTTGAAACTTGTATGTAACTATTATGTGCTCTAGATTCTCTTTAAATTGTGGATTCTCCTGTTAGTATTGCCATGCTACATGGTAAAATCACTATGAAAATTTTGTATAATATAGCTACATTGAATCTTGAGTAAAAGGGACAATCCGGCTTCTTTACTCATATAACCCTTCTCCCAACTGAGCCTAGAGCATCCATCCATCCATCCATCCTTTTTTGGCCTACTTATCTTGACTTAAGTAGAGGCTCTGCAACCCCGTATTGGGAACTATCATCCTCAGCAAAAATTAGGAGAGTTTGTTAATTTCAATTTACTGGATTGATCTAGCCATTCCCAAATAGAATGCTGTGGGACACTGGCCGGGAGGACTGCGTGTAAAAGTGTCAGCAGGACAGGAAGAGTTATGAGAAAAAGAATGTAAATATAGTCTTTTGAACATTTGTATATTTTTATTTTAAAAACAGCCATATAAGCTAGAATGCTATCATAAGTATACTTAAATCAGTAAACCTTTAAGATGTTAGATTATTTTTAATATTGTGTCTCGTGGGTTTTTTTTTATAGGTTTTCAAGATTTTTTTAGTTGTGGTAAAATACATAATATTTACCATCAGAACCATATTTAAGTCTACAGTTCAATAGTGTTAAATATGTTCACATCATGGTGCAACCAATCTCCAGAATTTTTTCATCTTGCAAAATGGAAACTCTTTACCCATTAAAAATATCTCATTTCTCCCACTCCAGCCCTTGGCAATCTTCCTTCTACTTTCTGCCTCAATGAATTTGATTACCCTAGATACCTTATATGAGTGGAATCATAAAAAGTATTTGTCTTTTTGTGACTGGCTTTTTTAACCTAGCATAGCATCCTCAAAGTTCATCCATGTCATAGCATGTGTCCGAATTGCCTTCCTTTTTTAAGGCTGAATAATATTCCATCCTATGTACATGCTACATTTTATTGATCCACTCATCCGTTGATGGATACCTGGGTTGCTAGTCTTTGCTTCATACTTCCAAAAGACCTTACCAAGACATTGCTCCAAAACAAGTACTGTGTTCCCCCCAAGAAGAATTCTACTGAATAACATTTCTCCATTGTTACCAATAGCAAATTTGTGGTTTGGCTGCCACGTTAAAAAAAAGTAAGTCAAGCCATCGTTAGGTAAAGCTTCACTACTGTTTGCGAAAGGTAACATCATCTGAGAGTGTCAGGGTTCCCACTGATAAATGCTGTCTAAATGGTGATCTTGACTTGTCTTTGCAGCTCATTTGCACGTGGTAGCTTGGAAGCAGCAGAATTAATAGAAGGTTTAACAACGAAGGTCTTGATTTTGAGGACCATTTTTCTTGTCAACATGACTTCATGGAAAAATGCAGTTCATCGAGTTCATGTAAAGTCAGCTGGAACCTTCATATACATGTGGTAGAGTTAAGGAAATCCATGAACTTTCCATAAACATCCTGCATGAGCTGGTTAGGGAGCTCCTGGCCGTCCAGTCAGTTCCCTTGCCTCCCTTTCCTTCCATCTCATGCTCTTTGATCAGAAATACACGTGGCTTCAGTCCTGTATGAGGCTTTTGTTTGCTTTGTGTAAAGGAAATAAATAAGAAGAGCAGGTGTGACTCATTGGGGGGTAGAAGAACAAGGAAGAATGAGTGAGGAAGTGTCAGATCAGAGATCCAGAAGAAGCATGTTCAAGACTTAGGTAAGTGAACAGACACATCTACTGTTTGCATTGATAAATGGGACCAAAGAGAGACTGTTGAAGAAAACTGGCAGAAGTTTAAAGCATGAAATGGAAAGAAAGAAGACAGATAATCAGCTTTTTGCTTCTATTTCCTGAGCTGAGCCAATCTGGATATAGGCCTGCTCCCACAAGTCTACAAACCAATGTGGAAAAGTTGATTAAACCAAAACAAAAACATTAAAGGCAGAAACTCCCAGACCTCTATCCTTACTCAGCTCCCAGAATCGGACAGTTTCCTAGGCCTTACCCTCCAGGTAGGAGATTGTAAGGCTCTTCTTAGAGTCCAAAGGAAAATACTCAAAAATACTAATATGGGGGTAGAGGATGCGGAGGAAGAGAGTCAGCAAAAAATCCAGCCATATTACCCTGGACCTAGAGTGAAGATCAAAATTACTAAGCCTCTCTCTTGAACTTCCAGTTTTTAGTCTCCCATTCTTAGTTGGGGTGTTAGTAAGCAAAACAGACAAAAGTCCTGTTCTCTATGAGCTAATTACATCCTAATGAGGGAGCAGAAGACAAATGGGTAAAATATTATTTAGTACTTTAGAGAGCCATAAGTGCTTTGGATAAACTTGGGGGGCGGTGGTTATGAAAAGGCATTTTGGGGAGGGTATTGCCACAGTAGGTGACGTTGGGGTTGGGAGGGAAATCACGTGCGTCTCCTCAGCCTGCCATCTTCCCACGGCAGCTCTGCCTCTGCACCACTTTCATTTTCTGAGACAGACTCACCTGCACCAGCCCTCAGCCCCTCCTGTGTTCAGTTCCCTTGATCTGGGGCATGGCCTCCTCGTTCCGCCTGGTGTTCCACTCCTGTCAGAATGAGATTTGGGGCTGTGCCTAAAATTAACTGGGTTAGCCTCACCTATTTATTTTTATTTGCGTAATCAATGCAACAAGGAAAAGGCTTCAGGTATTTTCCTTATGCCAAGAAATCCAGCAGCCGTTTATACTGGTGGAGTTCATTCTGTCAGCCTCCGCGAGGTCTCTCCTGGTTCATCATCACAAGGCTGGTGAACTAGGTTAACCTCGGATGACAAACAGTTTACGACATCGAGCGGAGACACAGATTCTCGGCAGCAGCAGCACTCTAACATGTAGAATGCCGTTCTGCGGGACAGTCACCGTCTCCAGGGAATGAATCAACAGGTCACCTATAAAAACACACCTCTGAGTGTTGCAGGAGCACTCTTTGCCCTTCCTAGTAAACAAGGAGAAACCTAACTTTATGATCATAAGATAAAGAATCCTTATAGCTCTACCTTTACTGGGAACACGTGTGTAAACCTTTTCTAACCTTCTGTACGTTTTCGAACAGAGGGTAGTAACTAACCCAGTGCTCCGGGAAGGTGAAAGCACCTTCCGTCACAATGTGAAGTTTCTCACTTAGCACCACTGAGACGCTGATGGTCTCAGCTACGATTTTAAATGAGGGTAAATCCAAAAATTTGCAAGTTCCAATCATTCTATTTCATGCTGTATACCACAGCTTGGTCAGCATTCCTTCGGGAAGCCTTCCCTGATCCCTAAGAAGGGGACTGCCACCTGTACTCCCCCGTCATATACTTATCACGTTGTGATTGTCTTTGCCTATTTCCCAATTTTGAAGACCCCAGTAGACTGGACACTTCTGAGAGCAGAATCTAAATTTGTCTTTTTCTCAGTTCAATCCCCAGGGCCCAATGCAAAGGCCGGCCTCTGCAGGCACAGGATAAACGTTTGTTGAGCAAATGATTAAAATTAAAAATGAACAAAAAACTCAACATCATGATAGGGCGTTAAATAGTTCATATAAATCTTGGCAATTGTTCACTTTGTTTGGATTTAAAATAACATTGAAAATGCTCGATTAAAAAGTTAAATGTTGAACTCTGTTCCAACGTCACTTTCTCAGTGATGCCTACTCGAAATCCTATCTGAGACTGTACCTGGGTCACTCGCCCTCTCTTAACCCTCCTGCTTTTCATGGTGTTTATAGACCCCTGACAATGTACATCGTCTGTCCTCGTGTTCTATGGGACCTCTGTGAGAAAGACGTCTCAGTTTTCTACCACTCTATCCTCAGTGCCTAGAACAATGCCTAGCATATGGTAGCAGTAAATGAATAATCCTCCTTAAAAATATATGTTATTAAAGACTAATGTTAGTGAAGAGTAATTGTTGGGGTAAGGATGGAGTTAATTAGTGATTTTTAAAAATTTTAATTTTAATTTAATTTACTTTTTAAAAGATTTTATTTATTTAACAAAGAGAGAGAATGAGAAGGGGGAGGAGGGGAAGTGGCAGAGGGAGAAGGAGGAGTGGGCTCCCCACTGAGCAGGGAGCCCAATGTGGGGTTCGATCCCAGGACCCTGGGATCATGACCTGAGCTGAATGCAGGTGCTTAACCGAGTGAGTCACCCAGGAGCCCCTAATTTTTTTTTTTTTTAATGAGAAGAACACTGGCTATTCTCTGAAGTCCTGTGCTTTTCAACCCATTTGGCCATAGCTCATAGAAAGGATGAATTTACATAGTGACTTGGCACATCACATGAAGTAATATTTACCTTTATTACATGTGATGCTCTTTTCTTGTTTTTCTTCCCCTTCCATTTTATTTCATTAAAAAAAAGAAGCCAGTCTGACCCACTTAACTGATTTCCTAACCCACTCACAGTTTGAAAAACACCGATCTTTCACCTAATAAAATACCTGACTCATGAAAATAAAATAATGACTGCCTTCCCTATGGCACTACAGGTGTGTCCTGAAAGTTCCATGATAGCTTTGTTGATTGCTGAAAACAGACCCAGAATTAGTTCTAGCCCAGTAAGCTAATTTTTTTAGGTCTGTTGGGCATATATTTTTTCCTAAATAATTTTATGTATTCAGTGTTGTTCAGAAGATAATTTTATGCCATATAAAGAAAATTTCTTAATATCTCAACATACTAATTAAAATTTCTTCTTGGGCACATTTAGAGGAGGGAGGAAAGGAAATTCAAAAGTCACTATATTTGAAGTATCAAGTGTAGATGAAAAATGTCTTCGGCAGTGAATGGTTACAATAAATTTGTAAGGCATATAATTCCTTAGATATCTTAAAAGATTTCTTGATTTTAGAGGCACCTAGGTGGCACAGTTAAGCATCAGCTCTTGGTTTAGGCTCAGGTTGTGATCTCAGGGTCTCAAGATGGAGCCCACCCCTGTGCTCCACATGGAGCCTGCTTGGGACTCTCTCTTTCTTTTTCTTTCCCTCTGCCTCTTCCCCCTGCACTATCTTTGTCTCTCCCAAATAAATAAATATTTAAAAAATTTTTTTTCTTCATTTTATAAGATAGGACCTGAGATAGAAGAAAATTTTAGACTGAGTTTTGATATGAGATTATATAATAATATATTCTTTAGGAGTGAAAAAAGTTGCATCAAGGTAATCATCACTGAGAAGGAAATGGTCCACGCAGAAAGCATTTGCAACAATACACAAAAGAGGAAATACAAATGACTAACATATGGAAAAGTGTTTCACCTCTCTGGAAATAAAAGACATTAAAACAATAGTGAAAACTGTTAACCTATTAGAAGAACAAATATTTCTAAAAATGTTGTATTTATTCATTTTTAAAAATGAGATTTCTTTTTTTTTTCCTTCAAGATTTTATTTATTTATTTGAGAGAGAGATAGCCAGCGAGAGAGGGAACACAAGCAGGGGGAGTGGGAGAGGAAGAAGCAGGCTCATAGTGGAGGAGCCTGATGTGGGGCTTGATCCCAGAATGCTGGGATCACACCCTGAGCCGAAGGCAGATGCTTAACCACTGCGCTACCCTAAAAATGAGATTTCTAATACGAGTTGGGGTATAAGGAAGTGGCCATTCATACATTGTAGGCAGGCATGAAAATTGCTCCAACCCTTTTAGAAAATAATTTTGGGATATAGCTTTAAACATGTTTATTAAGGTAATTTTACGAACCTGTCCTAAGGGTATCATCTGAAATTTGGAAAACCTTTTTTTCATAAAGGTAGTAAACATAGTATTACTTATAATAGCAAAAAATTGGAAGTGAGGTTTAAGCTAAAGACAAATGGACTATATATAACCTCCGTTAATATATTGGCACTTATCTGTCCGTATGCTTTTTCTCTGCATGTATATATTTTTGTTGTGCTTTCAAAATGGGGTAATTCTAGCAAATATTTTAGTTATATATATCCAGTCAACACCTTTCCCGGCAAATATACAGTTCTACCACATTATATTTAACAGCTGCATATATTCTGTGTGGTCATACTGACATATATTTAACCAAATTGCCCATTTTTGATATTTATAAACCAATATTTTTCAAACCATAGTTCACGATTCTTAGTAGGTCATGAAATCAATTTAGGGGATCATGACTAGCAATTTTCTTTCTTATACTTAAAGTATTAAACCTTGGGGCGCCTGGGTGGCACAGCGGTTAAGCGTCTGCCTTCGGCTCAGGGCGCGATCCCGGAGTTCTGGGATCGAGCCCCACATCAGGCTCCTCTGCTGTGAGCCTGCTTCTTCCTCTCCCACTCCCCCTGCTTGTGTTCCCTCTCTCGCTGGCTGTCTCTATATCTGTCAAATAAATAAATAAAATCTTTTAAAAAAATAATAAAGTATTAAACCTTTATGACATGTTTTGGTAAATAATTGACAGGACAAGTCCTTCCTTAACCACATTCTCCTGTTTTTCTAAACTAGATGGGTTATTCTCATAAGTTTAGTCTAAAAAGTCGAGGTTTAAAATTATTTTGAATAGGTCCAAGAAAAATATGACGGAAAACTTCACATTAAATTTCTAAATTAATGTGGGAATTGATGCCTTTATGATAATGAATCTTCCACCAATAAATAAGGTGCATCTCTTCATGGATTTATTTTCTTTTATGTCTCTGAGTCAAGCTGTAGAGGATTCTTCATACAGGCCCTCATATTTCTTAAGTTTATGCATTGGTGTTTAATACTTAGTTTTGCTATTGCAAAAATATTTCCATTATTTTTTTTTCTAACCGAACACAGCCATCTGTAGGAAAGATACCAGTTTGTTTATACACTTATTTTGTAACGGAGCATACTGACTTCTAAAAATATTTTCCCACTCAAGTTGTATAAGTGGGATGAGAATGAGAGCGCTGAAATGTAACTGAAAATGTGCTCCTACCCCTCTTCCTTCCACAATCACATTTTGAGTCATTTTCACCTCATTAAAACAAGTGGCTGGCCCGTGAAAACAAAAATAAGAGCGTAAGGACATCTGTACCACCAAATCTCTTTCTTGAAAGAGCAGAGTGAATTTCCAAGTAAACACGATTAAATAACACATAACAGGACCCACCTGTGGTGGCTTTATCCGTCCCCTTTGTCAGCAGCTGCACGTCCTGAAGCCATGTTCTCCCTGAACAGGAAGAGCATAAAGGACTCTGCGGGGAGTTAAGACCCGTGCCTGCATTTTGACACTGGTTGCCATATATATATATATATGCCTCATTTTACAAACGAGAAAACTAGGCCCAGAGGGGTTAAATACTTCATTCACTCGTTCAATGAATCCCTGTCGAGCACTCGGCCCTCTTCTATGGCTGCGAGCTGCAGGACGGGCTCGCCCTCCTGAAGTTACACTTTAATGGGGCAGACATGTGTCAACAAAAATGTACCTTGTTCAAGGTCGTACACCGGAATCGTAAATCTGGCTGCAGAGCCTGTGGGCTTGACCACTACCTCACACTCCATGGGGAGAGAAGAGAACATGGGCCCAGAAAAGATCATCTGCCGTTTCCTGCAAAGCCCTCGAGCTGGCATGGCTTGGGTGAGCAGACCACAACCCAGGCTATGATCTCATTCATTTTACAGTTTCCACGCAGGGAGAGAATATTTATCTCCCAGACACCGTTGATTTTTTTTTTTTTAACCATGGTTTGGATACTATTTTATGTGCTCACCTTTCCTGACCTTTGCAGCCCACCTACCCAACCCAGAGTTCTTGCCTTCACAGCCCTGCTAGCTCCAATGCCAATAAAACTAGAGGTATCAGTGACTGATGAAACCTAACTGATTTTAGCAGGGACTGATAATGGGGCTGATGTCGGATTTTCACACACTAGTAGACAGGGTACAGAGAAATAGTCGAGTGCAGTTAGGCAGAAACTTTCAATGTCGTTCATAATTACCCTTAAAAATAGGTCCGTTGGTTAGAGGGCTAGCACCTGAAGCCACATAGATAAACTTACTCTTATTAGTATTTTAAAAGAGAGTAACTTTTACTTAATAAAATTCCATTTTATTCCATTTACC
The DNA here is from genome assembly GCF_024610735.1 of Ursus americanus. Classification (NCBI taxonomy): domain Eukaryota; kingdom Metazoa; phylum Chordata; class Mammalia; order Carnivora; family Ursidae; genus Ursus; species Ursus americanus. Next base: position 46,005,402 of record NC_142143.1, on the reverse strand, counting down.
AGCCCCTGTGATTCCTTCAGTAATGAAACTCAGGCTCTTCTTGCTTACAAACATATATATTTGATGAATTTAGAGACTTCCCAACTATCCACAGTGAGTCTCCATTTACTATTTTCAGGATTTGTCTAGATTTTAATTTTTTATTAAAATATTTATATTACTTAACTCCTTTGATATCTTTGGAGTTAAGGAGGCTTTTATCTAAATCCAGGGTTTGAGAGCCCTGGAAAGTTTTTGAAGGATTTCACTTGCTTTTATTCAACACTGTTAGTTTCAATACAGGAAAAAAATATTTTCTCTATTAATTTAGCTTGATGTCAGATATTGTCAGTCCCTTCGAAATACGCTTCAAATTTCTGGCTGTAGTTAAAAAATAATTTGTGAGTTTTGTTGTTGCTGTTGTTCCTTTTGGATCTGTGAAAGCTAGGGAGGAAAGAAGGAACCCACAGGAGAAAACCCCCAGACGTCGTGTAGCCTTCTTATTAGCACTGCACAGAAGTATGGTTGATTCCTCTGAACCCTCTGTAATTAAGTGGTTTGCATAAATCTGGTGAGCACACTTGCTATGGAAAACTTTACACGCCTTTTTTTTTTCAGTACATCATGTGAAATCCTTGCAAACACAAGGACCTTTTATTTATTGACAAAGGCAACAGTGCTTCTAGACAAGCAGCTCTCTTGTCCTTCTCAAAAATAAGAAAGAGAATCTGTTTCATATTTTGGTGCAGAGTAACCAGAATGAAAACTACGTACTGGGGGTTATTTCTCTTTTATTTTGTGAATGCTTTCCATCCACCAGTGCAAATTACTTATGTAAACTAGCTTGTGCTTTCTGCAAATGACCTGAAAAACAGAAACTTTCTTAAGTCATTCGGGGTCAAGCATTACATTACAGACCACACTGAGCAAAGTATTAACTTACCTGCCCTTGGGAATTTGAGATAAAAAATGGAAGCTGGTGGAATGCTTTTTTCCTTTATCAACATTCCTGGACGGGCAATTGAGTATTCATCGCACAACATGGGTTGAATGCCTCTGTGTGCGGGGCTGGGCGCTAGGCACACAAGGCAGACGGGGCCCTGCCCTGGCCCAGCTCATTCTCGTAAGGGAGCCGGACAGGCTCATTCTCGTAAGGGAGCCGGACAGGTAAATAATTACAAGGCTGGGAGACTCGTGTTCTAATCAGGGACACCTGGCAGGCGCAAGGGACTCCCTTAATCCAGAGACCCGGCAAAGGACGAGAAGATGCAAGTCATAGCCAAACAATGCACGGATTTAAAATCTTTACTGATTCCAACCAACCCTGCACAGCCTGTTACCGTTTATTGCCTGTAGGCAAGGGTGGCCAAAGACCGTAAACGGGGTGTTTTAGGGAGAGTCTGTCATGCGGGCAACTTCTATTTTAAAAGAAGCCTTCCCGGGGAGGTGCTGCCTTTCCGGCCTTCCATCATTTGGTCCGAGACTTAGGATAGAGCCAACCATCCCTGTCTTCAGAGACCACAGTGGGTTCACCATGAATCGCCAATTAATAATCATTTATTGAGCGTCAACTCAGTGTTTTTGGCGTCCATGTCACCTTTTTGAAGAGTCCCTCACTAAGAGGCGAATTTAGGGCAAAGCTAATGAAGCTTCCATTTCGGAGCCCCTCACCTGCCACAGCCATTTTCTAAGTCCTGGGGGTGGGGGTGGGGGGCTCTAGGGATCTGTTCACGTGTTTGCATGTTTTTGTAAATGTTGCAAATAAAATATTTTGGCAACCATCAGTTAAAATGTAAGTCAACTCTCTCTTTTGACTCAGGTTGCCCCTCCCTCCTGCTGCCCCTCGTCAGGAGGCATTGGAGAGGCTGTGGGCATTTTGGGGAGCTGGCTAAGGCGAAGCTGATTTACGGTCCTGGGAAAGCCTCATCCCTCCCGGCCAACCACCTGTCGTGGTCATATGCAGGCAGCTCACTAAGGGCAAGTCCTCGACACCCAGCCACCACCGGCCGAGGTGAGCAGGAGAGAAGAGTTTGAAATGTGTGGAGTCTGAAGCTAGCCATGGTACAGCTTTCCAAAGCTCACAGCTCGTTCAGGAAAGAAACTTAGTGGAGGGCTCTCCAAACTTGACAATAATCCTAAAAAGTCATGATTTCGACAAACAATGAGTTCTGAAGCTCAAAGAAACTTAAAAAAAAAAACCAACAGTAACAACAAAACAGTAACAACAACAAAAATGGGTTTTTTTGGTCTACCATTTTAGGGGAAAGATCCAAATTTCTTTATTCTCTTAAAAGATGGTATACTACCAAACCATTATCACATGGGGATACCATCAAAAAAATATAGCCAAAATATGTAGGAAAGGGTATTGTAAAGGTATGTTAGGGAGTTCATATAAATATCATGTTTTTTCCCCCTGGATTTTGTGATGTTTGAGGCATTTGTTTGCTTTTATTACTTATAATTTGTCCTCATTTCTCATTTTGAATAAATCTTCATGTTTGTACTGGTTTATTTTCATGATTTTATATATTCATCTACTCTGAAAGAGGCCCCCCAGATTGTAAGCTCCAGGTTCCACAAGATCTGAATCCAGCCCTGGCTCGTGGCCACGCAGTCAGTCTCCCTCAGGCCCCTGAGTGCTCCTTCTCTCCTCACATCTCCCATGATGTGACTTTTCCCCTGGGAACATCTGTAGCTGTTGTCGAGGCCCCGGCCCGAGCGCCTCGCGCAGCCAGTGTGCGCGTAGCCAGTGTGCCCGCAGCCCACTTCCCACAAATGCCGCCCCCCCCCCCCCCGGCCACTTGTACCTGGGACCAGCTCTGTGGTCCCTCCCTGACTGAGGAACCACTTCACCTGGGGTGGCCAAGGACGGACAGAGACAGGGGTACAAATGCTCCATCTTCTTGCTTCAGAGTACAACTCTGAAGGTGTGGTCTGCAGGCCGGAGCCCCACTGACCAGGCCCAGGGAGATCCCACCTCACACTCCTGCTCCTGGTTCCCTCACCCTTTGCAGGTTTTTCCTGAATCAATCACGTGCATCCGGATCAGGTGCTGACTGCATTTATCGGCTGATGGTCTTCTCTCCTCCTCACTGGAGTATAACGTCAAGAGGGCAGGAACTTGACCTGTCTTGCTCACTGTGCGTTTCTGTCGCCTGGTGCTTGGCAGGTAATAATTACAGTAATATGGGATGAGATGAATAAACAATGAATGAATATATAAATTCCAGTCACTCCACACGTATTTCTCTAATCCTCATGGCAACCCTGAGAGGTAGATGTTTCTTTTGATATTACAGATGGGGAGGTGAGACAGACTTTGGGTAAGTGGCTTTCTCAAAGGAACCCCCCCTAGGGCGTGCCTCGAGGCTCTGAGCCCAGCCAGCTCTCCGCTGGCCCCATCTTCGGACCTCAGGGGTAGGGATCCAGCATTTCCCTGGATCACTCTGACCCAAGTGTGGGTGTGGACCCCTTCCTGGTCGGGCGCAGGACAGGCTGTACTGATGACAAGAGGCCATGTGTCACAGAGAATGATTCAAGGAAACTACAGCCAGGTCCTAACCCGAGGTCCTCTCCTCTGCACACTCCCTGCCTGGCCCCAAGGTTATTGCCCTGTGACAAGGAACAGCTCCCACCCCAACAGAAGAGCTTCAGGCAATTCCACAACACTGAGAAGGGGCCTAGTGCAGACCAGATGAGGAGCCAAGAAAATATCCCTCCTCCCCCTGCCATGCATACTCCTCCCCCAGAGTCTATTCCCCAGACGGGTCTCTTCCCAGGGCAGCTGACTAGCTGACCAGGAGCCACTCCCTTCAGGGGACAGACACCCTCACCTCCATGGGACCAGCAAGAAATGTTCATAATATCTGGCAATATATTTCCAAAATCTATGTTACTTCCTCTTTATTATTCTTGAATTTTTCAATTAAGATATAATTGACATATAACATTGTCTAGGTTTTTAAGGTGTACAATGTGTTGGTTTGATACATTTATATATTGCAGTGTGATTAGCGTCCTATCATTAGCTACTTCCCCCTATCACATCACATAATTATCAATTCTTTTTTGTGGCGGGAACAGTGAAGATCTAGTCTCTTAACAACTTGGAGGTTTATAAGACAGTATCATTGGCTATAATCACCACGCTGTGCATTAGAGCTCTAAAACTTCCTGTCTACTAGTTCTAAGTTTGTACCCTTAAATAACATCTCCCCAATCTCCCATCCCCCCCAGGCCCTGGGAACCACCATTCTACCCTCTGTTTTTGCAAGTTTGGCTTTTTTAGATTCCAAATATAAGTGAGATCATACAGTATTTGTCTTTCTCTGTCTAACTTATTTCACTTAGCATATGTCCTCAAGGTCCACCCATATTGTTGCAAGTGACAGGATTTCTTCTTTCTCACGGCTGAATAACATTCCATTGTGCATGCGTGTGTGTGTGCGTGTATCACATCATTTTTATCCATTCATCCACCAGCTGGCGCAGGTTGTTTCGTTATCTTAGCTATTGTGAATAATGCCGCAGTGAACATGGATGGGCAGATACCTCCTCGAGATCCTGATTTCAATTCCTTCATATACATTCCCAGAAGTGGGATTGCTTGATCATATGGTAATTCTATTTTTAATATTTAAGAACTGTTTTCCATAATGGCTATACCATTTTATATTCGTTGTTTAAGGGTTATCTTTTTTCCACATCCTCATCAACACTTATTATCTCTTGTCTTTTTTAATAATAGCCATCCTAAGAGGGGTGAGGTGATATCTCATTGTGATTTTGATTTGCATTTCCCTCATGATTACTGATGTGAGGATCTTTTCATTTGTGTTCTCTGGAAAAATGTCCCTGCAGTTCCTTTTCCAGTTTTTAATTGGATTGTTGGTTTTTTTGCTATTGAGTTGTATGAGTTCTTTATGTATTTTGGATATTAATCCCTTATCAGATAGGTGGTTTGTGAATATTTTCTCCCACTCTGTAAGTTGACTTTTCAATTTATTGGCTGTTCACTTTGCAGAAGTTCTTTAGTTGAATGTAGTCCTTTCTTGTTTATTTTAGTTTTTGTTGCATAGGATTTTGGTGTCTTATCTAAGAACCCATTGCCAAGATTTTTTTTCCGCTATGTCTTCTAGGAGTTTTACCGTTTCAGGTCTTACACTGCAATCTTTGATCCATTTTGAGTTAATATTTGTGCTTGGTCTAAGATAGGGGTCCAGTTTCATTCTTTTGCATGTGGATATCCAGTTTTCCCAAAACCATTAACTGAATCCTTTTTTAACTGTGTGTACTTGGCATCCTTGTAAAAAATTAGTTGACCGTGTATGCATGGGTTTATGTCTGGGCTCTCTCTTCTGTTATTTACAATCAAAATAACTCTCTCTATCCCAAGCTCTGTGTTTTCCAGTTTCTTCTTAGAAAGGTTTCATAAAATTTAGTAATGTGTTTTCATCCATGACCTCTTCCTACAGAATAGTAAACCAAGGTACATGCACTGAGTGTTTTATAGTCTGGTTATGGGAATGGGGTGAACTCATATGAGACAGTTATTGGGTTGTGCAAAATCAAATTGTAAATAAGACAGAGAATTAAATTATATATAGAAGGCTAAAGTACTTCTGTCTGAACCTCTCAAGGGAGAGGGTAAGGTCATTTGTCACTAGCTGCAGGTGTTGGTAAGCCACAGAAGTGATGCATTTCCTCTTGGATCTAGTTCACACATCACCTAAGGTGATAAGGGTGAGAGTGGGGTGCTGGCTGTCCATGAGCTGCTGCTGTCAATGGAACAGGAGGAGTCACCCTCCCAGCTCCCTCCTGCCATTCTCTCATCCTGCTCTCAACATCTGATTCTCCTTCCTGTCTTCCTACTTCATGTATTTCTCTCTTTCTTCTCCCTTTTCTACTCATCTAACCCTTCTCTTTTCCTCCTTAGAATTTAAGATTTGGTCATATATTCTACTTAAAAAAAAAAAAAAGATTTATTTGGGAGCTCCTGGGTGGCTCAGTCGGTTAAGCATCTGCCTTCGGTTCAGGTCATGATCCCAGGGTCCTGGGATCAGGTCCAACATCAGGCTCCCTGCTGAGCAGGGAGGCTGCTTCTCCCTCTGCCTGTGCTCCCTGCTTGTGCTCTCTCTCTGCATCAAATAAATAAAAACTTTAAAAAACATTTTAAAATTTTTTTGAAAAGATTTATTTATTTATTTGAGAGAGAGAGAGTGCAATGGGGAGGGGCAAAAGGGAGAGGGAGAGAGAGTCTTAAGTGGACTCCCTGCTGAACAGCCCCCCCCCCCCCAGCGCAGGGGTCAGTCCCAGGACCCTGAGATCACGGCCTGAGCTGAAACTAAGTCGAATGCTGGACAGGCAGTGCCACCCAGGCGCCCCTCATATATTCTACTTTTGAGGCACTGCAATTCATACAAGGGCAAGGACCCCGGAGCCACACAGACCTGGGTATGAACTCAGATTTGTGCCTTTTGGGCAAGTTATAGAACCTCTCAAAGTGCTGTCCCATTATTTGTAGAAGTGGGGACACAAATCTTTCTATGTTACTTGAAGGAAAAACTAAGACGGTAAATGTAACGTGGCACATAGCTGGCTCTCATTAGATGCTTATTTACCTCCTACTTCCTTTTTCCTTATTTTGTTCTGATAGCACTATGCATGCAGCAGTCATTAAATAGATGCTTATTGAATGAGTACTTAGGAGTTATTTTGGTAGACCCTCATTTACTTGGAATGGTTGAGTTTGGGATAGCAGCTGCTATTATAACCCCCTTCTTATTTTGTGCCAGGCACTGGGATTGGGGAAGTCCTTTTCATATGATGTCTGATATGACTTTCCCCAAATGCATAAGGTAGGCATTACTTTTATTATCCAAGACACAGTCTGTATTGCTCAGAGCCCACACTCGATTTTACATATCAAGAAAGTGAGGCTTAGGGGCGCCTGGGTGGCACAGTGGTTAAGCGTCTGCCTTCGGCTCGGGTGTGATCCCGGCGTTCTGGGATCGAGCCCCACCACGGCTCCTCCGCTATGAGCCTGCTTCTTCCTCTCCCACTCCCCCTGCTTGTGTTCCCTCTCTCGCTGGCTGTCTCTATCTCTGTCAAATAAATAAATAAAATCTTTAAAAAAAAAAGTGAGGCTTAGCGGGGTTGAGTAATTTACAGGAGGAGAACCTTGACCCCAGACCCAAACCCCCAATCACTAGGTTTCACTGTAGGCCATTGATTATTCATAATCCTCACGGCCGCATAAGGAGGATCCAGCCCCATAACTGGAGTTGCATTTGTTTCCCGAGTGCAAAGTGAAATGATCTTTCTTAAAGAGACTATTAAGTAATGTGCAGTGATACAAAATGGAAAGATTTGAGACACGGCCACATTGTTCTCGTAGGAAAAGATGAATATTAAGGGGTGTAGGAGATGGAAAAGCTGGAGTATGGGAGGAAGAGATATTGAGAGAGACTTTGTAGGGCAGCCTGGGGCTGGGAGATGACTTGAAGGTCTAATGGGGAATTGTATTAGATCGTTCGTGGTTTAAGAGGCAGCGTAAGACTTTGCTTTGCCTTCCACGAACTTTCTAGTGGACTGACGTTGTCCTCCGGAGATCTGTGAGCAGTTGTGTGCTTGGTGCCGTTGTGATGTAGCCTGAGCCCTGTTTCCAAAGCCAGAGAAGAGACTGATCACTAGGACCCATGACACCCGGCTTACAGAGAACCAAAATCCAGATCCCCTTTTCCCGGTCTCTTTTCCACCAGCTTCCTTCTCGCACCCACGTGCAGCCACAGCCTTGTCTCCCAGGCTCGTGCCCTTATTAATTCAGCTTCTGCTACAAAATAACTGTAGAAGACCCTAGAAAGGATCTACATGTGAAGACAACAAGGTTCCCTGGAAGTTTGCCGGAGTCTCGTATAGCCATTGATGAAGCAGAAGTCAGATATACGTGTGTTCTACTCTACCACATAAATTAAGGATATTGATATTTTGGTCCTTGCAATGCCACCAGATTGATTTTAGACGGCAACCAAGTGTGTCCAAATCAGTTCCTAACGGACCTGTTTTCTAACGAACAGGTCACAAGTGCAACCTTCAAAAAATAAGTTGGCAGAATCCTATTAATGTGGTCTCTCATCTTACACAGAAACTTTATTTTTATTTTTTCTAAAGATTTTATTTATTTATTTTGACAGAGAGAGAGTGGCAGGGGGAGTGGCAGGCAGAGGGGGAGGGAGAAGCAGACTCCCCACTGAGCAGGGAGCCCGATGTGGGGCTCGATCCCAGGACCCTGGGATCAAGACGTTGGCCAAAGGCAGAAGGTTAACCAGCTGAGGCGTCCAGGTGCCCCACGCAGAAGCTTTTAATAGATCAGATGCCATGTTGCTGCCAACAAAGTGAAATACAGCAATGACTTTGGATTATGTTTAAAATGCTAGGTGTGGGGGAAGGGGAAAATAGGTGAAGGTGGCCAAAGGGTACAAGCTTCCAATTGTAAGATGAATAAATTCTGGGGAAGTCATGTACAGCACAGTGACTAGGGTTAACAATACTCTATCGTCTATTTGGAAGTTGCTAAGAGAGATTTTCAAAGTTCTCATCACACACAAAAGTGTAAGCATGTGAGATGAGCGATGTGTAAACTAGCCTTATTGTGGTAATGATTTTGCAATGCATACTTATATCAAATCATTACATTGTGTACCCTAAATTTATACAGCGTTGTATGTAAATTAGATCTCAATAAAGCTGGGAAATAAGTGAATAAATAATAGAATCACAACAGAAAATAATAAAATGACAGTAATTCCTGCAAAATAGAGACCAGTCGACAGAGGCTGGATATCCCGAGCTGTCTGGTAAGGGCTGAGGTACATGGCTCTGGAAAGTTTAATACAGACTTTGTAGACTTTAACGTGCACATGAATACCTGGAGATCCTGTTAAAGTGAGGATTCTGACTCAGCGGGTCTGAGGTGTAGCCCGAGTCTGCATTTTTAACAAGTTCTCAAGTGGCGTCAATGCTGCTGAGCCACAAGCCACATGTGGAGTATAAGGCTTGGGTGGGTGGCAACTGTCCCCTCTTGTGCATTTTCTGCTTGATACCAAAACAAACAAACAGAAAACCAGTCACTGAAGGAGGATACCAGCAGTGCCTGTACGTAGGAGCTCCTGAATTGACATTTTCTATATTTGGAGGGAGCGCAGGGAAATTGCTACATTCACTTTACAAAGACTGGCTTTTCTGATCTCAAGATTGCTCCTGGACCTGCCTAGTCCACACTTTTGGCAATCCTGGTACTCGTGCCACGATGTGAAAATAAAGTTGTTTGTTGAGGTGTTTAGGGTAGCAAGTGCTAACTTTATTATCCACAAGGACTGATTACAAATAGAATAATTCTTCTGGAGATCTGTAAAAGCATAAACATTATTTTTCAGGTCTGGTTGAGGATTATTCACTTAGGGGCAGGGAATGGTCCTCTCCAACCCTGAAATTCCATGAAGTTAGCTTCCTAGTTATTATTTTCCCCTGGTTCTGCCCTGAGGTTGCAGTGAGAAGATATGCAGGCTAAGACAGGCAGAATTCTCAGATGCATCCCTTGCTCCCCACTCCCTAACGTTCACACCTTATGTAACCCCCCTCCTTTAGTTTGAGTGGGGCTTGTGACCTGCTTCTAGCCAACAGATTATGGCAAAGGTGAAGAGATACTGCAGATGCAATTAAGGTCCCAAATCAGTTGATTTTGATTTAATTGAAAGGGAGATTATCCTGGATGGACCTGATTTAATCAGATTAAAGTCCCTAGATGAGACCTGGGCTCTCCCTTAGGTCAGAGATTCTCTGTCTGCTGCTGCTTTGAAATACAGAGCCATGTTATGAAAGCCTATGGAGAAGGGCACGTGGCGAGGAACTGCAGGTGGCGTTTAGAGCTGAGAGCGAGCCCTGGCTGTAGCCGGCAAGAGGACAGGGACCTCAGTTGTACAACCATAGGAGATGAATTCTGCCAACAATCTGAGGGAGCTTAGGAGCAGATCCTTCTCCAGCTGAACCTCCAGATGGAAACACAGCCTGGCCAACACCTTGTTTGTAGACTTGTGAGACCCTAAGCAGAGAACCCAGCTATGAGATGCCCAGACTTACGACCTACAGAAACTTGGGATAATAAAAGTGTGTTGTTTCAAGCCACTAAACTTATGATAACTTATTATGCAGCAATAGGAAACTGACAAGGATAACTTATATTACACTTGCATTATTAAATCTTAATCTTGGGGCACCTGGGTGGCTCAGTTGGTTAAGCATCTGCCTTTGGCTCTGGTCATGATCCAGGAGTCCTGGGTTTGAGTAGTACATCCGGGCTCTCTGTTCAGCGGGGAGTCTGCTTCTCCCTCTCCCTCTGCTGCTTCCTTCTCCACCTTGTGCTCTCTCTCTCATTCTCTCTCTCTCTCAAATAAATAAATAAAATCCTAAAAAAAAAATCTTAATCTTGGTCCATGCATCTATTTACCAATCAAAATGCCAGTTAAAGCTCACCTCGACTTAGTTTTGTCTGAACTCCCTAAAATAGAGGGAAGCACTCATTTCACACATCCCTCCACACCCCCACCTTTCTGAATGATATTGCAGTGCAGTTGGTGGTTGGCTGTGAACAACCATCACAGACCACAGAACAGACCACGGAACAATCCTTACACTTGGCCATGATTTTCCAGCTTTTACCAAGAATCACCACTGCAAAAAGCCACTTAGTGATATGCATTCTGGGCAGTCCTGCTTGAAAGGCCTGTTGGAGTAGGCAATCAAGACTAAAATCTAAGTTTTCTTTAGTGAGACTTTCCAACACAGCGTAGGCCCTGAGAACCTTAATCCATTTATTTAGTCATTTAGCATTGATTATGGGCTATGTGCATTCCTAGGCAGTGAGAATCTAAGGTTGATTAAGATAGGGCACTTGCCTTCAGGTTGCTAAAGAAGACAGACAAGAGAACCAATAATTACAATCAATATGAATGAAAAGGGCAGTGGGTAAGTGAATACCAGGAGTCTACAAGAAAAGCTGTGCCCCAGATCACTACCCTGAAGCTTCTTTTTTTTTTTTTTTAAGATTTTATTTGTTTATTCGACAGAGATAGAGACAGCCAGCGAGAGAGGGAACACAAGCAGGGGGAGTGGGAGAGGAAGAAGCAGGCTCATAGCAGAGGAGCCTGATGTGGGGCTCGATCCCAGAATGCCAGGATCACGCCCTGAGCCGAAGGCAGACGCTTAACCGCTGTGCCACCCAGGCGCCCCAAAGCTTCTTGTTTACTTATCTCTCCTAAGAGACTATGAAGGCAGCCTCTTCTTTTTGCTATTACACTCCATATATTCCAGATACTTAGCAGTGTCTGCACATAGTAGATACTTCACATTGTACTTCATTGAAACTAAGACACCATTAATTAAGATCATATCACTATTTTATATCCCACCAGAAAGAAAAAAAGATATGCTGCTAATTAAACTACAACAGGCCAAAGATCATTAACAGATTCTGATTTCAGAGATGTTAAAATATGAGGAAAGAGAGAAGAGGGGGGAGGGGGGAAGAGGCTAGGCAAAATGGGTGAAGGGGACGGAGAGATACAGCCCCCAGTTATGGGATGAATAAGTCACAGGAATAAAAGGCACAGCATGAGGAATACAGTCAGTGATATTGTAGTAGTGATGTAATGGGACCGGTGGTCGCTACACTTGTGGGGAGCATAGCATGATGTAGAAACTGGTCAAATAACTAAGCTGTACACCTGAAACCAATGTAACATTGTGTGTCAACTATACTCAGTGTTTTTTTTTTTAATTTGAGGAAGAATGCTCATTTTAGAATGGATTAATAGCAAGTAATCACTGAACTGTTTTTGTTGAATTTCTAGAGGGATTATAGGAGTAACAGAATAAAGGTTTCAGAGTGGATTTTCAAAGATGTAATGTACATTTACAGCATGTTTTTCAGCATTATGCACTGTTGACTCAAACCAGCTTGTCAGAATGACCTCTTGAGTTCTTGGCCACAAGACAGACAAAGCTGTGGGAAAGATCTTTAAAGATCTCTAAGAGTTGTAAGGTCCTAATACTATGAAAGAATGCAAGATCCCATAAAGTTTAAAATATTTAATTATCACACAGAAAATACATTTACTTGTGTTAGGATCCCATCTAGTTCAAAGGCGTTTAGAGTTAGACACCATCACACACACACACACACACACACACACACACACACACAAATCCACTATTGGATTGGACTATGTCCTTCCTCCAATTCATATGTTGAAGTCTTAACCCCCAGTACCTCAGAATTTGAACTTGGAAATAGAGTCATTGCAGATGTAATTAGTTAAGATGAAGTCATAGTGGATGGGGTAGGGAGGGCTCTTACTTCAATATGCCTGGTGTCCTTACTAAAAGGAGAAATTTGGACATAGACAAATACTCAGAGAGAATACAATGTGAACATTGAAGGCAGAGATCAGGATGGTGGTCCACAGGCCAAGGAATGTCACAGATTGCAGCAAGAAGGATTCTCCCTTGGGAGGAACCAACCCTGCCGACATCTTGGTTTTAGACTTCAAGCCTCCAGACCCGGAGACAAGGAGTTTCTGTTGTTTCAGTGACCCAGTGTGTAGTACTTTGTCATGGCAGCTCTAGCCAACTAATAGTCTACGTGTCCTAAGAGCAAAAGAAATGCCACATCCAATCACATGACCAGCCTGGGTGGAAATTGCAGACTTTGTGAGGAGGCAGAATTACACAGTGTGAGTCAGGAGACAAGAAGCCTTTCAACATTTTGAAATCCATGACACAATATCTATAAAAAGACAGTCTGATAGTGAGAAGAATTGGTTGGGATGTCTGCAGCTCCAAGTCTCACATCTGACCCAAATCTCCAATCATTAGAATCATCTAACAATGAAGGTGGTAATTGCCATTCTTAGGAGCTGGGCAACCATAGTTGGGATGACCACATGCTTGCCAGTCTTTCCATCCCAGGAAGATGAAGAATCTCACATAGAAAAATTAAAGAGAATTAGTATGTTTTATGTTAAGAAAGAATCTGTGTGTATTTGATATTTGCCAGGTATCCTTCATTCTCTCATAGAACTTACTATCATCCAAGCTGGACAGGTACAGAGTGGATTGTTATATTTTTAGGAATTTTGCAAGCTATTAATAAACAATGTTCCAATCTTTGCAGCTACACAAAAATCTGAAGATGGCTAGTGCTGTTGCAATCATTAGTGCTGAAGCTAAAAGGGGCGTCAGTTTAGCAAATCTAATTGGTGTGAGGGTGAGAAATCACTTAATAGTGGATGACATCTCAGATTTAATGACAATACTTTTATTGGGAAAAACCAGATTGGGATGCAACTCTTTCGGTCAAATCATGGTGCAACTACAACCATAGTTCGGCTACAGATACAAGAGTTTGGCAAAACTGCTCAAAGGCTTTCTGTGAGAATTGATTGACTATATGGAATTTACAATAAAAAGTATTGCATTTTTTTTTAAATTTGGAAGTTGTGTGTTATATGTATTTACTATCATTTCCTTTCCCCCACCGCCAGTTGTTACACATTTACCACCGCTGGGGAGAAACCATTAACAAATACTCAAATAATAAGATAAATTCAGGTGGTGGACACAGCCATGAGTGCATTAAAGCCTAGTGATATGGTGAGAGTGACCGGTGGTTGGGGAAGCTCATGGAGGGTGAATGACTAGAAGTAGCCAGCCCTGTGAAAGCGGGCTTATTTAGGATAGAAGGAAGAGCAAGTTCAAAGGCCACATGGGAGGAAAGAATTTGTGTGTTGCTATTACTGCTGTTGTTAACAGCATCTGCACCTGTGACCCCGAATCTGAGGTCTCCACTCATTCCTTTCTTCCCCAAACTATCTGGGAACCACTCAGTGTCACTGTCCATTTGGCCCCATGGAAACACCTGTGATTCCTGGCTTCCTCCATAAACTCTCAGAATTCTGTAGGGTTTAGATAATAATTATACCATACATTCTGTTTTTGTTTCTTTTCTTTGGTGGAATTCTAAGCCACGGAATCTATATTTTTCCATTTTCCCTGCTCCTAAATTAACTTTCTTTTTAATTTAATTTAATTTATTTATGAGAGAGAAAGAGAGAGAACATAAGCAGGGTGGAGAGTCAGAGGAAGAGGGAGAAGCAGGCTTCCCGCTGAGCAGGGTGCCTAATGCGGAACTCGATCCCAGGACCCTGGGATTATGACCTAAGCCAAAGGCAGGCGCTTAACCGAGCCACCCAGGCACCCCTAAATTGACTTTCTTATGCAAGTCTAAACTAGACTCCATTTGAAGGCTCAGGTCCATCTCCCCACTTTCTTCAAGTGCCTCATGGCTGGTGGGCTAGTTTAATGATGGGGTTAAGGGCAAACGATTCCTTTTCCCCTCCATCCCAGATTAGCTTTGGAAATTGACAGCTTCTAAAGTAAAAGGAGACAGTTTGGGGCACGTTTTGATTTCCATACCTTTAGTAATCCCCCTGATCTTTTTTTTAATAATAATTTTTTAAATTATATGTTAGTCACCATACAGTACATCCCTGGTTTCCGATGTAAGGCTCGATGATTCATTAGTTGCGTATAACACCCAGTGCACCATGCAATACGTGCCCTCCTTACTACCCATCACCGGTCTATCCCATTCCCCCACCCCCCTCTCCTCTGAAGCCCTCAGTTTGTTTCCCAGAGTCCATAGTCTCTCATGCTTCATTCCCTCTTCTAGTAATCCCCCTGATCTAGTCATTCCTGGTGCCCCAAATCCAGGGCCTGCCTGGGCTCTGGGGGAAATGTTCAAAGGATGTTCCTTTCTGGGTGTAACAGCAGCCATTTGACTCTGAAATGCCAGGACTCTCATTCATTTCTTAAGGATGGTGCAAATGAGTTGAATGTTTCACACTGTAGACTTTTAACTGGAAAGTTTAAAAAAAAAGTTTGGAAAACAGCATTAAACCAAACCATTACAGTGATACACTCCATCAACAGATAAGTGCTTTGGCTGCAGCATGAAATAGCTAATTAGTAATTTAAAAGGTGATGCCTTGCCTTTTTCTGTTTTATTTTTTTTTTTTTAAAGATTTTATTTATTTATACGACAGAGATAGAGACAGCCAGCGAGGAGGGAACACAAGCAGGGGGAGTGGGAGAGGAAGAAGCAGGCTCATAGCAGAGGAGCCTGATGTGGGGCTCGATCCCATAACGCCGGGATCACGCCCTGAGCCGAAGGCAGACGCTTAACCGCTGTGCCACCCAGGCGCCCCGCCTTTTTCTGTTTTAGTTGACAAAAAGAGACACTTTCTCCTCCGTAGGCTGAGGGGCTGGCTCTTCTCACTGGCTGTCCTCGGGAGCACTTCCTTTCTCGCCAGGGCATCTGTGCAAGCCCCGAGTGTTTAACTTCACGTGTGAAATTATCAACGTCAAGTTGATTGCTGACATTAGAGCCAGCTGCTTCACGCGTCAGCGCAGCTGCCTTATGGCTGAGAACAAAATCTTACCCCTGCTTCTTGTTCCACAAGAAAATGCTGATTGTGAACCAAGGGGCTCAACACATTCATTTTTGCTCCTTTTGCCACCAGCTCAGATTTCTAGAAAATGAAACCTATATTCAGGAATCTGGAAACAAAAGCAAAAATGTACCCCTGTTTCTGAAAAAGTGCTCTCTTACTCATGGATCTCAGGATCTGTTTTCTCAATTTTTGGTTGTATGACTCACGGAGCTTTAAGGAACCACCCAGGAGGGCCCCATTCACTCGGATAATTAGGTTCCTCCTGTGTTAAAAACAACAGTCCCCACTTCCGAATGGCTGAGGAGTTAATAGCTCAGCACAATCTGAGCAATCCCGTCCTGCTGTGAGGCTTTGCTTTCACCTTCTTCTGGCCTAAAGGAGCCAGAGACTGGGTTATAAAGATGCTTAAAGTGGAACAAAAGAAAAAACGGAGCAGGCCTGGACAAGGCCACCTCAGGGAGGCTGGAGCAGCATGAGACCAAGGCAAGGCACTCCCGCAAGCCCGAAGATGCTTTCATCCTTTTTAGCCAGAGCTCCGACCATCCATTGTTTCTGTAACGTCCTGCATTAAAGCATTTTTGATGCAAACAATATATCTGCCAAATGTGTAATTAAAAAAAAAAAAGCTATGTATGTGAGCTGAGCAACAATTTCTTCTTTCTCTTCTCATTGTCCTTCTCTCTCTTCCTTGGTTTTTAAAGACTAAAAAAAAAAAAAAAAAAGAAAAAAAAGAAAAGAAAAGAAACCCACAAAACCCCTGCATTTTGCCCTGGGAGTGTGGTTTCACCAGTTCTCCCGCTGTTCGAGTCCGTCCCAGCTGTCATTCAAAACCAAGCAACAGGAGTTGGCCATGATTCAAAAGGGAAAAAAAAAATGTTTTTTAGGTTACACTTTGACATGTGTTGGATGATTTAGGAAGATCATGGTTCCTTGTCTCGTTTTCTAAGACTTCCTGAGTTCATTTTTTATCCTTTTTTCATCATTTTCTTCTAACAGCCAAAATATCACAGGCTTTTTGCTCTTTTCACAGAGTGTACTCTACCAGTCGGGTAACTGGCCAGTTAAGTTCAAATAAGAAAACAGGAAAACCATTTTTTTTAAAGAGAAAACAGAGCTGTTAATGTAACGGGATGAAGTGGCTACTAAGGCTGTGGTTCTCAAGCTGGGTGCCAAGGCACCCCCGGCTGCCGCCGCAAACTCGTGGCCCCTCACAGGATAGTCGCGAACCTTCAGAGAAGCTCAGCTCTCCTGGGCATCCGTCAGAGGCCACACCGACTGTAGGCTCGAGGTAGCTCACAGCAGCAGCATTCGATGGTATAGCCTTCCTTCCCATAACGACACATGCTTGTGAGGCCGGGTTCACCGAGCCGCTGTGCACCACAGTGCGGAACAGGGAAGGCGGGCCCTGCTGTCCAGTCTGTTCAGATGAATTACTAGGCCCAAGATGGAGCTGCTCCTGCCCAGGTGTCACATCAGCAGACTGAGACCCAGATAACTTTTGTGCCCCTGTGAATTCTCTGCTTGACCAGAAACCCAGTACAGAAGTCCACCCCCACCCCGCCCCCCACCATTCATGGTTTCGCTTTTCACAGTTTCAGTTACCCACAGTCAACCTGGGTCCTGAACTAGGAGATCGCTCTTCCTCTGACGTGAGGTCAGAAGGTCAATAGTAGCCTAACGCTCAGTCGCAGTGCTTTTGTCATTCACCTCACCTCCTCTCATCATGTGCGCATCTTATCATCTCACGTCGGCACAAGAAGAGTGAGTACGGTGCAGTCCGATATTTTGAGAGAGACCACATTCACATAACCTTTATTACAGTATATGATTATAATTGTTCTATTTTATTAATACTTATTCTCTCACTGTGCCTGATTTATAAATTAAACTTTATCATAGGTATGGATGTAAAGGGAAAAAATGGTATATAGAAGGTTTGGTACTATCCATAGTCTCAGGCATCCACGGGTCTTGGAACGTATCCCCCACGGACAAGGGGGAGACTACTGTATATCCAGTCAGCCAATCCCCAAACGCTAAGCCAACACTGAGATTTACACATGTATTTTTGTTCCTTATTTATTTTCTATTTTTCTGTTCCTTGTTTCTTATTCTTTATCCTGTTTTTTAAAAAATGCATCTTCCTAATCTTTCTCAACACAGGACTCCCATAGCCAATGACCCATCAGAGGTGACACATAAGACCTTGTTTGTCCTGTTCTAAGTCTAATCTCCAGCTTTATGGTCTCAAAGACTCAAAATGTCTCATTCTGTCAAAACAATGACAGCACCTGCGATGAACCCTGTCCTGTGCACACAGACTTATGCTTCCATAATAAGGGGGAGCCACTATGGGAGCTCAACTCCATCTCCAGAACCCCTCACCTACCCCCTAGCTGCCTTGATGGATATACTCATTGCCCTCCCCTCCCCCCCAACCCCTTCCTCGAAACGTCGTTCCCTGGGAGTTACTGTTTAACTTCCCTTTGCCCAGCACGTCTGATCGCCGCAGGACTCCCTTGACTGGTTTTGGTCTCAGCAACCCTCCATGACGTGGCTCATGGCGTCTGTGCCCTGATTACTCTGGGGTTTTGGATAGAAGCCCACCCCTACCCCCTTAAGCCACCTCAGGGCCCACCCATCCTGTGATGTTTAATTTTATGTGCCAATTGGGTGGGGCGGAAGGGATATCCAGAGAGCTGGTAAAACACTCTTTCTGGGAGTATCTGTGAGGGTGTTTTCAGAAGAGACTAGCATTTGAAGAGGTAAACTTAGTAAAGCAGATGACTCTTCCCAATGTGGGCATCATCCAGTCCGTGGAGGGCCCCAAACAGAACAAAGAAAGGTGGAGAAAGGATAAATTAGCTTTTTCTGCTTGAACTGAGACATCCGTCTGCCTTCTGCCCTTGGACATGGGTGCTCCTGGTTCTTGGCTTTTGGACTCAGATGGGAACTTACGCCATTAACTCTCCAATTTGCGGGGCTTTGGACTTAGCCTGAACTATGCTGCCAGCTGTCCTAGTCCTCCAGCTTGCAGACACTCAGGAAAGGACACAATGCTTCTAGGCCCTGCATTGGTCAGGTTCTGTCTGTGTTACATTGTTCAGTTTCAAGAGCCACATTTTAAAACAGGCAACATTATGATAAAGAGTCTCTCCTTGACCAAAATTAATGAGGCTTCTCTGAGCCTTTTTTTTTTTTTTTTTTTTTTTTAAGTAGGCTCCAGGCCCAGCATGGAACCCAGAGTAGAGTCCAGGGCAGGGCTTAAACTCACAACCCTGAGATTAAGACCTGAGCTGAGACCAAGAGTCAGATGCTTAACTGATTAAGCCACCCAGGCACCCTTTTCCTGAGACTTTTTAATGAGGCCTCCACCTTGGCCCCGGTCCTGTCTTTGGCCTACCAGCCACCCAGCCCAGTTGGAGCAAGAACTCTGCTAAGTTCCACTCTTGATGTCTCCTCTCAGCAATTTTCCATCCACTGACTCCTCACTGGGCTCATGGCTCTAAGTCCCGAGACGTCTCTGCTGTTTTTGGAGTTGAGCTGAATCTCTCACTTATTATAATACCTCTATTGCAATGGTCTTGAATAAGGCCTTCCTTACCACTGCAACAAGTGTCAGAAAAATGTTTTCTTTTTTTAAAAAAGATTGTTTATTTATTTGCAAGAGAGAGAGCACACGCATGAGCATGAGCACAAGCAGGGGGAGCAGCAGGCAGAGGGAGAAGCAGACTCCCCTGCTGAGCAGGGAGCCCGATGCGGGACTCGATCCCAAGACCCTAGGGTCATGACCTGAGCAGAAGGCAGACACTTAACCAACTGAGCCACCCAAGCGCCCCTGTACCTTTGACTCTTTTTTTTTTTTTTTTTTTTAAGATTTCACTTATTTATTTGACAGAGAGAGACAGCCAGCGAGAGAGGGAACACAAGCAGGGGGAGTGGGAGAGGAAGAAGCAGGCTCCCAGCGGAGGAGCCTGATGTGGGGCTCGATCCCAGGACCCTGGGATCACGCCCTGAGCCGAAGGCAGACGCTTAACGACTGAGCCACCCAGGTGCCCCTGTACCTTTGACTCTTTATCCCGAGGCTGATGTTGCCAAGGAGAACATGATTACTTTTGTAAAGCGACAGGCGATGATTTCCTTTTTTTTTTTTAAGATTTTATTTATTTATTTGACAGAGATAGAGACAGCCAGCAAGAGAGGGAACACAGCAGGGGGAGTGGGAGAGGAAGAAGCAGGCTCATAGCGGAAGAGCCTGATGTGGGGCTCGATCCCAGAACGCCGGGATCACGCCCTGAGCCGAAGGCAGATGCTTAACGACTGAGCCACCCAGGCGCCCCAACAGGCGATGATTTCTAAGAGCACAGCAACAAATGTGTACCTCCCTTCCTCATCCTGAACGTCCCTCCCTACTGCAGAGCCTGGGATAAACAGGGACTAGACAGTGTTTGTTGATTTCAATTAGATTTCAGAAAACATTATAGGGTAGTCATTTGTCTTTAAATTCAACAGCAATAAGAATAAAAATAGCTGTTTGCCAACCATCCAGGCATTTTCTGTGCACTGTTCAATGCTCTGAGCAACCCTGCCTGGTAATTACCAGCTCCATTTGACAGAGGAGAAAACAGAACCCCTGAGAGGTACACAGCTGGGCGGTAAGCTCCTCTGTTCCTGGTGCCTTTGTACGTAGATGTGTGCAGAATTTCCCTAAAGAGCAGACTTCAGTTGTACGCAGGAGACTGAAGTTTGGTGCCAGGTCTAGCTGACCATAAAATATATACAGTTTGCACCACTTTTTTCAAGAATGAGGCATTCGTCTGTGTTAATTCCCGCATGGTAAACAGGGAGGGAGGTTTCCTTCTTTAGAAGCTGACTGAATTGGACCCAAAAGAGCAGCATCCGTGCACGGCGTAATAGAGGACAGCTTCTGGGAACAGGGGCTGCTGAGTGCTATGTTCACGTACTCAGCACCGTCCGCAGATCGGGCGCTGTTCAGTGTCCTGGGAATACAGCTGCGGGGTCTGCACTTGGGTCCAGATCCTTGGAGCTATAGGCTTTCATTTTTGCGGCTCTGATAAATGTTTTAAAGATTATTTGATGTGCTGCTGGACCCCAGACAAGTCAGTTTGACCTAAACACAGTGAGAAACTCATGATTTCCTTACACTTTGATGGATCATTGAGGTAACATGAAAAAATAAGGAATATGACGATGTTATGCATGATGTATCTGGCTTCAATAATTTTTGTAAAAAGTTGGAAAATGATGAGAAGGCAAGTAAACTACATTAAAATTACTTATAATCCTATTGCCAGCCATGACCACCAGTGTCTTACACACACACACACACACACACACACACCTTTCTTTCTTACAAAACTAGGATCATTGTCTCAACTTTTTTTGTTTTGCTTTTTAAAATAAAATCAGGTCCCCCCTCCCTGACATAGACAAAATCTATGCACATTGTATGGAAACCAGAAAACACAGAAATGCATAATAAGAAAGTACTGCTATTTTGTCAGGGAGTCTAAAAGGACTATTCTGGAGGACTACCCCTATTTTGTAGGGTTGAGAGGGGAAAGGAGGAATGAAACCCCATTTCTCTCTCTCCTCACAGTACTTAAGACAGGAAATTGTGGGTTTTCACACCCATCTATTCTCCAATTCTCCGCCGACACCAACTGGGTAGCCTATAATTCAAATCAATTCGGCCACTATCTGCCTGGAGATAGTGTCAGACCCCACAGATTAAGGGCTCAGTCCTACAAGACTGCCATCCCTTCATTTTTTAAATATCTTATTTATTTGCCAGAATGAGAGAGAGAGAGAGAGAGAGAGAGCACAAGCAGTGAGAGCAGAGGCTCCCGGCTGAGCAGGGAACCCAGTGTGGGACTCGATCCCAGGACCCCGGGATCATGACCTGAGCTGAAGGCAGATGCTTAATGGACTGAGCCACCCAGGCATCCCAAGACTGCCCTCCCTTCAGATGCCAATCCCAAGTAGTGGGTCCCCAGGTTCCCCACAACTCTGTCTGACTTGTCTACAAATCAGAGGTCCCTGTGACTCTCCTGAAGTTCGATATTTGCTAGTATGGCTCGTAGAACTCAGGGAAACATTTACATATACCAGTTTATTATAAAGGATACAACTTAGGAACAGCCAGACAGAAGAGATTCATAGGATGAGGTGTGTGCGGAGCTCCCAAGCCCTCTCCAGACATGCCACGCTCCCAGCTTGTGAATGCGTTCCCCAACCCACCCGAAGCCCTTCAGTTAGGACTGTTTGGAGGTTTCCTTAGGTAGGCATTATTGATTAAATCATTGGCCATAGTCCCTTCTCCTCTTCTCCCCTCCTTGGAGGTGGCTGTAGGAAGGTAGGACTAAAAGTTCCAACCCTCTAATCACATAGCCAGTTCCTCTGGCGACCAGCCCCCATCCTTTTCAAAAGTCGCCTCATTAACATAAATTCATTTGTGGTTGGAAGGGGCTTGTTAGGAATCACAAAAGATGCTCCTTTCACATTTCCTAACCCAGGGCTATTTCAGGAACTGGGGACAAAAACTAAATATTTTAACAAAAGCTGTTCCTTTCTCCTTTTAGGACTTAGGAAATTACAAGGGTTTGGGGAGTACTGTGCCAGGAACTAGGGAGGAAGACCAAATATACATTTCTTATTATATGACAATATCACAAGGGCCACTGTTTGGACAGGATGTCTTTCGGGACGTGCAGAGCCGGAGCACCGGGTCAGGGATGACTTCCTTCTGCTCAGGGTGTGTGCAGCTCTGCTCGCTGTGCCAAAGTTGAGATCATCCTCACGCCAGAATGAGGAACCTAGTGGGTGGTACAGACAGGACAAGGCTTATCAACAGAAAAAAGTGGAAAAGCTGGCCTGGAGAAGGAGAGGAGGGATCGACAGGCTTCATAGTGTGGCTTCTGACAAGTGGCCAGACTCCCAAGACACCAGCCCTGGAGTGGACCATGGAGCGGAATCAGACCTCTGCCTCCTGGTAAAGATGCTGTCGGGGGGTGGTTCTCGTACTTGAACTTGCGTTAGAATCACCTGGAGGGATTGTTAAAACACAGGTTGCTGGGCTTCACCCCCAGAGTTTCTGATGCAGTAGGTTGGGGGTGGGCTTGAGAATTTCGATTTCCAAGAAGCTTCCAGGTGATGTCAATGCTGCTGGTCCGGAGACCACACTTTGAAAAGCGCTGTCATAGACCAGAGAAAGAACCCGAAAATTCTAGGTAAGCCCAAGGAGGTGACTATTCAGGATAGCTTGAAACTCACAGAATGCATTTGAAAGTAGGGGCTAAGAAATAAGAAATAACTTCTTCTCCTGGGGTGCTCCATATTTGGAGGCAGATCCTGGCAAAACAAAGCCTGCCTGCCTTCCTTCCTTTCGGATTTATTTATTTATTTATTTATTTATTTATTTATTTGAGAGAGAGAGAGAAAGAGAGAGTGTATGGCAAAGGGAGGAGAGAGAGAATCTCAAGCAGACTCCATGCTAAGCTCAGAGGCTGTCGGAGTCTAAATCTCACGACCCTGAGATCATGACCTGAGCCGAAATCAAGAGTCGATGCTTAACCGACTGAGCCACCCAGGTGCCCCTTGACTTGTAGTTCTAATCTGTCCTGAACTTTGCTGTTTTATCATTGTCCCTGTAGAGGCTAGAACTCTTGCAAGAGTGTGGGAATGAGTGTGTGCATATACATATGTTGTTGGGGAAGGGTGGTATAGAAAGCTTTTTCTTAATTCTGCAGTCTTTCTGGCAGAAAAATTTCTTTTTGAATGACAAGAGGGATGGCAACCAGAAAGAAGCAAATGACTTAAATGACTTGGTCAGGAGGGGCGCCTGGGTGGCTCAGTCTTTAAGCGTCTGCCTTCGGCTCAGGGCGTGATCCCGGCGTTATGGGATCGAGCCCCACATCAGGCTTCTCCACTAGGAGCCTGCTTCTTCCTCTCCCACTCCCCCTGCTTGTGTTCCCTCTCTCTCTGGCTCTCTCTCTCTGTCTAATAAATAAATAAATAAATCTTAAAAAAAAAATGACTTGGTCAGGAAAGAAAGGACAGGGGAATGAGAAAGTCTGGGGTGAGAAATAGGCCTCAGAGCCCAGATGGACACATGTCTTTAAATATTCTAAAAAGATAGATCTGGGTGCCTGGGTCGCTCAGTCGGTTAAGCATCTGCCTGCAGTTCAGGTCATGATCCCAGGGTCCCTGGATCGAGTCCTGCGTCAGGCTCCCTGCTCCGTGGGGAGTTTGCTTCTCCCTGTGCCTCTGTGGCTCTCCTTGCTCATTCTCTCTCTCAAATAAATAAATAAAATCTTTTTTAAAAAAGAGATAAAATTATGACTTTCAGATATGGAGTGAATATATGTTAAAGATTCTATTTAACTCATTCACTGAAGGAATCGGATGTTACAAGTGATTCAAAGAAGAATCCAAAAAGCAGACATATTCCTAGATCAGGAATACTGAAATGAATTTGCAAAGAGACGCAGCCCTGGATTTTGTCGTTTCATCACTGGATAGAATTTCTTTGCGTGTCTCTGGACAAAAAGTATTTGTATTACTCTCAATTTTCTAGATCTTACAGAGTTGTAAAATAGCTTAGTCAAAACAAAGTGCACATCCCTATAGAGCCAGAGAGTTTCTGACGGTTCCAGCGTTTTGTTGAAAGAATAGCCAGTGGTGTCTTTTCTTATTTCAAAGTCTTAAATTTTTCCTTCTTGTCTTTCCTTTTCCTTAAAAATGCTTGCAATACCCCATTAAATAAGCATTGTTCTCAAAAATGACTTTGCAGGCCTCAGTTGTATTTGCAGGCCTCAGTTGTAATAGAATTCCCCAATTATATGCTGACAAAGAAGGACAGATTCTTAAGGAATCTGTATCAATGTCCTATTGTTGCTGTAACAAATTATCACACATTTTGTGGCTTAAAATAACATAGATTTACGGGGCGCCTGGGTGGCACAGCGGTTAAGCGTCTGCCTTCGGCTCAGGGCGTGATCCCGGCGTTCTGGGATCGAGCCCCACATCAGGCTCCTCCGCTATGAGCCTGCTTCTTCCTCTCCCACTCCCCCTGCTTGTGTTCCCTCTCGCTGGCTGTCTCTATCTCTGTCGAATAAATAAATAAAATCTTTTAAAAAAATTTTAAAAAATAACATAGATTTATGGTCTTATGGTTCAGAAGTTGAGAAGTCTGAAGCGGATCCTATGAGCAAAATCCAGAGGCTGCATTCCTTCTGGAAGCTCTAGGAGAGGGTGCATTTCATTGCCTTCTCCAGTGTCTAGAGGCCACCTGCACTCTGCGGCTTGCGGTCCCTTGCTTATCTTCACAACCAGCAGCCTGGCATCTTCAAATCTCTCTCTTTCTGCTTCTGATTTGGCAGAAAGTAGTTAAATAGACAAACATAAAAAAGACTAACAAGCCACCTAACAGAGACTAGATCTCTCTAATCCAATAATCCCTTTACAAAACCACTACATAGTCAGACCGTAAACTAAATTCCCAGTCATGCTGTCACCACTGGGGAAAAACTTATTGGCTGTAAACAATTCAAAACACAAAATGAGCAGAGATCAAATTAAAATGAGAAAACCATGAAGCATGCAGAGTTGTATTGCCGCTTTAAGTTGACCTCTAGAACTCAAGAGAAGATGTGCCTGGATTTACGCTGCAGGTGAGACGCGCCATTTCTGTTGGTGGAGCTAAGCTGGCTGTCAGCTGAGTCTATTGGGCACCTCGTGGAAGGCCTCCAAAACTGCTAAAGGATAATTTTCAAACAAGGTAAAACCTTGATTCTCATTCAGATAGCAAATAAATATGGGTTAAAGATTCCATTTTAACTCATGATTTACTGAGGGAAGCAGGCAGATGTTACAAGCAGCTCAAAGGAGAATCCAAAGAACAGACACATTTAGATGAGAGATATTGAAAAGAATTTCCAAGTGGCTACAAAAGTGACTTTTCCACAGCGGGGAGAGGGTTGTTCCTCCACCAGATAGAATTTACCTACACATCTGTAGTCGAGAATTATTCACCATGCTATCAGCTCACTCCGAGAGAGAGAGAGAGAGAGAGAGAGAGAGAGAGTATGAAATGGCCGAGCCACATCGTTGGAGGTTCCTTCATTCCACTGAGAGCCTGGCCAGTCATCTCCTCCGCTTATTTCAAAGTCTTAAGCACTTCCTTCCAGTCTCATTGACTCAATTCTTCAACAATAATAGATTTTTACACAATGAGAGGCTGATGTGGTTACGTGTGTAGACTCCAGACTCACGCTGCCTGGACCGGAGCCTGGGGCCCACCATTTTTAGCTGTGTGGCTTTGGGCGAGTGACTCAACTGTCAGCAAACGACAGCCCAAGGGCCAAATCCAGGCTGCTGCCTATTTTCGTACAGCCCTTGAGCTCAGAATGGTTTTCATATTTTTAAATGATTGGGAAAAGAAACCGAAAGAAGAATAGTATTTCCTGACACATGAATATTATAAAATTCGAATTTTGATGAAAAGTTTTATTTGAATACAACCATGTTCGTTTGTTTACATACTGCCTGCTGCTGCTTTCACGCCTCGACAGTCGAGTAGCTGTGATGGAGACCAGATGGCCCACTGAGCCTGAACTATTTACTATCCAGTTCTTTACAGAAAAGGTGGCCCATCTCTGCACGCTCTCCACTAAACGTCTGGAAGTCTTGGTTGGCTTGTCTGCAAAATGAGGATAAAAATGGCACCTATATCGTGGTGAAAATTAATGGAGATATTGCACAGAATGACCTACGATGATGCCTGCGATCCTGTAAACCCTCAAGAGGACTTGGTTAATCAGAGCCCCTCCCCCAGATCGTTTCTATAGATGCGGAGAAGGAACCGTTCCCGCTTTCTTTTGGGCTCACTAAGGTAGGGTGTTTGATAAGCCTAGAGTTGTCCGTAGTCATGCCTATCGCCCTGCCTCCTCCATTAAAGACAACAAGAAACACTAACAGAGGGTGCCTGGGTGGCACAGGGTTGAGCGTCTGCCTTCGGCTCAGGGTGTGATCCTGGTGTTGTGGGATCGAGCCCCACATCAGGCTCCTCCGCTGGGAGCCTGCTTCTTCCTCTCCCACCCCCCTGTTTGTGTTCCCTCTCTCGCTGGCTGTCTCTCTCTGTCGAATAAATAAATAAAATTAAAAAAAAAAAAGAAAAAGAAAGAAACACTAACAGAGTTCACAGGTACCGAGCACATTCTGTGCGTCAGGCACTGCCGTGACCCCTTCCACCTCTCGCTCACTCCATCTTTCCGATACCCTACTGCAGGAGGTATGGCTGCCATTTTCCCCATAGAAGCTGAGACTGACAGCAGTCAAGGAACCTTTTGGGTAGACGGTAGGCCGGGGTTCCAGCCTCTGCAGGCTGACTGAAGAGCCAGTAGCTCGTACAGGGAGGACAGCTACCTGCAACAGAGGGGGGAGGCCAGTTTACTGGAAGAGGCTGGAAGAAAGAAACAGAGCCCTGCCAAGAGCCCTGCCTCCCTTGGCGGCTCATTTTGTTTCCTCTTGTTGGAGCGACGCTAGTGTGAGTTTGCTTTCTGCGGCCAGGGACAGAAATAAGCTGAGGAAACTGCAAGATGAAAATAGCACGGGCCTGTCCCCACCGTAGCTCGCAAGACGCCGAGGGAGAGGGACACGCACGAAGCCCAAAGGGCTAAAGTAAGGGCAGGCTCTCAGCGCTGTGGGGGCCCGGAGGGAGCCTCAAATCAGGAAACTCTCGCTGCGTACGTTCCGTGTGCCCGGCCCCGCGCGGGGCGCCCTTTGGTCGATGTCTTTACATTTCCAGCAAGATGCAGTAACTCGCATCCTTCGACGTTTGGGCCTTTTCTTTGGGCCGTTTGTGCGTCGGCGGTCAAGTACCCCTGTGGTCGGGTGGGGTCCACGGTCGGGCTGGCTGTGATGTGGCGTTTCTTACGAAGGGTTCCATTGTGATTGCACCATACCACTGAGGCTGCGGTGAGGCCCACAGACGGGCTAGGGAAAGCACTTGTTAAAACATAAAAATGTAATTTTAAAGAAGCCAGGGGTGTCTTTCCACTAATCAAATGACACAGGTGCTTGGATTTTAAACACTAACTTATTAAAAGGGGGCCCCACTTAGAGCTACTGCTTTTCACAAGGCAGGCAGTTCTCAGCCACAATGATCTGTCGTTACACACAAGTAGTTGCACCAACAATTGTCTAACCGTCGGCTGAAAATGAAGGGCAAGAAGCTAATTATTTCTCAGATGTCTGAGGTGGCCTGTCACGAGCTGGCTGGGGCCTAAGCGACTGCAAAACACGAGGGCCCAAGTGACACGGTCTCCTGGGTATGGACTTCAACAGTAACCCCCTTCTCACCTCCGCAAGAACGTGCTTTTCCTCAGACAGGCCTCTTATTTTCCCTGCCAACCTCTCACTTAGGACTAGTCACCGACTTTCTGGGTCTTGTTTCATCCATTCTGACTTCAAGAGTCCTCTTGTCAGCTGTTAGGAAGTGTGTGCTGTTTTTCACTTTATTCTATTTTGAATTCGTTTCTTCCTTTCTCTATCATTTCCCTAGTCCAACTTCTCTCACATGGAGTGAGACTGGGAAAATGTCCTTTTTATGGGAGAGGGGGCCATGGGAGAGAAACTGTATTCTCTGGGTAGGACCAGTGTGTTCAAATCAGGAAGAAAATCCTAATAACAGAGAGATTAATCCTGTAGGGGAAAAAGCAGCGGTCTGAACATCATGTGCGTTCCTGTAGCAGAGTTCACAGAAGCAGAGAGAGAGAGAGAGAGAGAGAGCGCGCGTGTGTGCGGTGAAATCACCATTACGCACCCGCGCGGCTGTGTGGGGAAATAGAGCGCACGCACAGTAACGATAAAGCAAGCATTCTAATTTGAGCACTTTGCATTTTCAAGAGCGTCATGTTGGCTGGAAGAAATGGGAGCTGCTCTCAATGAAGTGACTCACTCAGCATATGCGCGGAATTCACAGAGATTAGAATTCTGAATTATTACCTCCCCGTCTAGAGCAACCCCCTCCTTTTCTCCTGCCCATCGGCACCACCTCCAAGACAAGGCAACGTCCATGATAAATATCACACGGTGGCACTTTGTGAATGTACTTAACACCACTGAATTGTGTACTTTAAAATGGTAAATGTTATGTTTGGTATAATTTACCACACACACACACACACACACACACACACACCCCAAAAACCACCAAACCATGAAAACCATTCCTGGTTCTTGGCTAAATGTGGCCTGGGGGCTCTGTAGCCTGCCAGCCCTGGGGTGTAATACAGGGAGGTCGGCCAGCTGGGGGCTAGAGTGTGTGAGTCACATGACGCATGGCCACACCACATAGGGTACTGTGCTTCCCACCACGGGACTGTGCGTATTTGCTTGTCTGGAAATTAAAGTTCCCCTGCACAAACTTCAAGAACTTCAGTTTATCATCCTTCGAGATGTCTCTATATTCTTATCGCTTATCCCCGCATCCTTTCCCCTCAGGCAGAATGTTGTTTTGTAAGACTGACCCCTATGTCTTTTTCTCCTGATTTCTTCTCCTCCCATCCTTCTTCTAGATTCTTGCTCCATTAATCATCCCTTCCTCTCCACTGCTCTTTCTCTCAGCCACACAAAAGAACTTTCTTTCAACCTCGCATGCCCCTCAAGCTACTATTTTATCTCTTTCATTGTCTACACTAAAAATTTCTAGAGAGGAGTTTCCACTAGAGTTACTAAACTAAACTAAACTAAAAAGAGAAATGTCTACCCACTTGTTCCTTAATCTGTTGCAATCTCACTTCCTGTGGGATGAAACATCCTTTTAAAGGTATTTCCTGACTGTGAATTTGATCGGCTCTCATCGGTACCTCCCTTCCCCATCTGACCTTTCTGCTGCATTCAGTGTGTGAAGGGCTCCTTCTCAGTCTCCTTCCTGGGATAGTTTTCAAATCCATCCACATTTACTGAGCCCTTAACCTGCCAGGCCCCGCGGGGGAGTTGGACATTCTCTCCTCCCTTTCTATATCTCTGAACTTTCTTTCCAAGGTTCCCCTGAGAGTCTGCTGTTCTTGCTCGGTATCCCTTCCCCACGTAATTTAGCTGCTTCCTTGGGATTGAAAGCTTACTCTAGGCTAAGCCCATTCTAAGTGCTTTACATGGATGAACTCATTTCATCCTCAAAACCATCCCATGAAGTAGGTGCTATTAACATCCTATTTTACAGATGGAAAAACTGAGGTACAGAAACATGGTCCAAAGTTCTACAGCTAGGAGGTTGCTGGTAAGGGTTTCAAAGCAAGAAGGCTGAATGTAGGACTTCACCTGTTCCCACATTACTGCCTCTTCCTCAGCTTCAAATATCCCCTCTACGCTGACTGCCAAATGTAGGGCTCCAGTTTTGATGGAGTTAAATCGAAAAATTTAACAAAAATTGAACATTCATTATTTCCTGGATGGGTCCTCTCTCAGTGTTTGTGGGGACCAGACAAAAGAACGAAATGGAGGCCCACATTCCAAATGTCCAAAATATTTAAAGTTATAAAATGAAGCTAGCAACTGTTACATAAATACATTAGATCATTTTGCTGTGACAGAAAGACCTTTTTAAAAATATTTGAGTATAGTTGGCACAATGTTACATTAGTTTCAGGTGTACAACGTAGTGATTCCCCAACTCTCTGCTACGCTGTGCTCACTCCAAATGCAGCTCCCATCCGTCACCACACAACACCATCGCGGTGCCATTGACTCTGTTCCCCACGCTGTACCTTTATTCCCGTGACGTATCCATTCCATTCCTGGAAACCTGCATCTCCCACTTCCCCTTACCCATTTTGCTCATGCCCCAAACCCTCCCCTCTGGCAACCACCAGTTAGTTCTCTGTCTTTAGAGTTCTGATTCTGCTTTTTGTTTATTCATTTGTTTCGTTTCTTAGATTCCACACAGAAGTGAAATCATATGGTAATTGTCTTTCTCTGACTTATTTCACTTAGCATGATACCTTCTAGATCCATCCATATTGTCGCCAATGGCAAGATCTCATCATTTTTATGGCTGAGTAATATTCCATTGTGGATGTATAGTACATCTTTATACATTCATCTACTAATGGACGCTTGGGTTGCTTCTATATCTTGGCATTTGTAAATAATGCTGCAATAAACATAGGGGTGGGTGCATATATCTTTTCAAATTAAGGTTTTCATTTTCCTGAGGTAAATATCCAGTAGTTGAATTACTGGGTCTTATAGTATTTCCATTTTTAAGTTTCTGAGGAACTGTTTCCCACAGTGGCTGTACCAATTTACAATCCTACCAACAGTGCATGAGGGTTCCTTTTTCTCCACATCCTCACCAAACACTTGCTATTTCTTGTCTTTTTAATTCTAGTCATTCTGACAGGTGTAATGTGATATTTTTATTGTGGTTTTGATTTGCATTTCCCTGATGATTAGTGATGTTGAGCATGTGTTTGTTGGCCATCTGGATGTCTTCTTCGGAAAAATGTCTATTCAGCTCCTCTACCCGTTTTTTAATCAAATTATTTGGTTTTTTGGTGTTGAGTTGTATAAGTTCCTTATATATTTTGAATATTAATCCTTTATCAGATATGTCATTTGCAAATATCTTCTCTTATTCAGTAGGTTGTCTTTTTGTTTTGTTGTTGGTTTCCTTTGCTGTGCAATAAATATATCTTCTTAATCTGGGTCAGATTTGAATTCTATGGAGTTCATAATGGAACATGATGCCACTGGATGAGCTGACTCTTAGCCCCTAGCCTCTCTCCTTCTTTTCCACTTCACACTGTAAGGGGCCTTCAGCATGCACGGCCTGTATATCTTAGCTCTGCCAATACCCTCATAAGCATTCGGGTCTAGGAATTTGCACACTGAAAGCACTGGTCACACTCAGCAGTATTCTCCCAGAGAAGAAGCTTGCATGGGTCCTGGACATAGCCTCAGGGCCTTTGGGGCTGGAATTCTTTGAGGACAAGGATGGTAGGTTCTGAGTAAGCATACTCTCATGGTCCCATGGATTCCCTGGTGCCATATTGGCCCCCTAAAGCAGCATACTTTATTGTAAAGGATCTGACTCCTGTATTTTTTCATTTTCAGTCTGTTACAGATGAATACTTCTTTTAATACAATAAAAAAAATTAAAAACAAAGACATACAAAGTACAAGTCCGATTTTTTATTATTAGATTCATTTATTACCAGATTGTTAGACATACATTTTAATACAAATAAGCAGAACAAAAAGGG
Source organism: Ursus americanus (assembly GCF_024610735.1). Lineage (NCBI taxonomy): Eukaryota > Metazoa > Chordata > Mammalia > Carnivora > Ursidae > Ursus > Ursus americanus. The sequence continues at coordinate 45,973,568 of NC_142143.1, read as the reverse complement.
GGGAAATTATAAAAATTGAACATATTGTTCTTGAAAGTGTATGTACAGACAATTTAACCCAGTCAGTCCCTACTACCTTCATAACTTTTGGTTGTTACAAGGTCATAACTAAACAAAAATTTATGAATGAAACAAGACTCCATATATTAGATGCCTGTCTGCATCCTTTGAACAGCACCATTTATATCATATGTGACATATGAGCTTGTTTACTAACTGTCCAAGCTGGGTTGAGTCGATGATAACATGCTACTTGTAGGTAACAATGTACATCTAAGTTTTCCAAATGCTTCTTTTTAATAACACTTATAGTAAGGAAACCAGTATTACTGGGGTATTTTGACAGAATGGAAGAAGATTTTCAGAGTAATTTGAGCAAGCCTGGGTTGTTCATTTAGAATTTTTATACAAAATGGAGCAAAATTTGTCTTCAATCCTTTATCAGTAGCCATGTCCAACAACTTATCTTCTGACATCATAATGAAATTTAAATTATCTATGAAAAAAAGGGATTTCAGATCTATGAATTTCCCATTGAGTTCAGCTGACTTTTGTAGCAAAACTTTCTTGACAAAGGAAGGGGTGTGTTGATTTACATTCTGGCACAAGTTCCCGAAACTGGGTAACTAATCCAGAATGTTTTCCAGGCATTGCAGCTGTGCCATCAGAATATAATCCTACATGAAATCCCAGCTCCAGACACATGTATGGACAGCGTGATCCTTTATAGTTTTATACAGTTCACAGTTGTGTTTATTGGCCATGAAGCCGAGAAAAGAAAAGAACTGTTTCTTCCCATCAAGGTCACGTTTAAATCATACCTATGCTAAACGGAGGGCCATGTGAAGAGTATTTGTGTATTCCTCTAGCTTCAGGGTGAAACACTTTGCTAGTTTAATTTTTTTTCTATGAGTTAACCTTCCATCTCATTTGTTCCCAAACATGTCGAACTATGGTTTCACCGGACAAGGGCATTGGAACCACGTTCTTTACCACAGTATCGATCAACATTTCTAAGTCACCTTTTCTGATACAGCCTTGCAATCACGTCTCAGCAGCTCTATAGATGCCTGGGCTTAGTAACCTCAAGTATGATTTTCTGAGAAGCCTGCAAAGCTGCTTCCATGAGAAATAGTTAACATCTGCTTCTGTCAAGTTTTTAATTCATTACTCTCTTCCAAAGAATTCTTTTGATTTTTTTTTTTTTTTACTTATTTCTTATATTTGGTATGCAAAAGGCACTTAAGTATTTTTTAAGCCACTTCAGTCTTGGTGGATTCATTGCTTCATTAGTTGATACATTTCTACAGATAAGATGCTGCAAATTGAGCTCAGCACCTGAGGGATCGTACTTCTGAGTAAACTACTATGAACTTTTGTCCTTCGTTTCTTCAGAATCACTTCCATTGTTATCATTTGCCTTTACTACTACCACCGTATTTTGAAACGTGGCTTTTCTTGAAAAAGACGTTGTTTCTTAATCAGTAAATGAGAGTTAAAAAGTAAATGATATGAGGGGGCATCTGGGTGGCTCAGATGGTTAAGCGTCTGCCTTCGGCTCAGGTCATGATCTCCAGGTCCTGGGATCGAGCCCCACATCGGGCTCCCACCTCAGCAGGGAACCTGCTTCTCTCTCTGCTTCTGTCTCTCCCCCTGCTTGTGCTCTCTCTGTCTCTCTCCCTTTCAAATGAATAAATAAAATCTTAAAAAAAAAACTGCACAAACTTAGTAACCCATTATTTCATTCAGGGATTATTAAAAAAAAAAAGTAAATGATATGAAATTTACTTCCTTACTTTAGCTATTGGGTTAAACTACATGCACTTAACTCTAAAAAAAAACCACGAAACCAAAAAACCAGCTGGTTTGATTAAAAATGAAAATGAAAATAAATAATGTTTTAAAAATAAAGAAATGCTTTCATTTATTTATATTTACTTACTGTGAGGTTATAGATGACTAACCTTAAAATAACATGTTGAAAAGAGGTTCCAACACCCAAGACAGTATGCAATCTACACCACATGTGACCCATCACTCAATTCTAGTGAGGGAAAGGATATGTAATTCTCACATCTCTTTGAAAACTCTATCTCCATTTTACAAGTGAGGAAATTCAAGCTTATAGAGGTTAACTAATATGTTCAAGGTTTCAGAACTACATCAAGGACTCAAAACTTGGTCTCACTGGCCCCAAACCCGTGCTGAGTGAGGCCTACAATGTCACTTGCTTGGACTGTTGCAGTAGACTCCGTGTCTTTGGTATCTCCTCTTCCATGCTTCGCTTGGCTAAAAGTGTTTTATTCCTAAAACAGGAGTCAGAATAAATTATCTCCCTTTTAGTAAACCCATACTTTATAAAGTGGAGCATTATATGAAGGCAAGCTCTTATCAAGTGGTCACTGTGATCTGGTAACATTTTCTATGGAAATCGACCATAACTGTCTTCTTTAAAAACAGTAACAGAAACAGTTCATTTTGACCAGCATCTATTTCACTGGTAGATCATCTCAACTTGTAAATAGTTATGGAAAATGCGGTGCATCTGAAATTCAGGGATACAGGAATATAAACATCATTACTTTCTTGCTGTGGTGTGGTCATCATGCATGATAAAATGATATCAGCTCTGTTTCAGCCACATCAATTTGTGCTCTGATCATAATTTTATCTATTTAATTATTACTGAATAAAACATTAAATATTAAGCTATGATATAATGCAGCAGAGAGTGGCCAGTTGTTCACCATGTTATTTCTACTTTCCTGCTGAGTCCAGTAGGCTCTCTCTCGGGGAGGTGCGACCATGAGGCTGAGTTCTGGCCAAATGGAGGCAGGCAGCAGGAAGACCACTTCTGGGGAGAGCACATTAACCCTTTCTCAGAGGCCTCCGTGTTCTCTTCCTGCTCCCATCCGCTGGCTAGACACAGAGTTCAGTAGAAGACTCTGGATTTAAGATATTGGGTCCGTGAATGACGGTGTGAAGGAGAACCCAACCCCTCCCCAGCCTCCATTGAACTAGTTTGTGACATGACTGCAAATTAAACTTATATGGAGTAAGCCATAGATTATTTTGGGTCAGAGTAGTAACTAACATACATCAATGATAAGTAGATGAATACAATGAATGGGCACATTAAATATGCAAAACGTGCACTTCCTAATGAAACCGATCTGTGGCAAACAACAGAAAGTTATTTTTTTGTTTTTTTTTTTTAAAGATTTTATTTATTTATGTGACAGAGAGAGACAGCCAGCGAGAGAGGGAACACAAGCAGGGGGAGAGGGAGAGGAAGAAGCAGGCTCCCAGCCGAGGAGCCCGATGTGGGGCTCGATCCCAGTACACCAGGATCACGCCCTGAGCCGAAGGCAGACTATTAACGACTGCGCTACCCAGGCGCCCCAACAGAAAGGTTTTATACTCTAAGTAGTCCTGGATTTTTTTAAACTAACAACCCAAAGGGCTTTCCTGTTTGGATTTAATCAGGATCAGGGCTATAAATTTATGTGGCTAAATATCTAGCAGTGTTGACAAAACCGAGTTTCTGGTAATTGATGGTGCATCTGGAAATAAACATTGTTTTTTTCTTCCCCTTTACTTCCACGATTCAATTCCACTAGATGATATACCCTAGTTTAAGTGGTCTGAAGTTGTTCCATTTAACCAGTGTTTTAGTTATTTCTTTTATCTGTGACTGTGTTGTGTCCCTAAAATTATCTGGGCTCAGGGCATGTCCATAAAATCGTGTTTAATTCTATAATTTCACTAATAGGCTTTAAGTTTCGTTTTTTTGGTCCTTCAAAACTTTTCTTTGTTTTTTTGTTATTAGCATGATTTTATTTGTGAGCAATTAGACCACCCTCAAGACAAGCAGAATTAAATAAAATCACATTTATGTCTTAGGAGAGCCAAAGAAATGCAAGAGTTATACTTTTAGTATAACTAATAATAATAGTGGGAAGAATTAGGTAATGATAGGATACTCAGTCTTTTTGCAAGTTCTGGAAACCTGTATGACCACTATTAATAAGGCTCAGGCTCCATGTGATCCATTAGGATTAAATAAAAAAATCAAGTCCTGTGACCTGGACAGAAGCTTTCTTGGTGCAAAAGGAAACTTTAGCGTGCTAGGGCTGACGTAGTTATTTCCTCATTGGAAAGACTTATGATTAAATATAGAAATGATGAAGTAAACTCCAAGTTATTTATACTTTTATGTTAAATTTAGGGTAATCTATGTATATTTGGTATTTTGAGTACTTGGAGCAGTTAAGAATTTGGTATGTTAAGGTATCTAGCAAATTGTGATTCCAATTTAAAAAAAGTTAACTGGGTTAGTTGATTTAGACCTCAGAGAAATAAGGTAATTTTTCTTGGATTATAAGCAGTAATTGGATAATTAAAAGAATTTAATTTTAACCATTTTTAGAAATTTAATTTAGTAAATTTAAGAATTATGTAAGTGTCTAATAATGTTTGGTAACCAGACAATTAAAGCACAAAAATTAAGTATATTAATACTACAAATGCAATTTTAAATGCTTAAAAGATTATTTAAGCTGTAAAACTCTGTTAGAAGTGATCACTGAACTCTTCCAGATTTGTAAATGCAGTAAGATTATAAGTTGAAGTCTTTTCTTCCTTCCCTCCCACTTTCCCTCCCTCTCTCTCTCTTTTTTTTTTTTTAAGATTTTATTTATTTATTTGACAGACAGCCAGTGAGAGAAGGAACACAAGCAGGGGGAGTGGGAGAGGAAGAAGCAGGCTCCCAATGGAGCAGGGAACCTGATGCGGGGCTCCATCCCAGGTCCCTGGGATCATGTCCTGAGCTGAAGGCAGACGCTTAACGACTGAGCCACCCAGGCGCCTCTCTCTCTTCCTTTCTTTCTTTCTTTTTCTTTCTTTCTTTCTTTCTTTCTTTCTTTCTTTCTTTCTTTCTTTCTTTCTTTCTTTCTTTTTTTCTTTCTCTCTCTCTCTCTCTCTCTCTCTCTCTTCCTTCCTTCCTTCCTTCCTTCCTTCCTTCCTTCCTTCCTTCCTTCCTTCCTTCCTTCCTTTTGGGGGGTGGGCAGAAGAAGAGGGAGAGAGAGGATCTTAAGCAGGCTCCATGCCCAGTACAGAGCCTAATGCAGGGCTTGATCCCATAACCCTGAGATCATGACCTGAGCCAAAACCAACTGAGCCACCCACACACCCCTGTAAGTTGAAATCTTAAGAACAAATCTTTTAACATTATAATTTAAAATATAAATAAAAACAGAAAAGACCTTGAATAATCTTTTTAGGACATGAAAGTCACATTTGAGAACATCATAAAAATCCCATGATCATTTTTCTTCTTTTTTTCTAGCGTCGAAGCTGTCCTTAGCACCAATATCAACTTTTTCTTTGCCTAGTACTATGCGTTTAAAAAAATACTATGCATTTTTAGATAAAATGCAAAGGTGATCATCTTTAAGTAATAAGTTGTAAAATGTTTTGTAAATTGAAAATAAGATATTAGTCTTTTCCTAAATCTTCCATGTGGTCATTTACTGGCCTTATGGACATTTGTCTATACACACTCAGAAGCCACTGTCTTATACCATAAAGGTAAAGACAGTAGCGATGACCCATATTAAAGCTGCCTACAATCCACTCTTCTGCACAAGTGGAGAAGAACATACATACATGGATAAAGATTCTTTTTAATCTTGGGATCTGTGAGCATGCTTTGTCGTTGACGTAGTGGTTCCTGATATTCTTTATAAACTTATTTGCACGTGACAGATGATAATCTTCCTAATCTGAGCATCCTTGACATTGAAATGCCTGATATAAGGTTTCCAGTGAGTCCATCTGGACAGTAAAGTCCTAACAGAGCTCTGCAAGCTCTTGTGTTTCCTTAGAGATGAGGTGGGGACAGGCTAGGGCTCCCCTCTTCAACCCCAGCAGCTTCCCTGCTACCTCTTTTATATGCTGGGCTTCTGGTTGGATTTGGAGAGCAGTGTCCACAGCTTTGCAGGTTCCGAAGAGCACTGGGCCACGGTGTGCTTTTTCCAGAAGCGGAGACAGCACTCTGTGAGTGGGCACACATCATCCTAAGGATTGGCAAGGCCCAGGAGGAAAACTGTAAATTGCACAATGAGATGGTTGAGGGACCATTGGGCTGTTTTTCTAAAATGGAAAGAGCTTCACAAACACCAGCATGGGGAGTTTACTAGTCCTTGAACTAAACTGCGGGGCAACCACCTTGCTTGTAACTTTATTTGGAAATGGGATCATTCTTGTTTGCTTGGATGATTTAAGACTCTTCCATGCTTCTATTCAGAAACCACTCTCATTTTATTTGGCACTGAGGATGCAGTCCCCCACCATGAACCTGTGGGTCAGTCAAGGTTACGAATGTGGCAGAACAGGTCTTCTCATGCCTTCTTTCCTAAAGCTCAACTACCCTTGGGGTTAAAGAAACAAAAGGGAGCTTTTTAAAATTTAACTACAGACTGGAAAGGACGCAAACTCTTAGCATAATAAGACACTGGCAAGATGCTAGCAGGAGATTTTGTGTTTACTTGTGTTTTTCTATAGTGCAAAAGTTCTGATTGGTTTTTAGATGCTTTATTCTTCACCATAGGTGAAGCCGGAAATGACTGAGAATGACCAATGGCTCAAGCCGGAAGTTGGAGATTAAAGGAGGCAAGACAAGGAGAGGAATAGAAAGGCTTAAGCTTGAGTAAGGGAATGTGTTGGGGGTTTACAAGACATAAAGGAGGGGGTCACAGGGTACTATGTGGCAGTCTGAATCATGTAATCTACCCAGGCCTCTAGGACCATGCCCTGTTCTTGCGGCTAAGAATCCCCAGAATCTCCTTGTCCTTAACTGAAACATAAGCTTTGACCCTTCAGCAAGGAACTGAGTGAACATTCTTTAGGATTTACTGCTTAACATTAAAATGGTATTTTGAAAGAGATTTAAACCATGATCTTAAGATCTGGCAAAAGGTAGGCAGGAGTTCCCTCTCTGAGCTAGATCATACTTCCTTTTTTAAAAGTCACGATGACATGACAGTTCAGGGACACTAAGAGTCCAGCGGAAAGGATTTTATAGTCTTTTATTTTCCCCTTGAGATTCAAGGCTAAGCAATATTCAGATTTTAGCCCCACTGCTTGCAGCCTGAAAATGGGACTTTTCACTTGTGTGAATGGATCTGGGCCTCAAGCTGACACCAACTTCTAAAGTGGCATACTCCAAAGAACTTTCTGTAATGATGGAAATTTTCTATATTTGCATTATCCAATATAGTAGCCACCAGTGGCTAATGTAACGAGAAACTGAATTTTTTCTTTTGTTTAACCAATTTAAATGTGAATGGCCTCATGTGGTTAGTAGCTAACATCTAGATATTGGCAATAGACAAAACCGGGCCTACTCACGCATTGCAGATGAGTCCAGTGGGCCTGCTGGGCTTTAGCTCCCAAGGGGGAGGTAGTTTGGCCCAATTCATTATTTTCTGGCAGGGAGTAAATTACAGACCCTTGGTGAGAGTCACCGATAATTTTCCTATCTCATTTGAGACACCGAAGGACAAGTTTCAACATATTTCTAATAGAATTGTAAAATAGCAAGCAGGAATAATCTCTAAGAAGACTTTGCAATAGGGAGCCTCTCTCCGGGAAGGGGCATCCAGGAAACATAATGTTCTTCTTAAGGACCAGGACCAAAAGTCCAGTCTCGTAATTCTACCTGCTCTCTATGAGAAGGAAAAATTGTCACGCAGTGATACCAATGTGGGGGAATTTCCTGAGGTCTTCTATCAAAATTTCCCCTCCCTGTAATGATAAGGTAGCTGGTGCTGGAGAAAATAACGTCCTCTGGCCAGTAGACCACTCCATTAGAATCTGGTTATCAGTACAGGACTATGATTTTTTTTAAGAGATTTTATTTATTTGTTTGTCAGAGAGAGAGAGCATGCACAAGCAGGGGGAGTGGCAGGCAGAGGGAGAAGGAGGCTCCCTGCTGAGCAAGGAGCCCGATGCAGGACTCAATCCCAGGACCCTGGGATCATGACCTGAGCTGAACGTAGATGCTTAGCTGACTAAGTCACCAAGGCGTCCCAAGGACTGTAATTTTGAGCACTAATTTATTGGGTCCCTCTTATGTACTGGGTATAAGGATTATCTTTTATAATCCTTACAACAATGAAATAAGTACCATTATTACCCAGTTATATAACCAAGGAAACTGAGGCCTAGAAAGGTTAACTAACTTACCCAAGGTCCAAGTGAGTGGCAGAGCAGGCAGGTAAACCCACGTACGCCTGAGGCCACAGCCCATGCTCGAATCACCTGGTAATAATCACCTTCACGGACTATAAATAGTTGGAAAGCATGGCTTTCTGCTACACTTTTTTCTTTTTAAAAACTTTTAATTTATTTTTAGAAGAGAGAATGAGCATGCATGTGAGAGCAGGAAGTGGGTGGTCGGGGTAGGGGGAGAGAGAGAAACCCAAACAGGCTCCACGCTCAGCACGGAGACCAACACGGGGCTCGATCCCAGGACACTGAGATCATGACCTGAACCGAAATCAAAGAGTTGATCGCCCAAGCAATGGAGCCATCCAGGTGCCCCATGCTACACTTATTTCTTACCATCAATCTATTCATGAACTATTATTTCCTTCCCTTCCTCCTAAGTAAGAGTATAATTGACTGAGATGAGAGTTTGTCCACTTGGTATGCAACAAGCCAATAAAAACTGACACCACGCTTCTGCAGTGAAGACAGACAGGCGAGTTATTAGTGTGGCGCTACCCAGGAGAACAGGGAGCTGATGCTCAAAAGTCCTGAACTCTCCGCTGGCTTGCAAGGGAGGGTTTTTAAAGGCAAAACTGGGGGCTGGGGTTTCCTGAAAAGGTGGACACCGTTGACTAGAGGCCCATGAGGTCATGCTAGCAGGGGTCTCCTGAGAAGATGGACACCACTGACGGGAGGTTATAAGGCCACGTTAGCAGACACTACTTAAAAACTTTTAGTGCCACTTAGCCTGTCCCCCTCAGGTCTAGTCTATCTCAAGAGACTTGGAATCTGAAAAAATACCTTTTATTTTTTTTTTTATGTTAGAGATTTCATTAAGTCTTTAAGATAGTGCTGATTAACCCCTTGTAGGCTAGCGCGGTTACATTGCTACGTGTTCCTTTGAATGATAAGCAAGCATTCCCATTTCTGGATATTCCTCGGCCCGTCCAGCCCTGCCTGGGGGTGATACGATCTCTAATGTTTATTCTCTCATCTGAACTGACATGATGGACTCCGGCTCCAAGAGTCATGGGAAATGGAGCATAAAGCATCTGAAGAGGAAGAACAAGGCAGTATTGAGGATTCAATTCCAGAATGTCTGCCCCTTCTAGACCCACGCTTCCCGCAGTTGGCCACACTTGCTCAGCTTGCTTGCCCGTGTCATCCAGCTTCCCTGACCCTGAAGAAAGCCTCCATTCACTCCGTGCGCACCTGCACCGAGCCGCCAGGGGGAGGCTGCTGTCTGCACCCAGATCCGTGGCTCAGTGTTCTTCTCCTTGGCATCCTCAGTGGCACCTCACTCTGTCAAAGCCCACGTGGCCTTACCATCCGTCTGGGCGTTTGACAGTAAACACACTTTGGGAAACAAATATGTGATCATCATTGTGCTTTCTTTCATTAGCTGTCTTGTGCTGCAGGCACAGTCAGTTGTATAACGGTTGTGTCTAGTGAAAAAAATACGGCCATTGTTTTTTGTCTTTGAGGCGATTATCTGTCTACCTTGATTGTGCCATGCTAGGGAGGGTGTCGTAGGAAAACAATGCCTTCAAGTCCGGCAGCCCTGGCTCTGGGGGCCGATTTCATCATTTACTCATTCGGAAAGATCCGTTCAGCCCCCGCGGTTGGGGGGGACTTGCTGTAAGTGCTGGGAGAAAGCAGTGAAGAAAACAAGGATCCCTGCCCTCGCGGAGCTTCCACGCAAGTGGAATGAGACAAACGTTAAATAAGATAGATGAGGAAAGCAAATAGTAGGTTAGGTGGTGAGGAGTGCTAAGGACTAACAGAGCAGGGAAAGGGATAGAACATTACAAGTCGCTCGCCAGCACGGAGCCAGGCCGAGAAAATGTCATTTGAGTCAAGACTGGAAGGAGGTGAGGGAATGGACGTGATATATTAGTTGTGTGATAGCAGGTAAAAGTTACCTATATTTCTACATACTTGATTTAAAAAAAATTTTTTTAAGATTTTATTTATTTATTTGAGAGGGAGCGAGCGGGAGAGATCACGAGCAGGGAGGTAGGGGGAAGAGGGAGAAGCAGACTCCCCACTGAGCAGGGAGCCTGATGCGGGACTCAATCCCAGGACCCCCGGATCATGACCTGAGCTGAAGGCAGATACTTAACCGGCTGAACCACCCAGGCACCCCTACATACTTGATTTATTCAACTCTGAAATGGGAATAGAAGCCACCTTGCTGACTTGTTCTAGAGGCCTGGGCCCAGCTGGGAAGAGTGCCGGGCGCAGGCGTCACTCTGGAGCATAAAGGACAAGAACTATTATTACCATGTGTGTCATCACCATCGACACCCCGTCGAGGCCAGTATAAATAGCCGCTCGCTGGACCTGGAGATCCGTTATTTATACATTTATTATCCCTAAATGACCCCGCTAAGAAAACGCAGGTATCAGTTTAATTCTGAAGACTGAATGAAGTACTCTAGCATTGGGAGAGGGGCGTATGGTTTGAATGTTTCTATCAGTCCGTCTTGGCAGGAAACAGAAGGCCTCCTCAAACTGGGTAATTGAAGGAGAGCTTACTAAGAGGATTATTTAAAAGATGAGCAGTGTGTAGGGAAACCACAGGGGTGCTGCGGTGCCTGGAACTAGTAACAATGGACCACAGGCTTGAAGGGATGAGGAGAGTGACTGATTTCCAGAAGCCAGAGAGAGGGAGAGTCACATGGAGAAGTGTGCTTAGCCGGAGCTGTGGCTTTCCATGGAGCGACGCAGCCAGCCTGCAGTGACCCCACAAGGACGGAGCCAGGGAGTAAAGACGCAAAGGTCACTCTCCACCCTG